>NC_135238.1:104629072-105829072 GCF_051348905.1 Ranitomeya variabilis | reverse complement strand
ATTTCATATGATGTGGACGTGCCCGAGGCTGGCTGCCTTTTGGTTGGTGGTTTTGAGTCGTATGGAAGGTGCGTATGGATGCACGGTGCCAAGGGATCCAATTGTGTGCTTGTTGGGGTGTGTGGATGAGGTTGGAGTGGATAACAACCTAAGGATAGCTATTGCCAGATTGTTATACATGGCTAGGAAGGTAATAGCTCGAAATTGGATCAGGGAAGAACCGCCGTCAAGAGGAGAATTCCTCCAGTATGTGAAGCAGGGCCTGACACTGGAAAAGGGGTTTTATAAGAAGAAAGGGAAAATTTAAATGTTCAATAAACTGTGGTCTCCGTGGATCACCATGGGATAGGGGTATTGTGGAAATTGAGAAAATTAAGGTCCCTAATTAATGGCAATGTAAAATGTGGCTTACATTATTGGCTGGGGGATTAGTGTTTTTTCTATTGCTTTAATCATGGAGGAGTTAAGCAAGGTGAGCTGCTTTGTTGGGTGGGGGTGGGGGGTGTTGGGATGGAGGGGGGTTGTCTGACGGGGGAAAATTTGTATTGAAAACGAGAATGTAACATGTCAATTATCTTGTTATTCTTAATAAAAATTTATTTGAGTTAAAAAAAAAAAAAACACGTGATGGTGTCTCCGCGGTGTTGGATGTTTTGATCTCCCCGAGGTCATTCATCCTTATGTTCATTGTATTCTGATGAGGAACACAGCAGACACAGCAGTGTGCTAGGCCTACAGCAAGTTACTCATGATCCCTTGCAGCGTTCTGCAGAGTACGTCCATCAACATTCTAAATCAAACTACGATCCAGACCCAGATCCAAAGACAGAGCATTTTGTCAACAAGTCAAGCCAACCAGATAATTTGGACCCCCAGAAAGCCAACTCTCCGTCTCCCTGTGCAAGCAAGGAAATATACATTGGGATGAGACTAACTACAATAATCTTTCTGCAGAACAGAAGATCCGGAATCTACCCCAGCTTATTGAGACTCCCTTTGCTTCAGAAAGGTACTACAGCAGTTGGACCAACCCAGAGACCTATAACAGGTATGAGCGCACAGCACACATGTACTCTGACAACACACCATCAGCTGGTATTAGCGCCAAACAAGCCACAGTGGACTTTGCCAAGCTCCTTGCTCGACGTGAGTTGGTCATCAAAGGACTTGTAAAGTTCAGTGACCGCACTGAAAACTACAGAGCTTGGCGAGCCTCCTTCCATAATGCCATCAGAGACATAGGTCGATCATGTGGTGAAGAAGTGGATCTCCTGGTATAATGGCTAGGAAGTGAGTCTGCCGAACAAAGAGAATCAGAGACATTAATGTAAATTATCCAGATGTCGGCCTCAAAAGTCTTGATGAATGCTATGGCTCTGTAGAGGTTATAGAAAGCGCCTTGTTTAAAAGAATAGAATACTTTCTTAGAATAGGGAATAAGGATTATTCTAAGCTTAGAGAATTAACTGACTTGTTAATGGAGTTGTGTATAGCAAAAGCAGAAGGAGATCTTGTGGGGTTGACATACCTTGACACTGCTAGAGGTGTGAACCCCATAGTTCAAAAACTCCCAGACAACCTGCAAGACAAGTGGGATACATATGGTTCTAGGTATAAACAGACTTACAATGTACCATTTTCTTAATTCAATGTGTTTGTAGATTTTGTCTCAGAACAAAGCAAACATTAGGAATTATCCTAGCTTTGATTTCACGCTGTCATGTGCCAATAACTCTCATTGAATCATAGAATGGTAGAGTTGGAAGGGACCTTCTGGGTCATCTGGTCCAATCCCCTGCTCAAAGCAGGATTCACTAAATCATCCCAGATAGATGACTGTCCAGCCTCTGTTTGAAGACTTCCATTGAAAGAGAACTCGCCACCTCTCGTGCAGCTTGTTCCACTCATTGATCACCCTAACTGTCAAAACGTTTTTTTCTAATATCTAATCTGTGTCACCTCCCATTCAGTTTCATCCCATTGCTTCTAGTCTTTCCTTGTGCAAATGAGAATAGGATGATCCTTCTACAATGTGACAGCCTAGCCCTTGAGATATTTGTAGACAGCTATTAAGTGTCCTCTCAGTCTTCTTTTTTGCAAGCTAAACATTACCAAATCCTGTAAACGTTCCTCATAGGACATGGTTTGCAGACCATTCTGGTCGCTCTTCTCTGAACATGCTCCAATTTGTTGATGTCTTTTTTAAAAAGTTGTGCCCAAAACTGGACACGGTATTCCAGATGAGGTCTGACCAAAGAGGAGTAGAGGGCAATAATTACTTCACATGATCTAGTCTGTATGCTTCTGTTAATACATCCCAGAATTGTATTTGCCTTTTTTGCTGCTGCATCACACTCATGTTCAGTCTGTGATCTATTAGTATACCCAAGTCTTTCACATGTGCTGTTGCTTAGGCTTATTCCTCCCATTCTGTATATGCTTTTCATTTTTATTGTCCAGATGTAGTACTTTGCATTTTTCCCTGTTAAAAACCATTCTGTTAGTCTTTTCAAATTCTCTCTCTCTTCTCTAGTATTAGCTATCCCTCCTTGCTTTGTGTCATCAGCAAATGTAATCAGTTTACCCTCAATTCCTTCTTCTAAATCATTGATAAAGATGTTGAACAATACAGGGCCCTGGACAGAGCCCTGTGGTACCCCACTTGAGACATTCTTCCAACTGCGTGTGCAGCCATTCACGGTCTATTCACAGCCTTTGGGTCTGATCACTAAGCCAGTTATGAATCCACCTAACCGTTTCCTTGTCCATTCCATACTTAGTCATTTTTTCAATAAGGATTGTGTGAGATACCTTGTCAAATGCTTTGCTGAAGTCAAGATATACTATATCTACAGAATTTCTCTGATCCACCCAGTCAGTGATTCTGTTAGTAAATCTTGTGGAACAACTGTAGAGGTCCCCAAAACTAATGTTTCCTCCACAGATTCAGTTCACAAAGAGTTCAGCTCCCATCAAGGAGAAGACAGATCCAAGGACCCAAGCAGACAGTGTCCCTTAGGCTGGGTTCACATTGGGCTAGGGCAGTCCGTCTAACGGACACGTTTTTAAGTAGTAAAAACGCAATGTGACGGACATTGTAACGCACCCATAGACTTTCATTTGTATGACGCATCGTAACGCATGTCAAAATTGGCATGCGTTTGCAACATTCCATTTTTTATGACGTACCTTCGAACGTGGCCTGCAGCGTTTTTGGGTCCGGTCAAGCTAACGCAAGATTAACGGAAGCGCTAATTCTGCCATTCAAGTCTATTGCTAACGCAGCCAGACGCAAATCAAGCAAAATGTCCAAATGAAACCATACGTTGGATTGCGTTAATGAGGGTGGTGGGTGGTCCATGAGGGTCCATGTGGTCATGTGACAGGAAATGATATCAAAGGTCTCAATGGACATCCGAAGATAACGTTGAAATTTAAAGGGATGATCCCGAAGCTGAACATACAGGGTGTGAAAGGCACCATATGTATTCCGTAAAAAAATCACTTCATGGATCCAATATCCCCTTTGGGAAATACGCCTTCTCTGCCGAAGTCGCAACTGCATCAAGCGAAATCTAACAAGCTCAGACACAAACATCTTGCTAGCAGAAGTTCACTCAATGCTTGCAAACTGGAGAATGTTTTCCATACACACCCAATGCTGACAAAAGAGCAAAAAAAAGACATTTTATTGACAGTGCCTGAACGCAGACAAACGGATGCTTCACAAATGGAAAGCAAAATGACATAAACGCAGTCACGTGCGTTAACGCATGCGTTAACGTGAAGCCAAATTTTCACCAAATTTGGTTCATTTCTGGACATGCGTTTAGCAGATCCGTTAAACGGATTGTACTAAACGCAATGTGAACCTAGCCTAACACAAGAAGCCACATTCCTTAGGCTGGGTTCACATTTACATAGTTATTAAGGTTGAAGGAAGACTTTAAGTCCATCTAGTTCAACCCATAGCCTAACCTAACTTGCCCTAACATGTTGATCCAGGGGAAGGCAAAAAAACCCCATGTGGCAAACAGTAAGCTCCACCATGGGGAAAAAAATTCCTTCCCGACCCCACATACAGCAATCAGACTAGTTCCCTGGATCAACGCCTTATCAAGGAATCTAATATATATACCCTGTAACATTATACTTTTCCAGAAACGTATCCAGTCCCCTCTTAAATTTAAGTAATGAATCACTCATTACAACATCATACGGCAGAGAGTTCCATAGTCTCACTGCTCTTACAGTAAAGAATCCGCGTCTGTTATTATGCTTAAACCTTTTTTCCTCCAGACGTAGAGGATGCCCCCTTGTCCCTGTCACCGGTCTATGATTAAAAAGATCATCAGAAAGGTCTTTGTACTGTCCCCTCATATATTTATACATTAACATAAGATCACCCCTTAGCCTTCGTTTTTCCAAACTAAATAGCCCCAAGTGTAATAACCTATCTTGGTATTGCAGACCCCCCAGTCCTCTAATAACCCTGGTCGCTCTTCTCTGCACTCGCTCTAGTTCAGCTATGTCTTTCTTATACACCGGAGACCAGAACTGTGCACAGTATTCTAAGTGTGGTCAAACTAGTGACTTGTATAGAGGTAAAATTATGTTCTCCTCATGAGCATCTATGCCTCTTTTAATACATCCCATTATTTTATTTGCCTTAGTAGCAGCTGCCTGACACTGGCCACTGAATATGAGTTTGTCATCCACCCATACACCCAGGTCTTTTTCATTGACGGTTTTGCCCAGAATTTTAGAATTAAGCACATAGTTATACATCTTATTACTTCTACCCAAGTGCATGACCTTACATTTATCCCCATTAAAGCTCATTTGCCATTTATCAGCCCAAGCTTCTAGTTTACACAAATCATCCTGTAATATAAAATTGTCCTCCTCTGTATTGATTACCCTGCAGAGTTTAGTGTCATCTGCAAATATTGAAATTCTACTCTGAATGCCCCCTACAAGGTCATTAATAAATATGTTAAAAAGAAGAGGGCCCAATACTGACCCCTGTGGTACCCCACTACTAACCGCGACCCAGTCCGAGTGTACGCCATTAATAACCACCCTTTGTTTCCTATCCCTGAGCCAGCTCTCAACCCACTTGCACATATTTTCCCCTATCCCCATTATTCTCATTTTATGTATCAACCTTTTGTGTGGCACCATATCAAAAGCTTTTGAAAAGTCCATATACACTACATCTACTGGGTTCCCTTGGTCCAGTCCGGAACTTACCTCTTCATAGAAGCTGATCAAATTACCGTATTTTTTGGCATATAAGACGCACCGTACTATAAGACGCACCCCAAATTTGGGGTGAAAAATGCAGAAAAAAAGATTTTTTATAAGATGGGGGTCCGTCTTATTGTCCGAATTTAAGATCTCTTACCTGAGGGCAGGCAGTGGCAGAGCAGGGTCACAGGAGGCATGGTGGTGGCAGAGGTGAGGTGATGCTGAGGTGCGGTGGGCGGAATGACGTGCACCTGAGCAGGGTCCCATCCTGCTTAGGTGGGCGACGCCATGGCCTGGTGTCCATTGGAAGGTTGCTGTGGCGGTGGCAGACGTGCGGTCACTTCCTCAGGTGGCAGCGGCCAGGGTCCCTTCCACATTTGAGGTGACGCCACAGCAGTAGTGAAGGAGAGCAGCAGAGCTGGGTGGTTTTCCTGGTGGCGGCGGGCTTACCGGCATTGTGGCGGCGACAGAGGTGCGGGCATGATGTGGCACGGTGAGCTGTATGGCGTGAGCAGGTCCCATCCATATTTGAGGTGAATCCGCGGCCCGGTATTGATGGAGAGCAGCAGCGCTGGTGAGTTACGGTATTTTCCGGTGGCGGCGGCCATCTTGCTGAGGCCGCGCGTGCGCAGATTCACTAGTCTGCGTCCCAGGGCTTCAGGAAAATGGCCGCCGCGATCTCCATCTGCGCACGCGCGGCCTCCCGCGGCCATTTTCCTGAAGCCCTGGGACGCAGAGTAGTGAATCTGCGCATGCGCGGCCTCAGCAAGATGGCCGCCGCCACCGGAAAATACCGTAACTCACCAGCGCTGCTGCTCTCCATCAATACCGGGCCGCGGATTCACCTCAAATATGGATGGGACCTGCTCACGCCATACAGCTCACCGTGCCACATCATGCCCGCACCTCTGTCGCCGCCACAATGCCGGTAAGCCTGCGTTCCGAATATAAGACGCACCCCCCATTTTCCTCACAATTTTTTTTGGGGAAAAGTGCGTCTTATATGCCAAAAAATACGGTAGTCTGACATGATCGGTCCCTAGTAAACCCGTGCTGATACTGGGTCATGAGGTTATTCCTCTTTAGATACTCCAGTATAGCATCACTTAGAATGCCCTCCAGGATTTTACCCACAGTAGAGGTTAAGCTTACTGGCCTATAATTTCCAAGTTCAGTTTTGCGCTAGAGGTCCACAAAACTAACGTTTCCTCCACAGATTCAGTTCACAAAGAGTTCAGCTCCCATCAAGGAGAAGACAGATCTAAGGACCCAAGCAGACAGTGTCCCTTAGGCTGGGTTCACATTGCGCTAGGGCAGTCGGTCTAACGGACACGTTTTTAAGTAGTAAAAACGCAATGTGACGGGCATTGTAACGCACCCATAGACTTTCATTTGTATGAGGCATCGTAACGCATGTCAAAATTGGCATGCGTTTGCAACATTCCGTTTTTTTATGACGTACCTTCGAACGCGGCCTGCAGCGTTTTTGGGTCCGGTCAAGCTAACGCAAGATTAACGGAAGCGCTAATTCTGCCATTCAAGTCTATTGCTAATGCAGCCAAATGCAAATCAAGCAAAATGTCCAAATGAAACCATATGTTGGATTGCGTTAATGAGGGTGGTGGGTGGTCCATGAGGGTCCATGTGACCATGTGAATAAAAAAAACAACTTTATTGACAGAGCCTGAACGAAGACAAACGGATGCTTCACGAATGGACATCAAAATGACAAACGCAGTCACGTGCGTTAACGCATTTTCACCAAATTTGGCTAATTTCTGGACATGCGTTTAACGGATCCGTTAAACGGATTGTACTAAACGCAATGTGAACCTATCCTTACTTAATTGCAGAGCTTTCAGAGAAAAGTCATTGGAAGAACGGAAGGCATTCCATAAGGAGAACCACATCTGCTACAAATGCTCTTCAACATCCTACTTCACCAGGGACTGTGAGGTTAGTGCAAAGTGTGCCAAATGTGACAGCACCCAACATAACTAAGCTCTACACCCTGGACCACCATTGGATACTTTGCTCAAGTCCAAGAGCATAGCAGGGAGCTGAAGGACTCAAATACTGACACTCCAGCAATTACTTTTAAGTGTACAGAAGTTTGTGGAAATCTCATAGGAGGCAAGTCCTGCATTAAAATTTCCCTAGTGAGAGTCTACCCAGCAAACGAAAAGGACAAAGCCATCAAAGTATACGTGATTTTAGATGATCAGAGTAACAGGTCATTAGCCAAGTCTGCCTTCTTTGATGGCTTTAACGTCAGAGGACCTAGTGTCCCCTACTCCTTAAAAACTTGTGCCGGTATGGTAGAGACAGCTAGTAGGAGAGCAACAGGCTACATAGTCGAATCTATAGATGGCCAAATGTGTCTGCCCTTACCAATCATATTGGAATGTAATCAGATTCCTGACAACAGGTCAGAGATACCTACGCCTGAAGTGGCATCTGAAGCGTGTAGAATGCCTTATTCCTGGCCTTGACCCAGAGGCTCAAATAGTCTTGCTCCTTGGGAGAGATATTCTACAAGTCCACAAAGTTAGACAACATATCAATTGCTCCCACACCGATCCATATGCCCAGAGACTCGACCTTGGGTGTAGGAGAGGACTGTTTAGGAGGAGCACACAAGCAGATAATGGTTAACAACATGCTTACCAGTACGCTCGAGAATGGATGTCCATCTCTCCTTCAACCATGTGAAAATCACTACTTGATAAAGGAGTTACCACACAGCACTTCAGCATCAAGTGTCTTAGCGAGTCATGCCTATGATGATTGCATCCAGAATTGCGACCAAGATCACCTTGGGTGTATGGTCTTCCACAAGACAAAAGAAGATAATCGTACAGCAATATCATTTGAAGATAGACTGTTCCTAGAGATAATAGAGCAAGGAATGGTGCAGGACAAAAGAAAAAGCTAGATTGCACCTCTATCCTTCAAGCCTCAAAGACAATGCTTGCTTAACAGAGAACAAGTTTACAAACAATTTGTCTTCCTGAGGCACAACTTCTTGTAGTAGACCAGAGATGAAAGACAGTTTCTTAACCTTCATGGAGAAGATATGTAGGAACAGTCATACAGAGTTAGCACCTACACTTCAAGACTCTGAAGAGCACTTGCATCATAGTAAACACGTCCACACAGCTCTCGAGCTAGAGCAGTCGAAGAATGTAATTATCCGAGCTGTACAGCGGGAAAACTGGTCCAAAGAAATCGACTGTAACCAACCAACGACCAATAACAAAAGATAGTGTCTGAGGAAACTCGGAGCAACAAGAGAACTGCAACTCTCTTCCAACTTGGATATGAATGATGTAGAAAAATACCTAAGTGTACAAGGGTGTACTTGGACTTTTAACCCACCACATTCTTCACACGTGGGAGATGTATGGGAGAGAATGATAGGTGTCACAAGAAGAATCCTCGATTCAATCTTCTTACAAGAAGGATCTGCAAGGCTGACACACGAAAGCTTGACAACATTCATGGTCAAAGTATCAGCCATCATAAACGCCAGACTGTTGACTCTGATTTCCAGTGATCCTGATGACCCAACTGTTCTCACCCCAGGCCTGCTGCTTATGCAGAAGACTGAACCTAATTGCTCTCCACCTGAAGAATTTAATGTTAAAGACCATTACAGGAGTCGATGTAGACAAGTATGGAGTCTTTTCAATGCTTTTTGGGACAAGTGGACAAAACAGTGCCTGCCTACTCTGCAACAGAGGAGAAACTGGCAAACCAGCAAGCCTAACCTCCAGCCTGGCGATGTAGTAACATAGTTATAAAGGTTGAAGGAAGACTTTAAGTCCATCTAGTTCAACCCATAGCCTAACCTAACATGCCCTTACATGTTGATCCAGAGGAAGGCAAAAAAATCCCATGTGGCAAAGAGTAAGTTCCACATTGGGGAAAAAAAATCCTTCCTGACTCCACATACGGCAATCAGACTAGTTCACTGGATCAACGCCCTATCAAGAAATCTAATATATATAACCTGTAACATTATACTTTTCAAGAAAGGCATCCAGTCCCCTCTTAAATTTAAGTAATGAATCACTCATTACAACATCATACGGCAGAGAGTTCCATAGTCTCACTGCTCTTACAGTAAAGAATCCGTAAAGAACTGTGAGAATCAGACTGCACTCAGATGTCATCCGAGTGCAGTCCTATTGGAATACCTGGGGTGGACCCGCAGATCCACGACAACGAACCTCCCAAGGGTGAGCTGACCAAGTAGACCACCCCCTATACAGGAAGCGTTAGGGGCAGACCCAAGGGAGACTATTGCCGCAGAAGCTGGAACCCGGATACAGGTAGTAGGAAGTACAAGATAAAGAAGCTAGGTGCAGGACGGACAGAGTGAGGCAAGATGAAGTACAGTTAGGTAAGAGCTGGGAACCGGCGAGACCAAAGGAGAACTGCGAAGGGGAAGACACAAAGGAAACAGGACAGGACAGAGACATCAGACTACAGAGTTCGGAGAGGACACAGGGAGGACTGGACTGGACAAGGAGACAAGGAAGCCTGGGAAAGGCAGAGAAGCTGAACTGGCTGGACAGAGCGGAGACTCAGAACATGCAGTGCAAAGACAATGGTGGACCTGAGTCACAGAAGCACAAATGACAGACAGGCAAGGAGCAGAGGAAGGAATCACCTTATATACATGGAGTGCTGGAGGACTTCCGGGTCACGGTCCTCCAGGATCACAGAGAGGAGATACAGAGTGCCTGCAAATCAGAAAGAGGAAGTGCTGGAGTGAGCGGTGCACACGCGCACCCGACGAGAACCAGAGAGCAGAGAATGAAGGAGAGGACGTGCACCTGCAGGAGGAGCGCGCCGCAGCGGGTAAGAATGTGCGGAAGGAGTGGCTGTGACAAGTACTAATGAAAGACTGTCAGTCTCAGAGAAATGAATGTCCATTAGGTCTCATTACCCAGACATTCCCAAGTAAGGATGGAATCGTACGTAAGGTAGAAGTAAAAATAAGGAAACAAGGAGAGACCAAATTGTTCCTCAGGCCAGTAGGGGAACTCGTTCTGCTGTTCTCGTTCATTAAACACAATAGTGACGTCGGCTGACATCAAGCGGGGAGTGTTCTGTCTAGCAATATAACTGCTGTCTAAAGTTTAGTCATTTTTTTATGTCTGTTATCACAGACATTGTATTTTCTGTTTATATTAATCCTTCCTATATTTTGGTATTGTAAGGTAACATCACCATCTACTGGCGGTTTGATGTATAAATTTTAGTTTAGTTTGCAATGTATTATGGGAAGTTCCTAGGGCATTGCAGGATTGTTCCTGTTGCATTGTGGTCCTATTATGACACTGTGAAGGGAACAGCAGCCATTGTTCCTGTATACTCCTGAAGAGAAACCTGTCTAAGCATAGTTGGTAAGTTACTATGTGTTACAGCCTTGTGTTTACCAGTATGTTTGATGTATTAATACCGTGTTTCCCCTATAGGAAGACACCCCCGATAGTAAGACGTAGTGGGGGTTTTAGCGGGGTCGGCTAATGTAAGACGCACCCCGAAAGTAAGCATAGTACTGTACGTTGGAAAAATATAAGCCGTACCGGTACCTTTTGCTGCATTAACTGCGGGATGCGGACGATTCAGCGATGTCTTCACTGGTAACCAGGGTAAACATCGGGTTACTAAGCGCAGGGCCGCTTCTTAGCGGAGAAGGCGGCGGCTCCGTACCATGAGAAAGGGAAGCCACCTCGGGCACGACCAGCTGCTGCTCCGCGACAAATGCTCCAGCTTCTCCGGGGGGGTTAGTGGCCGGGGGCGGCGCTGTGGTTGGCGCAGGAGGCGGCGGATACCTGCATGTCCTGTCCTCCCCCAGCCCGGTGCACCATCCCCCGCACGGACTGTGCGCTCCGGAGCAGCAAGCAGCGGCCAGCTTCATCTACTCCACCCCGCATGGACCCGCCGCCAGAGCCGGCCTACTGCAGCCTGCACTGGGGCGCCCTCCGGCGAAGCGACGATTAGAACTTGGAGATGGAAGTCAACAGTATCTTTCTGAAGGATTAAAAACACCAAAAGGCAAAGGAAGAGCCACTGTATTCTGTCCCGACAGCCCAAAAACTCCAAAATCACCTCTGGAAAAAACAAGATATGACACCTCACTTTTTTTTTTTTTACATTTACACTGGTAACCAGGGTAAACATCGGGTTACTAAGCGCGGCCCTGCGCTTAGTAACCCGATGTTTACCCTGGTTACCAGGGGACTTCGCATAGTTGGTCGCTGGAGAGCTGTCTGTGTGACAGCTCTCCAGCGACCACACAACGACGCTGCAGCGATCGGCATCGTTGTTTTTTTTCCAATGTAAGACATACCCCGAAAGTAAGACATAGTGGGACTTTTGAGTGGTAAAAGAATGTAGGACACTGTCTTACTTTCGGGGAAACATGGTAGGTAATCACTAGCTTGTATATTACCTCATGTTACTGTGTATTGCAGACTATCTGTATTCTATGCACTGTACAGATATATATTCTGAAATGCTCCTGTTATTGCATCTTACAGTTTCACCCTTTACTGTCACATCTACAATCAATAAAAGAAGGTTACAACTTTACAGCCATTTTTTCTTAAAGACGACGGGGGGGGGGGGGGGGGGTTAGCAACATGTCTCATTGCACACCCTTCTACCGTGTATGAGGACTGTATACCTGATGACATTTGCCTTTAATTCTAACAAGCACACAGATGAGAGAGATCTTTGTTTCTCCTAGTTCTTATCTCCATCGTAAATCTGCTTCTCCACATTCCTGGTGCGATGGTCTCACATCAGTTAGCTATTAGGAGTTTCCTTCATTACCTTATTCGAAAGGAGGTGGTCAGCTACATAGTGTCATGTGGAGACAACTTGTAGAATGCAAGCGCTTTCTCTCATCTGCAATTATTTTAATTTTCTCTGACACATCCTCCTTTTAGAGATTGCATGGGAGACCCAAGCCTATCGGCGCAGCCACTCGATCCCCCGTACCCTCTCCTCCTGGACTTCTCTAGGAAGTCACTCAAGGCCGCTAGCAAGTCTGAGACTCATGCCTGGAGGTAACCAGAAGTGACCCTAAGGCCCGAACCTTATAGGAACCTGCTCTGGGTATGAAACTGGTTCTGTTATTCCACTAGCTGATTCATTAGCTGCGTTCTTGGCTCTCTGGTTGCTGGTGACAGTGCCTATATATGCTATCTCCCTGGGGGCTAACAACACTTTCCCATTAGCCTGACAGGCTGAGGACCCATCTTTCCCCTCACCATGATGGACTGAAGATGCTTCTTTTCTACCACCCTGACAGGCTCTGGCCCACAGCTTCCCACCACTCTGAGACACTGGGGACCCTACTTTTCTGACACCCAAACTGCGGATACTACTTTCCTGACAGTCTGTGGACTCTGCTTTTGCACCTCTTTGACAGGATACAGGCTCTAATTTCAACCCCCATGACAGGCTATGGGACAGTCTTTACCACTGTCAACTCCACAATTACTCAAGAGAGACTACTAGCTGCTACAATCAATAATATATACATGCCGATTGGACACTGGTTTCAGGTAGCATATGGCTTCAGGGGTGTGTTTTACAGATGTGTGAACATGTAATACAGTGTTCCCCCAACTTCAGTCCCCAAGAGCCACGAACAGGTCAGGATTTCCTTAATATTGCTCAGGTGATAATTGCAGAACCTGCACAGGCAACAAGTCTATCACCTGCGCAATACTAAGGAAATCCTGAAAACATGACCTGTTGGTGGCTCTTGAGGACTGGAGTTGAGGAACACTAATGTAATCCATTAAAAGCGTTTTTATTAATAATACAAAACACCAACCCAATGTAACACTTAACTTTTTTTCTTGATCTTATGATTATTGTTATCTCCGCACTAACCGCAATGAAAGGGCCAAAAGATCACACACGAGGAGCCAGCTAAATGCTACTATCTGCCCAAAAAGGAATCAGGTGCTCAATCATAGATAAAAAGAGTACATGTCCAAACAAAGAAGAAAAATATAGGATAGTGTTCATTATCTACAAAGTACCTACAGGGGATATATCATTTGCTCCTGATAAGAAGGATGTTCCTTGATCCTTAACTTAGTAATATTACAGATGTACCTACATTTTCATTTTTTATTTTAAATCTGTATGTTTTCCTACCTGCCTATTGTAAGGGATATCAAGGGAAGACACGGTTAGTCGTTGTTGAGTGGGGGTGCTAATAAATCATATTCTTTAGGGTACCAACCACCACAGACAGACAGACAGGAGTCGGATTATTGTAGGAACCTTCTAGGTGTCTTGTAGCTGACTTTGGTATATCCTGTCATGTTTCCTATTATGTTTTACGGATTGCTATAATTATTTAATGAAATTTGATTAATGTGTTACACTGGGTTAGCGTTTTCAATATTAGGTAATAAAAATGCTTTTAAGGGATTACATGTTCACACAAGTCTATTCATTCCCTAGTCTGCAGACAAACTTTTCACACAATGTGTTTTACAAAACAAGAGGAGCAGAACTCTTAAATTTTATATTTAATCCAAAAAGATAAGCAATGTTTAAAAAAAATTACACTGCTCAAACAAATTAAGGGAACATTTAAACAAAACAATGTAACTCCAAATCAATCACACTCCTGTGAAATAAACCTAATTATTATATTTGTATACCTAATTGTATATTTAAGGACTTTTGTTTTGATCTAATTGTACTGTTTTTTGAACAGTGAGTCCGTATGGATTTTAAGGCCAGGGAAAGCTCTTGGTTGGCTAAAGCAACGGATATTTTCAGGAAAGGCACTGGTACGGTAACTTGTCAATCTTCACCCTCCAATTGTGAAACTCTGAAAAGATATAAAACTCTTTTATACAAAAAAACAAAACTGTGGTGGTCTAATGTATCTTTAAAAAATTATGTAGATCAGAAAATAATACCACGTGGTTTGAGGATTCAAACTACTTTTGAACTTGAAGATGAAGCTCTGGTGGAGAGATGGGTAAAAGCAGTAAGTGGCTGCTCGATGGAGTTTATTCAAATTATTAAAGAAAAAAATGACAGGTCTATGAAAAAAATTGGATGGTCTTAGCAAAGACTTACAAAACATGAAAGCAGAGGAATATAAGTTGACTCTCCTGGCCTTTGATGAATGGGAGAAATCAATCTGTGCTAATAAACAAAAGAAATACGAACGAGATCTGAATGATTATGAAAATCAAAAAATATTAAGATGGCAGCTAAGAAAACAAAGAAATAGCAGAAAGATTTCCAGAAGTTCGTCCTTTCAAACGCTATCCTATGTGTTCTCTGTGTACCTCACTCTCAGAATCAGAGAGACACAGAACACGTGGGTATTACAAAAAGAAGGATCAGGATAGATTCTTCAATAGAGGACACCATGATGACTCTTTGAAGGTAATGAATTTGTCATCGCATATTCTGACTGCTGAACAAGTAAATCTTCTACAAAAAGGTTTAACATTCTCTCCTTCATCTCGAATAGACACGTTTTCTGCAATAAAGGATCTACACTTATTTGCCAGAAAGCTAATTCTGAAGAAGTTAAACCATAAAAATGATATATATGAGATGTTTCCCACCAGAGAAGAGAAGCAAGCATTGGAAATTCTGCAATCATTACTAGATGAAAATGATGAAGATGGCAATGCCTTTCCACTACAACTGGTCCCAACTTCAAAAAAATTTTGATTGTGCCAGCAGTGGAAGTCTTTACCAGAGTGGTAAGTAATGAAATAGAAAAATTGTCAACTCTTCCCAATAATAAATCGAATTTAAGCATCAAAGAAAGAGAGGCTCTTAAAGAAGTGGAGCAATGGGATGATGTGATTTTCAAAAATGCTGACAAAGGTGGCAATACGGATATATGGCCGCAAGTTACTGTATGTATGAACAACAGGCATTTAAATTATTAGAGGATTCTAAATGTTATAAATTGCTGACATTTAATCCCACAACTCAATACCAACAAAAACTGGTGGCAATTCTATCAGAAGCATTTGAACAAGGCATCATTCCTAAGAGACTGTTGGATCAACTTTTTACCTTATTCCAAAAATACACAAGGATGCAGCGAATCCGCCAGGGAGACCAATAGTCTCTGGGAATGATAGCCTTTGTGAGGTGATCTGCAAAATAGTGGATCACTATTTAAAACCTTTGGTCTACCGTCACATGTAAAAGACACAGCGGTCTTTGGGCATCTGGTCCACATGATCTTGAGTGAAAACATGCTATTAGTTGTCGCAGATGTAGAAGCATTGTATACTTCAATTAAACATCAAGACGGATTGAAAGCGGTAAATTGGTTTCTTCAAGCTAGTTGCATTGAGAAACCTATGGCTGACCTTTGTTGGACTTCATCTTAACTCACAATGCCTTCACCTTTAAGAAAAAAATCTACCTGCAGCAGCAAGGTACTGCTGTGGGGGCGGCTTGTGCCCCCTCATACGCAAACTTATTTTTAGGCTATTGGGAACATGAGATTTTCCAAAGTGAAGCCACTCCTGGGATTGATAAAATCCAGAAGTGGATTCGATATATAGATGATGTTTTTTTCATATTTGAAGGGACACCTAAAGAGCTGGAAGACTTAATGAAAAAGCTTAATGATAACAGATGTAACATCAAATTGACATATAATTATGGCAAAACAGTGTAATTTCTTGATTTAATGATTTCTATCAATCCTGATTGACATCTGACCACGACTATTTTTAGGAAGCCCACAGCGACCAATTCGCTCTTAGAAGCCACTTCTTCACATCCAAGTTCTACAATTCAAGGAATACCGATGGGTCAGTTCTTGAGACTGAGAAGAATCTGTTCTGAAGAGAAGGATTTCTTGTCAGAATCAAAGGAACTATCCGAGTGATTAAAAATTAGAGGATACAGCACCCAAAGTATCAAAAAAGCTTTCAACGAGCAAAACATTTATCACGAAACTCTCTGATATATATAAAAATAATTCAACAATTTGAAGAAAGACTTTTGATGGAGAAGTACGTCTTATTACTAACTTTCATCCACAATGGCATAGTTTTAAACAAATCATTGTTGATCACTGGGACATTTTGACTACTGATACCATCTTAAAAAGAATTTTACCTCCTAGTCCCTCCATCGTGGCCAGACGTTCAAAAAATGTATGGGATCATCTGGTCCACAGCCATTATGAACCTAAACTATGTGGTAATAATGATGAAAAAGGAAACAACGGCTTCTTTCCTTGCAGACTCTGTAAAACTTGCGCTAGGGTTGAGCAAAACGGATCGGTCAATTTAAAAAATCGCCGACTTTCGGCAAAGTCGGGTTTCGTGAAACCCGACCCGATCCCAGTGTGGGATCGGTCATGCTGTCGGCGATCTTCACGCCAAAGTTGCGTTTCATATGACGCTTTCAGGGCCATTTCTTAGCCAATGAAGGAGGACGCAGAGTGTGGGCAGCATGATGACATAGGTCCCGGTCCCCACCATCTTAGAGAAGGGCATGACAGTGATTGGCTTGCTTTCTGCGGCGTCACAGGGGCTATAAAGGGGCGTGCACGCCGACCGCCATCTTACTTCTGCTGATCTTAGCATAGGGAGAGGTTGCTGCAGCTTCGTCAGAAGCAGGGATATTGTTAGGGAGGAAAGATTAACCCCCAAACCGCTTGTGCTGTAGCGATTTCCACTGACCAACACCACCTTTTCTTTGCAGGGACATTGGAGGCTAGATTTCTGTGCATCAGCTCTGTAGCTTATAAGGCTCCCTGATAGCTGCTTTGCTGTTTGTACGCCGCTGTGCAAACCAACTGCTTTTTTAAAAGCAAAAATCCTGTTGCTCCTTTCTGCACAGTTCTATTGTTTATTTGTCCACACTCTTGTGCTGCAGTCCTTTTTGTTGCTGCCATACTTGTCCTGAGATCATTGTAGGGAGATTGTTATTGTAGTACAGTCCCTTTTTTTATATATATATATCTGCCAGCCCCTTTCTGCCACGTACACTGTGTAGTGTAATACAGTGGGCCTGTTTTTTGCAGTAGTCTCCCACACATAAAAAGGGAGATTTAAATTGCCGCTAAGTGCATCTGCGTCAGTTCTGTTTGTCGTATATCTGTCAGCCCCTTTCTGCCACGTACACTGTGTAGTGTAATACAGTGGGCCTGTTTTTTGCAGTAGTCTCCCACACATAAAAAGGGATATTTAAATTGCCGCTAAGTGCATCTGCATCAGTTCTGTTTGTCGTATATCTGCCAGCCCCTTTCTGCCACGTACACTGTGTAGTGTAATACAGTGGGCCTGATTTTTGCAGTAGTCTCCCACACACAAAAAGGGAGATTTAAATTCTCAACAAGTTTACATACACCTTCTACCTTGTTTTACAGTACCATACAATGGTTGTTAGTTTGGTTACATTTTCCCAAGAATGAGAAAGTCTGGTGGAAGAGGCCGTGGGCGGCCTCCTCTTCCGAAAGTTCCAAATTTAAAAGCAGTGAGTCGTCAGTGGATGCTCACAGTCAGGAACAAGTCGCTTCCTTGTGTCCTTCACCCAAAGCAAAAGTGAAGGATGCTACAGGCGACACTACAGTTTACTCCATGGAGCTCTTTACACATACCGTGCCAGGGTTAGAAAGGGAAATAGTTCACAGCCCTTTACAAGATGAATCGGACATGGAGTGCACAGATGCACAGCCACAGCTAGATTATTATGCTGTTCCATTGACTCAGATCACAACATTGCCCTCGCAGTGTACTGAGCCAGAACCTGACCCTGATGAGACTATGGTGCCCCGTCCCGAACGCTACAGCACCTTACACGGTAACACAGAGGATGGTGCACAGGACATTGAAGAGGAGGTGATAGATGACCCAGTTGTTGACCCAGATTGGCAGCCATTGTGGGAACAGGATGCCGCTGGCAGTAGCTCTGAAGTGGAGGAGGATGATCCGCAGCAGGCATCAACATCGCAACAGCTTTCATCTGGCAGGCCCGTATCAGGCCCAAAACGTGTGTCTAAAACAAAAACAGTTTTAGGACAGCATGGCCATCCGGTGAAAGTAGCACAGCGTGCAATGCCTGAAAAGGTATTCGATAGTCGGAAGACTGCAGTGTGGCAATTTTTTAACCAAGATCCGAATGATCAGTGCAAAGTTATCTGTAAGAAATGCTCAAAGACCTTTAGCAGAGGTAAGAATCCCCTAAATTTAAATACAACGTGCATGCGTAGACATTTAACCAGCATGCACTTGCAAGCCTGGACTAACTACCAAATGTCCCGCACCATTGGTGCACCCGCTCAGAATGAAGGTAGTCAACAACACTACATTGCTTCCCTCACTGTAAGCCCACTGTTTAGGACACCACCTGCAGCAAATGTGGAGGTATCGTCGCAAGGCCAAAGCAGTCAGGGAATCACCAGGTTCTTGGTAGGAAACACTGTATGTAGGCCAACTTCAAGAATACCATCACCAACCCTCTCTCAATCTGCCATGTCCACCACCACCCCCGCTAGTTCCACCATATGCAGCTCTCCAGTCCAGCTCACCCTACAAGAGACTCTCATTAGGAAAAGGAAGTACTCATCCTCACATCCGCGTACACAGGGTTTGAACGCCCACATTGCTAGACTAATCTCGTTAGAGATGATGCCCTACCGGTTGGTTGAAAGCGAAGCTTTCAAAGCCCTGATGGCCTATGCAGTACCATGCTATGACCTACCCAGTCGACACTTCTTTGCGAGAAAAGCCATCCCAGCCCTCCACCAGCATGTCAAAGACCGCATTGTCCATGCACTCAAGCAATCAGTCAGTAGAAAGGTGCACCTCACAACAGATGCATGGACCAGTAGGCATGGCCAGGGATGTTACGTGTCCATCATGGCACACTAGGTTAATATGGTGGATGCAGGGTCCACAGGGGACAGCCATAGTTGGACAGTTCTGCCTAGCCCATGGTCTAGGAAACAGTTGGCTGTAGGCGTTCGCCACCCCTCCTCCTCCTCCAGCAGAAGCGAAAGCTCGTCCACAGAGCGCAGTCGCACGACCACTCCATCCGCAGCTGCACACGAGGTGTCCCATTATGGAACAGCTAGTGGCAAGCGTCAGCAGGCTGTGTTGGAAATGAAGTGTTTGGGCGACAACAGACACACCGCGGAAGCTCTGGCCGAGTTCTTGCAGCAAGAAACTCAGTCCTGGCTGGGCAGTGTACATCTTGAGGCAGGCAAGGTAGTCAGTGATAACGGAAGGAAATTTTATGGCTGCCATAGCCCTTTCAGAACTGAAACATACCTTGCCTGGCTCACACCTTGAACCTGGTGGTGCAGTGCTTCCTGAAAAGTTATCCGGGGTTACCAGCCCTGCTCCTGAAGGCGCGAAGACTTTGCTCGCACATCCGCCAGTCGCCCGTACACTCCAGCCGTATGCAGAACCATCAGCGATCGCTGAAGCTTCCCCAGCACCGCCTAATAATCGACGTTGCAACAAGGTGGAACTCCACACTGCACATGCTTCAGAGGCTTTGCGAACAGAGGCGTGCTGTAATGTATTTGTGGGAGGATACACATACACGGGCAGGCAGTTGGATGGTAGACATGGAGTTGTCAGGTGTGCAGCGATCGAAGCTACAAGACCTCTGTCAAGTCCTTCAGTGTTTTGAGGAATGCACACGGCTGGTAATTGTAGATGACGCCATCATAAGCATGAGCATCCCACTAATGCGTCTGCTGATGCAAAGTTTGACGCACATTAAGGAGCAGGCGTCTGCAGCCGAGGAGGAGGGAAGCCTTGATGACAGTCAGCCATTGTCTGCTCAGGGAACTCTCCTGGATGAGGTGTCGGACGAAGAGGAGGAGGAGGATGATGGGGATGAATATTTATGGGAGGAGGAAGCTTCTCAGGGGGCAATAGAAACTGGTGGCATTGCAAGGTCAGGTACAGGGTTTTTGCGGGAGACAAGTAATGTTGATTTGCCAGAAAGTGCTCCTCAACCCAGCACAAGCAGTGAATTGACACCTGGAACATTAGCCCACATGGCTTATTATGCCTTGCGTATACTAAAATGGGACCCCCGCGATGACGATTACTGGTTGGCCTGCCTCCTGGATCCACGCTATAAAGGGAAAATGCAAAATATCATGCCACATGAGAACCTTGAGCAAATATTGGCTACCAAACAAGCAACTCTTGTAGACCGTTTGGTTCAGGCATTCCCAGCACACAGCGGCGGTGATGGTTCTCACACGAGCTGCAGGGGGCAACATGGCAGAGGTGTTAGAGGTGCACAAATCAGAAGTGGCGTTGGACAGAGGGGTTTTATGACCAGGTTGTGGAGTGATTTCGCAATGACCGCAGACACGACTGGTACTGCTGCATCAATTCAAAGTGACAGGAGACAACCTTTCTCCAGTATGGTTACAAACTATTTTTCCTCCCTTATCGATGTTCTCCCTCACACCTCACTCCCCTTTGATTACTGGGCATCTAAAATAGACACCTGACCTGAATTGGCAGAATATGCATTATAGGAGCTCACTTGCCCAGAGTCTTCAGTGCTGCTGGTTCAATACTGACCGAAAAAAGGACTCGTCTGGCCACCCAAAATGTTGATGATCTAACCTTCATTAAAATGAACCAATCATGGATTTCTAATTATTTTGCCCCACCTTCCCCTGCTAACACGTAGTTTGCCTGAAAAATGTCTTGCTTTTGGACTCGTCTTACTGACTGCTCCAATTCCTCCATTTGCAGCTGCTGAATGTCCACCATAGGCCATTTTTTTTACCTCCATAAATGGGCTGACTCCCCCCACAGGGCCGTGGTCACCACCTAGCGCAAGCACCCGTGCGAGTGCCGTTTGCCTGGACAGGTGGGTGTGCCCACTCTTGGGTGACGGCACTGGCACAGGGTCCCTCATAGTACAATGAAGTGTCTCTGACGGTGGTGGTGCACAACCAATGTCAGACACACCGTCGTAATATGAGGGGCTCTGGGCCAGTACCGCAGCCCACGAGAGAGTGTCCCCCCCCAGCTCGAACAGCGCTTTACCACTTGCAAAACTTACCTCTCCCGACTCCACCACTGTGTAGTCTGTGCTGTTAAATCCTTCAATGGCACTGCCAATAAAAATGTGTTGAAATTATAGATGATAGTAAAAATATACAGGGGCCCTGGCCTCCATTTACACCAGTTAATACTTTGCGCAAACTACCACTGTCTGCTACTCAGCAGAGGAGCCCACCCCTGTACCTAGCTATGCCACCTGTTTATTTATGAAAATTTGGCAGACATTTACCTCACTTTATTGTTTTGGCCTATTAACTGTGTCATCCACTCCTTTCAGTTGTCCTCCACTGAACAAACCTATGCCGCCAGTTTACTCCTACTAAGTCTACTCCTACCGCCTACTAAGTCTGTCTGCGCCACTCCTTACAATCAACCTCCGCTGAACAAACCAATGCTGCCTGTGTACCCCTGTAACCAAATTTAAACTGCATAGAGCCTACTTTTTTATTTGAGGCCTACTAAGTCTGTCTGTGCCACTCCTTACAATCGTCCTCCGCTGAACAAACCAATGCTGCCTGTGTACCCCTGTAACCAAATTTAAACTGCATAGAGCCTACTTTTTTATTTGAGGCCTACTAAGTCTGTCTGTGCCACTCCTTACAATCGTCCTCCGCTGAACAAACCAATGCTGCCTGTGTACCCCTGTAACCTATTTTAACCCCTTAATCCCATATGACATACTATCCCGTCAAGGTGACCTGGGACTTAATTCCCAGTGACGGGATAGTACGTCATAGCGATCGGCCGCG
Source organism: Ranitomeya variabilis (assembly GCF_051348905.1). Lineage (NCBI taxonomy): Eukaryota > Metazoa > Chordata > Amphibia > Anura > Dendrobatidae > Ranitomeya > Ranitomeya variabilis. The sequence continues at coordinate 105,806,982 of NC_135238.1, read as the reverse complement.
CTCACGGGGGGAGCGCGGCCGATCGCGGCCTGGTATCAGCTGCCTATCGCAGCTGACATCCGGCACTATGTGCCAGGAGTGGTCATGGACCGCCCCCGGCACATTAACCCTCGGCACACCGCGATCAAACATGATCGTGGTGTACCGGCGGTACAGGGAAGCATCGCGCAGGGAGGGTGCTCCCTGCGGGCTTCCCTGAGACAATCGGTACAAGGGAATGTACTCACCTTGTACCGAGCGTCTCCTCCCTGCAGGCCTCGGATCCAAAATGGCCGCGGGGCTGCATCCGGGTCCTGCAGGGAGTACTTCCGGGTGCCGTGCAGGTGCTGGTAAGCCTGCGGCGATGTGAGTGAGATCGCCGATCTGATAGAGTGCTATGCAAACTATCAGATCGGCGATCTGTGATGTCCCCCCCTGGGACAAAGTAAGAAAGTAAAAAAAAAAATTCCACGTGTGTAAAAAAAAAAAAAAAAAAAAAAAAATATTATTCCCATAAATACATTTCTTTATCTAAAAACAAAAAACAATAAAAGTACACATATTTAGTATCGCCGCGTCCGTAACGACCCAACCTATAAAACTGTCCCACTAGTTAACCCCTTCAGTGCACACCGTAAGAAAAAAAAAAAGAAACGATCCAAAAAACAACGCTTTATTATCATACCGACAAACAAAAAGTGAAATAACACGCGATCAAAAAGACGGATATAAATAAACATGGTACCGCTGAAAACGTCATCTTGTCCCGCAAAAAACGAGCCACCATATAGCATCATAACCAAAAAAATAAAAAAGTTATAGTTCTCAGAATAAAGCGATGCCAAAATAATTATTTTTTCTATAAAATAGCTTTTATTGTATAAAAGCGCCAAAACATTAAAAAATGATATCAATGAGATATCGCTGTAATAGTACTGACCTGACGAATAAAACTGCTTTATCAATTTTACCAAACGTGGAACGTTATAAACGCCTCCCCCAATAGAAATTCATGAATAGCTGGTTTTTGGTCATTCTGCCTTACAAAAATCGGAATAAAAAGTGATCAAAAACTGTCACATGTCCGAAAATGTTACCAATAAAAACGTCAACTCGTCCCGCAAAAAACAAGACCTCACATGACTCTGTGGACCAAAATACGGAAAAATTATGGGTCTCAAAATGTGGAGACGCAAAAACTTTTTTGCTATAAAAAGCGTCTTTTAGTGTGTGACAGCTGCCAATCATAAAAATCCGATATAAAAAATGCTATAAAAGTAAATCAAACCCCCCTTCATCACCCCCTTAGTTAGGGAAAAATAATAAAGTTAAAAAAATGTATTTATTTCCATTTTCCCGTTAGGGTTAGGGCTAGGGTTAGGGATAGGGTTAGGGCTAGGGATAGGGTTAGGGCTAGGGTTAGGGTTAGGGTTGGGGCTAGGGTTGGAGCTAAAGTTAGGGTTGGGACTAAAGTTAGGGATAGGGTTGGGGCTAAAGTTAGGGTTGGGGCTAAAGTTAGGGTTAGGGTTTGGATTACATTTACGGTTGGGATTAGGGTTGGGATTAGAATTAGGGGTGTGTCAGGGTTAGGGGTGTGGTTAGGGTTACAGTTGGGATTAGGGTTAGGGGTGTGTTTGGATTAGTTTCAGGTAGAATTGGGGAGTTTCCACTGTTCAGGCACATCAGGGGCTCTCCAAACGCGACATGGCGTCCGATCTCAATTCCAGCCAATTCTGCGTTGAAAAAGTAAAACAGTGCTCCTTTTTACGGCTCTGCATTATAAACTTCTGTGAAGCACTTGTTGGGTCAAAGTGCTCACCACACATCTAGATAAGTTCCTTAAGGGGTCTACTTTCAAAAATGGTGTCACTTGTGGGGGGTTTCAATGTTTAGGCACATCAGGGGCTCTCCAAACGCAACATGGCGTCCCATCTCAATTCCAGTCAATTTTGTATTGAAAAGTCAAATGGCGCTCCTAACCTTCCGAGCTCTGCCATGCACCCAAACAATGGTTTACACCCACATATAGGGTATCAGCGTACTCAGGACAAATTGCACAACAACAATTGGGGTCCAATTTATTTTCTTACCCTTGGGAAAATAAAAAATTGGAGGCGAAAAGATCATTTTTGTGAAAAAAAATGATTTTTTATTTTTACGGCTCTGCATTATAAACTTCTGTGAAGCACTTGGTGGGTCAAAGTGCTCACCACACATCTAGATAAGTTCCTTAAGGGGTCTACTTTCCAAAATGGTGTCACTTGTGGGGGGTTTCAATGTTTAGGCACATCAAGGGCTATCCAAACGCAACATGGCGTCCCATCTCAATTCCAGTCAATTTTGCATTGAAAAGTAAAATGGCGCTCCTTCGCTTCCGAGCTCTGTCATGTGCCCAAAAAGTGGTTTACCCCCACATATGGGGTATCGGCGTACTCAGGACAAATTGTACAACATCTTTTGGGGTCCATTTTCTCCTGTTACCCTTGGTAAAATAAAACAAATTGGAGCTGAAGTAAATTTTGTGTGAAAAAAAGTTAAATGTTCATTTTTATTTAAACATTCCAAAAATTCCTGTGAAACACCTGAAGGGTTAATAAACTTCTTGAATGTGGTTTTGAGCACCTTGAGGGGTGCAGTTTTTAGAATGGTGTCACACTTGGGTATTTTCTATCATATAGACCCCTCAAAATTACTTCAAATGAGATGTGGTCCCTAAAAAAAAAAGGTGTTGTAAAAATGAGAAATTGCTGGTCAACTTTTAACCCTTATAACTCCCTAACAAAAAAAATTTTGGTTCCATAATTGTGCTGACGTAAAGTAGACATGTGGGAAATGTTACTTATTAAGTATTTTGCATGATGTATCTCTGTGATTTAAGGGCATAAAAATTCAAAGTTAGAAAATTGTGAAATTTTCAAAATTTTTGCCAAATTTCCATTTTTTTCACAAATAAACACAAGTTATATCGAATAAATTTTACCACTAACTTGAAGTACAATATCTCACGAGAAAACAATGTCAGAATCACCAAGATCCGTTGAAGCGTTCCAGAGTTATAACCTCAGAAAGGGATAGTGGTCAGAATTGTAAAAATTGGCCCGGTCATTAATGTGCAAACCACCCTCGGGGCTTAAGGGGTTAAACTGCATAGAGCCTACTTTTTATTTGAGGCCTACTAAGTCTGTCTGCGCCACTCCTTGTAATAGTCCTCCGCTGACCAAACCAATGCTACCTGTGTACCCCTGTAACCTATTTTAAACTGCATAGAGCCTACTTTTTTATTTTAGGCCTACAAAGTCTGTCTGCGCCACTCCTTGCAATAGTCCTCCACTGACCAAACCAATGCTGCCTGTGTACTCCTGTAACCTATTTTAAACTGCATTGAGCCTACTTTTTTATTTTAGGCCTAGTAAGTCTGTCTGCGCCACTCCTTGCAATCGTCCTCCGCTGACCAAACCAATGGTGCCTGTGTACCCCTGTAACCTATTTTAAACTGCATTGAGCCTACTTTTTTATTTTAAGCCTACTACCTGTGTCTGTCTGTGCCACTCAATACAGCTGTCCTCCACTGAAAAGAGCTGAGCTTCAATTTTCAGGCTTTCAGCCTATATCACATATTAAACTGCATTTGGGCTACTTGTTTGGTTGGGCCCTACTAACGGTGTCTGTCTGCCGCTCCTTGCTTGTCTCCTCCACTGAATATAGCTGAGCGTCAATTTTCAGGCTTTCGGCCTACATCAGATATGAAACTGCATTTGGCCTACTTGTTTGGTTGGGCCCTACTAACGATGTCTGCCGCTCCTTGGTGTTCTCCTCCACTGAACAAAGTTGAGCTTCAATTTTCAGACTTTTGGCCTGCAGAAAATATGAAACTGCATTTGGGCTACTTGTTTGGTTGGGCCTACTAACGGTGTCTGCCGCTCCTTGCTGTTCTCCTCCACTGAACAAAGCAGTGCCGCCTGTTTTCTCCTGTTACCAATTTTGAACTGCATTTTAGCCTACTTACTTATTTGGGCCTACTCACTGTGTCAGCCTCTCATTACAGTTGTCCTCCACTGAACAAAGCAATGCCGCCTGGTTAGTCCTGTTACCAATTTTGAACTGCATTTAGCCTAATTATTTAGATGGGCCTACTCACTGTGTCAGCCTCTCATTACAGTTGTCCTCCACTGAATAAAGCAATGCCGCCTGGTTAGTCCTGTTACCAATTTTGAACTGCATTTAGCCCACTTTATTATTTGGGCCTATATCTGTGTTTCCTCCTCATCCTGCCCATTGCACAGCCACTGCTAGATGAGTCTGCTGGTACATTGACCCAGACCACTACATTCCCCTTGCACTCTACACAGCCAGAATCTGACCCTGCTGAAAGTCAGGTTCCCCTTCACGCATACTATACCACCTTACACGGGGACAAAGAGGAAGGTGCAGATGAAAGTGCAGGTTCCTTCATCAGGTGGGAGGGCATACTCATTGGCGACGTCACTGGCACAGGGCCCCTCATAGTACGCAAAAGTGTCTCTGCCGGTGGGAGGCGCCCCCGCCGTCAAACACACCGCCATACTTTGAGGGGCCCTGTGCCAGTGCCAATGCGAACGAGTGGTCCCCCCCTGCTTGCTCAGGATCACAGCACTTGCAAAGTTGAAATACTTACCTTTCCCTGCTCCACCGCCGTGACGTAGTCCGCGTTTCCTGGGCCCATGAAAAACTTGAGCCAGCCCTAACCCCCACAACTTTAGCCAAATGACCCCCTGTTTTCAATGAATAACTATTATTATAAGGTAAATTAAGATTGACAAGCTTAAGTAACAAGAATTGATGTTTTTGGCATTAAAATGGGCACTGTAGGTGTTTTCCTGTCCTCCACTCACTGCCGACTTTGCTTCCCCATTGACTTGCATTGGGTTTCGTGTTTCAGTCGGATCGCCGACTTTTCGCAATGATCGACCGATTTCACCCGACCCGACTTTTGAAAAAGTTGGGTTTTGCGAAACCCGACTCGATCCTAAAAAAGTAAAAGTCGCTCAACTCTAGCTTGCGCCAATTTGGTAAAAGGGAAGAAGGTCTTAAATCATGACGGTTCAAGAACATATGAAATCCGTAAACACATCACCTGTAGCTCTAAAGGTGTCATCTATATGGCTGAATGTCCGTGTAGAAAAATATATGTCGGCCTAACCAGTAGGGAACACTGTCTTGATATTGAAAAGGCAAGAGGTATAACGAACAACTCAGAACTGAAAACAATCCCTAGACATTTTTAAAAATTCCATCAGTGCAACCTCAATTTTTTAAAAATTCAGGAATTGATTTGGTTACTTTGAGATTTAGAGGAGGAGATTTGAATAAACAGTTATCTAAAAGGGAAAGTTGGTTGATTTATCATTTGGGGTCACTAGCGCCACAGGGTTTAAATGAAGCATTTGGCTTCGGGGCATTGTTGTAGAAATGTTGTTATGAAGAGAATCTGTCTTATTTCTTAGTTCAATTGTGTATGGATTGTTTTTAATCTTTAATTTGTATTTGTATCTGATCATGTGCATGTTTTTAACTTATTTTTATTGATTCTATCAAATTCTAGTGTGTGCATATTCATCGTCTTTTTAACATATTCGCAAGGGACAAGTATTCTATCTTTGGGGATCCCAAATGGACTTCTCGAGATATTAAATATCAGAAGATCGGATTAAAAGAGAAGAGAAGAGAAGATGTCATTTAGTGATCATATTTTATTATAGACTTTAATGATTGGACATTCTGTTTATAATATGATTTAAGTCTGTCTTTTCAACACTTATATATTAGAGGGGGATCTTATTTCACTTGTCACACTGATTCATCCTGCTGGGTATTTATCGCTCACCATTCATAATTTTATTTTATTTATGACTGCAATTTTGAATGTGGTATTTTCTTAGGTATTTTGCAATACTTGTTTGCACTTCCTTTGGTCTAGATTGGCCACTTATCACACATGATTATTACACACCTTTACACATTGGCACCTTTTGTGAATATTGGTTTTTATCATCAGTAGTCGGTTTATCATATTATTTTTCACATTAACACATATTATTGTTAGTGTAGCATTTTTACAGCTATCCTTCTGTCCTAAACCCATGGTCGGTACGCATTCCTTGGCTGAGCCTTTGTTTGGCTTTCAGCGGCAGAGGATCATAACGTGACCACCATCTTATCCTCCCCATTAGGGGGTAGGTAGTTAAGATTGTGACTCACTGGATCACTGCGGCTGGGCCGATTAAGCAAAAACAGAGGGCATCAGCAGGTGATATGCGTCAAAAAGACCATGGCTTTCTGGTAATGTTTGATAACTATAAGAAAAAAATATTCTTTTAGTGTTTATACCAATTGTGGTTGTCATATGTTATATATATCTGTGGCAATGCCATAGCGGTGATTTTGTATAATTTTAATTTTTTATAATATGTATTAAGTTGGTGACATTTAGTATCTAAGTGCATCTTTTTGCAAAAGCGTAATGTAAAAAAGGAGTTTTCACTTAAATATTTACATAATATATGAGGCAAGAATTATATTATAATTTATTGTTTTATTTATCTATCTATAGCGTTATAGGGAAGATTGTAGTTTTTGGCTTGGTTTTTAGGGTGTCCTCCAAGCTTGGTAGTTGGTTGCGTTGATTCAAGCAGACATAACGATAAGCAGTAATGAGGGACTTACCGATCCTTAAGATTCTCGGTAGCAAATAGAAATAACTCTTGTCATTATATGGGGAATCTTTTCATTGGTCTATTTTTTGCACATGCGCACTAGTTACATAGCAACAAGAGTGTCACAATGAGCAGAATTTTCTTATTGGCCAATTGTCGGTAGCCACGCAGTCGTTGATAGTACAGCTTCCATGGCTATTAAGAGCTAACTATTGTGAGGCAAATAGTCGCAGTGATTATTGGTAGTGGGCTATTTATCTATTCTTAAGATCTCCTGCAGCGACTATGTATGAGACACATAGCAACAACCAGGTCATTACTTGAGGAATTTTTTCATAGGTTATTTTTTGGCTGCGCATGCGTACTAGTGACATAGTAACAACAGCGTCATTACCTGGGGAAATTTCTTATTGGATAAGCTTTGGTAGTCACGTAGATGCGTTTGGTATAGCAATCATTATGATCACCTGTTATGACATCTTCTCATTGGGTGAACTCGGTATATATGCACACCAATTCCTCCACTCAGGACACGCCCCCCGAAGAAGCAGGGGTGAAACGTGCGTGTTGGGGCAGGAGATCTTTTGTTTCCATCAGCGGCACTACATTGTTTTTGTGGATAACCAGGTAAAACCCTTGTTTTATGTGAGCAAAATATATAATGAATGCTTAATCGGTCCATCTTGACATGCAGAAATAATTGAATATTATGAATCCGGGCATGGAATGGGATACCATTAGTGGTTATGCTTAAAGGGAAGGTGCCACCAGTTTTCTTGTAGTTTGTTTTTTTGTGAAATTAAGCTTAAAATAGTAAATAAAATGTATTAATGCAATGTTTGCACTGTTTGCAAACATTTCTATATGAAAAATATTATATACTAGATGGCAGCCCGATTCTAAAGAATCGGGAGTCTAGAATCCATATATACTTTATTTTTTCAAATGTAAGAATAATTTGGTGGGCGGGGACCCTCGGCCTCCGATTTGGTTGGCGGGGAACCACGGCCTCCGATTTGGTGGGTGGGGTCCCTCTGCCTCCGCTTTGGTGGGCGGGGCCGCTCGGCCTTCGATTTGGTGGGCGGGGCTCCTCGGCCTCCGATTTGGTTGGTGGGGCCCCTCGGCCTCCGATTTGGTGGGCGGGGCCCCTTATCCTCCGATTTGGTGAGCGGGGACCCTCGGCCTCCGATTTGGTGGGCGGGGCCCCTCGGCCTCCGATTTGGTGGGCGGGGCCCCTCGGCCTCTGATTTGGTTGGCGGGGCCCCTCGGCCTCCGATTTGGTGGGCGGGGACCCTCGGCCTCCGATTTGGTGGGCGGGGACCCTCGGCCTCCGATGTGGTGGTCGGGGCCCCTCGGCCTCCGATTTGGTGGGGGGGCCGGGCCCCTCGGCCTCCGCTTTGGTGGGCGGGGCTCCTCGGCCTCCGATTTGGTTGGCGGGGCCCCTCGGCCTCCGATTTGGTTGGCGGGGCCCCTCGGCCTCCGATTTGGTGTGTGCTCTGCCTGGGGCCACTGTGCTCTGCCTGGGGCCCCATATGCTGCCTGGGGCCCCATATGCTGCCTGGGGCCCCATATGCTGCCTGGGGCCCCTGTGCTCTGCCTGGGGCCCCTGTGCTCTGCCTGGGGCCCCTGTGCTCTGCCTGGGGCCCCATGTTCTGCCTGGGGCCCCTGTGCTCTGCCTGGGGCCACTGTGCTCTGCCTGGGGCCCCATGTTCTGCCTGGGGCCACTGTGCTCTGCCTGGGGCCCCATAAGCTGCCTGGGGCCCCTGTGCTCTGCCTGGGACCACTGTGCTCTGCCTGGGGCCCCATATGCTGCCTGGGGCCCCTGTGCTCTGCCTGGGGCCCCATATGCTGCCTGGGGCCACTGTGCTCTGCCTGGGGCCCCATATGCTGCCTGGGGCCCCTGTGCTCTGCCTGGGGCCCCATATGCTGCCTGGGGCCCCTGTGCTCTGCCTGGGGCCCCATGTTCTGCCTGGGGCCCCTGTGCTCTGCCTGGGGCCACTGTGCTCTGCCTGGGGCCCCATATGCTGCCTGGGGCCCCTGTGCTCTGCCTGGGGCCCCATATGCTGCCTGGGGCCCCTGTGCTCTGCCTGGGGCCCCATATGCTGCCTGGGGCCCCTGTGCTCTGCCTGGGGCCCCTGTGCTCTGCCTGGGGCCCCATGTTCTGCCTGGGGCCCCTGTGCTCTGCCTGGGGCCCCATATGCTGCCTGGGGCCCCTTTGCTCTTCCTGGGGCCCCATATGCTGCCTGGGGCCCCTGTGCTCTGCCTGGGGCCCCATATGCTGCCTGGGGCCCCTGTGCTCTGCCTGGGACCCCTGTGCTCTGCCTGGGGCCCCATGTTCTGCCTGGGGCCCCTGTGCTCTGCCTGGGGCCCCATATGCTGCCTGGGGCCCCTGTGCTCTGCCTGGGGCCCCATATGCTGCCTGGGGCCCCTGTGCTCTGCCTGGGGCCACTGTGCTCTGCCTGGGGCCCCATAGGCTGCCTGGGGCCCCTGTGCTCTGCCTGGGACCACTGTGCTCTGCCTGGGGCCCCATATGCTGCCTGGGGCCCCTGTGCTCTGCCTGGGGCCCCATATGCTGCCTGGGGCCACTTTGCTCTGCCTGGGGCCCCATATGCTGCCTGGGGCCCCTGTGCTCTGCCTGGGGCCCCATATGCTGCCTGGGGCCCCTGTGCTCTGCCTGGGGCCCCATGTTCTGCCTGGGGCCCCTGTGCTCTGCCTGGGGCCACTGTGCTCTGCCTGGGGCCCCATATGCTGCCTGGGGCCCCTGTGCTCTGCCTGGGGCCCCATATGCTGCCTGGGGCCCCTGTGCTCTGCCTGGGGCCCCATATGCTGCCTGGGGCCCCATGTTCTGCCTGGGGCCCCATATGCTGCCTGGGGCCCCTGTGCTCTTCCTGGGGCCCCATATGCTGCCTGGGGCCCCTGTGCTCTGCCTGGGGCCCCATATGCTGCCTGGGGCCCCTGTGCTCTGCCTGGGACCCCTGTGCTCTGCCTGGGGCCCCATGTTCTGCCTGGGGCCCCTGTGTTCTGCCTGGGGCCCCATATGCTGCCTGGGGCCCCTGTGCTCTGCCTGGGGCCCCATATGCTGCCTGGGGCCCCTGTGCTCTGCCTGGGGCCCCATAGGCTGCCTGGGGCCCCTGTGCTCTGCCTGGGACCACTGTGCTCTGCCTGGGGCCCCATATGCTGCCTGGGGCCCCTGTGCTCTGCCTGGGGCCACTGTGCTCTGCCTGGGGCCCCATATGCTGCCTGGGGCCCCTGTGCTCTGCCTGGGTGTAGGACACTGGTGACGTCACTTAGCTCCGGACATTAGCTCCGGACATTAGCTCCGGACAAAGCCACGGAAGTTGGCACAAATTGCAGGAAGTAGTATTCTAGGCAATTATATATTAGATTTTCTTACAAATATATATTGACCACTAGTGGGAGCATTTTCCGTTTTAGACCTCAAGCAGCTATAGTAAAACACCAGCTTTACTGTTAGCTGGAAAATTGGGGCAGTAACTGCTGACATCACCATTTCCCTCCCCTTTTGGGTGGTCTAGTATCCCTGGGGCAGAATGAAGAGCAGCATCACAGGGCAGAGCCATTTTGTGTGTGACTGCCCTGTGATCTGCTATCACCAGCAGTTACTGCATCAGAAACACAGCTACAGAGTTTACAGAAGAGCAGAACACAGTGGGCTCAGCAGCCATCCCCCCTTCCCCCACCTTAATCCCTGTCCTGTCAGCTGCCTTGCTCTTTCTCCAGGTGTCAGCTCCCTGTCTGCAAGCTGTGAATGCAGCTTCTTACCGGACTGTGTGTGAAAGGGGAGGCAGAGACAGAGCAGGAGAAGCACACAGGGAGGGCAGCGTGTGAGGAGCAGAGGATGTCTGCTCAGAACGTGCAGTGCCTGGACTGGAGTACAGAGGAGCAGGGAGGTAAACCACCCGCACTCCCCACTCTCCATCCTCCGGCTCCAGTGCACTTCTGTCCTGTGATAGAGTAAGTGGAGCTCGGCAGATAGCACTGGGCTATAATAAAATGGTGGCCAGTCACACCTACAGCAGTGATTTGTGCAGCCCACAGAGGCGTGCCCAGCTCACTGCTGAACAAGCTACAATGTTAAAGATAGGAGATAATAGACCGGCGCTGACCCTATGTCCATGGGGTGCCGTAAAATGACACTGATAGTGTCGTGAACTGCTGTGAAACCAAGATGTCAGCCCCCAGTGCCTTCTTTAAACTCATATAACACAAGAAATATGTTTCACATGCATTTAAAACTTGGTTATAGCAGCATGTTATGCTACATTACAGTGATTTATTAATGATCTACAAGCGCGGTACCTTCCCTTTAATAGTGTTATTAGGGTTGAACAATTAATATAAATGTTCAATTTTCTAGTTGCCTACTCCTGGCCTAATGGATATTGATCATGTGCACTAAAGAAATACACCAGACACAGTCAGCTGTAACTCTCCTTGATCAAAGTGTGGCTCAGCTCCAAGAAGGGCTTTTATTAGTGAAAACACAATGTTATATATCTCCTGTAAGGGGGCTCGGTTAGCTCTAAAATGGGAGTGATCGGATGTATTCCATTGGTTAGTGGGTTGGGCATGAGCAAGTCCATGGGCGGATCCATGAGGTCATCAAGGTGGGTTGGTCCGTGAGGTCATCAGAGTGGGCGTCGCTGTGGGTGGATCCATGAGGTCATCAGAGTGGGCGTCATCTTGGATACCAGACCGCATGGTCTGCTGAAACAGGAAATGGCAGCCATCTTCAGTGTCTTCATTGTTCATATACCAGACCGCATGGCTCTGGTATAGGAGATGGCAGCCATCTTAAGTGTCTTACTTTGTCTGAGGAAAACTTATGTAAGGTTAAACAATACATGTTATGGGTTATTTCTCTCAATTACCTTATGTGTTGAGGTTAATTAAGTATTTGATCTTATGGCTCTCCTCAACAGTCCCCCCTAAATACTTTATTAACCTTTTCTTTTATCTTGATCCCACCGTGGTTCCCTAACCCATCGATGTTAAGTGTTATTATGACATCAGAGGCTTCATGACAATATGGATGCTATAGACACCAGAGAATGTGTGACCGATTATGGGTATACTGAGGAGGTATATCGAAGCGTGTTACCAGTGTCCTCGGGACTTCCCAACCTGCTGGATCTATTACTCTCCAATCTTCCATCTCTATGGTTACTTAGAGTAAAATGCGCATGCGACTAACCCTGTTGTACACATCCTAGATCTGACCGTCTTGCCCGGGAGGGGGAATTGGAGTTTTCACCAGTTTGAGACAAGTTTTCCCTTGTGGAAAACCTCCCTTTGTAGCTGGACTTTGACAAGCAGGTCAGATCCTACTCTGTCCCTAACTGTCTAACAAGTTTATAATGTGAGAGATGGATCCAGGAGGCGCTCAGCAATCCTGACTGAAGTATGAGGAGTCAGGAGCACTTGGTAGGGACCCTCAAATCTCGACTCCAGGAATGTCTTTCTGATGAACGTCTTTACCAGCATGTAGTCACCAGGTTAGAAAGTATGGGTACCGTCACTGGAATCTGGACCTGGAATGGATGATAAAACTTGTACATGTGTTATTGACAGTTCTTTAGTAACAACAATTACAGAATTTACAAGAGTATCACTTCCCAAGGCTAGCTGTTGTGGAAAATATTGACCCAACCTTGGAGGCCCCCCAAAAAGAATCTCGAATGGTGTGAGTTTAGTGGGACCCCTTGTAGTGTTTCTGACTGAGTATAAGGCAACGTGCAAAATGTCTGTCCGAAGTCTGACCTCCTAACTGGCTTTCAGTATTTTATTTTTCAAGGTGCCATTCAGTGTTTCTACTTTCCCACTGCTGTGTAGGTGATATGGAGTATGTAAACCCAAATCCGCTCCCACTAATGTTCATAGTTCCTTAGACAGTGCTGCAATGAATGCGGGTACTTGGTCACTCTCAATTACCTCTGGGACCCCATATCTGCAGACTACTTCAGTCATCAGTCTCTTAACAGTCACTCTGGCAGTCATGTTTGTTACTGGATAGGCTTCGGGCCATCCTGAGAACATGTCAGTCACTACCAGTACATACTCGTACTTCCCTACTTTTGGCATTTGAATGTGATCAATCTGAATCCTCTGAAAGGGATAAAGTGGTTTAGCCAAATGTTTCTGAGTAACTTTCTGAGGCGGTGCTGGATTGCATGTTGCACACACAAGGCAGGACTTGCAATATTTTTGGGTAACAGTAGAGATTCCAGGTGCCATATAAGTCTTCCAAATTAGGTCCTTCATCTGATTCTTGCCTCTGTGGGTGATACCGTGTGCCCATTCTGTCACTGAAGGGTACAGATTACGGGGTAGACCTTTGTGTTCACCCTCCAGACTCCATCTTCATCCTTTTTTAGCTCCTCCTTCTTGCCATGACTTCTTTTCATCATCTGATGTCTTGTCTTGATGTAGATGGATGATCCTCATAAGAGAGCCTTTAGTCCCTTCTTCAGTGTCTTGTGACACGTACACCGCTGCTTTTTCTTTCCCAAATGGATCCACAGCATAGGTCTTTGCTGTTTTGTCAGCAAAGAAGTTCCCCCTTGCTTCTGGAGAATCCAGTCTCCCGTGAGCTTTGATCTTGATTACTGAAACCTCCAAAGGTAGATCTAGAGCGGCCACAAGTTCTTGTATGATAGCAGCATGTTTTACAGGAGTTCCACTGGACGTTAGGTATCCTCTGGCTGCCCAGATACTGCCGAAGTCATGAGCCACTCCAAAAGCGTATCTTGAATCCGTGTAGATGTTGACCACCTTCTCCGTCGCTTCCTGACAAGCCAACTTCAAAGCCTTAAGTTCCGCTTCTTGTGCAGACGTGCGATGGTAGGGATCCGGCTGAGATGACCTGGTCATGTGTAACCATGGCATATCCCGTATGGAACCTTCCTGTTTTATCTGCAAATCTGGAACCATCAGTGAAGAACGTCAGGTCAGCATGTGGGAGTGGGTTTTCAGACACGTTTTTCTGGGAGGCTACTTCTTCATGCATTTGTTCAAGACAGTCATGATCCTCTGAGTGTGTAGGAGCATCTTCTCCGAGAGCATCAGTATCATCATCCACATCCCCCCTGGAAAGAGGAAGCAGCGTGCCGGGGTGTAAACTTGACACAGATGGTGGGCTCCTCAGACATGAACATTGGCACTGTTGGCGGTGGCACCTGAAGCGGGAGTAGAGATGGCACCGGGAGTGCAGATGTAGTCCCTTGTGTATGAGGAGCCGGAGGAGGTAACAGTCCTGGAATGAAGGGCTCTATTTGGGCAGCTCCAGTATCATGGTATGGGCTCCAGGTGACGCAGGCAGTCTTAAAAGCTTTAACAGTCCTGTCCTCATTAATGCGAGTTATTGCTGCACGAAGTTGTTGAGCACTAACGTCTGGATGAATAGGGTCATAAGTAGGGGTCACAGCATGTATGATCATTCTACACAGGAAGATTGCCAGCTTTAGTCACCGCTATGTCCCCAACCGCTATCTGACCACATGACTCAACAATGATTTGGCTGTCAGCTTGAATAGTCGCCCCTCCTGCTTCTACTATAGCTCTAGCTACACCTCCATTGTGCTCTAACCGAGAATTGGCAGCATTAACAATAGCGTCTGTCTCCATTGTTGTTATGTCACCCTTTCCCACCACTAACAAGGGTCCCTCAGGAAGTTCTTTTTCAAAAATAGGTTGCCAACATTCCCTCCCCTTTGTGCTTCCTGTGCTATTGGTATCCCCTCCCAGATTGAGCCCCCCTTGTTACAGTTGCCACCGTCCCATACAGGTGTGCGCTTGGCTGCGAGACAGCCTGTGAGGTACTGGGCATAGGGTTATGTAGGCTGCGTGAGAGTGCTGTTGTGGAAGCATTGGGAGGAGAGGCCGCTGCTTGGAGCATCTCATGTGGGTGTGCGGCTAAATTGGCATTGGAAGTGATAGTAGAAAGGGTAGGTGCTGGGGACGATCCAGGTGGGAGGACTGCTGGATTCACAACAGGAGTGATAGAGGAAAGGGTTGGTGCCCCATTGGAAACAACAGAGATAGGAAACATGGGTAAAGCCTGTTCACTTCCCGAAGGAATATAGTATTGGCCGTTAGTGGTCATTACTGGGTAACAAGGATTTGGTGATGTGGCGTGTAACCTTAATCTGAGATGTTCACCACCAGGAGCAGCACATTCGCCATCCACAACATGGCTGCCGTCAGAATTAACACCTTTTCCATCCACAAGATGGCTGCCGTCAGAATTGTATTTACCACCAACAAGATGGCTGCCGTCAGAATTATATTTACCACCAACAAGATGGCTGCCATTAGAATTATATTTACCACCAACAAGATGGCTGCCATCAGAATTATATTTACCACCAACAAGATGGCTGCCGTCAGAATTATATTTACCACCAACAAGATGGCTGCCGTCAGAATTATATTTACCACCAACAAGATGGCTGCCGTCAGAATTATATTTACCACCAACAAGATGGCTGCCGTCAGAACTATATTTACCACCAACAAGATGGCTGCCATCAGAATTATATTTACCACCAACAAGATGGCTGCCATCAGAATTATATTTACCACCAACAAAATGGCTGCCGTCAGAATTGTATTTACCACCAACAAGATGGCTGCCGTCAGAATTGTATTTACCACCACCAAGATGGCCGCCATCAGAATTATATTTACCACCACCAAGATGGCCGCCATTAGAATTATATTTACCACCAACAAGATGGCTGCCATCAGAATTATATTTACCACCAACAAGATGGCTGCCGTCAGAATTATATTTACCACCAACAAGATGGCTGCCGTCAGAATTATATTTACCACCAACAAGATGGCTGCCGTCAGAATTATTTTTACCACCAACAAGATGGCTGCCATTAGAATTATATTTACCACCAACAAGATGGCTGCCGTCAGAATTATATTTACCACCAACAAGATGGCTGCCGTCAGAACTATATTTACCACCAACAAGATGGCTGCCGTCAGAATTGTATTTACCACCAACAAGATGGCTGCCGTCAGAATTGTATTTACCACCACCAAGATGGCCGCCATCAGAATTATATTTACCACCAACAAGATGGCTGCCATCAGAATTATATTTACCACCAACAAGATGGCTGCCGTCAGAATTATATTTACCACCAACAAGATGGCTGCCGTCAGAACTATATTTACCACCAACAAGATGGCTGCCGTCAGAATTATATTTACCACCAACAGAATGGCTGCCGTCAGAATTATATTTACCACCAACAAAATGGCTGCCGTCAGAATTGTATTTACCACCAACAAGATGGCTGCCGTTATTACATTTACCACATGGCTCTGGGCCACCATTTTGGCTGCTATCACATTTAACACATTCGCCATTAACAAAATGGTTTTGCAATACACAACTCAAAACTCTATTCTTTCTATTCCTTTTCTCTTCTACCCAATTTCCAATTTTTATTTATTTATTTATTTATTTTATATAGACTTTCAGAGACTCTTTCTCCTGCCCTAGCAATAGACAACAATCCATTATCTTCTAGGATACCTTTTCTTTCTTTCCCTTTTTTTTTTTTTTTTTTTTTTTTTCTAAGACAATCTTCCACTCCAGGGGCTGTAACCATCCCCCCTTCTGGCATTCCACACAATTTCCACTAATTTGCATGAGTCTAACTTGCCATCTGAATTTGGCTTAGTGCCTATACGGCAGAACTGCATTAATTTCTCCATCTTTCTATAGATATATATCTATCTATCAAGATAACAAACACCAAACAAACAACAAGACGGGGGAGATGACTCAAACCTGAGATTCTAAAGGGAACTGAGTCTGCAGTACTCAGCTCCTATTGCTTCTTGTCACGTGGTCCCTGTCTGACTTCCGTGCTCCGTACTTTACAAACCAATTATTCCCTACTTTGTCAAATTGCTCCCTAACTTACCGGTCCCCGTGCAGAGTCAATTACTCGATGTCACGGGGCAAAAAAAGAAAAACTATAAATTTAATTGGCCCAAACTGAGCCAATTGCTCCAAGTTTCAATGAGCCGCTACACAATTTCTTATGCCCGAACTGAGCCAATTGCTCCAAGATTTACCGGGTCCCCCTAGGCCGAGTCAATTACTCCAGGTCCTAGGTCTCTCTTGTACAGAACTGAAAATCTTATCACAGGCGACAACCGTATACCACAGACAAAAATTATTATTATTATTCTACACTTGCTTGCTTATCCTTCCTTAAAAACAAAACCTGTTTTTCTCGTCCTACCACATGCTTTGCTTTCTGTAAACACTTGCTTTGACTTTCCTAGAAACCTTGCTCCAAACACAATGACTACCAGTCATACCCCTCTGTAAAAACCAGTTTTTCTTGTTTTATCACTTGCCTCTAGCCCCCTTTTTTTTTTTTTTTCCCTTTCTTTCTTAGTAACCTGCTTTGACTGTCCTTACACAATGCTTCTTTTCTTTACTACCAATCATCTCCCCTCTTCACAACATGTAACAGGCAGTAGGCAACTAAAACATGACGGTTCTTGCAATTAAATGACCAGCAGCGGAGATACCCTTTCTGCCGTCTTACAGATACCAAGAAAACCGGACACGGTCAGGCAATCTGCACAGGATACCCCGAAGGACACAGGTAAAGACTACAGATTATAAAAATCAGCAGACTTACCGTGTTCTGTTAAGGAGTTGATCAGTCTCCAGATTCGGGGTACTCAGTGCATCCAGCCGTTCCACTCGCCGGTTTTACAGGGTTCAGGGCTCTTCCTCTGCTGGCCCCAGGTTGGGCGGCCAAATATTAGGGTTGAACAATTAATATAAATGTTCAATTTTCTAGTTGCCTACTCCTGGCCTAATGGATATTGATCATGTGCACTAAAGAAATACACCAGACACAGTCAGCTGTAACTCTCCTTGATCAAAGTGTGGCTCAGCTCCAAGAAGGGCTTTTATTAGTGAAAACACAATGTTATATATCTCCTGTAAGGGGGCTCGGTTAGCTCTAAAATGGGAGTGATCGGATGTATTCCATTGGTTAGTGGGTTGGGCATGAGCAAGTCCATGGGCGGATCCATGAGGTCATCAAGGTGGGTTGGTCCGTGAGGTCATCAGAGTGGGCGTCGCTGTGGGTGGATCCATGAGGTCATCAGAGTGGGCGTCATCTTGGATACCAGACCGCATGGTCTGCTGAAACAGGAAATGGCAGCCATCTTCAGTGTCTTCATTGTTCATATACCAGACCGCATGGCTCTGGTATAGGAGATGGCAGCCATCTTAAGTGTCTTACTTTGTCTGAGGAAAACTTATGTAAGGTTAAACAATACATGTTATGGGTTATTTCTCTCAATTACCTTATGTGTTGAGGTTAATTAAGTATTTGATCTTATGGCTCTCCTCAACAGTGTTAGGGGTCGAGTTCCCGCCTCTGCACAGGGGGAATCTCAGTCCATCTCCACTGCGGTCTCCCATTCTTCTCCTGCCGCAGTGGAGTCTGCTCAGCGGAGACGTCGGTCTCAGCGTCTCTCTCAGTCTGACTCTGTGCAAAGGGTTACTGCTGCTTTTCCAGCTTCTGCCATTGAAGCCAGTGCTGGGCAGCGGCGAGCAGACGCTTTTGGGACTAAGTCCCGCTTTTCTCCTTCTGAGCATGCCCAGGGTAAGATCTCTCATTGGAGATCGAGGGTCACATGCTTAGATACTGCAGCATAGGCCATTGGTTCTCCTGGAAGCTCCTGAAGGTGCTCAGGCTTTGTGGCAGCTTCTCATTGGTCCTTCTAGGAAGGTCATGTTCGTGCTTCAGCTATAAAAGGCTCGCATGGCCGCACGGCCATGCGCTAGTATCAATTCAAATATGTGCTTTGCGCCAGTATGGTTATGCATGAATGTGTTCAGGGACCCGGCTGAAATAAGCCCCTAGAATACCGGCTTCTCCGGTGAGGAGATTGTGTGTTTGTATTCAGGGACCCGGCTGAGATAAGCCCCTAGAATACCGGCTTCTCCGGTGAGGGGATTGTGTGTGTGTGTGCATAACCACTGACTGCTATCAGTTCGGCAGCAAGCTTGCGCTCCTGTGAGGCTAACAGGGCGCAGTGCTTTCCTCTCACGGCTGCTCTGTGAGGTAACAGAGCTAGTCTATACTGCCAAACAGTGCCACCATTCACTAGCAGCAGGTTCTCCTGCACGGTGGACCCCGGGCTGCGAACGCACCACTTATAATAAACATCTATTTTCACTTGGTGCGTTCCGCTAGCCCTAACAAATAGTGCTTGCTTAATTTTATGGCTTGTCTGTAAAAACTCGGTATACGCAGTGGCGTAACTACAAAGTTATGGGCCCCGGTGCGAACTTCCAAATGGGGCCCCCCCCCCTACCTCCGTGACGCCCCCCCACCCCCTTCCCCTAGATACGCCTCGGACTGTTGCAGGAATCTCCTGCACTGCAACATGGTGTTGGGTGCCAGCACAGCCCGCACAGTGGTATATCCAGCACAGCCCGCACAGTGGTATATCCAGCACAGCCCGCACAGTGGTATATCCAGCACAGCCCGCACAGTGGTATATCCAGCACAGCCCGCACAGTGGTATATCCAGCACAGCCCGCACAGTGGTATATACAGCACAGCCCGCACAGTGGTATGTACAGCACAGCCCGCACAGTGGTATATACAGCACAGCCCGCACAGTGGTATATACAGCACAGCCCGCACAGGGGTATATACAGCACAGCCCGCACAGGGGTATATACAGCACAGCCCGCACAGGGGTATATACAGCACAGCCCGCACAGGGGTATATACAGCACAGCCCGCACAGGGGTATATACAGCACAGCCCGCACAGGGGTATATCCAGCACAGCCCACACAGGGGTATATACAGCACAGCCCGCACAGGGGTATATACAGCACAGCCCGCACAGGGGTATATACAGCAGAGCCCGCACAGGGGTATATACAGCACAGCCAGCACAGGGGTATATAGAGCACAGCCCGCACAGGGGTATATACAGCACAGCCCGCACAGGGGTATATACAGCACAGCCCGCACAGGGGTATATACAGCAAAGCCCGCACAGGGGTATATACAGCAGAGCCCGCACAGGGGTATATACAGCAAAGCCCGCACAGGGGTATATACAGCACAGCCAGCACAGGGGTATATACAGCACAGCCGGCACAGGGGTATATAGAGCACAGCCAGCACAGGGGTATATAGAGCACAGCCCGCACAGGGGTATATAGAGCACAGCCCGCACAGGGGTATATACAGCAGAGCCCGCACAGGGGTATATACAGCAGAGCCCGCACAGGGGTATATAGAGCACAGCCCGCACAGGGGTATATAGAGCACAGCCAGCACAGGGGTATATAGAGCACAGCCCGCATCTCATCTCCCCCCCCCCCGATAATGGCCCCACAGTCCGGTGAAAAAGAAAAAAAAAACTCTCCTCACCTTTCCTTTTGCCCGCGCTGCTCCTGGTGGCTGCAGTCTGCCCAGGACACTGCAGGTGCGCGATGATATGACGTCATCGCGCACCCGCAGTGTACTGTCAGAGGCAGAGCGGGGAATGATGGGAGAGGGAGCGTCAGGTGACGCTCTCCTCCATCATTGCATTGAACTATACCGGTGTCATAGACGCCGGTATAGTTAAATGCGGCGGCGGCGGCGGCGGCGGGGGGGGGGGGGGGAGGAACAGTGCAGCGGCCCACTACTGGCATCGGCTCTTCTGGCATTTGCCAGAAGTGCCCGATGTCCAGCCCGGCCCTGCCCTGACCTGCCGGCCCGGGGCCCCTGACCTGCAGGGCCCGGTCGCAATGGCGACTGCTGCGACCGCGGTCGTTACGCCCCTGGGTATACGCCTTTTATAGTCTTGTATTTTTTAGAGGTATGCAATAGCACCATCTGGTGGTAGATTTATTAAGCTACAAGGACTACAATTTTGGCATATTTTTGGATGCAGCACCCTATTACACTAGCAACCAGATAATAATGACCTGGTGAGGTCATTTTGTGACACTGGGTATTTTTGTGCATTTAGGTGATTAATAAGAGTTTTCTACAGCTGCGATATAATCTAAATGTTGGATATTCTATAAAAATACCTCTGTTTTCAGTACCTTAGTTCCTGATATTTTAAATATTTGTCTATGAATTAATAAAAACTGGAGTTTTTAATAAAAAAAATTATTTCTGTGTAGTCACTTCGATTCATTTTTTGTACCCACATTTGACGGAAAATACAAAAAATATCAGTTCATGAAGTGTTGCCCTTTGGATGGGCTAAATGTATATTTAAGGACTTTTTGTTTTGATGTGAAATAAACCTGTTGAGTTATGAAGCAACACTGACAATGAATTTCTCCTGCAGTTGTGCAAATGGAAAAGACAACAGGTAGCAATGATAGGCAATTAGCAAGAGAACCCATATAAAAGGAGTGGTTCTGCAGGGTGTGACCACAGGCCAGTTTTCTGTGCCCATTCTTTTTGACTGTTTTGGTCACTTTTGCATTTTGTCATTGCTCTCACACCTAAAGGTACAGTAGCAATCCACATAAGTTGCTCAAGTAGTGCAGCTCATCCAGGATGGCACATCAATGCGAGCTGTGGCAAGAAGGGTAGCTTTGTCTCTCACAACCGTGTCCAAAGCATGGAGCAGATACCAAAATACCATGGAGACAGCTGTAGGAGGGCAACAACCGCCTTCTTCACTACTGCAAGGAAGAACAGGAAGAACAGTGCCCAGGGCTGCCATCAGGGCATTACTGCCCTTACTGCTGTATGGGGCCCAATGAGCAGTGGCACACAGGGGGGCCTGTAGGGCCCCGCCTCTTGTGCTTCTGCTCACTGGGCCCCATCATGCACTAATGTGCTGTGCACTGCGGGCCTGCTTTGCACACATCAGTACCAGGGCCCTTTGATGGCTACGCAGCTCTGACTCCCTCCGCCCTCCCTGGACTTCTGATCAGGTGTCGGCATGCACATGATGACATCATTGTGTATGCGCCGACATGTACGAGGATGATGTGACCAGAAGCGGAGCTGCGCCTGCTGGGGATCGCTTATGAGGCAAGTATGTAAAACATTTTTTTCTTACAAAATTGATTAAATGGATGAGGGGAGCTGCACATGATGGAAGGGCGTGCTGCACATGATGGAAGGAGGTGCATCACATGATGGAAAGGGTGCTGCAAATGATGGAAGGAGGTGCATCACATGATGGAAAGGGTGCTGCAAATGATGGAGGGAGGCTGCAAGTGATGGAGGGGTGCTGCAAATGATGGTGGGAGGCTGCAAATGATGGGAGGGGTGCTGCAAATAATGGGGCTGCAAATGATGGAAGGGGGGCTGCAAATGATGGAAGAGGGTTGCATATTATGAAAGAGGGCTTCCCATGATGGAAGTGGGCTGCACATGATGGAAGGGGCTGCAAATGATGGAAGGGGGCTGCACATGATGGAAGGGGGCTGCATATGATGGAAGAGTGCTTCACATGATGAAAGGGGGCTGCGTATGATGGAAGAGGGCTTCACATGATGGAAGGGGGCTGCATATGATGGAAGGGGCTTCACATGATGGAAGAAAGCTTCACATGATGGAAGAGGGCTTCACATGATGGAAGGGGCTGCAAATGATGGAAGGGGGCTGCAAATGATGGAAGGGGGCTGCTGCAAATGATGGAAGGGGTGCTGCAAATGATGGAGGGAGGCTGCAAATGATGGAGGGAGGCTGCAAATGATGGGAGGGATGCTGCAAATGATGGAAGGGGGGCTGCAAATGATGGAAGAGGGTTGCATATTATGAAAGAGGGCTTCCCATGATGGAAGTGGGCTGCACATGATGGAAGGGGCTGCAAATGATGGAAGGGGGCTGCACATGATGGAAGGGGGCTGCATATGATGGAAGAGGGCTTCACATGATGAAAGGGGGCTGCGTATGATGGAAGAGGGCTTCACATGATGGAAGGGGGCTGCATATGATGGAAGGGGCTTCACATGATGGAAGAAAGCTTCACATGATGGAAGAGGGCTTCACATGATGGAAGGGGCTGCAAATGATGGAAGGGGGCTGCAAATGATGGAAGGGGGCTGCTGCAAATGATGGAAGGGGTGCTGCAAATGATGGAGGGAGGCTGCAAATGATGGAGGGAGGCTGTAAATGATGGGAGGGATGCTGCAAATGATGGAAGGGGGGCTGCAAATGATGGAAGGGGACTGCAAATGATGGAATGGGGCTGAAAATGATGGAAGGGTGGCTGCAAATGATGTGAGGGAGGGGAAGAGGGACTGCACATGATGAAGTGGGGGAGGGGACTGCTCATGAATGGAAGGGGACTGCACATGATGAAGTGGGGCAGATGGGGGACTGCAAATGATGAATTGAGGGTGAGGGACAGGGACAGCAATTGAATTGAAGGTGGGGGGTGGGGAGAGCAAATGAGGACCTGGGGAAAGCAAATAATGATGAATTTTGAGGGTGGTGGGAGTAAATGATGTATATAATGTGGGGGAGAGCACTTGATAAGGAATAGAGGGTGGGGGTGGGAGTGAAAAGTCATGACAATGAATTGAGGCGGAAGAGGCATGTAAATATAATGAAACGCTGGAGCATGAGACACATAGTGGGGACGATGAGGATGCAGTGACTGGTAATGAATTGGGGGAAAGAGTACAGGGGCTAATTAATGTATATATTTATTAGGTGGGCAAAATGGCCATTTATAATTGGTGGGGGCCCAGTGGTGGATAATAATTTATACTTGGAATGGTGGATTGCATATTAACTAATTATTAGTGATGAGTGAGCATGCTCGCCATTAGTCGGTGCTCACCTGAGCATCGCAGTGCTCGCGATGCTCGGAGCTTGCCGAGTATTTACTGCTTAACTATCCCTGTGTGGCCTATTTAAAAAAAACAAAAAAACAATCAGGTTCCTCGCATCATGTTCTCATACACTTTATGCAGTTAATAGCCCTCTGTGTCTGTACTGCTACATACTGAGGCAGTTAACTGGTTCATGCAGCTTTACATGAACACCCGAGCCTTACACTATGGCTGGTCCAAATAACTAAAGAAATTGCTACCATCCACCTCTCGTGTCTCCCCTTTTCCTCATAGTTTGTAAGCTTGCGAGCAGGGCCCTCATTCCTCCTGGTATCTGTTTTGAACTGTGATTTCTGTTATGCTGTAATGTCTATTGTCTGTACAAGTCCCCTCTATAAGTTGTAAAGCGCTGCGGAATATGTTGGCGCTATATAAATAAAAATTATTATTATATTATTATTATTGCTGGCGGGAGCTCGTGTCTCTGCCCTGCATGTTTGCCACCCTTTAGAGACCCAATGAACATGCAGGATTGTCTGCCACACACTGTAATTTTGCAGCCATGTTGGTGATTGACTGGCCACACAGCGTCATCAGGTCTACACTGTGTTCCAAATTATTATAAAAATTGGATTTAGGTGTCATAAAGATTTAATTGTTATGTTTTTCAAATAAACTTATGGATGGTATTGTGTCTCAGGGCTCAATGGATCACTGAAATCAATCTTAAACACATGTGATAATTACTAAAAAAGGAAGTAGAAAGCACTGACGCTCCTGATAGTTCCTAGTGGGGGAACAAAATTGCTGAATGTAGAGTGCTGCTGGTGATTGTGACAGGTTCTGTGTAGACCTGTAAAGTATATCAAATGAAAAAAAGTGGTATTCACCTGCGCTGTCTACAAAAACGAACAATAAAATGAAAAATAGATGAATAAATGAATAAGAGAGCACTTACTTAATGAGTAATCATTGGTTATGTAGTGGATGTTGTAATAGGTCCTTAAAGTACTACCAGAATCTTAGGGGAATGAGAAGAAAAAAAAAAAAAAGTGTAAATGTTTGTATTGGTGAATATAGTGAGACTAAATAGATTTATAATATATACTCACTCAGATATTAACCCCTTCCTGACGTCGGACGGGATAGTACGTCCGACGTCAGGTCCCCTGCTTTGATGCAGGGCTCCGCGGTGAGCCCGCATCAAAGCCGGGACATGTCAGCTGTTTTGAACAGCTGACATGTGCCCGCAATAGCGGCGGGTGAAATCGCGATTCACCCGCCGCTATTAACTAGTTAAATGCCGCTGTCAAACGCAGACAGCGGCATTTAACTACCGCATCCGGCCGGGCGGCCGGAAATTACGTCATCGCCGACCCCCGTCACATGATCGGGGGTCGGCGATGCTTGAATATTGTAACCATAGAGGTCCTTGAGACCTCTATGGTTACTGATCGCCGGCAGCTGTGAGCGCCACCCTGTGGTCGGCGCTCACAGCACACCTGATTTTCTGCTGCATAGCAGCAATCTGATGATCACTGTTATGTAGCAGAGGCGATCGAGTTGTGCCTGCTTCTAGCCTCCCATGGAGGCTATTGAAGCATGGCAAAAGTTAAAAAAAAAAAGTGAAAAAAAAGTGAAAAAAATAAAAAAACATAAAAGTTTAAATCACCCCCCTTTCGCCCCAATCAAAATAAATCAATAAAAAAAAAATCAAACCTACACATATTTGGTATCGCCGTGTTCAGAATCGCCCGATCTATCAATAAAAAAAGAATTAACCTGATTGCTAAACGGCGTAATGAGAAAAAAATCCGAAACGCCAGAATTACGTTTTTTTGGTCGCCGTGACATTGCATTAAAATGCAATAACGGGCGATCATAATAACGTATCTGCACCAAAATGGTATAATTAAAAACGCCAGCTCAGCACGCAAAAAATAAGCCCTCAACCGACCCCAGATCATGAAAAATGGAGACTCTACGAGTATCGGAAAATGGCGCAATTTTTTTTTTTTTTTTAGCAAAGTTTGGAATTTTTTTTCACCACTTAGGTAAAAAATAAACTAGTCATGTTAGGTGTCTATGAACTCATAATGACCTGGAGAATCATAATGGCAGGTTAGTTTTAGCATTTAGTGAACCTAGCAAAAAAGCCAAGCAAAAAACAAGTGTGGGATTGCACTTTTTTTGCAATTTCACCGCACTTGGAATTTGTTTTCCGTTTTCTAGTACATGACATGGTAAAACCAATTATGTCGTTCAAAAGTACAACTCGTCCCGCAAAAAATAATCCCTCACATGGCCAAATTGACCAAAAAATAAAAAAGTTATGGCTCTGGGAAGGAGGGGAGTGAAAAACGAATACGGAAAAACGGAAAATCCCATGGTCATGAAGGGGTTAAATGGAAATGTGCAATGAAGAGACGTGATCCCTGTGTATCTGCAATTGATGCGGGTATTGTGATGACCACAGTTGCTTAATCTTCAGAGGTTTATAGTAGATGCCCCTGCTTAAATAAATGTACAACCTTTATAGGTATGGTTTTAAATAAATGCGGTCTAGTTTTCCCAGTGCACAATAAACTTACTGCTGGTGGGAGTAGCGCAGGATTCCGTTAGGTTAAGGTACTAAGATGACCGTCAGGTGCTGGCTGACAAGGATTACTGTGATTAGAATTGATTGCCCATATGTTGAGATGAGGAGAAATGCTCCCCTAGTATGTTGGAGCACTAATATGCCACAATTGCTATGTGCACATAAAATATGCTGTACTCACTGTGGTGCTGAGTGTGGAGGGATTAACCCTGATGAAGAGGGCCAGAGCCCTTGAAACACGTTGGTTGGCTGACTAGCTATACTAGCACACCTGTCCTCTTTAGCCCTGTAGTGTGGTGACATCACCAGTAGCTCCGCCCACCCTCTCCGACCGCTTCCTCAGCGCTGCATCCGGCCGGGGCACGCGAGGTCGCGCGGCTTCTGCCTCCACTCTCTCCTTAACCCACCGCTCTGCCATAGCGGTACACCTAGCGGTAGCTCAGACTTTACGGCACCGCTTCCCTCCTAGAGAACCTTTGGAGTATCATCAAGCAAAAGATCTATGAGGGTGGGAGGCAGTTCACATAAAAACAGCTCTGGGAGGCTATTCTGACTTCATGTAAAGAAATACAAGCAGAAACTCTCCAAAAACTCACAAGTTCATTGGATGCAAGAATTGTGAAGGTGATATCAAAGAAGGGTTCCTATGTTAACATGTAACTTGGCCTGTTAGGATGTTTTGGAGTTAACCCCTTAATCCCATATGACGTACTATCCCGTCGAGGTGGGGTGGGCCTTAATTCCCACCGACGGGATAGTATGTCATATGCGATCGGCCGCGCTCACGGGCCGTTCGCAGCCGGGTGTCAGCTGACTATCGTAGCTGACATCCGGCACTATGTGTCAGGAGGGGTCACGGACCCGGCACGGCACGGCACGGCACGGCACGGTCACGGACCCGGCACGGCACGGCCGGGTCACGGCACATTAACCAGCGGCACACTGAGATCAAACATGATCGCAGTGTTCCGGCGGTATAGGGAAGCATCGTGCAGGGGGGGCTCCCTGCGTGCTTCCCTGAGACTCCCGGAGCAACGCGATGTGATCGTGTTGCTCCGAGCATCTCTTACCTCCTATCCCTGCAGGCCCTGGATCCAAAATGGCCATGGGGCTGCATCCGGGTCCTGCAGGGACTACTTCCGGGTCCAGAGCAGGCGCTGGTAAGCCTGCAGCGCTGTAAGTCAGATCGCTGATCTGACAGAGTGCTGTGCAAACTGTCAGATCAGCGATCTGTGATGTCCCCCCCCTGGGACAAAGTAAAAAAGTAAAAAAAAAAATTCCACATGTGTAAAAAAATAAATTCCTAAATAAAGAAAAAAAATATATTATTCCCATAAATACATTTCTTTATCTAAATAATAAAAAAAAACAATAAAAGTACACATATTTAGTATCACCGCATCCGTAACGACCCAACCTATAAAACTGTCCCACTAGTTAACCCCTTCAGTGAACACCGTAAGAAAAAAAAAAAAACGAGGCAAAAAACAATGCTTTATTATCATACTGCCGAACAAAAAGTGGAATAACATGCGATCAAAAAGAAGGATATAAATAACCATGGTACCGCTGAAAACATCGTCTTGTCCCACAAAAAATGAGCCGCCATACAGCATCATAAGCACAAAAATAAAAAAAGTTATAGTCCTCAGAATAAAGCGATGCCAAAATAATTATTTTTTCTATAAAATAGCTTTATAGTATAAAAGCGCCAAAACATAAAAAAATGATATAAGTGAGATATCGCTGTAATCGTACTGACCCGAAGAATAAAACTGCTTTATCAATTTTAACAAACGTGGAACGGTATAAACGCCTCCCCCAATAGAAATTCATGAATAGCTGGTTTTTGGTCATTCTGCCTCACAAAAATCGGAATAAAAAGCGATCAAAAACTGTCACGTGTCCAAAAATGTAACCAATAAAAACGTCAACTCGTCCTGCAAAAAACGAGACCTCACATGACTCTGTGGACCAAAATAAGGAAAAATTATAGGTCTCAAAATGTGGAGACGCAAAAACTTTTTTGCTATAAAAAGCATCTTTTAGTGTGTGACAGCTGCCAATCATAAAAATCCGCTATAAAAAAACGCTATAAAAGTAAATCACCCCTTTAGTTAGGGAAAAATAATAAAATTAAAAAAATGTATTTATTTCCATTTTCCCATTAGGGTTAGGGCTAGGGTTGGGGCTAGGGATGGAGCTAAAGTTAGGGTTAGGGTTGGGGCTAAAGTTAGGGTTAGGGTTGGAGCTAAAGTTAGGGTTGGGGCTAAAGTTAGGCTTAGGGTTTGGATTACATTTACGGTTGGGATTAGGGTTGGGATTAGAGTTAGGGGTGTGTCAGGGTTAGGGGTGTGGTTAGGGTTACCACTGGGATTAGGGTTAGAGGTGTGTTTGGATTAGGGTTCCAGGTAGAATTGGGGAGTTTCCACTGTTCAGGCACATCAGGGGCTCTCCAAACGTGACATGGCGTCCGATCGCAATTCCAGCCAATTCTGCGTTGAAAAAGTAAAACAGTGCTCCTTCCCTTCTGAGCTCTCCCGTGCGCCCAAACAGGGGTTTACCCCAACATATGGGGTATCAGCGTACTCGGGACAAATTGGACAAGTTCTCTTGTTATCCTTGGGAAAATAAAAATTTGGGGGGCTAAAAATCATTTTTGTGGGGAAAAAAAAGATTTTTTATTTTCACGGCTCTGCGTTGTAAACTGTAGTGAAACACTTGGGGGTTCAAAGTTCTCACAACACATCTACATAAGTTCCTTGAGAGGTCTAGTTTCCAATATGGGGAGCAGATGCCTATCATCGCAACTGCTTATGAAATAACAGAAAGGTATGTATAACAACTTTTGGTGTCCATTTTCTCCTGTTACCCTTGGTAAAATAAAACAAATTGGAGCTGAAATAAATTTTGTGTGAAAAAAAGTTAAATGTTCATTTTTATTTAAACATTCCAAAAACTCCTGTGAAACACCTGAAGGGTTAATAAACTTCTTGAATGTGGTTTTGAGCACCTTGAGGGGTGCAGTTTTTAGAATGGTGTCACACTTGGGTATTTTCTATCATATAGACCCCTCAAAATGACTTCAAATGAGATGTGGTCCCTACAAAAAACATGGTGTAAAAATGAGAAATTTCTGGTCAACTTTTAACCCTTATAACTCCCTAAAAAAAAAAAAAATTTGGTTCCAAAATTGTGCTGATGTAAAGTAGACATGTGGGAAATGTTACTTATAAAGTATTTTGCGTGACATATCTCTGTGATTTACGGGCATAAAAATTCAAATTTGGAAAAATTGCGAAATTTTCAAAATTTTCGCCAAATTTGTTTTTTTTTCACAAATAAACGCAAGTTATATCGAAGAAATTTTACCACTCTCATGAAGTACAATATGTCACGAGAAAACAGTGTCAGAATTGCTAAGATCTGTTGAAGCGTTCCAGAGTTATAACCTCATAAAGGGACAGTGGTCAGAATTGTAAAAATTAGCCCGGTGAGTAACGTGCAAACCACCCTCGGGGCTTAAGGGGTTAAATAGTTTTTTTGTTCAGTGAATGTGACCTCCTAAGGCTGCAAATTCCACAAATGAGCATTTTCAGTTCTTTAAAACATATCAAATATTTAGAAATTCTAATGTTCCTAATAATTTGGAAATGTGCATTTTGAGTTTTTATTCATTTTGGAGATTATACTGTTATCATTGGGAGGTTTCTTCAATAAATTTCGATGTATACTCTAACGGGTGATGACTTTTATTAGACTGACTGTCATTTGCACCAACCATTTAGGAAAATCCGAGAAAAATATCATTTGCATAATAATTTGAAACATGGTGTTTATCAGACCTGGTGCCACCATGCTCGTCACAGTCAGCTCCGGAATCAGGCAGTGTAGGGAGAGTGTTGTGAACTCTGTTTCCGGGCTCCCTCCTGTGGTCATGAGTGGTACTGTGTGAGTTCTCTCTTTGGGCTCCTCCTGGTGGCTCTTTTTGTTATTTTGCAGGTTTCTGGCAGGATCAGCTGTCTCGTCATCTGCTAGTTAGGTTTCCTATTTAATCCACCTGGTCCTTCATTCCTTGCCTGTTGCCGTTATATTCGGTGCTATTCTGATTGCTCCTGTCTACATCCGTTATCAGTCTCTCCAAGAGAAGCTAGGTTCTGTTTGCTTATTTTTGCTCATCTGTGTTCAAGATGTTTCCTAGTATATGATGAGTTTTTGTCCAGCTTGCTAATATGTGATTTCCCTGCTTGCTGGTGCTCTGGGGTGCTGAGTTGCTCCCCCCACATCGTTAGTTGGTGTGGGGGTTCTCGCATTCTCTGCGTGGATATTTTTGAATAGGGTTTTTTACTGACCGCACAGATCCCTTGCTATTTTCTGCTATCTAGCGTTAGCGGGCCTCATTTGCTTAACCTGTTTCATCTCTGCGTTTGTCTTTTCCTCTTAACTCACCGTTATTATTTGTGGGGGGCATCTATATCTCTGGGGGATTTCTCTGAGGCAAGTGAGGTCTTTACTTTCTCTTTAGGGGTAGTCAGTTTCTCAGGCCGTGAAGAGACGTCTAGGATTTCAGGAAACATTCCACAGCTGCCTATACTGTGTGCGGTTAGGATCAGGTTTGCGGTTAGTCCAGTTACCACATCCCCAGAGCTCGTCCTATTATTTTCTACTTAGCTGGTTAGATTTGTGATCCTAAGCCACTAGGATCATAACAGTGCAACAGGCCAAAAGTGTTAAATGCATCGCAAAAGTGGGATAAGAGAAATCCTGAGTTCAATTTTTTTTTTTCTGCTCTGCAGTCTGTCCTGCTTCTCTCCTCCCCTTAATCTCTGGGTGGCTTTGAGTTCTGCTGCAGACATGGATATTCAGAGTCTGACTTCTAGTGTGGATCATCTTGCTGCAAGGGTGCAAAGCATTCAGGATTTTGTTGTTCACAGTCCTATGTCTGAGCCAAAAGTACCTATTCCTGAGTTTTTTTCTGGAGATAGATCTAGGTTTCTGAATTCTAAGAATAATTGCAAATTATTTCTTTCTTTGAGACCTCGTTCCTCTGGTGATTCCGCTCAGCAAGTTAGAATTGTTATCTCTCTGTTACGCGGCGACCCTCAAGATTGGGCCTTCTCCCTGGCGCCAGGAGATCCTGCATTGCTGAATGTGGATGCGTTTTTTCTGGCGCTTGGATTGCTTTATGAGGAACCTAATCTGGAGAACCAGGCAGAAAAGGCCTTGCTGGCTCTCTCTCAGGGTCAGAATGAAGTTGAGGTGTATTGTCAAAAATTTCGGAAATGGTCGGTGCTTACTCAATGGAATGAGTGTGCCCTGGCTGCAAATTTCAGAGAAGGTCTTTCTGAAGCCATTAAGAATGTTATGGTGGGGTTCCCCACGCCTGCGAGTCTGAATGAGTCAATGGCTTTGGCCATTCAGATTGATCGGCGTTTGCGGGAGCGCAAACATGCGCACCATCTGGCGGTGTTTTCTGAACAGAAACCTGAGTCTATGCAATGTGATAGGATTCTGACCAGAATTGAACGGCAAAATAATAGACGTCAGAATGGGTTGTGCTTTTACTGTGGTGATTCAGCTCATGTTATCTCAGCATGCTCTAAGCGCACAAAAAACTTTGCTAGATCTGTCACCATTGGTACTGTACAGCCTAAATTCATTTTGTCTGTTACTTTGATTTGCTCTCTGTCATCCTACTCAGTTATTGCTTTTGTAGATTCAGGTGCCGCCCTGAATCTGATGGATTTGTCATTTGCCAAGCGCTGTGGTTTTATCCTTGAGCCATTACAGTTCCCTATTCCATCGAAGGGAATTGATGCTACACCATTGGCCAAGAATAAACCTCAATACTGGACTCAAGTGACCATGTGTATGACTCCTGCACATCAGGAGGTGATTCGCTTTCTTGTGTTATCTAATTTGCATGACGTTGTCGTGTTGGGTCTGCCATGGTTGCAGGCTCATAATCCAGTCCTGGATTGGAAAGCTATGTCTGTGTTGAGTTGGGGTTGCCAGGGAATTCATGGCGATGCTCCCTTGGTATCAATTGCTTCCTCTATTCCTTCTGAAGTCCCTGAGTTTTTGTCGGACTACCAGGATGTATTTGATGAGCCCAAATCCAGTGCCCTACCTCCTCATAGGGATTGTGATTGTGCTATAAATTTGATTCCTGGTAGTAAGTTCCCTAAGGGACGACTGTTTAATTTGTCTGTACCAGAGCATGCCGCTATGCGGAGCTATGTAAAGGAGTCTTTGGAGAAGGGACATATTCGCCCCTCCTCATCCCCTCTTGGTGCGGGATTCTTTTTTGTGGCCAAGAAGGATGGTTCGTTGAGACCCTGTATAGATTATCGCCTTCTAAATAAAATCACGGTCAAATTCCAGTATCCCTTGCCATTGTTGTCTGATCTGTTTGCTCGGATTAGGGGGTCTAGTTGGTTCACCAAGATAGATCTTCGCGGTGCGTATAATCTTGTGCGTATAAAACCGGGCGATGAATGGAAAACAGCATTTAATACGCCCGAAGGCCATTTTGAGTACTTGGTGATGCCTTTTGGACTTTCTAATGCCCCTTCTGTGTTTCAGTCCTTCATGCACGATATCTTCCGAGAATATCTGGATAAATTTATGATTGTGTATCTGGATGATATTTTGGTCTTTTCAGATGATTGGGAATCCCATGTGAAGCAGGTCAGGATGGTATTTCAGATTCTGCGTGCCAATGCCTTGTTTGTGAAGGGTTCCAAATGTCTCTTCGGAGTCCAGAAAGTTTCCTTTTTGGGCTTTATTTTTTCTCCTTCTTCTATTGAGATGGACCCAGTCAAGGTCCAGGCTATTCATGATTGGACTCAACCTACATCGGTTAAGAGTCTTCAGAAGTTCTTGGGTTTTGCTAATTTTTACCGTCGCTTCATTGCTAATTTTTCTGGTGTGGTTAAACCTTTGACGGATTTGACCAAGAAGGGTTCTGATGTGACTAACTGGTCTCCTGCAGCCGTTGAGGCCTTTCAGGAGCTGAAGCGCCGGTTTTCTTCGGCTCCAGTTTTATGTCAGCCAGATGTCTCTCTTCCCTTCCAGGTCGAGGTTGATGCTTCTGAAATTGGAGCAGGGGCTGTTTTGTCACAGAGAAGCTCTGATTGCTCTGTGATGAAGCCATGTGCCTTCTTTTCAAGAAAATTTTCGCCGGCTGAACGAAATTATGATGTTGGTAATCGGGAGTTGTTGGCAATGAAGTGGGCATTTGAGGAGTGGCGACACTGGCTAGAGGGAGCTAAGCATCCTGTGGTGGTCTTGACTGATCATAAAAATTTGATTTATCTTGAGTCGGCCAAGCGGTTGAATCCTAGACAGGCTCGTTGGTCGTTGTTTTTCTCACGTTTCGATTTCGTGGTCTCGTACCTGCCTGGTTCGAAGAACGTGAAGGCTGATGCTCTTTCTAGGAGTTTTGTGCCTGACTCCCCTGGAGTTTCTGAGCCGGTTGGTATCCTCAAAGAGGGGGTAATTTTGTCTGCCATTTCCCCAGATTTGCGACGGGTGTTACAGGAATTTCAGGCGGATAGACCTGACCGTTGTCCATCAGAGAGACTGTTTGTCCCAGATAGATGGACCCGCAGAGTTATTTCCGAGGTCCATTCTTCAGTGTTGGCGGGTCATCCTGGGATTTTTGGTACCAGAGATTTGGTGGCTAGATCCTTCTGGTGGCCTTCCTTGTCGCGGGATGTGCGTTCCTTTGTGCAGTCCTGTGGGATTTGTGCTCGGGCTAAGCCTTGCTGTTCTCGTGCCAGTGGTTTGCTTTTGCCTTTGCCGGTTCCTAAGAGGCCTTGGACGCATATTTCCATGGATTTTATTTCGGATCTTCCGGTCTCTCAGAGAATGTCTGTCATCTGGGTGGTTTGTGATCGTTTTTCTAAAATGGTCCATTTGGTGCCCTTGCCTAAGTTGCCTTCTTCCTCCGATTTGGTTCCGTTATTTTTTCAGAATGTGGTTCGTCTGCACGGCATCCCTGAAAACATTGTGTCTGACAGAGGATCCCAGTTTGTGTCCAGATTTTGGCGGTCCTTTTGTGCTAAGATGGGCATTGATTTGTCTTTTCCGTCGGCCTTCCATCCTCAGACGAATGGCCAAACCGAGCGAACTAACCAGACCTTGGAAACTTATTTGAGATGTTTTGTTTCTGCTGACCAGGATGATTGGGTGGCTTTTTTGCCATTGGCCGAGTTTGCCCTTAATAATCGGGCTAGTTCGGCTACTTTGGTTTCGCCTTTTTTTTGTAATTCTGGTTTTCATCCTCGTTTTTCCTCAGGTCAGGTTGAGTCTTCTGACTGTCCTGGGGTGGATTCTGTGGTGGATAGGTTGCAGCAGATTTGGAACCATGTGGTGGACAATTTGATGTTGCCACAAGAGAAGGCTCAGCGCTTTGCTAACCGTCGTCGCTGTGTGGGTCCCCGACTTCGTGTGGGGGATTTGGTGTGGTTGTCTTCTCGTTATGTTCCTATGAAGGTTTCTTCTCCTAAGTTTAAACCTCGTTTTATCGGTCCTTATAAAATTTTGGAAATCCTCAACCCTGTGTCATTTCGCTTGGACCTCCCGGCATCGTTTACCATCCATAATGTGTTCCATAGGTTTTTGTTGCGGAG
The DNA here is from genome assembly GCF_051348905.1 of Ranitomeya variabilis. NCBI lineage: Eukaryota > Metazoa > Chordata > Amphibia > Anura > Dendrobatidae > Ranitomeya > Ranitomeya variabilis. Next base: position 105,772,234 of record NC_135238.1, on the reverse strand, counting down.
GTATGTGGTGCCTGTGGTTCCTTCTGTTGAGCCTCCTGCTCCGGTGCAGGTTGAGGGAGAATTGGAATACGTGGTGGAGAAGATCTTGGATTCTCGTATTTCAAGACGGAGGCTTCAGTATTTGGTTAAGTGGAAGGGCTATGGTCAGGAGGATAATTTCTGGGTTGTCGCCTCTGATGTTCATGCGGCCGATTTGGTTCGTGCCTTCCATGTGGCTCACCCTGATCGCCCTGGGGGTTCTGGTGAGGGTTCGGTGACCCCTCCTCAAGGGGGGGGTACTGTTGTGAACTCTGTTTCCGGGCTCCCTCCTGTGGTCATGAGTGGTAGTGTGAGTTCTCTCTTTGGGCTCCTCCTGGTGGCTCTTTTTGTTATTTTGCAGGTTTCTGGCAGGATCAGCTGTCTCGTCATCTGCTAGTTAGGTTTCCTATTTAATCCACCTGGTCCTTCATTCCTTGCCTGTTGCCGTTGTATTCAGTGCTATTCTGATTGCTCCTGTCTACATCCGTTATCAGTCTCTCCAAGAGAAGCTAGGTTCTGTTTGCTTATTTTTGCTCATCTGTGTTCAAGATGTTTCCTAGTATATGATGAGTTTTTGTCCAGCTTGCTAATATGTGATTTCCCTGCTTGCTGGTGCTCTGGGGTGCTGAGTTGCTCCCCCCCACATCGTTAGTTGGTGTGGGGGTTCTCGCATTCTCTGCGTGGATATTTTTGCATAGGGTTTTTTACTGACCGCACAGATCCCTTGCTATTTTCTGCTATCTAGCGTTAGCGGGCCTCATTTGCTTAACCTGTTTCATCTCTGCGTTTGTCTTTTCCTCTTAACTCACCGTTATTATTTGTGGGGGGCATCTATATCTCTGGGGGATTTCTCTGAGGCAAGTGAGGTCTTTACTTTTTTCTTTAGGGGTAGTCAGTTTCTCAGGCCGTGAAGAGACGTCTAGGATTTCAGGAAACGTTCCACGGCTGCCTATAGTGTGTGCGGTTAGGATCAGGTTTGCGGTTAGTCCAGTTACCACATCCCCAGAGCTCGTCCTATTATTTTCTACTTAGCTGGTTAGATTTGTGATCCTAAGCCACTAGGATCATAACAGGAGAGTTGCTGCTGAGCTAGGGAGAGATTTGTTTGCATCATACTTTGTGTGGGTATACCATATATTATACTGATATCCATCTCAACTAACAGTCATTCTGAGTACTAATAAAGCTGCAAAGATACCAGTGCTAGGCAGCCAGGCAGTGTATGTGGCAGACTGCAGTGCATATAGCAAGATGGTCCATTCCAGTTCTGTCTGATGCTGCCTATTACAGATATTTAAAGACATAGCCCCAGGTATCAGGTGCCAGTAATAATTTTTTCTTTATCTTAATCCTGATTATTTGCTTTACAAGCAATCCAGAGAATACTGTTTTTGTGCTCCATTTGCTTATTGGCACTGCAGAATACAGCCAGATCCTTTCTATGGAAAGGATCTGGCTGTATTCTGCAGTGCCAATAAGCGCTAAAGATCCAGGTATTTTAAACTGGGGTTTGTATGTCCCACGGATTGCCTATCAGTGCGGTCAAAACTGTGCCATTTCAGGCCTCCATTTAAATATTTTTGCAGTGTCTTAGCCAAGTTATTGACACCAGTTTGCTGAAAAAAAAATGTTACCTACAGGACAGATATTTTAAACTGTGGTTTTACGTCACACAGATCACATATAAGTTTGCTCCAAATTCATCCATTTTTAATGAGCGTGGAAAATATTGTCCTCCATTTCAAAAATTTCAAATGGGCAAAGTGCGTGTCAAGGGACAGGGAACTGGACGTGATGGTGATGTTACATGCAGAGGCCAAGATGGTGGGCAAGCTGAAATTGTCACAACAAACACCCAGATCTTCTTGCCCGACATTCTTGTCCCAATTGCTAGGGAACAGTAGCAGCACACCACTATTGAACCCAGAGCAGTGTCAAAAGGTTGTTGGTTGGATAGCGGATAATGCTTCCAGTCACTTTGCCACCACCACCTTGTCTTCCACACCGTCAAATCTCAGTAGTCATGAGTCTGGGACACATTTTCCTCACCCTGATCCTCCTTCCTCCCACCCTGCCGAGTGCCCGGAGACAAATGATCCCATACTTGGACACTCTGAAGAGCTGTTTACTTTTCCATTTATAGATTCAGGCCTCTCACCCGGTCCACTTGAAGTGGGGCAAGAGGAGATTGCATGTAGCGATGCCCAAATATTTGAGCAATATTTGAGCAACCACGGTCACGCGAAGGCAACAGTGAGAAAGTGTCACAAGAGGTGGACGATGATGAGACACAATTGCCAGAAAGTCAGGAGGAGGGCCAGGGTCCAAAAGTGGAGGACGAGGTGGTGGATGATATAGTAACTGACCAAATCTGGCAGGAGGACATGCAGAGCAAAGATGGCAGCACACAGGGGGAGGGAAGTGTAAGCACCCCAACATGCCAGTCCAACTATTAGGTCTTCCTGAGTCTGGTTGTTTTTTAAAGACTCTGCTGATTACCCCAAAAAGGCCATTTGCACCATCTGCCAGGCCAGAATCAGCAGAGGTAGCAAAACTACCAGCCTGACCACCACCAGCATGATCAGGCACATGGCAGCAAAGCACCTGACTTTGTGGGCTGAACCCCAGGGTCCAGGAACAGTGTCTATGGGTGACACAACTGCTTCTCCCGCTGTTCTTCTGCTGTTGCGTGTGCAAACCAATCCCTTGTCCATGGTGCATGCAAAGATGCTTCCTGCCCTGCAGCTGTCATTGCACACACTCAACTAGCACGTCCGCATCCTTGTCCCAGCACAGCGTTCAGTTGTCCATACCCCAGTCCTTGGAATGCAAGCGCAAATATGCAGCCAACACCCCACAGGCCACACTACTAAATTCACACATTTCGTGACTGCTTGTGCTTAAAATGTTCCCTTTTAGGCTTCTGGAGACAAAATATTTCTGCAACCTGATGGCTGCTGCCATCCCTCGGTACTCGGACCCCAGCCGCCACTATTTCTCCAAGTGTTCTGTCTCCGCATTACACAAGCACCTGTCCCACAACATTAGCTGTGCCCTCAATAATGAAGTTACTGGGAAAGTGCACCTGACCATGGACACGTGGACAAGTGATTGTGGGCAGGAACGGTACATCTCGCTGACGGCACACTGGGTTAACATAGTGGAAGCCGCGACCCAGTCGGACCTTATGATGGAACACATCCTCCTGATGCCGAGGATTGCAGGCCCTAAGTCAATCATTGTTGCCCCCACAGTCTACAGCTCCTGCACCTCCTCCTCCTCCTCTTCAGCCTCCATCTCCAAAATGACCACATCAGTCACAAGCTGGAAGCACTGCAACACTGCCTCAGCCAAGCGGCAACAGGCTGTGCTTAAGCTAATATGCTTAGGTGACAAACCACACAATGCTCCATATTCATCAATTTGTAGTGAGCTTAGAAAATATTGTCCTCCATTTCAAAAGGGCAAGAGATGGGGAACTGGACATGATGGTGCATGCAGAGGCCAAACTTGTGATGGAACACGTCCTCCTGATGCAGAGGATTGTGGACCCTGTGTCAATCAGGGTTCAAAAGAAGAAAAATGTTCAGCTCCACCGAATCCGTGAAGATAAAATGTATTTATTCACAAACTGGTAACATAGAGGGTACAAACTTCAGCACAAATCATGTGGGTGTGAATCTCAACGCGTTTCTGGAGACTAAGCTCCCTTAATCATGACAATGTCAATCAGGGTTAGCCCTACAGTCTTTAGCTCCTGCATCTCCTCCTCCTCTTCAGCCTCCGTCTCCGAAATGACCACATCAGTCACAAGCTGAACGCACTGCAGCATAACTAGCATCACCATCCTGCATCTGTGTGTTCTGAAACGCTCTCTGCTCACAATCAAAGAGGATGCATTGCAGGTGGAGCATGATGAGATGGACCAAGGATCCATACAGGGTGATTACACAGCCCAGCTTCATCTCATCCCAACGTGGATTGGGTGACAATGAGGAGGAACAGGAGCTACTTTCATGCGCTATAGATGGTACTACAAGGACAACTGTCATACCGTCTGTTCAGCGTGGATGGCCATGGAAGTCTTGCCTGTTAGCAGTCTGGCACGCAAGGCTGAGTTTATGTAAGGCTACGTTCACATTCGCGTTGTTGGGCGTTGCGTCGGCGACGCAACGCACAATGCATGCGAAACGCATACAAAAACGCATTGTTTTGTGACGCATGCGTCCATTTTTGGCTTGATTTTGGACGCAAAAAAAATGCAACATGCAGCATCCTGTGCGCCCTGACGCTTGCGCCAGGAATGACGCATGTGTCACAAAACGCAAGACAACGCATGTCCATGCGCCCCCATGTTAAATATAGGGGCGCATGACACATACGTCTCTATGCGTCACTGAACCTGCGCCCGACGCTACGCGAATGTGAACTTAGCCTTACGCTGTCTTTCCTGTGACACTCGCGTTCTCAAAATTTTGGGTGACAGTCATTACTGGTTGATGACACTTCTAGACCCACGCTACAAGGAGAACTTTCTATCTCTTATTCCAGAGGCAGACAGATCTACTAACATGGGACTGTACCAGAGGGCTCTTGTTGTGGAATTACTAAAACAAATTCCCATCTGAAAATGCTGGCGGCATAGGTCACAGTTGGTTGGACAACCAAGGAGTACAGGCGAGGAAACACAACTCCAATCCAGCAGAGGCAGGAGAACACTTGCAAAGTTTTGGAAGAGTTTTCTCAGACCCTTCCGTCGCACTGGCCCTGAGGTGCGGGGTACTCTCACAAGGAGTGAAAAGTTTTGGAAGATGCTGAGGAAGTACCTTGCTGACCATACCAACATACTCCATGATTCCTCTGTGCCTTATAATTATTGGGTATCCAAGCTGGACACGTGGCATGAACTGGCTCTCTACGCCTTGGAGATCCTGGCCTGCTCTGCCACTAGTGTTTTGTCAGAGCGGGTTTTCAGTGCCGCTGGTGGAATTATAACTGATACGCGCATCCGCCGGTCAACTGAAAATGCTGACAGGCTGACTCTTATAAAAATGAACAAGGGCTGGATTGGGCCAGACTTCTCAACACCACCGAATGATAGCAGCGTAACATAAACTCAAATCCAGTGTCTTTTTTAGGGAGGTCTATTCCCTTGTGTAACGGGGTCTGCTGTGCTGGAGTACCTCATTCAGTACCACCCTGTGGTTCAGGAGGTCCACTCTGCTTTGGCTGGATTCTGAATGAAGGACGCTGACTGGAATTCCTTGATTACATGGGCGCATATAAAATATCACTGCTTCTCCACGTATTTCCAGTGTGACAACTCTTTACTCACAGAACACAGAATATATATCACAACAGATTCAAAAGCTGCAGGCCAGACATACATTACAATAGCCGCAGGTGGCCGGAGCCTGTTGATATTTACTGTGGGAATTACAAAGGTGGGTGAGGTCAGAAGAGGGTTATCTTGTCTCCTCTACCCAGGGGCGCAGCCTGTGGGCTGATGCATTAGGGACATATATCTCACATGGAACCTATTATATATACAAATAACTGCATAACATATTCTGGGTGCTGGGGGGTTCTGTAACATGGCTCCCCCTTTCAGCGACGCAATCGGCATACACAGTCTGATCCTTAACGGATCGGTTTGGGGATGACCGAAGTTTATGGGGTTGGTACAAGTTCTGTTTGTCGACTTAGTCCATCGGCTTTACAGTTTTGTTTGCCGGGTCTGTAGTGGATGGTGAAGTCTAGAGGTTGTAGAGCTAAACTCCACCGCAGTAATCTGGCTTTGTCTCCGGAGACCCGATTAAGCCAGACTAGGGGGTTATGGTCCGTTAGGAGGGAAAACTGTCATCCATACAAATATGGTTGTAACTTTTTGAGTGCCCATACTACTGCCAGGCACTCCTTCTCGATGGCCACATAGCTTACTTCACGGGGCAGTAGTTTCCGACTCAGGTAAGCTACCGGGTGTTCTTGGCCGTCCGGCCCGACTTGGCTTAGTACTGCCCCCAATCCAAACATAGAAGCGTCTGTGTGAAGAAGGAAACGTTTAGTTGGATCGGGTGCGGCCAATACAGGGGTATTGGTGAGGGCGTCCTTTAGCTGGCGGAAGGCTTCCTCACACTCTGGGGTTCCAGGTTACCTGGCGGGGTTGGTTCTTACAGGTCAGATCAGTGAGGGGCTTGGCTATGCTGCTGTAATTGGGGATGAATTTCCTGTAATACCCCGCTGTCCCTAGAAATGCCATGACCTGAGTTTTAGTGCGTGGGGTGGGCCATTTGGCTATGGCCTCAATCTTGGCTGGTTCTGGTCGCTGTTTCCCACTTCCCACCCAATGTCCTAAATACTGAACCTCCGCTTTGCCCACGTGACACTTGTTTGGGTTCAGGGTGATTCCGGCCTTGTGGATCCTGTCTAATACTGTCTCTAGGTGATTTAGATGCTCTTCCCATGTCGGGCTGTAGATGGCGATGTCATCCAGGTAGGCACATGCATAGTCCTGGAGACCATCCAGAAGCCGGTCAGCCAGCCTCTGGAAGGTCGCAGGGGCATTCTTCATCCCGAATGGCATAACTCGAAACTGGAATAAGCCGAACTGGGTGACAAATGCAGACTTGGGAATAGTGTCAGGACTAAGGGGAATCTGCCAGTAGCCTTTGCATAGATCGATGGTGGTCAAATACTTTGCCCCCGCCAGCCGGTCTAACAGCTCATCCACACGCGGCATGGGATACGCATCCGTCACCGTTTTCTCATTGAGCATGCGATAGTCTACACAAAACCGTGTAGTCCCATCCTTCTTGGGCACTAACACTACGGGGGATGCCCAGGGACTATCTGATTCTTCAATGACCCCTAAACGCAACATCTCTCGTATCTCTTGTCGCATCCCTTCTCGTACAGACTCAGGGACGTGGAAGGGGGGTTGTCTCAAGGGGGTCTGATCCTGGGTCTCAACCTTGTGTTGTGCCAGGTGGGTGTACCCCGGTCTCCCTGAAAACATCCTCTGTCGCTGCCTCAACAACGCCTCTGCCTGCTGTCTTTCCCGGGGACCTAGGTCTTCACGCCAGTGTACCTGGTCCCATGTTTTAGACTGAGTCCTCTCCCCTAAGACATCAGGCAAGGGGAGTCCGGCTACATCCTCTGCTTCAGGTGCACAGATGGCCACTACCTCTTCAGGGCGCTCTCGGTAGGGCTTCAGCATGTTCACGTGGAACATGCGGATAACCCTGGGGTCATCAGAATCAGCGACATTATAGGTGGTGTCAGCTATTTTCCCCACTACCTGGTAGGGCCCCTGCCATGCAGCTTGGAACTTGTTCTGCCTAGTGGGTTCTAACACCAGGACCTTCTGTACTATCTCAAAGGGGCGTTCTCTGGCCCTCCGATTGTACCATACGTGCTGGCGCCATTGGGCCACCTGCAGGTTCCCACGTACAGCCTGGGTCAGCTCCTGTAGGCGGTCCCGGAATTCCAGCACATAGGGTACAATAGGTACTCCTTCTATGGTGCCCTCCCCTTCCCAGTGTTCTAGCACTAAGTCTAGGGGTCCCCTTACCCGCCTCCCATATACCAGTTCAAACAGGGAGAACCCTGTGGATTCTTGGGGTACCTCCCGATAGGCAAACAGGAGGTGTGGCAAGAATTTCTCCCAGTCCCTATAGGTCCTGGTAAAAGTCCCAATGAGTTGTTTCAACGTTCCATTAAAGCGTTCACACAACCCATTGGTTTGTGGGTGGTACGGGGCACTCCTAATGGACTTTACGCCGCACAGCTTCCACAGTTGGTTGGTCACTTCTGCTGTAAACTGGGTACCCTGGTCCGAGATAATCTCCCGGGGAAATCCAACCCGTGAGAAAACCTGGAGCAGGGCAGCCGCCACCGTCTCTGCCAATATGTTAGGTATCGCAACCGCCTCTGGATACCGTGTGGCATAATCTACCACTGTTAATATATACCTTTTCCCTGACGGACTGGGTTTGGCTAACGGCCCTATCAGATCGACCGCTACTCGGCTAAATGGTTCCTCCACAATGGGGAGGGGGCGTAATTTGGCCTTGCATCGATCTCCCCTCTTGCCAATGCGCTGGCAACTGTCACAGGTCTGGCAGTACTGACGAACATCATAGGTTACCCCCGGCCAAAAGAAGTTTTGTGTCAGATGATGCCTGGTGCGACTGACGCCGAAGTGCCCGGCCAAGGGTATGTCATGAGAGTTTCGCAGTAACTCCTGTCTGTACTTCTTGGGAACTACCAGCTGTCATTTTATAGTGGGGCTCGTCCCTGTGTGGTGCTGCTCGGTAACCCGGTAGAGGATTCCCTGCTGCCATACAAACTGCTCCCCTTCCAGTACTCCTCTTGCCTCCTGTTCCTTCCCACGATATCCCTCTAATGAAGGATCCTCAAGTAACTCCTTCTTAAATTCAGCTGGGGTGGCCCAAGAAATGTGTCTGGCTATGGGAATACGTGTAAGGCTGGGGTGTCTTACCTGGGCCTCCTCTGAGTGTGATTCCGCCTCCGCAGCTTGAGCTTGTCTCTGGGTGGTCACAGGCTATGTCTCAGCCAGAGGGCCGACCGAGAAGGCAGACAACATAGGCCCCAAGTCATTTCCCAGCAAGACGTCTGCAGGCAATTCCTCCATCAAGCCGACCTCAACCAGGCCATCCCCGACTCCCCAGTTCAGGTGAATCCTGGCAGTGGGCAGTTGATGTATGGCTCCTCCTGCTACACGGACTGCCACTGTCTGGTCCGTCTTCTCTTGGTCCCGGACGAGATGAGACTTCACAAGGGTCAAAGTTGCTCCAGAATCTCTTAGTCCCTGCATACGTTTCCCATTAACCCACACGACCTGTCGATGCTGTTGTCGATTATCTGCCTGGGCCGCCTGCACGGGGTCTACTTCATGCAGCACTTCCTCCATCTCTTCCATCCCCTGGTTAGTCATAGCCCCCAATGCCGGATCACCTTCGCCTTGGTAGCAGTGTACAGCAGCCCGGCTGAAGGTAGCTGTTCCCACCTTTGGGCACTGGGTACGCTGAGACCGGTTGGGACATTGTCTTTGCAGGTGGCCCAGCTGATGGCAGGTGTGGCATCGCGCCCCAGGGGGACTGTGGTAGGTTGGGTTTTGAGCTGGTCCCCCGACAATCTTCTGTGGTTTGGGGTCTTCCAGACCCATGGGAGGACCCCTAGTGATCATCTTTGATCCGGCCGACTGAGACCTCCTGGCATCATGGTGTTTGTCGGCCAGACGAGCGGCCTCCTCAAGAGTCGTTGGTCATCTGTCCCGAAGCCATTCCTGTGTCTTGGGGGATAGTCCATTAAAGAATCGCTCTAACAAGAAGAGCTGGAGGACGTCCTCCTTAGTGGTTGCTTGGCTCCCTTGTACCCACTGTAGGATTGACCGCCATAATTTACAGGCCCATTCAGCGTGGGTATCGGTTACCCGTTTTATAAGTCCACGGAACTTTTGGCGGTATGCCTCTGGTGTCAGCGCATACCGGGCCAAGATCACTTCTTTGATCCGCTCATAGTCCATTCAGTCCTCATCAGGTACCGTGCGATCAGTCCTCATCAGGTGCCCGGCCTGTCAGCTTGCTGGCCAGAATCTGAACCCGTTCCTCCGGCTTCACTTGATGAAGGGCACACTGCCGCTCAAAGTCCTGCAGAAAGCCATCAATGTCTTCCTCTGCCTCCCCCAACTGTCGGAAGACATTATACTGGATTTTTTTGTGGCTTACTGTTGAAGGTACCTGGGCGGAGGCCAGAGCTCCCCCTGCTCGCTGACTCTCCTCTCTCCGCTCTGCCATCTCCATCTTGGCCAGCTCCACTTTTGTCCGCTCTGTTATCTCCATCTTGGCTAGCTCTATCCTGGTCCGCTCGGCCATCTTTTCCTTCAGATCAGTACGCACATCAGCATCACCTCTCGTATGATCTCTACTGCAGGGTTTGGGCCATAGAATGCCAGTCTGTTCTTTACCTCCCTCTGGAATTCAGTCTCCTCCACATTCACATTGGGGGGCGCTGCACTGTCGTGTTCCATGATGGCTGCTATCAAATCTGCTTTTGTTTTGTTGCTGGCGATTAACCCTCGAGCTTCCACCAGGTCTTTTAATGTAGTCCTCTTTAACTTCTGGTAGTTGTTTTTCATTCATTCCTTTCCTCCTGTAGATGGGGTATCACATCCCGCTGTCTGCCACCAGTGTAACGGGGTCTGCTGTGCTGGAGTACCTCTTTCAGTACCACCCCATGGTTCAGGAGGTCCACTCTGCTTTGGCTGGATTCTGAATGAAGGACGCTGACTGGAATTCCCTGATTACATGGGCGCATATAAAATATCACTGCTTCTCCACGTATTTCCAGTGTGACAACTCTTTACTCACAGAACACAGAATATATATCACAACAGACAAAGAGGGCAGGCCCATTCAAAAGCTGCAGGACAGACGTACATACAAGCAGAACACCGGGGGACCCGACAGACACCGAAATGTAAGTATGTAGTGTTTGGTTTTTTTTAACATTTACACTGGTAACCAGGGTAAATATCGGGTTACTAAGCGTGGCCCTGCGCTTAGGTAACCTGATGTATACCCTGGTTACCAGTGAAGACATCGCTGAATCGGCATCACACACGCCGACTCAGCGATGTCTGCGGGAGATCCAGCGACGAAATAAGGTGCTGGCCTTCTAGCTCCGACCAACGATGTCACAGCAGGATCCTGATCGCTGCTGCGTGTCAAACACAACGATATCGCTATCCAGGACGCTGCAACGTCACGGATCGCTAGCGATATCGTTGTTAAGTTGTTCAGTGTGAAGGTACCTTTAGGGACATATATCTCACATAGAACCTATTATATATACAAATAACTGCATAACATATTCTGGGTGCTGGGGGGTTATGTATCACCTTGCACCTCTGCACACCCACACATGGGTATGCGCTTCCTGATTTTGGCTATTTGCTGTTGTCATCCTGCTTCTCCTCATCCTACACCACCAGATCACCAGAGTGACCATGGCCCGTGATGCAACACTGACATAATTTTTTTAAAGAGTGTTTATGATGCCCGTACCCCAAAAATGGTTATACAGTATGTTTGTGTATACCCCCCAGAGGTAAATGTTTGTCAGCCCATACACTTAGTGCATGGTCATTACAAGTAAAAGAGACCCACTCCTTTCTAACGGGAACATTTTTTATGAGGCCCTCCTCCACGTCTCGTCAAAGGGGTATTGGGGTTCTCCCAAATGTTTGGCAGCCCTTGCATTCACTGCATAGGCAAACACTATGGGAGACCCACTTCCTAATAATGGTAACATTGTTTTCATTTGGCCCTCCTGTGCGTCTCGTTAAAAAGGTATTGGGGTGCGTCCAAATTTTTTTTGACAGCCATTGCATTCACTGCATAGGCAAACAGTATGGGAGACCCACTTCCTAATAATGGGAAAATTGTTGTATGAGGCCCTCCTCCACGTCTCTTCCAATGGGTATTAGGGTGCGTCCAAATTTGTGGCAGCTCTTGCAGGTTCTTCAGCCTCAACACTGCAGTTTTACACTGCCAGTTCTTCAGCCTCAACACTGCAATTCTCCACTGCAGGTTCTTCAGCCTCAACACTGCAATTCTCTACTGCAGGCTCTTCAGCCTTAGCACTGCAATTCTTCACTGCAGGTTCTTCATCCTCAGCACTGCAATTCTCCACTGCAAGTTCTTCAGCCTCAACAGTGTAATTCACTTCAGGTTCTTCAGCTTCAATATTGCAATTCTCCACTGCAGGTTCTTCAGCATCAACATTGCAGTTCTCCACTGCAGGTTTTTCAGCCTCAACACTGCACATCTCCACTGCAGGTTCTTCAGCCTCAACACTGCATTTCACTGCAGGTTCTTCAGCCTCAATATTGCAATTTTCCACTGCAGATTCTTCGGCCTCAACACTGCAATTCTCCACTGCAGGTTCTTCAGCCTCAGCACTGCTATTCTCCACTGCAGGTTCTTCATCCTCAGCACTGCAATTCTCCACTGCAAGTTCTTCAGCCTCAACAGTGCAATTCACTTCAGGTTCTTCAGCTTCAATATTGCAATTCTCCACTGCAGGTTCTTCAGCATCAACATTGCAGTCCTCCACTGCAGGTTTTTCAGCCTCAACACTGCACATCTCCACTGCCGGTTCTTCAGCCTCAACACTGCAATTTTACACTGCCGATTCTTCAGCCTCAACACTGCAATTTTGCACTGCCAATTCTTCAGCCTCAAAACTGCAATTCTTCACTGCGGGTTCTTAAGCCTCAACACTACAATTCACTGCATAACATAGCATTTAAGGTTGAAGGAAGACTTTAAGTCCATCTAGTTCAACCCATAATAGTATTGAAGCAAACATGCCTGACATATAGAAAAAGGATAAATATTTCCACAATGGAGAAACATAACAAGCATGTATAAAGGACTAATAGAGACCAGCTGCAAGTAGCAATAACCAAGACTAAAGAAAAGAAAAAGCAGCCATATAGTCCCATAAAATATAAACTTTATTAAACAGTATTAAAACGGCCAAATAGGAACACAATGGTACAAAATGGGGGAATAAACATGTGCTAAATGACCATAGCTAACACCAGGTAGGAACACCATGAAACCCTGCTATACCATACTAAACTGTTTCAATACAATGAATACCCATAGCTGTACAGATAAATAATGGACCAGTGCCACAGCTTTGATGGAAATAGTATCGGCCATCAGGCCTCAGTACATACCAGGTAAATGCAGGATAAACAGATGACCAGACCCGAACCCCGAGGCGCGTTTCGGAGCGGGCTACTCCTTTATCAGGGGGCATGTGTGGTATGGGTGGCGTGTGTATATACAGTATATACACCGCCAACCAGAAACAAATGACTCACCCGTGCGCCGCAGCAGACCGCCAGACGCCATGTGCAATGTCCAACACAGCCGCCGGCGCCGGAAACACGTGGGGCCCCACGTGAACACGCGCCAGGATGGAGGGGAGGAGACCGCACACGGCCAAGCGGAGAGGGTGCATGCACACACGGGGAGAGGCATGAGAAGCCATATTGAAAAGGGGCAAAAGTGAGGGCAGTATAGTACATACTAATACAAAGAGAGGGGGAACTGAAGAACAATATAAATACCAATATATTTGTCAGATAACAGTATCATGGGTGCAGCAAAACAATATATACCTGCCAAAACAATATGGTAAATGACAGGTATATAGAATGTCTAAAGGTACCGTCACACAGTGCCATTTTGATCGCTACGACGGCACGATCCGTGACGTCGCAGCGATCGTATGATTATCGCTCCAGCGTCGTAGACTGCGGTCACACGTTGCAATCACGGCGCTGGAGCGATGCCGAAGTCCCCGGGTAACCAGGGTAAACATCGGGTTACTAAGCGCAGGGCCGCGCTTAGTAACCCGATGTTTACCCTGGTTACCAGCGTAAACGTAAAAAAAACAAACAGTACATACTCACATTCCGGTGTGTGTGTCCCGGCGTCTCAGCTTCTCTGCACTGTGTAAGCACAGCGGCCGGAAAGCAGAGCGGTGACGTCAGACGTCACCGCTGTGCTCGCTTTCTGGCTGGCAGGCGCTCACAGTGCAGAGAAGCTGAGACGCCGGAGGACACACACCGGAATGTGAGTATGTACTGTTTGTTTTTTTTACGTTTACGCTGGTAACCACGGTAAACATCGGGTTACTAAGCGCGGCCCTGCGCTTAGTTACCCGATGTTTACCCTGGTTACAAGCGAACACATCGCTGGATCGCTGTCACACACAACGATCCAGCGATGTCAGCGGGTGATCAAGCGACGAAAGAAAGTTCCATTCGATCTGCTACGACGTACGATTCTCAGCAGGATCCCTGATCGCTGCTGCGTGTCAGACACTGCGATATCGTAACGATATCGCTAGAACGTCACGAATCGTACCGTCGTAGCGATCAAAATGGCACTGTGTGACGGTACCCTAACAGTCAAAACATACAAAAGAGTATATATTATTGCAGGAATCCATGTTGTGTCAGAGACTTCACAGTAACAAAAAGGTATCTCACATAAGTGGTCCATAGAGACCAGACACACAAATATAAATATATAGTATCCAATCCGTATTGCACTTCAATCAAAATAGAAAAGACAAAAAAGCACAAATAAAAGGAGATATATGTATAAATATGCTAAACAATTCATACAATGCAAAAACAGACTATACAAATTACCCATAACAAAAAAGACAAACAATGAAGTGAAAATTAAATAATGAAACTATAAGGCCATGTGCACACGTTCAGGATTTTTAGCGTTTTTTTCGCGTTTTTTCGCTATAAAAACGTGATAAAAACGCGAAAAAAACGCTAACATATGCCTCCTATTATTTACAGTCTATTCCGCATTTTTTTTGCAAATGTTGCGATTTTTTCCGCGAAAAAATCGCATTGCAGAAAAAAAAGCAACATGTTCATTAAAAATGCGGAATTGCGAGGATTCCGCACACCTAGGAGTCCATTGATCTGCTTACTTCCCGCACGGGGCTGTACCCACCATGCGGGAAGTAAGCAGATTATGTGCGGTTGGTACCCAGGGTGGAGGAGAGGAGACTCTCCTCCACGCACTGGGCACCATATAATTGGTAAAAAAAAAAGAATTAAAATAAAAAATAGTCCTATACTCACCCTCGATGTCTTCCCGCCTCACCGCTGCATGCTGCCGCTTCGGTTCCTATAGCTGCTTTGCGGTGAAGGACCTGCCGATGACGTCACTGTCTTGTGATTGGTCGTGAGCGGTCATGTGACCGCTCACATGACCGCGACGTCATGGAAGGTCCTGCGCGCACACACCAGCTATAGGAAGAGGAACGGACGCCGCTGATGAGATGTCTGGGTGAGTATAACCATTTTTTTTTATTATTTTTAAACATTCTATCTTTTACTATAGATGCTGCATAAGCTGCATCTATAGTAAAAAGTTGGTCACACTTGTCAAACAGTATGTTTGACAAGTGTGACCAACCTGTCAGTCAGTTTTCCAAGTGATGCTACAGATCGCTTGGAAAACTTTAGCATTCTGCAAGCTAATTACGCTTGCAGAATGCTAAAAAAATTGCGAAAAAAACGGAAAAAAAACGCAAAAAAAAAAATGCGGATTTCTTGCAGAAAATTTCCGGTTTTCTTCAGGAAATTTCTGCAAGAAATCCGGACGTGTGCACATACCCTAATACCCAAAATGAACATAACACTGAGCCATATATCAGCAGGAAAAGCTCTAACACTGTAAAGACGGAGTACAAACAATTGTTTGAGCCGATAGGTGGAAGACGTTTGTGTTGACCCGCTGAGAGACTCATTCAAAGGGAACTTGAATATTCAAATAAGGCTTCGATATTCATCCACGAAAAAATGCCAGATACTAGATAATAGAGGTAATGCATTAATTAAAAACCACAAAACACAGGAAAAATATAAAAGAAAATATAAAAAATGAAACACTATACCAAAAAATAAAAATAAAAGCAATGGGTTCCTATCGAGGGGATACAGTAGATGAGTCCTAAAAAAAGCCTATCAGCGGGCTAAATATTCTGATCGTGACAATCTACTGTATAGAAATACTACTGGTAGGTCGAACACCAATAACCAGATAAGATTTGTTACATCATATCATCCCCAACATGCCCAGGTACGATTGGCGATGAGGAAGGCCTGGCCAATTTTGCAGGCAGATCCAATTAAGAAGTTTCTTCCTGCTTATCCATCGATCACTTTACGGCGGGCTAGAAATTTGAGGGATCAACTCACTCATAGTCACTATGTTGGTCAATCGGGGTCCACATTCCTCGACGGCGCTGCAGTGCGGGGTGGGTGTACCCCATGTGGGAGATGTGTCGCATGCCCTAACATCGAACGATGCTCATCTTTTTCTAATTCTGATGGCACCAAGAGTTTTGCTATTAAAAAACGTATATCATGTACCTCACGGTACGTGATATACTATGCACCCTGTCCTTGTGGTCTAATCTATGTTGGGTTGACCACAAGGCAACTCAAGGTTCGCGTGAGAGAGCACATTCTAGGGATACAGGCGGCAGTGGAATGTAAGGATGTGACCATCCTTAAGAAGATACCAAGGCACTTTAAGGAATTTCACTCGTACAATGCAGCGTTGCTGAGGGTGCGGGGTATTGACCTCCTCAATATTGATATTAGGGGTGGTGGGTTATCTAAGCGCCTTGCTCAATTAGAGACAAGATGGATCTGGACCTTGTGTACCATTCACCCCAATGGTTTGAATGAGAGTATTTCATTTGCCCCATTTCTGTGATTCACATCTGCTTCATATTTAATGTGTGACTTATGACCCATTGCTTTTATTTTTATTTTTTGGTATAGTTTTTCATTTTTTATATTTTCTTTTATATTTTTCCTGTGTTTTGTGGTTTTTAATTAATGCATTACCTCTATTATCTAGTATCTGGCATTTTTTCGTGGATGAATATCGAAGCCTTATTTGAATATTCAAGTTCCCTTTGAATGAGTCTCTCAGCGGGTCAACACAAATGTCTTCCACCTATCGGCTCAAACAATTGTTTGTACTCCGTCTTTACAGTGTTAGAGCTTATCCTGCTGATATATGGCTCAGTGTTATGTTCATTTTGGGTATTATAGTTTCATTATTTAATTTTCACTTCATTGTTCGCCTTTTTTGTTATGGGTAATTTGTATGGTCTGTTTTTGCATTATATGAATTGTTTAGCATATTTATATATATATACAGTTAGGTCCATATATATTTGGACAGAGACAACATTTTTCTTATTTTGGTTATAGACATTACCACAATGAATTTTAAACAAAACAATTCAGATGCAGTTGAAGTTCAGACTTTCAGCTTTCATTTAAGGGTATCCAGTTTGGCTGCATTTGGCTGGATCTGAGCACACAGTATGGCGCTGAATACCTCAGAATTCATTCGGCTGCTTTTGTCCTGTGTCACATCATCAATAAACACTAGTGACCCAGTGCCACTGGCAGCCATGCATGCCCAAGCCATCACACTGCCTCTGCCGTGTTTTACAGATGATGTGATATGCTTTGGATCATGAGCTGTACCACGCCTTCGCCATACTTTTCTCTTTCCATCATTCTGGTAGAGGTTGATCTTGGTTTCATCTGTCCAAAAAATGTTCTTCCAGAACTGTGCTGGCTTTTTTAGATGTTTTTTAGCAAATTCCAGTCTAGCCTTTTTATTCTTGATGCTTATGAGTGGCTTGCACCGTGCAGTGAACCCTCTGTATTTACTTTCATGCAGTCTTCTCTTTATGGTAGATTTGGATATTGATACGCCTACCTCCTGGAGAGTGTTGTTCACTTGGTTGGCTGTTGTGAAGGGGTTTCTCTTCACCATGGAGATTATTCTGCGATCATCCACCACTGTTGTCTTCCATGGGCGCCCAGGTCTTTTTGCATTGATGAGTTCACCAGTGCTTTCTTTCTTTCTCAGGATGTACCAAACTGTATATTTTGCCACTCCTAATATTGTAGCAATTTCTCGGATGGGTTTTTTCTGTTTTCGCAGCTTAAGGATGGCTTGTTTCACCTGCATGGAGAGCTCCTTTGACCGCATGTTTACTTCACAGCAAAACCTTCCAAATGCAAGCACCACACTTCAAATCAACTCCAGACCTTTTATCTGCTTAATTGAGAATGACATAACGAAGGGATTACCCACACCTGTCCATGAAATAGCCTTGGAGTCAATTGTCCAATTACTTTTGGTCCCTTTAAAAACAGGGTGGCACATGTTAAGGAGCTGAAACTCCTAAACCCTTCATCCAATTTTAATGTGGATACCCTCAAATGAAAGCTGAAAGTCTGAACTTCAACTGCATCTGAATTGTTTTGTTTAAAATTCATTGTGGTAATGTCTATAACCAAAATAAGAAAAATGTTGTCTCTGTCCAAATATATATGGACCTAACTGTATCTCCTTTTATTTGTGCTTTTTTGTCTTTTCTATTTTGATGGAAGTGCAATACGGATTGGATACTATATATTTATATTTGTCTGTCTGGTCTCTATGGACCACATATGTGAGATACCTTTTGGTTACTGTGAAGTCTCTGACACAACATGGGTTCCTGCAATAATATATACTCTTTTGTATGTTTTGACTGTTTGACATTCTATATACCTGTCATTTACTATATTGTTTTGGCAGGTATATATTGTTTTGCTGCACCCATGATACTGTTATCTGACAAATATATTGGTATTTATATTGCTCTTCCGTTCCCCCTCCTTTGTATTAGTATGTACTATACTGCCCTCATTTTTGCCCCTTTTCAATATGGCTTCTCATGCCTCTCCCCATGTGCGCATGCACCTGCTCCGCTCGGCCGTGTGTGGTCTCCTCCCCTCCATCCTGGCGCGTGTTCACGTGGGGCCCCACGTGTTTCTGGCGCCGGCGGCTGTGTTGGACATTGCACATGGCGTCTGGCAGTCTGCTGCGGCGCACGGGTGAGTCATTTGTTTCTGGATGGCGGTGTATATATATATATATACACACACCACCCATACCACACATGCCCCCTGATGAAGGAGTAGCCCGCTCCGAAACGTGCGTCGGGGTTCGGGTCTGGTCATCTGTTTATCCTGCATTTACCTGGTATGTACTGAGGCCAGATGACCGATACTATTTTCATCAAAGCTGTGGCACTGGTCCATTATTTATCTGTACAACTATGGGTATTCATTGTATTGAGACTGTTTAGTATGGTATAGCAGGGTTTCATGGTGTTCCTACCCGTTAGCTATGGTCATTTAGCACATGTTTATTCCCCCATTTTGTACCATTGTGTTCCTATTTGGCGGTTTTAATACTGTTTAATAAAGTTTATATTTTATGGGACTATATGGCTGCTTTTTCTTTTCTTTAGTCTTAGTTCAACCCATAGCCTAACATGTCGATTCAGAGGAAGGCAAAAAAAAAACCCATGAGGCAAACACTAAGCTCCACATTGGGGAAAAAAATTTCTTCCCTACTCCACATACAATAATCAGACTAGTTCCCTGGATCAACGTCATATCAAGGAATCTAATATGTATAACCTGTAACATTATACTTTTCAAGAAAGGCATCCAGTCCCTTCTTAAATTTTAGTCGGGAATAACTCATTACAACAACACACGGCAGAGAGTTGCATAGTCTCACTGCTCTTACAGTAAAGAATCCACGTCTGTGATTATGGTTAAACTTTCTGTCCTCTTGCCCCTTGTTGCCATACATTGTAATAAGATTACCCCTAAGCCTTTGTTTTTCCCAACTAAATAACCCCAAGTGTAATAACCTGTCTTGGTATTGCATACCACCAGTACATTAATAATCTTGATCACTCTTCTCTGCACACGCTCTAGTTCAGCTATACTACCGTTCAAAAGTTTAGGGTCACCCAGACAATTTTGTGTTTTCCATGAAAACTCATACTTTTATTAATCAAATTAGCTGCCAAATGAATTGAAAATCTAGTCCATACATTGACAAGGTTCGAAAAAAATATTTTTATTTGAAATAATAATTTTCTCCTTCAAACTTTGCTTTCATCAAAGAATGCTCCCTTTGCAGCAATTACAGCATTGCAGACCTTTGGCATTTTAGCAGTTACCGTATATACTCAAGTATAAGCCGAGAATTTCAGCCAATTTTTTTAGGCTGAAATTGCCCCTCTTGGCTTATACTCAAATCATTCCCAGGGGTCGGCAGGGGAGGGGGAGCGACAGCTGTCTAATCATACTCACCTGCTCCTGGCGCGGTCCCTGCATGCCCCTGGTTTTCCGGGCGCTGACAGCTTCTTCCAGCATTGAGCGGTTCACATGGTACCGCTCATTACAGTAATGAATATGGACCCGACTCCACTCCCATAGGGGTGGAGCCGCATATTAATTACTGTAATGAGCAGTACCATGTGAGCGAACAGCTGGAAAAAGCTGCCGGCGCCCGGAGAATCAGGGACGTGCAGGGATGTGCCAGGAGCAGGTGAGTATGACAGGGGCAGTGCGCGATATTCACCTGTCCCCTGTTCCACAGTCGGAGCCGCTCCGTCTTCCGTGTCCTCTGCAGTGAAGCTCAGGTCAGAGGGCACGATGACGTGATTAGTGTGTGCGCCGCCCTCTGCCTGAAAAGTCAGTGCAGAGAATGGGGAAGACGCAGCTGTGCCCAGCGGTGGAACGCGGACAGGTGACCATAGCAAGTGCCGGGAGCCTGAGCAACGAGAGGTGAGTATGTGATTTTTTTTTTTTTTAATCACAGCAACAGCATATGAGGCATAATAGTCTATGGAGCATCTTATGGGGCCATAATCAGCATTTGTGCAGCATTATACAGGGCAATTATTTCTATGGAGCATCTTATGGGGCCATGTGCAGCATTATATGGGGCAAATATCTCTATGGAGCATCTTATGGGGGCCATAATCAGCATTTGTGCAGCATTATACAGGGCAAATGTCTCTATGGAGCATCTTATGGGGCCATAATTTGTGCAGCATTATAGGGGCATATTTTAATAATTTTAATATGGAGCATCTTATGGGGCCCATCATGATCTGTATGGAGCATTATATGGGGCTCCTGATTCAATATGGATATTCAAAAAACATTTATCCTCAGTATTCAATTAATTTAACTTTTATTGGTATCTATTTTTATTTTTGACATTTATTTACCGGTAGCTGCTGCATTTTCCACCCTAGGCTTATACTCGAGTCATTAGGTTTTCCCAGTTTTTTGTGGCAAAATTAGGGGTCTCGGCTTATATTCGGGTCGGCTTATACTCGAGTATATACGGTAATTTGCTGAGGTAATCTGGAAAAATTTCACCCCATGCTCCCAGAAGCCACCCCACAAGTTGGTTTGGCTTGATGGGCACTTTTTGCGTACTATACGGTCAAGCTGCTCCACAACAGCTTAATGGGGTTGAGATCTTGGTGACGGCGCTGGCCATTCCATTACAAATAGAATAGCAGCAGCCTGCTTCTTCCCTAAATAGTTCTTGCATAATTTGGAGGTGTGCTTTGGGTCATTGTCCTGTTATAGGAGGAAATTGGCTCCAATCAAAGCGCTGTCCACAGAGTATGGCATGGCATTGCAAAATGGAGTGATAGCCTTCCTTATTCAAAATCCCTTTTACCTTGTACAAATCTCCTACTTTACCAACACCTGTAGTAATATCGTCAGAGCCACCACTTTCTCGGTGGCGGGCGGAGGTAGGGACTACCGGGTCACAAGCTATATATCATATAGTACTACTTATGTAGTTTATTATGCTACTTGTGCATGTAATTTGATCTACATTGGCCTTACGTCTTGCGAGCTTCGTGTCAGGGTTCGAGAACACGTCAGAGGTATTGTAGCGGCTCGGGATGTGGCTGATGTCTCGGAACTTAAAACCATTCCGAGACATTTTAGACTACATCATGATTGCAACCCGGGGTCATTCAAGGTGCGTGGAATTGATCGGGTCCACGCTGGTAATAGAGGGGGTGACCTCAAACGCACTCTGGCACAAACAGAGTGCCGATGGATTGTGTCGTTGGGTACCATGGTCCCAAATGGCTTAAATGAGCAATTATCCTTTGTCCCTTTTCTATAGATGCTGTTCTCTTGTATTGGCGTGTTTTTGCTTCTGTTTCTCATTTTTTATTATTTGTATAGTGTTTTTAATCATTGTTTTGTTCTTTTTGGTTTCAGTTTTTTATGTTTGTTCACACTTACTTCGTGGCGATTTGTTCGCATTCATATTCAGAACAGGCTGTTCCGCCGCTGGGTTATTCCTTGGAATACGTTATCAAAAGAAGAAGAGTGGCATTATCTGTCGTTGGAATATTTCTAAAGCACGGCGGGATCGATATACAGGAACACGTGGACACTATAAAAACATAGTTTGTAATATTTGGCTAAGTGTGCTGTGACCTGTTGTGATCAAATATAGGTGTCTGCTCATGTTCTTGATAAAGTTCGGGCAGAACTGCTGTGCTTTTCCTTGACCCATTATACGTTACCTGTATTTCTTCTTGCCAGTGTCCTTTCCCTGATCCAAAATGGAAGCTACAGTAGTGCACATGCGTGGTGGATTACCAGCTGGGCTGCGCCTCCAAAAGGCTTCCATTAACAGCGACGCTCAGAATTGGTGACGTCATGGGGGATTTTCCTCCTATCTGAGCGTCGCTGGGAGAGCCGGAAGGAGCGCTGTACTGGCGGATTGATCCGCCCACATGCGCCATAACCATTTTGCGGCAATTAGTAACAGCTGCACCAATTATACATAGACGTTCACTTATCAGGACCCACACAGCCCCCCGAGTAAGCTCTAAAACACGAAACGCGCGTCGGGGCTATCATTAGGACACCTTACAGGAGATCGCACACATGGGTAAGCATTATACATGATCCATGGCTGAGTTACATTTGTTTTTTTTGGGCAGGTTACAATTTAGGTGGGTGCTTGTATGGACAGGAGGTGTTCCTATGATAGGTTGTAACTCTGTCCTTTTCTTCCCCCACCTTACTATGTGTGCACGCATTTTTTTTGCACCATTGCCATGTTATGTGATTTATTGTACGCCTCATATGGTTCCGTATTTGCACCTTTTACATTTTCTTAATGTGTGCATACCTGTTCCAGGTGTCCTTTTATGTCAATCACCCTATCCTCAACACTTGTTGTTTTATGTGTTTGTAGTTTGTTAATAAAATTTATTGGTTTTAAATGCAATTGATTGCGATATGCATTTTTGTTATGGGGCATTATGCTCCTTGCAGTTTATAGGTTAATATTTATTAGGGGAGTTCTGCCCCTTCCGTTCCCTGTTGGAGTGCAATGGGCACGTCCTGTAGAAGGAACTTTCCTACTAACTATTACGTCCGCAGTGTCGGTTTATGTTATAAAGCAATATTGTTACTGTGTATTTTCACAGCTTCCCCAACCGACCGTATGGATCATAGAGCCCGTGAGAAAAAGTGGCTCACAAAATTGGATGAGGTATTCGGTGATGACTCTGGTGTGGTTTTTAACTCACAAGAAACAGAAGATTCTGTCATTAAATTGAAGTCTTTACTAAACAAGAAAACGCGTCTGTGGTGGAATAGGGTGTTCCTAGAGCGGTACATTTCTAAAGGTCTGATCCCGAGGGGACTGAGGATACAGGTCTTTCCCTCATTTACCATGGAGGACGAACTCCTTAGGAAGGAGTGGGAGGACTTGTCCTCAAACTGCTCCAATGGGTATATGGAACTGTTGGTCAAATTAAATACGACCTCTCTGTTAGAGCTCGAAAAGGAGATCAGTTCCTTACAAGAGTCTCTATGTAGTATTCTTTCAGTGACTGCTGAGAAAAAATTGAATGATGAATTGGAGGGTGATTTTCAGAGGTGGGAGAAAGAAATTGTTGCATCCAAGACTAAGAAGTACTAAAGGGACATCTTGGATTATAAAAATAATCATGTGTACAGATGGAGGAAAAAACTGTCAATACAATCAAAACCTCCGACTCATCGCAATTCTTTTTCATCGGCATCCTCCATGGATGAGGAACAAGCTTGTAGCAGCCACATTAATAATACTTTCAGTGAAAGACTGGGTTTGGGGAAAGCCGGAAACCGTAAAGGAAAGAGTAAACGCCAGTTTACCCCACCTCAGTCTCTTGAGAAAAAGCCTAAATCCACCAACCATATGGAGGTAATTAATCTGTCAGATCACGTGCTATCTGAGGACCAATTAAGTGTTCTGGGCCTGGGATTGACCTTTGTCCCCACTAATAATTTTAATTATTTTACAGCTATGAAGGACACACAGTTGTTCTTAAGGAAGGTCATCCTACGTAAATTACACTTTAAACCTATGGACGATTTTAATCCTGATACAACATTGGAGCAAGAGGCATTGGCCGCTTTAGAGGAACTGGTGGGAGAGGCGGATTCATCAGCTACAGGTACCTTCCCTGCTTCCGTCGTGCAGAGATGTACCACATTTCCCCCCTTTTCACTTTGTCCCCAGATTGACATATTTAATAAATTAGTGTTGGAGGATTTTAAAAGGATTCCGAGTGATAAGAGGGGTAATAACCTGACATCTGCACAATGTAAGGCCTTGAAGGAACTTAGGTCTATGCATGATGTCGTAATAAAACCAGCGGATAAGGGGGGGAACGTGGTCATCTGGCTGACGGTTAAGTACGAAAGGGAGGCCTTCCGCCAGTTGAGGGACCATGATTCCTATACACCCCTGGCGTGCAATCCTTTACATAGTTACATAGTTATTAAGGTTGAAGGAAGACTTTAAGTCCATCTAGTTCAACCCATAGCCTAACCTAACATGCCCTAACATGTTGATCCAGAGGAAGGCAAAAAAAAACCATGTGGCAAAGAGTAAGCTCCACCTTGGGGAAAAAAATTCCTTCCCGACTCCACATACGGCAATCAGACTAGTTCCCTGGATCAATGCCTTATCAAGGAATCTAGTGTATATACCCTGTAACATTATACTTTTCCAGAAAGGTATCCAGTCCCCTCTTAAATTTAAGTAATGAATCACTCATTACAACATCATACGGCAGAGAGTTCCATAGTCTCACTGCTCTTACAGTAAAGAATCCGCGTCTGTTGTTATGCTTAAACCTTTTTTCCTCCAGACGTAGAGGATGCCCCCTTGTCCCTGTCTCAGGTCTATGATTAAAAAGATCATCAGACAGGTCTTTGTACTGTCCCCTCATATATTTATACATTAAAATAGCCCCAAGTGTAATAACCTGTCTTGGTATTGCAGACCCCCTAGTCCTCTAATAACCTTGGTCGCTCTTCTCTGCACCCGCTCTAGTTCAGCTATGAACTGTGCACAGTATTCTAAGTGTGGTCGAACTAGTGACTTGTATAGAGGTAAAATTATGTTCTCCTCATGAGCATCTATGCCTCTTTTAATGCATCCCATTATTTTATTTGCCTTTGTAGCAGCTGCCTGACACTGGCCACTGAATATGAGTTTGTCATCCACCCATACACCCAGGTCTTTTTCATTGACGGTTTCGCCCAGAGTTTTAGAATTAAGCACATAGTTATACATCTTATTACTTCTACCCAAGTGCATGACCTTACATTTATCCCCATTAAAGCTCATTTGCCATTTATCAGCCCAAGCTTCTAGTTTACATAAATCATCCTGTAATATAAAATTGTCCTCCCCTGTATTGATTACCCTGCAGAGTTTAGTGTCATCTGCAAATATTGAAATTCTACTCTGAATGCCCCCTACAAGGTCATTAATAAATATGTTAAAAAGAAGAGGGCCCAATACTGACCCCTGTGGTACCCCACTGCTAACCGCGACCCAGTCCGAGTGTGCTCCATTAATATCCACCCTTTGTTTCCTATCCCTGAGCCAGCTCTCAATCCACTTACACATATTTTCCCCTATCCCCATTATTCTCATTTTATGTAACAACCTTTTGTGGGGCACCGTATCAAAAGCTTTTGAAAAGTCCATATACACTACATCTACTAGGTTCCCTTGGTCCAGTCCGGAACTTACCTCTTCATAGAAGCTGATCAAATTAGTCTGACATGAACGGTCCCTAGTAAACCCATGCTGATACTGGGTTATGAGGTTATTCCTCTTCAGATACTCCGGTATAGCATCCCTTAGAATGCCCTCCAGGATTTTACCCACAGTAGAGGTTAAGCTTACTGGCCTATAATTATCGAGTTCAGTTTTTGTCCCCTTTTTGAATACTGGCACCACATTTGCTATAAGCCAGTCCGCTGGTACAGACCCTGCTATTATGGAGTCTTTAAAGATTAAAAATAATGGTCTATCAATGACTGTACTTAATTCCTGCAGTACTCGGGGGTGTATCCCATCCGGGCCTGGAGATTTGTCAATTTTAGTGATTTTTAGACGCCGCCGTACTTCCTGCTGGGTTAAGCAGGTGACATTTAATTGGGAATTTTTGTTATCACTGATCATATTGTCTGCCATATTCTTTTGTAAATACTGATGAAAAAAAGTCATTTAGCATATTGGCTTTTTCCTCATCCTCCTCCACCATTTCACCCAGACTATTTTTAAGGGGGCCAACACTATAATTTTTTTAGTTTATTACTATTTATGTAGTTAAATAATATTTTGGGAATATTTTTACTCCCTCTGGCAATGAGTCTCTCTGTCTCAATCTTTGCTGCCTTGATTTGCTTTTTATAGAATTTATTTAATTGTTTGCATTTATTTAATGCCTCCTCACTACCTACTTCCTTTAATTCTCTAAATGCTTTCTTTTTGTCCCTTATTGCACCCCTTACAGCTCTATTTAGCCATATTGGTTTCCTCCTATTTCTAGTATGTTTATTCCCATACAGTATATACTGTGCACAGGTCCTATCCAGGATGCTAATAAACGTCTCCCATTTTCTCTGTGTATTTTTGTGTCTCAGGATATCGTCCCAGTTAATTGCACCAAGATCCTCTCTCATCCATTGGAAATTTGCCCTCTTGAAGTTTAGTGTCCTTATAACCCCCCTACTACCCATCTTATTAAAGGATACATGAAAACTTATTATTTTGTGATCACTATTCCCCAAGTGACCCCCAACCCTTATATTTGATATGCGGTCTGGCCTGTTGGTTAATATTAGGTCTAGCAGTGTCCCCCTCCTTGTTGGGTCCTGAACCAGTTGTGAAAGGTAATTGTCTCTCATAGTTGTCAAAAAACGATTACCTTTGCTGGAACTGCAGGTTTCTGTTCCCCTATTCTGTTCATCTATTTCAGGGTAGTTGAAGTCCCCCATAATAATGACTTCTCCTTGAGTCGCAGCTTCATCTATTTGCTTTACGAGGATATTCTCCATTGCTTCCATTATTTTTGGAGATTTATAACAAACCCCTATCAGTAATTTATTATTTTTTCCCCCTCCCCTTATCTCCACCCACAGGGACTCTACATTTTCATTAAATTCACCTATATTATCATGCCGGATGGGTTTTAAGGATGATTTTACATATAGACACACCCCAACCCCTCGCTTAACTGTACGGTCATTTCTGAACAGGCTATAGCCCTGCAAGTTAACAGCCCAGTCATGGCTCTCATCCAGCCATGTTTCAGATATCCCCACCATGTCATAATTATGCTCCAACAACATTAATTCTAATTCGTCCATTTTGTTGGCGAGGCTTCTGGCATTAGTATACATGCACTTTATGTATCTCTCTGTACCTCTATTCTTTCCTAAATTATTAACTGTTCTAGCCCCACCCCCCATGCCACCGCCACCCCCAACTTCCTTATTTGTGCCCAGGTCTCTATCTGCACTATTTTCCCCTCCTATAGTTACATAGTTATTAAGGTTGAAGGAAGACTGTAAGTCCATCTAGTTCAACCCATAGCCTAACCTAACATGCCCTAACATGTTGATCCAGGGGAAGGCAAAAAAAACCCATGTGGCAAAGAGTAACTCCACCATGGGGAAAAAAATTCCTTCCCGACTCCACATACGGCAATCAGACTAGTTCCCTGGATCAACGCCTTATCAAGGAATCTAGTGTATATACTCTCCCCCCAATCCCTAGTTTAAACACTCCTCCAACCTTCTAGCCATTTTCTCCCCCAGCACAGCTGCACCTTCCCCATTGAGGTGCAGCCCGTCCCTAGCGTAGAGCCTGTAGCCAACTGAGAAGTCGGCCCAGTTCTGCAGGAACCCAAACCCCTCCTTCCTACACCAATTCTTGAGCCACTTATTAACCTCCCTAATCTCCCGTTGCCTCTCTGGCGTGGCACGTGGTACAGGCAGTATTTCGGAAAATACCACGTTGGAGGTCCTTGCTTTCAGCTTGCAGCCTAATTCCCTGAAATCATCTTTAAGGACCTTCCACCTACCTCTAACTTTGTCATTTGTGCCAATGTGCACCATGACCACTAGGTCCTCACCAGCCCCTCCCAGTAATCTGTCCACCCGATCAGCGATGTCGGAGTCGAGCGCCAGGTAGGCAGCACACCGTTCGATGATCCCTGTCTTTGTGACTGATTGCCCTATCTGTTCCCCTAATAATTGAGTCCCCCACTACCAGCACCTGTCTGGCCTGCCCTGCTCTCCTATTTCCCTCCTTACTGGAGCAGACACTCCTCCGGCTTTCAGAGGACATGCCTGGCTGCAGCAGTGCTACCCCTGTACTGGCACCCCCCTCATCTGCCAACTTAGCAAACTTATTGGGGTGTGCCAGATCAGGACTAGCCTCCCTGGCACTCTTCCCTCTACCCGGCCTTCTAACTGTCACCCAGCTTGCTACTTCACTGTCCTGCAGCTCCATCCTACCATCCCCCCTCATCTATTCCATTGAGCATCTGCTCTGTGAGCAGAAGACTCCTCTCCATATTGTCTATTGATCTCAGTGTTGCCAGCTGCACATTTAGATCCAGAATCTGGGCTTCCAAATGCACAACGTGCTCACATCTCGCACAGCTGTATGCACCCTCGACCGGCTGATCAAGGATTGCATACGTGTGACAAGATGTGCACTGGATGGCATTAACAATAGTGGAGCACATTTCCTAATGGGGATTGCACCACACAGAACGTTAAATAAAAAATAAATACAAAGTATTAATAAAAAACAGACAGCAATTCCTCCCTTGGAAACTCCCTGAATCCAAAGTCACTGAATCACAAGTCACACTTACCGCCGTTCACACTTACACTCAGGTCACACTCAGCTCGCTCACACTCGCTATGCTGAAGATTTATAGATTTTTTTTCTATTTCCCCTCAACAGCAATCTACCTTGCTGTTCAAATGCACTTCCAAAATTATCCAATTTCTCAAGGGCATTGTTTGAGATTTTAGATCGGGCCCTGACACGAGGCATTATATCTAAAAAAGGTTTGCTTGTGGAACATCCGGTGGTCCCTACCTTCTACCTGTTGCCGAAGGTACATAAGGATCCAGTTACGCCCCCGGGGCGTCCGATTGTCTCTGGCATGGGAGGGTTATGCGACCCAGTTTGTAAGTTCATTGAACATTATTTGCACCCCATGGTAGAGTCGCTCCCCTCCTATTTCAGGGACACTACGGACGTCCTGAGGAAACTGGATGGTCTTGCTCTAGAGCCAGACATGTTGTTTGCAACTATTGATGTAGAATCTCTCTACACCAGCATCCAACATGAGGATGGGTTGGAGGCGGTTGAGTTTTTCCTGGGCATGAGTAACCTTGACCCCCTGATGCGGGCCCTGATCCTGGAGTTATTACAATTCATCTTAACACACAATTTTTTGCTATTTAAAGATCAGTACTTTTTACAAGACCGTGGCAATGCCATGGGCACGGCGTGTGTGCCCTCGTACGCTAACCTCTTTCTGGGTCATTGGGAGAGGGAGGTTTTTGGGGAGGGCGCATGCGCCGCCTCCCATGTGCAGTGCTGGTATCGTTACATCGATGATGTGTTGTTGATCTGGCAGGGTCCTGAGCCGGCTCTTGTGGACTTCATCCGTGGACTTAACCAGAATAACCATAACATCCGGCTCACGTATAGGATAGCCACTGATGATATTGATTTCTTAGATATCAAAATCATCAGGTGCGAGGATGGGGTGATACAAACCATGTGTTCTGTAAGGAAACATCGGTTAACGCCCTTCTACATTCCACTTCAGCACATACGCGGTCCACTATACGGGCCATACCAGTGGGCCAATTCCTTAGAATGAGGAGGATTTGTTCTGCGGATGGGATCTTCGAGCTTCAGGCTCGGGACCTTGCCGGTCGGTTCCAGGATCGGGGCTACAGCTGGAGGGCCATTAAAAGGGTTACTTACGTGCCAGGAGCTCATCCAGAAACCAGTTGCTTTGTAGACCCTCTAGGCCTGCTCCCATCAAGAAAGACCAGCCACTTAGATTCATTTCCACCTTTAACAATAGGTGGGATGATATTCGGGAGATTCTACAGAGACACTGGTCAATATTAAAAACCGAACCCATCCTGAATAAAATTCTGCCTGACCGCCCCCTCCTTGCAGCTAGAAGGGGGAGAAGTCTAAAAGATCAGCTGGTTAGGAGCCATTATGTTCCTGCTCCCTCCAGAATCTTTGGATCAGGACCACAGAGATGGGGCTGTTTTCCGTGCGGCTCGTGTAAGGCCTGTAGTAATATCGTCAGAGCCACCACTTTCTCGGCGGCGGGCGGAGGTAGGGACTACCGGATCACAAGCTATATATCATGTAGTACTACTTATGTAGTATATTATGCTACTTGTGCATGTAATTTGATCTACATTGGCCTTACGTCTCGCGAGCTTCGTGTCAGTGTTCGAGAACACGTCAGAGGTATTGTAGCGGCTCGGGATGTGGCTGATGTCTCGGAACTTAAAACCATTCCGAGACATTTTAGACTACATCATGATTGCAACCCGGGGTCATTCAAGGTGCATGGAATTGATCGGGTCCACGCTGGTAATAGAGGGGGTGACCTCAAACGCACTCTGGCACAAATAGAGTGCCGATGGATTGTGTCGTTGGGTACCATGGTCCCAAATGGCTTAACCCCTTCACCACCAAGGGTGGTTTGCACGTTAATGACCGGGCCAATTTTTACAATTCTGACCACTGTCCCTTTATGAGGTTATAACTCTGGAACGCTTCAACGGATCTTGGCGATTCTGACATTGTTTTCTCGTGACATATTGTACTTCATGATAGTGGTAAAATTTCTTCGATATAACTTGCGTTTATTTGTGAAAAAAACGAATATTTGGCGAAAATTTTGAAAATTTCGCAATTTTCCAACTTTGAATTTTTATGCCCTTAAATCACAGACATATGTCACACAAAATACTTAATAAATAACATTTCCCACATGTCTACTTTACATCAGCACAATTTTGGAACCAAAATTTTTTTTTGTGACGGAGTTATAAGGGTTAAAAGTTGACCAGCAATTTCTCATTTTTACAACACCATTTTTTTTTAGGGACCACATCTCATTTGAAGTCATTTTGACGGGTCTATATGATAGAAAATACCCAAGTGTGACACCATTCTAAAAACTGCACCCCTCAAGGTACTCAAAACCACTTTCAAGAAGTTTATTAACCCTTCAGGTGTTTCACAGGAATTTTTGGAATGTTTAAATAAAAATGAACATTTAACTTTTTTTCACACAAAATTTATTTCAGCTCCAATTTGTTTTATTTTACCAAGGGTAACAGGAGAAAATAGACCCCAAAAGTTGTTGTGCAATTTGTCCTGAGTACGCTGATACCCCATATGTGGGGGTAAACCACAGTTTGGGCGCATGGCAGAGCTTGGAAGCAAAGGAGCGCCATTTGACTTTTCAATGCAAAATTGACTGGAATTGAGATGGGACGCCATGTTGCATTTGGAGAGCCCCTGATGTGCCTAAACATTGAAACCCCTAACAAGTGACACCATTTTGGAAAGTAGACCCCCTAAGGAACTTATCTAGATGTGTGGTGAGCACTTTGACCCAACAAGTGCTTTACAGAAGTTTATAATGCAGAGCCGTAAAAATAAAAAATCATATTTTTTCACAAAAATGATCTTTTCACCCCCAATTTTTTATTTTCCCAAGGGTGAGAGAAGAAATTGGACCCCAAAAATTGTTGTGCAATTTGTCCTGAGTACGCTGATACCCCATATGTGGGTGTAAACCATTGTTTGGGCGCAGGGCAGAGCTCGGAAGGGAAGGAGCGCCATTTGACTTTTCAATGCAAAATTGACTGGAATTGAGATGGGACGCCATGTTGCATTTAGAGAGCCCTTGATGTGCCTAAACATTGAAACCCCTAACAAGTGACACCATTTTGGAAAGTAGACCCCCTAAGGAACTTATCTAGATGTGTGGTGAGCACTTTGACCCAACAAGTGCTTTACAGAAGTTTATAATGCAGAGCCGTAAAAATAAAAAATCATATTTTTTCACAAAAATGATCTTTTCACCCCCAATTTTTTATTTTCCCAAGGGTAAGAGAAGAAATTGGACCCCAAAAATTGTTGTGCAATTTGTCCTGAGTACACTGATACCCCATATGTGGGTGTAAACCATTGTTTGGGCGCAGGGCAGAGCTCAGAAGGGAAGAAGCGCTATTTTACTTTTCAATGCAAAATTGACTGGAATTAAGATGGGATGCCATGTTGCGTTTGGAGAGCCCCTGATGTGCCTAAACATTAAACCCCCCCACAAGTGACACCATTTTGGAAAGTAGACCCCCTAAGGAACTTATCTAGATGTGTTTTGAGAGCTTTGAACCCCCAAGTGTTTCACTACAGTTTATAACGCAGAGCCGTGAAAATAAAAATTATTTTTTTTTTTCACAAAAATGATTTTTTAGCCCCCAGTTTTGTATTTTCACAAGGGTATCAGGATAAATTGGACCCTAAAAGTTGTTGTCCAATTTGTCCTGAGTATGCTGATACCCCCTATGTGGGGGGGAACCACTGTTTGGGCGCATGACAGAGCTCGGAAGGGAAGGAGCGCCATTTGGAATGCAGACTTAAATGGATTGGTCTGCAGGCGTCACGTTGCATTTGCAGAGCCCCTGATGTACCCAAACAGTACAAACCCCCCACAAGTGACCCCATATTGGAAACTAGACCCCCCAAGGAACTTATCTAGATGTGTTGTGAGAACTTTGAACCCCCAAGTGTTTCACTACAGTTTACAACGCAGAGCCGTGAAAATAAAAATTATTTTTTTTTTTCACAAAAATGATTTTTTAGCCCCCAGTTTTGTATTTTCACAAGGGTATCAGGATAAATTGGACCCTAAAAGTTGTTGTCCAATTTGTCCTGAGTATGCTGATACCCCCTATGTGGGGGGGAACCACTGTTTGGGCGCATGACAGAGCTCGGAATGGAAGGAGCGCCATTTGGAATGCAGACTTAAATGGATTGGTCTGCAGGCATCACGTTGCATTTGCAGAGCCCCTGATGTACCCAAACAGTACAAACCCCCCACAAGTGACCCCATATTGGAAACTAGACCCCCCAAGGAACTTATCTAGATGTGTTGTGAGAACTTTGAACCCCCAAGTGTTTCACTACAGTTTATAACGCAGAGCCGTGAAAATAAAAATTATTTTTTTTTTCACAAAAATGATTTTTTAGCCCCCAGTTTTGTATTTTCACAAGGGTATCAGGATAAATTGGACCCTAAAAGTTGTTGTCCAATTTGTCCTGAGTACGCTGATACCCCCTATGTGGGGGGGAACCACTGTTTGGGCGCATGACAGAGCTCGGAAGGGAAGGAGCGCCATTTGGAATGCAGACTTAAATGGATTGGTCTGCAGGCGTCACGTTGCATTTGCAGAGCCCCTGATGTACCCAAATAGTACAAACCCCCCACAAGTGACCCCATATTGGAAACTAGACCTCCCAAGGAACTTATCTAGATGTGTTGTGAGAACTTTGAACCCCCAAGTGTTTCACTACAGTTTACAAAGCAGAGCCGTGAAAATAAAACATATTTTTTTTCCCACAAAAATGATTTTTAGCCCCCCAAATTTTTATTTTCCCAAGGATAACAAGAGAACTTGGATCCCAGAAGTTGTTGTTCAATTTGTCCCTAGTACGCTGATACCCCATATGTTGGGGTAAACCCCTTTTTGGACGCACGGGAGAGCTCGGAAGGGAAGGAGCACTGTTTTACTTTTTCAACGCAGAATTGGCTGGAATTGAGATTGGACGCCATGTCGCGTTTGGAGAGCCCCTGATGTACCTGAACAGTGGAAACTCCCCAATTCTACCTGAAACCCTACCCCTAACATCACCCCTAACTGTTTACTGAACATTTTCTGACAGTCATAAGTGCCACGTATATAAGTGCCACGTATATAAGTGCCACGTATTTAAGAGCCACGTATTTAAGTGCCACGTATTTAAGTGCCACGTATTTAAGTGCCACGTATTTCAGTGCCACGATATTTCAGTGCCACGTATTTTAGTGCCACGTATTTTAGTGCCACGTATTTCAGTGCCACGTATTTCAGGCACTGAAAAATACGTGGCACGTAAATACTTCAGTGCCACGATATTTCAGTGCCACGATATTTCAGTGCCACGTATTTCAGTGCCACGTATTTCAGGCACTGAAAAATACGTGGCACTGAAATACGTGGCACTGAAATACGTGGCACTGAAATACGTGGCACTTAAATACGTGGCACTTAAATACGTGGCACTTAAATACGTGGCACTTAAATACGTGGCACTTATATACGTGGCCACTGAAATATCGTGGCACTTATATACGTATATACGTATATAAACGTATATTTCAGTGCCACGTATTTCAGTGCCACGTATTTCAGGTTAGGGGTAGGGTTAGGGGTAGGGTTAGGGTTTTTTGTTTTTTTCTTGTTTTCTTGTGTTTTTCTATAAAAATGCATGCGTTTTACCGCGTTTACATGCATTTTTTCACACATGTGGTTTTTTTAAAAAACGCATGCAGATAAAAACGCAAGTGTGAAACCAGACTAAAAGACGCTTTTTATAGCAAAAAAGTTTTTGCGTTTCCACATTTTGAGACCTATAATTTTTCCACATTTTGGTCCACAGAGTCATGTGAGGTCTTGTTTTTTGCGGGACGAGTTGACGTTTTTATTGGTAACATTTTCGGACACGTGACCATTTTTTATCACTTTTTATTCCGATTTTTGTGAGGCAGAATAACCAAAAACCAGCTATTCATGAATTTCTTTTGGGTGAGGCGTTTATACCGTTCTGCGCTTGGTAAAATTGATAAAGCACTTTTATTCGTCGGGTCAGTACGATTACAGCGATACCTCATTTATATCATTTTTTTATGTTTTGACGCTTTTATACGATAAAAACTATTTTATAGAAAAAATAATTATTTTGGCATCGCTTTATTCTGAGGTCTATAACTTTTTTATTTTTTTGCTGATGATGCTGTATGGCGGCTCGTTTTTTGCGGGACAAGATGACGCTTTCAGCGGTAACATGGTTATTTATATCCGTCTTTTTGATCGCGTGTTATTCCACTTTTTGTTCGGCGGTATGGTAATAAAGCGGTTTTTTGCCTCGTTTTTTTTTTTTTTTCTTACGGTGTTTACTGAAGGGGTTAACTAGTGGGCCAGTTTTATAGGTTGGGTCGTTACGGACGCGGCGATACTAAATATGTGTACTTTTATTGTTTTTGTTTGTTTTTTTTAGATAAAGAAATGTATTTATGGGAATAATATTTTTTTTTTTATTATTATTTATTTAGGAATTTTTTTTATTTTTTTTTACACATGTGGAAATTTTTTTTTTTACTTTTTTACTTTGTCCCAGGGGGGGACATCACAGATTGCAGATCTGATAGTGTGCACAGCACTCTATCAGATCCGCGATCATACTTTCATCGGAGCAGGCTGCAGCTTTCATCTGCAGCCTGCTCCGACCCGGAAGTGCTCCCTGCAGGACCCGGATACAGCCCCTCGGCCATTTTGGATCCGGGGCCTGCAGGGAGAAGACGTTCGGTACGAGGTGAGTACATCACCTTGTACCGATCGTCTCAGGGAAGCCCGCAGGGAGCCCCCTCCCTGTGCGATGCTTCCCTGTACCGCCGGTACACCGCGATCATGTTTGATCGCGGTGTGCCGGGGGTTAATGTGCCGGGGGCGGTCCGTGACCGCTCCTGGCACATAGTGCCGGATGTCAGCTGCGATATGCAGCTGACACCCGGCCGCGATCGGCCGCGCTCCCCCCGTGAGCGCGGCCGATCGCGTATGACGTACTATCCCGTCGGCGGTCATGGGGGCCCACCCCACCTCGACGGGATAGTACGTCAAATGTCGGGAAGGGGTTTTAAATGAGCAATTATCCTTTGTCCCTTTTCTATAGATGCTGTTCTCTTGTATTGGCATGTTTTTGCTTCTGTTTCTCATTTTTTATTATTTGTATAGTGTTTTTAATCATTGTTTTTTTCTTTTTGGTTTCAGTTTTTTATGTTTGTTCACACTTACTTCGTGGCGATTTGTTCGCATTCATATTCAGAACAGGCTGTTCCGCCGCTGGGTTATTCCTTGGAATACGTTATCAAAAGAAGAAGAGTGGCATTATCTGTCGTTGGAATATTTCTAAAGCACGGCGGGATCGATATACAGGAACACGTGGACACTATAAAAACATAGTTTGTAATATTTGGCTAAGTGTGCTGTGACCTGTTGTGATCAAATATAGGTGTCTGCTCATGTTCTTAATAAAGTTCGGGCAGAACTGCTGTGCTTTTCCTTGTCCCATTATACGTTACCTGTATCTTCTTCTTGCCAGTATCCTTTCCCTGATCCAAAATGGCCGCTACAGTAGTGCGCATGCATGGTGTATTCCCAGCCGGGCCGCACCTCCAAAAGGCTTCCATTAACAGCGACGCTCAGAATTGGTGACGTCATCATGGGGGGTTTTCCTCCTATCTGAGCGTTGCTGGGAGAGCCGGAAGGAGCGCTGTACTGGCGGATTGATCCGCCCACATGCGCCGTAACCATTTTGCGGCAATTAGTAACAGCTGCACCAATGATACATAAAACCGTTCACTTATCAGGACCCACACAGCCCCCCGAGTAAGCTCTAAAACGCGAAACGCGCGTCGGGGCTATCATTAGGACACCTTACAGGAGATCGCACACATGGGTAAGCATTATACATGATCCATGGCTGAGTTACATTTCTTTTTTTGGGCAGGTTGCAATATAGGTGGGTGCTTGTATGGACAGGAGGTGTTCCTATGATAGGTTGTAACTGGTCATTTGACCTAAGACAACTGTCCTTTTCTTCCCCCACCTTACTATGTGTGCACGCATTTTTTTGCACCATTGCCATGTTATGTGATTTATTGTACACCTCATATGGTTCCGTATTTGCACCTTTTACATTTTCTTAATGTACCTGTTCCAGGTGTCCTTTTATGTCATTCACCCTATCCTCAACACTTGTTGTTTTATGTGTTTGTATTTTGTTAATAAAATTTATTGGTTTTAAATGCAATTGATTGTGATATGCATTTTTGTTATGGGGCATTATGCTCCTTGCAGTTTATAGGTTAATATTTATTAAGGGAGTTCTGCCCCTTCCGTTCCCTCTTGGAGTGCAATGGGCACGTCCTGTAGAAGGAACTTTCCTACTAACTATTACGTCCGCATTGTCGGTTTATGTTATAAAATTTACGAACACCAAAGCAACCCTAGACCATCACATTACCTCCACCATGCTTGACAGATGGCGTCAGGCACTCTTCCAGCATCTTTTCAGTTGTTCTGTGTCTCACAAATGTTCTTCTGTGTGATCCAAACACCTCAAACTTGGATTTGTCTGTCCATAACACTTTTTTCCAATCTTCCTCTTTCCAATGTCTGCTTTTTTTTGCCCATATTAATCTTTTCCTTTTAGCCAGTCTCAGATATGGCTTTTTCTTTGCCACTCTGCCCTGAAGGGCAGCATACCGGAGTCACCTCTTCACTGTAGACATTGACACTGGCGTTTTGCGTGTGCTATTTAATGAAGCTGCCAGTTGAGGACCTGTAAGGCGTCCATTTCTCAAACTACAGACTCTAATGTACTTGTCTTGTTGCTCAGTTGTGTAACGGGGCCTCCCAATTCTCTTTCTACTCTGGTTAGAGCCTGTTTGTGCTCTCCTCTCAAGGGAGTAGTACACACCTTTTAGGAAATCTTCAGTTTCTTGGCAATTTTTCGCATGCAATAGCCTTCATTCCTAAGAACAAGAACAGACTGTCAGGTTTCACATAAAAGTGCTTTTTTTCTGGTCGTTTTGAGAGTTTAATGGAACACACAAATGTAATGCTCCAGATTCTCAACTAGCTCAAAGGAAGGTCAGGTTTATAGGTTCTCTAATCAGCCAAACTGTTTTCAGCTGTGCTAACATACTTGTACAAGGGTTTTCAAGGATATTCTAACCTTCCATTAGCCTTCTTACACAGTTAGCAAACACAAAGTACCATAAGAACACTGGAGTGATGGTTGTTGGAAATGGGCCTCTATACACCTATGAAGATATTGCATTTCAAACCAGACGTTTGCAGCTAGAATAGTCATTTTCAACATTAACAATGTATACAGTGTATTTATGAATCATTTAATGTTAGATTCATTGGAAAAAACTCTGCTTTTCATTCAAAAATAAGGAAATTTCTAAGTGACCCTAAACTTTTGAAGTGTGTCTTTCTTATACACCAGAGACAAGAACTGTACACAGTATTCTAAGTGTGGTCGCACTAATGACTTGTATAGAGGTAAAATTATGTTCTCCTCTTGAACATCTATGCCTCTTTTAATGCATCCCATTATTTTATTTGCCTTTGCAGCAGCTGCCTGACATTGGTCACTAAATGTGAGTTTGTCGTCCACCCATACACCCAGGTCTTTTTCAGTGACAGTTTTGCCCAGTGTTTCACAATTAAGTACATAATTACCGTATTTTTCGGCGTGTAAGATGACTGGGCGAATAAGACAAAGGTCCTTCATGGCACGCAATGCATCCCTGGGAACGGAATCCGCCGCATGCACCGTGAACCGGAAGAACTCCGGGGGCCGTCGGAAGGTAAGTATATCCATATTTTTTACTTTTATTCTTTTTTTTTTTACACGAATATGGATCCCAGGGCCAGAAGGAGAGTTTCCTCTCCTCCAGACCCTGGGAACATCCGGGACCACTCCCTGCACCATATGCGGCAACCTCAGAGCTCCGTACATGCCGTACCCATCGTATAAGACGACCCCTGACTCTTGAGAAGATTTTCAGGGGTTAAAAAGTCATCTTATACGCTGGAAAATATGGTATACACTTCGTTCTCCCCAAGTGTATGACCTTACATTTATTCCCATTAAAGCTCATTTGCCACTTATCAGCCCAAGCTTCTAGTTTATATAAATCTTCCTGTAATATTAAGTTGTCCTTGTCTGTATTTCTTACCCTGCAGGGTTTAGTTCGCATAGGCAAACCGTATGGGAGACCCACTTCCTAATAATGGGAACATTGTTTTCAAGAGGCCTTCTTATACATCTTTTCAAAGTGGTACTGGGGTGCGTCTAATTTTGGTGAAGAGCAGGTCTGGCATTCAGTGCATAGGCAAACTGTATGGGAGGACCAAATTCCTAAAAATGGGAACATTGCTTTCAGGTGGCTCCCCTGTACGTCTCTTCAAAGGGTTATTGGGGTGCGTCCAAATTTGGGGCAGGTGTTGCATTCATAGAATCATAGAATGTTAGAGTTGGAAGGGACCTCCTGGGTCATTTGACCCAACCCCCTGCTCAAAGCAGGAATCACTAAATCATCCCAGACAGGTGTCTGTCCAGCCTCTGTTTGAAAACTTCCATGGAAGGAGAACTCACCACCTCCCATGGCAGCATGTTCCACTCATTTATAACACTGTCAAAAAGTTTTTTATAATATCTAATCTGTGTCTCCTCCCATTTAGTTTCATGCCATTGCTTCTAGTCTTTCCCTGTGCAAATGAGAATAAAGATGATTCTTCTACAATGTGACAGTCCTTGAGATATTTGTAGACAGCTATTAAGTCTCCTCTCAGTCTTCTTTTCTGCAAGCTAAACATTCCCAAATCCAGCAACCGTTCCTCATAGGACATGGTTTGCCGACCGGTCACCATTCTGGTCGCTCTTCTCTGAACTTGCTCGTTTGTTGATGTCTTTTTTAAAATGTGGTGCCCAAAACTGGACACAGTATTCCAGGTGAGGTCTGACCAAAGAAGAATAGAGGGCAATAATGACTTTGCGTAATCTAGACTGTATGCTTCTGTTAATTCATCCCAGAATTGTATTTGCCCTTTTTGCTACTGCTACTGTTAGGGCTAGCAGAACGAACCAAATAATTAGAAAGAGTAAGGAGCCCGGGGTCCAACGTGCAGAGATGGAACCTGCTGCTAAGTAATGACGGACTATATGGCGGTACAATGTGGATACACACACGGGTTAACTTCACCCTGTGTGGAAGCGAACCCTATTGCGTCACAGGGCCGCTGTACCGCACCAAGAGCGCAAGGAGTCTCAGAACTCAATCCCAAGACACAGGATTTGAGTTCATATAGACCGCAACTGGGGTGTCAGAGTGAAAGAAATAATATTAATAAAGATACACGAGAGTGCAAGCGGTGCCGCACTGGTGGACGCCACTAACCACCCAGGCTTGGGTCAGGAAAGCGCTGTGAAAGCGCATGGAGCCGCACTAGCGGTCACAGCAATAGATGCTGTTTTGTGTGTTACGTGCTGATGGCTAAGTCGGGCGCTAGATATCAATCATCCACCTTACGCGAACAGTCATACAATAGGGATGGGATATTTAAGGACGACTTGCACTCATCAACACACACACATATACAAATGTACACTAGCGCATGGCCGTGCGGTTATGCGAACCTTTTATAGCTGCAGCATGTACAGGACCTTCCCAGAAGGACCAATGGGAAGCTGCCACAAAAGTTGAGCACCTTCAGGACCTTCCTGGAGGACCAATGGGATCTGCTGCAGTTTCTGAGCATGTGACCCTCGATCTCCAATGGGAGATCTTGCCCTGGGCATGCTCAGAAGGGGAAAAGCAGGACTTAGTCCCAAAAGCGTCTGCTCACCGCTGCCCAGCACTGGCTTCAATAGCAGAAGCTGGAAAAGCAGCAGTAACCCTATGCACAGAGTGAGACTGAGCAAGACGCTGGGACCGACGTCTCCGCTGAGCAGACTCCACTGCGGCTGGAGAAGAATGGGAGACCGCAGCGGAGATGGTTCGAGATTCCCCTTGTGCAGAGGTGGGAACTCGACACCTATCATTGCCCCCCTTTCCTTGGACCTCGCTACTCTTGAAGACAGCAATGAGCTGTGGAGCTCGAATGTGTTCAGCAGGCTCCCAGGACCTGTCCTCTGGGCCATAACCCTTCCAATCCACCAAATTGAATTTTTTTCCACGTACCACCTTGCCCCCCAAAGTAGTGTTCACCTCGTAATCGTCCGTAGACGAACCCTATGTCCTGCAGATGACTCGGAAAATACGGTCTTCAAGAGGGACACATGAAAGGTGTCGGTGATCCCCAGGCGTGGAGGAAGAGCCAGACGGTAGACCACAGGGTTAACCTGTTCGAGGACCTTGAAGGGACCCAAGTAGCGAGGTGCAAACATGCAGCCTGATGTTACGGGCGGAGAGCCACACTAAGTCGCCAGGAGGAAAGGTCGGAGCGGGGCACCGATGAGCATCGGCGGAGGACCTCATTCTCTCCTTGGAGGCCCGAATGGCATCCTGAGTGCGGTCCCAAATGTCCCATGCCTCCACAGCCCAGTCTGCCACCCTGGAGTCGGCGGAAGACACGGGCATGGGCACAGGGACACGTGGATGCTGGCCGTAATTTAGGAGGAATGGAGTCTGACCGGTGGAGTCAGCTACGGCGTTGTTAAGCGCAAACTCTGCCCATGGTAGCAAGGATGCCCAGTCATCCTGCCTGGCAGAAACAAAATGTCGTAAATATGTGACCAGGGTCTGGTTGGCCCTCTCTACCAACCCATTCATCTCGGGATGATATGCCGAAGAGAGATTCAACTCAATACTGAGTAGACGACAAAGCTCTCTCCAGAATCGAGACGCAAACTGGGGACCCCGGTCACTGACAATTTTGTCCGGCATACAGTGTAGGCGAAAGATATGTTTGATGAACGACGCAGCCAGAGCCCATGCACAAGGTAGCCGTGGAAGAGGCACCAAGTGCACCATATTGGAGAAATGGTCGGTGATCACCCAGATAATGGTGCAGCTATGAGACTTGGGTAAGCCCACCACAAAATCCATCCCGACCATCTTCCAGGGCCTGTCCGCCACCGGCAGAGGGTAAAGCAACCCAGCTGGCCGTTGCCGAGGAGACTTGTTCTTGGCACAGGAGACACACGCCCGAACATAGTCTGCGACGTCACGAGCCATATGCGGCCACCAGTATATCCTCGCCAAGAGCTCAGATGTCCTCTTGGTCCCAAAATGTCCACCCACCCTGGACGAGTGAGCCCAAGAGAGAACCTCCGGTTGCAAATTAGATGGAACGAAAGTCTTGCCTGGGGGCACAGACTCTACCGAAACCAGAGCCACAGTTCTCAGGCTCTCTGAAGGGACAATAAGCCGAGGCTCCTCCTCCTCTGATGACACTACAGAGCGAGAAGAGCGTCGGCACGAACGTTCTTCTCCCCGGAAAGAAAATGGAGGGTGAAATGGAACTGGGAGAAGAACAGGGACCATCTAGCCTGACGAGAATTTAGCCGCTGGGCTGTCTGTAAATACACTAAGTTCTTGTGGTCTGTGAACACCCAGAAGGGAAAGCGAGCTCCCTCTAGAAGATGTCTCCACTCTGAGAAAGCCAACTTCATAGTTAGCAACTCCCTGTCCCCGATGGAATAATTCCTCTCCGCTGGTGAAAAGGTCTTAGAGAAAAAGAAGCAAGGATGCTTCCGACCTTGAGCATCCTTTTGGAAGAGGACTGCTCCAGCACCAACGGATGAGGCATCCACCTCCATAATAAATGGCCTATCTACATCGGGGCGATGTAGGATGGGAGCGCTAGCGAAGTGTGACTTAATCAAGAGAAAGGCCTTGGAGACCTCCTCCGACCACAACTTGGGATTTGCCCCCTTCTTGGTGAGGGCAATCAAGGGAGCTACCAAAGTTGAGAAGTGGGGAATGAACTGGTGATAATAATTAATGAACCCCATAAAGCGCTGCACCACTTTGAGAGGATGGGGTTCCTGCTAGTCCATCACAGCCTGTAGCTTGGCAGGATCCATAGGCAATCCCTGGGCAGTGATGATATAGCCAAGGAAAGGCAAGGATACCTGCTCAAACACACACTTCTCCAACTTGGCATAGAGGGAGTTAGCCCATAGGAGGTCGAAGACCTTGCAAACATCTCTCCGGTGGGAGTCTATATCTGGAGAGTAGATGAGAATATCATCCAGATAAACTACGACCGAGGTGGAAAGCATATCCCGGAAGATGTCTTTACAAAGTCTTGGAAAACAGCTGGGGCATTACAGAGCCCGAAGGGCATCACCAGATATTCATAGTGCCCATCCCTGGTGTTAAAAGCCATCTTCCATTCGTCCCCCTCACGGATGCGAATCAGGTTGTAAGCACCCCCCAGATCTAATTTAGTACATACCCTTGCTCCCCGTAGCCTATCAAAAAGCTCAGATATCAGGGGTAGTGAGTACTTATTTTTAACGGTGATGGCATTAAGACCCCTGTAGTCTATGCATGGACGTAGTTCTCCACTCTTCTTCTGTATGAAGAAGAACAAAGCCCCTGCAGGTGACACTGACTTCCTAATGAATCCTCTTGCCAGATTCTCTCGGATATACTGTGACATTGCCTCAGTCTCTGGGAGAGACAAAGGATAGACTCGACCCCGGGGAGGCTCAGAACCAGGCAAGAGGTCAATAGGGCAGTCATAGGGGCAATGAGGCGGAAGGGTCTCCGCAGCCCTTTTGGAGAACACGTACGCATAGGGCCAATATTGCTTGGGAAGAGAAGATAAATCTGCGGATACCTCAGTAGTAGCAACCTGAATGCTCTCCCTCTGACATCTACCCCCACAAGATTCACCCCATCCTAAAATTCACTCAATATGAATCGATTCACTCCCTCGATATGAGGAGAGTGATACCATAGCCAAGGCATCCCTAACAGGATCTCATCAATTCCCTCAGGAATGACGAGCAGAGATATAATATCCTGATGAGATGGCGACATGGACAGAGTGAAAGGGATGGTCTGGTGTGTTATCTGTGAGGGCAGTGTTGACCCATTCACCACTCGTACAGTTACTGGTTGAGCTAGAATTACCAGGGGTATTGCGTGACGTTGGGAGAAGGCAGAAAACATAAAATTGCCCTCCGCTCCAGAATCCACGCAGAGCTCTACCGAGTGAGTGAATGAGCCTATTGTAATTGTCCCCTTAAAGGACAATTTGGAGGCAAACATCGCCGTGTCTAGTGTACCTCCACCTACTACCACTAGTCGCTGATGTTTCCTCGACCGCTGGGGACATCTGGTGGCAAGATGTCCTGACTGCTGGCAAACATGACAAACCTGGAGTGCACGAGCGGTCCGGGACTTCGATCTCGCTCGTGACACTTCCATGGCCTCATGTGACTCAGGGGCCTGGACTGGAGATTCCAAAGGTTTGGCGAAGGTGGGAGCCAGCCGAAATCTCTGCCTACACTGGGCTCGCTCTAACCTCCGCTCGTGAAAACGGAGGTCAATACAAGTGGACACTGCTATTAACTCCTCCAGTGTCGCAGGAATCTCCCTAGTGGGCAGGGCATCCTTCACGTGGTCAGCCAGCCCCCTCCAAAATATCGGAATAAGGGCTTTATCTGACCACTCCAGCTCAGATGCTAGGGTGCGGAAGTGGACGGCAAAATGGCTGACCAAGGACGAGCCCTGAGTCAATGCCAACAGTTGGAGCGACGTATCATGGGTGACACGAGGTCCTAAAAAG
Organism: Ranitomeya variabilis; assembly: GCF_051348905.1. Taxonomy (NCBI): domain Eukaryota; kingdom Metazoa; phylum Chordata; class Amphibia; order Anura; family Dendrobatidae; genus Ranitomeya; species Ranitomeya variabilis. The sequence goes on along the minus strand of NC_135238.1, from coordinate 105,727,638 downwards.
ACCTGTTTCAGAGTGCTCAGGAACAACGAAGCACTCTGCACCACATGATCGCCACGCTCCCACAACGGCGTAGCCCACTCCAACGCCCTGTCCGACAGGAGAGACACAATAAACCCCACCTTAGCCCGCTCTGTAGGGAAACGAGAGGCCAGAAGCTCAAGATGTATAGAGCACTGACTCACGAAACCCCTACAAGACTTACTATCACCAGAAAATTTGTCTGACAGCGGGAGGCAAGATAGAGTCGGTACAGGGGTGGCAGTGGACAAAGTTGCTGCAGCCACGCTAGCAGCCTGAACAGCAACTGCGGTTACATCCACAGCTGAGGTTGTGCGCTCGAGAGCCGCCAACCTACCCTCCAGCTGCTGGATGTACAGCAAGGATTGCTGTTTGTCCATCATTACTAGCCAGACCCTGGTGCTAGTGTAATGTTAGGGCTAGCGGAATGCACCAAATAATTAGAAACATAGAGTAAGGTGCGTTCACAGCCCGGGGTCCACCGTGCAGAGATGGAACCTGCTGCTAAGTAATGACGGACTATATGGCGGTACAATGTGGATACACACACGGGTTAACTTCACCCTGTGTGGAGGAAGCGAACCCTGTTGCGTCACAGGGCCGCGGTACCGCACCAAGAGTGCAAACAAGGAGTCTCAGAACTCAATCCCAAGACACAGGATTTGAGTTCATATAGACCTCTTTCGCTCGACACCGCAACTGGGGTGTCAGAGTGAAAGAAATAATATTAATAAAGATGCCCGAGAGTGCGTGCGGGGCCGCCCTGGTGGACGCCACTAACCACCCAGGCTTGGGTCAGGAAAGCGCTGTGAAAGCGCATGGCGCCGCACTGGCGGTCACAGCAATAGAAGCTGTTTTGTGTGTTACGTGCTGATGGCTAAGTCGGGCGCTAGATATCAATCATCCACCTTACGCAAGCAGTCATACAATAGGGATGGGATATTTAAGGATGACTTGCACTCATCAACACACACACATATACAAATGTACACTAGCGCATGGCCGTGTGGTCATGCAAACCTTTTATAGCTGCAGCATGTACAGGACCTTCCCAGAAGGGGAAGCTGCCACAGAAGTTGAGCACCTTCAGGACCTTCCTGGAGGACCAATGGGATTTGCTGCAGTATCTGAGCATATGACCCTCGATCTCCAATGGGAGATCTTGCCCTGGGCATGCTCTGAAGGGGAAAAGCAGGACTTCGTCCGAAAAGCGTCTGCTCACTGCTGCCCAACACTGGCTTCAATAGCAGAAGCTGTAAAAGCAGCAGTAACCCTATGCACAGAGTGAGACTGAGCAAGATGCTGGTACCGACGTCTCTACTGAGCAGACTCCACTGCGGCTGGAGAAGAATGGGAGACCGCAGCGGAGATGGTTCGAGATTCCCCTTGTGCAGAGGTGGGAACTCGACACCTAACAATCACATGGTTGACTCATGTTCAGTTTATGATCTATTAGTATACCCAAGTCTTTTTCACATGTGATGTTACTTAGCCCTATTCCTCCCATTCTGTAAATGTTTTTTTCATTTTTATTGCCCAGATGTAGTACTTTGCATTTTTCCTTGTTAAAAAACATTCTGTTAGTTGCTGCCCACTGTTCCAGTTTATTTATACCTTTTTGAATCCTCTCTCTCTCTTCTGTAGTATTAGCTATCCGTCCTGTGTCATCAGCAAATTTAATTAGTGTACCCTCAATTTCTTCATCTAAATCATTGATAAAGATGTTGAACAATACAGGGCCTAGGACAGAACCCTGTGGTACCCCACTTGAGACATTCTTCCAACTGGATGTGCAGCCATTTACGACCACTCTTTGGGTCCGATCACTAAGCCAGTTATGAATCCACCTAGCAGTTGCCTTGTCCATTCCATACTTAGCCATTTCTTCAATAAGGATGGTGTGAGATTCTTTGTCAAATGCTTTGCTGAAGTCAAGATATACTATATCTACAGCATTTCCATGATCCACCCAGTCAGTGATTCTGTCATAGAAGGAAATTAAGTTAGTTTGACATGACTTATTAGTTACAAAGCCATGCTGACTCTGGTTAATCACTTCATTCTTATCCAGGTACTTACATACATGTTGTTTAATAATTTGTTCAAAGATCTTTCCTGGTATGGAAGTCAGACTCTCCGGCCTATAGTTCCCTGGGTCCACCTTCTTCCCCTTTTTGAAGATAGGAACAACATTTGCTATTCTACAGTCTTCTGGGGCTTCTCCTGTTCACCAAGAATTTTCAAAGATTAGGGAGAGTGGTTCAAAAATTTCTTCTGCAATCTCCTTCAGTACTCTGGGATGTAATTCATCTGAACCTGGAGACTTGAATTCATTTATGTTAGCTAAGTGTTTCCTCACTATCTTTCTGTCTATAGATATCCTGGATTCTTCTACTCCTTTAATAGGACAGTGAAGATCAGTTGATGTTACATTTCCTTTCTGAAAGCAAAATAGGACTTTAAAAGTTCGGCCTTCTCAATATCCTTTCTTACCATTTCATAATTTTCATCCTGTAAAAATCCTATGGCATCTGTAAAGCTGTAGTAGCATCGTATGCAGTGAAGAAGCAGTGACCCACAAATTCAAACACAAAAGTCTCTTTTAATGTGTTTCTTCACAGCATTAAAGTCCAGTTCACATAAATGCATATAACTTCAGTGACCAGTTTACACCAGTTCAATGCAATACATTTCACATGGCTTTAGATTTGCGGTCCCTAAAAAGGCCAGACTTCCCTTGTCCAGTTTCCCTGGGCGACCGCACGCCATCTCAGACTCTATACGTCTCCATACACACAGCCTCATATGTTGCAGACACTACTCACGTCAGCCCTCCTCTGACTAGTTCCCGTGGGTGTCCTGCATCGCTGTATCACAGTCTCTGTACTCACTCAGTGCACTGCACTCTTTATCCTCTGGAGTGCAGCCGGGTACAAATAAGACAAAGTCTCTTACAGACTCTTTACTCACACAGTCGTACACAGTTCAGGATATCCTCCGGATAGCAGCCGGGCACCATATCCACCTGTTTGCAATCGTTGCACATGCTAGTCCTCTTTCAGGCACAGGACATCCACCTCCGGGCACAGGTCTGTCCACATCCGACTCCTACGGGCACAGGACAACCACCTCCGGGCACAGGACTGTCCACCTCCGAGACCAGTACCATGGACGACTTGCATCTCTGTGTACGCTGCGGGTGCCAGGCTATTCAGCTGCCCTGGGTGCTGGCTCTGCTGGCCTCCATGCACTCTGCAGACCAGCACACACCAGACTGACACTGACGTGCACCTCGCACACCTGGCCTCACCTGGCCAGACGCCTGACACGGCCTGCACGGCCTGACACACCCATACCCCTTACTGCAGGGCTTTTAAACACACTTAAACCTGTGGCCTTCAGCCACCTGGAAAACCCGGACCGGAAATCCGTGACTCTCATGCACACCTATGGACTTCATCCATCTGCATGCACATTCTGGGGAGAACAAACAGCGCCCCCTAGCTGTATCAGAGGCCACAGCCTCACACATCTTTGACTTTTCTTTTACTTTTGACATATCCCCAAAATCCTTTTTAACTGCTTTTGACGTCTCTTGCAAGCCTTATTTCATTGTCAGCTTTACTAATCTGATTTGTGCCCTGCAGGTTCTACAGGCAGCATTATATTCTTCTTTAGATATGCCTCCCTTTTTCCATTTGATAAACATTTCTTTCTTCCTTTTTAGCGTGTGTATAAATTGTGTTCATCCATCCTGGTTTCCTTAAATGCTTTGTATTTTTCCCTCTTTTTGGAATTGTTAACAATTGTGCTTTGAGAATCTCATTTTTCAAGATTTCCCAACCTTCCTGGACATTTTTGTTCTTAAGGATATCCAGCCATTGGATCCCTCCGATTCTCTGAGTCCCTTAAAATCTGCCTTTCTAAAATGTAACCTTGAAGTCTGAGTCTTCACATGTCTTCCTCCTCTAGTTATCCAAAATTCTAAAATAGCATGGGAACCTAGGGAACCAGCAACTCTTACCTCTTCAACCATTTCCTCCCTGTTTATAAGGATTAGATCCAAGGTAGCAGATCCCCTTGTTTTCTCCCCTACCTTTTGGAAGATAAAGTTGTCAGCAAGAGAGGATAAGAATTTGCTTGACCTGTTAGTTTTGCCTGAGAGATATTTCCAACAAATGTCTGGATAGTTGAAATCTCCCATGACCACTGTCATATTTTTTAGAGAAATCTTCAGCTTACACAGGCAGCCTGTAGTAAATGCCTACAATGGTGTTCTTTCCGTTGTTCTCTCCTTGCATTTTTACCCAAAGTTTCCACAGAACTCCCTGTCTCTGAAGCTTCAATCTCTGCAGTTATACGCTTTTCTAACATACAATATGACACCTCCTCCTCGTTTATCAAGTCTGTTTCTTGCAACTAAATTGTATCCTTCTAATCTTGTATTCCAATCCTGTGTATCATCCCACCAAGTTTCAGTGATTCCAATGACATCATATTTCTTCTCCTATGTTAGTAGTTCCAATTCTCCTTGTTTGCTGCCCATGCTTTGTGCATTTGTATAGAAACATTTTAGTTTGTGATTGGTTTCTCTTCCTCCAATATTTTTATTATTTAGGTTTTTTATCTTTGTTCTTCCTTTCACCTGCTAATAGAAGAGTTCTCAATAGTATTTGTCAGGTGTATGGCTTTTTCTGGCCTTTTGCTTCCCTTTCCACATTGTTCTAGTTTAAAGCTCTCCTGATGAGTGTAGCAAGGAGACTTCCAAATACATGTTTTCCAGTCTTCGTAAGGTGCACTCCATCTCTAGCAAGCAGCCCATCGTATAGGTAAATAACTCCGTGATCCAGAAATCCAAATCCTTGATGGCACCATCGACGTAGCCAGTTGTTCACCTGCAGAATCTTATTCCACCTCCTTGCTCAATGGCCATCCACTGGGAGGCTGGAAGAGAAGACCACCTGCGCTCCAAGTTCTTTCACTTTCTTACCTTAGTTTTCAAAGTCACTGCAGATGGTTTCCAGGTCCTTTCTTGCGGTGTCATTTGTCCCCACATGTATTAGCAGGAATGGGTGGTCATCTGTACGTCTGAAGAGTCCTGATATCCTGTAAGACACATCTTTAATTTTATTGGGAGACAGCACATTTATCTTGAGGTTATATCCGGTCTGCAGATAGCGGCTTCTGTTACAATTCACTGCATAGGCAATCAGTATGGGAGCACCAACTTCCTAATAATAGGAAGATTGCTTTCACGTGGCCCTCCTGTACGTCTCTTCAAAGGAGTATTGCGGGGCGTCTAAATTTGGTGCAGGGCAGGCCTTGCATTCAATGCATAGGCAAACAGTATAACAATATGGGAGGACCAACTTCCTTATAATGGGAACATTGCTTTTAGGTGGCCCTCCTGTACGTCTCTTCAAAGGGGTATTGGGGTGCGTCCAAATTTGCAGCAGGTGTTGCATTCACTGCATAGGCAAACAGTATGGGAGGACCAGCTTCCTAATAATGGGAGCATTACTTTCAGGTGCAGGGCCGGCTCCAGGTTTTCATGGGCCCTTGGGCGACAGAACCTCAGTGGGCCCCCTTGTGGAGCAAATCATGTGGCGACAGTAAAACAGCAGGGACCACAGAGACCCAAATATTTTATTTAGAAAAAAACTATGTAAACTTTATAAAAACACTAGTGCAAAATAGAGAAAGTGCAATATATCAGGGAAACTTTTGATAAATTTGCTTCTCTGTAAGTTGTAAAAGACTTTTTTGACTTTTTTGTAAAAGACATTCAAAGACTGCCGCAAGGAACACGGACATGCTGCGATCTTAAAAGAAGCGCCACATGTCCGGAGTCGCAGGGCCGCCGGGTGCGTGTTACCACGCATAGCGGAGACGGGATTTCATAAAATCCCTTTCACTATGCTGGAACATCTGGACGCTGCGTGTTTGACGCTGTGGCCCCACGCAGCGTCAAACACGCAGCGTTTACTTAACGTGGACACATACCCTAACCGTTCCCATCACCAGATCACACATCTAGCCGGCAGCTTTTGTTTTGGCCAAAAGATTTTGTAAGCCGCCACCATAACACGGTAGACTCTTTTGGTGAGGCCCTACTCTGCTGTAACCTATTAAATATTTGTTAAAATATGCAATACAATTTAGGTATATTTTTATTTATTTTTCAATTTTTAAAATGACCAATAATATCACATAAAAAGAACAAATACCGCTACACCATGACCAGATGACATATTACCACCACAGTGATCGAATAATATCACATACAAAGAACAAATACCGCTACACCATGACCAGATGACATATTACCACCACAGTGATCGAATAATATCACATACAAGGGACAAATACCGCAACACCATGTCCAGACCACATATTACCACCACATAGTGACTGAATACTACAATTCTGATCAGTAATAAAAAAAAAGCACCACACTATCACCATCAGTGCCATTATACACAGGAGATCTGTACTTAGTATGCAGTGTCTGTGTAGAGGTAATACAGTGATCACTAGTGAGATTATACACAGGAGCTCTGTATATAGTATACAGTGTATAGTGTCAGTGTATAGGTAACACTGACTTACCAGTGACGTCTCTAGGTTAAGTCCTTCATCTTTCATCCAGCACAGACCGCCATCATGTCTTCCAGCCAGGACTCGTCTCTGCAGGAAATAACAGAGTTATCTCGCGCTCCGCTTGTAGAACACATTACTTAATTTTTCCGAACTTCTACATTACACCGCATAAAGAAAAAGAGGCGACATAGTGTCACTCTACACAGTAACAGGACCGCCCCCTCATTTAAAACAGTGTCCTCAAAAAATAAATACATCACTGCAGTAATAATATCCCTTAATTAGTCCCTATGGTAATAATATTCCCCATCCTGGCCCCCGTGTGTCTCATTCCTGGCGTCAGCCATATGTTCTCCCATCCTGCCCTCATGAGTATCCTTTCTGCACCATATGATCTCCCCATCCTGCCCCATCTGTCTCCATCGTATCCATCCTGCCCCATGATCCTGCCCCATCTGTCTCCAATCCTGCCTCCAGTGTCTCCAATCATGCCCGTATCACCATTCTGCCCCGTCTCCAATCAGGCCCCCATTTCTGCAATCATGCCCCCTGTGTCTCAATTCTGCCCCATCTGTTTCCATTCCTGCCCCAGTGTCTCCAGTCATGCCCCAGTGTCTCCAGTCATGCCGCCATGTCTGTCATCCTGCCCCTTGTCTCCAATCATGCCGTTTCTCCTTTCTGCCCCCGTGTCCAGCTTTCTGCCCCCGTGTCCAGCGCTCTGCCCCCTCCTGTGTCCAGCGCTCTGCCCCCTCCTGTGTCCAGCGCTCTGCCCCCTCCTGTGTCCAGCGCTCTGCCCCCTCCTGTGTCCAGCGCTCTGCCCCCTCCTGTGTCCAGCGTTCTGCCCCCTCCTGTGTCCAGCGTTCTGCCCCCTCCTGTGTCCAGCGTTCTGCCCCCTCCTGTGTCCAGCGTTCTGCCCCCTCCTGTGTCCAGCGTTCTGCCCCCTCCTGTGTCCAGCGTTCTGCCCCCTCCTGTGTCCAGCGCTCTGCCCCCTCCTGTGTCCAGCGTTCTGCCCCCTCCTGTGTCCAGCGTTCTGCCCCCTCCTGTGTCCAGCGTTCTGCCCCCTCCTGTGTCCAGCGTTCTGCCCCCTCCTGTGTCCAGCGTTCTGCCCCCACCTGTGTCCAGCGTTCTGCCCCCTCCTGTGTCCAGCGTTCTGCCCCCTCCTGTGTCCAGCGCTCTGCCCCCTCCTGTGTCCAGCGCTCTGCCCCCTCCTGTGTCCAGCGCTCTGCCCCCTCCTGTGTCCAGCGTTCTGCCCCCTCCTGTGTCCAGCGTTCTGCCCCCTCCTGTGTCCAGCGTTCTGCCCCCTCCTGTGTCCAGCGTTCTGCCCCCTCCTGTGTCCAGCGTTCTGCCCCCTCCTGTGTCCAGCGTTCTGCCCCCTCCTGTGTCCAGCGCTCTGCCCCCCCCTGTGTCCAGCGTTCTGCCCCCCCTGTGTCCAGCGTTCTGCCCCCTCCTGTGTCCAGCGTTCTGCCCCCTCCTGTGTCCAGCGCTCTGCCCCCTCCTGTGTCCAGCGTTCTGCCCCCTCCTGTGTCCAGCGTTCTGCCCCCTCCTGTGTCCAGCGTTCTGCCCCCTCCTGTGTCCAGCGTTCTGCCCCCTCCTGTGTCCAGCGTTCTGCCCCCTCCTGTGTCCAGCGCTCTGCCCCCTCCTGTGTCCAGCGCTCTGCCCCCTCCTGTGTCCAGCGCTCTGCCCCCTCCTGTGTCCAGCGTTCTGCCCCCTCCTGTGTCCAGCGTTCTGCCCCCTCCTGTGTCCAGCGTTCTGCCCCCTCCTGTGTCCAGCGTTCTGCCCCCTCCTGTGTCCAGCGTTCTGCCCCCTCCTGTGTCCAGCGTTCTGCCCCCTCCTGTGTCCAGCGCTCTGCCCCCCCCTGTGTCCAGCGTTCTGCCCCCCCTGTGTCCAGCGTTCTGCCCCCTCCTGTGTCCAGCGTTCTGCCCCCTCCTGTGTCCAGCGTTCTGCCCCCTCCTGTGTCCAGCGTTCTGCCCCCTCCTGTGTCCAGCGTTCTGCCCCCTCCTGTGTCCAGCGTTCTGCCCCCTCCTGTGTCCAGCGTTCTGCCCCCTCCTGTGTCCAGCGTTCTGCCCCCTCCTGTGTCCAGCGTTCTGCCCCCTCCTGTGTCCAGCGTTCTGCCCCCTCCTGTGTCCAGCGTTCTGCCCCCTCCTGTGTCCAGCGTTCTGCCCCCTCCTGTGTCCAGCGTTCTGCCCCCTCCTGTGTCCAGCGTTCTGCCCCCTCCTGTGTCCAGCGTTCTGCCCCCTCCTGTGTCCAGCGTTCTGCCCCCTCCTGTGTCCAGCGTTCTGCCCCCTCCTGTGTCCAGCGTTCTGCCCCCTCCTGTGTCCAGCGTTCTGCCCCCTCCTGTGTCCAGCGTTCTGCCCCCTCCTGTGTCCAGCGTTCTGCCCCCTCCTGTGTCCAGCGTTCTGCCCCCTCCTGTGTCCAGCGTTCTGCCCCCTCCTGTGTCCAGCGTTCTGCCCCCCTCCTGTGTCCAGCGTTCTGCCCCCTCCTGTGTCCAGCGTTCTGCCCCCACCTGTGTCCAGCGTTCTGCCCCCTCCTGTGTCCAGCGTTCTGCCCCCTCCTGTGTCCAGCGCTCTGCCCCCTCCTGTGTCCAGCGCTCTGCCCCCTCCTGTGTCCAGCGCTCTGCCCCCTCCTGTGTCCAGCGTTCTGCCCCCTCCTGTGTCCAGCGTTCTGCCCCCTCCTGTGTCCAGCGCTCTGCCCCCTCCTGTGTCCAGCGTTCTGCCCCCTCCTGTGTCCAGCGTTCTGCCCCCTCCTGTGTCCAGCGTTCTGCCCCCTCCTGTGTCCAGCGCTCTGCCCCCTCCTGTGTCCAGCGTTCTGCCCCCTCCTGTGTCCAGCGTTCTGCCCCCTCCTGTGTCCAGCGTTCTGCCCCCTCCTGTGTCCAGCGTTCTGCCCCCTCCTGTGTCCAGCGTTCTGCCCCCTCCTGTGTCCAGCGTTCTGCCCCCTCCTGTGTCCAGCGTTCTGCCCCCTCCTGTGTCCAGCGTTCTGCCCCCTCCTGTGTCCAGCGTTCTGCCCCCTCCTAAAAGTAAAAAAAAAAAAACACTACATACTCACCGTCTGTTGTCCGTCACGTCCCCTGGAGCTTGCCGTACTGACTGTCTCAGCGCCGTCCGGCCGTAAAGCAGAGCCCAGCGGTGAACCTGCAGTAACAGCGGTTCACCGCTGGGCACCGCTGTTACGGCCGGCCGGTGCTGAGACACAGTCAGTGCGGCAAGCGCCGAGGGACATGAAGGACGACAGAAGGTGCGTATGTAGTGTTTTTTTTTTTTTTACATGGGGACTTCGGCATCGCTGAAGACAGTTTCAGCGATGCCGAAGTCGCTTGGTCGCTGGAGAGAGCTGTCTGTGTGACAGCTCCCCAGCGACCACACAGCAACTTAGTAAGATTCAGCCTGAATCCCACCCCTGTGGGCGGGGCTTTCAGCGGGGACTCCGTCTCCTCCGTCCCCTCTGTCTCTGGATCGGCGAGTCGGCGGCCAGTCCCAAGTAAGAAAAAAAAAATAAAAAAAAATTGCCGTCGGATCCTAGGGGGGCCCCCAGAAGTCAGGGGGCCCCAGCATCTGCCCGACCCTGCCGTCCGCTGACGCCGGCCCTGTTCAGGTGGCCCTCCAGTACGTCTCTTCAAATGGGTATTGGGGTGTGTCTAATTTTTGGCCAGGCCTTGCATTCACTGCATAGGCAAACTGTATGAGAGAACCACTTCATAATAATAGGAACATTGTTTTCAGGTGGCCCTTCTGTACGTCTCTTCAAAGGGGTATTGCGGTGCATCCTACTTTTTGGCAGCTCTGCCTCTCAGTGCATAGGCAATAACAATATAGGCAGGGGCTGGCTGGCAAATTTTAGCCTAGGGGGCAAGCACACAGCAGTGGCCCATGAGTAGCGGCCCATCCTTAAAGGGGTTGTCAGATTTTATGCTACATGTCTACAGTCACTATGTGTAAATCCTCATATCATGCGCACTGTGAAGATTCTCTGGTGCCGGCACCGGGAACAGTCTTGTGACCGCAAGTATGCGATCTATATATTCCGAGCCACATTCCGACTAGACTGTTTCTGGCCTTGTTCAATACAGTTGCATTAAGCCATGCAAGTCTAGTCGGCATGTGACCACATGTATGCAAATCACAAACTTGCAGTCACAAACCCGTCGAATAACCACAGCACTGCAAGCAATGTGAGGATTCACAAGTCTGCAGTCACATAGAATGACCCACACACACGCACAGCCCCACTGTATTTTTATTTTTTTTTCTCTCTACCTATAGAGCCGATTATACTGAAGCTACTTTCTGCCACTGTCCACTGGCATAGGCACCGTCCGCACTGAAGCATGATCTTCTCTTTTCACCATGTCTTAATCTGCACGGCTGAATACAGTACAGGAAGACTATTTACACCCCGGAGATCCTCCACCTAGTGATGTGTCGTTCGTGAACGAGCCGACACAAAGAGCCGGCTCCCTGCTGTGAACGATGGGAGCCGGCTCTGCAGCGTGAGTGAACCGAATCTTTTTTTTTTTTTCCTTCCTTGTCTGACGCCTGCAGCCTATCAGATTCAGCGAGCTCAGTGAAGTGTGACTGTGACTCATGTGGGAGGAGCAGACAGGAGAGAGGGAGATGTGAGTTGTGGAGTGTAAAGAAATGCCGGTGAGTCCAGTGATGTGATCACAAAATCAGTCCCCAGGAAGGCATTCACCTCACACAAGTACCGCAGCTGTGCAGCCTGTAGCCTCCCATCAGGCCAGGCTTGTGCTGGAGAGGTGGCCATGCTGTTATTATCAGCTCCCTCTAATAACGGCTGCAGTTCTGTGCCATCTCCAATTATCTGACACTCTGCAGCTCTTCTTGTCTTTAAACTTTTGCAACCTTTTTAATGCACCCAAAATATCTGCAAATCATGGTGATTAACCCCTTCATGTTGCAGCTATTGTTCTTTTTCTGCCACACCTTTCAGGAGCCTTTGTAAGGGCTTGTTCACACGATCCTTTTTTCGCTGCGGATTTTTCAGGTCCTGATTTGTGAAAACCGCAGTGCAAAACCTGCGGTGGTTTTCACTGCGGTTTTCAGTCCTTTTTCTACTGCGGATTCCACTGCGGGTTTCCACCTGCATTTTCCTATTGGTGCAGGTGGAAACCCGCTGCGGAATCCACAGAAAGAATTGACATGCTACTTCTTTTTTTCCGCTGAAAATCCACGCTGATTTTCAAGCCGAAAAAAGGATAGTGGGCACAGCGGATTTCGTTTTCCATAGGGTAACATTGTACTGTACCCTGCATGGAAAACGTCTACGGATCCGCAGCTGCAAATCCGCTGCGGATACGCAGCGAAAACCGCATCGTGTGAACATAGCCTAAGGGCTTGGGGTTTTGTGTTTCTTTTTTTGCAGGACAAGTTTTAGTTCTGAATGAGCCCATTTTACCATATAATGTCCTGAAAAACCAGGAAAAAAAAAGTTCACAGTGAGGTAAAATGAAGGTGGGGAAGCAATTCCACCGTATAGTTTGGGGGATTTGTTTTGCGTAGTTCAGAGTGCACGGTTTCATTTGAGGTGGTCTCACACATGGCATCACAGGAGGCTGGGGCTGCACTCGCTTCTCTGCAGCGTCTCGCCACATTGATCACCTACAGTAAGGGTACCGTCTCACAGTGGCACTTTGATCGATACGACAGCACGATCCGTGACGTTCCAGCGATATCCATACGATATCGCTGTGTCTGACACGCAGCAGCGATCAGGGACCCTGCTGAGAATCGTACGTCGTAGCAGATCGTTTGAAACTTTCTTTCGTCGCTGGATCTCCCGCTGTCATCGCTGGATCGGCGTGTGTGACACCGATCCAGCGATGTGTTCCCTTGTAACCAGGGTAAACATCGGGTTCTAAGCGCAGGGCCGCGCTTAGTAACCCGATGTTTACCCTGGTTACCATTGTAAATGTAAAAAAAAAACAAACCGTACATACTCACCTTCTGATATCTGTCACGTCCCCCGGCGTCTGCTTCCCGCACTGACTGAGCGCCGGCCGTAAAGTAAAAGCAGAGCACAGCGGTGACGTCACCGCTGTGCTGTGCTTTACGGCCGGCACTGACACAGTGCGGGAAGCCACCGGCGGGGGACGTGACAGACATCAAAATATGAGTATGTAGTATTTGTTTTTTTTACATTTACAATGGTAACCAGGGTAAATATCAGGTTACTAAGCGCGGCCCTGCGCTTAGTAACCCCATGTTTACCCTGGTTACCCGGGGACTTCGGCATCGTTGGTCGCTGGAGAGCGGTCTGTGTGACAGCTCCCCAGCGACCACACAACGACTTACCAACGATCACGGCCAGGTCGTATCGCTGGTCGTGATCATTGGTAAATCGTTTAGTGTAACGGTACCCTAAGGCCAGGCCATCAATGTTAGTCATGGACAATCTCTTTAAACTTGTTCTATCTGTAATACTACCTCAATCATATTTACTGTAACTTAACTGTTAATAAAGTTGGTATGTAACTAGGGTTGCAGTGCCATATTCTGTTTGACTTGCTGGGATTTGTAGTGCTGTGCACCACCAGCAGGAGAAGTTGATACCATGGTATAGTAGCATTTATACATTTCTGTTCCACGTTGTGTTGAAATAAACTGAGTTTACTATTCCGTATGCTTTGCACAGTGTGTGTGTGTGTGTGTGTGTGTGTGTGTGTGTGTGTGTGTACAGTGTATACATTGTGTATGTATACATTGTGTATGTGTACAGTGTGCGTATACAGTGTGCGTGTAAGGCTACTTTCACACTAGCGTTGTTTGGTGTACGTCGCAATGCATTGTTTTGGAGAAAAAACGCATCCTGCAGAATTATCTGCATGATGCTTTTTTTCTCCATAGACTTTCATTAGCGACGCATTGCGATGTATGGCCACACGTCGCATCCGTCGTGCGACGGATGCGTTGTGTTTTGGTGGACCATCGGCACAAAAAAAGTTCCATGTAACTTTTTTTGTGCGTCACGTCCGCCATTTTCGACCGCGCCCCCTCCTCCCCGGACCTTACAATGGGGCAGCGGATGCGTTGAAAAACTGCATCCGCTGCCCCCATTGTTCATTTCTTTCACAACGTGCGTCGGTACATCGGGCTGACGCATGGCGACGGCCCCGTACCGACGCTAGTGTGAAAGTAGCCTTAGCACAGTGCTTGCAGCATGCCTTTATTTTTATGAATTACAATCTTATACAGCACCAACATATAGCACAGCACTTACTAATTCAGAAAGGACGTGTACAAAAAATGGCCCATATTACAAAGTAATACAGGTTAGGCTGGGTTCACATTGCGTTAGTGGCGTCTGTTAGACGGACTATGTTACACAGCGGCATAAACGCGGTGTAACGCAGTCCGTTATGGCCGCCATTGACTCCAATGTCAGACGCATCAGTAGCGCACACCCACAATGGGCGTGCACTAGGGATATGCCGTCATTGAGTGACGGACCCTGGGATGCGGGCTGCAGCGTTTCCGGGTCCGTCACTGCTAGCACAGATAGAGCTAGAAGATGCTCTATCTGCGCTAGCGCAATGTAAACGTCGGCACTTGCGTTAACAGCAGCCCGTTAGCGTATGTGCTGAGCGGGCTGCTGCTAACGCAGTGTGAACCCAACTTAGGACTACAACCGAGTAGCGCGGGCTCTGTTCACAAGAGCCAACAATCTGCAGAAACAGCAATGCTAAAAACCAGTCTTTACTGCTTCACTAGATACTTATACAGGTGTACCATGAGGCTGTCACTTTACAGGCAAAGACCGGGAACGATGACAGTGTAAAATCTAGTTTTATTTAAAAAAAGAGCCGGTTCACGAGCCGAAAGAGCCGGCTCTTCATAGTGAGCGGAGCCGAATGAGCCGGATCACCAAAAAGAGCCGGACTGCCCATCACTACCTCCACCACTCACTGTATCTCCGCTAGGCACCACCCCCCTGTTTATCCCTGCCAGCACCTTTGTTCTCTTTCTACCAGGTGGAACCATTCTGACCGCTACATAGTTCCCTGTGCAGGCTGCTTTCACAGCTGCACGCCTGTCTAATAGTGACACATAGCTCCGATTACGTCACTTCCGGTTTCGGACTTACACAGGCTATTGGCTACAACGCCGACACGGACCCTCCCCGGGCTCATTTAATGGCATTTTCCACATCCCCTGCACAGACCAGCGGTGGACACCGCGTCTGACAGCAGCACATCACGCCTGATCCTCCACAGGTAATATGCATTTAGTACGGCTCAGCACCACCTCCATATAGCTCCTGCATTTATGCTCACCTCATACCCCTTTCTACCCCTAGCATTCTATCCAGTACAGCGTTCTGCCAAGGTATGCCCACACTAGCACTCCTTCTGGCCACAGCACCTTGTAGCATGCTTTTAATCTGTACTCTCCCATGATCTATAGACGCTGCAGGTACAAGTGCCCTGAGACAATATTGTCTCTTATGCCCGAGCTTCAGTTTAGTACGGTACGTGTCACACACTCACTCCTTCCATTGTTTCACCCTGTGGATAACCCAGTGCCTCTATATTTCGTATGGTCTACTTCAGCTTATATTTCGCTTATACACTGGACCTGTTTTTTTTTTATAGATGCTGTATATATATGTATATATATATTATTTTCTGCTCTCCATATTATGTAAATACTTTTGTTAATTTTACTGTATTTTTTTGGTTATTTGTTTTCACCTGTAGTAACTGATGAAGGTCCGCTTGAGGGACCGAAACGTTTTTGGGTACTACAATAAAATTTGCACATAAGCATCAGTTGAGTGCTAGGTTTCTTTTTCATTTGGATTAAGGTGTGGGAGCCTACCTTAGCACCATTTGACCAGTAGTGCACACGCTATTTTCTACTACCACTGTATAATGACACACATGCACAGCCCCACTGTTTAATGACACACACACACACACCACAGTCCTTGTATCTGCGTTAGCAGTAAAACACTTTGCCCAATACTCCCTTCCCTCCTCTCCCCTTGTCAGGCCATGTAATCTTCAGTTAGTATGTGGATCACTGCTCACCATTCCCGCTGTCCGCCGCCCATACACTACCTCCATAACGGCACCATACAAAACCTCCATAACTCCACAATAGAGTACCTCCGTAACACCTTGTCCACCACAGTTTCTCAACAGAACAGGACACTGCCTCACTAACCAATGAACAATGCTTTACTAATACCATCATATTGTGCCTCACCAAAACCTACAGTGTCTGAACAGTACCACACACACATATCCATATGTACACGCAAGGTCATAAAGTGTGTGTGTATACACACACACACACACGGAGCGGTAGGGAGACAGATGGTCTTATCAGTGGTGTTCTGCTGCCCGGGTCACAGTTCTCAGTCCAGTGCAGGATTCTGCTCTGCAGTTGGTCGCTCTGTCCAAGGCTGGACTGAGACAAAAAAGCAGCCTTGCCACACAAATCCCACCAGCACACATACTATAACACGTTCCACCCCCGATCAGTGGATTTTTATTTACCGTATATAAAATATTCATTATGTAAACTAGGGGGCAGGTCAGTGAGGGAGCAGTGACCTATCAGCAGTCTGCATTATGAATACCTAATCAGAGCATCACAAGAAGACCCCCCACGGGCCGCCCCGGAGTACGAGCATGTCATTAACACAAAACTGAAAATAAAGATCAGACAACAACCACAAGACGGATTTCATCACCAGGTATCATTGTAATCAGTATAACGGCACCGAGCTGACACTGTCTGTAGGTTACTGTGCACAATCCTGCTGACAGGGGCACTTTAATTATGCCATTTATGTCACAAGGGATACGTCAGGGCCGACTATACACCACGCTGGTTCTGGAGGGGCCGACCACTATTCACCACGTGGGATACGCCGGGCCGATCAATAATTGCTACGCTGGATATGCCGGGGCCGATGACTATCCACCATACAGGGTACTCTGGGACTGATTATATATATATATATATATATATATATATATATATATATATATATACACACACACACACACACACACACACACACACACACACACACACACACACACACACACACACACACACACACACACACACACACACACACACACACACACATTACAAATTTGATATTTGAAAGTGAAATTATGGGCTGTCCACACACTCACACATGCACGCTCAAAGACAGAAAAAACACGCACACATGCACGCTCACACACTTGAGAAAACCACACCCAGGAATACACACACACCCAGGAAAACACACACACACACACAGTGGCATTACTACAAAATTATGGGCCCTGATGCGAACTTTCAAATGGGCCCCCCCACCATGCCAAAATATTTTCCACCCAAATTCACATTTTCCCTATTCATTTTGCACACTATAACTTTATTGCAAAGTTGTGTAGTGTGACCTCAGTGACTCCCCCGGAAGAAGGCACACAAGCCGAAACGCGCGTAGGGGCAGTGGCACCGCAGGTCTAAGGTAATTATGTTGGATTATATGGCTTAGTTAACCTTCCTGACCCTCACAATTTTGGTCACTGGATGTTATTTACCAGTATACTTATGCACCTTGTCTGACCAATATAAATATGGGTATATACTGTATGTTAGTTATGTTTCTGGTAGGGTGCTGGCACTATTGTTTATATGAATTTGCCTTTGACCTGTGGTTCCATTCTGTAGAATTTTCCATCTTGGTATCCCGCATGTTGTTATGATTTATGAGATTTTGTATTTAAGTCTCTAATAAATTGATTGTTTTATGGTTTGGATCCCTTAGTGCATTTTTTCTTATGGGTTCCTTTTATTGCAAAGTTGTATAGTGTGACCTCAGTGGCGTAACTATGCTGTGCCCCATCCTGGTATATATTTGTGCCCCGTACTGCCGTTATGTAATGTATAAAAGAAAATAAACCATTATACTCATCAGGGGCTTACACAGAAGTCATGGGATCCATATAAGAAGTATAATGCACACCCCCATAGTCCTCCTTATAATATACTGCACAGTTCATAGTCATCCATATAGTATAATACACTCCCCATAGTCCTCCATATAGTATAATACACTCCCCATAGTCCTCCATATAGTATTTTACACTCCTCAGTCCTCCATATATTAAAATACACTCATCATAGTGCTCCATATAGTATAATACACTCATCATAGTGCTCCATATAATATAGTACACCCCTCATAGTCCTCCATACAGTATAATACTCTTCATAGTCCTCCATATATTAAAATACACTGCTCAGAACTCCATATAGTATAATATACTCCTCATAGTGCTCCATATAGTATAATGCACCGCCATAGTCATCCATGTCATACAATTCACTTCCCATAGTATAATGCACCCCATAGTTCTTCATATAGTACAATGTATTCTTCATAGTCCTCGATACAGTATAATGCAGCCCACATATAGTATAATGCAGCCACTCTACAGAGTATAATGCAGCCACCACACAAAAGTATAATGCAGCCCCGCCTTACAATATAATGTAACCCCCATAGAATATAATGCAGCCCCGCTCATAGTATAATGCAGCTCCTCCATACAGGGGCAGTGAGAAAGACACAGGCAAGCAGTGACTAGGGGGCAGGGGAGGACACAAGGGGGCTAGGGGAGACAGGCAAAAGGGTGACAGGGGCCAGGGAGCAAGGAAGACAGGCACAAGGGGACACACGGGGACTAGGAGGCAAGGGAGACTGACACAAGGGGACAAGGTAGACTGACACAAGGGGACGCACAGGGACTAGTGGGCAAAGGAGACTGACACATGGGGACACACAGGGATGAGTGGGCAAGGGAGACTGACACAAGGGGACACACGGAGACAAGGGACACAAGCACAAGGGGACTCATGGGGAGTAGGAAGAAGGGCACAAGGGGACACACAGGGACTAGGGAGCAAGGGAGACAGGCACAAGAGGACACAAGGGGACTCCGAGGGCAGAGTAGATAGGGACGCACGAGGGGACGGCAAGGGAACAGGGGAAGACGTGGGGAGACGTAGGAGCAGGGAAGAAGGGGCACAGGGATTACGAGGACAGGGTAGATGGAGAACACACTGAGAAAGGGGACAGGGGAAACTTGAGAGCAGGGCAGACAGGTCACATGGGGACAAGGGGCAGGGAATGCATGGGGGTGCAGGAGGACTCAGGGCATGGGAGATGGGGAGCATTGGGGACCAGGGAAGGAGGGACAAGGCGTGTTCGGGGGCCCGGAGCACAATGACCTAAATCTGGGGACCTACAAGGACATGGGGCACAGGAGAGCAGGGAGGAAACGGGGCTGGTGTCACAGGGGGCCGGGGATGATGGGGGCTGAGGACGGCGACACATGGGCAGCAGACACACCTCACTGCCGCCAGTCCCATACACCGCCATGTTCATCCCGGATCCTCCACATGGCTGAGCTGCTGCGGCATCCCCCTCCTGGGCGGCTTGGTCCACGCGCCACCCGCCAGCCCCGGAGCCGCCTGTTCCGGATCCCAGCAGCCGCCACAGGCTCTGCCAATATGGCGACCGCCATCACCTGTGCAGATGCTGCACTGCCTGGGTCCTGTACTCAGCGGGTGCATGATGAAGTGACATCATCGCGCACCTGCAGTGGCAAAGGGGAATGATGGGAGAGGGAGCGTCAGCTGATGCTCTCTCCATCATTGCTTTGAACTGTACCGGCATCATAGACGCCAGTATAGTTCAATGAGGCAGCAGCGGTGGGGGGAGTCGGGTGCCTCTGATGTTCTGGGCCCCTGACCTGCCAGGCCCGGTCGCAGCGGTGACAGCTGCAACCATGGTAGTTACACCCCTGCACACACACACACGCAGAAAAACACAAAAACACACACACATAGGAAAACACACATAGGAAACCACACATACTCAGAAAAAAAACATACTCTGACCTGCCATATTTAATTTGTCAAATGCCCCCTCCCCCCTGCTACTTAGCACAGCAAACCTTGAGATGAGCAGCTGGAGAGATTAGCTGGAATGTGCTGGGCAGTGGGCACACAGAGCTGCCTACATCTCATCTTCTCCTGCGTCCTGTGCTGCTACTCTGCTCTGCACACTGTATATCCTCCCCCTCCAGGTCCTGGCTGATCTGACATGGAGACAGATCTGCACACAGAAGAGGAGGAGGCTGTGTGCTATCACTATGTAAGTATTGCACACTCCTCCTCTTTTGTGTGCCAGGAGCTGCCCTCTCTCACCGCAGCCTGCACAGACATTACTGAAGCCTCCATGGCTCCAGCCACAGGTGTAGGCTGCGTGTCCCGCCCTCCTGTTCCTGCTCATCACACACTGCAGTGCAGGTCCTCAGCAGCTGCTTAGGCACCGGCCAGGGGGGTATATGCATTCCTGCCACCTGGCCCAGCCTGCCCGAGTATAGGAGACCCACTGTTTAATAATTGAACAACAAAGCATAGCCGGCTAATGGATGAATAGTAAAGGCTGCCTGATGGCCCTAAAGAAATAGGCTATGTGACTTTCAGAGTCCCTCCTTCATAAATGAAACAGGATATGTCTGATGATGTGTCACACACCACATGGCCAGCTAAGGTTGTAAAATGTTGAAATGATATTTCCCAGTGAATGCATTTGTCTTGGTTGAAAGCAATGCTAAAGTTGTGGAGGAGCATTTTTGCTTTTGGTTATTTATTTTGCTTTATATACAAGTCATTTCTCTGCAAAGGATGTTCCTTAACATATTTCCCAGGAAAATCCATTTTGGTTTTGTTTTTGTATGTTTTCTTGTGAGTCTGTAAAAGTGGCGTAAGACTCTGACAACATTGTTCACAGCAGTGACCTGGGAGTCAGAAATGCTTCCAGGGGTCTTCCCCATGCTGTCCACATGTCATTTGAGCACTGTTCCCAGCGATTTCCACAATTTCTAGTCCCCCGGGGGAAGCCGTGGTAAAAGTGCTTGAGTTTCAATAGACATACATTGAGCTCATTGCCTGGGTCGAACACCCGAGCATTCCAATATGCTCGACCTGAGTAACGAGCACCCGAGCATTTTAGTGCTCGTCCATCACTACTAATTATATATTAATGATGGGTGCACGCCTGTATTCAGCTTTGTAGTGTAGAAGGGAAAAAGTAGGGGGATGTGCTCTGGAAGCAGTGCTCTAGGTAACCATATGTTATTTTATGCAGACATGAGTCCTGGCTGGAAGAAATGATGGCGGTCTGCGCTGCATGAAGAAGAAAAGCAAATATGAAGGACTTCAGCTAGAGACGTCATTGGTGATAGTGTGTTACCTGTACACTGATACTGTGCACTATATACTGAACTCCTGTGTATAATGTCACTGGTGATCACTGTATTGCCTGTACACTATACAGAGCTCCTGTGTATAATTTCACTGGGTGATCCCTGTATTAGAAAAAACGAAAATGTTCCAGCTCCAAATGAATAAAATGAAAAACTTTAATGAAAACTTTAAAAGCACAATAGACCAATGCTTCATGCAGACAACACCATGACTCTAGTGAGTAAGGCAACGCGTTTCGACCGTGAAGGTCTTTGTCAAAGCTCAACTCAATTAGAATAAATGGAATCCCTCTGCCAATCCGGCAGCTCCAAAGAGGTCACATGTTCAAAAGGTCCTATTGCCTATAAAAACACTTAAACAATAAATATATTGATAAATACAAAAATGGGCTTCTGAATATAGTTGGCTCAGTTGTGATGTGATATCACTCTATACATGTATACCCCATAATGTAGCCATACAGGCTTTACAATTTCATTTGGATCGCTACAGTTCTTATTCTCATGATTTGATTAATTATATTTTGCAGGTGACTTTTTTTCTTCTGACACACAATTTTTTTTCTTTCGATCAGAAGTATTATTTACAGCACACTGGTGTGGCCATGGGTGCCAAATTTTCACCATCGTTAGCTAATTTAGTTATGGCTTTATGGGAATTTTTTTCTTCTTTTTACATCTACCAATCCTTTTTCCTCATTTATTCATTGGTATGGCAGATACATCGACGATACATTGATTGTGTGGGTGGGCGATGTATCTGCCATACCGATGTTTATTGATTATATCAACGTAATGATTATAACATCAAATTTACTTTTGTTCATGACAAATCTACCATTTCCTTTCTTGATTTAGAGTTGACTGGTACTCCTGATCAATTCATTTCCACGAGAACATATTCTAAACCCATTTCTGGTAACACAATTTTACGTGCCAACAGCAGCCATCCCAGGCATACAGTGAAGTAAATTCCAGTAGGTGAATTTACCAGGCTTAAATGTAATTGCAATAACAATGACCAGCTCAATAATGATTTAATTAAATCTTGCAACAAATTTCATGATAGGGTGTATCCAAATTGGATGCTGAATAGGGCTTTTAATATAGTCTCAAATAAAAATCAAAGTGATCTGATTTCATCCCACTCTCATCAGAAGTCACACAGGCAAATGAAAGAATTTTCCAACAAACCATTTGTATGCTTGCAATACAGCCCTCAATTTAATGCTATCAAAGCTATTATTAATAAATCAATACCTATTTTATACGAGGATCCCATTTTAGCTAAAATACTTGATGGGGGTTGTTATATTGTGGCAAGGCGAGCACCAACATTAGGCAATATATTGTCTCCTAGTATGTTCGTTTCTAAAAATAATATCAGATCGGGGACTTGGTTAGACTGTAAAGGCAGCTATAAGTGCGGCACGGTCAATTGCACTACTTGCAAACAAATGGTTACAACTAAAGTGTTTCATGACTATAATAATACCAATTCTTTCAATATTCATGAATTTATTAATTGTAACACCCGATACGTAGTCTATAAAATTGATTGCAGCCTTTGCCAAAAATCGTATATAGCATGCACTATTAGGAAACTGAAGACTCGTATCACTGAACATTTGTACGACATTTCCAATACTAGAAATACTAATCGCAACATTTCTTCTGTGGCTAAACATTTTATCGAGTTACATGCACGTAACATTAATTCCTTAACAATTACTGGTATAGAGAGGATAAAAAAACCTTCTCGCGGCGGCGATCTCGGCAGGGCTTTGCTTACTCGTGAAGCATACTGGATTTTTAACCTGGGGACTAGGTTTCCTGATGGGTTAAACAAGAGAAATGAAATCATGTTCCACTATTGAGCAAAATGTGTTTTTGATGTATATGTATCATACATTTGTGTTATTTTTTCATATTTTTTGTATTTATTTGTTTTTGTATTTATCAATATATTTATTTGTTTTGTGTTTTTATAGGCAATGGGACCTTTTGAACATGTGACCTCCTTGGAGCTGCCGGATTGGCAGAGGGATTCCATTTATTCTAATTGGAATCACTGTAGTTAAGCTTTGACAAAGACCTTCACGGTCGAAACGCGTTGCCTTACTCACTAGGGTCATGGTGTTGTCTGCATGGAGCATTGGCCTATTGTGCTTTTAATGTTTTCATTAAAGTTTTTCATTTTATTCATTTGGAGCTGGAACATTTTCGTTTTTTCTACTATTTTGCATCTCGTCAGGATCGAGTTCCGTGCTCAGCTGGAAATGGTGAGCTGGCTCTTTTCTTTTTGATTCTGATCCCAGTATTACCTGTACACTGACACTATATACAAAGCTCCTGTGTATAATATCACCAGTGATCAGCGTATTTCCAGTACACTATATACAGAGCTCCTGTGTATGTCACTGGTGATCACTGTATTATCTTTACACTGACACTACATACAGAGCTCCTGTGTATAATGGCATTAGTATTGTATCCTACAAGAGAACATCTACAGCCTCATTATGAGCATGCTCAAGTGTGGAGGTCATACAGGCACATGGAGGCCACACACACTACTGAACATCATTTCTTTGTCTTGGGGCATTTCCACTGAAGTTGGATCAGCTTGTAGTTTGACTTTCCACTTTGATTTTGAGTATCAGTCCAAATCCAGACCTCCATGGGATATTAATTTTTATTTACATTGATCAGTTTTATGCTTTATTGTTCTCAATGCATTCCACTATTTAATAAATAAACATTTGCAACTAGAATATTTCATTCAGTGATATATATGATGCAGTATTTAGTGTCACTGCAACAGCTTCAGATTTATGGAGGAAGGCATTCCAGAAAGAAACAGACAGTTAGCTGCACCTCCAGGGACTGATAATTTTGGCATTTACATTTTGTTAGCTCCTAAGATATACCCGCACACCTCCCTTTGATGACATATAACAGGGATGAACATAGGATGTGGCTTCAGTTTCAGAAAATTATGAGATTCCAAATATTCACAATATCTTCACTTCAACGGCATTCAATGTCGTGCTCACTTTTTATCGTTAATTTACCTTTTCAAAGCTGACAACAGCAATGTCATGTTTCCTGTCTGGCCACTGTTTATTTTGGGCTGATTGGCATGTCTCACAGTTATGAAATAATAAGAATATTCTTCCCGTGTTAGTCCTGAAGCTGAAAATGCATGTCCCATCAATATCCAATCTATGCAAAGCCCAATATTAACCTCTTCAACCCAAAGCCTGTTGTCACCTTCCTGACCAGGGCAATTTTTTCAATTCTGACCACTGTCACTTTATGAGGTCATTACTCTGGAACGCTTCAATGGATTCCACTGATTCTGAGATTGTGTTTTTGTGACATATTGTACTTCATGATAGTGGTAACATTTCTTTGATATGACTTACATATATTAGTGAAAATATCGGAAATGTAGCTAAAATTTAGCAATTTTCAAATGTGTAATTTGTATGCCCTTAAATTAGAGAGACATGTCACACAAAATAGTTAATAAATATACATTTCCCACATGTCTTTACATCAGCACAATTTTTGAAACATCATTTTTTTGTTAGGAAGTTATTTTTTTTATTTATTTATTTTTTTTTTTACTGAATCATGTTTATTAAAAAATTTTCAGGTTACACAGATAAACACAACAATTCCGCAAACAGAGCAGAGTAGATTATTAATACAATAAGAAAACAGACATACCAACGCAAGGGAGGGGGGGAAAGGGAGTAGGTACATATAGGTATACAACTGTAGATTATTTAGATCAAAGGTCTAAACATAAACTAACCTACTGATATACAGGTTCCTGAAAGACATATAAACTAGACAGCTAGGCACAGTGCAAGATTTTCACGTGCCGGGAGTATCAGATCCCGGATCACAGTAGGACAAGCGTCTTCACGCTGGGATAAAGGAAAACCGGCTATCAAGCCACGGCTCCCAGATCTGAGACTTTTTTGTTTTTGATGACGCAGATAACACCAGTGCCCGTTCGTATTGGCAATGAAGGTTCATCCTATCAATCACAGATTGTATGGTCGGTGCGCTAGTCACTCTCCATTTGGAAGCCACTGCCAGTCTAGCAGCTATAAACAAATGTGAGAACACACCTCTCAGCCCATGTGGGATCTCATCCAAACCAATATGCAATAAAACCATACTAGGTCGCAGGGCCACCCGAATCCCAGTCACCTCCGCTATCACGTCCTCTAAACTAACCCAAAGATTTTGTAATTTCGGACATGACCACCACATATGGCTAAGCGTCCCCAACATACCGCAGCCTCTCCAGCACAATGGGGAGCATTGAGGGCCAAAATGGGCAACTTTAACTGGGTAATAGTACCAGCGTAAGTGGACTTTTTTTTAATTGTTCCAGATGGTTTACACATGAGGATACTCTCCGAACCTCTAACACCGCTTCCCGCCACCCATCAGGCGCTAGGGTGACCTGCAAGTCATCCTCCCACTGGCTCATGAATTGCAACTTAACCTCTGGGTCAGGATCATTCAGGGCTCTATACAAAATAGATACATTGCGAGTACTAGGACCAGGCACCAAGAAAAGACCATTTACTGTACGAACTAGGTTGGTATTAAAAAAGGGCGTCAGTTGAGTAGTGTGCATAAGATGTCTTAATTGTAAAAACTGATAAAATCTATGCCGAATATCAGGGTGTTTCGCAACTAGGCGATCAAACGGTTTAATCATTGTGTCATCAAGCAGCTGATGAAGTGATTTTACACCAGCTAGTACCCATGGCTGTAAATCTATATATGGAATATGTAATTCTAGCGCCTTCAGTGACACTTCAGTTAACGGAATTTTAATAAGAGACGGGACCGTCTGTCTCCAAAAATGCAGTGCAGTAGACATGGTCGGTAGGGGGAGACTACCTGTCCGCGGACCCAAAGCTTCAACCTCCAGCATGAATCGGGTGGAGCCTCTAGTTGCATAGAAATTTTCAATTTGCAACCATCTATGATCCTTATCAAGCTGCCACCAGTCCCGCAACCCTGCCACCACCGAGGCCTTATAGTACGCCATCAAATTTGGTAATCCCATTCCCCCCAACTCATAAGGGTAGTACATAAGGGATTTAGCCACTCTAGGAGTTTTGTGGGCCCATATGTATCTATTTGTTAAGCGTTGAAAGTTTGTTATAATTTTGCTTGGAACCCTCAAAGGGAGACATCTAAAATAATATAATATCTTGGGGAGAATTTTCATTTTGAAAATGTTGATTCTGGCCACCCAGGATGTCATAAACATATGCAAGGTGTCTAACTCAGACTTAATCTCTCTGAATAGAGCAGAATAATTCACCTCTATAATATGTTGAGAACATGTAAGCTTTATACCAAGGAAAGGGATACCCTGATCAGTCCAACGAAAGGGAAACTTATTCTCTAATTCAGTTCTGACGACCAAAGGGACCGCGACAGGGAATACCAAAGATTTGGATGCGTTCAGTTTGTAATAGGATACTGACGCAAACTCCTCTAGTTCAGCCATGACTGCCGAGAACGACCGCTCCAGATCCACACAAGTTATGATAACGTCATCCGCGTATAGACCAATCTTATGAGCAGCCGGGCCCACCATCAGGCCTGAAATATCCGAGTTAAAACGGATTTTCTCCGCCAATGGCTCCATGCATAATGCAAATATAATGGGGGATAATGGACATCCCTGCCGCGTCCCATTGGTGATCAGAAAGGGGGCAGATACTACTCCAGAGGCGAGAACTCTGGCAGATGGAGTGGAATATATGGCCGAGATCGCCGATAGGATGGGGCCCTCCAAACCGAACTTCCGAAGAACACTTCCCAAATATCCCCAATGTACCCTATCAAAAGCCTTCTCAGCATCCAAAGACAGAAAGGCACTGGGAAGGCCCGACCGTTCCGCCACCCTGATGAGATTCAACATTTGGCGGGTACCATCCTTAGTTTCCCGGCCAGCCACAAAACCGACCTGGTCAGGAGAGACAAGAGAGGGGATTATCAAATGAAGGCGGGAGGCTAACAATTTGGTATATATCTTTAAATCACAATTCAATAAAGCAATGGGCCTAAAATTTCCAGGACTATCAGGGGTCTTACCTGGCTTAGGGAGAGTGGTAATAATAGCTTCCAGATTGGAGGCAGCAACTTTGCCTGATTCCCTCCAACTAGAAAACAACCTCAATAGATATGGGGCCAGAAGATCCTGAAAAGTGCGATAATATTCATTTGATTTGTTTTTTTAATCTCCTCCTCTGTAAATGGGGCATTTAACAAGAGTAATTGTTCTTGGGATACGCATGGTAAATTAACTGACTGTAGATATGAGTCGATTGATACCTGGGTGGGTTGACGGGTCTGCTGGTCAGAATGTAAGTTATATAAATGGGAGTAATACTTTGCAAATGTCTCTGCGATTTCAATCGGATTCCTAACCAAACACCCATTCTGCCCTAGCAAACCATCTAATCTGGATTTAGCCTCTCGCTTGCGTACCCTACAGGCCAGTATAGCTCCCGCCCTATCTCCAGTGGCATAAAAATGAGTTTTAAATTTACGTAAATTATGGGCATAGGTAGAAAGCAAATTCTCCCGCAATTTAAAGCGAACCCCGTATATCTCATCCGATACCGCCTGAGAGGGTGAGGTTTTATTCAGTGATTCCAATTGATCAAGTCTAGTTAAGAGGTCATCCCGTAACCCTCTATTGCGCTTCAGTATGGAGGCTTGTTGTATGAGATATCCCCGAATAACCACTTTATGTGCAGCCCATAGCGTTTCATCTGAAACTTCCCCATTATTGTTAATGTGGAAATAGTGGGTCAGCTCATTAGAAATACCACACGTCACCCTCTCATTTAGTAAGAGAGAAGAGTTCAGGCGCCATCTAAAGGCAGGATTCACATGATGCTTTAATGCTAACTGTAACACAATGGGAGCATGGTCAGACCAGGTAATTAGTCCTATGTTGGAGGAGATGCATCTTGAAA
The DNA here is from genome assembly GCF_051348905.1 of Ranitomeya variabilis. Lineage (NCBI taxonomy): Eukaryota > Metazoa > Chordata > Amphibia > Anura > Dendrobatidae > Ranitomeya > Ranitomeya variabilis. The sequence continues at coordinate 105,699,693 of NC_135238.1, read as the reverse complement.
GAACCGTAGTATCTACCAAAATATGGTCTATCCGAGAGTATGTATGGTGTCGGAAAGAATAGAAGGTATAATCTTTTTCACTCGCATGGGAGTACCTCCAGAAATCATGTAGATGATATTCTTTGGTTAAGCCTTTCAACTCTCCCCTAGGCCGAACGCCACCTCGTGAGCAGTCTAAATCTCTATCCATGGGGAGATTAAAGTCTCCGCAATATAACTTTTCACCCTGTGCCAAACCATTCACTCTTTGTAATACCTTGCGGATAAATGACTGTTGCGAATTATTTGGGGCATATAGGACTGTGATGGTGTGCAACTCGCCATTCAATGTGCATATGAGGATCAGAAATCTGCCCGCAGGATCCGCCACCCTCCGAATATATTTAAAGGCTAAAGTATTTTTAAAGATGATGCACACCCCAGCTTTTTTAGTGTTATTATTAGCGAAGTAGATATTAGAGAATTGTGGGTGACAAAGCCTAAAATTATCAGCTTCTATCAGATGTGTCTCCTGCAGGCAGATGATCTCCGCACCTGATTTTTTCACTTCTTTCCATAGGATGGACCTCTTACAGGGGGAGTTCAACCCCCTAACATTCAGAGACAAAATGGTAACACTCATAATTGAACATTCTAAACCTTGCTATCACACATACATCTTCATGAACCCACATCATTTGCATCAGTGTACCTGTGTTAGCCACATAAAAGATCACAGGAACCACATTAAAAAGACCCATCTCGGAGGTGTACCTAAAAAAAGAAAGACAAGGGAAACAAAACACAAAGAAAACTAGAAGAACTTCTAAACACAAAGTCATGTAGCCACTAGGCCAAAGGCCAGGCTGGTCAGGCGATAAACACCTAAAAGGTCAGTCCTAGACCGTAGGTGGATGCCAGCTCAGGGCAATTCCAAGAGTCACTCCCAAACAGGTAAAAATAACCAGGAGTTATCTTGGACGGGGTGCTGGAGCAGAGAAAAAAAGGTGGAGAGAAAAAAAAAAAACAACAAAAATAGAGAAACAGAATATAAGATCCGCAGCACCCTCACAGCATAGTCCTGCATCCGGACAGCAACTCATTCTCCTCTTCAAGTTTGAAACCAGTCCTGAGCAATTTTCTTTCCTGTCGGATTCTGACGGGGAGTGAAGGAAATCTTCCATTCAGTTAGCATGATCTCAGCCTGCTTGGGAGATTGGCAGACTACACCACGACCTTCATAGGAAATTATCAGCTTGACAGGGTTGAATCCCCATTTGTATCGGATATGAACATCACGTAGTGCTTTACAGACATGAGCAAATTCTCGCCTCCTTGCCAGTGTGGGCGCTGATAAGTCAGAGAACACTTGTAAGCCATGGTATTCAGCAGGGAGTTCAGGGGTTTTCCTCATCTTCTGCATGAAGGCGTCTTTGGTAGAATAGAAATGTACGCGCGCCAAAGTGTCTCTGGGCAAGGCTGGGTTCACATGCCGTGGCTTAGGGAGTCTATGTATCCTATCAATTAGGAAATCCCTGGGGAGCAAGGAAGGGAGCACAGATTGCATGAACTTAATTAAAAAGTCAGCTAGATCTTTGTCTGGAATGTCCTCTGGTATATATATATCTAGTGGATGAAAACAAAGCTTTGAGGGAGGATATGGATATGGTACAAGATAAGATGCATGACTTGGAAGATAGATCACGGAGAAATAATGTACGTGTCAGGGGTATACACCCCTGACACGTACATTATTTCTCCGTGATCTATCTTCCAAGTCATGCATCTTATCTTGTACCATATAATAATAATAATAATAATAATTTTATTTATATAGCGCCAACATATTCCGCAGCGCTTTACAACTTATAGAGGGGACTTATACAGACAATAGACATTACAGCATAACAGAAATCACAGTTCAAAACAGATACCAGTAGGAATGAGGGCCCTGCTCGCAAGCTTACAATCTATGAGGAAAAGGGGAGACACGAGAGGTGGATGGTAACAATTGCTTTAGTTATTTGGACCAGCCATAGTGTAAGGCTCGGGTGTTCATGTAAAGCTGCATGAACCAGTTAACTGCCTAAGTATGTAACAGTACAGACACAGAGGCTATTAACTGCATAAAGTGTATGAGAACATGATGGAGGAACGTGATTATGTTGTTGTATTTTTATTAATAGGCCACACAGGGATAATTAGGTTAATGCGTTGAGGCGGTAGGCCAATCTGAACAAATGAGTTTTTAGGGCACGCTTAAAACTGTGGGGATTGGGGATTAATTGTATTAACCTAGGTAGTGCATTCCAAAGAATCGGCGCCGCACGTGTAAAGTCTTGGAGACGGGAGTGGGAGGTTCTGATTATTGAGGATGCTAACCTGAGGTCATTAGCAGAGCGGAGGGCACGGGTAGGTTGGTAGACTGAGACCAGAGAGGAGATGTAGGGTGGTGCTGAGCCATGGAGTGCTTTGTGGATGAGGGTAGTAGTTTTGTACTGGATTCTGGATTGGATGGGTAGCCAGTGTAATGACTGGCACAAGGTAGAGGCATCGGTGTAACGGTTGGCGAGGAATATGATCCTGGCAGCAGCATTCAGGACAGATTGGAGCGGGGAGAGTCTGGTAAAAGGTAGGCCAATTAGTAGAGAGTTACAATAGTCCAGACGAGAATGAATAAGTGAGACAGTAAGAGTTTTTGCAGAGTCGAAAGTAAGAAAAGGGCGAATTCTGGAAATGTTTTTGAGATGCAGATAAGAAGAGCGAGCCAGTGATCGGATGTGGGGGGTGAATGAAAGCTCGGAATCAAGGATGACTCCAAGGCAGCGGGCATGTTGCTTTGGAGTAATGGTGGAACCGCACACAGAGATGGCAATGTCGGGCAAAGGTAGGTTTGTAGAGGGAGAGAACACGAGGAGTTCAGTTTTTGACAGGTTCAGTTTCAGATAGAGGGAGGACATGATGTTAGAGACAGCGGTAAGACAATCACTGGTGTTTTCTAAAAAGGTCGGCGTGATAACAGGAGAAGAGGTATATAAATATGATATACCATATCCATATCCTCCCTCAAAGCTTTGTTTTCATCCACTAGAGCATTTATAGCTGTGGCATATTCGGCCATTTTGCTCTCAACATGTGCAGTCCTCTCCCCCAAGGATGAGACTTCCCCCCTAATCTCTTGCAACATAGACTGCATGTCTTCCTTTAGAGAAGCACAGATGGAGGCTAAAAATTCCTTCATGTCTCCTTTAGTAATAGGAGACAAGTTGCTAAGAGTCTCAGATGTCTCCTCCCTCCAGAGCCACCAGATGAGTGGGAGGAAGCCGAGGGGGAAGCTGCTGCCATTTTACCTGCCGCATGGGGAACTGCTTTTCTGCGATCTCCCTCGGGTCATCATGTGCCCAAGATCTTCCAGGAGCCGTTACAGTGCACAGAGAGGAGAAGAGATAATAAAAAGTGCTGATATTAGCCGGTTTAAGTCCGGAGAAGCAGGAGCCTGTGAGTTATGCTGCTTCTCTAGTCTGCATGCAGGCCACGCCCCCTTGTTTGGAAGTTATAAGGGTTAAAAGTTCACGAGTGATTTCTCATTTTTACAACAAAATTTACAAAACCATTTTTTTAGGGATCACATCACATTTGAACTGACTTTGGGGGCCTATATGTCAGAAAATACCGAAAAGCAACATCATTCTAAAAACTGCACCCCACAAAGTAGTTAAAACCACATACTAGAAGTTTATTAACCCTTCAGGTGCTTCACAGGAATTAACGGAATATAGAAGGAAAAAGTAAACATTTTACTTTTTTTCAGGAAGTTTTCCTTCAGACCCTATTTTTTTAATTTTATAAGGGTAACTGGAGAAATTGCACGATACAATTTGTTGTGCAATTTCTCCTGACTATGCCGATACCCCATATGTGGGGAAAAAAAACAGTTTGGGTGCACGGCGGGGCTCCGAAGGGAAGGCGCGCCATTTGACTTTTTGAATTTAAAATTCGTTGGAATAATTAGCGGACACCATATCACATTTGGAGAGCCTCTGATGTTCCTAAACAGTGGAAACTCCCCACAGGTGACACCATTTTGGAAACTAGACCTCTAATGGAACTTATTTAGACCTGTATTGAGCACTAGTGATGAGCGAGTGTACTCGTTGCTCGGGTGACCTCCGAGTATTTGTTAGTGTTCGGAGATTTAGTTTTCATCACGGCAGCTGAATGATTTACAGCTTTTAGCAAGGCTGAGTACATGTGAAGGCCCCGTCTCACTTAGCGACGCTAAAGCGATCCCGACAACGATACGACCTGTCAGGGATTGTTGCTGCGTCGCTATGTGGTCGCTGGTGAGATGTCAAACAGTGAGATCTTCCAACGATCGCTGCTGCGATCTCTCTGTTTGACATCTCACCAGCGACCTGTAGCGACCTGTACAACGATGTCACATGGGAGCTATTATGACGATTCAGTGTCTGAGTCGTCAACGAGGTCGTTGGTAAGGTGTCAAACACAGCGATGTGTGCTACCCAGCGGGACCTCAACGATCAAAAAAAGGTCCAGGCCATTCCGACACGACCAGCGATCTCACAGCAGGGGCCTGGTCGCTGCTACGTGTCACACATAGCGAGATCGCTACTGAGGTCGCTGTTGCGTCACAAAACTTGTGACTCAGCAGCGATCTCGCTAGCGATCTCGCTTAGTGAGACGGGGGCTTGAGGGTTGCCTGGTGGCTAGCTGTAAAGGTACCTTCACACGAAACGACTTTGTAACGATATCGCTAGCGATCCGTGACGTTGCAGCGTCCTCGCTAGCGATATCGTTTCGTTTGACACGCAGCAGCGATCAGGATCCTGCTGTGATGTCGCTGGTCGCTGAATAAAGTCCAGAACTTTATTTGGTCGTCCGATCGCCGTGTATCGTTGTGTTTGAAAGCAAAAGCAACGATACCAGCGATGTTTTACACTGGTAACCAGGGTAAACATCGGGTTACCAAGCGCAGGGCCGCGCTTAGTAACCCGATGTTTACCCTGGTTACCAGCGTAAAAGTAAAAAAAACAAACAGTACATACTCACCTGCGCGTCCCCCAGCGTCTGCTTCCTGACACTTACTGAGCGCCGGCCCTAAAGTGAAAGCACAGCGGTGACGTCACCGCTCTGCTTTTAGGGCCGGAGCTCAGTCAGTGTCAGGAAGCAGACGCTGGGGGACGCGCAGGTGAGCATGTACTGTTTGTTTTTTTTACTTTTACGCTGGTAACCAGGGTAAACATCGGGTTACTAAGCGCGGCCCTGCGCTTAGTAACCCGATGTTTACCCTGGTTACCCGGGGACCTCGGCATCGTTGGTCGCTGGAGAGCGGTCTGTGTGACAGCTCCCCAGCGATCAAACAGCGACTCTGCAGCGATCGGCATCGTTGTCGCTATCGCTGCAGCGTCGCTTCGTGTGAAGGTACCTTAAATCATTCAGCTGCAACAAATACTCGGAGGTCACCCAAGTAACGAGTACATGTATTCCTCCGGTTGGAGCCAGGGTGCCTTGGCTTCTGTCCTCTACAGACTTGCTATAGGAGAGAGGTCCCTTTGTATACCCACAACTGTCCTTCAGGCCATTATCCACAGGTTTGAGGGGAGGTGGGAAGAGGTCATCTCTCATTGTTGTTAACCTGCATATTTTTTCCTTCAATGTTTGCAGAACAACAAGCTGCAGGGACTGACACAATAAGTAGTCAGCAGTAGAAGTACGCAAAGCCGAACAGCAAAGTTCGGGGTCCGTACTGAACACCTAGTGTTCGGGAACAGATCCCAAACACAAACTTCTCCAGGAAGTCAGTGTTACTGTTCATGTTCGGCACCCAGATCATTGGGTGTTTCCAACGCTGTCATCTGAATAACAGCGTGAGAAACACCAGCGTCTCTGATCAGTGGTATCATCATTACCACTGATCAGAGAGCTGCGGTTCCCACGCTGTCAGATGACAGTGTGAGCCAGCAGCTGTGACCTGTTATAAAAGGTTCCCGGCAGTCACAAGTGTTGGGTGAGTAACACTCCCATCTGTCTACTCCTGCTGTCACTGAAAATAGCGAGAGCAGACACCGCTGATAGCGCAGTATACATGAGCCAGCGCCTGTGCTATAAATAAATATATTTTTTAAATGACTTGGGTTTCTTCTACTTTTAATGATTAAATGTAATTTAATTTCAGCTTTATCTTGGCTGATTATCAAAAAGAGAGGGGTCCGCATGCCTTTTTTAAAATTATTTAAATACATAATTTAAAAAAAATGGCTTGGGGTTTCCGCAAGAAAGAAAGACACAGACTCCATTATTTGAAATAAAAATAAAACAGCTCATCTTGCGCCTATTCCGTTGAAGCCATTGTCATCTGTAAAAAAAACCCTCAGAAAATAATAAACAACTATAAAATCATAGAATGGTAGAGTTGGAAGGGTCCAACCCCCTGCTCAAAGCAGGATTCACTAAATCATCCCAGACAGATGTCTGTCCAGCCTCTGTTTGAAGACACCCAAGATGGTGCACCACCACATTTTGGGTGTCAGGTCCGGGCATTCCTACATGAACAGTTTCCTGGAAAGTGGATAGGTCATCGTGGGCCACTTGAATGGTCATCAAGGTCTCCCGGATCTGACCCCCTTAGACTTTTATCTTTGGGGTCATCTGAAGGCAATTGTCTATGCTGTGAAGATACGAGATGTGCAGCATCTGAAACAACAGATACAGGAAGCCTGTGCTAGCATTTCTTCTGTGGTGTTGCTATCAGTGTGTCAAGAGTGGGATAAGAGGGTTGCATTGCCAATCCAACACAATGGGCAGCACTTTGAACACATTTTATAAGTGGTTATAAACTTGTAAATAGCTCATGAATGAATAAAGTGGGATAGATGAGGGGGGGATGGTAGGATGAAGCTGCAGGACAGTGGAGCAGCAAGCTGGGTGACAGTCAGAGGGTGGGGTAGAGTGCCAGGGATGCTAGTCCTGATCTGGCACACCCCAATAAGTTTGCTAAGTTGGCAGATGAGGGGGGTGCCAGTACAGGGGTAGTACTGCTGCAGCCAGGCATGTCCTCTGAAAGCCAGAGGAGTGACTGCTACAGTAAGGGCTCCTTCTCACTTGCGAGAAATACGTCTGCTCTGGCGCCGGCACTCCAGAGCGGAGCATGCGGCCGCACAGCAATACATGGAGCTGCATGCTCCGCTCTGGAGTGCTGGCGCCAGAGCAGGGTTTTAACCTGCGAGACTCGGACGTATTTCTCGCAAGTGAGGAGCCCTAAGAAGGGAAATAGGAGAGCAGGGCAGGCCAGACAGGTGCTGGTAGTGGGGGATTCAATTATTAGGGGAACAGATAGGGATAATCGAACGGTGTGCTGCCTACCTGGCGCTCGAGTCCAACACATCGCTGATCGGGTTGACATTACTGGGAGGGTCTGGTGAGGACCCAGGGGTCATGGTGCACATTGGCACAAATGACAAAGTTAGAGGTAGGTGGAAGGTCCTTAAAGATAATTTCAGGGAATTAGGCTGCAAGCTGAAAGCAAGGATCTCCAATGTGGTATTTTCCGAAATACTGCCTGTACCACGTGCCCCGCCAGAGAGGCAACTGGAGATTAGGAAGGTTAATAAGTGGCTCAAGAATTGGTGTAGGAAGGAGGGGTTTGGGTTCCTGCAGAACTGGGCCGACTTCTCAGTTGGCTACAGGTTCTACGCTAGGGACGGGCTGCACCTCAATGGGAAAGGTGCAGCTGTGCTGGGGGAGAAAATGGCTAGAAGGTTGGAGGGGTGTTTAAACTAGGGATTGGGGGAGGGTATTCATTTTATAGGAGGGGAAGATAGTGCAGATAGAGACCTGGGCACACATAAGGAAGTTGGGGGTGGCGATGGCATGGGGGTGGGGTTAGAACAGTTAATAATTTAAGAAAGAATAGAGGTACAGAGATATACATAAAGTGCATGTATACTAATGCCAGAAGCCTCACAAACAAAATGGAGGAATTAGAATTAATGTTGTTGGAGCATAATTATGACATGGTGGGGATATCTGAAACATGGCTGGATGAGAACCATGACTGGGCTGTTAACTTGCAGGGCTATAGTCTGTTCAGAAATGACCGAACGGATAAGCGAGGGGGAGGGTGTGTGTCTATATGTAAAATCATCCTTAAAACCCATCCTGTGTGATAATATAGGTGAATCTAATGAAAATGTAGAGTCCCTGTGGGTGAGGATAAGGGGAGGGGGGAAAATAATAAATGACCGATAGGGGTTAGTTATAAGTCTCCAAAAATAATGGAAGCAACGGAGAATATCCTCGTAAAGCAAATAGATGAAGTTGCAACTCAAGGAGAAGTCATTATTATGGGGGACTTCAACTACCCTGAAATAGATTGGGGAACAGAAACCTGCATTTCCAGCAAAGGTGATAGGTTTTTGACAACTATGAGAGACAATTACCTTCCACAACTAGTTCAGGACCCAACAAGAAGGGGGGCACTGCTAGACCTAATATTAACCAACAGGCCAGACCGCATATCAAATATAAGGGTTGGGGGTCACTTGGGTAATAGTGATCACAAAATAATAAGTTTCATGTATCCTTTAATAAGATGTGTAGTAGAGGGGTTACAAGGACACTAAACTTCAGGAAGGCAAATTTCCAATGGATGAGTGAGGATCTTGGTGCAATTAGCTGGGACGATATCCTGAGACCTTAAAATACACAAAGAAAATGGGAGACGTTTATTAGCATCCTGAATAGGACCTGTGCACAGTATATACCTTATAGGAATAAACATACTAGAAATAGGAGGAAACCACTATGGCTAAATAGAGCTGTAAGGGGCGCAGTAAGTGACAAAAAGAAAGCATTTAGAGAATTAAAGGAAGTAGGTAGTGATGAGGCATTAAAAATAGAAAATTAAATGTATTCTGTAAAAAGCAAATCAAGGCAGCAAAAACTGAGACAGAGAGACTCATTGCCAGAGGGAGTAAAAATAATCCCAAAATATTCTTTAACTACATAAATGTGCTGGCCCCCTTAAAAATAGTCTGGGTGAAATGGTGGATGAGGAAAAAGCCAATATGCTAAATGACTTTTTTTCATCAGTATTTACACAAGAAAATCCCATGGCAGACAATATGATCAGTGATAACAAAAATTCCCAATTAAATGTCACCTGCTTAACCCAGCAGGAAGTACGGCGGCATCTAAAAATCACTAAAATTGACAAATCTCCGGGCCCGGATGGGATACACCTCAGAGTACTGCAGGCATTAAGTACAGTCATTGATAGACCATTATTTTTAATCTTTAAAGACTCCATAATAACAGAGTCTGTACCACAGACTTAGACGTAGTGTATATGGACTTTTCAAAAGCTTTTGATACGGTGCCACACAAAAGGTTGATACATAAAATGAGAATAATGGCGATAGGAGAAAATATGTGCAAGTGAGTTAAGAGCTGGCTCAGGGATAGGAAACAAAGGGTGGTTATTAATGGAACACACTCGGACTGGGTCGCGGTTAGCAGTGGGGTACCACAGGGGTCAGTATTGGGCCCTCTTCTTTTTAACATTTATTAATGACCTTGTAGGGGGCATACAGAGCAGAATTTCAATATTTGCAGATGACACTAAACTCTGCAGGGTAATCAATACAGAGGAGGACAATTTTATATTACAGGATGATTTATGTAAACTAGAAGCTTGGGCTGATAAATGGCAAATGAGCTTTAATGGGGATAAATGTAAGGTCATGCACTTGGGTAGAAGTAATAAGATGTATAACTATGTGCTTAATTCTAAAACTCTGGGCAAAACCGTCAATGAAAAAGACCTGCGTGTATGGGTGGATGACAAACTCATATGCAGTGGCCAGTGTCAGGCAGCTGCTACAAAGGCAAATAAAATAATGGGATGCATTAAAAGAGGCATAGATGCTCATGAGGAGAACATAATTTTACCTCTATACAAGTCACTAGTTCGACCACACTTCGAATACTGTGCACAGTTCTGGTCTCCGGTGTATAAGAAAGCTATAGCTGAACTAGAGCGGGTGCAGAGAAGAGCAACCAAGGTTATTAGAGGACAGGGGGGTCTGCAATACCAAGACAGGTTATTACACTTGGGGCTATTTTAATGTATAAATATATGAGGGGACAGTACAAAGAACTTTCTAATGATCTTTTTAATCATAGACCCGAGACAGGGACAAGGGGGCATCCTCTACGTCTGGAGGAAAGAAGGTTTAAGCATAATAACAGACGCGGATTCTTTACTGTAAGAGCAGTGAGACTATGGAACTCTCTGCCGTATGATGTTGTAATGAGTGATTCATTACTTAAATTTAAGAGGGGACTGGATGCCTTTCTTAAAAAGTATAATGTTACAGGTTATATATACTAGATTCCTTGATAGGGCGTTGATCCAGGGAACTAGTCTGATTGCCGTATGTGGAGTCGGGAAGGAATTTTTTTCCCCCAATGTGGACCTAACTCTTTGCCACATGGGTTTTTTTTTTTTGCCTTCCTCTGGATCAACACGTTAGGGCATGATAAGTTAGGCTATGGGTTGAACTAGATAGACTTAAAGTCTTCCTTCAACCTTAATAACTATGTTACTATTGTCATTGGTGTACTATTTAGGAGGAGCCATGTTGGCGTTGATATTTGCTTTTTAAAGGGGTTTTCCCACGAATGAAAGTTAATTTTAAAAATTGTCTGTGTCTGACCGTGTACAGAACATACCACATCTCCTGGGCAGGGGTGGAAGCAAAAAACAATACTGACATTACAGCAGGAGATCACAGATGATACATTTTGTGAGGTAAAATATTGTTTAAAAACAGTCTGTGAAATATTTTACCTGGCAAAATGAATCGTCTGTGATCCCCTGCTGTAATGACAGTATTGTCTTTTGCTTCCTCCCCGGCCTAGGAGTTGTGGTATGCTCTGTACACAGTAAGACACAGACAATTTTTAAAATGAACTTTCGTTCGTGGGAAAACCCCTTTAATGTGACCGGCTTCCTCTGCCTATAGACACGTCGCACATCTGCCGCCGGGATCAGCCAAATAATTCACTGCGCCTGCGTGGAATTCAAGCACACGCAGTAAATCAGACCGCCACCATCTTTGTGCAGAGAGATAGTGGTCAGCGAATCATTCGGCTGATCCCGGCGGAGGCATGTTCGCGATGGTGTTCCGCTGGTGGTACCACGCAAGAGGCTGCGTATGGCATATACAATGTGTGTGAGTGGTGCGTACGTCGTATACAGTGTGTGCGTACAGCATATACAGTGTGTGTGTGTGTGTGTGTGGTGCGTACGGCATATACAGTGTGTGTGGTGCGTACGGTGTATACAGTGTGTGTGGTGGGTACGGCGTATACCAGGGGTGTCAAACTGCATTCCTCAAGGGCTGCAAACAGGTCATGTTTTCAGGATTTCCTTGTATTGCACAGGTGATCATTTAATCACCTGCACAGAATGATTCCAGCACCTTGTGCAATGAGAAGGAATCTTGAAAACACGCATGGTTTGAGGCCCTCGAGGAATGCAGTTTGACACCCCTGGCGTATACAGTGCGTGTGGTGGGTACGGCGTATACGGTGTGTGTGGTGCGACGGTGTTCTGATGGTGGTACCATGCAAGAGGCTGGTACCACCAGCAGTTTCCATATTGAGACACCCATCACTTGGGTGTCCCAATATGGCAGTCTGTGAACTTCCACCGCTTGGAATTCTGGGATCCGAACACATCTGGATGGAACAGGATGTGGACATTACAAGGTAAGTATATATTATATATATATATATATATATATATATATATATATATATATATATATATATATATATACACACACACACAGCTCTGGAAAAATGAGAGTCCACTGCAAAATGTTCAGTTTGTCTGATTTTTCTCTTTATAGGTATATTTTTGTGTAGAATGTAAATTGTTCTGTTAATCTATAAACTTCTGACAACATGTCTCCGAATTTCTCAGCAAAATTTTTTTATTTTTTTTTAATAGGAGAAAAGGTCCCAGCAGGTACGGACTGGAGCTGAAATTCAGTCCTGGCATTTGAAATCACACAGGCCCATGTTGTCCCCATCCCTGTGTACCAGATGGGATAAATTACTAATATTACCCTGGATGGAGGAAAGGAAGATTTTCTACAACACCAATATTTCCAATGATACCCGTGGCCTGCTGGGGTAAGTGATGGCGTCAGCAACTTTGTGCTCCATCACAACTCTTAACAGTATGGTTATTTTCAGAACACCGATTCTGTTAACCTAGCAGACAAGGCAGCCCATGACAAGACAGGCCCTTCTGGCATTTGCCAGATGGCCAGTCCGTCCGGCCCTGGGTCCCAGCATCCAGTGCTTTCAGACCTCAAATAATGCAAAGAAACAAGTCCATAATCATTTAGAAACAATACTAAATGTTTTAACTCAGGAAGAGTTCAGAAATCAATATTTTATTGAATAACCATGATTTTTAATCACAGCTTTCATGCGTTTTGGCATGCTTGCCACCAGTCATTCACACTGCTTCTGGTGCAAAAAATTAAGAAGTTCTTTGATGGCTTGTGACTATCCATCATCCTCTTGATTACATTCCAGAGGTTTTCAATGGGGTTCGGGTCTGGAGAATGGGCTGCCCATGACAGGGTTTTGATGTGGAGGGCTCAATTTTTGCCAGAGCTAGCTATAGCCTCAGTGGTTAGCACTGCAGCCTTGCAGCACTGGGGTCTTGGGTTCAAATCCCACCAAGAACAACATCTGCAAGGAGTTTGTATGTTCTCGTGTTTGCGTGGGTTTCCTCCCACACTCCAAAGACATACTGCTAGGGAACTTAGATTGTGAGACCCATCGGGGACAGTGTGAAAGTTTGTAAATATGTATATATACATATAAGACCCATCAGAGAAGTGTCACCTTGCCGTGGTGATGAGCACACAAGAATTCGCCAATTTATGCGTTAAGAACCTGCACGTTTTTGGAAGTACATCTTGCTGAGGCCCCTTTCACACATCAGTTGTTTGCCATCAGTCGCAATCCATCGAATTTTGAAAAAAAAAAACACGGATTCGGCGAATGATGCTGCCGGATCCATTTTTTTCAGACTTGTATTAGTGACGCATTGTGATGGATGGTCTCACGTTTCATCCGTCGTTCGCTGGATCCGTTGAAAAGTTTGTCCGGCGGCCGGAGACCACGGACAAAGTAACGTTTTTTGTCTACGTCGAAAAATCGGACAGCAACGGATCCGGCGCTTGCTAGAATGAAAGCCTATGGGCGCCATATTCCGTTTTTTTTATTTTTTTAACTGCACATGGTCCGATTTTAATTTGGATACAATTGGCCAGCCCCCAATTAGGAAAGGTATATAAAGCCTGCCAGGTAGGGCTTCACTTCAGAGAGCCAGGCCAGCCGGTCTCAATGTCTTCTTCTGGGAGCCCTCCCTTGCATCGTCAGCGCTGTGAGGTAAATATATATATATTTTTTTTCTTTTTGGTGATGGATCACCTAACAATATGCATTAATTCTTGTTTAACCCCTTCAAGTCGCAGCCCTTTTTAAGTTTTGTGCTTTTTGCTCCCCTCCTTCCCAGAGCCATAACTTTTTATTTTTCTGTCAATATGGCCATGTGAGGGCTTGTTTTTTGGGGGACGAGTTGTACTTTTGAACGGCACCATTGGTTTTACCATGTCTTGTACTAGAAAATGGGAAAAAATTCCAAGTGTGGTGAAATTGCCAAAAAAGTGCAATCCCACACTTGTTTTTTGTTTGGCTTTTTTTGCTAGGTTCACTAAATGCTAAAACTGACCATTATGATTCTCCAGGTCATTACGAGTTCATAGACACCAAACATGTCAAGGTTCTTTTATATCTAAGTTGTGGATAAAATTCCAAACTTTGCTTAAAAAAAAAAAAAAAATAAAAAAAAAAAATTGCGCAATTTTCCGAGACTTGTAGCGTCTCCATTTTTTGCGATCTGGGGTTGGGCGAGGGCTTATTTTTTGTGTGCCGAGCTGACGTTTTTAATGGATACCATTTCGATGCAGATATGTTCTTTTCTTCGCCCGTTATTGCATTTTATTTTTATTGTTTTATTTTGAATACGGTGAAAGGGGGGTGATTTAAACTTAACCCCTTAATCCCATATGACGTACTATCCCGTCAAGGTGACCTGGGACTTAATTCCCAGTGACGGGATAGTACGTCATACGCGATCGGCCGCGCTCACGGACCGCCCCCGGCACATTAACCCCCGGCACACCGCGATCAAACATGATCGCAGTGTGCCCGGCGGTACAGGGAAGCACACGCAGGGAGGGGGCTCCCTGCGTGCTTCCCTGAGACGATCAGTACAAGGGAATGTACTCACCTTGTACCGAGCGTCTTCTCCCTGCAGTCCCCAGATCCAAAATGGCCGCGGGGCTGCATCCGGGTCCTGCAGGGAGTATTTCCGGGTCAGGAGCAGGCTGCAGCTCTGTAAGCCTGCAGCGATGAATGAGATCGCCAATCTCACAGAGTGCTATGCAAACTGTGAGATCAGCGATCTGTGATGTCCCCCCCTGGGACAAAGTAAAAAAAAAAATTTCCACGTGTAAAAAAAAAAATTAAAAAAAATTCCTAAATAAAGAAAAAAAATTATTATTCCCATAAATACATTTCTTTATAAAAAAAAAAAACAAAAAAAACAATAAAAGTACACATTTAGTATCGCCGCGTCCGTAACGACCCAACCTATAAAACTGTCCCACTAGTTAACCCCTTCAGTGAACACCATAAGAAAAAAAAAAAAAAACGAGCCAAAAAACGCTTTATTATCATACCGCCAAACAAAAAGTGGAATAACACACGATCAAAAAGACGGATATAAATAACCATGGTAGCGCTGAAAACGACATCTTGTCCCGCAAAAAACGAGCCGCCACACAGCATAATCAGCGAAAAAATAAAAAAGTTATAGTCCTCAGAATAAAGCGATGCAAAAATAATTATTTTTTCTATAAAATAGCTTTTATCCTATAAAAGCGCCAAAACATAAAAAAATGACATAAATGAGATATCGCTGTAATCGTACTGACCCGACAAATAAAACTGCTATGTCAATTTTACCAAACGCAGAACGGTATAAACGCCCCCCCCAAAAGAAATTCATGAATAGCTGGTTTTTGGTCATTCTGCCTCACAAAAATCGGAATAAAAAGTGATCAAAAACTGTCACGTGTCCGAAAATGTTACCAATAAAAACGCCAACTCGTCCCGCAAAAAACAAGACCTCACATGACTCTGTGGACCAAAATATGGAAAAATTATAGGTCTCAAAATGTGGAGACGCAAAAACTTTTTTGCTATAAAAAAGCGTCTTTTAGTGTGTGACAGCTGCCAATCATAAAAATCCGATATAAAAAACACTATAAAAGTAAATCAAACCCCCCCCCCCTTCATCACCCCCTTAGTTAGGGAAAAATAATAAAGTTAAAAAAATGTATTTATTTCCATTTTCCCATTAGGGCTAGGGTTAGGGCTAGGGTTAGGGTTGGGGCTAGGGTTGGAGCTTAAGTTAGGGTTTGGGGCTAAAGTTAGGGTTAGGGTTGGGGCTAAGGTTAGGGTTGGGGCTAAAGTTAGGGTTGGGGCTAAAGTTAGGGTTGGGGCTAAAGTTAGGGTTGGGGCTAAAGTTAGGGTTAAAGTTAGGGTTAGGGCTAAAGTTGGGGTTTGGATTACATTTACGGTTGGGATTAGGGTTGGGATTAGAATTAGGGGTGTGTCAGGGTTAGGGGTGTGGTTAGGGTTACCGTTGGGATTAGGGTTAGGGGTGTTGTTGGATTAGGGTTTCAGGTAGAATTGGGGAGTTTCCACTGTTCAGGCACATCAGGGGCTCTCCAAACGTGACATGGCGTCCGATCTCAATTCCAGCCAATTCTGCGTTGAAAAAGTAAAACAGTGCTCCTTCCCTTCCGAGCTCTCCCGTGCGCCCAAACAGGGGTTTACCCCAACATATGGGGTATCAGCGTACTCGGGACAAATTGGACAACAACTTTTGGGGTCCAAGTTCTCTTTTTATCCTTGGGAAAATGAAAATTTGGGGGCTAAAAATAATTTTTGTGGGAAAAATAAGATTTTTTTATTTTCACGGCTCTGCGTTGTGAACTGTAGTGAAACACTTGGGGGTTCAAAGTTCTCAAAACACATCTAGATAAGTTCCTTGGGAGGTCTAGTTTCCAATATGGGGTCACTTGTGGGGGTTTCTACAGTTTGGGTACATCAGGGGCTCTGCAAATGCAATGTGACGCCTGCAGACCAATCCATCTAAGTCTGCTTTCCAAATAGCACTCCTTCCCTTCCGAGCTCTGCCATGCGCCCAAACAGTGGTTCCCCCCACATATGGGGTATCAGCGTACTCAGGACAAATTGGACAACAACGTTTGGGGTCCAATTTATCCTGTTACCCTTGTGAAATTACAAAACTGGGGGCTAAAAAAAAATCAATTTTGTGAAAAAAATAAAGACATTTTATTTTCACGGTTCCGCGTTATACACTGTAGTGAAACACTTGGGGGTTCAAAGCTCTCAAAACACATCTAGATAAGTTCCTTAGGGGGTCTACTTTCCAAAATGGTGTAACTTGTGGGGGGTTTTAATGTTTAGGCACATCAGGGGCTCTCCAAACGCAACATGGCGTCCCATCTCAATTCCACTCAATTTTGCATTGAAATCAAATGGCGCTCCTTCCCTTCCGAGCTTTGCCATGTGCCCAAACAATAGTTTACAACCACATATGGTGTATCAGCGTACTCAGGACAAATTGCACAACAACTTTTGTGGTCCAATTTCTTCTCTTACCCTTGGGAAAATATAAAATTGGGGGCGAAAAGATCATTTTTGTGAAAAAATATGATTTTTTATTTTTATGGCTCTGCACTATAAACTTATGTGAAGCACTTGTTGGGTCAAAGTGCTCACCACACATCTAGATAAGTTCCTTAAGGGGTCTTCTTTCCAAAATGGTGTCACTTGTGAGTGGTTTCAATGTTTAGGCACATCAGGGGCTCTCCAAATGCAACATGGCGTCCCATCTTAATTCCAGCCAATTTTGCATTGAAAAGTAAAATGGCGCTCCTACCCTTCCGAGCTCTGCCATGCGCCCAAACAGTGGTTTACCCCCACATATGGGGTATCAGCGTACTCAGGACAAATTGTGCAACAATTTTGGGGGGCCATTTTCTCCTGTTACCCTTGGTAAAATAAAACAAATTGGAGCTGAAAAATTTAGTGTGAAAAAAAGTTAAATGTTTATTTTTATTTAAACATTCCAAAAATTCCTGTGAAAAACCTGAAGGGTTAATAAACTTCTTGAATGTGGTTTTGAGCACCTTGAGGGGTGCAGTTTTTAGAATGGTGTCACACTTGGGTATTTTCTATCATATAGACCCCTCAAAATGACTTCAAATGAGATGTGGTCCCTAAAAAAAAATGGTGTTGTAAAAATGAGAAATTGCTGGTCAAATTTTAACCCTTATAACTCCCTAACAAAAAAAAATGTTGGTTCCAAAATTGTGCTGATGTAAAGTAGACATGTGAGAAATGTTACTTATTAAGTATTTTGCGTGACATATCTCTGTGATTTAAGGGCATAAAAATTCAAAGTTGGAAAATTGCGAAATTTTCAAAATTTGTCAAATTTCCGTTTTTTTCACAAATAAACGCAAGTTATATCGAATAAATTTTAACACTATCATGAAGTACAATAGGTCACGAGAAAATGTCAGAATCGCCAAGATCCGTTAAAGCGTTCCAGAGTTATAACCTCATAAAGGGACAGTGGTCAGAATTGTAAAAATTGGCCCGGTCATTAACGTGCAAACAACCCTCGGGGCATAAGGGGTTAAATATATTTTTTTCATATTTTTTAAAACTTTTTTTTTTAAACTTTTGCCATGCTTCAATAGCCTCCATGGGAGGCTATAAGCTGGCATAGCCCGATTGGCTCTGCTACATAGGAGCGATGCGCAGATCGCTCCTATGTAGTGGAATTACAGCATTGCTATGAGCGCCGACCACCAGGTGGCGCTCAGCAATCCGGCATCAACAACTGTAGAGGTCTTCAAGAGACCTCTGGTTATCATGCCGACGCATTGCTGACCCCCGATCATGTGACCCGATGGCCGGATATGTGCATTAAATGCCCCTGTCAGAGTTTGACAGCGGCATTTAACTAGTTAATAGCAGCGGGTGAATCACGATTACACCCGCTGCTATTGCGTGCACCTGTCAGCTGTTCAAAACAGCTGACATGTCCCGGCTTTGAGGTAGGCTCACCGCCGCCGGAGCCCACATCAAAGGGGGAGATGTGACATGCGCCGTACTAGTACGGCGCATGTCACAAAGTTTAATAAATATATTTTTTTTTCAGTGATGTTCACCTAATAATATGCATTAATTCTTGTTTAACAGGAAGCTGCAGCATCAGAGGTGCTTCCAGAGGAAGATGGACAGGGTGGAGAAATACCTGCAGCAGGCTCGCTGTTATGGTGCTGGTGGTTAGGAACACTTGGAATGACCTGATAGGTAAACCAGAAATATAGGACAAGCTCTGGGGACGTGGGAACTTTACTGACCGCAAACCTGATCCTATCACACACACTATAGACAGCCGTGGAGCGTACCTAACTCTCCCTAGACGCCTCTTCACAGCCTGAGAGCTAGCTACCCCTTGAGAGAAACAAAAGCCTCACTTGCCTCAGAGAAATTTCCCCAAAGTAAAGTCAGCCCCCCATAAATAATGACGGTGAGTTAAGAGGAAAATACAAACATAGGAATGAAAACGGGTTTTAGCAAAAGAGGCCCACTAGTACTAAATAGTATGAAGATAGCAAGGGAACTGTGCGGTCAGTATAAAATACTACAAAATATCCACGCAGAGAGTACAAAAGACCCTCACACCGACTCACGATGTGAGGGAGCAACTCTGCTCCCCAGAGCTTCCAGCTACCAAGAAAATAGCATATAAGCAAGCTGGACTGAACTTATCATATACTGAGAAACATTTTCCAAAAGCAATGAGCAAAAATGAACTAGCATGAACTTAGCTTCTCCAGGAGCAGACAGGTCACACATGAAGTCCCAGAGAGAACTGAACCAATACTGAATACAATGACAGCTGGCAACAAGTAAAGATCTAGGTGGAGTTAAATATGCAACCAGCACTGCAGAAAACGAGGCAGCTGGAGCCCAGCTAAAGACCAGCAGTATCACTCAGCCACCAGAGGGAGCTCACGAACAGAACTCAACAAAGTACCATTCACGACCACAGGAGGGAGCCCGAGAACGGAATTCACAACAGCTCGCGTTTTGTAAGTTTCTTGCATGCATCGCAGAAACAGATCATCACAGACATCACAGTACACACAACACATAAGCCCACATCCAAGCACATAATGCGGAGGCGGGGCCGCCAGGCTTTAAGGAGATGCCGGAGGAGCCCCGACTGCATAAAGATACGCCGCCACCCCACAGCACAGAGGCCCCACACTGCAGAAGAGGAGCCGCCGCACCACAGCACAGCAGCCGCCGCTTCCAGCACAGAGACCCCACTTTCCTGAGAGACGCCCCCTCGTAGTCATCAGGATCACTCCCCCCCCAAAAAAAGGCACATATTCACCGGCCCTATAAGACGACATACGGTGTATAAGACCACCCCCGACTTTTAAGTAGATTTTATATTTTAACTGGTAAAGTTGGGGGGTCGTCTTATACGCCCAGTCTGTTGTGAATTTGCTTTTTGCTCCCTCTAGTGGTTACTAGTTTTTTGACTCTGGTTTTTCTGTCATTCCTTTTATCCGCACCTGGGTCGTTAGTTAGGGGTGTTGCTATATAAGCTCCCTGGACCTTCAGTTCAATGCCTGGCAACGTAGTTATCAGAGCTAATCTGCTGTGCTCTTGTCTACTGATCCTGGTTCCAGTTATATCAGCTAAGTCTGCCTTTTGCTTTTTGCTATTTGTTTTGGTTTTGTATTTTTGTCCAGCTTGTTCCATATCTACATCCTGACCTTTGCTGGAAGCTCTAAGGGGCTGGTGTTCTCCCCCCGGACCGTTAGACGGTTCGGGGGTTCTTGAATTTCCAGTGTGGATTTTGATAGGGTTTTTGTTGACCATATAAGTTACCTTTCTTTATTCTGCTATCAGTAAGCGGGCCTCTCTGTGCTAAACCTGGTTCATTTCTGTGTTTGTCATTTCCTCTTACCTCACCGTCATTATTTGTGGGGGGCTTCTATCCAGCTTTGGGGTCCCCTTCTCTGGAGGCAAGAAAGGTCTTTGTTTTCCTCTACTAGGGGTAGCTAGATTCTCCGGCTGGCGCGTGTCATCTAGAATCAACGTAGGAATGATCCCCGGCTACTTCTAGTGTTGGCGTTAGGAGTAGATATATGGTCAACCCAGTTACCACTGCCCTATGAGCTGGATTTTTGTATTCTGCAGACTTCCACGTTCCTCTGAGACCCTCGCCATTGGGGTCATAACAGTTTGCCAGGCCTGTATTAAATGTTTAATGCATTGCAGAAGAGGGATTATAAGAAAGAAGATTCTGAGTTTTTTTTTTTCTTTTTCCCCTTTACCTCAGAGTGGCTATGCTTGCTGCAGACATGAATGTCCAGACCTTGATTACAAGTGTGGACCAGCTGGCTACTCATGTGCAGGGCATACAAGACTATGTTATCAGAAATCCTAGGTCAGAACCTAAAATACCGATTCCTGAACTGTTTTCCGGAGACAGGTTTAAGTTTAGGAATTTCGTGAATAATTGTAAATTGTTTTTGTCCCTGAGACCCTGTTCATCTGGAGATTCTGCTCAGCAAGTAAAAATTGTTATTTCGTTCTTACGGGGCGACCCTCAGGATTGGGCTTTTTCGCTGGCGCCAGGAGATCCGGCATTGGCTGATCTTGATGCGTTTTTTCTGGCGCTCGGTTTACTTTATGAGGAACCCAATCTTGAGATTCAGGCAGAAAAGGCCTTGCTGGCTATGTCTCAGGGGCAGGACGAGGCTGAAGTGTATTGCCAAAAATTTCGGAAATGGTCCGTGCTGACACATTGGAACGAGTGTGCACTGGCCGCTAATTTTAGAAATGGCCTTTCTGAAGCCATTAAGAATGTTATGGTGGGTTTTCCCATTCCCACAGGTCTGAATGATACTATGGCACTGGCTATTCAAATTGACCGGCGGTTGCGGGAGCGCAAAACCGCAAATTCCCTCATGGTGTTGTCTGAACAGACACCTAATTCGGTGCAATGTGATAGAAAAACCGCAAATTCCCTCATGGTGTTGTCTGAACAGACACCTGATTTAATGCAATGTGATAGAATCCTGACTAGAAATGAGCGGAAAATTCATAGACGCCGGAATGGCCTGTGCTACTACTGTGGTGATTCTACACATGTTATCTCAGCATGCTCTAAACGTATAGCTAAGGTTGTTAGTCCTGTCACCGTTGGTAATTTGCAACCTAAATTTATTCTGTCTGTAACTTTGATTTGCTCACTGTCATCTTATCCTGTCATGGCGTTTGTAGATTCAGGTGCTGCCCTGAGTCTCATGGATCTCTCATTTGCTAAGCGCTGTGGTTTTACTCTTGAACCATTAGAAAATCCTATTCCTCTTAGGGGTATTGATGCTACACCATTGGCAGCAAATAAACCGCAGTATTGGACACAGGTTACCATGTGCATGACTCCTGAACACCGCGAGGTGATACGTTTCCTGGTTTTACATAAAATGCATGATTTGGTTGTTTTAGGGCTGCCATGGTTACAGACCCATAATCCAGTCCTGGACTGGAAGGCTATGTCAGTCTCAAGTTGGGGCTGTCGTGGTATTCATGGGGATTCCCTGCCTGTGTCTATTGCTTCTTCTACGCCTTCGGAAGTTCCGGAGTATTTGTCTGATTATCAGGATGTCTTCAGTGAGTCTGAGTCCAGTGCACTGCCTCCTCATAGGGACTGTGACTGTGCTATAGATTTGATCCCAGGCAGTAAATTTCCTAAGGGAAGACTGTTTAATCTGTCGGTACCTGAACATACCGCTATGCGTTCATATATCAAGGAGTCTCTGGAGAAAGGACATATTCGTCCGTCTTCTTCCCCTCTTGGTGCGGGATTCTTTTTTGTGGCAAAAAAGGACGGATCTTTGAGACCTTGTATTGATTATCGGCTTTTAAATAAGATCAGTCAAATTTCAGTATCCTTTACCGCTGTTGTCTGACTTGTTTGCCCGGATTAAGGGTGCCAAGTGGTTCACCAAGATAGACCTTCGTGGTGCGTACAACCTTGTGCGCATTAAGCAAGGTGATGAATGGAAAACCGCATTCAATACGCCCGAAGGTCATTTTGAGTACTTGGTGATGCCTTTTGGGCTCTCCAATGCGCCTTCAGTTTTTCAGTCCTTTATGCATGACATTTTCCGGAAGTATCTGGATAAATTTTTGATTGTTTATCTGGATGATATTTTGGTTTTTTCTGATAATTGGGATTCGCATGTGGAGCAGGTCAGGTTGGTCTTTAAAATTTTGCGTGAAAATTCTTTGTTTGTCAAGGGCTCAAAGTGTCTCTTTGGTGTACAGAAGGTTCCCTTTTTGGGGTTCATTTTTTCCCCTTCTGCTGTGGAGATGGACCCAGTCAAGGTCCGAGCTATTCTTGATTGGACTCAGCCCTCGTCAGTTAAGAGTCTTCAGAAGTTCTTGGGCTTCGCTAACTTCTACCGTCGTTTTATCGCTAATTTTTCTAGCATTGTGAAACCTTTGACGGATATGACCAAGAAGGGCTCCGATGTAGCTAACTGGGCTCCTGCTGCCGTGGAGGCTTTCCAGGAGTTGAAACGCCGGTTTACTTCGGCGCCTGTTTTGTGCCAGCCTGACGTCTCACTTCCCTTTCAGGTTGAGGTGGATGCTTCGGAGATTGGGGCAGGGGCCGTTTTGTCGCAGAGAGGCCCTGGTTGCTCTGTTATGAAACCTTGTGCCTTTTTCTCTAGGAAGTTTTCGCCTGCCGAGCGAAATTATGATGTGGGCAATCGGGAGTTGTTGGCCATGAAATGGGCATTTGAGGAGTGGCGTCATTGGCTTGAGGGTGCTAAGCATCGTGTGGTGGTCTTGACTGATCACAAAAATCTGATGTATCTCGAGTCTGCTAAACGCCTTAATCCGAGACAGGCCCGCTGGTCATTGTTTTTCTCCCGCTTTGATTTTGTTGTCTCGTATTTACCAGGTTCAAAGAATGTGAAGGCCGATGCTCTTTCTAGGAGCTTTGTGCCTGATGCTCCTGGAGTCGCTGATCCTGTTGGTATTCTTAAAGATGGAGTTATCTTGTCAGCTATTTCTCCGGATCTGCGACGTGTGTTGCAGAGATTTCAGGCTGATAGGCCTGAGTCTTGTCCACCTGACAGACTGTTTGTCCCGGATAAGTGGACCAGCAGAGTCATTTCCGAGGTTCATTCCTCGGTGTTGGCAGGTCACCCGGGAATTTTTGGCACCAGAGATCTGGTGGCCAGGTCCTTTTGGTGGCCTTCCTTGTCAAGGGATGTGCGGTCATTTGTGCAGTCCTGTGGGACTTGTGCTCGAGCTAAGCCTTGCTGTTCTCGTGCCAGCGGTTTGCTCTTGCCCTTGCCTGTCCCGAAGAGACCTTGGACACATATCTCCATGGATTTCATTTCTGATCTTCCGCTATCTCAGGGCATGTCCGTTATCTGGGTGATATGTGATCGCTTCTCCAAGATGGTCCATTTGGTTCCTTTGCCTAAGCTGCCTTCCTCTTCCGATCTGGTTCCTGTGTTTTTCCAGAACGTGGTTCGTTTGCACGGCATCCCTGAGAATATTGTGTCAGACAGAGGATCCCAGTTCGTTTCCAGGTTCTGGCGATCCTTTTGTAGTAGGATGGGCATTGATTTGTCGTTTTCGTCTGCTTTCCATCCTCAGACTAATGGACAGACGGAGCGAACCAATCAGACTTTGGAGGCTTATTTGAGGTGTTTTGTCTCTGCTGATCAGGACGATTGGGTGACATTCTTGCCGTTGGCTGAGTTTGCCCTTAATAATCGGGCTAGTTCCGCCACCTTGGTTTCGCCTTTTTTCTGCAACTCTGGTTTCCATCCTCGCTTTTCTTCGGGTCATGTGGAGCCTTCTGACTGTCCTGGGGTGGATTCTGTGGTGGATAGGTTGCAGCAGATCTGGAATCATGTGGTGGACAACTTGAAGTTGTCACAGGAGAAGGCTCAGCGCTTTGCCAACCGCCGCCGCGGTGTGGGTCCCCGACTACGCGTTGGGGATTTGGTATGGCTTTCTTCCCGCTTTGTTCCTATGAAGGTCTCCTCTCCCAAATTTAAACCTCGTTTTATTGGGCCTTACAAGATATTGGAAATCCTTAATCCTGTATCTTTTCGTCTGGATCTTCCTGTGTCGTTTGCTATTCACAATGTATTTCATAGGTCCTTGTTGCGGCGGTACATTGTGCCTGTAGTTCCTTCTGCTGAGCCTCCTGCTCCGGTGTTGGTTGAGGGCGAGTTGGAGTACGTGGTGGAGAAGATCTTGGATTCTCGCCTCTCCAGGCGGAGGCTTCAGTACCTGGTCAAGTGGAAGGGCTATGGTCAGGAGGATAATTCCTGGGTGGTCGCCTCTGATGTTCATGCGGCCGATTTAGTTCGTGCCTTTCATGCCGCTCATCCTGATCGCCCTGGTGGTCGTGGTGAGGGTTCGGTGACCCCTCACTAAGGGGGGGGGGTACTGTTGTGAATTTGCTTTTTGCTCCCTCTAGTGGTTACTAGTTTTTTGACTCTGGTTTTTCTGTCATTCCTTTTATCCGCACCTGGGTCGTTAGTTAGGGGTGTTGCTATATAAGCTCCCTGGACCTTCAGTTCAATGCCTGGCAACGTAGTTATCAGAGCTAATCTGCTGTGCTCTTGTCTACTGATCCTGGTTCCAGTTATATCAGCTAAGTCTGCCTTTTGCTTTTTGCTATTTGTTTTGGTTTTGTATTTTTGTCCAGCTTGTTCCATATCTACATCCTGACCTTTGCTGGAAGCTCTAAGGGGCTGGTGTTCTCCCCCCGGACCGTTAGACGGTTCGGGGGTTCTAGAACTTCCAGTGTGGATTTTGATAGGGTTTTTGTTGACCATATAAGTTACCTTTCTTTATTCTGCTATCAGTAAGCGGGCCTCTCTGTGCTAAACCTGGTTCATTTCTGTGTTTGTCATTTCCTCTTACCTCACCGTCATTATTTGTGGGGGGCTTCTATCCAGCTTTGGGGTCCCCTTCTCTGGAGGCAAGAAAGGTCTTTGTTTTCCTCTACTAGGGGTAGCTAGATTCTCCGGCTGGCGCGTGTCATCTAGAATCAACGTAGGAATGATCCCCGGCTACTTCTAGTGTTGGCGTTAGGAGTAGATATATGGTCAACCCAGTTACCACTGCCCTATGAGCTGGATTTTTGTATTCTGCAGACTTCCACGTTCCTCTGAGACCCTCGCCATTGGGGTCATAACACCAGTCTTATACGCCGGAAAATACGGTAAGTACCTTTTTTATTTTTTGTATTTTTCCACTTCATGTTGATGATTTGAGTCTAATGTTTTTGGTCTTTTTTAACAGGCTTTATGGCGTGCTCCAGACTCTGACGGTGAGGAGGCTGGTCTAGATATCGACCTCTTCATCGATCTAGTCTGAGAGCGGGAGCCGCTGTGGAACATGGGGGACCGCCACTACGCTGATCTTGGTGTGACCCGATGGCTCTGGGAGGAAGTATGTCACGCAGTTGTGGACAATTGGGAGGACCTTGAGATTCAGGCCCAGAATCAAGCACGTAAGTATTCACAGTTCAGCAAGTTATGTTGCTGGATGTAATGTGTTGTATACTAACCAATTTGTGCCTTCACTTCACAGGGGACAGAGTTTTGAAGCAGTGGCGGTCACTCAGGGATCGCTTCAAAGAGTTCAACAACGAGATGCAGGCCTTGTGGATCAGGAGGACGCAGGAGCAAGTACAAATATGCTACAGCCCTGTTGTTCCTCCGGTCGACTATGGTTAGCAGAAGGTAAATATTCCCCACCCCATTTACTAAAAAATGTTTACATGTCTAACTTTTTTGGGGGGTTTTAGCCAGGGCCAAGCAATAACAATATATTATTTTTTTCTTTGTTCCACAGCATTGTAGTTGAACCCTTCTGGAGCGGTCCCTCAGGAGTCCGCCACCGGGGACCCTTCGACAGACATGTCCCATCAGCACCTTCCCTGCCTTTCCTCACATCTGGTCCCTCAGACCCATCCACCAGAGCTGGCGCATTGTGGCAGACTTCGTTATATGCACCTGCTGGTGAGTATGCAGCAGATCCGGTGAAAAAAGGGATCCGTCGCATCTGTTTATTACAATCTGCAACGGATCCGCCAAGACAACGGATTGTGATGCCAAAAAACTGATGTGTGAAAGGGGCATGAGGGACAATGCGGTAGGATGTTATTTCCATTGACACTATATGTCTTGGCATTCACAGAGTGCTGCTGTGCTGCTTTTTTATACATATTTTGCAGTCACTACAGCTTGAAGCTATTGACACTTTGGAAGTGCTGGTCAGGTTTTTTTTGTATAGCTAGTTTGGAGGGTTTGGCTCCCTCTGCTCTGATACTGCACTCCCCCCATTGACCCATTGGTGTTCCCAACCAATTCTACTTGCCCATTCAAATTGTAGGCTTGCAGCCCAGGAGAGACATTTGTCCATTATTGTAGGCTTTTTAGACCGAAAGTGGCATTTACAGTAGGATAGGGAAGGGTTATGCAGTGAGATAAGCTGTGGGGGCGATCTGCAGTCCCTTCTCCCAAAGTCTTTTAAGACAATTGACTCTGGGAGAAGGGACTGCAGATCGCCTCCACAGCTTATCTTTTACTACAATTGACTCCAAACGTCATCAGGGAGTGGTGGTGAAAGAAGCAGACCACAGCACCATCCCCTGATGTTTGTCTAGCACGCTTCCACAGCTTATGTTTTACTACAATTGACTCCAAGAGTCATCAGGGAGTGGTAGTGAAACAAGCAGACCACAGCACCATCCCCTGATGTTTAGTCTAGCACGGAGGGTGGTAAAAGCTGTGGGGAAATGACTGCAGAGACACCATTTGCTTTGGCAATGCCAACATGTACTTAGTCCTGCCAATAAAGGTCATTTGAATTGAATCACTCCAGATGGTGCTCTGTTTGAGAATCCATAGTGAATGATGTAACTCGAATTTAACCTCACAGGAAGTAAAAAAAACACAACAACCAACCAGAGATTAGCTGTATAGGGAGAACAGTAAAGCATTTTCAAATAAAGCATCTAACTAGAGTGGTTTGGGGTAAAAAACAGATATTCATAAATTACACTACATGTATCAATCTCTAAGTCTACGTTCACATTTGCGGTCTGCGCCGCAGCGTCGGGCGCCGCAGCGTCGCCGCCTGCGTCATGCACCCCTATATTTAACATGGGGGCGCATGGACATGCGTTGCACTTGCGTTTTGCGACGCATCCGTCACTGCGGCGCACGCGTCCGGGCGCAGAGGACGCAGCAAGTTGCATTTTTGCTGCGTCCAAAATCAACCAAAAAAAGGACGCATGCGTCGCAAAACGCAGCGTTGTGCATGCGTTTTTGTTTGCGTTGTGCGTTGCGTCGCCGACGCTGCGGCGCACAACGCAAATGTGAACGTAGCCTAATACAGGCGATGAGTAAGCGTTTCCCGATAAAAATTTCTTATAAACTATACACAAACGATGAGGTTATTTTCCTTCGACAAAAGAAATGGACAAATTAAATTAGGACTTTTTACACAAAATGTTTATTTGCCTAAATGCACATCCCATTTTAGCACTAGGAATGTCAACCACAAAAAAATTATCAAAAAATGCAGTCAGATATTTCATGACATCACAGCTTCTTGGCCACATGTTTTTTTTTTGTTTACAGGAAAACAGGCTCATCTAAAATACATGCTATAAAGCTTTTGTAGGCAACCATGAGTACTACTAAGCAATAATTTTAAAAAGACATAAGGAAACAAGTAGCAGGTTTTATAACATGTAATCAAGCTCATAACGAATGTAAGTGTTCTTTTCATCATTGTAGATACGAGGATAATGTGCAATGAGAGCATCTTGTGATCCAATATATATAGAATTGTAGATTTTCCAATAGACATCTCTCACTTTTCTAGCTGGATGGAAAAGGCCCTGTAAAAAAAACAAAACCTAAATTAGAACATAACTTGCACAACAAAACATGAATATTGTCACATAGTTAGATTAAGCCAAGGTGTTACATTCGCATAGTATACAAGATTGCACATCATAAAATAGTGTAACATGCCACAAGTTAAAAGTTAGGTCATAAATTATTTTTCAAGACTTAAAATCAGTCTTTAGGCCAAGTTTCCATATACCTGTGTCATCCAGACTAGTTTTTTTGGGCTTCAACTGATGAAAAAACAGTACTGGTTACCAGGAATTTTCACCAGTTTCTATTGTAAAACTTTGGGCACAGGTTTTTTTTTATGTCACCTCATCGGGGGAAAAAAAATAAATTCAAACATGCACTATTAGAAACAACAATTCTGCCCCTAACCGCCCCCCAAAAAAACAAAGAAAAACATCAAAACACCATATTGTTAGGGAAAGAAACAAGAGAAAATCCTATATTTAAGTCTTAAAAGGGTATAAAGCCCTGATCTCAGGGGAACCAGTCGATGAGACCCACAGATATATTAATAGGTGATATCTTTGTTTTTTCGTGGCAATAACTCTTTTAAGGGAATTTGTTAGTAGGATCGACCCGCTTAAACATCTATATAACTATCCAGGTCTTAGGAAGCTGAATATAACGATTCTGTGATATAGTTGTGCTCAAAAGTTTACATACCCCGGCACAATTTTTGCTGTCTTGGCCTTTTTTCCCAGAGAATATGAATGATAACACTCATGGCTAGTGGTTGGGTGAAGCAATTTATCAAACCAGTGTGTTTGCTCTTTTCTAATCATAATGACAACCCAAAAAATCCAAATGACCCTGATCAAAAGTTTACATACCCCATTTCTTAATTCCGTATATTGCCCCCTCTAACATCAATGACGGCTTGAAGTCTTTTGTCGTAGTTGTGGATGACGTTTTTATTTTATCAGATGGTAAACATGCCCACTCTTGTTGGTAAAAAAAACCCTCCAGTTCCTGTAAATTCCTGGGCTGTCTAGCATGAACTGCGCGCGCTTGAGTTATCCCCAGAGTGGCTCTATGATATTAAGGTCAGGAGACTGAGATGGCCACTGAGAACCTTCAGTTTGTTTTGCTGTAACAAATGACAGGTAGTCTTGGCCTTGAATCATTGTCATGTTGGAACGTCCAAGTAAGGCTTCTCTCACACTAACATCGGGCTCGGCCCGTCGCAGTGCGTCGGGCCGAGGTTACCGACGCTATCAGTGAATGCGCCGCACAACGGGGGCAGCGGATGCATTTTTCCAGCGCATCCGCTGCCCCATTGTGAGGTGCGGGGAAGTGTGGGCGGAGTTCCGGCCGCGCATGCGCGGTCGGAAAAAGCGGACCGTCGGCAGCAAAAAACGTTACATGTAACGTTTTTTGCTCCCGGCGGACCGCCACAACACGGCGCAACCGTCTCACGACGGTTGCAACGTGTGTCAATGGGTCGCAAAGCATCGCTAATGTTAGTCTATGGGGCAAAAACGCATCCTGCAGACAACTTTGCAGGATGCGTTTTTTCCCCTAAACGACGCATTGCGACGTATTGAAAAAAACGCTAGTGTGAAAGAAGCCTAAGTCACATGTGCAGCAGTATTTGCTGATAACGTGCCGCATTCATCTTTCCTTCAACTTTGATCAAGTTTCCTGTGCCTTTGTAGCTCACATCCCCAAAACATCAGCGATCCACCTCCGTGCTTTACAATAGGAATGGTGTTCCATTCATCAAAGGCCTTGTTGACCTCTCTCCAAATGTAATGTTTATGGTTGTGGCCAAAAAGTTCAATTTTGGTTTCATCACTCCAAATTATCTTGCTCCAGAAGTTTTGAGGTTTGTCTCTATGCGTATTGTAGGCAAGATACTATGTGGCATTTGTGCAGTACTGGCTTTCTTCTGGCGACTCGACCATGCAGTCCATTTTTCTTCAAGTGCCTCCTTATTGTGCATCTTGAAACAGCCACACCGCTAGTTTTCAGAGAGTCCAGTATTTCAGCTGATGTTATTTGTGGGTTTTTCTTTGCATCCCGAACAATTTTCCTGGCAGTTGTTGATTAAATTCTTGTCGGTCCACATCACAGTGGTTTTGTTTTTAACCCCTTAATCCCATATGACGTACTATCCCGTCAAGGTGACGTGGGACTTAATTCCCAGTGACGGGATAGTACGTCATAGCCGATCGGCCACGCTCACGGGAGGAGCGCGGCCGATGTCAGCTGCCTATCGCAGCTGACATCCAGCACTGTGTGCCAGGAGCGGTCACGGACCGCCCCCGGCACATTAACCCCCGGCACACCGCAATCAAACATGATCGCGGTGTACCGGAGGTACAGGGAAGCATCGCGCAGGGAGGGGGCTCCCAACGGGCTTGCCTGAGAAGATCGGTACAAGGGAATGTACTCACCTTGTACCAAGCGTCTCCTCCCTGCAGGCCCCAGATCCAAAATGGCCGTGGGGCTGCATCCGGGTCCTGCAGGGAGGACTTCCGGGTCAGGAGCAGGCTGCAGCTGCAGCTCTGCAAGCCTGCAGCGATGTAAGTGAGATCGCCGATCTGATAGAGTGCTATGCAAACTATCAGATCGGCGATCTGTGATGTCCCCCCCTGGGACAAAGCAAAAAAGTAAAAAAAAATGTCCACATGTGTAAAAAAAAAATAAAA
The DNA here is from genome assembly GCF_051348905.1 of Ranitomeya variabilis. Classification (NCBI taxonomy): domain Eukaryota; kingdom Metazoa; phylum Chordata; class Amphibia; order Anura; family Dendrobatidae; genus Ranitomeya; species Ranitomeya variabilis. The sequence goes on along the minus strand of NC_135238.1, from coordinate 105,668,783 downwards.
AAATAAAATAATAATTTCCTAAATAAAGAAGAAAAAAAAAAAATATTATTCCCATAAATACATTTCTTTATCTAAAAAAAATAAAAAATAAATAAAAGTACACATTTAGTATCACCGCGTCCGTAACGACCCAACCTATAAAACTGTCCCACTAGTTAACCCCTTCAGTGAACACCGTAAGAAAAAAAAAAAAAACGAGCCAAAAAAACAACGCTTTATTATCATACCGCCAAACAAAAAGTGAAATAACACGCGATCAAAAAGACGTATATAAATAACCATGGTACCACTGAAAACGTCATCTTGTCCCGCAAAAAACAAGCTGCCATATAGCATCATAACCAAAAAAATAAAAAAGTTATAGTCCTCAGAATAAAGCGATGCAAAAATAATTATTTTTTCTATAAAATAGCTTTTATCGTATAAAAGCGTCAAAACATAAAAAAATGATATAAATGAGGTATCGCTGTAATCGTACTGACCCGACGAATAAAACTGCTTTATCAATTTTACCAAACGTGGAACGGTATAAACGCCTCCCCCAAAAGAAATTCATGAATAGCTGGTTTTTGGTCATTCTGCCTCACAAAAATCGGAATAAAAAGTGATCAAAAACTGTCACGTGTCCGAAAATGTTACCAATAAAAACGTCAACTCGTCCCGCAAAAAACAAGACCTCACATGACTCTGTGGACCAAAATACGGAAAAATTATAGGTCTCAAAATGTGGAGACGCAAAAACTTTTTTGCTATAAAAAGCGTCTTTTAGTGTGTGACAGCTGCCAATCATAAAAATCCAATATAAAAAACGCTATAAAAGTAAATCAAACCCCCCTTCATCACCCCCTTAGTTAGGGAAAAATAATAAAATTAAAAAAATGTATTTATTTCCATTTTCCTATTAGGGCTAGGGTTAGGGTTAGGGTTGGGGCTAGGCTTAGGGTTGGGGCTAAAGTTAGGGTTGGGGATAAAGTTAGCGTTGGGGTTGGGGCTAAAGTTAGGGTTTGGATTACATTTACGGTTGGGAATAGGGTTGGGATTAGAATTAGGGGTGTGTCAGGGTTAGGGGTGTGGTTAGGGTTACAGATGGGATTAGGGTTAGGGGTGTGTTTGGATTAGTTTCAGGTAGAATTGGGGAGTTTCCACTGTTCAGGCACATCAGGGTCTCTCCAAACGCGACATGGCGTCCGATCTCAATTCCAGACAATTCTGCGTTGAAAAAGTAAAACAGTGCTCCTTCTCTTCCGAGCTCTCCCGTGCGCCCAAACAGGGGTTTACCCCAACATATGGGGCATCAGCGTACTCGGGACAAATTGGACAACTTTTGGGGTCCAAGTTCTCTTGTTATCTCTGGGAAAATAAAAATTTGGGGGGCTAAAAATCATTTTTGTGGGAAAAATAAGATTTTTTTATTTTCACGGCTCTGCGTTGTGAACTGTAGTGAAACACTTGGGGGTTCAAAGCTCTCAAAACACATCTAGATAAGTTCCTTGGGAGGTCTAGTTTCCAATATGGGGTCACTTGTGGGGGAGTTTTACTGTTTGGGTACATCAGGGGCTCTGCAAATGCAACGTGACGCTTGCAGACCAATCCATCTAAGTCTGCTTTCCAAATGGCTCTCCTTCCCTTCCGAGCTCTGCCATGCGCCCAAACAGTGGTTCCCCCCCACATATGGGGTATCAGCGTACTCAGGACAAATTGGACAACAACTTTTGGAGTCCAATTTATCCTGTTACCCTTGTGAAAATACAAAACTGGGGGCCAAAAAAATCATTTTTCTGAAAAAAAAAAAAGAATTTTTATTTTCACGGCTCTGCGTTATAAACTGTAGTGAAACACTTGGGGGTTCAAAGCTCTCAAAACACATCAAGATAAGTTACTTAGGGGGTCTACTTTCCAAAATGGTGTCACTTGTGGGGGTTTTTAATGTTTAGGCACATCAGGGGTTCTCCAAACGCGACATGGTTTCCCATCTCAATTCCAGTCAATTTTGCATTGAAAAGTCAAATGGCGCTCCTTCCCTTCCGAGCTCTGCTATGCGCCCAAACAGTGGTTTACCCCCACATATGGGGTATCGTTGTACTCAGGACAAATTGCACAACAACTTTTGTGGTCTAATTTCTTCTCTTACCCTTGGGAAAATAAAAAATTGGGGGCGAAAAGATCATTTTTATGAAAAAATATGATTTTTTATTTTTACGGCTCTGCATTATAAACTTCTGTGAAGCACTTGGTGGGTCAAAGTGCTCACCACACATCTAGATAAGTTCCTTAAGGGGTCTACTTTCCAAAATGGTGTCACTTGGGGGGGGGGTTCAATGTTTAGGGACTTCAGGGGCTCTCCAAACGCAACATGGCGTCCCATCTCAATTCCAGTCAATTTTGCTTTGAAAAGTCAAATGGCGCTCCTTCGCTTCCGAGCTCTGTCATGTGCCCAAACAGTGGTTTACCCCCACATATGGGGTATCGGTGTACTCAGGACAAATTGTACAACATCTTTTCAGGTCCATTTTCTCCTGTTACCCTTGGTAAAATAAAACAAATTGGAGCTGAAGTGAATTTTGTGTTAAAAAGTTAAATGTTCATTTTTATTTAAACATTCCAAAAATTCCTGTGAAACACCTGAAGGGTTAATAAACTTCTTGAATGTGGTTTTGAGCACCTTGAGGGGTGCAGTTTTTAGAATGGTGTCACACTTGGGTATTTTCTATCATATAGACCCCTCAAAATGACTTCAAATGAGATGTGGTCCCTAAAAGAGAATGGTGTTGTAAAAATGAGAAATTGCTGGTCAACTTTTAACCCTTATAACTCCCTAACAAAAAAAAATGTTGGTTCCAAAATTGTGCTGATGTAAAGTAGACATGTGGGAAATGTTACTTATTAAGTATTTTGTGTGACATATCTCTGTGATTTAATTGCATACAAATACAAAGTTGGAAAATTGCGAAATTTTCAAAATTTTCACCAAATTTCAATTTTTTTCACAAATAAACGCAGGTAATATCAAAGAAATTTTACCACTATCATGAAGTACAATATGTCACGAGAAAACAATGTCAGAATCACTGGGAGCTGTTGAAGCGTTCCAGAGTTATAACCTCATAAAGGGACAGTGGTCAGAATTGTAAAAATTGGCCCGGTCATTAACGTGCAAACCACCCTCGGGGCTTAAGGGGTTAAAGAACCCCTGATTTTTCATTTGTTCATCACAGTTTGAACACTGCTGACTGGCTTTATCAATTCCTTGGATATCTTTTTGTATCTCTTTTCTGTTTTATACAATTCAATCACCTTTTCCCGTAGATCCGTTGACAATTCTTTTAATTTTCCCATGACTCACAACCCAGAAACGCAAGTGGCTGGATAAAAGATACAAGAGTCTGTCTGGATCCCAGAAACTCACTCAGCTTTTATGCACACACACTGATTACAAGCAAACAGGTCACAGATGAGGACGTTACCTTTAGCGGCCATTCAACCCCATTTGTGTCAAGTCAACTTTTGTGCATGTTATCATGCCAAAATCACCACGGTATGTGAACTGTTGATCAGGATCATTTGGATGTTTTGGGTTGTCATTATGATTTAAAAATAGAAAACACAGGCGTTTAATAATAAATGGCTTCACCCAACCAGTAACCATGAGTGGAGAAAAAGTTTTGGTGCCATCATTAATATTCTCTGAAAAAAGGCCAAGAAAAGGCGTGGCCTGACAGCCTAGAGGTGAAGACGCACTTCATGAGAGCTCAGTCTGACCTGCAGAAACTTAGTAACATATCACCATTTTTGCTGGCCTTCAACCCCCCAAAGATTGCCTGCAGTGCTCGGGGACACAGCGAGGACTCTCCTGGCCCAAAACTGTTGCTTCTGGTGGTAGCCTGTAGAACGGAGCATGCAGACCCTGGAGGATAGGACTTGGCCAGGCGCCATATTCCCCCCCCCAGGCTCTGGATGGTGACAGCTTAAAAAAGACCTCCAGTGAATCAGCGGTGAGTCCATCGGGTACTACAGCCTTCCTGTACGGTCCCCCGGCTTCTCCCTCCCTGCTGTGAGCCTGCCTTGCTCCCCTGCCTGGCACCTGAGACGCCCGTCTGCCTACTGCTTCCAGCTCCACGTGGTGTTCTCCCATTCGCATCCACCTCCCTCTCTTCACTATTTACAATTACCTCGCCAGCCCTGTGTCTCCTTTGGGGTCCTCTGCGCTGATTGAGGGGATCCCTCTGTCCCGGCTTCTCTCATTTTTGGAGGTGGCACTGCTGGACTGCCCCCCTGCTTGAATGTGCACCCCCTCCAGCGCCATCTTGGAGGGACTTTGTGGGGCTGCAGTGGCTCTGTGTTATCCGAGGCTTAGCTGGAGCTCAGGTTACAAAGCTGCTCTGACTTGATACTTTGCTGCCACCTACTCGCGGCTGAGTAACTGCTCGGCACGTTCAATTGCTATATTTTACATTAGAGTTCCTATAGCTAATGGGAAATTAATTCTACACTGAACTCTAATAAATCAACCTGCCTGGATTCATTCTATATCATACCTTGAGAGTTCCATGATGACTTTATCCATACCCCCCCCCCCATATCTTGTTAGGGACAACGCGTAATATGCTTCCCCTTTGACTTCACTTTCCCTAAAGCTGGACATATAATACTGGGATTCTCTACAGTATATAGCCGCCCTACCCTAATGCCTAAATTGCGCGAAACCAACTCAAAGTACTCTAGCAATAGCTTTCTCGCACTAACGGATGTGGACGCCAACATGTCTCCTGGACCACACTCCCAATCGGAATCCTCCAATTCCTCTATGCTGGATGGGGCAGACTCAGAGATGATTCCAGCTTCTACAACCAGGATCCCAAATACCCCAACTCCAGACCAAACAGCTTTACTCTCACAGTTCCAGTCTATTTTACATTCAGAACTATTAAAAATGTCGGACAAGCTAACTAAAGCTCTAACCAATGAGACCAGAGACCTGGGCTCCCGTACTTCCGACCTTGAAGATAGGATGGACTCAACCCTCACAACTCTTGCCACCCAGGAAAAAGATATCGAGATGCTCCATGATGAGATCTACACCCTTAACAACAAACTAGAAGATTTTGAAAATCACGCCCGTAGAAGTAACATTGGAATCAGAGGGCTGCCTGAAACAATCACAGATCTCCAGTCTACGGTGACAGCTCTGTTTCAAGAACTTCTACCCGGAATGTCCATTGAGCGTTTGGAAATGGACCGCATCCACAGAGCTTTGACCAATCGTAAGCCAGATGGCCCACTGAGGGACATAATTCTTAAGCTGCAATTCTATAAAACAAAAGAACAACTTTTACAGGCGGTAAGAAAGTCTGCACCTTTGGTATTCCAAGGCAATCCCTATGAACTTTTCCCTTACTTGGCTCCTACTACCATCGCCAAAAGACGGGCAATTAAACAATACCTAGAAATTCTTCGCTCCAAGAACATTAAGTATCGTTGGAGATTCCCCTTTAAACTGATGTTTACCCATCTTTAAGAGGTCCACACAGTCCTCTCCCCCCGAAGGTGCTAGCCGCTGCCTCACTAAATTGCAGCTCATGGATCCCCCTTCGCCCCTTCCAACCTCATCTTCAATGTCTCAACCCAAGGATCGCTGCTCCAAACTGCATGAGCCAACTATTCCCCCTTGAAATCGTATATGATCTCTAGTCCTATTTCGAGTTCAAGACAATCAATAGGCTATTTTACATGTTGTCTTCATGGCCCTTTGTACAAATTGTTAGCCTATTACTCTTCATCGCCTTAAAAATTTGACTGAGCATATGTGCCCGAGTTTTAGGTGCATCTTAATGTCTTCATCGATAAAGATTTGTATAAGATTCTTCAGTTTATTTTCTTAGACATCTACGGAGCGTACAATTTCAACTGGACTGGTAATCGCTCCTCCACTTGATCTACAGGAAGGATAAGTGACTTTACTTAATACTTAATATATGTATATATTTGTGGTTTTCATTTCCTCCAATTACATATCCGAGATCTATTCTAAATTTCACTATACTGTTGCTGACCACGTACTATACTATGTTATATTACTTTTTACTTTGGTTATGTTGGTACTCATTACTGTTACCTTTATGAGACTTGTTTTAAACTTTATTATACGGTTGTTGATCCACTATTATATTGTGCTATGTTACTGTTTTACACATCCAGCTCACCCTACTAACCCACCCCACCCTCTATATCTAACTTTACCTATTATACACTATATTGCGTTGTCCCTGACAAATCCACATGACCCTAGTGTTAATACACACTGCTGCTCAGCACCTTGTGCTTAGCCATCGTTAAAGTTACCCCTCTTTCCCCTATAGATTTCCCTTACCCGACCCAAACTACATGTGTTGTCCTGACTACCCAACTCTCCACTTTTATTACTTGCCCAAGTGAATTCTACCAACTTAGTCCATTCCAAAGTGTTATTTCCACTTCCAAACCATGATTAGTAGCTACCATAAGCACGTTTAACACCTTTTCATCATGCCACTAACAATCATATCACACAACGTGCGAGGCCTTAATTCTCTGCACAAATGTACTAAGGCCTTCTGCTACTACAGATCCCAACAAGCAGATGCAGTATGTCTCCAAGAGACACACTTCTCAACTAGCTCTTACCCAAGATTTTTGTCCGCCTCCTACCCGCTATTTTACTTCGCAAATGCCCCAAACAAAACCAAAGGTGTCGCTATCTCTTTTAAGAAGTCCGTTCCCTTTGTTTTTAAATCTTCAGTTGTTGACAAAGAAGGCCGTTACTTAATGGTGACGGGCTCAATTTCCGATGAGCTGGCAACCATTGTTTCCTACTATACTCCTAATACTCAAACTGCCTTTTTTTCTCAGTTATTGGAACTAGTCTCAGAACATGCCCAAGGGACCACACTATTATGTGGAGACTCCAATTGTATACTTAAAGCTAGCCTTGATAAGTCTACAAGCCCACAATCCCCCACCATTATATCCTTCTTCGGACTCAACTGCCCTCAACAAACTCCTCTCCCATTATCATTGGGTGGACTTATGGAGACACCTACACCCTTCAAAGATTATACTTATTTCTCCTCACGCCATTTAGTTTACACTAAATTGACCATATCTTTGTTCATCCACCCTTTATCCTAAACGTGTCAAACATTTGTATTCAATCCACTCCATGGTCTGATCACTCTCCAATCCAATTCATATGCTCCACACTTCACCCTAGACCCCGCTCATTCAACTGCACTTTGAACGATTCTTTGCTCTCTTACCCTGAAATTGCTCAAAAATTAAAAAAAAACACCTCGATGATTACTTCTCCTTGAATCAACAATCAGCTTCCTCACCAATTTCCCTATGGGAAGCTCATAAGGCAGTGTTAAGAGGCTTCTGCATTCAGGAGGCATCTCGCAAGAAAAAAGAAAGGTGTGCAAGGATAGCTGAATTAGAGGGCAAGGTATTAGTTTTATAGTCCCAGCTGAAGAACGCACCCTCATCTGCTACGTACCAAGACCTTTCCCATGCTCGTACGGAACTTGACCTCTGCCTTCCTGAAAACGCAGACCGTGCCATATGCTGGTCTCAGCAACGCTTCTACGCCCTTAATAAGAATAACTCTAATTTAGCTCGACGTTTAAAATGTCTACCCCTACCTCGTCCCCCCATACGTTTATGTACAACTTTGGGCATTACATCTAATCCACAACAGATTACTCATTTGTTTCTGCAAAAGCTAAAGCAGCTATACAACGTCACTACCACTGTAAACACAGAAAGGATGGATGCCTTTTTAGATTCTATTCCTCTCCCAGCCCTTAGTTCTGGCATGACTGAACTCCTAAATCAAACTATCACTCCTAGTGAAATAGAATTAGCTATTCAGCAACTGAAAATTAATAAAAAACCGGGTCCTGACGGATTTACGGCCCTCTACTATAAAAAATACGCTTAGGTACTAATACCTCACCTCACCAACGATTTTAACTCTTTAAGGGATGGTAAACCAGGGGGAGTCTCTTTAATGGCTGCAATATCCATGATACCAAAACCTAATTCTGAACACTTACTCAGGTCTAATTATAGGCCAATATCCCTTATTAACATAGACCTTAAAATACTGGCTAAAATTCTATCTCAGCGTTTAAACTCAGGCCTGGGAACTAATACATAGAGATCAGGTAGGCTTTGTCCCTTGTAGACAGGCCTCAGACAATATACGAAGAGTCAACCACCTGCTGCATCACTGCAAGCAGCGCAACATACCAAGCATGTTACTGTTGCTGGATATTAAAAAAGCCTTTGACTATTTCTTGGCCTTATCCGTTTGCGGTCCTGCGAAAACGGAAGTTCCCTGACTACTTTCTCTCATGGATTCATGCTCTTTACAGTTCCCCATCGGCTTATGTATGCTATAATGGCTTCTCCTCTGCGCTTTTCCTCATTAGTAGAGGCACTCGACAAGGATGTCCCCTATCGCCCTTATTAATCCTTTTGGCATTCGAACCCTTAGCTATTCATCTTCGACTCAATTCTAATATACAGGGAGTAAATATAGCATCAGTTTCCCATAAACTCTTTTTGTTAGCAGATGACATGCTACTTCTCCTAACACCTCAGACATCCTTGCCGGCCCTACTTCAAATTCTTAGTAATTTTGAATATATATCTGGTTTACAGGTCAATCCTTCTAAATCTTATGCCATGAATATATCCTTCCCTTAACCTACTGTCTCACAGCTCCAACACGATTTTCCGTTTCAATGGGCCACTAAAGACTTGGACTATCTAGGAGTGAAACTAACTGCCAATTTAGACTCCCTTTATGCAGCCAATTACCCCCACATGCTCCGTAAACTTCGTTTACTACTCCAGTCATGGGAGAAGTTGCACCTCTCCTGGCTCGGCCACGTGCGTGCATTGAAGATGACTATCCTTCCCAAATTACTTTATTTCGAGTTGCCGGTCCCTGTCCCTTCACACCACCTCAAAATAGCCCAACGACTAGTTGATACTTTTGCTTGGGGGGGGGGGGGTGGCCTTCCTAGGGTTAAAAGAGCTACCCTCCATCGCCATCGCTTGAAAGGAGGTTTAGGGGTTCCAAACCTTTCTAAATATTATCAAGCAGCCTAACTAGGTCAATTGACCCAATATCATGCCTACTCTGAACCTCCTCTGTGGCTTTCTCTAGAGGCCCCTGAATTTCACTCGGGTACCCTCGATACAATATTATGGATTCTCCCAGCTCAGCGTAGACACGTCTCAAATCCCATTTTAGCTCACTCTTAAGATTTGGGATTCGTTGAAATATTCCTCGCAGCTAATTTCACCATTCTTGTCTCTCGCCCCCTTTGGGGCAATATCCAGTTCCTTCAAGGCATGGAGTCCCTTAGGAACTTTCGTTTATGGGTCGTTGCAGGGATAACCAGAATCCATCACCTTTTTAATGTGGATGGGATTTTTTCCTTTTTCGGTCCTGAGTGAAAAATACCATCTCCCCCCTGGAGAGGTATTTCTTTACTTGCAACTTAAACATTTTGTCAATTCATTACTAAAAAACTCTACCCCTCCTTATTTAGTCACTCCCTTTGAACAAAGATGCCGCCAAAATCCACACGCTCCAGGCATTATATCTCTCCTTTACTCTCATATCAATTCCTCCTCTCATAGGCGCTGCTTGAACTACACTTCTCGCTGGGAGTCTGACATTGGTTCCACTTTGACCGATTCAGAATGGTCTCAAATCTGGTCCTCCTCTACTGGAGGTATATTAAATACCCTTATGCTAGAAACGAATTATAAGGTGTTGACCAGGTGGTACCTGACCCCAGCCAGAGTGGCTAAAGCAGTCACCAACTACTCTCCAAATTGCTTTAGAGGATTAAATTCCACAGGTGATATGTTCCATATCTGGTGGCTATGCCCGATTGTACGCAGATTTTGGATTAGAATATACCACCTTATCTTCTCTATAACAAATATCAATCTTACAAAAAACCCTTGGGAGGCTCTACTTAACAAGTGTATCCCCAACACCCCTAAACACGCTCAAGCCCTCATCACATTTATATTCCTGGCAGCCAAACAAACCATAGCTTCAGCTTGGAAAAAAACAAATCTAGAATTATCTGCAGTTAAAACACGCCTTTCTTGGTACATGATAAACGAAAAATTATCTGCCATACTTACAAAGTTCAATAAGGTACAATTGGTGTGCACTCAGTCAATTTGGAAGGTGAGGTGCAGGTGTCATGGACAGGAGAGTCCCCGTACAAGTAAAGTTTAGAAGACACCGCACACTCTTAATAGATATTTATGCAAATTGTGCAAAATTTATTCAATATAACACTACACGTTAGTGACACATGGGAGCAATGTACAATTATAGGATAAGCGACCACTTGTAGTAACAATTCTTGTAAGGCGGGAGCGCCGCCTTACAAGATAACCACCCCAGGTTCAGCACACAGGGCAGCATACCACGACTGGTCACACACCGCCTTATCTGCTAATAGCGATATTATGATTAAGGCTCAGGAGAGCCGAAATGTCAATTGAATTGTTACTACAAGTGGTCGCTTATGCTATAATTGTACATTGCTCCCATGTGTCACTAACGTGTAGTGTTATATTGAATACTTACAAAGTTGGCAAGTTTGAGAAAATTTGTCTTCCCTGGGCGGAGTATGCCAACCACACCCCCTTTGCCACACCAGTATTTCATCTGACCAATCCTGAATCTGATTGAATCATTTAACCGGAATCGGACACACTATAACCCTCTTCCAGGGTTCCCCCCCTTCCCCTGCCTCTTAAGGCCCCGTCTCACATAGCGAGATCGCTAGCGAGATCGCTGCTGAGTCACAAGTTTTGTGACGCAACAGCGACCTCCATAGCGATCTCGCTATGTGTGACACGTACCAGCGATCAGGCCCCTGCTGCGAGATCGCTGGTCGTGTCGGAATGGCCTGGACCTTTTTTTGGTCGTTGAGGCCCCGCTGACATTGCTGAATCGGTGTGTGTGACACCGATCCAGCGATGTCTTCACTGGTAACCAGGGTAAACATCGGGTTACTAAGCGCAGGGCCGCGCTTAGTAACCCGATGTTTACCCTGGTTACCAAAAAAAACAAACACTACATACTCGCCTTTCGGTGTCCAGGTCCCTTGCCGTCTGCTTCCTGCTCTCACTGACTGCCGGCCGTACAGTGAGAAGTGAGAGCACAGCAGTGACGTCACCGCTGCGCTCTGCTCTCAGTGTACGGCCGGATCTCAGTCAGAGCAGGAAGCAGACGGCAAGGGACCTGGACACCGAAAGGCGAGTATGTAGTGTTTGTTTTTTTTGGTAACCAGGGTAAACATCGGGTTACTAAGCGCGGCCCTGCGCTTAGTAACCCGATGTTTACCCTGGTTACCCGGGTGCTGCAGGGGGACTTCGGCATCGTTGAAGACAGTTTCAACGATGCCGAAGTCGTTCCCCTGATCGTTGGTCGCTGGGGAGAGCGGTCTGTGTGACAGCTCCCCAGCGACCACACAGAGACTTACCAACGATCACGGCCAGGTCGTATCGCTGGTCGTGATCGTTGGTAAATCGCTTAGTGAGACGGGGCCTTTACCCTGTTGTTTGTTCGTTTGTTTGTTTACTGCTTATATGTCCTCTTATACAGATTTTAAAAATATGTTTGTATTGAGGTTTTTTCTTCAACTTTTATGCAAAATTCAATAAAAATCTATTGTTTAAAAAAAAAGGCCAAGAAAAAAAATTATGCCAGGGTGAGACGTGTAACACAGGACAGTAGAATTGAACTAAAATAGTTTAGCAGCTGCAGCTCTCCCAGCTCTGCTGTATTGCAAAAATATTGCAACACTGGCTACTTGTGAGATGGAAACTGAAGCTGAGAGGAACCTGCAGTTCCTGCATGTGTCATTTAGGCCTCACTCACACGTCAGAAACATGCATGTGAAAAAATGGTACCGGTGCTGTAGATCAGTGTGTCCATTTTTACCATTTGTGTCCACTCTTACTATAAAGGTTTATCATAAGTGCTTTTCATGCATGGATAAATTACAACGCCATCCCTGTGCTGTACGTGTTTTTCACGGACCCACAGACTTCTATTGGCCCTTATAATTTGTGGTGTTGGAAAAAAAATTTGACGTCTCCATTATGTGAAAAACAGACATGTGAACAGCACTGTAAATTATAATTGGTACGCGTTGTATCAGTGAAAAAAATGGGTACAATAAGTACGTGCAACATGAACATCTGAATGAAGACTTATAATCACACAGCTCTGCAGTGGGATCAGAGAGAGATGCAGTAATTGATGCCAAAGGAGCCCCTACCAAGTAATGAGTAGTAATGCCAACATTTCAGATTTTAACCCCTTTACCCCATGGGTGGTTTGCACGTTAATGACTGGGTCAATTTTTACAATTCTGATAATTGTCCCTTTATGAGGTTATTAACTCTGGAACGCTTCAACGGATCCTGATGATTCTGACATTGTTTTCTCTTGACATATTGTACTTCATGATAGTGGTAAAGTTTCTTTGATAGTACCTGCGTTTATTTGTGAAAAAAAAACAGACATTTGGCGAAAATTTCGCAATTTTCCAACTTTGAATTTTATGCCGTGGAATCACAGAGATATATCACACAAAATACTTAAGTAACATTTCCCACATGTCTTCTTTAAATCAGCACAATTTTGGAACCAATTTTATTTTTTGTTATGGAGTTATAAGTGTTAAAAGTTGACCAGCAATTTCTCATTTTTACAACATTTTTTTTTTTAGGGACCACATCACATTTGAAGTCATTTTGAGGGGTCTATATGATAGAAAATAACCAAGTGTGACACCATTCTAAAAACTGCACCCCTCAAGGTGCTCAAAACCACATTCAAGAAGTTTATTAACCCTTCTGGTGCTTCACAGGAATTTTTGGAATGTTTAAAAAACATTTTGTTTTTCACAAAAAAATTAACTTCAGCTCCAATTTGTTTTAGTTTACCAAGGGTAACAGGAGAAATTGGACCCCAAAAGTTGTTGTACAATTTGTCCTGAGTACGCCGATACCCCACTTGTGAGGGTAAACCACTGTTTGGGCAGAGCTCAGAAGGGAAGGAGCGCCATTTGACTTTTCAATACAAAATTGACTGGAATTGAGATCGGACGTCATGTCGCGTTTGGAGAGCCCCTGATGTGCCTAAACATTGAAACCCCACACAAGTGACACCATTTTGGAAAGCAGACCCCCAAAGGAACTTATCTAGATGTGTGGTGAGCACTTGGACCCACCAAGTGCTTCACAGAACTTTATAATGTAGAGCCGTAAAAATAAAAAAAGTATTTTTTTCACACAAAAATGATCTTTTCGCCCCCAATTTTTTATTTTCCCAAGTGTAACAGAAATCAGACCCCAAAAGTAGTTGTGCAATTTGTCCTGAGTACGCTGATACCCCATATGTGGGGGTAAACCACTGTTTGGGCGCATGGCAGAGCTGGGAAGGGAAGGAGTGCCGTTTGACTTTTCAATGCAAAATTGGCTGGAATTGAGATCGGACGCCATGTCGCGTTTGGATAGCCCCTGATGTGCATAAACAGTGGAAACCCCCGAATTCTAACTGAAACCCTAACCCAAACAAACCCCTAACCCTAATCCCAACCCCAACACAGCCCTAACCCCAACACAGCCCTAACCCCAACACAGCCCTAACCCCAACACAGCCCTAACCCCAACACAGCCCTAACCCCAACACAGCCCTAACCCCAACACAGCCCTAACCCCAACACAGCCCTAACCCCAACACAGCCCTAACCCCAACACAGCCCTAACCCCAACACAGCCCTAACCCCAACACAGCCCTAACCCCAACACAGCCCTAACCCCAACACAGCCCTAACCCCAACACAGCCCTAACCCCAACACAGCCCTAACCCCAACACAGCCCTAACCCCAACACAGCCCTAACCCCAACACAGCCCTAACCCCAACACAGCCCTAACCCCAACACAGCCCTAACCCCAACACAGCCCTAACCCCAACACAGCCCTAACCCCAACACAGCCCTAACCCCAACACAGCCCTAACCCCAACACAGCCCTAACCCCAACACAGCCCTAACCCCAACACAGCCCTAACCCCAACACAGCCCTAACCCCAACACAGCCCTAACCCCAACACAGCCCTAACCCCAACACAGCCCTAACCCCAACACAGCCCTAACCCCAACACAGCCCTAACCCCAACACAGCCCTAACCCCAACAGCCCTAACCCCAACACAGCCCTAACCCCAACACAGCCCTAACCCCAACACAGCCCTAACCCCAACACAGCCCTAACCCCAACACAGCCCTAACCCCAACACAGCCCTAACCCCAACACAGCCCTAACCCCAACACAGCCCTAACCCCAACACAGCCCTAACCCCAACACAGCCCTAACCCCAACACAGCCCTAACCCCAACACAGCCCTAACCCTAATCCCAACCCTAACCACACCCCCAACTCCAACACACCCCTAACCCTAAACCCAACAATAACCCTAACCCTGACACACCCCTAACCCTAATCCCAACCGTAAATGTAATCCAAACCCTAACTTTAGCCACAACCCTAACTTTAGCCCTAACCCTAACTTTAGCCCCAACCCTAACCCTAATGGGAAAATGGAAATACATACATATTCTTTTCTTTTAGTATTTTTCCCTAACTAAGGGGGTGACAATGGTGGGCTTGATTTACTATTTATAGCGGGTTTTTTAGCGGATTTTTATGATTGGCAGCTGTCACACACTAAAAGACGCTTTTTATTGCAAAAAATAGTTTTTGCATCCCCACCTTTTGATAGCTATAATTTTTCAATATTTTGGTTCACAGAGTCATGTAAGGTCTTGTTATTTACGGGACGAGTTGACGTTTTTATTGGTACCATTTTCGGGCACGTGACATTTTTTGATCGCTTTTTATTCCGATTTTTGTGAGGCAGAATAACCAAAAACCAGCAATTCATGAATTTCGTTTGGGGGAGGAGTTTATACCGTTCCACGTTTGGTAAAATTGATAAAGCAGTTTTATTCTTTGGGTCAGTACGATTACATTGATACCTCATTTATATCACTTTTTTTGTGTTTTGGCGCTTTTATACGATAAAAACTAGTTTATATAAAAAAATAATTATTTTTGCATCGCTTTATTCTGAGGACTATAACTTTTTATTTTTTCACTGATGACGCTGTATGGCGGCTCGTTTTTTGCGGGACAAGATGACGTTTTCAGAGGCATTTTTTTATATCTCTTTGATCGCGTGTTATTCCACATTTTGTTCGGCGGTATGATAATAAAGCATTGTTTTTTGCCTTTTTTACGGTGTTCACTGAAGGGGTTAACTAGTGGGACAGTTTTATAGGTCAGGTCGTTATGACGCGGCGATACTAAAGTGTGTAATTTTATTTTTTTTGTTATTTAGATAAAGAAATGTATTTATTAGAACAATATATATATTTTTTCTTGTTTAGGATTTTATTTTTATTTTTTACACACATGTAAATATATATTTTTTTACTTGTTTACTTTGCTCCAGAGGGGGACATGAATATATAGTGTCAGATAGCTGATATGACACTTTGCAGTGCACTGCAGGAGGCTTGCTGCCCACCTCCCTGCAGGACCCGGAAGGAGCCCCGCGGCCATTTTGGATCCGAGGCCTGCAGGGAGGAGGACGGAGGAGACCCTCGGAGCAACACGATCACATCGTGTTGCTCTGAGGGTCTCAGGGGTTGCACGCAGGGAGCCCCTTCCCTGAGCGATGCTTCCCTATGCCGCCGGAACACTGCGATCATGTTTGATCGTAGTGTTCCGGGGGTTAATGTGCCAGGAGCGGTCCGTAACCGCTCCTGGCACATAGTGCCGGATGTCAGCTGTGATAATCAGCTGACACCCGGCCCTGATCGGCCGCGCTCCCCCCGTGAGCGCGGCTGATCGGTGATGACGTACTATCCAGTTGGTGGTCATACGGGCCCATACCACCTCGATGGGATAGTACGTCAGATAGGGGTTAAAATCATTTTTTTCTAGCTTGTGTTATAAAGTATTCTAATTTACAAACATAATGACTTTTGGGTTTTCATTGGTTGTAAGCCATAATCATTAGCATTAACAGAAATAAACACGTGAAATATATCACTCTGCTTGTAATGACTAATAAAGGAGTTTCATTTTTTGTATTGGAAAACAAATAAATTAACTTTTTGATGATATTCTAATTTTGTGAGATGCACTTGTATATTACTATGGTATATTACACGGAACCTTTCAAATCCCCCATGCTCTCTAACCCAGCAGAATTCACCTATGTATGATTAAACCTCCTGCCTAACCATTCCTGTATAACATATTTCAGCTAAATAAACACTTTAAAAAAGCATTTAATAATATCCCCGTTTGCTATGCTAATAAGGGCTTTGACAAGTCGATGGGGCGTTCGTTCCCCAGACTAGTCAGTCCTCTTTCCAAATGATCAATGCCCTGTGGGCATGGTAACAATTTGCATGAGCAGCGTCATCACCAGTTCATGCAAATCTGTGCACGCTTGCTTCTCATTCCGGCAGCATCACTGTGTCTCTGAACCAGGTGTATGCTTCCCAGCTTCAGAGGTGCATTGCGCATGACCGGAAGCCATCTTCTGAACTTCTGGACAAGCATAGTGTGCTCCTTGGAGCTGCCAAAGGTGCCTCTTGTGCAAATTATGTTATCACACCCATGTGATAACATGGAAAAGAGGGCTGACCAGACAAGTCTAGGACTATCGCTCCATTGACTAGTCAAAGCCCTCATTAGCATATGAAAAGTTGAGTTTATGTTTTTTTTAAAGCACTTATTTAGCTGAATTACACTACAGTTCAAAAGTTAAGGGTCACTTAGAAATGTCCTTATTTTGAAAGAAAAGCAGTTTTTTCCAATGAAGCTAACATTAAGGGTATGTGCACACGTCAGGATTTCTTGCAGAAATTTCCTGAAAAAAAAAAAAGGAAATTTTCTGCAAGAAATCCGCATTTTTTTTTTTTTGCGTTTTTTCCCCCGTTTTTTTCGCGTTTTTTTTAGCACAAAAGTGTGACAAGTGTGACCAACTTTTTACCATAGATGCAGCCTATGCAGCATCAATAGTAAAAGATAGAATGTTTAAAAAAAAATAAAAAAAAAATGGTTATACTCACCTGCAGACAGCCGATCTCCTCAGCGGCTTCCGTTCCTATAGATGGTGTGTGTGTGCAGGACCTTCGATGATGTCGCGGTCACGTGACCGCGACGTCATCGCAGGTCCTTCACACACACCATCTATAGGAACGGAAGCATGCACCGTTGAGAGGCGGGAAGACTCCGGGGCCATCGAAGGTGAGTATATGACTATTTTTTATTTTAATTCTTTTTTTTTTTTTTTTTACCAATTATACGGTGCCCAGTCCGTGGAGGAGAGTCTCCTCTCCTCCACCCTGGGTACCAACCGCACAAGATCTGCTTACTTTCCGCATGGTGGGCACAGCCCCGTGCGGGAAGTAAACAGATCAATGCATTCCTAGGTGTGCAGAATCCCTGCAATTTTAATGAACATGTTGCTTTTTTTCCGCGATGCGATTTTTTCGTGGAAAAAAATGCAACATTTGCACAAGAAATGCGGAATACACTGAAAATAATGGGAGGCATATGTAAGTGTTTTTTTGCGTTTTTTTCGCGTTTTTATCACGTTTTTATAGCGAAAAAACGCGAAAAAAAACGCGAAAAATACTGAACGTGTGCACATGGCCTAAATGATTCAGAAATACACTCCTTACATTGTTAATGTGGTAAATGACTATTCTAGCTGCAAACATCTGGTTTGTAATGCAATGTCTTCACAGATGTATAGAGGCCCATTTCCAACATCACTCCAGTGTTCTTATGGTACTTTGTGTTTGCTAACTGTGTAAGAAGGCTAATGGAAGGTTAGAATACCCTTGAAAACTCTTGTGCAAGTATGTTAGCACAGCTAAAAACAGTTTGGCTGATTAGAGAACCTATAAACCTGACCTTCCTTTTTCCTAGTTGAGAATCTGGAGCATTACATTTGTTGGTTCCATTAAACTCTCAAAATGGCCAGAAAAAAAGGACTTTCATGTGAAACTCGACAGTCTATTCTTGTTCTTAGAAATGAAGGCTATTCCATGTGACACACTGCCAAGAAACTGAAGATTTCTTACAACGGCGTGTACTACTCCCTTAAGAGGAGAGCACAAACAGGCTCTAACCAGAGTAGAAAGAACAAGACAAGTATATTAGAGTCTGTAGTTTGAGAAATCGACGCGTTACAGGTCCTCAACTGGCAGCTTCATTAAATAGTACACACAAAACGCCAGTGTCAACGTCTACAGTGAAGAGGTGACTACGGGATGCTGGCCTTTAGGGCAGAGTGGCAAAGAAAAAGCCATATAGGAGACTGGCTAATAAAAGGAAAAGAATAATAAGGGCAAAAGAAAACAGACATTGGACAGAGGAAGATTGGAAAAAAGTGTTATGGAGGCCATGTGCACACGTTCAGTATTTTTCGCGTTTTTTCGCTATAAAAACGTGATAAAAACGCGAAAAAAACGCTTACATATGCCTCTCATTATTTTCAGTGTATTCCGCATTTCTCGTGCAAATGTTGCATTTTTTTCCGCAAAAAAAATCGCATCGCGGAAAAAAAAGCAACATGTTCATTAAATTTGCGGAATTGCGGGGATTCCGCACACCTAGGAATGCATTGATCTGCTTACTTCCCGCACGGGGCTGTGCCCACCATGCGGGAAGTAAGCAGATTATGTGCGGTTGGTACCCAGGGTGGAGGAGAGGAGACTCTCCTCCACGGACTGGGCACCATATAATTAGTAAAAAAAAGAATTAAAATAAAAAATAGTCATATACTCACCTTCGATGGCCCCCGGAGTCTTCCCGCCTCTCAGCGGTGCAAGCTGCCGCTTCCGTTCCTATAGATAGTGTGTGTGAAGGACCTGCGATGATGTCGCGGTCACGTGACCCCGACGTCATCGAAGGTCCTGCACACACACACACACACACACACACCATCTATAGGAACGGAAGCCGCTGAGGAGATCGGCTGCCTGCAGGTGAGTATAACCATTTTTTTTATTATTTTTAAACATTCTTTTACTATTGATGCTGCATAGGCTGCATCTATAGTAAAAAGTTGGTCACACTTGTCAAACACTATGTTTGACAGGTGTCACCAACCTGTCAATCAGTTTTCCAAGCGATGCTAAAGATCGCTTGGAAACCTTTAGCATTCTGCAAGCCAATTACGCTTGCAAAATGCTAAAAAAAAAACGCGAAAAAAACAACAACGGGAAAATAAAAAAAAATATGCGGATTTCTTGCAGAAAATTTCCGGTTTTCTTCAGGAAATTTCTGCAAGAAATCCTGACGTGTGCACATACCCGGACAGACGAATCCAAGTTTGATGTGTTCGGATCACAAAGAAGAACCTTTGTGAGACGCAGAACAACTGAAAAGATGCTGGGAGAGTGCCCGACGCCACCTGTCAAGCATGGTGGAGGTAATGTGACGGTCTGGGGTTGCTTTGGTGCTGGTAAGGTGGGAGATTTGTACAAGGTAAAAGTGATTTTGAAAAAGGAAGGCTATCACTATTTTGCAACGCCATGACATACCCTGTGGACAGCGCTTGATTGGAGCCAATTTCATCCTACAACAGGACAATGACCCAAAGCACACCTCCAACTTGTGCAAGAAATATTTAGGGAAGAAGCAGGCAGCTGGTATTCTATCTGCAATGGAGTGGTCAGCGCAGTCACCAGATCTCAACCCCATTGAGCTGTTGTGGGAGCAGCTTGACCATATGTACAGAAAAAGTGCCCATCAAGCCAAACCAACTTTTGGGAGGGGTTTCTGGAAGCATGGGGTGAAATTTCTGCAGATTACCTCAGCAAATTAACTGACAGAATGCCAAAGGTCTGTAATGCTGTAATTGCTGCAAAGGGAGCATTATTTGACAAAAGCAAAGTTTGAAAGAGAAAATTATTATTTCAAATAAAAATCTTTTTTTCGAACCTTGTCAATGTCTGGACTAGATTTTCAATTCATTTGGCAACTCATTTGATTAATAAAAGTATGAGTTATGGAAAACACAAAATTGTCTGGGTGACCCTAAACTTTTGAACTGCAGTGTATGTTAAACAGGTATGGTTAGGCAGGGAGTTTAATCCTATATAGCTCAATGTTGCTGGGTTGGAAGGCATGGGGGACCTAACAGGTTCCCTTTAAACAACTTTGTAGTCCGATCCAGAAATAGTTTCAGCCATCCTCTAAATCAGGGGTCTCAAACTCCAACGGGTAAAAAGCCTTAACATAAAAAAAAATTATAGTTTGGTGGGTCGCATTCTTTGCAGTACAAGATGGCTTTTCAGTGATACCATTATTTTTCTATACGGCTTTGATCACATTTTTTTTCTTGGGCATCATTTTGCTTTTCCAGAGCTATTGCAAACTGCGGTCCAAATCCGGCCCACTTGCTGTTCCAGTCCAGCCTGGGGACAGCCGAAGGGCTGAAACTGTGGCCCATGTGCAGCACCTTTCCTTCACCCACTGTCTGTTGGTCGCCACACGTGGTCACTGCTACCCTCAAGAGGCAGATAGCGATGAATACATTGGTGGAGGACAGAGCCGTCGACTCCTCCTTTCCACCAGTGTACGACTGAGCTAGCTGATACTATGACGTGACGACAGTCAAGTGTACCGGAACAGAGTGTTGGGGGAACAAGAGCGAAGTGAGGACTTTTTTTGTGAACTGGATATTTGTATGTATATTGAGGGGGATGGGGATGGAGCCTCCTACTGTATGTACAGGGGCTACGTAGCAGCTCATACTGTATGTAGAGGGCTGTGTGCGAGCTAATATGGTATTAGGCTGTATGCGGGATAATACGGCATATAAGGGGATGTCCACACTGCTCACTTCTGATAACATTATTTTATATTATTTGTAACATTAAATAGTGAGCAGAAATAATTTCAACCTATTGATTCAGCCAGAGTCACTTATGTCGCCCCTTGGAAAAATTAATCGTCCACCCCTGATCTTTTCTAATGGTGTTCATGGTATGAGTTGGTTATGGTAGTTTTACATGCTGGGTCATTCTAGACGCAATGAAACCAAAACATATACTTTTATTGCTTACGTTGGTTTTTACCTAAAAAAAATATTGCCACTAAAAAAAGTTTTTATTTTGTGATAAGCCCCAGCTCCTATTCCCCCCGCACTGGCACTCCTCACATACACAAAAATACAAAGAAAAAAAACCAAGACTTAATTCTTCTCACCAGTCCTTACTGCCACGACATAGCATCCTCATTCTGCTCCATAGCTTGTGCATGGAGGTTTGTATTGCAGTGACTTCAGCATGCCTGTCATGGGCAGCGCAATACATCAGCTGCCGGCATCTGATAGGTTAGTGGCTTGCATAGCTATTGCAGTGCAGGGAGTCTGACATTTCAACCGAATGTGAGTCCGAGGATGCAAATTCAATACATTTCTGTGCTGGTATTGGCAGGCCCCATTCCTCACCAGTCGCTCTGTGACTACAATCATTATGGCCCTGGTCTTGGGACTTACAATACCCTGTGGCCCACAGAAAGCAGTCTCAGGCTCACATGTTTGAGACTCCTTGTGATTGTGGAAGTCAGCTGCTGCAAATAGCTGCGAACATGATATTATTATGCACTATCCCTACTGAAATAATATGTAGAATACACCGTGGATTGATTGTATTTACTAGAGTTGTCTAATATTATGTAGTTAACCCCTTCATGACCCAGCCTATTTTGGCCTTAATGACCTTGCCGTTTTTTGCAATTCTGACCAGTGTCCCTTTATGAGGTAATAACTCAGGAACGCTTCAACGGATCCTAGCGATTCTGAGATTGTTTTTTCGTGACATATTGGGCTTCATGTTAGTGGTAAATTTAGGTCGATAATTTCTGAGTTTATTTGTGAAAAAAACGGAAATTTGGTGAAAATTTTGAAAATTTCGCAATTTTCACATTTTTTAATTTTTATTCTGTTAAACCAGAGAGTTGTGACACAAAATAGTGAATAAATAACATTTCCCACATGTCTACTTTACATCAGCACAATTTTGGAAACAAATTTTTTTTTTGCTAGGAAGTTATAAGGGTTAAAATTTGACCAGTGATTTCTCATTTTTACAACAAAATTTACAAAACCATTTTTTTTAGGGAGCACCTCACATTTGAAGTCAGTTTGAGGGTTCTATATGGCTGAAAATACCCCAAAGTGACACCATTCTAAAAACTGCACCCCTCAAGGTGCTCAAAACCACATTCAAGAAGTTTATTAACCCTTCAGGTGTTTCACAGCAGCAGAAGCAACATGGAAGGAAAAAATGAACATTTAACTTTTTAGTCACAAAAATGATCTTTTAGCAACAATTTTTTTATTTTCCCAAGGGTAAAAGGAAAAACTGGACCACGAACGATGTTGTCCAATTTGTCCTGAGTACGCTGATACCTCATATGTGGGGGTAAACCACTGTTTGGGCATACGGCAGGGCTTGGAAGGAAAGGAGCGCCATTTGACTTTTTGAATGAAAAATTGGCTCCAATCTTTAGCGGACACCATGTCGCGTTTGGAGAGCCCCCGTGTGCCTAAACATTGGAGCTCCCCCACAAGTGACCCCATTTTGGAAACTAGACCCCCCAAGGAACTTATCTAGAAGCATAGTGAGCACTTTAAACCCCCAGGTGCTTCACAAATTGATCCGTAAAAATTAAACAGTACTTTTTTTTCACAAAAAAATTATTTTAGCCTCAATTTTTTCATTTTCACATGGGCAACAGGATAAAATGGATCCTAAAATTTGTTGGACAATTTCTCCTGAGTACACTGATACCTCACATGTGGGGGTAAACCACTGTTTGGGCACATGGTAAGGCTCGGAAGGGAAGGAGCGCCATTTGACTTTTTGAATGAAAAATGATCTCCATCGCTAGCAGAGACCATGTCACGTTTGGAGAGCCCCCGTGTGCCTAAACATTGGAGCGCTCCCACAAGTGACCCCATTTTGGAAAGTAGACCCCCCAAGGAACTTATCTAGAAGCATAGTGAGCACTTTAAACTCTCAGGTGCTTCACAAATTGATCCGTAAAAATTAAAAAGTACTTTTTTTTCACACAAAATTTCTTTTAGCCTCAATTTTTTCATTTTCACATGGGCAACAGGATAAAATGGATCCTAAAATTTGTTGGGCAATTTCTGCTGAGTATATTGATACCTCATATGTGGGGGTAAACCACTGTTTGGGTGCACGGCAAGGCTCGGAAGGGGAGGCGTGCCATTTGACTTTTTGAATGGAAAATTAGCTCCAATCGTTAGCGAACACCATGTCGCGTTTGGAGAGCCCCTGTGTGCCTAAACATTGGAGCTCCCCTACACGTGACCCCATTTTGGAAACTAGACCCCCAAGGAACTTATCTAGATGCATAGTGAGCACTTATAACCCCCAGGTGCTTCACAGAAGTTTATAACGCAGAGCCGTGAAAATAAAAAATAATTTTTCTTTCCTCAAAAATGAGTTTTAGCCCAGGATTTTTTAATTTTCCAAGGGTAATAGGAGAAATTGGACCCCAAATGTTGTTGTCCAGTTTGTCCTGAGTACGATGATACCCCATATGTGGGGGTAAACCACTGTTTGGACACACGGCAGGGCTCGGAAGGGAAGGCACGCCATTTGGCTTTTTGAATGGAAAATTAGCTCCAATCATTAGCGGACACCATGTCACGTTTGGAGAGCCCCTGTGTGCCTAAACATTGGAGCTCCCTAACAAGTGACCCCATTTTGGAAACTAGACCTCCCAAGGAACTAATCTAGATGTGTGGTGAGCACTTTGAACCCCCAAGTGCTTCGCAGAAGTTTATAACGCAGAGCCGTGAAAATAATAAATGTGTTTCCTTTCCTCAAAAATATTTTTTTAGCCCAGCATTTTTTATTTTTGCAAGGGTAACAGGAGAAATTGGACCCCAAAAGTTGTTGTCCAGTTTCTCCTGAGTACGGTGATACCCCATATGTGGGGGTAAACCACTGTTTGGGCACATGCCGGGGCTCGGAAGGGAAGTAGTGACGTTTTGGAATGCAGACTTTGATGGAATGCTCTGCGGGCGTCACGTTGCATTTGCAGAGCCCCTGATGTGCCTAAACAGTAGGAGCTCCCCACAAGTGACTCCATTTTGGAAACTAGACCCCCCAAGGAACTTATCTAGATGTGTGGTGAGCACTTTGAACCCCCAAGTGCTTCACAGAAGTTTATAACGCAGAGCCGTGAAAATAATAAATGTGTTTCCTTTCCTCAAAAATATTTTTTTAGCCCAGAATTTTTTATTTTTGCAAGGGTAACAGGAGAAATTGGACCCCAAAAGTTGTTGTCCAGTTTCTCCTGAGTACGCTGATACCCCATATGTGGGGGTAAACCACTGTTTGGGCACATGCCGGGGCTCGGAAGGGAAGTAGTGACGTTTTGGAATGCAGACTTTGATGGAATGGTCTGCTGGCGTCACGTTGCATTTGCAGAGCCCCTGATGTGCCTAAACAGTAAAAACACCCCACAAGTGACCCCATTTTGGAAACTAGACCCCCCAAGGAACTTATCTAGATGTGTGATGAGCACATTCAACCCCCAAGTGCTTCACAGAAGTTTACAACACAGAGCCGTGAAAATAAAAAATAATTTTTCTTTCCTCAAAAAAGATGTTTTAGCAAGCAATTTTTTATTTTCACAAGGGTAACAGGAGAAATTGGGCCCCAATGTTTGTTGCCCAGTTTGTTGTGAGTACAGTGATACCCCATATGTGGGGGTAAACCACTGTTTGGGCGCACGTCAGGGCTCGGAAGGGAAGTAGTGACATTTGAAATGCAGACTTTGATGGAATGGTCTGCGGGCGTCACGTTGCATTTGCAGAGCCCCTGATGTGCCTAAACAGTAAAAACACCCCACAAGTGACCCCATTTTGGAAACTAGACCCCCCAAGGAACTTATCTAGATGTGTGATGAGCACATTCAACCCCCAAGTGCTTCACAGAAGTTTACAACACAGAGCCGTGAAAATAAAAAATCATTTTTCTTTCCTCAAAAAAGATGTTTTAGCAAGCAATTTTTTATTTTCACAAGGGTAACAGGAGAAATTGGGCCCCAATGTTTGTTGCCCAGTTTGTTGTGAGTACAGTGATACCCCATATGTGGGGGTAAACCACTGTTTGGGCGCACGTCAGGGCTCGGAAGGGAAGTAGTGACATTTGAAATGCAGACTTTGATGGAATGGTCTGCGGGCGTCACGTTGCATTTGCAGAGCCCCTGATGTGCCTAAACAGTAGAAACACCCCACAAGTGACCCCATTTTGGAAACTAGACCCCCCAAGGAACTTATCTAGATGTGTGATGAGCACGTTCAACCTCCAAGTGCTTCACAGAAGTTTACAACGCAGAGCCGTGAAAATAAAAAATAATTCTTCTTTCCTCAAAAATTATGTCTTAGCAAGTAATTTTTTATTTTTGCAAGGGTAACAGGAGAAATTGGACCCCAACAGTTGTTGCCCAGTTTGTCCTGAGTACGCTGGTACCCCAAATGTGGGGGTAAACCACTGTTAGGGCACACGTCGGGGCTTGGAAGGGAGGGAGCACCATTTGACTTTTTGAATGCAAGATTGGCTGGAATCAATGGTGGCGCCATGTTGCGTTTGGAGACCCCTGATGTGCCCTAACAGTGGAAACCCCTCATTTCTAACTTCAACACTAACCCCAACACACCCCTAATCCTAATCCCAACTGTAGCCATAACCCTAATCCCAACCCTAACCCCAACACACCCCTAACCACAACCCTAACCCCAACACACCCGTAACCCTAATTCCAACCCTAGCCCTAATTCCAACCCTAACCCTAAGGGTATGTGCCCACGTAGCGGATTCGTGTGAGATTTTTCCGCACGACTTTTGAAAAATCTGCAAGTAAAAGGCACTGCGTTTTACCTGCGGATTTACAGCAGATTTCCAGTGTTTTTTTGTGCGGATTTCACCTGCGGATTCCTATTGAGGAACAGGTGTAAAACGCTGCGGAATCCGCACAAAGAATTGACATGCTGTGGAAAATACAACGCAGCGTTTCTGCACGGAATTTTCCGCACCATGGGCACAGCGGATTTGGTTTTCCATAGGTGTACACGGTACTGTAAACCTGATGGAAAACTGCTACGAATTCGCAGCGGCCAATCCGCTGCGGATCCGCGGCCAATCCGCTGCGGATCCGCGGCCGATCCGCTGCGGATCCGCGGCCGATCCGCGGCCGATCCGCCGCGGATCCGCGGCCGATCCGCCGCGGATCCGCGGCCGATCCGCCGCCGATCCGCTGCGGATCCGCCGCCGATCCGCGGCCGATCCGCTGCGGATCCGCGGCCGATCCGCTGCGGATCCGCTGCCAAATCCGCACATGCCATAACCCTAACCCTACCCGTAACCCTAACCCTAGTTCTAACCCTAACCCTAGTTCTAACCCTAACCACAGTGGGAAAAAAAAATAAAAATATTTTCTTTATTTTATTATTGTCCCTATCTATGGGGGTGATAAAGGGGGGGGTTTATTTATTATTTTTTTTATTTTGATCGCTGTGGTAGAACCTACCACAGCGATCAAAATGTACCTGTAAGGAATCTGCCGGCCGGCGGGCGTACTGAGCATGCGCCCGCCATTTTGGAAGATGGCGGCGCCCAGCGAGGAGACGGCTGGACACCGGGAGGATCGGTAAGTATGAAGGGGTGGTGGGGGGGTGGATCTGAGCACAGGGGGGGTGATCGGAGGACGGGGGGAGCGGACAGCAGGACGGGGGAGCGGGCAGGAGCACGGGGCAGCGGAGCACAGGACGGAGGGGACCGGACCCCATAACGGAGCGGTGGGGGGGCGATCGGTGGGGTGGGGGGTGGTCACTTCAGGTTTTCCAGCCATGGCCGATGATATTGCAGCATCGGCCATGGCTGGATTGTAATATTTCACCTGTTTTTTAGGTGAAATATTACAAATCGCTCTGATTGGCAGTTTCACTTTCAACAGCCAATCAGAGCGATCGTAGCCACGGGGGGGTGAAGCCACCCCCCCTGGGCTGAAGCACCACTCCCCCTCTCCCTGCAGATCGGGTAAAATAGGAGTTAACCCTTTCACCCGATCTGCAGGGACGCAATCATTCCATGACGCCACATAGGCGTCATGGGTCGGATTGGCACGGGTTTTCATGACGCCTATGTGGCGTCATGGGTCGGGAAGGGGTTAAACCTAAAATGCGCAGAGCAGGAATTAATTTATAAATGGCGGCTTAATATAAATAGTGATCATCGCACTCTATATAAGAAAAACAGATTAGTTTAAAGAAAGTTTAAGGAAAGAGTGGACTGAAAGATTTGTACCTCAGTTCCAAGCTTTGATTTTATCTTTACATATGAAAATCTTAAACACAGAATTGGAAATATTAAACATTAGGTTGTAGAAAAAGAAAAATGGAGAGACGTTACCTGCAAGCAATACTGCAGCATTCTACACGGTCCAATAGCAACTCTAAGACCTTCAAGTGCTCCCATGACAGCTTGGATTACATGAGGAGAGGTTTCAAACACATTTGGCCATACGTAATTTAACAGATGGTTCAAAGAATCCTCACAGCCAAATCCATAAACCCCTAACGACATGTGCTGAACAACTGCACTTGCTGTTTGCCTATGAACAAGATCTCTGAAAGGAACATTAAAATGGAATGGTTATGGATTATCAATCATCATGATGATTTTTTATTTTCTCACAGCTACCATATGAAATGTTTATATTGTTTCACAGCGGGTAAAATAAGTATTGAACAAGTCACCAATTTTCCAAATAAATATTCATATAGGTGGTAGAGACATGAAATATCAATTGTTGCTAACAACCCAGCAAATCCACACAGGCAAGACATCACATCACATATGTCTATTAATAAAGCTATGTTTAATAATGAGAAATGACAGGGAAAATATTGAACACGCTTACTAAAATGAATTTAATACTTCGCACAAAATCATGTGTTTGCGATGACAGCTTCAAGACGCTTCATGTATGGAAAAACTAGTTGAAAGCATTACTCAGAGTGATTTTGGCCCATTCTTCCACACACTCTTTAAATCCATTAATGTTCCGTGGGCTCATTCTATGAACTCTAAAGCTTTAGGTGCTTCCATAAATTTTCTGTTGGATTCAGGTCAGGTGATTGACTTGGCCATTCTAGGAGCTTTATTTTATTTATTTTCTTTCTTTGAATCCAGTTGACTTTCCTTGGTTGTGTGTTCGGGATCATTGTCTTGCTGAAGTGTCACACCCTTGTTTCATCTTCATCATCCTGGTAGATGACAGCAGATTTTTATCAAGAATATCTCTATACAATTGTCCACTTATCCCTCCTGCAATTACATTTAGTATGACAATGCCATATATTGAAAAACAGCCCAACACCATGATGTTCCCACCTCCAAACTTCACTGCTGGTTTTGTGCTTTTGGGGTGATGGGTAGTGCCTTTTAGCCTCCAAACATGGTGTGTTTTATGGCATCCAAAGAGTTAAATTCTGGTTTCATCTGATCAGACTATATTCTCCCAGTATTTCACAGGCTTATCTAAATGTTACGGAGAAAACTTTAAACGCGTTCGAACACGCTTTTTGTGTAGCAATGAAGTCTTGTGTGGTGAGCGTGCATACAGGCAATGGAGGTTGAGTGCATTACTTAATAGTATTCTTTGAAACAATTGTACCTGCTAATTCCAGGTTATTTTGTAGCTCTCCAGTCCTTGGCTCTTGGACTACTCTCCTGATAAACCTTTTCACTCCTGTCTGAAATCTTGCAGGGAGCACCTCGTATTGGCCAGTTTATAGTGAAATTATGTTCTTTTAACTTCCGGATTATGACACCAACAGTGCTCACTGGAACATTCAGTTGCTTAGAAATTTTTCTGTAACCAATGTCCATCAGTATGTTTTGTAACAATAAGGTTGCATCATGAGATTTTTGTGTGGCACCTTGGTAATGAGTCACCTTTTTAAAGGCCATCAGTTGAACCAGTCGATATTTTTTACCAAGAAGGATTGCTTTCTAATTATGGATAGGTACAAAGCCATAGAAAGTCATGACCCCAGCTGAAATCTCTCTTTTTAATGTTTTCAATACTTTTTCCCCCGTGTCATCTCATTATTACACAATTTATGGACATTTACGTATAGTTTGATTTATTTTCCTTATGAATTGTTACAGTCATCTGGTGTGAATTTCATGTCAATAGCACCTTTTGAAAATTGTTAACATGTTCAATTCTTATTTTACCTGCTGTATGTACATACACACAAAATATACGCATACGAGATGTCTCGGTCTATAACAAAAAAAAAGATCACTGATGATTGTAATGGTGTACTTTATAAATCTTTCCTAGAGTGAAAGTGCTTTCTGAACTTTTGAGTCCAGCTATACACTGCCAGATGTTAAATGGAACCTTTCAAGTTGCATAACACTATTTATCTGCAGATATGGGTTAACACACAGGTAAAATAGCATTAGAAAGGTGAGCGGCTCCAAAGAGAAACTTAACTTTACTCCACCTGGGAGCAGTCTTCTTTTTGCCAGAGCTGCTTCATTCACCACATACAGCCCTGTGAAAGGAGGCCGTAAGCACACTTGAGAACATTAACAGTCGGCACAGCATTGATGCACTGGCAGAGCGAGCAGTCACCAACTGCCAGTGTGATGTACTGAGCAGTGAATTGAAGCCTTGTCAGCAGTGGCAGACATACTGTTGGTGGACCTGTACCAGGGCCTGGAGGTGGAGGGAGTCCCTGCAGAGTGGTAATAATGAGGGCAATCTATACTGTTGCTCAGAGCTCAAGGCACTGGGGGTCCCGTGGCCAGATTGCCCTCATCATATGTGGAGTGCTGAGCAAGGAACGATTCGCTGCTTCGCTTGCGGTCTGATAACGTCAGAATGCAGAGTGCAATTGTAACATTTAGAAAAAGTTTCCAGCAAAAAAGAAAGAAGCTAGATTATTTTTTTTAATACACTGGGAAGAGAAAAATGATCAGGGGTGAGCGATTGGGATGAACTTCAGGGACTTATAATGAACAGGGGGAGGAGGACGACACTACCTGTGGATTTAAAATTAATGGGTGTTGGGGGAGGATGCCAAGTCCCGGATAGTGTCCTCACCCACCCCACAATTCATTATAAGGCCCTGACAGGATCCTCCCAAACCACACAATTCATTATATGGACCCGATCGGGTCTTCTCCCACCACGCAATTCATTACTGCGCTATCAGGGACTTAACATTTGTTGGGGAGTGGGAGATGAAGGGGAAAGGACACTTTGTAATGAATAGAAAGTTGGAAGAGGCTATCTCATTTCATTATAACACCCCCAAATTCATTATGACGCCATCAGAAACTTATAATGAATTGTGCGGGGAGGACACAGGACAGGGACTAGGCCTGAGTATTAGAGATGAGCGGTGTTCGAGTCGAACTGTTCGCCAATTTCAAATTCGAGCTGTTTTGGGCGGTGTTCGAGTCGTTCGACAAACCCAAACAATTTGCTTAAAATTCGGCTGTTCGACTTTCTGTTCGATAACTGTTCGTTCACCAAAAGCCTAGCTTGATTTGCACATTAAAACTGTTTATCATTGTTAATGGACTGTTTCAGTGTATAGTGGGCGGGGGATAGATCTGTGCTGAAATAACGCCGATCTCCATTTTTTTTTTCTTTCCCACATTTACAGAGGGGCGGTGCAGTCTCTCAGCCTATCAGCAGTGCGCACACACACACACAGCAATGTGCATGTGATGCACACAAGCAAGGGCATGTGTCATTGGCTGTGTATGTCACATGTCCTTGCCCTATAAGAACCAGCCATTTTCCCCATCGCCACCATTTCCTCACTGCTGCAGCTTAGTGTTAGACGGCACCGCTGCTGCTGTGGGCGCTATACAGACTAAGAGTGTTTTTTTGGAGCGAATTGTCAGAGAGATAGGTTTAGGGAGTCGGAACTAGTTGTAATATCAGCCCTTTTCAGGGTAGGTTACAGCAGTTCATAGCACTGTTTGCCAGGCAGGTCTCAGCCAGTGCTGTGCAAGTGTTAGTCACAGCATTTGGTGTAATCTAGTTCAGCCAATCCTTTTGGGCTAGTAGCATTGTTTGATAGTCATCTGTCCGCCTGTGAAGCTAGCTATGCCGCCTGTGTATCTCAATTTTTACTGCATCTAACCCAGTAAATCGTTTTGGGGTTTTGGGCTCAGTAGCAGTGTCTGCACGTCAGCAGAGTAGCCCGCCTGTGAAGCTAGCTACACCGCCTGTGTATCTCAATTTTTACTGCATCTAATCCAGTTAATAGGTTTGGGCCTAGGAGCAGTGTCTGCACGTCAGCAGAGTAGCCCGCCTGTGAAACAATCTATACCGCCTGTGTATCTCAATTTTTACTGTATCTAACCCTGTAAATACTTTTGGGCCTAGTACCACAGTTTGGCCATTCAGCTCTGCTCGGTTTTCATCCTTCGTTTTTTGTGCCAACAACTACAGATACAGAGTTGCCAATTAGTTAAGCACCAAAATGAGTAGCAAAAGGCCTGCTGCTGGTGGAAAGGGGAATAGGCGTGTTGGAAAGGGAAAAAAAGGTTGTGTCCGTGGGGTAGGTGGTAAAGCAACAGTAACATCTGCAGAAGAAAGACCATCTTCCAGCCAAAGTAAGATGTCTACTTCTTTTCCTGGACAATCTGATATGATCCCTTTCTTACAACCATCGCTACGAGCATCGCCAAAAATTCCAGATGAGGCACAAAAACAGCAGGTGCTTGAACGGATATCTAGTGCTCGTTCAAGTGGGCTCTCCTACATGTCAATTTCAACATCACAACTACTCCAGTCCTCAGAGTTGTCACCCCAATCGCACTTGCTTCCTCACAGCTCCCAAGTCTCCTGAGTATGGGGTAACACAGATGGTTGAGTCTGTAGAGCTGTTTACGCATACTATAGCCTGGGAATCAGAGGTCTGCTCCAGAGCTTCTGTGAATCCAGATGAGGAAATGAGCTGCACTGATGCCCAGATTCTTTGTGAGTCGGATCCAGGTCCAGATGAAGAAGGTTCTGAGCATAATGTAGACCCTTGTTCCCAAACTAACTCCTGTTGGTGGAGACAATGAGAAAGATGATGAGGAGACTGAGATACCTGATTGGAACGAAAACTTGACTTTTCGGTTGGGGCAGGAAGAGGTTGGCTCTGAGGACGACGGGTGTGAGAACACACAGGATGATGATGACGAGGTTGTAGACCCCACTTACTGTCAACCCTCAGTCCGCCAGTCCATGAGGTCTGCAGAGGAGGTGGAGGAGGATGCTAGTGACGAGTCTGACGACGAGGTAACGGTGCACCTTCCTAGACAGAGACGGAGTACTGGAAGCACGTCAACAACTGCATCCTCAATCCCAACTGTGCCTCAGACCAGAAGTCGTGGTGGCTCTTCAGGTCGCACGGGATCTAAGCCTTGCATAGCCTGGGCATTTTTTGACATCGCAAAGGATGACCCAACTCATGTTGTCTGTAAAATTTGTCAACAAAATCTCAGTAGAGGCCAAAAAATCACTAGCTTGAGTACTTCATGCATGAACCGTCACATGGATATGAGGCATAAGTTGCAGTGGGAAGCTCACTGTGCTACAATGCAGCCTAGTGGGCTGGGTCAACCACCGTCTGCCCCATCAAGTGCATCCACGTCCTCTTCATCCTCTGTGACTGTGGGGACAGCAGTCGCACTTGGTTTTGGATGCAGACCTTCCACCTCTTTACCCGCAACAGCCAGTGTGATTGGCAGGTCGTCAGGACATTTGCAAGTGGAAACACCTGCTGGTGTTGAGCGCTCTCCGACATCGACACCACATTTTGATCAAGGCAATATAACATCTCTGCCTGCACCTTCCTCACAGACCAGCAGTTTGCCGGGGACACCCTACTCAACTCCGTCTAAGCACGGCAGCCAGCCCTCAGTCCCTCAAATGTGGACAAGTAAAAGACCATTTCCTCCTAGCCATGACAAAGCTAAGAGGTTGAAATTCTCCATCTGCAAGCTGTTGGCTACAGAAATGCTGCCTTTCCGCCTGGTGGACACAGAGGATTTTCGAGACCTTATGTCCGTCGCAGTGCCCCAGTACCAGATGCCCAGTCGCCACTACTTCTCAAAGAAAGCTGTGCCTGCGCTACACCACCATGTCGCACACAACATGGTCTCTTTTCACGGTCTTCCTCCATGATCCTGGAATGCGACACATGGTCAACCGAAGTTGCAGACTGCAGTAAATTAAAGCCTCCAAGAAGCACTTTGTGAGTAATAACACAATGTGATCCTGTGATGTGAGCTGATTTCGTTTCTACGCCCATTACCTGTACCAGGCACCCTTCCGGGGTTTCTTCTTCAAATGGTTGGACTTCACTGAGTAGATTGCCTATTGATCGTTTTCTCTGACCACTGCCAAAAGTTCTTGACCCACATCAGCATTATCTGTTGCGTAGTGCAGGGGTGTCAAACTGCATTCCTCGAGGGCCTCAAACCATGCGTGTTTTCAAGATTTCCTTAGCATTGCACAAGGTGCTGGAATCATTATCTGTGCAGGTGGTTAAATTATCACCTGTGCAATACAAGGAAATCCTGAAAACATGACCTGTTTGCGGCCCTCGAGGAATGCAGTTTGACACCCCTGGCATAGTGGCACACATCATGGTAAATAATTTCAAATGTGAGGATTCTTACTCTCTTCCCATGACTTCCATCTCTCTGGTCCACGTGAGTCAAGAGCTACCCTAGAAGCCTCAAGTTTGTCAGTATGTTTTCCATAAGCGGGACCAGACGTTCTTCCATGCTTCATACTGTCATTTCTCGACACTTGGGTTCTGGGCTCAGATCCCACTATGGTCAACTCTCCATAGAGTTGTAGGTTCCTTTTTCATTTAAATTTTCTTCCGGTCCAGACATGCAGTCTTCTAAAACGTATTTCTCCTCCCATTCTGGATTTCAGGCTTACATACTAAGGTGTCCATTCACATCCTCTAAGATGGAGTCCTCATTTCCAAGGATAATCCCATGGAATCGAAGACCTTCCTCAGCCTAGTGCGCTTGAACTTGTCTCCTTTTATCTTTCCTATTTCGGCTGCCAAAGAGGCTCAAGAATCCCTCCGTCAGCTTCACCTTCTCTCCATCCTCACGAGGATCACACTTATGGTCCAAGGCTCTTCTGCGAGATTTTTTTATGCAGCTCTACTCCTCCTGTTTTGGTCTGAATTTCAATAGGGCTAAATAGTCTCTTACCTAGTCTTTTGGAGCATACTGTTTCGGGTTTGCTCGAACATTTCCCCCCCCCTATAGAAAGGTTCTCAACTCCTTCTTCGAACCAAATTGCTCTGACTTTCTGTTCTATGTCCCTCTCATCTAAGCAATTTCCCATTCTCATATCCTTGACCTGGTAGCGGTGTTCTACCCTCTTCCTTTACAAAAAAGGACCTTTAAGGAACTAAGAATTTGTGAGATGGCCGTCCTTGTTCTCAGTTGGAAAATTTTATTCCAGTGTCACACAGTTCATGGGCGAGGGAAGACTCTCCCCAATTTTCCTTCTCGAACTCTGAGTGGTAGAATTTGAAGTTGAAATGCAACAAAAGGTTGAAATGAGATTCCAACACTCTCGACAGAGCTATGTGGTCTGGATTGACCAACGCCTGCCTTTGTCTTAACAGGTTGGGAGTAAGCAACGAACCCCACAACCTGCAAAAGACCTTCGACAAGAGAGGGGTTGTCTCATCCGACAGTCCTCGTCCATAGTGGAACATACTCAACATTGATCCGCTGACACACAAGGTTTCTTCACACCGCTTCCAGGTTCTGCGAATCAGCAGTTGTTTTCAAACACTCTGGTCTTCTGGGCTTTCCATCCTTCTCGAGTTAGTACTTCTCGTGGAAGTGGTCTACCTTCTTATAGACCCCTCTTGGAATCCTCCATATATTTCCCAGTTACAACCTTTTTTTTCCAATTACAAGGTTTGGCTTGTTTACCACAATGCTCATGCTTCGGTTCCACCCATCATGTCTCGAGCATGATCTAAGCGGGGAAACCCTCTTTTTTCTTTCCCTTCATCTTCCCGCCTTTCCAGTCCTCTTTTTGTTGGACTAAGTCTGGTTTGTTCGTCAGCTTTCAAAGGTCAGGTTCCTTCAAGAAGGCTAGTTTTCCCTTTCTCCATCCAGTGGATTTTTGGGGACCCCCATCTAGGGTTCAACACACTACAGCGCTCTTCTCCGTACTCTTCTAGTCATTCTTCCTTGTTTCCCGGAAGTTCCTTCTGGCAACGATCACTTTCACGAGGGAATCTGAAATCTGACATTCCTATCTTGTATCTCTCCTCTTCTTAAGTTTCTAGGCCATAGTGGTATGGTGTTTGATTCTCCCCTCTTCCCCAAGTGGCCTTCTCTCACTCTGTTCTTCTTCTTGTCTTCCATACCGATATCTATCATATATTGTAATTGGTTGGAGTGTGTCATCTTCCCCATCTGTCGAACAGACTCCTCAGATGTTCAGATTAGTCACCATAATGGTCTCCCAAACTAGATTCGTTCTGCCATTGTAAATGCACATTGGCACTGGCCAGAGCACCATCACTTTTTTCCTGCTCTCTTCATCTGGGCCTGGGGCCTACTAGTTCATTCGTTGTCAGGTCTCTATGGCAGCTCTGTAGGCTGCAAGTTATTTATCTGTTCTTAACTTTTTCCAGGGTCTACAGAGTTCGTACTTTCTTTCTTGGCGGTTTTGGACCTGGGAAGGAATGTTTTTCATACTTCAGTGGCCAGCTTCTGACCAAAGCTTCTCGCCCCTGCTCTAACACTTTACTACTCCTTTGTTCTTACTACCCTTGAGAACTGCTTTAGGATGTCCCATGGTTTCATGTGTCCCCCAATAAAGCGGTAGAAAAATGAAGATTTGAGTACTTGCCGTAAAATTTCTTTCTTGGCGCCATCAATGAGGGACACAACACCCGTCGTTTTTACATGCCTCTCTTGGGCTAGTCTGCAGTTTATTTTAGGTTGCTTCTCCTACTGCTTTAACATTAACTGACCAGCTTAACTCTGGTCCGTCAGTGAATACTGTTGAGGAGGAACCAACTTTTTATTGCCTAGTGTTAGCAGCATACGATCATGATTTTGTGTGTCCCCCAAGGAAGGCTCCTAGAAAGATTTTACGCTAAGAGCCCCAAATCTTCATACTGCACAGTGACAAGATCCCACTGAACACATGTTGGAATTGCCAACAACGAATGCTCAGTACTGCAGGGCCTAACCTAGCTCCAGAAATTAAAGTCACTGATGGTGCTTCATTTCAGGGAAGGGCAAAGGCTGTGGCAATGACTGCAGCCTATTGCCCCTGATGACATCTTGTTTGAGTATCCTAGCTTGCACTAGGGGTTCTCAAGCAAAACGTCAACAGGAAGTAGGTTAAAAAAAAGTAAATAAAGCCATTCGATCACGCAGTGAGATATGGGTTTTTTCATTAAAATATATTAAATCATTAAATAGATATTGAAGATGAAAATTAATGTTAGTTACAGACCACCCCTTTAACGTGTTCTTACAGGAGCAAGCAAAACCCACCAGTAGAACAAAGCAACTGAAACAGAATCGTCACTCGATGAGGAGTTCCTGTCCTTACAGCACCAAGTAAGTGAAGAGATTGGAAAGCTGTGTTGCTAAACTCATACGTTGAGAATAACACTTTAATGGTCATTCATAAATAGAAAGCCATTTCTTTACATTTGCATTTTTTAATTGAAAATATAAACTTTTAGCAGGAAATCTACTTTACCTGTCCATCAAGGCATCTTCAAGCAGTGGTGTCACAGCATAGATATAATCCTTTCCCATTTCTCCAATGTATTCAAAGAGGAATGACAGAGATTTTAACACACCGTTTTGGACATTCAATTCTGGCACTCTATATTCATTCATCAGCGCAGGGAGAACAGTAAAAGGTGAACATGTTTCAGCCACAATGGCAATAGCCACTGTAGTACATACTCTGTTTTGTCTTTCTTGTACTTTCAAGTTATTAAGAAGTGTTGCAAGGACATCATGTGGCCTATGCAGAGAGAAAAAGCAAATAAAGTATTAACAGTTT
Organism: Ranitomeya variabilis; assembly: GCF_051348905.1. Lineage (NCBI taxonomy): Eukaryota > Metazoa > Chordata > Amphibia > Anura > Dendrobatidae > Ranitomeya > Ranitomeya variabilis. The sequence goes on along the minus strand of NC_135238.1, from coordinate 105,631,444 downwards.
TGTTGAAGACACCTTATACATGCAGCCACCTCAATGCAATTTTGCAAAGTGATTTTTTTTTCATAGAAAATGGCATAAAAATTGAGATGATGATAGACCATACTTTTAGCTAATCAGATATACCTCACTTCCATAGAAAAAACTATTTTGATGTGCTTTCCTCATCATCTCCTCATACTTTATGTTCCTGGAAGGACAGGCCATAATTTCGAATGGCACTCTAAATTGTTCCAATGGAAAAAAAAAATCCAAATGCAGTGAAATTGTGGAAAAAAAAAAACCTTATTTCCCCAATTTTTTTAGGGTTTTGTTTTTATGTGGTGTTCATTATTCCATAAAAATAACCTGGAAATTGACTGTACAGGTCAGTACGATTACAGCCATACCAAACTTTAAAAAAAAAAAAATAATAATTGGATATTCATACATTTTTTTTGCTTCCATTAGCATTTTCTGAGACCCCTTTTTCCAGTTAACCCCTTTACCCCCGAGGGTGGTTTGCACATTAATGACCAGGCCAATTTTTACAATTCCGACCACTGTCACTTTATGAGGTAATAACTCTGAAACGCGTCAACAGATTCCAGTGATTCAGTGTTTTTTTCGTGACATATTGTACTTCATGATTGTGGTAAAAATGGCATCAAAATTTGTCCCTCAATTTCGACTTGAAAGTGGCAATACCCCATATGTGGCTGTACAGTACCACTTAGCCATACTGAGAGACTTGGGAGGAACAGAGCACAATTTGCCTCCTGGAGCACAGATTTTCCTAGAATAGTTTGTGGACTCCATATACAGAGTACCTAATTCCTAGAAGAGCAGAATCCTCCCTCCATTTGGGAAACTATACCTCTTGGGAATTTACCTACCGGTGTAGTGACTACACTTCTGTGAAATCACCCTGTCCACTTATGAAGCAACACTGATTGTGAATCAATTTCTCCTGCTGTTGTGCAAATGGAACAGACAACAGATTGCATATCATTTCTAATAGCAAGACAAACCCTATAAAAGGAGTGGCTCTGTAGAGGGTGACCACATGCCATTTCGGTTCTCATCCTTTTTGGCTGTTTTTGTCACACTTGCATTTTGTCATTCCTCTCAACCCTAGAGGTACTGTACAGTAGCATGAGGCAGTGTCTACTTCTCTCAGAAGTTGCTCAGCTAGTGCAGCTCATACAGGAAGGCACATCAATGCGAGCCGTGGCAAGAAGGGTAGCTGTGTGTCTTCAGTGTCCAGAGCATGGAGCAGATACTATGAGACAGGCCAGAACACCGGGAGATGTGGAGGGGCTGTAGGAAGGCAATAACCAATCTACATTCGTCCTACCCTCAGGGAGCAGAAAGCAACTACCAGTTAGATAACTTCTGTAAGTTTCTCCTGTTTATTTTGATACTGTTTTGCATAAGTTGTATGTCTTTTTATCATCATATTTTTATACCTTTTCCTTATTGTAAGCATTGAACCTTTTGTTATTAAAGTATAAAACTTTAACCAGTTGAACCTTGAATGATCTAAAAGAATCCATAGCCTAAGGTGTGTGAGCCTCATGAGTAGGGTTGAGCGACTTTCATTTTTTTAAGATCGAGTAGGGTTTTGGGAAACCCGATTTTGTCCAGAGTCGAGTCGAGTGCAGTCGGCCGATTATCGCTAAAAGTCGGGGATCGACCGAAACACGAAACCCAATGCAAGTCAATGGGGAAGCATAGTCGGCAGTGAGTGGAGGCCAGGAAAACACCTACAGTGCCTATTTTAATGCCAAAAACATCCATTCTTGTTTCTGAAGCTTGCCAATCTTAATTAACTGTATAATAATAGTTGGGCATAGGGAATTGGGGGAAAGTTGTGGGGGGAGTAGGGCTGGCTCAAGTTTTTCGTGGGCCCAGGAAATGCGGACTACGTCACGGCGGTGTTGCAGGGAAAGGTAAGTATTTAAACGTTGCAAGTGCTGTGATCCTGAGCAAGCAGGGGGGGGCCCACTCGTTCGCATTGGCACTGGCACAGGGCCCCTCAAAGTACAACGGTGTGTTTGCATGGCGGGGGCGCCTCCCACCAGCAGCGACACTTTTGCGTACTCTGAGGGGCCCTGTGCCAGTGACGTCGCCAACGAGTATGCCCCCCCACCTGATGAAGGAACCTGCACTTTCATCTGCACCTTCCTCTTTGTCCCTGTGTAAGGTGGTATAACATGCGGGAAGGGGAACCTTACTTTCAGCAGGGTCAGATTCTGGCTGTGTAGAGTACAAGGGGAATGTAGTGGTCTAGGTCAATGTACCAGCAGACTCATTTAGCAGTGGCTGGGCAATGGGCAGGATGAGGAGGAAACAGATATAGGGCCAAAGAATAAAGTAGGCTAAATGCAGTTCAAAATTGGTAACAGGACTAAACAGGCGGCATTGCTTTGTTCAGTGGAGTAGCAAACCCAAGAGCAGCAGACACTGTTTCAAGGGCCTAACCACACTAGTAGGCCAAATGCAGTTTAATATCTGATAGTATAGGGCGAAAGCCAGAATGTGGAAGCTCAGCTTTGTTCAGTTGAGGACAACACCAGGGAGGGGCAGACACCTTTAGTAGGCCGGAAAAGCCTATTGCATTTTTTAAAATGGTAATTTGGAGCAGAAGGTTGAAGCTCAGCTTTATTTAGTTGAGGACAACACCAGGCAGGGGCACACAGACAGACACCTTTAGTAGGCCGGAAAAGCCTATTGCATTTTTTAAAATGGTAATTTGGAGCAGAAGGTTGAAGCTCAGCTTTATTTAGTTGAGGGCAACACCAGGGAGGGGCAGAAGCCGTTAGTAGGCCCTAACCACCATTTTTTTTTTTAAAACCACTTAATGAGAGCCGGAAGGTTGAAGCTCAGCTTTATTTAGTTGAGGACAACACCAGGCAGGGGCACACAGACAGACACCTTTAGTAGGCCGGAAAAGCCTATTGCATTTTTTAAAATGGTAATTTGGAGCAGAAGGTTGAAGCTCAGCTTTATTTAGTTGAGGACAACACCAGGCAGGGGCACACAGACAGACACCTTTAGTAGGCCGGAAAAGCCTATTGCATTTTTTAAAATGGTAATTTGGAGCAGAAGGTTGAAGCTCAGCTTTATTTAGTTGAGGACAACACCAGGCAGGGGCACACAGACAGACACCTTTAGTAGGCCGGAAAAGCCTATTGCATTTTTTAAAATGGTAATTTGGAGCAGAAGGTTGAAGCTCAGCTTTATTTAGTTGAGGACAACACCAGGCAGGGGCACACAGACAGACACCTTTAGTAGGCCGGAAAAGCCTATTGCATTTTTTAAAATGGTAATTTGGAGCAGAAGGTTGAAGCTCAGCTTTATTTAGTTGAGGACAACACCAGGCAGGGGCACACAGACAGACACCTTTAGTAGGCCGGAAAAGCCTATTGCATTTTTTAAAATGGTAATTTGGAGCAGAAGGTTGAAGCTCAGCTTTATTTAGTTGAGGGCAACACCAGGCAGGGGCACACAGACAGACACCTTTAGTAGGCCGGAAAAGCCTATTGCATTTTTTAAAATGGTAATTTGGAGCAGAAGGTTGAAGCTCAGCTTTATTTAGTTGAGGACAACACCAGGCAGGGGCACACAGACAGACACCTTTAGTAGGCCGGAAAAGCCTATTGCATTTTTTAAAATGGTAATTTGGAGCAGAAGGTTGAAGCTCAGCTTTATTTAGTTGAGGACAACACCAGGCAGGGGCACACAGACAGACACCTTTAGTAGGCCGGAAAAGCCTATTGCATTTTTTAAAATGGTAATTTGGAGCAGAAGGTTGAAGCTCAGCTTTATTTAGTTGAGGGCAACACCAGGGAGGGGCAGAAGCCGTTAGTAGGCCCTAACCACCATTTTTTTTTTTTTAAAACCACTTAATGAGAGCCGGAAGGTTGAAGCTCAGCTTTATTTAGTTGAGGACAACACCAGGCAGGGGCACACAGACAGACACCTTTAGTAGGCCGGAAAAGCCTATTGCATTTTTTAAAATGGTAATTTGGAGCAGAAGGTTGAAGCTCAGCTTTATTTAGTTGAGGGCAACACCAGGGAGGGGCAGAAGCCGTTAGTAGGCCCTAACCAAAGTTGAAGGCCAAATGCAGTTTAATTTCTGATACTATAGGCCGAAAGCCAGAAGGTGGAAGCTCCGATTTAGACAGTGGAGGACAATTTGAATTAGGGACTGCAGACAGACTTAGTAGGCTGTCCCCTGTGGACCATGCATCCACCACATTAACCCATTGCGCCGTAATGGACACGTAATCTTCCGTGGCCATGCCTACAGGTCCATGCGTCTGTTGTCAGGTGCACCTTTGTACTCACAGATTGCCAGAGTGCATGGACAATGCGGTCTTCTACATGCTGGTGGAGGGTTGGGATGGCTTTTCTCGCAAAAGAAGTGTCGACTGGTTAGCTTGTAGCGTGGTACAGCGTAGTCCATCATGGCCTTATTAATAGTAAATAAAATATATAACTAGGCTCTATGAACTTTTAAATAGGTTCCAGGGGTACACGGGCAGCATTGGTGTGGTCAGTGGAGGAGTATTGCAAGTAGGGGCTGCAGACAGGCTATCAAAGGCCTAAAATAACAAACAGTAGGCAGTCATGGCAGTTTTACATCGGTTACATGGATACACAGGCAGGCACTCCAGGCAGCATTGTGGTCAGTGGAGGAGTATTGCAAGTAGGGGCCGCAGACAGGCTATCAAAGGCCTAAAATAACAAACAATAGGCTCATTGCAGTTTTACAGCGGTTACATGGATAGACGGGCAGGCAGCTTGGTGGTGAGTGGAGGAGTATTTAAAGTAGGGACCGCAGACAGGCTATCAAAGGCCTAACATAACAAACAATAGGCTCATGGCAGTTTTACAGCGGTTACATGGATACACGGGCAGGCAGCTTGGTGGTCAGTGGAGGAGTATTTAAAGTAGGGACCGCAGACAGGCTTCAAAGGCCTAACATAAAAAAATGGGCTGGCTGTAGGCACTTTATAATTGGTTCCAGGGGTACACGGGCAGCAGTGGTCTGGCCAGTGGAGGACTAGTGGAAGGAGGGACCGCAGACAGGCTTCAAAGGCCTAACATAAAAAAATGGGCTGGCTGTAGGCACTTTATAATTGGTTCCAGGGGTACACGGGCAGCAGTGGTCTGGCCAGTGGAGGACTAGTGGAAGGAGGGACCGCAGACAGGCTTCAAAGGCCTAACATAAAAAAATGGGCTGGCTGTAGGCACTTTATAATTGGTTCCAGGGGTACACGGGCAGCAGTGGTCTGGCCAGTGGAGGACTAGTGGAAGGAGGGACCGCAGACAGGCTTCAAAGGCCTAACATAAAAAAATGGGCTGGCTGTAGGCACTTTATAATTGGTTCCAGGGGTACACGGGCAGCAGTGGTCTGGCCAGTGGAGGACTAGTGGAAGGAGGGACCGCAGACAGGCTTCAAAGGCCTAACATAAAAAAATGGGCTGGCTGTAGGCACTTTATAATTGGTTCCAGGGGTACACGGGCAGCAGTGGTCTGGCCAGTGGAGGACTAGTGGAAGGAGGGACCGCAGACAGGCTTCAAAGGCCTAACATAAAAAAATGGGCTGGCTGTAGGCACTTTATAATTGGTTCCAGGGGTACACGGGCAGCAGTGGTCTGGTCAGTGGAGGACTAGTGGAAGGAGGGACCGCAGACAGGCTTCAAAGGCCTAACATAAAAAAATGGGCTGGCTGTAGGCACTTTATAATTGGTTCCAGGGGTACACGGGCAGCAGTGGTCTGGCCAGTGGAGGACTAGTGGAAGGAGGGACCGCAGACAGGCTTCAAAGGCCTAACATAAAAAAATGGGCTGGCTGTAGGCACTTTATAATTGGTTCCAGGGGTACACGGGCAGCAGTGGTCTGGTCAGTGGAGGACTAGTGGAAGGAGGGACCGCAGACAGGCTTCAAAGGCCTAACATAAAAAAATGGGCTGGCTGTAGGCACTTTATAATTGGTTCCAGGGGTACACGGGCAGCAGTGGTCTGGTCAGTGGAGGACTAGTGGAAGGAGGGACCGCAGACAGGCTTCAAAGGCCTAACATAAAAAAATGGGCTGGCTGTAGGCACTTTATAATTGGTTCCAGGGGTACACGGGCAGCAGTGGTCTGGTCAGTGGAGGACTAGTGGAAGGAGGGACCGCAGACAGGCTTCAAAGGCCTAACATAAAAAAATGGGCTGGCTGTAGGCACTTTATAATTGGTTCCAGGGGTACACGGGCAGCAGTGGTCTGGTCAGTGGAGGACTAGTGGAAGGAGGGACCGCAGACAGGCTTCAAAGGCCTAACATAAAAAAATGGGCTGGCTGTAGGCACTTTATAATTGGTTCCAGGGGTACACGGGCAGCAGTGGTCTGGTCAGTGGAGGACTAGTGGAAGGAGGGACCGCAGACAGGCTTCAAAGGCCTAACATAAAAAAATGGGCTGGCTGTAGGCACTTTATAATTGGTTCCAGGGGTACACGGGCAGCAGTGGTCTGGTCAGTGGAGGACTAGTGGAAGGAGGGACCGCAGACAGGCTTCAAAGGCCTAACATAAAAAAATGGGCTGGCTGTAGGCACTTTATAATTGGTTCCAGGGGTACACGGGCAGCAGTGGTCTGGTCAGTGGAGGACTAGTGGAAGGAGGGACCGCAGACAGGCTTCAAAGGCCTAAAATAACAAACAATAGGCTCATGGCAGTTTTACAGCGGTTACATGGATACACGGGCAGCTTGGTGGTGAGTGGAGGAGTAGTGCAAGGAGTGTCTGTCCCAGTTCTCCCAAAATATAAATAGATGTTAATGTCTCGCAAAACAACCAAAACAAAAAAAAAGGTGGCATACTTAGGTACAGGGGTGGGCTCATCTGCTGAGTTTCTGACATAGTAATTTGGCAGTAACTATTTAATGGTGCCAATATAGGACACAGACTACTTTAAGTTGCATCATAGATGTCTACAAATTTGTATTGTCAGTGCCAGACATTGAATGATGTCAGCGAATAGACTAAAGATTGGTGGAGCTGTGCGACATAATTTTGCATGTGGTAGAGCACATTTTGAGCTGGGGTAGGGGGGAACTCTCTAGAGGCCGGCGGGACCGCCCCAGGGCCCCTCATGTTACAACGGTGTGTCTGACGTTGGGTGCGCACCACCACCGCCAGAGACACTACATTGTACTATGAGGGACCCAGTAGCAATGCCGTCAACCAAAAGCGAGCACACCCACCTCTTCAGACAAACAGCAGTCTCACGGGTGCTTGCGCCAAGTCGCGATACCACGGCCCCGTGTGGGGAGTTTGGCCATTTAGGGAGGTGTAAACATGTCGTATGCTGTACAATCAGCTGCAGCAAATTAGACATTAGAAAAGTAATTCACAGGCAAGAGCCTTTCATAGGAAAGCTAGGTGTCGGCCGGGCAAGGTGGGGCAAAAGATTTCGAAATCCAGTTGTGGTTCATTTTAATGAATGTTAGATCGTCAACATTTTGGGTAGCCAGACGAGTCCTTTTTTCGGTTAATATTGAACCTGCAGCACTGAATACTCTTTCTGATAGGACACTTGCTGCCGGGCAAGCAAGCTCCTGCAATGCATATTCTGCCAATTCTGGCCAGGTGTCTAATTTGGAGGCCCAGTAATCAAATGGGAATGACGGTTGAGGGAGAACATCGATAAGGGATGAAAAATAGTTAGTAACCATACTGGACAAATGTTGTCTCCTGTCACTTTCAATTGATGCAGCAGTACCTGTCCTGTCTGCGGTCATAGCAAAATCACTCCACAACCTGGTCAGAAAACCCCTCTGTCCAACGCCACTTCTGATGTGTGCACCCCTAACACTCCTAGTCTGCTGCCCCCTGGAGCTCGTGTGAGAACGATCACGTGCGCTGTGTGCTGGGAATGCCTGAAGCAAACGGTCAACAAGAGTTGATTGTTTGGTTGCTAATATTAGTTCCAAGTTCTCATGTGGCATAATATTTTGCAATTTGCCTTTATAGCGTGGATCAAGGAGGCAGGCCAACCAGTAATCGTCATCGTTCATCATTTTCGTAATGCGTGTGTCCCTTTTTAGGATACGTAAGGCATAATCCGCCATGTGGGCCAAAGTTCCAGTTGTCAAATCTCCGGTTGTGATTGGTTGAGGGGCAGTTGCAGGCAAATCTACGTCACTTGTGTCCCTCAAAAAACCAGAACCCGGCCGTGACACGCAACCAATTTCCTGTGCCCCCGGGAAAGGTTCGGCATTAAAAATATACTCATCCCCATCATCCTCCTCGTCCTCCACCTCCTCTTCGCCCGCTACCTCGTCCTGTACACTGCCCTGACCAGACAATGGCTGACTGTCATCAAGGCTTTCCTCTTCCTCTGGTGCAGACGCCTGCTCCTTTATGTGCGTCAAACTTTGCATCAGCAGACGCATTAGGGGGATGCTCATGCTTATTACGGCGTTGTCTGCACTAACCAGCCGTGTGCATTCCTCAAAACACTGAAGGACTTGACACATGTCTTGTATCTTAGACCACTGCACACCTGACAACTCCATGTCTGCCATCCTACTGCCTGCCCGTGTATCCTCCCACAAATAAATAACAGCACGCCTCTGTTCGCACAGTCTCTGAAGCATGTGCAGTGTTGAGTTCCACCTTGTTGCAACGTCTATGATTAGGCGATGCTGGGGAAGGTTCAAAGACCGCTGATAGGTCTGCATATGGCTGGAGTGTACAGGCGAACGTCGGATATGTGAGCAAAGTGCACGCACTTTGAGGAGCAGGTCGGAGAACCCAGGATAAGTTTTCAATAAGCACTGCACCACCAGGTTTAAGGTGTGAGCCAGGCAAGGAATGTGTTTCAGTTGGGAAAGGGAGATGGCAGCCATGAAATTCCTTCCGTTATCACTCACTACCTTGCCTGCCTCAAGATCTACTGTGCCCAGCCACGACTGCGTTTCTTGTTGCAAGAACTCGGACAGAACTTCCGCGGTGTGTCTGTTGTCGCCCAAGCACTTCATAGCCAATACAGCCTGCTGACGCTTGGCAGTAGCTGGCCCATAATGGGACAACTGGTGTGCAACAGTGTCATCTGCCGATGGAGTGGTTGGCAGACTGCGTTCTGTGGAAGAGCTGTAGCTTCTGCAGGAGGACGAGGAGGAGGAGGAGGAGGGGGTGCGAACGCCTACAGCCAACTGTTTCCTAGACCGTGGGCTAGGCACAACTGTCCCTAAATTGATGTCGCCTGTGGACCCTGCATCCACCACATTCACCCAGTGTGCCGTGATGGACACATAACGTCCCTGGCCATGCCTACTGGTCCATGCATCTGTAGTCAGGTGCACCTTTGTACTCACAGATTGCCTGAGTGCATGGACGATGCGCTGTTTAACATGCTGGTGCAGGGCTGGGATGGCTTTTCTGGAAAAAAAGTGTCGACTGGGTAGCTCGTATCGTGGTTCAGCGTACTCCATCAGGGCTTTGAAAGCTTCGCTTTCAACTAACCGGTAGGGCATCATCTCTAACGAGATTAGTCTAGCTATGTGGGCGTTAAAACACTGTGTACGCGGATGCGAGGATAAGTACTTCCTTTTTCTAACCAGAGTCTCATGTAGGGTGAGCTGGACTGGAGAGCTGGAGATCGTGGAACTTTCGGGTGTGCCGGTGTACATGGCAGACTGAGAGACGGTTGGAGACGGTATTGTTTCCGCCGGTGCCCTAGATGCAATATTTCCTCCTACAAAACTGGTGATTCCCTGACCCTGACTGCTTTTGGCTGGCAAAGAAACCTGCACAGATACTGTCGGTGGTGCGGAAAATGGTGGCCTTACAGTGACGGAAGGGATGTTGCGTTGCTGACTAGCTTCATTGGCCGAGGGTGCTACAACCTTGAGGGACGTTTGGTAGTTAGTCCAGGCTTGAAAATGCATGGTGGTTAAGTGTCTATGCATGCAACTAGTATTTAGACTTTTCAGATTCTGACCTCTGCTTAAGCTAGTTGAACATTTTTGACAGATGACTTTGCGCTGATCAGTTGGATGTTGTTTAAAAAAATGCCAGACTGCACTCTTCCTAGACTCGGATCCCTTTTCAGGGATTGCAGACTGAGCTTTAACCGGATGGCAACGCTGTGCTCCAACAGGTTTTGGCTTTGACACGCGTTTTGGGCCAGATACGGGCCCGGCAGATGGAACCTGTTGCGATGTTGATGCCTGCTGCGGCCCCTCCTCCACCTCCGCTTCTGAACTACTGCCGCCTGCACCCTGTTCCCCCAATGGCTGCCAATCAGGGTCAATAACTGGGTCATCTATTACCTCCTCTTCGAGCTCGTGTGCAACTTCGTCTGTGTCACTGTGTCGGTCGGTGGTATAGCGTTCGTGGCGGGGCAACATAGTCTCATCAGGGTCTGATTGTGGATCTGTACCCTGAGAGGGCAATGTGGTGGTCTGAGTCAAAGGAGCAGCATAGTACTCTGGCTGTGGCTGTGCATCAGTGCACTCCATGTCAGAATATACTTGTAATGGGCATGGCCTGTTAAATGTTTCACTTTCTAAGCCAGGGACGGTATGTGTAAAGAGCTCCATGGAGTGACCCGTTGTGTCGCCTGCTGCATCCTTCTCTCTTGTTGTAGTTTTTGCTGAGTAGGACAAGGAAGCGACTTGTCCCTGACCGTGAACATCCACAAGCGACGCGCTGCTTTTACATTTACCAGTTTCGGAAGAGGAGGCAAAAGAGCTAGAGGCTGAGTCTGCAATGTAAGCCAAAACTTGCTGTTGCTGCTCCGCCTTTAAAAGCGGTTTTCCTACTCCCAGAAAAGAGAGCGTTCGAGGCCTTGTGTAGCCTGACGACGAAACTGGCTCCACAGCTCCAGACTTAGGTGGAATATTTTTATCCCCACGACCACCTGATGCTCCACTACCACTACCATCATTACCAGCTGACAATGAACGCCCACGACGACCTCTTGCACCAGACTTCCTCATTGTTTTAAAATCTTAACCAAAGTAACTTTATTTGTTGCTGTCAAACAACTTACACGGTGAGCTATAACTTCAGTATGATTTCAATATCCCTTAACAGGTTGGTGAGACCACAAGGAAAATCAGGCACAATGTTACACACTCTGTTTTCTGTGGCACAAAATCACAGAGATGACACACACGCAGGACTGTCACTCAAGCACTAATGTCAATATTAATCTCCCACCTAATTTATTTATTTTTTTTTCTCAGGGAGACTTTAGAAACCAAATAATATTTAAAAAAAAAAAAAAAAAAAAAAAAGGCTTTCTATGGCCCACAATTAGAGAGAGAGAGGTGGCACACCCAGGAGTCAAGACTGGCGCACAAGCTGAAAGGGCAATATTACTCTCCCACTGTTTTTTTAAGTTTTTTTTTTATTTCAGGGAGACTTTAGAGACCAAATAATATTAAAAAAAAAAAAAAAAAAATAGGCTTTCTATAGCCCACTGAATGAGAGATAGCACACACAGCAGTGGCACACAAGCCCTGACTGAGGCCAATATTTTTCTCCCACTGATTGATGTAGTGTTTTTGTGTTGAGGTAGATTTTAGAACACAAATCAAGGAAAAAAAAAAATGCTTTCTATGGCCCACTGAATGAGAGAGAGGTGGCACACCCAGGAGTCAAGACTGGCACACAAGCTGAAAGGGCAATATTACTCTCCCACTGTTTTTTTATGTATTTTTGGTTTTTTAAGGGAGACTTTAGAAACCCAATAATATTTAAAAAAAAAAATAAATAGGCTTTCTATGGCCCACTGAATGAGAGGGAGAGAGGTGGCACACCCAGGAGTCAAGACTGGCACACAAGCTGAAAGGGCAATATTACTCTCCCACTGTTTTTTTATGTTTTTTTTTTTTTTTCAGGGAGACTTTAGAAACCAAATAATAAGAAAAAAAATAAAAAAATAAATAGGCTTTCTATAGCCCACTGAATGAGAGATAGCACACACAGCAGTGGCACACAAGCCCTGACTGAGGCCAATATTTTTCTCCCACTGATTGATGTAGTGTTTTTGTGTTGAGGTAGATTTTAGAACACAAATCAAGGAAAAAAAAAAAAAAATGCTTTCTATGGCCCACTGAATGAGAGAGAGGTGGCACACCCAGGAGTCAAGACTGGCACACAAGCTGAAAGGGCAATATTACTCTCCCACTGTTTTTTTATGTATTTTTTGTTTTTTAAGGGAGACTTTAGAAACCCAATAATATTTAAAAAAAAAAATAAATAGGCTTTCTATGGCCCACTGAATGAGAGGGAGAGAGGTGGCACACCCAGGAGTCAAGACTGGCACACAAGCTGAAAGGGCAATATTACTCTCCCACTGTTTTTTTATGTTTTTTTTTTTTTTTTCAGGGAGACTTTAGAAACCAAATAATAAGAAAAAAAAAATAAATAAATAGGCTTTCTATAGCCCACTGAATGAGAGATAGCACACACAGCAGTGGCACACAAGCCCTGACTGAGGCCAATATTTTTCTCCCACTGATTGATGTAGTGTTTTTGTGTTGAGGTAGATTTTAGAACACAAATCAAGGAAAAAAAAAAAAAATGCTTTCTATGGCCCACTGAATGAGAGGGAGAGAGGTGGCACACCCAGGAGTCAAGCCTGACACACAAGCTGAAAGGGCAATATTACTCTCCCACTGTTTTTTATGTATTTTTTGTTTTTTAAGGGAGACTTTAGAAACCCAATAATATTAAAAAAAAAAAAATAAATAGGCTTTCTATGGCCCACTGAATGAGAGGGAGAGAGGTGGCACACCCAGGAGTCAAGACTGGCACACAAGCTGAAAGGGCAATATTACTCTCCCACTGTTTTTTTATGTTTTTTTTTTTTTTTTCAGGGAGACTTTAGAAACCAAATAATATTAAAAAAAACAAAAAAAAAAATAGCCTTTCTATGGCCCACTGAAAGAGAGAGAGGTGGCACACCCAGGAGTCAAGACTGGCACACAAGCTGAAAGGGCAATATTACTCTCCCACTGTTTTTTTAGGTTTTTTTTTTTTTTTTCAGGGAGACTTTAGAAACCAAATAATATTAAAAAAAAAAATAAAAAAAAATAGGCTTTCTATAGCCCACTGAATGAGAGATAGCACACACAGCAGTGGCACACAAGCCCTGACTGAGGCCAATATTTTTCTCCCACTGATTGATGTAGTGTTTTTGTGTTGAGGTAGAATTTAGAACACAAATCACGGAAAAAATAAATAGGCTTTCTATGGCCCACTCAGTGAGAGATGGCACACACAGGGATGGCACTGTAGCAGAAATGCCAATCTTAATCTCCCACAAAAAAAAAACAGGGACTGTCCTACAATTACTATCTCCCTGCAGTAATCTAAGCCAGGTATGGCAGGCAGCAATAGGAGTGGACTGATGCACAAATTAAATAAAAAGTGTGGACAAACAAAAAAGATAGCTGTGCAGAAAGGAAGGAACAAGAGGATATGTGCTTTGAAAAAAGCAGTTGGTTTCCACAGTGGCGTACACACAGCAATACAGCTATCACGGAGCCTTCTAGGGCAGCCCAATGAGCTACAGCGCTGAGGGGGAAAAAAAAAAAAATAGCTTCCACAGTCCCTGCACACCGAAGGTGGTGTTGGACAGTGGAAATCGCTGCAGCACAAGCGGTTTGGTGGTTAGTGGACCCTGCCTAACGCTCTCCCTGCTTCTGACGAAGCGGCAGCAACCTGTCCCTAAGCTCAGATCAGCAGCAGTAAGATGGCGGTCGGCGGGAACGCCCCTTTATAGCCCCTGTGACGCCGCAGACAGCAAGCCAATCACTGCAATGCCCTTCTCTAAGATGGTGGGGACCAGGATCTATGTCATCACGCTGCCCACACTCTGCGTTCACCTTCATTGGCTGAGAAATGGCGCTTTTCGCGTCATTGAAACGCGACTTTGGCGCGAAAGTCGCGTACCGCATGGCCGACAAGCACAGGGGTCGGATCGGGTTTCATGAGACGGCGACTTTTGAAAATGATCGACCCGTTTCGCTCAACCCTACTCATGAGTGATAGACATTTTTATTAGTATTATTATTTCCGGGACTTATCGCCCGTGTATTCGATGAGTGGTGGCAGCGTGTATGAGCGGGTGTGTGGCCTGAGTCGGTGTGTGATTTATGATTTAGGACAGAGGTTGAATGCTGGACTGAGAGTGGGGAGATAGATTAACCCTTGCAGGCACAACCCCAAGTCACGTGTGAGAGCGGGCACGTGACGAATAAGTGGCACCACGGAGAAGGGATCCGTGACACTCTGTAATGACTGCGGTGAAAAAAAATCAGCTGTCATTAAGGGCTAGAGAATAGATATTTTTTATTTGTATGTATAACATCATATATTCAAGCAGCATAAAAGTTAAGATAGTCCAAACCAGAATAAAAAAAACAACTTACCCTATAGCTTTAGCAATGTAGCCGAAGGTGTTTACAGTGGCTCTTCTGATTGCCTTCTTATGAGCCTTTAGCAATTCCAATAGTTCAAAACAAATCCTCATCCATTCTCTAGCAGAAACATATTCTGCTCCCCTAAAAAATACAAAAGAATACATTTAAATTACCAATATAGAAATTAAAAATACATTTTGTAACGCAAACATGTAGATGTCTATTATATACAGTCATGGCCAAAAGTATTCAACACCCCTCCAATTCTGTCAGATAATACTCAGTTTCTTCCTGAAAATGATTGCAAACACAAATTCTTTGGTATTATCTTCATTTAATTTGTCTTAAATGAAAAAACACAAAAAGAATTGTTCGAAAGCCAAATTGGACATAATTCCACACCAAAAATAAAAAAGGGGGTGGACAAAAGTATTGGCACTGTTCGAAAAATCATGTGATGCTTCTCTAATTTGTGTAATTAACAGCACCTGTAACTTACCTGTGGCACCCAACAGGTGTTGGCAATAACTAAAATCACACTTGCAGCCAGTTGACATGGATTAAAGTTAACTCAACCTCTGTCCTGTGTCCTTGTGTGTACCACATTGAGCACGGAGAAAAGAAAGAAGACCAAAGAACTGTCTGATGACTTGAGAAACCAAATTGTGAGGGAGCATGAGCAATCTCAAGGCTACAAGTCCATCTCCAAAGACCTGAATGTTCCTGTGTCTACCATGCGCAGTGTCATCAAGAAGTTTAAAGCCCATGGCACTGTGGCTAACCTCCCTAGATGTGGACGGAAAAGAAAAATTGACAAGAAATTTCAACGCAAGTTTGTGCGGATGTTGGATAAAGAACCTCGACTAACATCCAAACAAGTTCAAGCTGCCCTGCAGTCCGAGGGTACAACAGTGTCAACCCGTACTATCCGTCAGCATCTGAATGAAAAGGGACTGTATGGTAGGAGACCCAGAAAGACCCACTTCTTACCCTGAGACATAAAAAAGCCAGGCTGGAGTTTGCCAAAACTTACCTGAAAAAGCCTAAAACGTTTTGGAAGAATGTTCTCTGGTCAGATGAGACAAAAGTAGAGCTTTTTGGGCAAAGGCATCAACATAGAGTTTACAGGAGAAAAAAAAGAGGTATTCAAAGAAAAGAACACGGTCCCTACAGTCAAACATGGCGGAGGTTCCCTGATGTTTTGGGGTTGCTTTGCTGCCTCTGGCACTGGACTGCTTGACCGTGTGCATGGCATTATGAAGTCTGAAGACTACCAACAAATTTTGCAGCATAATGTAGGGCCCAGTGTGAGAAAGCTGGGTCTCCCTCAGAGGTCATGGGTCTTCCAGCAGGACAATGACCCAAAACACACTTCAAAAAGCACTAGAAAACGGTTTGAAAGAAAGCACTGGAGACTTCTAAGGTGGCCAGCAATGAGTCCAGAACTGAATCCCATAGAACACCTGTGGAGAGATCTAAAAATGGCAGTTTGGAGAAGGCACCCTTCAAATATCAGGGACCTGGAGCAGTTTGCCAAAGAAGAATGGTCTAAAATTCCAGCAGAGCATTGTAAGAAACTCATTGGTGGTTACCGGAAGCGGTTGGTCGCAGTTATTTTGGCTAAAGGTTGTAAACCAAGTATTAGGCTGATGGTGCCAATACTTTTGTCTGGCCCATTTTTGGAGTTTTGTGTGAAATGATCAATGTTTTGCTTTTTGCTTCATTCTCTTTTGTGTTTTTTCATTTAAGACAAATTAAATGAAGATAATACCAAAGAATTTGTGTTTGCAATCATTTTCAGGAAGAAACTAAGTATTATCTGACAGAATTGCAGGGGTGTGAATACTTTTGGCCATGACTGTATATATAAAATTTGGATTGTCTGATCAAGCCTGGAATCTAGAAGAAAAGGAAAACAAGCAGGCATCATCCCTGAAGGAGGAGAGCAGGTTCCCTGGAAATACATAGTATCATTTGTGTACTTATCTTCACCAAGTAGAGTATGGAGACATCACATACTACAAACGTATAACTGTAGTCTGGAGAGATGGACAAGATGGTGGAAGAGATGCTACTGGCTAGAGCGCTCGCCATGCCTAAGAGGGCATCTTCCAGACAATAAAGAAGTCACACAGGATCGATTCAGAGCTACATAACATTTGAAACCATGGCCACTGACTTGCTTGCCCAAAGTGGGAAAAAAATCTCTACCAACCTCAGTTGGCTTTTAGGATAATATTAATTATATACTATCTGCTATACTTATTAAGACATTGCTAGTGGGTATTCATGATCCATCTATGTCTGATGAAGAGACCGGAGTAGTCTCGAAAGCTTGCCATTTGTTACCATCTTTTCAGTTAGCCATTAAAAGGTATCAACCACTGAGGACTCTCAATTCTAACCATGAGTATCTATTTTGCTAGACTAAAACAAATGGACGTATTATCAATTATTTTGCAAATTTAACCACACAGCAAGAAAACCATTAGTTATCTGATGGTATGTCCTCCACTGTTTTGAACAGCTGACGTGCCTCTAACAGCGCGGGTGGAATGGCGATCCATCTGAGGCTGTTAACCTGTTAACGCCACTCAATTTTCGATATTGTTAAATCGGTCAGCAGGGGCATTTAACTCATACTTCTGGTAAGTGTATCAGAAATCCCGCCCATCGGTGACCCAGTTACGTGATCGCCAGGGTGATGGGTTGGCATGACAACCAGAGGTCTCCAGCAGACCTCTATGGTTGTCATAGCCGTTGGACGGTGCTCATAGCAAGTGAGCATTTCTGCTACATACAGGCAATCTGATAGTCGCCTGTATGTAGCAGAGCTGATCAGACAACTGCAGCTTCTAGTCTCCCATAGAGACTTTTAAAGCATGCAAAAAGTAAAAAAAAAAAAAAAAAAGTTTTTAAATATATATATAAAAAAAAAGAAATATGAAAGTTCAAATCACCCCCCTTTTACCCCATTCAAAATAAAATACAAAAAAACCCAAAACACATTTGGTACTGCCGAGTTCAGAATCGCCCAATCAACATAAAAAGAAAGGATTAATCCAATCGGTAAATGGCGTAGAAAAAAAAATTAAAAACACCAGAATTATGTTTTTTGGTTGCTGCTACATTACATCAAAAGAATATGAATCTACACAAAAATGGTATCAATAAAAACGGTGACCCGGCGCGCAAAAAATAAACTTTCACCCAGACCCAAATCATGAAAAATGGAGACGCTACAGGTCTCGGAAACTGGCTTTTTTTTTTTTTTTAACCAAAGTTTGGATTTTTTTCACCACTTAAAAAAGAACCTAGACATGTTTGGCGTCTATGAACTCGTAGTGACCTGGAGAATGGTAGGTCATAATGGTAGGTCAGTTTTAGCATTTAGTGAACACTGTAAAAAAAAAAAAACAAAAAAAAAAAAAAACTGTGGAATTGCACCTTTTTGCAATTTCACCGCACTTGGAATTTTGTTTCCCGTTTTCCAGTATACGATATGTTAAAACCAATGGTGTCGTTCAAAAGTACAACTTGTCCCACAAAAAACAAGCCCTCACATGGCCATTTTGACAGAAAAATAAAGTTATGGCTCTGAGAGGAAGGGGAGCAAAAAGTGAAAAATGCAAATATCTCCGGTCAAGAAGGGGTTAAGGGACACTCTTTCCTGTATAATTACTTTTATATAAGCCAAAATTTAAAAAGGATTTAAAAAAAAAATAATAATTTAAAGTAAGCCAAAATTGAAATTTTTATGAAAAAACACTGGAAATTTCATGAAGGAAGTAAGAATTGGCAAGCATTTGATGGAAAAGGGACTCTGATACACCAATTAGTAGAGATAAAGGAGGACCTCATACACATTCTGTTGAAATTGTCATGTAGTGGTATCTCATTCAAATATTGTGAGCAAAGTGTATTTGATGTACTTCTACACTCAAAAGCTCTGCGTAAAGTGCAAATCCATGAAAAAATGATAAGGAGGGTAAAACAGTCATCCAAAGACCCTTGAAGGCAACAAATTGAGGGCCTCAAAATAGTTTGGAAGTTAAGTTGATATACTCCTATACACAAAGGCTTTGAACAGCCAGGAAAAAGTAAGTAGGCTCACCCCAGTCATCCATTGACCCTAGACGGCAACAACTGGCGGGTCTTTTTCAAATATTGAAGATTAAAAACACTTTATGTTCTGCTGTCATCTGGTGGTGTGGAAAAGTTGAGGCTAATCCAAGTGTTGTTCATTTTTATCAGAGTGAGGCTGTCAGCACTTTCTGCTGACAGGCGAAAGCGCCTGTCTGTTCTGACTTCCCTGGCGGCACTAAAAAACTGCTCAGACAAGAAGCTAATGGCAGGGCAGCTCAACACCTCCAAGGCATAGAGGGAATGACAGCTCATGCCAGGTTTTCATCTTGGAGACCCAATAGCTGAAGGTTGCAGGAATTAGGTAGTATGCTGGTTTCATCGTCCAGTTATTGCTTGACCAGGTTTAAAGAGGATTCACTCCTTGTCAAAAATACCCGGTAATCAGGGCCTGGATACTAAGAAAGTGTCATGAAATTGGCCAAGACCGTTGACCGTGTACTCTTGACTCTGCTGTACCTGGTGTGTCTCCCTCACCTTTCCTCCTAGGTTGGGCACTAGCGGTGTCTGATGGAATTTTTTTCAGTATATTTATTTTCCACAATGGCCTTGGCTATAGCACCATTATAGTAGACATGTCCACCTCAGGAAGGAGAGATGCAAGGTTCTCCTTGTAGCATGGGTCTAGCAGGTGAACAACCAGTTCTCTTTTTTGGCAAAGATAAATATAACGCGAGGTCCAAAAATAGAGAGTTGGCTGACAGCACAACTGACAAACGGATGTCCGTCCTAATTCCACTGGACCCAAGTGAATTGAAGTGAAGGACAGCATCCAATCCAGGTGAAAAAGGTTTTCTTTATTGTGCCAAATGCGACGTTTCAACCATCAAGGTCTTTTTCAAGCATACAAAACAATCAAAATGGCAGCCTTAAATAGGAAATGGGTGATCACCCACCAATAGCCTAATCAGGAACTGCCCATACAATTTACATATCAGTGTTTGGTAATCACATAATTTATAATACAAAACATACATCCTACATAACATATAAGGTTAAAAATTATTCACATTGACATAAATATACCACATGTCATATAATTCAACCCATATATATAACAAATGACACATGGACAGGTACAAAATGTAAACAAACCAACACTTCCTGTTATATCAGGACCAATCGCTAGGTCCGTAGTAGCACCCATATATGTCATCAGCCAATGTTATAGCCCGTATCTTATATCGACCCACATCCTAACCAGCCAATAAGAGATCATATTATAGAGCCAATCAAGTGTACTCACATGAACATTGCCTCATGTTCAAGAACCAATCCTGGTTCTCATCACTGGGAAATCGATATACTTACAACATAACACGCACTCACATGAGCCCCACCATATGACCGGATATCGGATGAAAAGTCCATAGCACAGAGCACAAGCCCATACCACGGCATGTAAACAGTTCCAGTGCTCAATGCACATTACCACTGGCCCTTCCATCAAGAGTCACATGACTAGTCACACGGCGCCATCATGGAGACCCAGGAGACACGCCCAGGATTGGTTCTTGAATATGAGGCAATGTTTATGTGAGTACACCTGATTGGTTCTATGATATGATCTCTTATTGGCTGGTCAGGATGTGGGTCGATATAAGATACGGACTATAACATTGGCTGATGGCATATATGGGTGCTACTACGGACCTAGCGATTGGTCCTGATATAACAGGAAGTGTTGGTTTGTTTACATTCTGAATCTGTCCATGTGTCATTTGTTATATATATGGGTGGAATTATATGACATGTGGTATATTTATGACAATGTGAATAATTTTTAACCTTATATGTTATGTAGAATGTATGTTTTGTATTATAAATTATGTGATTACCAAACACTGATATGTAAATTGTATGGGCAGTTCCTGATTAGGCTATTGGTGGGTGATCACCCATTTCCTATTTAAGGCTGCCATTTTGATTGTTTTGTATGCTTGAAAAAGACCTTGATGGTTGAAACGTCACATTTGGCACAATAAAGAAAACCTTTTTCACCTGGATTGGATGCTGTCCTTCACTTCAATTTTTGGAATGTAACGCGAGGGTCACAGGAAAGGCAATGGTACATAAAGTCTGCCATGTGTGCCAAGGTCCCTACAGCCAACACTTACCTGTCTCCACCATGACGACTATTCTCCACATCCTCCTCATTCTCCCTACTCGCTTCATCCCATCTCTCCTACGTGGATGTGCCATGTGTGGGTACTAGCCTCTATTGCGCTATAGGCCAGATCCTGTTCCTCCTCCTTTTTAGCCTTCACATCCTCATTGTTACTCAATCCACGCTAAGCAGATGAGATGAGGCTGGGTCTTATCTCTCTGTCTCATGTCTTCCTCCATCTCCACCTGGTCCGCATGTAAAGCTTCATGCTTAATTGTCAGCAGCGACTGTTTAAGTAGGCATAGAAGTGGGATTGTTGCGCTGAGGATGACATCATCAAAGTCTTTCAGAACTACACAAGTGTCAGACATATATGCCCACACTTCAGTTATGTGCGGAGGCTGACCAGAATACCAACGAGCGTATTGGAGCTGGCATTCCACAATTGGCCTCTGCTGCTCACAAAACCTTGCCAGCAAGTGAAGTATAGACGTTAAGTGGACAATCCCAGTAACAGCGTTGGTAAGGACATGGGTGATTTTTCTGGACACGTGCTGTTACAACGAGGGACACCATGCTGGGAGAAATAGTGGCGGCTAGGGACACAGTACGAAGGGAACAAATTTGCACGGCTGTAGCAGGCCATTTGTGTTTTTTTATTTCAAACCAACAAAAATTCATACAAAACAGGTTCTACAGTATATAGGACAGTCGTTAATTTTGTAACAAAAATATTTTGTTACTGTAACAGACCAAGCAGTTTTTTTAAATTTTAACCCACTAATATTACACAAAGCACATAATACTCTATGGATGACTAATTGAATCCAGGACACTTTTTGAATGCTTTTTTAAAGTGTTATATTCCACCAACATTTAACAGAAAGCATGTAATGACTAACTGAATCCAGAAAAAAAATCAATGCTTTTTTTTTTTTTTTTTTTAGTTTTACATACCATCATAACTGCGTTAAACTGTATGGATGACTAACTGAATCCAGAAAAACTTTCTCAACATGAAAAGGAGGGTCATCCACAGAAAGGCAACAGCTGGCAAGTCTCATTTAAATATTGTTAAAGTGTAGTTGCTATATTCCTACACTCATAAAAGATTAGAAAAAAAAAAGCGCAAAGCCAGGAAAAAAATTATAAGGAGGGTAATTCAGTAACCCTCTTCAGACGTCTGCTTCTCCTTCCTTGTTAGGCTGGGGGGACTGCCTCCACCTGCTTCCTGGAGCCCGATTTTGAGCCTGGGCTGTAAAGTGACAAGGATTCGGGTAGTGCTGGAGCCTCCCCGACATATAGAAATTGGGGATAGCCCCGAGTAACTTGTACCATCGCTTGCTCCCTCATAGGAGGTGGGGAACTCCAAGGTCAGTCCAATCTTTTGGTGGTGGAAGCCCCGTTCGGAGCCGCCTCAAGGAGCCTCTCCCAGGCCTGTTTATTTCTCAAGGAGGGTTCATCCTGCTTGGATCACACCCACCGCATACCAGCAATGTTGTTCTTCCATTTTGAGGAACGTGACCTTGGTTCCAACTGTCAGCTCTGGCAGCCTTCAAAGCAAGTGTTCCGTCTCTACTGCCCGCTGGTTGAACGAGATATATTGACAGGTCCCAAACTCTTTGATGGACCGCCATCTCCGCTGCTGGTTGAACGCAACTACCTCCCCCCGGGATTCCAACTGTCGGTTCTTTGTGCCTAGCACACCTGCTAAAATTTTTCCAGCCCTTGTCCTGGGTTACCTCCTTGTCTCTCCCAACAGTGTAGGAGTCAGTTGGCTCACCAATACCTGGATCTTGGCTTTCCTGTTTGCAAGAACCCCAGCGGTTAATGTTGCGGCCTAGTGGTTCCAGACCACAGACTCCTGCCACCTCCAATATCACGCCAAATTGGTCTGGCGCAGGTATTGCTCCTGTCACTTGTAACATGCACTAAACATGCGAGGCGGCAATTCGAGTTTCAAATTCGAGCATCGGCTAATGCTCTCTGAATGCCTAGCACATCCGAGCACACAGATAGTCAAGTGATATCAGATTGTCACCGAGCAAGTTAGCTCATCCCTAATACATACGCTACGCAATGAAACTGTAAAGTATAAATGTAAAGGCATACCTGTCAGCAATGCGACCAACCAAATCAATGCAGTTCTCCTGTACTTTTTCATGCCTGTTTTTCAAAATAGGTGTAAGTCTTGGCAGTAAATCTTTAATTGGTGGAGTCATTTTGTGCATACCTATTAGAAACAACCATTAAGCAGGTAAATAATAAAAGCATGTGCTGTGTTAATTATACATACACAAACAGGTATATACATATATACACATAATATATACTGTAGATTATATATATATATATATATATATATATATATATATATATATATATATATATATATATATATATATATATATATATATATATATATATATATATATATAATTTTACACACATACATACAGGGGTTGGACAAAATAATGGAAACACCTAACATTTTGGCATAATAATCTTCGAACATGTTATAAACATGCAAATTGTGACATATGGTAATGTTTTGTAGTTGATTATTTGTGTTATGTGATATGTGTATGTAAATTAACTTTGCTTTGCTGAATTTTAAGTACATTGATGAAAACCTGATACCAATGGCAGACCTCTTAGATTTTCAAAGAGGCCAAATTGTTGGTGCTCGTATGGCAGGCGCTAGTGTAACAGAAAGAGCCCGAATGTTTGGCGTGTCAAGAGGTACTGTCTCCAAAGTAATGACTGCGTTTGAAAGAGAAGGAAAAATGTCCGCAGCAAAGCACAGATCCGGCCGAAAGTCGCAGTTGACAAAGAGACCGTCGGACATTTAGAGTGGTGTAGAAACCTCCAGAATTGGTCCCTCGAGCAGTGGAAACATGTGATTTTCTCAGACGAATCATCGTTTACCCTATTTCTGACCTCCGGCCGAGTGTACGCTTGGAGACAGCTGAAAGAAGCATTCGATCCAGAATGCCTTCTCCCAACCATAAATCATGGCGGAGGTTCTGTGATGGTCTGGGGTGCTATTTCATGGAGATCCGCCGGGAGCCAATGATATCCCTTCATGGAAGAATTAACAGCCGAGATTATTTAGGCATTTTGGGCAACCAAGTGCACCCGATGGTTCAAGCACTGTTCCCGGAGGAGAACGCCATCTTTCAGGATGATAATGCACCAATTCATACAGCTAGAATTGTTAAAGCATGGCGCGAGGAACATTCTAATGAAGTTGAGCATCTCATCTGGCCCCCACAATCCCCAGACCTCAACATTATTGAGCATTTATGGTCGATTTTAGAGATTTAAGTTAGACGTTGATTTCCGCCGCCATCGTCGCTCAAAGAACTGGAGGGTGTTTTAACTGCAGAATGGGCTAAAATTCCTTTGGAAACAATTCACACCTTGTATGAATCCATGCCTCGGAGAATTGAAGCTATAATCGCCGCAAAAGGTGGACCTATACCAAATTAAACTAACTTTTGTTGATATTTCCAGGTGTTTCCATTATTATGTCCAATGTGTGTGTGTGTGTGTGTGTGTGTGTGTGTGTGTGTGTGTGTGTGTGTGTGTGTGTGTGTGTGTGTGTGTATGTATGTATGTATATATATATATATATATATATATATATAGACTGTGGCCCGATTCCTGGCGGCCTCGACCAATCAGAGACGCGGGATTTCCAGGACAGACAGACAGACAAAAAAAACCTTAGACAATTATATATATAGATATGCATGCACACGTGTATATGCATATATACATACATGTTATGGACCTGGTGGTTAGGTGCACCAGGAATGACCTGATAGTTAAACACGGAATCGGGACGAGCTCTGGGGAAATGGGAACTCTGCTGACCGCAAACCCTACTCCTATCAACACAACTAGAAATAGCCGTGGAGCGTGCCTGACTCTGCCTAGACGCCTCTTCACAGCCTAAGAGCTAACTACCCCTAAAGAAAGGAAACAAAGCCTCACTTGCCTCAGAGAAATTTCCCCAAAGGTAAAAGCAGCCCCCCACAAGTATTGACTGTGAGTTAAGAGGAAATCACAAACACAGGATGAAATAGGCTTTAGCAAAGAGAGGCCAGTCTAACTAAACAGATTGAGGATAGAAAAGGGATCTTTGCGGTCAACACAACAAACTACAAAAACCACGCAGAGTGTGCAAAAAATACCCCCGCACCGACTCACGGTGCGGTGGTGCCACTCTGCACCCCCAGAGCTTCCAGCTAGCCAGGCAGTTTCATGGAAGCCAGCTGGATTAGAACTTAGCAAGAAAAACCATAAGAACAAATGAACAAGCCGGAACTTAGCTTTTGCTGGAGTAGTCAGGTCCTCAGAAAGATCCAGGAGAGATCTGAACCCGTACTAGAACATTGACAGCTGGCATGGAGTAATGATCTGAGTGGAGTTAAATAGCGAATCCAGCCTAGCCCTAAACGAGGGCAGGTGGGGAAGGAATCTCAGAACCAGCAGCTCCACTCACAGCCACCAGAGGAAGTCCACGGACAGAACTCACCGAAGTACCATTCATGACCACAGGAGGGAGTTCGAGAACGGAATTCACAACACATACACAACACACATACATATACACACACAAATATATATACAGCTATACACACAGATATATATATATATATACACACATACACATATATACATACTAGATGGTAGCCCGATTCTAACGCATCAGGTATTCTAGAATATGTATGTAGTTTATTTATGAAGATTTAATAATAATGCAATGAATACACAGGATTCGTCCAGCCGGGCGCGACCAATCAGTGAAGCCAGGGCCAGCTCCAGGTTTTTGAGGGCCCGGGCGATAGAGTCTCAGAGGACAACCACCTTTAATTCATACCACGATTCATGATGCACAGCTACAGCAGAGAAATATAGCACAGCCATGTAGCATATAACACAGCCCACATAGTATATAACACAGCCCAAGTAGCATATATCACAGCCACGTAGCATACAGCACAGCCACGTAGCATATAATACAGTAATGTAGTATACTGAACAGCCCACGTAGTATATAGCACAGCCACATAGTATATAGCACAGCCACGTAGTATATAGCACAGCCACGGAGCATACAGCACAGCCACGTAGCATATAACAGTCATGTAGTATATTGAACAGCCCACGTAGTATATAGCACAGCCACGTAGTACATAGCACAGCCATGTAGTATATAGCACAGCCACGTAGTATGTAACAGCCACGTAGTATATAGCACAGCCACGTAGCATAACACAGCCCACATGGTATATAACACAGCCCACGTAGTATATAACACAGCCCACGTAGCATATAGCACAGCCACGTAGCATATAGCACAGCCACGTAGTATATAGCACAGCCACGTAGCATATAGCACAGCCCACGTAGCATATAACACAGCCCATGTATATAACAGCCACGTAGTATATAACACACCCCATGTAGTATTTAACACAGCCACGTAGTATATAGCACAGCCACGGAGCATACAGCACAGCCACGTAGCATATAACAGTCATGTAGTATATTGAACAGCCCACGTAGTATATAGCACAGCCACGTAGTACATAGCACAGCCATGTAGTATATAGCACAGCCACGTAGTATGTAACAGCCACGTAGTATATAGCACAGCCACGGAGCATACAGCACAGCCACGTAGCATATAACAGTCATGTAGTATATTGAACAGCCCACGTAGTATATAGCACAGCCACGTAGTACATAGCACAGCCATGTAGTATATAGCACAGCCACGTAGTATGTAACAGCCACGTAGTATATAGCACAGCCACGTAGCATAACACAGCCCACATGGTATATAACACAGCCCACATAGTATATAACACAGCCCACGTAGTATATAACACAGCCCACGTAGCATATAGCACAGCCACGTAGCATATAGCACAGCCACGTAGTATATAGCACAGCCACGTAGCATATAGCACAGCCCACGTAGCATATAACACAGCCCATGTATATAACAGCCACGTAGTATATAACACACCCCATGTAGTATTTAACACAGCCACGTAGTATATAGCAGTGTGGGCACAATATCCTTGTTAAAAAAAAAAAGAATTAACCCCTTAAGCCCCGAGGATGGTTTGCACGTTAATGACCGGTTATAACTCTGGAACACTTAAACGGATCCCGGTGATTCTGACATTGTTTTCTCGATACATATTGTACTTCATGATAGTGGTAAAATTTCTTTGCTATTACCTGCGTTTATTTGTGAAAAAAATGAAAATTTGGCGAAAATTTCACAATTTTCCTACTTTGAATTTTTATGCCCTTAAATCACAGAGATGTCACACAATACTTAATAAGTAACATTTCCCACATGTCTACTTTACAAAAGCACAATTTTGGGAACAATTTTTTACCAAGGGTAACAGGACAAATTGTACAACAACTTTTGGGGTCCATTTTCTCCTGAGTACCCCGATACCCCATATGTGGGGGTAAACCACTGTTTGGGCGCATGGCAGAGCTCGGAAGGAGCGCCATTTGACTTTTCAATGCAAAATTGGCTGGAATTGAGATGGGACGCCATGTTGTGTTTGGAGAGCCACTAATGTGCCTAAACATTGAAACCCACCACAAGTGACCATTTTGGAAAGTAGACCCCCTAAGGAATTTATCTAGATGTGTGGTTAGCACTTTGACCCACCTAGTGCTTCACAGAAGTTTCAAATAATAAAGTTGCGGCATACATATTACACACATGGGGCACACATATTATCCTACATCAAAGTTAGTACCAGCACTAGTGTACCATGTGCATATGTCAGGACCAGAAAAGGGGACAACTGTAAAACAGAAATCCTAACACTCCACAGAAAAACACAGTCAATAGGTCCCATAAAAAATATCTTTATTAGATGTACATTAAAAGAATCAACAATAAAAGGAAAAGGTACATAGGGAAAAATGGGGCTAGTGAAAAAACCGTATGTCCATGCATAATACACATAGGGCTATAAGGTACCACCCACCGCAACAGCACATAATGTATTACTAATGTAAACCACACAGAGTAAGGCCGATACGGAGTATATTAAGTATAGTACAAATGCACAAGAGAATTACAATCACTGAATAACAGCCATTTAGCACGGTGATAGATGTCATAAAGGTATTACCTGATGTGCGCTAACGGTGAGGGACCCCAAGCCCACCCCGACGCACGTTTCGGAGCACAACAATGCTTCCTGAGGAAGGAGCATTGTTGTGCTCCAAAACGCGCGTCGGGGTGGGCTTGGGGTCCCTCACCGTTAGCGCACATCAGGTAATACCTTTATGACATCTATCACCGTGCTAAATGGCTGTTATTCAGTGATTGTAAATCTCTTGTGCATTTGTACTATACTTAATATACTCAGTATAGGCCTTACTCTGTGTGGTTTACATTAGTAATACATTATGTGCTGTTGCGGTGGGTGGTACCTTATAGCCCTATGTGTATTATGCATGGACATACGGTTTTTTCACTAGCCCCATTTTTCCCTATGTACCTTTTACTTTTATTGTTGATTCTTTTAATGTACATCTAATAAAGATATTTTTTATGGGACCTATTGACTGTTTCTCTGTGGAGTGTTAGCTTCACAGAAGTTTATAATGTAGAGCTGTAAAAAAAAATAATATTTCTTTCACAAAAATGAACTTTTCGCCCCCAATATTTTAATTTCCCAAGGTTACCAGAAGAAATTGTACCCCAAACGTCGTTGTGCAATTTGTCCCGAGTACGCTGATACCCCATATGTGAGGGTAAACCACTGTTTGGGTGCATGGCAGAGCTCGGAAGGGAAGGAGCGCCGTTTGACTTTTCAATGCAAAATTGGCTGAATTGAGATGGGACGCCATGTTGCGTTGGGGAGCCCCTGATGTGCCTAAACATTGAAACCCCCACAAGTGACCCCATTTTGAAACTAGACCCCCCAAGGAACTTATCTAGATGTGTGGAGAGCACTATAAACCCTCAACTGCTTCACAGAAGTTTATAATGTAGACCCATGAAAATAAAAAATCATTTTTCAACAAAAATGATCTTTTCACCCCAAAATTTATACTTTCACAAGACTAACCGGAGAAATTGGACCCCAAAATTTATTGTGCAATTTACGCTGATACCCTATATGTGAAGGGGGGGGGAACCACTGTTTGAGTGCATGGCAGAGCTCGGAAGGGAAGAAGCGCTGTTTTGGAATGCAGACTTTGATAGAATGGTCTGTGGGCGTTATGTTGCATTTGCAGAGCCCCTGATGTACCTAAACAGTAGAAACCCCCCACAAGTGACCCCATTTTGGAAACTAGACCTCCCAAGTAACTTATCTAGATGTGTGGTGAGCACTTTGAACCCCCAAGTGCTTCACAGAATTTTATAATGCAGAACCGTGAAAATAATTTTTTGTTCCACAAAAATGATTTTTTAGCCCCCATTTTTTTTCGCAAGAGTAACAGGAGAAACTGGACCACAAAAGTTGTTGTCCAATTAGTCCTGAGTACGCTTATACCCCATATGTGGGGGTAAACCACTGTTTGGGTGCACGCCAGAGCTCAGAAGGGAGGGAGCACCATCTGACTTTTTGAGAGCAAAATTGGCTGTCGCGTTTGGAGACCCCCTGATGTACCTAAACAGTGGAAACCACCCAATTCTAACTCCAACCCTAACCCCAACACACCCCTAACCCTAATCATAATCACAACCCTAACTCCAAAACACCCCTAACCCTAATCCCAACCCTAATCAAATCCCTAAGCCCAAACCTAACCCGAATCCCAGTACCCCCCTAACCCTAATCCCAACCCTAACCCTAATACCAACCCTAACCCAAACCCTAATCCCAACCCTAACTTTAGCACAAACCCTAACTTTAACTTAAGCCCCAACCCTAACCTTAGCCCCAACCCTAACCCCAACTTTAGCCCCAACCCTAACCCTAGGTTTAGCACTAACCCTAACTGGAAAATGGAAATACATATTTTTTTTATTTTATTGTTTTTTCCTAACTAACGGGGTGATGAAGGTGTGGGGGGGGGGCAATCACATCGGAGGACAGAGAAATTAAATGGGAAATTGCGGTTTTTTTTTCGATCGACGGTAAACTGTTAATTACCGGCGATCGCAACCCTGGGATCGTTAAAAACCAACTTGAATCATGTTCTCTGGGGTCTCGGCTACCCCCGGCAACCGAGACCCCAGAGAAAATCCAAGTCTGGGGGGCGCTATAGACTTTTCTACAGCGCCGTTAACAGCGCTGTGGTTTAAGTACCCTTAACTGCCGCCGTTAAAAGGCGTATCGGCAGTCGTTAAGGGGTTAAACCAATTTGACTGACAGCGGATGTACCGGGACTCAGGAAAGCTGCAGCTGGGAGTACCGAAGTGAAGCCTCAAGCAACGGCTGATAACCATGAGATAATTTTTACAATATCTCATTGCCAGAAGACCCGTCATTGCACAACTAAGAATCTTACAGCATCTGCTCCTGTGCGGCTGTACAGAGTGACAGCCGTGGACCGAGCTCAAGGAGAGCGAAGACTGAAGCCGCTGGTGAAGCGATACACGCCGTGATCAACACCACCGAAGATTTTCCTCGCTACTTTCTACCGGAGAACCCTGACCCAGAGACCGGAAGCATCGGACACCTTTAACTTGGACGAAGGCATAGGTAAGAGAAGGATACACAGGGAACTGAGGAGAAAGAGAAGACCGGACCATCGGAGAAGGGCACACGTCTCAGCTGAAGTAGACACCATTCCCCACAACAGCAGACACCGGCGGTCCCTTCACCCAAGACCAAGGAGACCCACTTCAACTATACGAACCAACAAATAACTTCTAATATCACTACGATAACGGAACCTGAACAGAAATAATCGGACCCACAGGTTAAAAGGTTATATGAAGCTGCTAATAGCAGAGGCTGATAACAGCGGAAATCTTTTAATAGCGCTAATTTCTATAATTCTTTTACATAAGCCTGAGGGTCACTAATAACAGTGTGAGGGGGTGTGACCTGGCTCCAGAGATGTGAGGAAGCTAGAGAACAGAGCTCCCACTGTATTTTCCCTGGAAGAGACTACAAAGCGGTTTCAGAGGTACAACATTGTCTCCTAGGCTGTGTGCACACGTTCAGTATTTTTCGCAGTTTTTCGCTATAAAAACGCGATAAAACTGCAAAAAAAGAAAAGCATAAATTAAGCATCCTATTAGAATGCAATACGCAATTTTTGTGCACATGTTCATTCTTTGTGCGGAATCGCGTGGATTCCGCACACATAGGAATGCATTGATCCGCTTACTTTCCGCATGTGGCTATGCCCACCATGCGGGAAGTAAGCGGATCATGTGCAGTTGATACCCAGGGTGGAGGAGGAGACCCTCCTCCAGGCCCTGGGAACCATATAATTGTTAAAAAAAAATAATTAAATAAAAAAGTCACGATATTCTCACCTTTTGGCATCCCTGGCATTCTTCTCGCAATGCTCCCGTTCCCAATAATGCCTTGCGGCAATGACCTGTGATGATGTAGCGGTCACGCAAGACCGCTACGTCATCACAGGTCATTGCCGCAAGGCATTACTCGGAATAGGAGCATCGTGAGCATCGGGGACGCTGCGGGGGACACCTAAAAGTGAGAATATCACGATTTTTTTTTAAATTATTTATAACATTATATCTTTTTACTATTGATGCTGCATAGTCAGAATCAATAGTAAAAAGTTGGTCACACTTGTCAAACACTGTTTGAAAAGTGTGACCAAGCTGTCAGTTTTCCAAGCGATGCTACAGATCGCTTGTAAAACGCTAGCATCCTGCAAGCTAATTACGCTTGTAAAACGCTAGTGTTTAGCGGGAAAACGCATGCCAATTCCGCATGCGTTTTTCCCGCGGCAGGGAGTTCCAGAATTGCGGCGGAAATTTCCGCGGCAATTCCAGACGTGTGCACATAGCCTTATTACTCTGAGACAATTGCCACATCTCTAGAGAGCATTTTGAGACCAAAACCGGCTTTCTAAGGCCAGGCACTCTAGAGAGGTTTAGTAAAAAAGCTGGCGGTATAGCTATGTACGGAGCTAGTCCGAATAGGACTAAGCAGGATTCTTTATAAGTATAAAGTGGTTATCTGAAGCTTATTATTTAATGTTCATGTTATATGATAGACCACTATTCTTTCTAAGCTAAAGTTTTCTTGTATCCAATATTGAATTTGGTCATATTGCCTAATATCTTTCTTTTAATTCTTTGAGCTTCCAACTAATAGAAGGATGTAGTATAATTAAATTCACCCTAGTTAGCAATTAATGATCTCATATATTTACATATTGCTATAGGTTTAAACATTAAGTAACTTCATAATTATTTTTATACATAATTGTAGCCCTACAAACAATACAAGTTATTTTTTCTTTATAGACCATTTATTTGGTGATTGTACTGACACTTCATGGACTCCATGGCTCAGCACCATCCTACATCTCCTCCCTGGTCTCAGTCTACCACCCTACCAGTTATCTCCGTTCTGCTAATGACCTGAGGTTAACATCCTCAACAATCAGAACCTCCCACTCCCGTCTCCAAGACTTTTCACGTGCTGCGCTAATTCTTTGGAATGCACTACCCAGGTTAATACGAATAATCCCCAATGCCCTAAAAACGCATTTCTTCCCGACTGGCCTACCGCCTCAACCTAACTATCCCTGTGCTGCCCATTCAAAAAACAAACAAACAAACAAACAAAAAACTTAACCCCTTAGTGACTAGGCCAATTTTTACATTTCTGACCACTGTCACTTTATGAGGTTATAACTCTGGAACGCTTCAACGGATCCTGCTGATTCTGAGATCGTTTTTTCGTGACATTGTACTTCATGTTAGTGGTAACATTTCTTCGATATTACTTGCAATTATTTATGAAAAAAATGGAAATATGGCAAAAAATTTTGTATTTTTATGCCCTTAAATCAGAGAGATGTGTCACAAAAAATAGTTAATAAATAACATTTCCCACATGTCTACTTTACATCAGCACAATTTTGGAACCAAAATTTTTTTTTGTTAGGGAGTTATAAGGGTTAAAAGTTGACCAGCAATTTCTCATTTTTACACCACCATTTTCTTTTTAGGGACCACATCACATTTTAAGTCATTTTGAGGGGTCTATATGATAGAAAAGACCCAAATGTGACACCATTCTAAAAACTGCACCCCTCAAGGTGCTCAAAACCACATTCAAGAAGTTTATTAACCCTTTACGTGCTTCACAGGAACTGAAACAATGTGGAAAGCAAAAATGAACATTTAACTTTTTTTTGCAAACATTTTACTTCAGAACCTTTATTTTTTTTATTTTCACAAGTGTAAAAACAGAAATTTAACCATAAATGTTGTTGTGCAATTTCTCCTGAATACGCCGATACCCCATATGTAGGAGTAAACCACTGTTTGGGCGCACCGCAGAGCTTGGAAGAGAAGGAGCGCCGTTTCACTTTTTCAATGCAGAATTGGCTGGAATTGAGATAGGATGCCATGTCACGTTTAGAGAGCCCCTGATGTGCCTAAACAGTGGAATCCCCCCACAAGTGACACCATTTTGGAAACTAGACCACTTAAGGAACTTATCTAGAAGTGTGGTGAGCACTTTGAGCCCCCAAGTGCTTCACAGAAGTTTATAACGTAGAGCCGTGAAAATAAAAAATCGCATTTGTTTACACAAAAATGATCTTTTCGCCCACAAATTCTTATTTTCACAAGGGTAACAGGAGAAATTAGACCACAAAAGTTGTGCAATTTCTCCTGAGTACATCGATACCCCATATGTGGGGTAAACCACTGTTTGGGCGCACTGCAGAGCTTGGAAGAGAAGGAGTGCTGTTTTACTTTTTCGATGTAGAATTGACTGGAATTGAGATCGGACGCCATGTCGCGTTTGGAGAGCCCCTGATGTGCCTAAACAGTGGAATCCCCCCACAAGTGACACCATTTTGGAAACTAGACCCCTTAAGGAACTTATATAGATGTGTGGTGAGCACTTTAAACCCACAAGTGCTTCACAGAAATTTATAAAGTAGAGCCGTGAAAATAAAAAATCCTTTGTTTTTTCCTCAAAAATTATTTTTTAGCCTGCAATTTTTTATTTTCTCAAGGGTAACAGGAGAAATTGGACCCTAAAATTTATTACGCAATTTATGCTGAGTAGGCTGATACCCCATATGTTGGGGTAAACCATTGTTTGGGCGCATGGCAGAGCTCGGAAGGGAAGGAGCGCCGTTTTGGAATGCAGACTTTGATAGAATGGTCTGCGGGTGTGATGTTGCATTTGCAGAGCCCCCGATGTACCTAAACACTAGAAACCCCCCACAAGTGACCCCATTTTGGAAACTAGACCCCCCAAGGAACTTATCTAGATGTGTGGTGAGAACTTTGAATGCCCAAGTGCTTCACAGACGTTTATAATGCAGAGTTGTGAAAATAAAAAATATTTTTTTTCCAAAAAAAATATTTTTTAGCCCCCAAGCTTTTATTTTCACAAGGGTAACAGGAGAAATTGGACCCCAAAAGTTGTTGTCCAATTTATCCCGAGTACGCTGATGCCCCATATGTGGGGGTAAACCACTGTTTGGGTGCACGGCAGAGCTCGGAAGAGAGGGAGCACCATTTGACTTTTTGAGCGCAAAATTGGCTGTGGCCTTTAGAGACCCCCTGATGTACCTAAACAGTGGAAACCCCCCAAATCTAACTCCAACCCTAACCCCAACACACCCCTAAGGCTTCTTTCACACTTCAGTTGTTTGGCGTCAGTCAGCTCCGACATAGTGACGGATCCGTCACAATTGTTGAGAAAACGGTTCTAACGGATCCATTTTTTTGACGGATCCGTTACTTGGGGGTTGTCTGGGAAAAGTATCTACTTTTTGGAGCATGCGCAATTGAAAAAGCGGATTGGGGCGACGGATCAGCCGAAATGACGGATCCGTCGCTTATAGGCGGCCATTCTATGGAATGACGAACGCGACGAATCCGTCGCGAACCGCCATTTTGGCGCAGACAAAAAAAACGTTACAATGGCCGTCAATGTCTAGATGACGTCCGCCAAATCTCGACGGATCCGTCGCATGGCGGATGGAATGGACGACCATCCGCCACAATCCGTCGCTAATGCATGTCTATGGGAAAATAGCGGATCCACCCCCAAAAAATGGCGGATCCGCTATTTGATGAAAATGGCGGTTTCAGACTGACGCCAAAAGACTGAAGTGTGAAAGAGGCCTAACCCTAATGCCAACCCGATCCATAATCCTAATCACAACCCTAAGGATAATCGCAACCCTAACCCCAAAACAACCATAACCCTAAATCCAACACACCCCTAATCCTAATATCAACCCTAACCCTAATCCCAATTACACCCCTAATCCCAATCCTAACCCTAATCCCAAACCTAACCCTAATGCCAACCCTAATCCAAACCCTAATCCCAACTCTAATCCTAACTTTAGCCGCAACCCTAGTCCTAACTTTAGCCCAAACCCTAACCCTAGCCCTAAATTTAGCCCCAGCCCTAACCCTAAATTTAGCCCCAGCCCTAACCCTAAATTTAGCCCCAACCCTAACCCTAGCCCTAATTTTAGCCCCAACTCCTCTCTCCTGCCGGCTGGCAGATGGCAGCAGAGAGCGGCGCACTGCGCACGCGCCCGCCATTTTCTTACCATAGAAAGAAACCGGCGGGAAGGAGAGGACGCAGGAGGACCCAGGGACACCGGTAAATATGATAGGGTCCCCGAATCCCCCTATTTCTCTGTCCTCTGATGTGCGATCACATCAGAAGACAGAGAATTACACATCGCTTTTTTTTTGCGGTCGCCGGTAAACAGTTAATTACCGGCGATCGCAAAACAGTGGTCGGTAAAAACCGACCCCGATCATGTTCTTTGGGTCTCGACTACCCCCAGCAGCCGAGAACCCAAAGACCTCCCGGGTGCCGGCCGGCGGGCGCACTGCGCCCACCATTTTTTTTGCCGGAAGAAGATGGCGGAGCCCATCGGGAGCCACGAGGAGCACCGGGGGAGACAGGTGAGTATCGGGGGCGATCGGGGACCCCATTTCTCTGTCCTCTGATGTGTGATCACATCGGAGGACAGAGAAATTAAATGGGAAATCGTGGTTTTTTTTTGTTGTGACAGCCGGTAAACGGTTAATTTACCGGCGATCGCAACTCGGGGGTCGGTAAACCCCCCCCCGAATCATGTTCTCTGGGGTCTCGGCTACCCCCGGTAACCGAGACCCCAGAGAAAATCCAACTGGGGGGCGCTATTCACTTTTTTCACAGCGCCGTTAATCAACGGCGCTGTGGTTAAAGTACCCTTAGCGGCCGCCGTTAAAAGGAGTATCGGCGGTCGTTAAGGGGTTAAACCATAATCAGGTTCCTCGCATCATGCTTTCATACACTTTATGCATTTAATTAGCCCTGTGTCTATACGGTTACATACTTAGGCTGTTAACTGGTTCATGCAGCTTTACATAAACACCCGATCCTTACACTATGGCTGGTCCGAACAACGAAAGCAATTAACATCCACCTCTCGTGTCTCCCCTTTTTCCTCATAGTTTGCAAGCTTGCGAGCAAGGGCCCTCACTCCTCTTGGTATCTGTTTTGAACTGTGATTATTGTTATGCTGTAAAGTCTATTGTCTGTACAAATCCCCTCTATAATGTAAAGCGCTGCAGAATATGTTGGCGCTATATAAATAAAATTATTATTATTATTATACACCACTTCAGAGCCTTACGTTACGTGAATTGGCTTCTATAGGGATCTATCAATCACTAAAAAAATAGTTATTTCGTTTAAATTTAGTCTCTATGAAAATACTGACCTTGGTTTGGAACCTGTACTTATTATCCCTTTAAATAACAAAAGTGCCAGATCTTTCAGGCTTACTCCATTGTTTATATAAAGAGATCTTAACTTTGAATATATATATTTTGCTTCCCCAACACATTTAAAATGGATACAAGGGGCACAAAAACTCAGCTCAAACGCCTCGTAAAGTTTTTGATTCCAATAATAAGAAAAATGTAAAAAGAATAAACTATCTTCCTATCATCATATATCCAAGTCCACTGAAGACTTTCCTAGTCTAATCAGTCCAATCAAATCAAGATCTCCTCTAAAGAGGGATGAAAAACCTTCTGTTCAGAGTAAACATTCACCTCTCTCTACAGTACTGTTCCTAAAGATGGACTTAATAAAACTAATCCCCCTGAAAAACCATCTGCTACTAAAACGCTTTTATTAGATTCAAATAAGGGGAAAAAAACTCCTTCCCTATTATACATTTTTTTTTTTTTAGAAGATATGGATCTCTTGAAATCCAGTAAAAGAAGTGGCCCTGATTATATGGCTAAAAGGGGTTCAACTACCCAAGAGGATTTGGACCACTTTTCGGACGATTCCTCATCTAACAGCACTCCAATTAAACACCCTGCTAAGAGAGATCGTCCTCAATCTTCTCAACTAGATGAAGGTCCTATACCTCCTTTAGTACTGAAATTAAGCCATCCCCACGTATTTAAACTAAGGAAGAACTTAAATCTTTTACAGTTATATGAAAAAGTTTGGGCACCCCTATTAATCTTAAGCTTAATGTTTTATAAAAATTGTTTTTTTTGCAACAGCTATTTCAGTTTCATATAACTAATAACTGTTGGACACAGTAATGTTTCTGCCTTGAAATGAGGTTTATTGTACTAACAGAAAATGTGCAATCTGCATTCAAACAAAATTTGACAGGTGCATAAGTATGGGCACCTCACCAGAAAAGTGACATTAATATTTAGTAGATCCTCCTTTTGCAAAAATAACAGCCTCTAGTCGCTTCCTGTAGCTTTTAATGAGTTCCTGGATCCTGGATGAAGGTATTTTTGACCATTCCTCTATACAAAACAATTCCAGTTCAGTTAAGTTTGATGGTCGCCGAGCATGGACAGCCCTCTTCAAATGATCCCACAGATGTTCAATGATATTCAGGTCTGGGGACTGGGATGGCCATTCCAGAACAGTGTAATTGTTCCTCTGCATGAATGCCTGAGTAGATTTGGAGCGGTGTTTTGGATCATTGTCTTGCTGAAAGATCCATCCCCTGCGTAACTTCAACTTTGTCACTGATTCATGAACATTATTGTCAAGAATCTGCTGATACTGAGAGGAATCCATGTGTCCTTCAACTTTAAAGGGACACTGTCACCTAAATTTGGAGGGAACAATCTTTAGCCATAGGGGTGGGGTTTTCGGGTGTTTGATTCACCCTTTCCTTACCCGCTGGCTGCAATATGGGATTGAAGTTCATTCTCTGTCCTCCATACTACACGCCTGCGCAAGGCAAGATTGCCTTGTGCAGGCATGTACTACGGAGGACAGAGAATGAACTTCAATCCCATATTGCAGCCAGCATGCAGCCAGCGGGTAAGGAAAGGGTGAATCAAACACCCGAAAACCCTGCCCCTATGGCTAAAGATTGTTCCCTCCAAATTCAGGTGACAGTGTCCCTTTAACAAGATTCCCGGAGCCGGCATTGGCCACACAGCCCCAAAGCATGATGGAACCTCCACCAAATTTTACTGTGGGTAGCAAGTGTTTTTCTTTGAATGCTGTGTTTTTTTGCCGCCATGCATAACGCCTTTTTGTATGACCAAAAAACTCAATCTTGGTTTCATCAGTCCACAGGACATTTTCCAAAAAGAAATTGGCTTCTCCAAATGTGCTTTTGCATACCTCAGCCGACTCAGTTTGTGGCGTGCTTGCAGAAACGGCTTCTTTCGCATCACTCTCCCATACAGCTTCTCCTTGTGCAAAGTGAGTTGTATAGATGACCGATGCAGTGTGACACCATCTGCAGCAAGTTGACGCTGCAGCTCTCTGGAGGCGGTCTGAGGATTGTCCTCGACTGATCTCACCATTCTTCTTCTCTGCCTTTCTGTTTTTCTTGGCCTGCCACTTCTGGCCTTAACAAGAACTGTACCTGTGTTCTTCCATTTCCTTACTATGTTCCTCACAGTGGAAATTGACAGGTTAAATCTCTTAGGCTACTTTCACACTAGCGTCGTGCACTGCATGTCGCAATGCGTCGTTTTGTAGAAAAAACGCATCATGCAAAATTGTTTTCAGGATGCGTTTTTTCTCCATAGACTAACATTAGCGACGCATTGCCACACGTCGCAACCGTCGTGCGACGGTTGCGTCATGTTGCGTCGGACCGTCGGCAACAAAAAACATTGCATGTAACTTTTTTGTTGCGTCGTATGCAGCATTTCCAACCGCGCATGCACGGCCGGAACTCCGCCCCCTCCTCCCCGGAGCTCAGAATGGGGCAGCGGATGCGTTGAAAAACTGCATCCGCTGCCCCCGTTGTGCGGCGCTTCCACAGTATGCGTTGATACGTCGCATTGCGACGTGCGTCGTACAACGCTAGTGTGAAAGTAGCCTTAGACGGCTTTTTGTATCCTTCCCCTGAACAACTATGTTGAATAATCTTTGTTTTCAGATCATTTGACAGTTGTTTTGAGGAGCCCATGATGCCACTCTTCAGAGGAGATTCAAACAGGAGAACAACTTGCAAGTGGCCACTTTAAGTAGCTTTTCTCATGATTGCATACACCTGGCTATGAAGTTCAAAGCTCAGTGAGGTTACAAAACCAAAAAAAGTGCTTTAGTAAGTCAGTAAAAAGTAGGTAGGAGTATTTAAAACAAGGAAATGATACGGGTGCCCATACTTATGCACCTGTCAAATTTAGTTTGAATGCAGATTGCACATTTTCTGTTAGTACAATAAACCTCATTTCAAGGCAGAAACATTACTGTGTCCAACAGTTATTAGATATATGAAACTGAAATAGCTGTTGCGAAAAAAAACAATTTTTATAAAACATTAAGCTTAAGATTAATAGGGGTGCCCAAACTTTTTCATATGACTGTATAAGGGAAGCTCCAACACAGGACTTCAACCCTAACAAAGAAGGGCGCATCCCTTCGAAACGCGTTGGTTGCCTTTTTGTCCTTTACGCTGCTCCATAGCTCTGTGACGTCACATCAGAGCACACGCCAGCAGACGCTGGCGGCCATCTTTTTGTAGCCGTTACCAGGGATGCCACCGGCCGGGGCTCCTCTGGCAAAGGCTCAGCCACCCGCACCCCTCGCCACCTTGCCTCTACTCTCCCGGCTTCCAGCTGCACAACTGCAAGCAGCAGTCACATCATCCGGACACAGACGTAGCCTTGGTGGGAAAGGCTCAGCCGCCTGCACCCCTTGCCACTCTGCCTCTGCTCTCACGGCTTCCAGTTGAACAGCCGAACGCAGCAGTCGTGTCCTCAGGGCACAGGTACAGCCTTGGAGGGAAAGGCACAGCCTCCTGCACCCCTCGCCACTCTGCCCCTACTCTCCTGTCCTGACGCAGCAGCCGCATCATACGGAAACAGACCCAGCTTTGGGGGGGGTAAGTGTCCTACGATTCACGTGCACACGGCCACATCGTTCTCGCAGTCAGTGGGCCTTATTAGCCGTGTAAGGACGTTTTACACTATATTGCAAGTATTTAGCGTGTTGCTACAGGTCTCTGGTTAGGGCAAACTCCTACAATTCATTTACAGTGGCATAAGTGTGAGGTTCGAAGAAAATGAAAGGAGGATAGAGAAAGTGGAAAATATAACGGAATCACTTTCTAATCAAAATGAGGACTTACATTCAGAGATTCAAAATCTGAAATTAAAACTTACAGATTTCAAAAGATAGAAATAGACGTAATAATCGAAAAATTTGTGGCATTCCAGAAAGCGTACCACCTACTGAACTAGCCAGCTATACAAAAGACATGTTTAAATAAATTATTCCCTCCTTGACTGAGTTAGATCTCAATACTGACAGGATTCACAGCCTACCTCAAACCTAACCTTTAGAACTAAAGAAAAAATCCAAACCTTCATGAAAGAAAAGGGTTCCTTTACGAAACCATTTGATCACATTAAAATATTTGCCGACTTTTCCAAGTCTACTATTGACATAACAAAATCCTTTAGAGAAATCACTTCAAAACTTAGAGACAAGGAAATACAGTTGGGGTTTCCCCTCAAAACTCCTGGTCATGTATAAGGGGAAAACTTTATCCTCTTATGAATCCAGAGGAAGGATGGGATTTTTATCGCTTCTCTTCCGGGTGACCAAAGGAAAAATAATCTACTATATAATTGTCTAAGGGTCACTTCCGTCTGTCTGTCCTTCTGTCTGTCACGGATATTCATTGGTCGCGGCCTCTGTCTGTCATGGAATCCAAGTCGCAACTGCCACAGTCCGATTAGTCCCCCCCTACAGTCCGTGCCCGGCGCCCGCTCCATACTCCCCGCAGTCAACGCTCACACAGGGTTAATGCCAGCGGTAACGGACCGCGTTATGCCGCGGGTAACTCACTCTGTTACCGCCGCTATTAACCCTGTGTGACCAAGTTTTTACTATTGATGCTGCCTATGTCAATAGTAAAAAGATCTAATGTTAAAAATAATAAAAAATCATTATATACTCACCTTCCGCCGCCTTTCCCGCTTCTCGCGACGCTCCGGTGACCGCTCCATGCAAGCGGCAGGTTCCGGTGCTAAGGATGGTATGCGACAAGGACCTGCCGAGATGTCACGGTCATGTGACCGCGAAGTTATCACGGTCATGTGACTGCGACGTCATCACAGGTCCTGCGCTCATACCAACCCTGGGACCGGAAGCTGCCGCGTGCACCGCACACAGAGGCATGACTTCAAAGGGCCTTCGGAAGGGGAGCATATGTTTATTTTTTATTTTAAATCTGTATACTACATGGCTCTGTGCTGTGTATTGCGTGGCTGGGCAATTTACTGCGTGGCTGGGCAATTTACTGCGTGGCTGGGCAATTTACTGCGTGGCTGGGCAATTTACTGCGTGGCTGGGCAATTTACTGCGTGGCTGGGCAATTTACTGCGTGGCTGGGCAATTTACTGCGTGGCTGGGCAATTTACTGCGTGGCTGGGCAATTTACTGCGTGGCTGGGCAATATACTGCGTGGCTGGGCAATATACTGCGTGGCTGGGCAATATACTGCGTGGCTGGGCAATATACTGCGTGGCTGGGCAATATACGGCGTGGCTGGGCAATATACGGCGTGGCTGGGCAATATACTGCGTGGCTGGGCAATATACTGCGTGGCTGGGCAATATACTGCGTGGCTGGGCAATATACTGCGTGGCTGGGCAATATACTGCGTGGCTGGGCAATATACTGCGTGGCTGGGCAATATACTGCGTGGCTGGGCAATATACTGCGTGGCTGGGCAATATACTGCGTGGCTGGGCAATATACTGCGTGGCTGGGCAATATACTGCGTGGCTGGGCAATATACTGCGTGGCTGGGCAATATACTGCGTGGCTGGGCAATATACTGCGTGGCTGGGCAATATACTGCGTGGCTGGGCAATATACTGCGTGGCTGGGCAATATACTGCGTGGCTGGGCAATATACTACGTGGCTGGGCAATATACTACGTGGCTGGGCATTATACTACGTGGCTGGGCAATATACTACGTCGCTGTGCAATATACTACGTGGACATGCATATTCTACAATACCCGATGCGTTACAATCAGGCCACCATCTAGTTTACTATATAATTGTCTAAGGGTCACTTCCGTCTGTCTGTCTTTCTGTCTGTCACGGATATTCATTGGTCGCGGCCTCTGTCTGTCATGGAATCCAAGTCGCTGATTGGTCGTGGCAACACGCCCACGACCATTGCCACGACCAATCAGCGACGGCCACAGTCCGGCGGCAACATGGCCGCTCGTTCCTCCCAGCAGTCAGTGCCCGCTCCATACTCCCCTCCAGTCAGCGCTCACACAGGGTTAATGCCAGCGTTAATGGACCGCGGTGTAACGCACTGTATTAACGCAGCTATTAACCCTGTGTGACCAACGTTTTACTATTGATGCTGCCTATGCAGCATCAATAGTAAAAAGATCTGTTACAAATAATAATAATAGAAAAAAGGTTATTCTCACCCTCCGACGTGGCGCGGTGTCCTCGGCAGTGCAAGCGGCAGGTTCCGGTGCCAAGGATGCTATGCGAGAAGGACCTGCCATGACGTCACGGTCATGTGACCGCGACGTCATCACTGGCCCTGCGCTCATACCAACCCTGGGACCGGAAGCAGCCGCGTGCACCGTACACAGGCGCCAGGACTTCAACGGCACTTCGGAAGGTGAGTATATGTTTATTTTTTATTTCACGTCACTGGGCAATATACTACGTGGCTGACCAATATACTACATACTATGTGGCTGGGCAATATACTACATGGCTGGGCAATATACTACGTGGCTGGGCAATATACTACGTGGCTGGGCAATATACTACGTGGCTGGGCAATATACTACGTGGCTGGGCAATATACTACGTGGCTGGGCAATATACTACGTGGACATGCATATTCTAGAATACCCGATGCATTAGAATCATGCCACCATCTAGTAGTAGAGATAAGAGATAATTCTTTCTTCTACTATTTGTTTTTGCTATTATATATGGGATACAATGTTATGTAAATGTTTTTTCCTCTTTAATTCTGTAATTGCTTATAATGCATTTGTTAAAACCGGTTTACTCATGTACCTAAATTT
Organism: Ranitomeya variabilis; assembly: GCF_051348905.1. NCBI lineage: Eukaryota > Metazoa > Chordata > Amphibia > Anura > Dendrobatidae > Ranitomeya > Ranitomeya variabilis. The sequence continues at coordinate 105,588,058 of NC_135238.1, read as the reverse complement.
TTATTTTTATTTTTTTAACTTGGGATCCAGATGGAGCTATACCACAAACTTTACACCCCAAACTAGGAAAGCATTATATGGGGCATAATATTCTATAAAGCATCTTATGGGGCCATCAACCTTTGTGCAGCATTATATGGGGTATAATATTCTATGGAGAATCTTATGGGGCCATCAACCCTTATGGAGCATTATATGGGGCATAATATTCTATGGAGCATCTTATGGGGCAATCAACCTTTGTGCAGCATTATACGGGGCATAATATTCTACGGGAGGATCTTATGGGACCATCAACCTTTGTGCAGCATTATATGGGGCATAATATTCTATGGAGCATCTTATGGGGCAATCATTAACCTTTTATGCAGCATTATATGAGGCATATTTTAATATGGAGCCCATCATGAACTTTATGGAGCATTATATGGGGTGTATTTTGTATGGAGCATCTTATGGGGCCAATCATGAACTGTATGGATCATTATATGGGGCTCCTGATTCAATATGGATATTCAAAAACACTTAACCTACTGATGTCTCAATTTTACTGGTATCTATATTTTTTAAATTTACCAGTAGCTGCTGCATTTCCTACCCTAGACTTATACTCTTGTCAATAAGTTTTCCCAGTTTTTTGTGGCAAAATTAGGGGCCTGGTTTAGTATATACGGTAATAGAGAAAACTTTGTTAAAAACTTCCCACTGAAACTCTTAACGGATATTTATAAAATTGACATTCCAGAAAATTGGATCCAATCTGGTATTAAACAAATAAAGAATATATGACGGAACTAAATTTTTATCTTTTAAAGAAATCAGAAAAATACAATCTCTCCTTCTCAGACTTTATGCCTTTTCTTATACTAAAAGATAATATACACAACCTCATTAACAAAATCTCTAAGACAGAAATAGTCTTATCACTCTTGAATAACCCTAACCATAAATTTTTATGGAGTACAAAAAAAACTTATACAACCACTTTAATAAGGATACAATATTCTCCAAAAACGGTTTTATGTCACGATGGGAGTCTGACCTAAACACTTTTTTCAGTATCGAACAGTGGGAAAACGCTATTAAATCCACCTATGATTCTAACATTTCAATGACACTACATGATGTACAATAACAAATTGTATTGTGGTACCGTGTTAGCCAGAAAAATCGATGTGAATACTTTTCTGCCCAATGATAACAGTATTCTAGGAGTGATACCTTTATTGGTCAACCAGAAAATAATATGTTGGCAAGCTTTCAAAGCACAGTGGCTTCTTCTTCAGGCAATATTACAGATAGATTAATAAGAAAAAAGCACAACATTTAAAGAATACTACAGCAGGACGTTTGTTCAGGGGGGTGGGACGTGATGCCTTCTAAAGATAAGCCAAGGAAATCAAATTAGGCATTTTGTTACAAAATGAGAGACAGTGGGAATAATGTTCTTAGTTATCTGGAGTCCGTCTGGTGGAGGCGTGAATTTAAGGGGGCATCCTCTACGTCTGGAGGAAAGAAGGTTTAAGCATAATAACAGACGCGGATTCTTTACTGTAAGAGCAGTGAGACTATGGAACTCTCTTCCGTATGATGTTATAATGAGAGATTCATTACTTAAATTTAAGATGGGACTGGATACCTTTCTGGAAAAGTATAATGTTACAGAGTATATACACTAGATTCCTTGATAGGGCGTTGATCCAGGGAACTAGTCTGATTGCCATATGTGGAGTCGGGAAGGAATTTTTTTCCCCAATGTGGAGCTTACTCTTTGCCACGTTTTTTTTTTGCCTTCCTCTGGATCAACATGTTAGGGCATGTTAGGTTAGGCTATGGGTTGAACTAGATGGACTTAAAGTCTTCCTTCAAATTGAATAACTATGTAACTATGTAATTATATCCATGTAGTGACTCATAAATCCAGGTGTTAAATTGAGTCCTAGTGTCAACAAATTGAACATCATCATTAGTTTGAATTCCCAAAGTTTCCTTTCCCTGTCATCCTTAACCTCTTAATCCAATATGACGTACTATCCCGTCAAGGTGACCTGGGACTTAATTCCCAGGGACGGGATAGTACGTCATAGGCGATCGGCCATGCTCACGCAGCCGGTTGTCAGCTTATTATTATACAGCTGACATCTGGCACTTTGTACCAGGAGCGATCACGGACCGCTCCCGGCACATTAATCCAGGGAACACTGCGATCAAACATGATCGCAGCATTCCGGAAGCATAGGGAAGCATCGCGAAGGGTGGGGGTTCCCTGCGTTCTTCCCTGAGACGTTCGGAACAACGCGATGTGATTGCGGTGTTCCGAGCGTCTCCTCCCTGCAGGCCCCGGATCCAAAATGGCCATGGGGCTCCTTCCGGGAGGTGGCTAGCAAGCGCCTGCTCAGAGCAGGCGCCGGCAAGCCTATAGCACTGCCTGTCAGATCGCTGATCTGACACAGTGCTTTGCAAAGTGTCAGATTAGCGATCTGACACTATACAATGATGTCCCACACTGGGACAAAGTTTGAAAAAAAATATTTACATGTGTAAGAAAAAAAATCCTAAATAATGAAAAAACAAATTTTGTTCCAATAAATACTTTTCTTTATCTAAATAAAAAAAACAATAAAAGTACACATATTTAGTATCGCCGCGTCCATAACGACCCGACCTATAAAACTGTCCCACTATTTAACCCCTTCAGTGAACACCGTAAAAAAAAAGGTAAAAACCAACTCTTTATTATCATACCGCCGATCAAAAAGTGGAATAACACACGATCAAAAAGACGGATATAAATAACCATGGTACCGCTGAAATGTCATCTTGTTCCGCAAAAAATGAGCCGCCATACAGCATTATCAGCGAAAAAATAAAAAAAAGTTATAGTCCTCAGAATAAAGCAATGCAAAAATAATATATTTTTTATATAAAATAGTTTTTATCGTATAAAAGCGCAAAAACATAAAAAATTAAATGAGGTATCGCTGTAATCGTATTGACCCGAAGAATAAAACTGCTTTATCAATTTTATCAAACGTGGAAAGGTATAAACGCCACCCCCCAAAAGAAATTCAAAAATAGCTGTTTTTTGGTCATTCTGCCTCACAAAAATCGGACTAAAAAAGCAATAAAAAAAATGTCACGTGCCCGAAAATGGTACCAATAAAAACATCAACTTGTCCCGCAAAAAACAAGACCTCACATGGACCAAAACGGATAAATTATAGCTCTCAAAATGTGGAGAAGCAAAAACTATTTTTTACAATAAAAAAGTGTCTTAGTGTGTTACAGCTGCCAATAAAAAATCCACTACAAAACCCGCTATAAAAGTAAATCAAACCCCCCTTCATCACCCCCTTAGTTAGAATAAGAAAAAAAAATTGAAAAAAATGTATTTATTTCCATTTGGGTTGGGGCTAAAGTTAGGGTTGGGGCTACAGTTAGGGTTAAGGCTACAGTTAGGGTTGGGGCTAAAGTTAGGGTTTGGATTACATTTATGGTTGGGATTAAGGTTAGGGGTGTGGTTAGGGTAATGGCTGGGATTAGGGTTATGGTTGGGATTAGGGTTGTGTTGGAGTTAGGGGTGTGGTTAGGGTTGGGATTAGGGGTGTATTGGGGTTAGGTTTGGATTAGGGTTATGTTCGGGTGTGGTTAGGGTTGGGATTAGGGGTGTGTTTGGGTTAGGGTTTCAGTTAGAATTGGGGGGGTGTTTCCACTGTTTAGGCACATCAGCGGCTCTCCAAACGCGACATGGCGTCCGATCTCAATTCCAGCCAAAATCTGCGTTGAAAAAGTAAAACAGTGCTCCTTCCCTTCCAAGCTCTCCCGTGCGTCAAAACAGGGGGTTTACCCCAACATATGGTATCAGCATACTCAGGACAAATTGGACAACAACTTTTGGGGTCCAATTTCTCTGGTTACCCTTGGAAAAATAAAAATTTGGGGGCTAAAAAAATCATTTTTGTGGGAAAAAAATTATTTTTTATTTTCACGGCTCTGTTATAAACTGTAGTGAAACACTTGGAGGTTCAAAGTTCTCGCAACACATCTAGATCAGTTTCTTGGGGGGTCTAGTTTCCAATATGGGGTCACTTGTGGGGCTTTCTACAGACCAATCCATCTAATTCTGCATTCCAAATGGTGCTTCTTCACTTCTGAGCTCTGCCATGCCCCCAAACGGTGGTTCCCCCCCCACATATGGGGTATCAGCGTCCTCAGGACAAATTGGACAACAACTTTTGGAGTACAAATTCTTCTGTTACCCTTGGGAAAATAAAAAATGGGGGGCAAAAATATCATTTTTGTGAAAATATATGATTTTTTATTTTTACAGCTCTACATTATAAACTTCTGTGAAGCACTTGGTGGATCAAAGTGCTCACGCACATCTAGATAAGTTCCTTAGGGGGTCTACTTTCCAAAATGGTGTCACTTGTGGGGGATTTCAATGTCAATGTTTAGGCACATCAAGGGCTCTCCAAACGTGACATCTCAATTCCAGTCAATTTTGCATTGAAAGTCAAACGGCGCTCCTTCCCTTCCAAGCTCTGCCATGTGCCCAAACAGTGGTTTACCCCTACATATGGGGTATCGGCATACACAGAACAAATTGTACAACAATATTTGGGGTCCAATTTCTCCTGTTACCCTTGGTAAAATAAAACAAATTGGAGCTGAAGTTAATTTTTTGTTCATTTCTTTTTAAACATTCCAAAAATTCCTGTGAAATACCTGAAGGGTTAGTAAACTTCTTGAATGTGGTTTTGAGCAGCTTGAGGGGTGCAGTTTTTAGAATGTCACACTTGGGTATTTTCTATCATATATACCCCTCAAAATGACTTCAAATGTGATGTAGTCCTTAAAAAGAATGGTGTTGTAAAAATGAGAAATTGCTGGTCAACTTTTAACCCTTGTAACTCCCTAACAAAAAAAAAAATTTGGCTCCAAAATTGTGCTGATGTAAAGTAGACATGTGGGAAATGTTACTTATTAAGTGTGATAGAAATATATATATCATGTAGATCTCACTTGCATGTATACTCCTCTATAATCATATATCCACAGCTAATATATTACTCAGCTAGTTTATAATCAATGGTTTAAAATGGCTGACAAACTGATATAAGCCAGATTGTATGGGGGTTTTCCATCCAAAAGCGGAACACCACCAGATGTATTAAGTGCTGATCAGATGTCTCAACTTTGTCCTAGATGCAGAGATACATTTTAGTTGCTTAATCAGCATCCATATGTGCATTAATCACAATATTCCATATATATTTAGATAACCAATAGCAGAGGAGCTAGACAATATGGTAATTAACTAACCACCCCTAACCACTCCTTTCTATATGCAATTATAAAACTATGTATGTACAATAAAGTATCAGTATTGATGGAATGTTGTTCTGTCACAATGGTGTACAGCCCATTCTTGATGAGCGCTCAAAATACTCAGTCTTACTGGGAACAGCCGCAGCACACACAGGGATAAATTTATCCAAACCAAATTTCCATATCATTTTGTGTGACATATCTCGGTGATTTAAGGGCATAAAAATTCAAAGTTGGAAAACTGCGAAATTTTCTACATTTTCACCAAATTTCCATTTTTTTCACAAATAAACGCAGGTAATATCAAAGAAATGTTACCACTATCATGAAGTACAATATGTCACGAGAAAATCTTAGAATCATTAGGATTCGTTGAAGCGTTCCAGAGTTATAACCTCATAAAGGGACAGTGGTCAGAATTGTAAAAATTGGCCAGGTCATTAACGTGCAAACCACCCTTGGAGGTTAAAATGACCTTTTAGTATTAAGACTTTTAAATCTGTCATACTTGTGTTTAGGTCCAGAGAAATTTTTTCCTACAGGTGTGTCCATTTCATTCCTGGTTGTGTGTCTGTGTAGATTCATCCTTGTTTGTAGTTTTTACATGGTTCCCCAATATAAATACTTCCAGGGCACCTCGTACATTGTATCATGTACACCACGTTGGAGGATGTACATGAAAAGGAACCTGTGACCTTATAGTCCTGATTTGTGTTTGGTACACGGACCATATTTGTTGGTAATTTGTGCGTACACGTTTTGCATTTTTTATTGTTACATGAGAATGTGCCAGCCACTGATGGTGATGAGGACACTTCTGACAAGGAGATTCCTTAAGTTAGGGAGCTGTTTGTAGAAGAAACGTGGTAGTTCTGGGAATATGTCTTTCAATTTGTGGTCTCTATGGAATATGGGTTGTTATCCTCTCTCGGTTTGTAATCCAGGAGGCTGCTTCTTGGGATCCTTGTAGCTCTGTGGATCTGCTCATCTATTACCAGTGGATGGTATCCTTGTTGTAGGAATGTATTCCTCAGTGATCGCAGCTGTAGTTCCCTGTCTTTACTGTCTGAACAGATCCGAATATACCTCAGAGCTTGACTGTAGATGATGGATTTTTTGTGTGTCTTGGATGAAAGCTGTTCCATCTACGATAAGCCTGACGTCCTGTGGGCTTATGGTAAATTGATGTTTGTATGGCATTGTCCTTGATGTATATGATCATGTCCAAAAAATGTATTTTGGTCTTTGAAAATTTGATGGTGAACTTGAAGGTTAGGTGGTACTTGAAGTTATTGTGGAAGGTGAGTAGATCATCTTTCGAGCCTGTCCCTATTATTAGCAGATCATCAATGTAGCGGAAGTGTGCAAGAGGTTTAACAGAGCAAGATGACAAAAATTCTTCCTCCAGTTTCGCCATAAATAAGTTAGCATATTGTTAGCATATTATTTATGGCGAAACTCCAGCGTGCTCTGCAATACAGCATAGAGAGTGGCAGGACTTTATGTCCCTCTATCTAGCACTTAGGCACTTTATTTCCTAACACAAGCAAGTCCCCTGATAATTCAGCTTGGAAGAAACACATTGGGACGATCCATAAGGGAGAGTGCAGGGCATGCTTAATACAGGGGTAGATGTGGATTGCCCTTGTAAGGGCGGGCGTTCTGGGGATAGTTTATCGTTAGCACCATAGGGATTGACAGGGAATTGTCATCCCCACGCATTATTCTATGGATCATCCTCTGACCTAGGAATATTCATTCCTCCTGTGCCTGCTTCTTGGAATTGGTGAGACTGTTCCTTTTTCATGATTCATTTTTATTGGTTGCATACTCTGTTTTATGTTATTGATTGTGACATTTATGTGATGATTATTTTTCTAGCCAAGGGTATAGGAACTTCTGTTACCTGCATGAGTGATCTGCATGTGCAGTTAAATGCTTCACATATTATACCCTGGTCTATATTGATTTCACTAGAGCCACTGCAAGAGAAATTTTTGAATCCTAAAGGGGTTTGTCTCTATTTTTGGTGTTATATGGTTGAGCCTTTACCCCTGATATTATTTCACTTGTGACATTTTGTGTTTTGATGCTTGTTAAATTATTTATATATACTAAAGTGTATTATAATTATCGTTTGGTGGAATCATTTTAACTATTGGTAGTTGTACCACAATAATTGCTTTTCTCATCGCTGCGTTCAGAATCGCACTATCAATAAAAAAAAATAAATAACCTGATCGCTAAATGGCGTAGCAAGAAAAAATTCAAAATACAAGAATTATGTTTTTTTGGTCGCCGTGACATTTCATTAAAATACATTAACGGGCAATCAAAAGAACGCATCTGCATTGAAATGGTATCATTAAAAACGTCAGCTTGGCATGCAAAAAATAAGCCCTCTCCCAACCCAAGATCACGAAAAATGGAGACACTATGGGTATCGGAAAATTGCGCAATTACTTATTTTTTAATTTTAGGAAAACGTTGAAATTATTTTTTTACCACTTAGATAAAAAAAAAATAACGTAGACATGTTTCATGTCTATGACCTCGTAATGACATGGAGAATCATAATGGCAGGTCAGTTTTAGCATTTAGTGAACCTAGCAATAAAGCCAAACGAAAAACAAGTGTGGGTTTGCACTTTTTTGCAATTTCACCGCACTTGGAATTTTTTTCCCCGTTTTCTAGTACATGACATGGTAAAACCAATGGTGTCGATCAAAAGTACCACTCGACCCGCAAAAAATAAACCCTCACATGGCCATGTTGACGGAAAAATAAAAAAAGTTATGACTCTGGGAAGGAGGGGAGCGAAAAACGAAAACGCAAAACTGAAAAAAGCTCCGGGGGTTAAGGGGTTAAAATAATTTATCAAGCAGGTGTTATAAAACATTCTAATTTACTGAAATAATGAATTTTGGGTTCTCTCTGACTGTAATCCATAATCATCAACATTAACAGAAATAAACACTTGAAATAGATGACCGTTTGTAATGACTATAATTTATAAGTTTCACTTTTTGAATTGAAGAACTGAAATAAATTAACTTTTTGATGATATTCTAATTTAGTGAGAAGCACTTGTACCTACACACACATATATACACATATACATATACACACGGCTACAGTGGGGAAAATAAGTATTTGATACGCTACCGATTTTGCAACTTTTACCACCTTACAAAGATTGGAGGTCTAATTTTTATTCTAGGTGCACTTCAGCTGTGAGACAGAGAATCTTAAAAACAAAATCCAGAAAAATCGCATTGTATTATTCTTAAATCAAAATGCATTTTATTGCATGAAATAAGTATTTGATACAATAGAATAACCGAACTTAAAATTTGGTACAGAAACAGTTGTTTTCAATTACAGTGGTTGTACATTTCCTGTAGTTGTTGACAAAGTTTGCACACACTGCCATCAGGGATTTTGGCCACCTACTCCATACAGATCTTCTCCAGATCTTTCTTTCAGGTTTTGGGGGTGTCATGGGCAACATTGAGTTTCACCTCCCTCCAAAGATTTTCTATTGGGTTCAGTTCTGGAGACTGGGTAGGCTACTCCAGAACCTTAAAATGTTTCTGGCGGAGCCACTTCTTAGTTGCCCTGGCTGTGCGTTTGGGGTCATTGTCATGCTGCAAAACTGAGCCACGAACCATCTTCAATTCTCTTACTGAGGAAAGGAGGTTGTTGGCCAAAATCTCACGATACATGACCCTATCCATCCTCCTTTCAATATGATGCAGTCATCCAGTCCCCTTTTTAGAAATGCAACCCTAAAGTATGATGTTTTCCCCACCATGCTCGGTTGGAACGGTATATTTGGGGTTGTACTCATCCTCCTACTGCCAAACATGGCGTGTTAGGTTGATAAAGTTCTATTTTGGTCTCATCTGACCACATGACCTTTTCCCATGCCTCCTGTGGATCATTCAGACCAGGGGTGTCAAACTGCATTCCTCGAGGGCCGCAAACAGGTCATGTTTTCAGGATTTCCTTGTATTGCACAGGTGATAATTTAACCACCTGCACAGATAATGATTCCTGCACCTTGTGCAATGCTAAGGAAATCTTGAAAACACGCATGGTTTGAGGCCCTCGAGGAATGCAGTTTGACACCCCTGATCCAGACGGTCATTGGTGAACTTCAAAAGGGCCTGCACATGTGCTGGCTTGAGCAAGGGGACCTTGCGTGCCCTGCAGAATTTTAATCCATAATGGTGTAGTGTGTTACAAACTAACGTTTGAGACTGTGGTCACAGCTAATAATAATGATGATTTTATTTCTATAGCGCCAACATATTCCGCAGCTCTTTACATTTTAGAGGGGACTAGTACAGACATAAGACATTACAGCATAACAATAATCACAAATCAACAGATACCAAGAGGAATGATGGCCCTGCTCGCCAACTTACAATCTATGAGGAAACAGGGGAGACACGAAAGGTGGATTGTAACAATTGCTTTCATTGTTTGGACCAGCCATAATGTAAGAAATCAGGTGTTCACGTAATGCTCCATGAACATAAACATAAGGATGAATGACCTCGGGGAGGTCAAAACATCCAACACCGCGGAGACACCATCACGTGTTTCTCAACGCAGTAATCCAGTGATGCTGCCCTTCCCGTGGTTGTTCCTTCCCAGTGAAAGACCTGGCTATCCATTGCTTGCATTGAGAAACACGTGATGGTGTTTCCGCGGCTTTTCTACATGCATTTGCATGTTTCCCATAAGGGATGGGGGCAGTGTTCAGGATCACTGCGTTGAGAAACACGTTATGGTGTCTACGCGGTGTTGGATGTTTTGATCTCCCCGAGGTCATTCTGTTGTGAATTCTGCTCTTGGGCTCCCTCCGGTGGTTATAAGTGGTAGCGCTGCTGTCTTTGGATCGCTGCATTCATCAGGTGTGTTCACTTATTGCAATTTTGACTGGGCTATTTAGTCTTGCTTGACCCTTTAGTCAGTGCCAGTTGTCCATTGTTCCTGGAGGATTCACATCCCTGCCTGGTCTCTCCTGCTTTGCTGTTCATTTCAACAAAGATAAGTTCTGGCTTTGTTTTTTGCAGTCCACATGCTGTGGGCTTTATTATTCAGTTCTTTTCCATGTTTTTGTCTTGTCCAGCTTGGTCTGCATAAGGATTTGTTCAGCCAAGCTGGTATCTCTGGAGATGCAGATATACCCTCCATATCTTTAGTTAGATGTGGAGATTTGGTATTTTCTGTGGTGGATATTTTCTAGTGTTTTAATACTGACCGCATAGTACTCTGTCCTATTTTTTCTATTTAGCTAGAGTGGCCTTCCTTTGCTAAATTCTGATTTCAGTCTGTGTATGTTATTTCCCTCTCCTCTCACAGTCAATATTTGTGGGGGGGCTGTCTATCCTTTGGGGATTTTCTCTGAGGCAAGAGTTTTCCCTTTTCTATCTCTAGGGGTATTTAGTCCTCCGGCTGTGTCGAGATGTCTAGGGAGTGTTAGGTACATCCCACGGCTACTTCTAGTTGCGGTGTTAAGTTCAGGGTCTGCGGTCAGTACAGGTACCACCTTCTCCAGAGTACGTCTCATGCTGCTCCTACGCCACCAGATCATAACACATTCATCCTTATGTTTATAGCCTTTTCACTAGGCACTGCTCCTAATAGCCAGTTTCCTACTCCACACTGATGAGGGGCAAATACCCCGAAACAGCTGTCTGTGGATGGATACCATGTTTTGGCATAGGTGGTTTTCCTTTATTGGATGCTTCCCTTCCCGTGGTTGTTCCTTCCCGGTGAAAGACCTGGCTATTCATTGCTTGCATTGAGAAACACGTGATGGTATCTCCGCAGCTTTTCTACATGCATATGTAACAGTACAGACACAGAGGGCTATTAAATGCATAAAGCGTGTGAGAACAGGATACGAGGAACCTGGTTATGGTAAAAAATTTTGAATGTGCAACACAGGGATAGTTAGATTGAAGCAGTAAGCCAGTCTGAAGAAATGCATTTTTAGGGCACGCTTAAAACTGTGCGTACTGGGGATTAATTGAATTATCCTGGGTAGTGAATTACAAAACATTGGCGCAGCACGTGAAAAATCTTGGGAGACGGGAGGTTCTGATTATTGACGATGTTAACCTCAGGTCATTTGCAGAATGGAGGGCAAGGGTAGGGTGGTAGACAGACAAGGGCGGAGATGTAGGGTGGTGCTGAACCGTGGAGTGCTTTGTGGGTGAGAGTAAAAAGTTTATATTGAATTCTGGAGTGGATGGGTAACCAGTGCAAAGACTGGCACAAGGTAAAGGCATCGGTGCAACGGTTGGTGAGGAATATGATCCTGGCTGCAGAGTTCAAGACAGATTGGAGAGGGGAGAGTTTGGTAAGAGGGTGGCCGATTAGTAGTTACAATAGTCCAGACAAGAATGAATAAGTGAAACAGCATTTTTGCAGAGTCGAAAGTAAGAAAAGGTGAAATTCTGGAAATGTTTTTGAGGTACAGATAGCAAGAGCGAGCCAGTGATCGGATGTGGGAGGTGAATGAAAACTCTGAATCAAGTATGACCCCATGACAGCGGGCATGTTGCAGGAAATTAATGGCAGAACCACACACGGAAATGGCATTGTCTGGCATAGGTAGGTTAGCAGAGAGGAAACACAAGGAGTTAAATTTTTGACAGGTTCAGTTTCAGATAGAGGGAGGACATGATGTTGAAGACAGAAGTAAGACAATCACTGGTGTTTTCTAATAATGCAGCTCTCTTCAAGTCATTGACCAAGTCCTAACGTGTATTTCTGAGCCTATTCCTGACCTTTCTCAGAATCATCCTTACCCCATGAGGCGAGACCTTGCATGGAGAACCAGACTGAGGAAGATTGATAGACATCTTGCGTTTCTTCTATTGTCTAGTAATTGTGCTAACAGTTGTTGCCTTCTCACCAAGCTGCTTGCCTATTGTCCTGTAGCCCACCCCAGCCTTGTGTGGCACTACAATTCTGTCCCTAGCATGCTTAGACAGCTCTTTTGGTCTTGGCCATGGTGGAGAGGTTGTAGTGCGATTGATTGTGTGGATATATGTCTTCTATACAGGAAACTAGTTCAAACAGGTGCAATTAATACAAGTAATGAGTACACAGTAGGAATGCTTATTAAAGAAAAACTAACAGGTCTGTGAGAGCCAGAGTGCTTGTGGGTTGGTAGGTGATCAAATTCTTATTTCATGCAACAAAATGCAAATGAATCATTTAAAAATCAAATTGATTTTCTGTTTTTTATTTTTAGTTTCTGACTCACAGTTGAAGTGTACCTACGATAATTACAGACCTCTCCATTATTTGTAGGTGGGAAAACTTGTAAGATCGGCAGTCTATCAAATAATTTTTTTATTTTTACACAGTTAGGAAAATAAGTATTACCTATAACATTAACAATCGCTTTCAGTGCTCCTAAAATGCTTCCAAGTACTTCAGGATACTCTTCTCCAAGGTACTCGTACAAAACCACACCTAAATGGCCCATCAATTTTTCCTAAGTGGATGAAAAATATAAAGGATTACAGTGCCAGGTCATTGCTCTGCAGTGTTACAAAGATGTAATAAATGTAAACTTACCTCTTGACAGGTTTTCATGACGACTGCAGTTCGAGATATTAAATCCGCAGCCTGTTGTCTCACTTTCGCAGATTTGTTGTTCAAGCGCCATAAAACAGTACCACATATCTGGGGGAGATATGGTTTGACTCTTTTTCCAAGAGCATTGACAACAGTACCAAAACCATTCAGCATTACTGAGTCCTGTGGAAAAAAAACACGAACACTTTTGTTTTAAAATAGAAACATAATAGAAAAATAAAGAAGTCTCCAATGTTACGTCAATCTGTATAAAGTGCGTAATCCTTTTCTAATGTAAACAATAAAAGGCAAGTAACTAAGTCCATAACATTTTGTTGCACTATTCTTACAGTAAGTGTGGGTTCGAATTCAGAATTCCCAGAACGTGACTCCGTGTAGGCAGAAGCTCATATTGCTGCACATCTTATATATAATATAGGGTACAAATCAGGATCCATAAAAGATTCACAGGTTTCAGGTTGGCAGGTTCTTATTGAAGCTACTCTATGGTGGCATTTTTTTTTTTAAACTGTCCATATAACCAGTAAGGGGTGTTAGGGTAAGTTCAGGGAAAAGCAGCAATAATGCCCTTTGTGATCTTCTTGGCAGGAAAGAAGCTGCGTCATAAACGCAGGTTTAGGTGCGTTTGTTGCGTTTTTTTCATGCAGTTTTTTTTCCCTCTTTGTGCATGCCAATAAAGCTGAGTGCCCCCAGAAAAAAACAAAAACTTAATGCAGATAGAATGAATAGATAGAATGAAACGATAGATGATAGAATGAATAGATAGATAGATTACCTGCGGTAACCTCACTGGCATTTTCCCATGGTCCAGGTTACCTCAGGTCAGGCTGTGAGGGAGCGCAGGCTCAGTGACGTCACTACTAGTTACTGAGCCTGCGCCAGCTGCGTATCATTCATTCCCCAGTAGTTTACAGCCGGGAGCGGTCACACTAGCAGTGCTCCCGGTTGTAAAATTTATCTCCCAAGATAAGGATTACTGCTTGGGACACTCGTTATATCGGACTGTGTCAGACCAGGGAGTATTTGTGTTGGTTTATTATTCTTATTACAGGAGATCGATGGCTTCGCTTGGATTACCTGAATAATAAAATGGTAACACTGTGTGGCGTTTTATTTCATTAAAAGGACTTTACTCTGGCTGTGTCTTTATTTACATGTAACAACTATAGGATTAGTAATTGATAGGTGTCTTATAGAAGCCTCTCATTACTAACACAAATATTACCCCCTTTTGCCACCGCTACAGAGCAAGTGGGAAGAGCCGGGCAAAGTGCCAGAATTGGCGCATCTAATAGGTGCACCTTTTCTGGGCAGCTGCGGGCTGCCATTTTTAGGCTGGGGGCCTATATCAATGGCCCCTTACCAGCCTGAGAACACCAGCCCCCAGTTGTGAGCTTTAGCAAGGCTGGTTGTCAAAAATGGGGGGGATCCCACACGGTTTTTAAAAAAAATTTAAATGATTTAAAAAAAAGCGTGAGGACCCCCTCTATTCTTGATAACTAGCCTTGATTAAGCTGACAGCTGGGGGTTGCAGCCCCCAGCTATGAGTTTTATCTGGCTGGTTATCAAAAATAGGGGGGAACCCACGCCGTTTTTTTTTTAAATTATTTATAGCGCAGTAGCGGCAGATGAAAACTCCCAACCGCCGCACCTGCTGTCACTGTAATTAGTGATAGCAGGTGTCAGATGATGGGACCAGTAGTCCCATCAGCTGACACCAGTGACAAGAGGTAAAGTTTATACCTCAGATCACAGCTGAGCGCTCCCGCTGTCTTCTGACAGGGTGGGAACCACGGCTCTGACCGGCGGGGCGTGAATGGGGTTCGGGTTCACTCTGCTGGATGACAGGCTCTATGGACGCATCATGCAGCCTACCAGCTAGAGCTAGCAGACCCGAATGTGAGGTAGCATCCGGCTGTCGTCAACCTGTGTATTTGCAGGGTTTTTTCACCATCCATTCAAGTCAATGGGTGAAAAACGCTGAAAAATCGCTGAAAGAAGTGACATGCTCTATGTCCAAAAAATGCAGCAAAGCACAAGATCCTTATGACACAAAAAACCAATGTGTGTGCATGAGATTTCTGAAATCTCATAGGCTTTGCTGGTACTGTAAAAAGCAGCAAAAAATTAGCATAAAAAAGCAGCAAACTATATATATATATATATATACACACACACACACATACAGAGTGGTCCAAAAGTAGGTGGACAGTATGTTTAATAGGGTTATGAAGGGGGAGTTTTATCAAACATGGTGTAAAGTGAAACTGACTCAGTTGCCCTTAGCAACCAATCAGATTCCACTTTTCATTCTTCACAGACTCTTCGGAAAATGAAAGGTGGAATCTGATTGGTTGCTAAGGGCAACTGAGTCAGTTTCACAGATCCAGTTTTCACAGATAAATCTCCCCCAAATCTGTTTTCTTATCGGATAATTCAGATAACCCACAATGGCAAATCATTTAAATACAGATCAAAGAAAATGGATTTTAAGAGAGTATTGGGAATCTCAAAATGCTGAAACAGTTAGAGCAAATTGGGTTGAAACATTTGGTACTCAAGCCCCAAAGAGTCAAACCATTCACCACATTCATGACAAACTCAATGCCACTGGCTCAATCCTTAAAGGGAACCTGTCACCTGAATTTGGCGGGACCAGTTTTCAGTCATATGGGCGGGGTTTTCGGGTGTTTGATTCACCCTTTCCTTACCCGCTGGCTGCAATATTGGATTGAAGATCATTCTCTGTCCTCCGCAGTACACGCCTGCGCAAGTTGAATCAAGTTGTTCCCCAGTTACAGCAACAGCCTAATTCAAATGACCTTTATTTCCAACAAGATGGGGCCCCTCCACATTATTCAAGAGTAGTCCGTGAGTATCTTGATGAAACATTTCCTAATAAATGGATTGGCTGAAGAGGCCCACTTGAATGGCCAGCACGTTCACCAGACTTGACCCCAATGGATTTTTTCTTTTGGGGAGTACTCAAGGGCAAAGTTTATAGTCGAAAACCAAAAAGTGTCAGTGATGTGAAAAATTACATAACAGATGCATTTCAGGAAATAAATACCCAAAGAGAATTGTGCAAAAATGTTTGTCAAAGCGTAAGGAGGCAGACTTCAAAGCTGCCCTAATACCCAGCAGACACAGTGACAAAGAGCCCGGGTCATGATAGAGACCCTATAAAAAGGCCCAAGTCACCTGTCAAACGAGTTTGTGTCTTATCCTATATGGGGGACAGAGAAGAACTGTCAGGACCTTATCAGAAGCCATAGGCAGTAAGGGACTACAACACCACCGTCTTTGAGGAAGGCTTTTAACTCCACCGGGTAAAGGGGACTCTGGATTCGCTTCCAAGCTGGCCGGACTCTGTCTGCCCTGTGATCTGGTACCCTGGACTGTGGCTGCCTGAAGTCTTCAGTAAACCAGGTAAAGAGACTGCAAACCTGTGTCCTCGTTCGTTACTGCATCATTCACCATCTTCCATCTACACACCGGGAGCCCAGGGTGTTGTGAACTCTGTTTTCGGGCTCCCTCTTGTGGTCACAGGTGGTATTGTGTGAGTTTTGTTTTTGGGCTCCCCCTGGTGGCTTTGTTTGTTATCCTGCGGATCTGTGGCTGGATCAGCTGCCTCGTTATGCACTAGGGAGTTTCCTATTTAGCTCTGCTTCACCTCCACTTGTTGCCCGCTGTCGATGTATTCAGTGCTATTCTGATCTCCCCTGATTATCTTCGTTTTCAGTCTCTTCTGGAGAAGCTAAGTTTCTGTTTGATTATTTTTTGCTCATCAGTCTGCAATATGATTTCAGTGTATGATGAGTTTAGTCCAGCTTGCTAATATGTGAGTTCTTGCTGCTGGTAAGCTCTGGGGTACGGAGTTGCTTCCCCCGCACAGTTAGTTGGTGCGGGGGCTCGAGCAATCTCTGCGTGGATATTTTGCTTAGGGTTTTCTATTGACCGCACAGCTCCCTTCCTATTTTCTGCTATCTAGTGTTAGCGGGCCTCATTTGCTAAATCTATTTCATCTCTGCGTTTGTGCTTTCCCCTTAACTCACCGTTAATATTTGTGGGGGGCTTTTCTATATCTTTGGGGTCATTTCTCTGAGGCAAGTAAGGACTTTACTTTCCCTCTAGGAATAGGTAGTTTCTCAGGCCGTGAAGAGACGTCTAGGATTTCCAGGTAACGTTCCACGGCTGCCTATAGTTGTTTGCGGATAGGATCAGGTTGCGGTCAATCCAGATACCACTTCCCCAGAGCTGGTCGTCAGTCTAGTTACTTAGCTAGTCAAACTTGCGATCCTTGCCACTAGGATCATAACAGTACAGCTGGCCCATAAAGTGTTAATTGCATGGCAGAAGCAGGAGAAAAGAAGCTTGGAGATATTTTTTTTTTTGCTGCCGTGTGTCTAGCTGCTGTGTGTCTAGCTTCTCTCCTCCTCTTAATCTTGGTGTGGCTTTGAATTCAGCTGCTGACATGGATATCCAGAGTTTGGCTTCCAGTGTAGATCATCTTGCTGCAAGGGTACAAAGTATTCAGGATTTTGTTGTTCACAGTCCTATGTCAGAGCCTAGAATACCTATTCCGGAGTTGTTTTCTGGAGATAGATCTAGGTTCCTGAATTTTAAGAACAATTGTAAATTGTTTCTTTCTTTGAAACCTCGTTCCTCTGGTGATTTTGTTCAGCAAGTTAAGATTATTATTTCTTTCCTGCGCGGCGACCCTCAAGATTGGGCCTTCGCATTTGCGCCAGGGGATCCTGCATTGCTCAGTGTGGATGCGTTTTTTCTGGCCCTTGGATTGCTCTATGAGGAACCTAATCTTGAGAACCAGGCTGAAAAAGCTTGGCCCTCTCTCAGGGGCAAGATGAAGCAGAGGTTTATTGCCAGAAATTTCGGAAATGGTCGGTGCTTACTCAATGGAATGAGTGTGCCCTGGCTGCAAATTTCAGAAAGGGTCTTTCTGAAGCCATTAAGATTGTCATGGTGGGGTTCCCTACGCCTGCAGGTCTGAATGAGTCAATGACTCTGACCATTCAGATTGATCGGCGTTTGCGGGAGCGCAAACCTGCGCACCATTTGGCGGTGTCTTCTGAACAGACACCTGAGTCTATGCAATGTGATAGAATTCTGACCAGAAGTGAACGGCAAAATTATAGATGGCAAAATGGGTTGTGCTTTTACTGTGGTGACTCAGCTCATGTTATCTCAGCACGCTCTAAGCGCACAAAAAAGATTGATAAATCTGTCACCATCGGTACTTTACAGCCTAAGTTTATTTTGTCTGTTACCCTTATTTGTTCCCTGTCATCTTACCCGGTTATGGCTTTTGTAGATTCAGGTGCTGCCCTGAGCCTGATGGATTTGTCATTTGCCCGGCGCTGTGGTTTTGTTTTGGAGCCTTTAAAATTCCCTATTCCACTAAGGGGTATTGATGCTACACCATTGGCTATGAATAAACCTCAGTACTGGACGCAAGTGACCATGTGCATGACTCCTGTTCATCAGGAGGGGATTCGCTTTCTTGTTCTGCATAATTTGCATGATGTTGTCGTGTTGGGTCTGCCATGGTTGCAGACTCATAATCCAGTGCTGGATTGGAAAGCAATGTCTGTCAAGTTGGGGTTGCCAGGGAATTCATGGCGAAGCTCCTGTGGTGTCAATTGCTTCATCCACTCCTTCTTAAGTCCCTGCGTTTTTGTCGGACTACCAGGATGTATTTGATGAGCCCAAGCTCAGTTCTCTACCTCCTCATAGGGATTGTGATTGTGCTATAAATTTGATTCCTGGTAGTAAGTTTCCTAAGGGACGACTTTTCAATTTGTCAGTGCCGGAGCATGCTGCTATGCGGAGTTATATAAAGGAGTCTTTGGAGAAAGGACTTATTCGCCCCTCCTCCTCCCCTCTGGGTGCGGGATTCTTTTTTGTGGCTAAGAAGGATGGTTCCCTGAGACCTTGTATTGATTATCGCCTTCTAAATAAAATCACGGTCAAATTTCAGTATCCTTTGCCATTGTTATCTGATCTGTTTGCTCGCATTAGGGGGTCTAGTTGGTTCACCAAGATATATCTTCGTGGTGCGTATAACCTTGTGCGTATTAAACAAGGTGACGAATGGAAAACTGCATTTAATACGCCCGAAGGCCATTGCGAGTACTTGGTGATGCCTTTTGGACTTTCTAACGCTCCTTCTGTCTTTCAGTCCTTCATGCACGACATATTCCACGAGTATCTGGATAAATTTATGATTGTGTATCTGGATGATATTGTTTTTTTCTGATGATTGGGAGTCCCATGTTAAGCAGGTCAGGATGGTGTTTCAGGTCCTGCGTGCCAATGCTTTATTTGTGAAGGGCTCAAAATGTCTTTTTGGAGTCCAGAAGGTTTCTTTTTTGGGTTTCATTTTTTCCCCTTCTACTATTGAGATGGACCCAGTCAAGGTACAGGCTATTCATGACTGGACTCGGCCTACATCTGTTAAGAGTCTTCAGAAGTTCTTGGGTTTTGCTAATTTTTACCGTCGCTTCATCGCTAATTTTTCTGGTGTTGTTAAGCCTTTGACGGATTTGACCAAGGGTTCTGATGTTACTAATTGGTCTCCTGCGGCTGTGGAGGCCTTTCGGGAGCTGAAGCGCCGGTTTTCCTCGGCTCCGGTCTTATGTCAGCCAGATGTCTCTCTTCCTTTCCAGGTCGAAGTTGATGCTTCTGAGATTGGAGCAGGGGCTGTTATGTCACAGAGAAGCTCTGATGGCTCTGTGATGAAGCCATGTGCTTTCTTTTCAAGAAAGTTTTCGCCTGCCGAGCGGAATTATGATGTCGGTAATCGGGAGTTGTTGGCTATGAAGTGGGCATTTGAGGAGTAGCGACATTGGCTCGAGGGAGCTAAGCATCGTGTGGTGGTCTTGACTGATCACAAAAATCTGATTTATCTCGAGTCGGCCAAGCGGCTGAATCCTAGACAGGCTCGTTGGTCGTTGTTTTTCTCTCGTTTTGATTTTGTGGTCTCGTACCTGCCTGGTTCGAAGAATGTGAAGGCTGATGCTCTTTCTAGGAGTTTTGTGCCTGACTCTCCTGGAGATTCTGAGCCGGCTGGTATCCTCAGAGAAGGAGTGATTTTGTCTGCCATCTCCCCAGATTTGCGACGAGTGCTGCAGGAGTTTCAGGCGGATAGACCTGACCGTTGTCCATCGGAGAGACTGTTTGTCCCAGATAGATGGACCAACAGAGTTATTTCCGAGGTTCATTCTTCGGTGTTGGCAGGCCATCCTGGAATATTTGGTACCAGAGATTTGGTGGCCAGGTCCTTTTGGTGGCCTTCCTTGTCACGGGATGTGCGTTCCTTTGTGCAGTCTTGTGGAATTTGTGCTCGGGCTAAGCCTTGCTGTTCTCGTGCCAGTGGTTTGCTGTTACCTTTGCCTGTCCCGAAGAGGCGTTGGACGCACATTTCCATGGATTTTATTTCAGATCTCCCTGTCTCCCAGAGAATGTCTGTCATCTGGGTGGTGTGTGATCGTTTTTCTAAGATGGTCCGAGTTGGTTCCGCTGTTTTTTCAAAATGTGGTTTGTTTGCACGGGATCCCTGAGAATATTGTTTCTGACAGAGGATCCCAGTTTGTGTCTAGATTTTGGCGGACCTTTTGTGCTAAGATGGGCATTGATTTGTCTTTTTCGTCAGCCTTCCATCCTCAGACGAATGGCCAGACCGAGCGAACTAATCAGACCTTGGAAACCTATTTAAGATGTTTTGTTTCTGCTGATCAGGACGACTGGGTGGCTTTTTTGCCATTGGCCGAATTTGCCCTTAATAATCGGGCTAGTTCTGCTACTTTGGTTTCGCCTTTTTTTTGTAATTCGGGGTTTCATCCTCGTTTTTCCTCGGGTCAGGTGGAGCCTTCTGACTGTCCTGGAGTGGATCTTGTGGTGGATAGGTTGCATCAGATTTGGGATCATGTGGTGGACAATTTGAAGCTGTCACAAGAGAAGGCTCAGCACTTTGCCAACCGCCGTCGCTGTGTGGGTCCGCGACTTCGCGTTGGGGACTTGGTGTGGTTGTCTTCTCGCTTTGTTCCTATGAAGGTCTCCTCTCCCAAGTTCAAGCCTCGGTTTATCGGTCCTTATAAGATTTTGGAAGTCCTTAACCCTGTGTCATTTCGTTTGGACCTCCCAGCATCGTTTGCTATTCATAATGTGTTCCATCGGTCGTTGTTGCCGAGGTATGTGGTGCCTGTGGTTCCTTCGGTTGAGCCTCCTGCCCCTGTGCTGGTTGAGGGAGAATTGGAATACGTGGTGGAGAAGATCTTGGATTCTCGTATTTCTAGACGGAGGCTTCAGTATTTGGTTAAGTGGAAGGGCTATGGTCAGGAGGATAATTCCTGGGTTGTCGCCTCTGATGTTCATGCGGCTGATTTGGTTCGTGCCTTCCATGTGGCTCACCCTGATCGCCCTGGGGGTTTTTGATGAGGGTTCGGTGACCCCTCCTCAAGGGGGGGGGGTACTGTTGTGAACTCTGTTTTCGGGCTCCCTCTTGTGGTCACAGGTGGTATTGTGTGAGTTTTGTTTTTGGGCTCCCCCTGGTGGCTTTGTTTGTTATCCTGCGGATCTGTGGCTGGATCAGCTGCCTCGTTATGCACTAGGGAGTTTCCTATTTAGCTCTGCTTCACCTCCACTTGTTGCCCGCTGTCGATGTATTCAGTGCTATTCTGATCTCCCCTGATTATCTTCGTTTTCAGTCTCTTCTGGAGAAGCTAAGTTTCTGTTTGATTATTTTTTGCTCATCAGTCTGCAATATGATTTCAGTGTATGATGAGTTTAGTCCAGCTTGCTAATATGTGAGTTCTTGCTGCTGGTAAGCTCTGGGGTACGGAGTTGCTTCCCCCGCACAGTTAGTTGGTGCGGGGGCTCGAGCAATCTCTGTGTGGATATTTTGCTTAGGGTTTTCTATTGACCGCACAGCTCCCTTCCTATTTTCTGCTATCTAGTGTTAGCGGGCCTCATTTGCTAAATCTATTTCATCTCTGCGTTTGTGCTTTCCCCTTAACTCACCGTTAATATTTGTGGGGTCATTTCTCTGAGGCAAGTAAGGACTTTACTTTCCCTCTAGGAATAGGTAGTTTCTCAGGCCGTGAAGAGACGTCTAGGATTTCCAGGTAACGTTCCACGGCTGCCTATAGTTGTTTGCGGATAGGATCAGGTTGCGGTCAATCCAGATACCACTTCCCCAGAGCTGGTCGTCGGTCTAGTTACTTAGCTAGTCAAACTTGCGATCCTTGCCACTAGGATCATAACACCAGAGGATATACTTCATCTGTGGGAAGTTGTACCATCTAGCTGCCATAATATCACCCCAGAGGACCCCTTAAAGTAGCGTCGGTCCCACTGACCGAATACCACAGGTGGCGTCACGAACATAAACTTTATTTAAGCATAATAACAGACGCGGATTCTTTACTGTAAGAACAGTGAGACTATGGAACTCTCTGCCGTATGATGTTGTAATGAGTGATTCGTTACTTAAATTTAAGAGGGGACTGGATACCTTTCTGGAAAAGTATAATGTTACAGGGTATATACACTAGATTCCTTGATAGGGCGTTGATCCAGGGAATTAGTCTGATTGCCGTATGTGGAGTCGGGAAGGAATTTTTTTCCCCAATGTGGAGCTTACTCTTTGCCACATGTTGATCCAGAGGAAGGCAAAAAAAAAAAAAACATGTTAGGACATGTTAGGTTAGGCTATGGGTTGAACTAGATGGACTTAATAACTATGTAACTATTCAGTTATCGCTTTTACATGGGCACCCAGGGCCAGGACCGGGTCGCCGCCACTGTGACATCCCCCTGTGAACACCGGACCCGGTACCGGGTACCCCACGGCCCTGGCGGGTGACTCACATAGAGGCATGTATCATGCTACAGCGCCGCCGCCATTTTGATGAAGTTGAATTTATTTTTGTAATCCCACAATAGCATATTCAGTATGTAAAATAAGAGGCAGGCCACTGAAGGATCAGTGACTTGTCATAAGCCCATGCAGATATGTTACCAGAGCACCACAAAGCCTCGCCCACGAGAATCTCTAACTGAAAACTACAAATACAGATTAAACATCTTCACTCTTCTATATATACCCATTTATTTTTTCACTACTGATTGCGATACACTGTTCCTTGTATATTTTCATAAGTATTAGATTAAGGAGTTAACATTTGGGCTTATGCCCTTCAGTGTGTTTTCACGGCCAGTTTATAATTAATTAGCTTTTATTTTACTTGTTTGTACATACCAGAATCACACATTTACATCTTCTCATACTTTGGAGTCTTAGCAAACATCTACCTTCTCCTTTTTGTGTCACCCTAAGGTCTCGTATTCCACCCCGTGCCTACGCTCCTTTTGGCTTACCTTGTTACGTGTGGTCTTGAGGGGTCTTTATTTGTATTTTTTCTTTTTATATATTCTTGTATTTATACATGTACAGAAATAATTGTTGTTTGGGTACAATCCCTCTTCTACAGTGCCACCATTTAACCAGTGCTTGTCAATAAATAAACTTAATTTATTGGTTGTTTTCTTCTATGACCTTATGTTTGATGTTTAGCTAAGAGAAGGTGCAGTACCTGACGTGTGTATGTAGAGCACTAGGTGAAGCTAGGTAGCTCATAGAAGGTGCTGTAACTGACGTGTGTACAGTATGTAAAGCACTAAGTCAAGCTATCTAGCTCATAGAAGGTGCAGTAGAGTCCAGTATCTGACATGTGAATGTAGCGCACTAGGTAAAGCTAGGTAACTCATAGAAGGTGCAGTAGAGTCCAGTACCTGACGTGTGTATGTAGCGCACTAGGTGAAGCTAGGTAGCTCATAGAAAGTGCAGTACCTGAAGTGTGTACAGTATGTAAAGCACTACGTGAAGCTAGGTAGCTCAGAAATGGTGCAGTACCTGACGCGTGTACAGTATGTAAAGCACTAAGTGAAGCTACGTAGCTCAGAGATGGTGCAGTAGAGTCCATTACCTGACGTGTGTATGTAGAGCACTGGGCGAAAATAGGTACAGTTGCTTTTCACAAAAAAGTTAATTAATTTCATCTCTTTGATGCAAAAAGTGAAACTCATTATATAGAGTAATTACAAACAGTGATCTATTTTAAGTGTTTATTTCTGTTAATGTTGATAATTATGGATTTTATCCAATGAAAACCCAAGAGTCATTATCCCAGTAAATTAGAATACTTTATAACACCAAATGATTATAGTAGATTCACGTTGAAAAAACAAACAAACAAGGATTGGGAGGAAAAGCTGTTTACTTGGCATAAGACAAACAAAAACATAAATAATAGGAAAAGCTGTTTACTTGGCATAAGACAAACAAAAACACAATATATATATATATATATATATATATATATATATATATATATATATATATATATAGATATAGAGAGAGAGAGACTGACTAGCAATGATAATTGCAACTTGCCAATGATTGTAGTAGAAGCTGGAGCGTATTTATTCTGTTATAAGTATTCTGCAGTAGTATTCTGTTTATATGTATATCTCTTTTTGGACTGAATTGTCCTGGCTAACCACTTATTGCTTTTATCTGCCCAATTAATCACAATTTTTTTTTACAGCTTTTAATCATTATTGGGCAATTTGTAATAGCTGCTAGCACCCGTGGATCGCCTATTGCTCATACTAATCATTATTGTTTTTCCAGCAATTGCTCCAACTTCTACTCCTATCATTGGGCGAGTTGCAATTAATTGTTATCATTGCTGATCTCTATATATTATTTGTGTTCTTGTTTGTCTAATGCCAAGTAAACAGCTTTTCCTCCCAATCCTTGCTTTTTTTCAGCGCCAATCTACACTATAATAATTTACATGTTTCTTGATTTCCTTGTGGTTGGTATCTAGATTCGCAGCAGTTATAAACCTACACATATCAGTGCCACTCTACTCTAACTTTATAACACCAGCTTGAAAAAGGATTTTAACAAAATGTTGGCCTACTAAAATGTATGTTCAGTAAATGCAGTCAATACTTGGTTGGGTCTCCTTTTGAATTACTGCATCAATGCAGCGTGGCATGGAGGCGATCAGCCTGTGGCACTGCTGAGGTGTTATGGAAGCCCAGGTTGCTTTTATAGCAGCCTTCAGCTCCTCTGCATTGTTGGGTCTGGTGTCTCATCTTCCTCTTGATAATACCCCACAGATTCTCTATGGGGTTAAGGTCTGGTGAATTTGCTGGCCAATTAAGTAGTGATACGGTCGTTTTTAAACCAGGTATTGGTACTTTTGGCAGTGTGGACAGGTACCAAGTTCTGCTGGAGAATTAAATTTCCATCTCCAAAAAGTTGTCGGCAGAGGGAAGCATGAAGTGCTGTAAAATTTCCTGGTACACTGCTGTGTTGACTTTTGTCTTGATAAAACACAGCGGACCTACACACCAGCAGATGACATGGCTATGTGCACACGTTCCGGTTTTTGGCATTTCTTCAGCGGTTTTCTGCTGCAAAAACGCTTAAAAAAAGCTTACATTAAACATCCTATCATTTTTAATGCATTCCTCAATTTTTGTGCACATGTTGCGCTTTTTTCCACGATAAAAACGCACCGCGGAAAAAAACGCAGCACGTTCATTAATTTTGCGGATTTGCCGCTATATTATTGCATTGGGAAGCTCCGGAAGAAACACGAAAAATACGCGTGTGAATTTCCTGCAAACTTAGTCCGGATTTGCTCAGGAAAATTCTGCACACTTCCCTGAACGTGGGCACAGAGCCAAAAACTATCAGTGATTGTGGAAACTTCACACTAGACCTCAAGCAACTTGTATTGTGTGTCTCTCCACTCTTTCTCCAGACTCTGGGACCTTGATTTCCAAATGAAATACTAAATTTACTTTCATCTGATAACACATTGGACCACTGAGCAACAGTACAGGTCTTTTTCTCCTTGGCCCAGGTAAGATGCTTCTGGCATTATCTATTGGTCATGAGTGGCTTGACACAAGGAATGCGACACTTGTAGCTTGTCCTAGATACATCTGTGTGTGGTGGCTCTTGAAGCAATGACTCCAGCAGCAGTTCATTCCTTGTGAATCTCCCCCAAATTTTTGAGTGGCCTTTTCTTAATCCTTTCAAGGCTGCGGTTATCCCGGTTGCTTGTGCACCTTTTTCTACCAAACTTTTTCTTCCGCTCAACTCTCCATTAATAAGCTTGGATACAGCACTGTGAACAGCCAGCTTTTTAGAAATGACCTTTTGTGGCTTGCCTTCCTTGTGGAGTGTGTCACTGACTGCCTTAGTATGGGATTGAAAACCTCCCTTATTCTTATGGATGTCTGGATGGAAGGATTCATATGATCTATAAAGCTTCATCGCTGTTCTATTTGGGACATGACGTTTTGGACTATAGGACTTCTCATGGACCTTTGGTCCTAAATATTTTGGACATGGCAATGTATACGATGTAAGGTTATTATTCTTATACCACATTATAGGTAACTTACTACCATCGATGCGGCCTTTTTATTTTCATAGTTTGGCGTTATACTTTCGTGTACATGATCTGTGCATCATATATGCATGCTTTTAAGTGAGTGGGCATATTATGGCTTCCCACTAATAAGCGTTTATTTCCTATGTCCACGATCGTGGTAAGATAAGCCTGTTGCTTTGTCTGGACATTCTAAACTAGCGCATGCTACATTTTGCCATTTTGTCTTCCTACTATCGTCCTTTTTTTGCAATGCTGGTACCAGCGCATGTGCTCTGGCCACATTGGGAGACGGCACATTCTCCCTATATGGCGCAGGCGCGCTCTGCATCTCTTTTCGACACACTTTTTTTGTATAATTAGTTATTATATCAGGTTCTGTTTGAGCACTTTATCTCCACACGACCCCTGATGAAGCTACACCAGGCAGCTATACGCGTGGGGCTTGTCCTCACACCCTCATCCTTTTGAGACTAGATGGTTTTATCAGCCTCCATGTGAGCTGTTTATTGGAGGCTTAGTGGATCCACATTACAGCAATTTGGGCCTTGCATTTTTTTCACTTTAGGGTACACCTGATGTGATGTACTTTTTTCTGCTGCTCAAGGACAGGTAGTATACTTACCGTATATACTCGAGTATAAGCCGAGAATTTCAGCCCATTTTTTTAGGCTGAAATTGCCCCTCTCGGCTTATACTCGAGTCATACCCAGGAGTCGGCAGGGGAGGTGGAGTGGTAGCTGTCTAAGCATACTCACCTGCTCCTGGCGCGGTCCCTGGTTCCCCGACGCTGGCAGCTTCTTCCTGTAGTGAGCAGTCACATGGCACTGCTCATTACAGTAATGAATATGGACTCCACTCCCATAGGGGTGGAGCTGCATATTCATTACTGTAATGAGCGGTACCATGTGACCGCTCACTACAGGAAGAAGCTGCCGGCCGCATGGGAAGCAGGTACAATGCCAGGAGCAGGTGAGTATAAGCAGTGTGCTATATTCATCTGCTCCACTTTCCATCGCCGCTGGTCGCCGCTGCGTCTTCTGCATCCTCTGCACAGACGCTCAGGTCAGAGGGCGCGGTGACGTGATTAGTGTGTGCCGCCCTCTGCCTAAGCAGTCAGTGCAGTGGACGGGGCACGTAGCGGCGGATGGTGGCAGCGATGGAACGTGGAGCAGGTGAATATAGCAAGTGCCGTGGGCTTGAGCGACGAGAGGTATGTGAATTTTTTTTTTATTGCAGCAACAACAGATGGGGCAAATGACTGTATGGAGCATCTCATGGGGCATAATCAGCATTTATGGAGCATTACAAGGGGGAAATGACTGTATGGAGCATCTTATGGGGCCATAATCAGCATTTATGGAGCATTACATGGGGCAAATGACTGTATGGAGCATCTTATGGGGCCATAATCAGCATTTGTGCAGCATTATATGGGGCAAAAGTCTGTATGGATCATCTTATGGGGTCATAATCCGCATTTGTGGAGCATTGTATGGGGCAAATGTCTGTATGGAGCATCTTATGGGGCCACAATCATCATTTGTGCAGCATTATATGGGGTTTATTTTGTATGGAGCATCTTATGGGGCCCATCATGAACTGTATGGAGCATTATATGGGGCTCCTGATACAATATGGATATTCAAAAACACTTAACCTTCTGATGGCTCAATAAACTTTACTTTTATTGGTATCTATTTTTATTTTTGACATTTACCTGTAGCTGCTGCATTTTCCACCCTAGGCTTATACTCGAGTCATTAAGTATTCCCAGTTTTTTGTGGCAAAATTTGGGGTCTCGGCTTATACTCGAGTCGGCTTATACTCGAGTATATACGATACCTCTGCTATATCAGGACCTGAGACAGGTTTATAGTTATTTATTTGAATAACCTGATATGCCTCTTCAATATTCATATTGTATTCAGGTCCCTTGTCCTGTGCTCACATAGGCTGCTTAATTTAAATTATTTACCTGTCTAAAATTGAAAGATCATTATTATATCTGGTACACATGCATGTGGACTGTGGTCAATTTACATATACCGTATTTACAATCCACAGCTCATGCTCTGGTGTCTCATGGGACTATACAGTACAGACCAAAATTTGGACACACCTCATTTAAAGATTTTTCTATATTTTCATGACTATGAAAATTGTACATTCACAGTGAAGGCATCAAAACTATGAATTAACACATGTGGAATTATATACTTAACAAAAAAGTGTGAAAACTGAAAATATGTCTTATATTCTAGACTCTTCAAAGTAGCCACCTTTTGCTTTGATGACTGCTTTTCACACTCTTGGCATTCTCTTGAATGGTGTTCAACTAAAACATTTTTCCTATATTTGATATTTTGCTGGGTGTGCACACCATCATTTGTTTGGTCTTCTCTTTTTTACTATGTTCCAGTTTTCCAAACCAGGAGTTGCACCCCATCATGATTTTCATGGCTTTGACATAAGTCCTTTGAATCAGAGGTGAAAGTGCGCCCTATTTCTCTCCAGTTACCATGTTCTGTCTTCACCCTGTGTCCCAGGGTGCTTTTCTTTATAGTAAATACAAGTTTGACATTATGGATTGGGACGCAAGGGAGGCGGCTTGGCGAGCGCAGCCCTCTAATATCTTCCAGTCAGTTGATACACCAGTGGCTGATTCAGAATTTGCACCGCTTTGTTGTTATTTGATGAATGCACACAAGACAGGGGTTAGGCTTTGGTGGAATATTAGGAGTTTGGAGGAGTATCTTAAGGCGGGTTATATAACGCTAGGCTTGCGTATTTCTATTTTCCCAGCATGGGAACCCTCCACTTCTTTCCGGCATACATGGGAGCAGGGATTGACACGTTGCTCCCATATACTTATTAATTTACATTTAGAACATGATAAAAATCCTTTTTCTACCACTAAGGTGTATATTAAGGATCTGGAATCCAAATTGAGCCAATTTGAGGAATCACAGGTTACTGGCTTTAAAACCAGACTCAAAGAGACACTAGACAAATATGAAGCGGAGGTGACTCTTAGAAAACAAAAAGACGTTTCAGAGGGATAGATCTGACTTTGAGCAGCAGACAGTTTTTAGGTGGAAACACAGGGGCAACCCTCGTCATAATAGACCCAATAGAACAATTCCTCCCTCGGATACGGTCCAGCCTCCACTAAGAGACTAGCTTGAGTGATTTTTTTTTGTCATCAACCGGAAGCAAGTTAGACCCCGGACCAGATGGGGTAGAGGGCGTAAGAACCATCGTAAAAAAACGATCCCCACGCCACAGGGGCCGGGGATCCCCCTTTCCAAGCAAATATCCAATCAGACGCAAGTGAATGATAATAATGATCCAAAACAGGAACACTCTGAGAACTCTCACTTCTCAGGTCATTTACAAAAAAACAGACATTATCCACAGTCTTCCCTCGGATGAGCGCCAGGTGTTCCAAGATTTGCTGGAACTTTTAGAAGAGAACCAATTGACGCCAGCCAGGAGGGCATTTCCATTCAGGAATAAATCCACAAGGACGCTCTCGTTCTCCTTGGTATCAGCAATCAACATCTTTTTCGAATCTTTTACCTCAGGGCCAGTCAATATGGCATTATCACTACAAATGAATGAAAGTATATGCGAGTGGAACATCCCATTATCTCTACATTCTATATGCTTCTGAAGGCCCATAAGGACACTGCTAAACCTCCGGGCATAGGCAGCATCAATAGTAAAAAGTTGGTCACACTTGTCAAACACTATGTTTGACAAGTGTGACCAACCTGTCAATCAGTTTTCCAAGCGATGCTACAGATCGCTTAGAAAACGCTAGCATTCAATGCTAGTGTTTAGCAGGAATATGCATGCCAATTCCGCATGCGATATTCCCGCGGCAGGAGTTGCAGAATTTCAGCGGAAATTTCCGTGGCAATTCTGTGACGTGTGAACTTAGCCTAATATCTGGCATATGAAAGAAACAATTGGGATAGCACTCACCGGTCCTTTAAAACTTAATTCTTTATTCAACGATTAAAACGTCATGAAAGTGGGTTTGCAGGATATGCAAGCCAGTGCTGACGACGGCCGTTTCGCGCTGAACTGCGCTTCCACGGGTCAGTTCAGTGTGAAACAGCCGTCGTCAGCACTGGCTCGCACATCCTGTAAACCCACTCATGACGTTTTAATCGTTGAATAAAGAATGAAATTTTAAAGGACCGGTGAGTGCTATCCAAATCATTTCTTACATATGCAAAATACAAGTGTTTTTTCTGGATATGCACCCGGAGTCCACTGAAATAGCCACAGCTAGATTGCAGCACGTGTGACCAAAGAACTTGAAAACGCACAGCGGTGCAGTCAATTTTTCTGTAATTGGAGCATGATTATTATATATGGTATACATGCATGTGGACTGTGGTCAATTTACATATACCGTATTTACAATCCACAGCTCATGCTCTTGTGACTCATGGGACTATGTGTGTTGGATTTATGAACATCGCATCATATTAGGGTATGCTTAGGGGGTGCTGTACCAATCTTATTACATAGTTACATAGTTATTAAGTCCATCTAGTTCAACCCATAGCCTAACCTAACATGCCCTAACATGTTGATCCAGAGGAAGGCAAAAAAAACCCATGTGGCAAAGAATAAGCTCCACATTGGGGAAAAAAAATTCCTTCCCGACACCACATACGGCAGACTAGTTCCCTGGATCAACGCCCTATCAAGGAATCTAGTGTATATACCCTGTAACATTATACTTTTCAAGAAAGGCATCCAGTCCCCTCTTAAATTTAAGTAATGAAACACTCATTACAACATCATACGGCAGAGAGTTCCATAGTCTCACTGCTCTTACAGTAAAGAATCCGCATCTGCTATTATGCTTAAACCTTCTTTCCTCCAGACCTAGAGGATGCCCCCTTGTCCCTGTCTCAGGTCTATGATTAAAAAGATCATCAGAAAGGTCTTTGTACTGTCCCCTCATATATTTATACATTAAAATAAGATCACCCCTTAGTCTTTTTTCCAAACTAAACAGCCCCAAGTGTAATAACCTACCTTGGTATTGCAGATCCCCAAGTCCTCTAATAACCTTGGTCGCCCTTCTCTGCACCCGCTCTAGTTCAGCTATGTCTTTCTTATACACCGGAGACCAGAACTGTGCACAGTATTCTAAGTGTGGTCGAACTAGTGACTTGTATAGAGGTAAAATTATGTTCTCCTCATGAGCATCTATGCCTCTTTTAATACATCCCATTATTTTATTTGCCTTTGTAGCAGCTGCCCGACACTGGCCACTGAATATGAGTTTGTCATCCACCCATACACCCAGGTCTTTTTCATTGACGGTTTTGCCCAGAGTTTTAGAATTAAGCACATAGTTATACATCTTATTACTTCTACCCAAGTGCATGACCTTACATTTATCCCCACTAAAGCTCATTTGCCATTTATCAGACCAAGCTTCTAGTTTACATAAATCATCCTGTAATATAAAATTGTCCTCCCGTGAATTGATTACCCTGCAGAGTTTAATGTCATCTGCAAATATTGAAATTCTACTTTGAATGCCCCCTACAAGGTCATTAATAAATATGTTAAAAAGAAGAGGGCCCAATACTGACCCCTGTGGTACCCAACTGCTAACCGCGACCCAGTCCGAGTGTGCTCCATTAATAACCACCCTTTGTTTCCTATCCCTGAGCCAGCTCTCAACCCACTTACACATATTTTCCCCTATCCCCATTATTCTCATTTTATGTATCAACCTTTTGTGTGGCACCGTATCAAAAGCTTTAGAAAAGTCCATATACACTACATCCACTGGGTTCCCTTTGTCCAGTCCGGAACTTACTTCTTCATAGAAGCTGATCAAATTTGTCTGACATGAACGTCCCTAGTAAACCCGTGCTGATACTGGGTCATGTGGTTATTCCTCTTCAGATACTCCAGTATAGCATCCCTTAGAAAACCCTCCAGGATTTTACCCACAGTAGAGGTTAAGCTTACTGGCCTATAATTTCCGAGTTCAGTTTTTGTCCCCTTTTTGAATATTGGCACCACATTTGCTATACGCCAGTCCTGTGGTACAGACGCTGCTATTATGGACTCTTTAAAGATTAAAAATAATGGTCTATCAATGACTGTACTTAATTCCTGCAGTACTTGGGGGTGTATCCCATCCGGGCCCATAGATTTGTCAATTTTAGTGATTTTTAGACGCCGCCGTACTTCCTGCTGGGTTAAGCAGGTGACACTTAATGGGAAATTTTTGTTATCACTGATCATATTGTCTGCCATGGGATTTTCTTGTGTAAATACTGATGAAAAAAAGTCATTTAGCATATTGGCTTTTTCCTCATCCTCATCCACCATTTCCCCCAGACTATTTTTAAGGGGGCCAACACTCATTTCTTAGTTTCTTACTGTTTATGTAGTTAAATAATATTTTGGGATTATTTTTACTCTCTCTGGCAATGAGTCTCTCTGTCTCAATTATTGCTGCCTTGATTTGCCTTGATTTGCTTTTTACAGAATTTATTTAATTTTTTGTATTTATTTAATGCCTCATCACTACCTACTTCCTTTAATTCTCTAAATGCTTTCTTTTTGTCACTTATTGCTCCCCTTACAGCTCTATTTAG
Organism: Ranitomeya variabilis; assembly: GCF_051348905.1. Lineage (NCBI taxonomy): Eukaryota > Metazoa > Chordata > Amphibia > Anura > Dendrobatidae > Ranitomeya > Ranitomeya variabilis. The sequence continues at coordinate 105,554,958 of NC_135238.1, read as the reverse complement.
CCATATTGGTTTCCTCCTATTTCTAGTATGTTTATTCCCATACGGTATATACTGTGCACAGGTCCTATCCAGGATGCTAATAAACGTCTCCCATTTTCTTTGTGTATTTTTATGTCTCAGGATATCGTCCCAGTTAATTGCTCCAAGATAATCTCTCATCCGTTGGAAATTTGCCCTCCTGAAGTTTAGTGTCCTTGTCACCCCTCTACTACACATCTTATTAAAGGATACACGAAAACTTATTATTTTGTGATCACTATTCCCCAAGTGACCCCCAACCCTTATATTTGATATGCGGTCTGGCCTGTTGGTTAATATTAGGTCTAGCAGTGCCCCCCTTCTTGTTGGGTCCTGAACCAGTTGTGAAAGGTAATTGTCTCTCATAGTTGTCAAAAACCGATTACCTTTGCTGGAACTGCAGGTTTCTGTTCCCCAATCTATTTCAGGGTAGTTGAAGTCCCCCATAATAATGACTTCTCCTTCAGTCGCAGCTTCATCTATTTGCTTTACGAGGATATTCTCCATTGCTTCCATTATTTTTGGAGATTTATAACAAACCCCTATCAGTAATTTATTATTTTTCCCCCCTCCCCTTATCTCCACCCACAGGGACTCTACATTTTCATTAAATTCACCTATATTATCACGCCAGATGGGTTTTAAGGACGATATGGATTTGTGCAATTGTGTTTAAATGATTTTAACCTTTGTAGTGTGTTTTTTTTGGTGCTCAAATAAAACTTTTTTCCTATATTTGATATTTTGCTGGGTGTGCACACCATCATTTGTTTTTTTTTTTTTCTTTTTTACTATGTTCGAGTTTTACAAACCAGGTGTTGCACCCTATCATGATTTTCATGGCTTTGACATACGTCCTTTGAATTATTGAGGTAAAAGTGAGCCCTATTTCTCTCCAGTTTCCATGGTGGCTCTTGAAGCAATGACTCCAGCGGTTCATTCCTTGTGAATCTCCCCCAAATTTTTGAATGGCCTTTTCTTAATCCTTTCAAGGCTGCGGTTATCCCGGTTGCTTGTGCACTTTTTTCTACCAAACTTTTTCTTCCACTCAACTATCCATTAATAAGCTTGGATACAGCACTGTGAACAGCCAGCTTTTTAGAAATGACCTTTTGTGGCTTGCCTTCCTTGTGGAGTGTGTCAATGACTGCCTTCTGGACATCTGTCAAGTTAACAGTCATCCTTATGATTGTGGATCCTACTGAAAAAGACAAAGGGACCTTTTTAATCCCTTAACGACCTCTGATACGCCTTTTAACGGCGGTAGTTAAGGGTACTTAAACCACAGCGTTGTGGAAAAAGTGTATAGCGTCCCCCAGAGTCCCATTTTCTCTGGGGTCTCGGCTGCAGGGACCCCAGAGAACATGATTCGGGTCGGTTTTTACTGACCCAGGGGTTGCAGTAGCCGTTATTTACCATATAACTGCGACTGCAAAAAAAAAAAAAAAGCGATTAGCCATTTAATTTCTCTCTCCTCTGATGTGATCGCACATCAGAGGAGAGAGAAATAGGGTCCCCGATCCCCCCCCCCCCCCCCCGTTACCTCCGCTGTCCCTCCATGGGCCCCTGAATTCCCCCGGGCCTCCAGCTTCTTCTGGGAGAAAATGGCAGGCGCATGCGCAGAGTGCCCGCCGAGATCTGCCAGCCGGCACCTGGCAACAATAGGGAGATTTTTCCTATTGGTTAATTTTGGTCACTGTGATCGACCCCCATCACAGTGATCAAAGCTAAAGCGAGTTGGGCTTAAGTTACGCTTAGGGTTGCGGCTAAAGTTAGGCTTGGGGGTAGGGTTGAGATCAGGGTTGGGATTAGAGTTAGGTTTGTGGTTAGGGCTATGGTTAGGGTTAGGTGTTTGTTGAGGTTAGGGTTGTGGTTAGAGTTCTGGTTGGGATTAGGGGTAGAGCTAGAATTGGGGGGTTTCCACTGTTTAGGTACATCAGGGGGTCTCCAAACGCGACATGGCCTCACCTGTTATGGACCTGGTGGTTAGGTGCACCAGGAATGACCTGATAGTTAAACACGGAATCGGGACGAGCTCTGGGGAAATGGGAACTCTGCTGACCGCAAACCCTACTCCTATCAACACAACTAGAAATAGCCGTGGAGCGTGCCTGACTCTGCCTAGACGCCTCTTCACAGCCTAAGAGCTAACTACCCCTAAAGAAGGAAACAAAGCCTCACTTGCCTCAGAGAAATTTCCCCAAAGGTAAAAGCAGGCCCCCACAAGTATTGACTGAGTTAAGAGGAAATCACAAACACAGGATGAAATAGGCTTTAGCAAAGAGAGGCCAGTCTAACTAAACAGATTGAGGATAGAAAATGGATCTTTGCGGTCAACACAACAAACTACAAAAACCACGCAGAGGGTGCAAAAAATACCCCCGCACCGACTCACGGTGCGGTGGTGCCACTCTGCACCCCCAGAGCTTCCAGCTAGCCAGGCAGTTTCATGATAGCAAGCTGGACTAGAACTTAGCAAGAAAAACCATAAGTGACAAAAGAACAAGCCGGAACTTAGCTTTTGCTGGAGTAGTCAGGTCCTCAGAAAGATCCAGGAGAGATCTGAACCAGTACTAGGACATTGACAGCTGGCATGGAGTAATGATCTGAGTGGAGTTAAATAGAGAATCCAGCCTAGCCTTAAACGAGGGCAGGTGGAGAAGGAATCTCAGAACCAGCAGCTCCACTCACAGCCACCAGAGGGAGTCCACAGACAGAACTCACCGAAGTACCATTCATGACCACAGGAGGGAGTTCGAGAACGGAATTCACAACACACACCATTGATTCCAGCCAATTTTGCATTCAAAAAGTCAAATGGTGCTCCCTCCCCTCTGAGCTCTGCCGTGCACGCAAACAGTGGTTTACCCCCACATATGGGGTACAGGCATAATAAAAACAAATTGGACAACAACTTTTGAGGTCCTATTTCTCCTGTTACTCTTGTGAAAATAAATTACGGGCTAAAAAAAAATCATTTTTGTGGATAACATTTTTTTATTTTCATGGCTCTGCACTATAAACTTTAGTGAAATACTTGGGGGTTTAAAGTGCTCACCACTTATGGAGGGTTTCTACTGTTTAGGCACATCAGGGGCTCTGCAAATGCAACATCACGCCCACAGACTTCCATCAAAGTCTGCATTTTAAAATATCACTACTTCCCTTCTGAGCCCTGACGTGTGCCCAAACAGTGGTTCCGCCCTACATATGGGGTACCAGCATACTCAGGACAAACTGGAAAACAACTTTTGGGGTCCAATTTCTCCTGTTACCCTTGTGAAAATAAAAAATTGTGGGCTAAAAAATGATTTTTGAGGAAAAAAAATGATTATTTTCACGGCTCTGTGTTATAAACTTCTGTGAAGCACTTGGGGGTTCAAAGTGCTCACCACACATCTAGATAAGTTACATAAGGAGTCTAGTTTCCAAAATGGTGTCACTTGTGCGGGCTTTCCACTGTTTAGGCACATCAGGGGCTCTCCGAACGCGACATGGCAGCCGATCTTAATTCCAGCCAATTCTGCATTAAAAAAGTCAAACGGTACTCCTTCCCTTACAAGCTGTGCCGTGCACCCAAACAGTGGTTTATCCCCACATATGGGGTATCGGCGTATTCAGGAGAAATTGCACAACAAATATTGTGGTTCATTTTCTCTTTTTTACATTTGTGAAAATAAAAAAATGGCTCTGAAATAAGAGGTTTGTAAAAAAAAAAAACCAAAAACCGTAGCTATTTACCAATAACGGTATTTCTCTGATCCCATGATGGCACCACGGAGAAAGGGACAGGAAACCTACAGGTGAAAAAGGCAGTACCTTTCTCCCACATCAGTTGGTTTACAGAGCCCTAACAGAACTTCAGCTGTAATTTAAACGGTTACACTAACAAAAGATATTTTAATCTTAATTTTAAGCTTATAAGAGGCACTGCGTGACTAAATATTAATAACTAATCCTAGTGTGCACACCCACACGTGAAGGGAGGGAATGTACGGGTGCCGTCATGGGATCAGAGAAATACAGTTATCGGTAAGTAACTAAGATTTTCTCTTTCCCCCATGACGGCACTACGTAGAGAATTTCATAGAATGTACATTAGGGGGGGACCACTGCCTCCAGAACCCTTCTGCCAAAGGAGAGGTCTGAAGTCAAGGTTAGGTCTAGCCAGTAATGATTAAAGAACGTAGAGGGAGACGACCAAGTGGCTGCTCTACATATCTGTTCAATTGAGGCTACGGCTCTCTCGGCCCGCGAGGTCGCAACCAATCTGGTCGAATGAGCTCTAATCACCTCTGGAATGACTTCATTACACGAGGAATACGAAAGGAGGAAGGCGTCTCTTATCCATCTCGCTAGAGTGGCTTTTGATGCTTTATGTCCTTTCTTTGGACCCTGAAAGCACACAAACAGAGCCCTATCCTTCCTACACTCCCTCGTGGCTGACAGGTATTGGGTTAAGCACCTTTTAACATCTAGTGTGTGTAGAAGTTATTCCCTTCTATTTCTGGGGTTGGGACAGAAAGAGGGTAAAGAGATTTCCTGTGATCTATGGAAACGTGACGACACTTTAGGTAGGTAGGATGGGTCGGTCCTAAGGACCACTCTGTCATCTAGTATCTGGGTTAAAGGTGGGTATGCCGAGAAAGCCTGTATATCACTAATCCTGCGAGCTGATGTTAGTGCTACGAGCAGAGGTTTTGAGGGACACGATTTTTAGAAAGGCTTGTGACAATGGCTCGAAGGGTCCCCTGGTCAATGTAGAAAGTACCAAGTTTAGATCCCAGGGAGGTGTAGTGTGGTGGAAAATGGGTATAGATCTACCTGAGGCTTTAATAAACCTCATTACCCAGTGACTCTCCACTAAGTCATAGTTGTAAAGGGCTCCTAAAGCTGTTACTTGAACTTTAAGTGTGCTTGTTGCTAACCCCTTTTCCAACTCCTTCTCAAGGAACTCTAGCACCACTTTGACTGGGATCTCCCCGGATAAACTGGCACCTGAGTGACAAAAATCTCCTCCAAACCTTCCCGTATGCCCGTATGCCCTAGTAGTGACAGGTTTCCTACTTGAAAAGAGAGTAGAAACTAGGTTTGCAGAGTATCCCTTCTTAATCAGAAGATCCCTTTCAAATTCCAGGTCGTCATATGTAAGTTTTTTACTTGTGGATGATTCACCGGCCCCTGAGACAGAAGGTTCGGGATGTCTGGAAGAACCCAAGGGTCTGTTATGGACATTATCCGTAGCCACGGAAACCATGCTCTTTTCGGCCAAAAGGGTGCTATCATAATTACCCTTGCCTTGTCCTCCCGAATCTTACTCAACACTAGGCCAGATGAAAATCCCACGGAATTGAAAAGGCGTCTAGGGTCATTGGGCTCCCCCATGGGTTGAGTGAACAGAAAGTGCGAGTTTTCCGATTGCGACTGTTCGCGAATAAGTCTATCCCCTGGAGCCTACAAAGCTGTACTATGTGGTTGAAAACTCCCTGGTTCAATTCCCGCTCCCCTTGCCTCAACTGTGTTCGGCTTAAAAAATCTGCAGCTCGATTCTCCGTGCCCCTGATATGAACGGCCGATAAAGAGGCTAGGTTGGACTCTGCTGATAAGATGGATCTCGTTAATCCCATCAATGCCCAAGACCTGGTGCCCCCTTGGTGATTCAAATATGCTACCACCACCTTGCTGTCTGAGAGAACTCTTACGTGATGGGATATGAGAGAGTCTAGAAAGTGGTTGATAGCACATTCTACGGCCAGGAGTGCTTTCATATTTGAGGAGACGAGTTTTTGCTCTTCCGACCAAGGACCCTGAGCAATCTGATTGTCTAAATGAGCCCCCCAGCCCCAGGGACTTGCGCTTGTGGTCAGAGTTATAGATATTGGAAATACCCAAGGGACGCCCCTCGCTAGGTTGCCCGGATCCACCCACCAAGCTAGGGAACGTATTGTTTTTGTGGAGATTTTTAAACTCTTTTCTAAATTTCCTTTTGATCGAGGCTCTGCTTCTAGTATCTCCCATTGCAGGTTCCTGGTATGACTTTGGGCCCATTGGACCGCTGGGATACAGGCCGTCATTGATCCTAGTATGAACATCGCTTTGCGCAAGGTGATGACCGGGGATCCCCTCAGTTGTGCTACTAACTGTCATTTGAAATTTTCCCTTCGGGGAGACGGCATTCTTGCCTGATTGAGTCTATCATTTTCCCTAAGTACTGCTGTACTTGGGATGGGGTAGTCCTGGACTTTGCTAGGTTCAACATCCAACCTAGACTTGTCAGGGATGTCATCATTTTGTCCAACTGTTGACTGCAATGGACAAAGGACTTGCCAATTACCAGGAGGTCGTCTAGATATGGCACTATTAGTATATCTTGCTCTCTTATGTGAGCCATGACCTCCGCCATCAGTTTCGTAAAAATTCTCGGGGCTATGGGAAGACCAAAGGGGAGGGCTTTGAATTGGTAATGTTTTAACCTCCCCCCCCCCCCCCGCATCATTATCGCCACCCTGAGGAATCTCTGGTGATCTAAATGGATTGGTACATGTTTCATGACTGTCATCGATTTAAAGGATGCATATTACCAAGACGGATACAGAGTTCTCACACAAGTTTTTATTGTTTCCATTTTGAAACTTTCCGTCACCAAGAATTTGTTTAGTTTTTTCAAGATTATAATTGTCCTGTAAGTTCCATCCGGTTTTGACTGGAGAAAGAGAGGGGAGCAAAACCCCATGCCTTTCTCCTCTTGCGGGACTTTCTGCAGGACGTTCTTCGTCAAAAGAGTCTGTACTTCTTCTGAAGGGCTAGTTGTTCGGCCTCTATTTTCCTTTGCGGGGTTATGACAAAGTGATGGGACAGGACAGTGTGGAATTTTAGCTTCAGCCCTGTTCTTATTATGTTTAATACCCATACACTTCCCAAAATCTTCTCCCAGGTTGGAAGAATGTGGGTTAACCTCGCTCCCACCTGGGGCACACCCTCATCGGGGTTGTTTTTTGTTTTTGGGTTTATTGAACATAAAACCTTTCCCCTTATATTTTTTGTCTTCCCAACCCTCTTTTTGGTTTCTAGGGGGCTTCCTGCGCATAAATCTTCTTCCCCGAAAGGGCTGTAAATAGGACTGGTAGGGAAGCCCTTTTTCTTATCCCCTGCTTTTTCTAGAATGTCATCTAGGGTTGGCCCAAATAAGAATTCCCCTTCACAGGGAATGGAGCATAGCTTGGATATTGTTTGTAAGTCTCCAGGCCAACTCTTAAGCCATAAAGCCCTTCTTGCTGCATTTGAAAAAGAAGCAGATCTTGCCGCAAGTCTAACCGAGCCTATAGAGGCATCCGCTAAGAACGCAGCTGCTCCTTTCATTATTGAGATCGAGTGAAAAAGTGATTCTCTGGGAGATTTATGTTTTAACTGACTAGGTCAGAGGTCTCAAACTGCATTCCTCGAGGGCTGCAAACTGGCCATGTTTTCAGGATTTCCTTGTATTGCACAGGTGATAATTTAATCACCTGCACAGAATGATTCCAGCACCTTGTGCAATGCTAAGGAAATCTTGAAAACACGCATGGTTTGAGGCCCTCGAGGAATGCAGTTTGAGACCCCTGCTCTAGGTGGTCTAGCCACACCATTAATGCTCTGGCAGTGCATGTAGCGGCTACAGCTGGTTTCAATCCTCCTCCGGCCGCCTCCCAAGAGCCTTTTAAGAATACCTCTGCCTTTTTGTCCATAGGGTCCCCATGTCTTCAAAAGGCAAGGAAAATTTTTTTAGACGCTTTTGCAATAGCAACGTCTAGTTTTGGTGCTTTTCCCCAGAAAGAACAGACAGGATCATCGAAGGGGTATTTTCTCTTTGGGGTTAAGAGGACTTTTTTATCTGGCCTTTTCCATTCCTTTTTTTATTAGAGATTGTATTTTCTCATTTAATGAAAATGCCCTCTGTTTTTTTTTGTTCTAGGCCACCAAACATTAAATCTTGTGCCGTCTTTTGGCCCTGAGGCTCTACCAGCCCCATTGTTGCCCTAACTGCTTTTACTAAGGCATCTGTTTCTTCAATAGGGAAACAATTGCGACCCCCCTCCGAGGATGAGGGTGAAGAGAGTGAACTGCTTGAACTGGAATGGTCACTATCCTCCTCACTGGAACTTAATTCCGGGGATCTATGCCTGGATTTACGTTTTCTTTTTGAGCTTTTAACCACTTTGAGAGCATCTTCCACCTGCGTTTTGATAAGCTCCTTTAAGTCGGATGCAAATCTTGGGGACTTCACATATGGTGTGCTCTACGCACATAGTGCAGAGCTCTGTCAGCCATGTAGTGGGCAGCTCCAGGGAACAGATCGCACATACTCTGGGCCTAACTTTTGCGGTACACTTCTTTCTTTAAGAAGACACAAACCCCATTTTAGAAGGTGAACTTTCACGGAGATCACTTACCCTCCTGCTGTAACGGGAATACCGGTTGTGGTGTAGGAGTTGTCTCTACTACTTGTACCGCTGCTGGCATTTCAGATCCACCGCAGCCTCTGCTGCGCTGGGATCCTGAACTGCGACGCTGGGAAGAGGCATCTCTTTGCTGCTATCGCTGCTGCAGTCGATGGCGCTGCTGTTGGTTGTGCTTCTTTGGAGGGGACTGCAGGGCCTGCTCAGCCGGTTGCTCTTGCTCACTCATTGTGAATATTGATCACCGGCTCCCGCAAATGCCCCTCCTTTAATCCTTCATGCAGGCGCCATGATGCAGCATCCATTACCCCGTAATGCAGCGTTCCGACCCGGAAACACCTACTCGCGGCTGTGCACTTTGGACTACCTAGAGGTGCTTTGCGGCCCAGGTGCGCATGCCTCACTTTCCCGGCGTCCGGCTCTCAGGAGTGAGCGTCGGGCAGCTATTGATGCCCCGTAAGTCGCGGCGCTTCCATGTTGGTAGCCGCCACCATCTGGCCCTAGGTGGTCCGTCGGCATAGCGCCAGGACACCACCGTCCCCTATTACCGGCCATAGAAATCTTTTAAGGGAGAGGCAGACTGGACCATGCTTCACTGCCTCTCCCCCTGCCTACGCACGGAGCCCGCCGACCCTGGAATCGTGGCCTTCAGAGTGGAGAAAAAACACAAGGTCCGAGGCAGGGCCCCCCGCTGCCTATATCGGCCCGATGGACCCCCGGCATCACACAATGACTTTTTTAGGTATGCTGTGGGTTCCCTGTCAGGGACAGGAAACCGAACTGATGTGGGAGAGAGGTACCGCCTTTTTCACCTGTAGGTTTCTTGTCCCTGAGGGCGGATCCCTCTCTCCGTGGTGCCATCATGGGGGAAAGAGAAAAAAGTTAAATGTTAATTTTTTCCTTCCCATTGCTTCAGTTCCTGTGAAGCACTTAAAGGGTTAATAAACTTCTTGAATGTGGTTTTGAGCACCTTGAGGGGTGCAGTTTCTGGTGACTTTAAAGGGAATCTGTCACCCCCCCAGACGTTTGTAACTAAAAGAGCCACCTTGTGCTGCACTAATGCTGCATTCTGACAAGGTGGCTCTTTTAGTTCGGGTCCCTGGCACTGCTGCAATAATAGCTTTTGAAGTTTGTCCCTCATACCTGTAAAATCGCCAGGGAGGCAGGTCTTTCCCAGCTACTACAAACGCTTCCCAGCCATCAATCATGGCCTCTGCGAGCTGGGCGCCGCCGCCTCTCTCAATAGCATCCCCGGCGCCTGCGCTGTTTTTTTTTTTCCGGGCATGCGCATTTGTGCTGCCCTTCGAACTCACGGCGCAGGCGCCGGGGACGCTAATGACGGAGAAGAGGTGGCGTCCGTTGCGCAGAGGCCATGATTGACGGCTGGGAGGTAACATAGTTAGTAAGGCCGAAAAAAGACATTTGTCCATCCAGTTCAGCCTATATTCCATCATAATAAATCCCCAGATCTACATCCTTCTACAGAACCTAATAATTGTATGATACAATATTGTTCTGCTCCAGGAAGACATCCAGGCCTCTCTTGAACCCCTCGACTGAGTTCGCCATCACCACCTCCTCAGGCAAGCAATTCCAGATTCTCACTGCCCTAACAGTAAAGAATCCTCTTCTATGTTGGTGGAAAAACCTTCTCTCCTCCAGACGCAAAGAAAGGTGTTTGGATTAGTTGGGAAAGACATGCCTCCCTGGCGACTTCACAGGCATGAGTTACAAACTTCAAAAGCGATTATTGCAGCAGTGCCAGGGACCCGAACTAAAAGAGCCACCTTGTCAGAATGCAGCATTAGAGCAGCACAAGGTGCCTCTTTTATTTACAAACACCTGGGGGGGTGAAAGGTTCCCTTTAAATGCGAGATGGTCCCTAAAAAATGGTTTTGTAAATTTTGTTGTAATAATGAGAAATCGCTGGATAACTCTTAACCCTTATAACTTCCTAACAAAAAAAAAATGTTGTTTCCAAAATTGTGCTGATGTAAAGTAGGTATGTGGGAAATGTTATTTATTAACTATTTTGTGTGACATCTCTCTGATTTAAGGGCACTAAAATTAAAAGTTTTAAAATTGCAAAATTTTAAAAATTGTCACCATATTTCCGTTTTTCATAAATAAACGCAATATCAAATAAATTTTACTGCCATCATAATGTACAATTTTTCACGAAAGAACAATCTTAGAATCAGCGGGATCAGTTAAAGTGTTCCAGAGTTATAACCTCAAATTGACAGTGGTCAGAACTATAAAAACTCGCCTGGTCATTAAGCTGCAACTTGGCTCTGACACTAAGGGTACCGTCTCACAGTGGCACTTTGGTTGCTACAACGGCACGATCCGTGACGCTCCAGTGTCGCTCCATTATCGCTCCAGCGTCGTAAACTGCGGTCACACTTCGCAATGCACGGCGCTGGAGCGATAATTTCATGACGTATTTGCGATGTAGAAGTCGTACGGGACAGTCATACTGGCATGTCATACAGGAGGTGCTCTCACAATTCAGAGCACATTTTGCATAATCTATGCGTGACGTTCACGAGGGGCGTGTTGTGCTGCTAGCTAACTACATCTGTAATGTGCTGATTTGGCCGTTGGTTACTGTGCACGCATTGGTTGGAGAGAAAAGAATACAGCGCTCGAGAGCCGCGGTTTTATCGGCCGAAAACAATAGTACCACGTCTGTCGAATGAGCGCACAGTATTGTACAGCCCAATCAGCACACAGGAGGTGGAGAATTTGGCGCTCCTACGTATCAAGCTCCTCCACCCATTACATCGTATACAATATTGTGCACACCTTTGTTACACGATGCGATCATGCCGCCACAGCGGGACACTTGACGACAAAAGAAAGTTTCAAACGATCGGCTACGACGTACGATTCTCATCGGGGTCCCTGATCGCAGTAGAATGTCAGACACAGCGAGATCGTAAGTATATCGCTGGAACGTCACGGATCGTGCCGTCGTAGCGACCAAAGTGCCACTGTGAGATGGTACCCTAAGAGGTTAATCACTTAGGAGGCCTTTGCAGGTGTTTTTTGTTAATTATCATAATTTACTGAGATAATGACTTTTGGGTTTTCATTGGCTATAAGCCATAATCATCCACATTAACAGAAAAACACCTGAAGTAGATCAGTCTCTTTGTAATGACTCTACAGTTGTGTCTGGATCCCAGAAACTCAATCAGGTTTTATCAGCTTTTAACAGGTCGCATGTGAGGTTACCTTTAGTAGCCATTCAAACCCATTTGTGTCAACTTCTGTGCATGTTATCAGGCCACAATCACCAGGGTATGTAAAGTTTTGATCAGGATCATTTGGATGTTTTGGGTTGTCATTAAGATTTAAATAGAAAACACAGTACCGTATATACTCGAGTATAAGCCGACCCGAGTATAAGCCGACCCCCCTAATTTTGCCACAAAAAACTGGGAAAACTTAATGACTCGAGTATAAGCCTAGGGTGGAAAATGCAGCAGCTACCGGTAAAGTTTCAAAAGTAAAACTAGATGGGTATTCCCTGAAGGAACTACAGATAGTGCTTTGGAATGGTGCCCGGGCTGCCCCTGCAAAACTTTCACACTTGGGTGCCCCTCAGGCGCTGGTTTGGTAGTTGTAGCCCCTCAGGGTTGAGGATTTGGGCGGGGCGGCCCCTCGGGGTCCGATTTGGCGGGCGGGGCGGCCCCTCGGGGTCCGATTTGGCGGGCGGGGCGGCCCCTCGGGGTCCGATTTGGCGGGCGGGGCGGCCCCTCGGGGTCCGATTTGGCGGGCGGGGCGGCCCCTCGGGGTCCGATTTGGCGGGCGGGGCGGCCCCTCGGGGTCCGATTTGGCGGGCGGCCCGGCCCCTCGGGGTCCGATTTGGCGGGCGGGGCGGCCCCTCGGGGTCCGATTTGGCGGGCGGGGCGGCCCCTCGGGGTCCGATTTGGCGGGCGGGGCGGCCCCTCGGGGTCCGATTTGGCGGGCGGGGCGGCCCCTTGGGGTCCGATTTGGCGGGCGGAGCGGCCCCTCGGGGTCCGATTTGGCGGGCGGAGCGGCCCCTCGGGGTCCGATTTGGCGGGCGGGGCGGCCCCTCGGGGTCCGATTTGGCGGGCGGGGCGGCTGTTAATTCTGTTCTCGAGCTCCCTCCTGTGGTTATGAATGGTACTTCGGTGGAGCTGAGTGGAGCTGCTGGTTCTGAGATTCCTTCTCCAGCTGATCTCGTTCAGGCCTTGGCTGGCTGCTCTATTTAACTCCACTCAGATCTTTACTTGATGCCAGCTGTCAATGTCCTAGTACTGGTTCAGTTCTCTTGGATCTTTCAGATGACCTGTCTATTTCAGCAAAAGCTAAGTCCCTGCTAGCTTATTTGTTACCACTGTGTTTTTGTCCAGCTTGCTATTATGATTTAATCTTGTTAGCTGGAAGCTCTGGGATGCAGAGTGGCACCACCGCACCGTGAGTTGGTGCGGTGGTTTCTTTTGCACACTCTGCGTCGTTTTTTGTTAGTTTTTTATGCTGACCGCAAAGATACCTTTTCTATCCTCTGTCTGTTTAGTTAGCCTGGCCTCCTATGCTGAAACCTATTTCATTCCTGTGTTTGTGACTTCCATCTTAACTCAGTCAATATACGTGGGGGCTGCCTATTTCTTTGGGGAATTTCTCTGAGGCAAGGTAGGCTGTATTTTCTGTCTTTAGGGGTAGTTAGCTCTTAGGCTGTGAAGAGGCGTCTAGGCAGAGTCAGGAACGCTCCACGGCTATTTCTAGTTGTTGTGATAGGATTAGGGGTTGCGGTCAGCAGAGCTCCCACTTCCCAGAGCTCGTCCTGTATTGCTAGTTTGCTCATCTGGTCATTTCTAGTGCTCCTAACCACCAGCCAAACATAACAGGCGGCCCCTCGGGGTCCGATTTGGCGGGCGGGGCGGCCCCTCGGGGTCCGATTTGGCGGGCGGCCCCTCGGGGTCCAATTTGGCGGGCGGCCCCTCGGGGTCCAATTTGGCAGGCGGCCCCTCGGGGTCCGATTTGGCAGGCAGCCCCTCGGGGTCCGATTTGGAGGGGGGCCCCTCGGGGTCCAATTTGGCGGGCGGCCCCTCGGGGTCCAATTTGGCGGGCGGCCCCTCGGGGTCCAATTTGGCGGGCGGCCCCTCGGGGTCCAATTTGGCGGGCGGCCCCTCGGGGTCCGATTTGGCGGGCGGCCCCTCGGGGTCCGATTTGGCGGGCGGCCCCTCGGGGTCCGATTTGGCGGGCGGCCCCTCGGGGTCCGATTTGGCGGGCGGCCCCTCGGGGTCCGATTTGGCGGGCGGCCCCTCGGGGTCCGATTTGGCGGGCGGCCCCTCGGGGTCCGATTTGGCGGGCGGCCCCTCGGGGTCCGATTTGGCGGGCGGCCCCTCGGGGTCCGATTTGGAGGGGGGGCCCCTGGGGTCCGATTTGGCGGGCGGCCCCTCGGGGTCCGATTTGGCGGGCGGCCCCTCGGGGTCCGATTTGGCGGGCGGCCCCTCGGGGTCCGATTTGGCGGGCGGCCCCTCGGGGTCCGATTTGGCGGGCGGCCCCTCGGGGTCCGATTTGGCGGGCGGCCCCTCGGGGTCCGATTTGGCGGGCGGCCCCTCGGGGTCCGATTTGGCGGGCGGCCCCTCGGGGTCCGATTTGGCGGGCGGGGCGGCCCCTCGGGGTCCGATTTGGCGGGCGGGGCGGCCCCTCGGGGTCCGATTTGGCGGGCGGCCCCTCGGGGTCCGATTTGGCGGGCGGCCCCTCGGGGTCCGATTTGGCGGGCGGGGCGGCCCCTCGGGGTCCGATTTGGCGGGCGGGGCCACTTGGGGTCCGATTTGGCGGGCGGGGCCACTCGGGGTCCAATTTGGCGGGCGGGGCCACTCGGGGTCCAATTTGGCGGGCGGGTCACTTTAAGAGCTGATATTATCTGGCAAAACTGTGTCCTGCTGGTGTCATGTACAGTTCGTAGGCGTTGGCATAGTAACTGGGTCTGACTGCGCATATCAATGAGCTAATCAGCCAGGTGGCAGTTGGCAGTTATTTTGAAATTGCCTCAGAAAGCAGGCCATTATACCCTATGGGAAAATTTCCCTATTGAAACGCATTGAGACAATGCTTTCCAATGAGGGGAAAACAATTTTCAAACGCAAATCGTGCCAAAACTACAAATCCGATCGACACGAAAAATACTTAGCACACCTCTCGTGGACGCTGGCTTCGAAATGACGCCTCACTGGAGTCTGTGCGTGCCGCGGTTCGGGCCGCATTAATTGCGGAAAAAAAGCCTAATAATAATAAGAAGAATAAGAAGAAGTTATCCACGATCGGATTACAATATAGTGCTTTGTTCCAAAGCACTATAAATAGATACCAATAAAAGTAAAATTAATTGAGACATCAGTAGGTGTTTTTGAATATCCATATTGAATCAGGAGCCCCATATAATGCTCCATAAAGTTTGATGGACCCCATTAGATGCTCCATATTGAAATATGCCCCATATAATCCTGCATAAAGGGTAATAAGGGCCCCATAAGATGCTCCATAAACACATTTGCCCTATATAATGCTGCACAAACGTTATGGCCCCATAAGATGCTCCGTACAGTCGCTTGCCCCATTATAATGCTGCACAAGCGTTATGGCCCCATAAGATGCTCCGTACAGTCACTTGCCCCATTATAATGCTGAACAAAAGTTATGGCCCCATAAGATGCTCCGTACAGTCACTTGCCCCTTATGGTGCTGCACAAACGTTATGGCCCCATAAGATGCTCTATACAGACACTTGCCCCATTATAATGCTGCAGAAGCGTTATGGCCCCATAAGATGCTCCATACAGTCACTTGCCCCATTATAATGCTGCACAATCGTTATGGCTCCATACAGATGCTCCGTACAGTCACTGCCCCATATAGTGCTGCACAATCGTTATGGCCCCATACAGATGCTCCATACAGTCACTGCCCCATATAGTGCTGCACAATCGTTATGGCCCCATACAGATGCTCCATACAGTCACTGCCCCATATAGTGCTGCACAATCGTTATGGCCCCATACAGATGCTCCATACAGTCACTTGCCCCTTATAGTACTGCACAATCGTTATGGCCCCATACAGATGCTCCGTACAGTCACTTGCCCTTTATAGTGCTGCACAAGCGTTATAGCCCCATACAGATGCTCCGTACAGTCACTTGCCCCATTATAATGCTGCACAATCGTTATGGCCCAATACAGATGCTCTGTACAGTCACTGCCCCTTATAGTGCTGCACAATCGTTATGGCCCCATAAGATGCTCCGTACAGTCACTGCCCCTTATAGTGCTGCACAAGCGTTATGGCCCCATAAGATGCTCCGTACAGTCACTGCCCCATATGCTTTTGCTGCGATAAAAAAACAAACAATCACATACTCACCTCTCCGTCGCTCAGGACCCCGGCACTTTCACCTGCTCCTCGTTCGGGTGCGGCTCAGTCTTCTGCACTGACGTTCAGCAGAGGTGGCGCACTGACTACGTCACTGCGCCCTCTGACCTGAGCATCACAGCCTGAGGATGCGGATGACGGAGCCGCACCGGAACGAGGAGAGGTGAACATCGCGCAGCGCTGTATACTCACCTACTGCTGGCGCGGTCCCTGCACGTCCCTGCTTCTTCCAGCGCTGCATCTTCTTCCTGTATTGAGCGGTCACCGTTACCACTCATTACCGAAATGAATATGCGGCTCCACCTCTATGGGAGGTGGAGCCGCATATTCATTACTTGCAATGAGCGGGACCATGTGACCGTTCAGTACAGGAAGAATATGCAGCGCTGGAAGAAGCAGGGACGCGCAGGGACCGCGCCAGCAGTAGGTGAGTATAATTAGTTAGCCCCCGCCCCCCCTCCCCTGCCGACCCCTGGGTATGACTCGAGTATAAGCCGAGAGGGGGACTTTCAGCTTAAAAAAATGGGCTGAAAATCTCGGCTTATACTCGAGTATATACGGTAGTTTGACAATAAATGGCTTCACCCAACCACTAACCATGAGTGGAGAAAAAGTTTTGGTGTTATTCTTAGGTTATGTGCACACGCTGCGGATTACTATGCAGATTTTTCCGGACTGATTTTGGTAAATCCGCAGGTAATCCGCACCGCGGAATTACCGCGGATTTACTGCAGGTCTTTTTTTTGCGTTTTTTGTGCGGATTCCACCTGCGGATTCCTATTATGGAGCAGGTGTAAACCGCTGCAGGACAGGCACAAAGAATTGACATGCTGAGGAATAAACAACCCTACGTTTCTGCGTGTTTTTTCCGCAGCATGTGCACTGCGGATTTTGTTTTCCATAGGTTTACATGGTACTGTAAATGCATGTTGAATCTGCAGCGGCCAATCTGCTGCAGATCCGCAGCAAAATCGGCAGCGTGTGCACATATCCATATTCTCTGAAAAAAGGCCAAGAAAGCAAAAATTCTGCCGGTGTATATAAACGTTTGAGTACAACTGTATAATATTTGAGTTTCACTTTTTGTATTGAAAAACAGAAATAAATTAACTTTTTGATGATATACTAATTTTGTGAGAAGCATCAGTAGCTGGGGGTGTGGTTTGCATGGGGAACTGAGCAGACGTGCTCTACAGGAGCTCTTGCTAATTCCCTGATTTTAGCCTTAAAAAGCATACAATAAGTGGAAATTTTGGACACTGAAGCATTTATTCATTATAACATGCCTGTATCCAGCCATACCAAGAGGAGTCCCGCTCCTACGGAGAAAAAAACATTTCCAGGACTAAGAAGCGGTGGGAGACCTCGAGGATGCCTTCACATGCCTGGCCTTCCCGAGTCTGGAGGCAATCAGGCCGGGATTACAAAGCAGGCGCTGCCCTCCCGCCGGACAATAGTGAGACCGGGGACCCCTAATAAGCAGCCGACCTTCGGGACCCCAGCCGGGTGGAAATCTCCCCTTGCTGCGGTTTCAACAGCAGCAGCTAGCGGCCTCGGAGCAAAGCGGCGGCTCGCAGTGAGTCCGGGCGCCGAAAGGAAGTGGAGTGCAGCTAAGGGTGACTCAGCGGTCTCTCAGCGGCAGGCACCCGGCGCGAAACAGCTGATCGGCAAGAAACAGCTGATTGACCGGAGCAGGAGGAACAGCCTGGAACACAAAGAAGATCCCCTTACCGTGGCTTCAGCAGCAGTGAGTGGAGGCCTCGGACAGCAGCGGTGGGGCGCGGTGAGTCTGGACGCCGACAGGAAGTGGAGAGCAGCTGGGGGTGATTCAGCGTTTTTGCTGCGGCCGGCACCTGGAGAGAAACAGCTGATCGGCCCCAGGCAGGAGAAAGGCCTGAATCATGCTGCACCTGAGTTCGTGCCGAGGACACATATAGGGGAGTTTCCCCGGTCACACACAGACACTAAGGAGGTACAGAGGAATACCCGGTCGGTGCACCATCGGCCTGAGAAGCCTCCTCTTCATCACAATATGGAGGAGTCTCCTGAGACAGCACAGCACCGATCTAAAAAGACCAGTCTCCACCACGCTCAAGGGGAACCTCCTGAGTCACACGGCAGGAGCCAGGGACAAGTAGAGGTAACCCTGAAGCTAAAAGAAATTGCAGAGGAGCTGACACCAACTATAAAGGACACAATAGACCGACACACTTCAGCAATGGTAAGAAAACTGATTGCTGCTTCCTCACCCTATATTGTACCACAGTCTGATACTGTTAACCCTTCACTCACCACTGCGGGGGAGATAAATAGGAAAACCTACATATATGCAGTCGATACTGAAAATGAAACCCTGACGAATCAGTCAGATGAATCTCTCAATTCACTAGAGAGTCTAGAGAACATACATTCTGAGGAATCCTTTTTAGGTGCAGACTCATCTGACCATAAATCTAGTGACTCTTGACGAAAGATCGTCCTCATATTCCTCTTCAGAAAACGCATCTTCACACAATTATTTTAAGCCAGCTGACAACCCCAACCTTGAGCGTTCTTCTCCTTTACTTTCACAAATAGATGAGATCCCTGCATCAGACGATCATCCCACAGAAGGCTTCATGACTAAGATGCTTAAAGCTCTTCTAATTTCAATGGATCTTTTGATATATAATAAAGTTAACCTCAGAGATATACTGGATGACCTCAAAATTAAGCGTCCCGAGTCCAAGCACAAAAATAGCCCTAAAGCCACAGAAACCTTCGTTAAAGGGCTTATCCAGGACTTACTAAGGACAGAGGCCAATGAAAACCACTCCATTCCACTCAGACTCTCTGACAAAACTAACTACAAACCAAGGATAACCAATTCTACTTACAAAGAATGCGAATCCAACAATCCGCAAACTTTACCTACACTCTCAGACTCCATAAATAAAATCGAAAGAGACATTGCCTTCTTCAGATCCAATCTGGATAATTACGAGAATTATAGGAGAAAAAAACAATATCAAGATTAGAGGAATCCCCGAATCGACCCAATCTTTTCAACTTAGGAGCTATGTTTCCGCAATGATTTCTCATCTTTTTCCTGGTACAGAAGAGAGCCGTTTGATTGACAAAGCATACAGAATCAGTAGACCGCCTTCTCTCCCGCACAACTTGGCAACAGACGTCATAGTATCATTTTACCCACATTGGGTGAGGAACGCGCTCCTTGATGTAACAAAGGAGCAAAAATTTTACTCATCTCCATACAATCACCTAATTTTTTTCAAAGACATGTCAAAAGCAACTATGCAAAAAAGGAAAGCATTTTCCCAAACCACACGAGCACTCCTACAAGCTGGGATCCCCTATACCTGGACCCAGTCCTCAACCCTCCAGGTGAAATACGCTAACAAATTTATCCCTATACTCTCTCCGGAGGAGGGAGTTGCTTTCCTTAAAGGGTCTGGAATCAAAATCTCAGTGGTCTCCTCCAGAAACTCCTCTACATAGGTCAATTCATCTTGGGGAGTAGTGAGCATTTTTAACCATCTGGCGATTCACAAACCTGTATAACATTGTGCTGAGTAAATGATATATTACAATTTTTTCCACTAAAATGTTGCTTTGACTCAAAGTTTGTAATTTTCAAAAGGGGAAATAGGAGATAACGAACAACAATTTGTTACACAATTTCTCCTGAGTACATTACTACCCCATAAGTAGTTGAAAACTACTTTGAGCAACATTACAAAGCTCAAAGGGGAAGGAGCAACATATTACAGTGCAGATTTTGCTGCAGTGGTTTGAGGGTGTCATGTCACATTGGCAGAGCCCCCTGGGGTCAAGAACAGGAGAAACCCACATAAGCAACTTCATTTAACAAATTACATCTCTCAACGAATTCATCTAGTGGGGCAGAGATCATATTGACAACACGTGTGTCACAGAGCATTATACCAATGGGCAGTGAAGAAAAAAAAACATTTTAAACAAAAAAATTGTTTACTCCGTTCCCTGTGTGGTGTAAGTGATTAGGTGACCTACTTGTGTCGATGCAATTACAGAGATACCAGATTTATATCAGGTTTTTATGTTTGGTTGCTGTCACACTAAATTTCTTTCTTTTTTTTTTTTAATATACTTTTTACAAAACAAGTTTTTGCATCAATATAATTTTTCCATATTTTGTCGACAGTCATGTGATGACTTGTTTTTTGCGTGACAAGTTGACATTTTTATTGGTACCATTTTCGGCACATGACATTTTTTGATCGCTTTCTATTCAGATTTTTGGGAGATATAACCAGCAATACAGATTTTTTTTAATTGCCGTTCTGTGTGTGGTAAAATTGATAAGGCAACTTTATTCTTCGGGTCACTAAAATTACAGCGATAACACATTGATATTTTTTACATTTTGCAGCTCTTCCAAAATACAGTTTTTGCATTGCTTTATTCTCAGAGCTATAACTTTTTTTTTTTTTTACTGATGGAGCTGTATGGCAGGTTGCTTTTTACATTTGACATTTTCATCGGAACCAATTTTATTTCCATTTGACTTTTTGATCACATTTTATAACACTTTTGGTTAGGCATTATGATGAAAAAGCAAAGGTTATTGCTCATTTTTTTTATTTTTACATACATATTTATTGGGTTAACTAGATGGTGGCCCGATTCTAACGCATCGGGTATTCTAGTATATGCATGTCCACGTAGTATATTGCCCAGTCACGTAGTATATTGGCCAGCCACGTAGTATATTGCCCAGCCACGTAGTATACAGCACAGAGCCACGTAGTATATTGCCCAGCCACGTAGTATAATGCTCCATGCAGCTATGGCCCCATAGATGCCCCATATAATGCTCCATGCAGTTATGGCCCCATATAATGCTCCATGCAGTTCTTTATGGCCCCATAGATGCCCCATACAATGCTCTATGCAGTTATCGCCCCATAGATGTCCCATATAATGCTCCATGCAGTTCTTTATGGCCCCATAGATGCCCCATATAATGCTCCATGCAGTGCTTTATAGCCCCATAGATGCCCTATATAATGCTCCATTCAGTTATGGCCCCATAGATGCTCCATATAATGCTCCATGCAGTTATGGCCCCATAGATGCTCCATATAATGCTCCATGCAGTTCTTTATGGCCCCATAGATGCCCCATATAATGCTCCATGCAGTTATGGCCCCATAGATGCCCCATATAATGCTCCATGCAGTTACGGCCCCAAAGTTGCCCCATATAATGCTCCATGCAGTTATGGCCCCATAGATGCTCCATGCAGTTATGGCCCCATATATTGCCCCATATAATGCTCCTTTCAGTTATGGCCTCATAGATGCTCCATATAATGCTCCATGCAGTTATGGCCCCATAGATGCTCCATATAATGTTCCATGCAGTTCTTTATGGCCCCACAGACGCTCCATACAGCATTGTGCCACATGTAATGCTGCTGCTGCAATAAAAGAAAAAAAAAAAGAAAAATCACATACTCACCTCTCGTCCCTCCCAGCTGCTCCTCAGCGTCCCGTCTCTCCGCACTGACTGTTCAGGCAGAGGGCGGCGCGCACACTAATACGTCATCGCGCCCTCTGACCTGCACAGTCACTGCAAGAGGACGAGAAGACAGAGCGGCGCCCGGCGGATGGAACGCGGACAGGCGAATATGAAATACTCACCTGCTCCTGGCGCTGTCCCTGCCTGTCCCATGGTACTGCAGCTTCTTCCTGTAATGAGAGGTCACATGGTACCGCTCATTACAGTATTGAATAAGCGGCTCCGCCCCTATGGGAGTGGAGTCCATATTCATTACTTTAATGAGCGGTACCACGTGACCGCTGAATAGAGGAAGAGCTGCAGGGCGGGAGACCATGGGACAGCATTAGGAGCACCGGGAGCAGGCGAGTATGCAACAGTCCTCTCTCCCCCTCACCCGCTGACCATGACTTGGTAGTTGGGGACACACAGGGTTAATAGCAGCGGTAACGGAGTGCGTTACACAGCGGCCCGTTACCGCTGCCATTAACCCTGTGTGAGCGGTGACTGGAGGGGATTATGGAGAGGGCGCCGGGCACTGCAGTGGAGTAGGGGAGGGACTAACCGGACAGTACCCGTCGGTGATTGGTCGTGGCAGCCATGACAGGCAGTTGCTGAGACCAATCAGCGACGCGGGATTTCCGTGACGGAAGTTGAGGACAGAAAGACGGAAGTACCCTTTAGACAAATATATATATATATATATATATATATATATATATATATATATATATATATATATATATATATATATATATATATATATATATATATATATATATATATATTTTTTTTTTTTCATTATTTTTTTTTTTAAATACACCGCTCAAAAAAATAAAGGGAACACTAACGGGGTCTACCAAGCTGGGGTACCTCTTTCAGTACCACCCCGTGTTTCAGGAGGTCCACTTTGCTTTGGCTGGAGTCTGAATGAAGGACGCTGGCTGGAATTCCTTGATTACATGAGAGCATATAAAAGCTGACTGCTTCTCCACTTATTTCCAGTCTCACAACACTTTATTCACAGAACACAGAATATATATCACAACAGATACAGAGGGCAGGCCCATTCAAAAGCGGCAGGCCAGACATACATTACAATAGCCACAGGTGGCCGAAGCCTGCTGATATTTACTGTGGGAATTACAAAGGTGGGGGAGGTCAGAAGGGGGATATCTTGTCTCCTCTGCCCAGGGGCGCAGCGTGTGGGCTGATGCATTAGGGACATATATTTCACATGGAGCCTATTATATATACAAATAACTGCATAACATATTCTGGTTGCTGGGGGGTTCTGTAACACGGCTCCCCCATTCAGCGACGTGATCGGCATACAGTCTGATCCTTAATGGTTCGGTTTGGGGATGACCGAAGTTTATGGGGTTGGTACAAGTTGCGTTTGTCGACTTATTCCATCGACATTACAGTTTTGTTTGCCAGGTCTGTAGTGGATGGTGAAGTCCAGAGGTTGTAGGGCTAAATTCCACCGCAGTAATCTGACGTTGTTTCCGGAGACCCGATTAAGCCAGACTAGGGGATTATGGTCCGTTAGGAGGGAAAACTGTCGTCCATACAAATATGGTTGTAACTTTTTGAGTGCCCATACTACTGCCAGGCACTCCTTCTCGATGGCCGCATAGCTTACTTCACGGGGCAGTAGTTTCCGACTCAGGTAAGCTACCGGGTGTTCTTGGCCGTCCGGCCCGACTTGGCTCAGTACTGCCTCCATTCCAAACATAGAAGCGTCTGTGTGAACAAGGAAATGTTTAGTTGGACCGGGTGCGGCCAATACAGGGGTATTGGTGAGGGCGTCCTTTAGCTGGCAGAAGACTTCCTCACACTCTGGGGTCCAGGTTACCAGGCGGGGTTGGTTCTTACGGGTCAGATCAGTGAGGGGCTTGGCTACGCTGCTGTAATTGGGGACAAATTTCCTGTAATACCCCGCTGTCCCTAGAAACGCCATGACCTGGGTTTTAGTGCGTGGGGTGGGCCATTTGGCTATGGCCTCAATCTTGGATGGTTCTGGTCGCTGTTTCCCACTTCCCACCCAATGTCCTAAATACTGAACCTCCGCTTTGCCCACGTGACACTTGTTTGGGTTCAGGGTGATTCCGGCCTTGTGGATCCTGTCTAATACTGTCTCTAGGTGATTTAGATGCTCTTCCCATGTCATCCAGGTAGGCACACGCATAGTCCTGGAGACCATCCAGAAGCCGATCAGCCAGCCTCTGGAAGGTCGCAGGGGCATTCTTCATCCCGAATGGCATAACTCGAAACTGGAATAAGCCGAACGGGATGACAAATGCAGACTTGGGAATAGCATCAGGACTAAGGGGAATCTGCCAGTAGCCTTTGCATAGATCGATGGTGGTCAAATACTTTCCCCCCAACCAGCCAGTCTAACAGCTCATCCACGCGCGGCATGGGAAACGCATCCGTCACCGTTTTCTCATTGAGCCTGCGATAGTCTACACAAAAACGTGTAGTCCCATCCTTCTTGGGCACTAACACTACGAGGGATGCCCAGGGACTATCTGATTCTTCAATGACCCCTAAACTCAACATCTCTTGTCGCATCCCTTCTCATACAGACTCAGGGACACGGAAGGGGGGTTGTCTCAGGGGGGTCTGATCCTGGGTCTCAACCTTGTGTTGTGCCAGGTGGGTGTACCCCGGTCTCCCTGAAAACATCCTCTGTCACTGCCTCAACAACGCCTCTGCCTGCTGTCTCTCCCGGGGACCTAGGTCTTCACACCAGCGTACCTGGTCCCATGTTTTAGACGGAGTCCTCTCCCCTAAGACATCAGGCAAGGGGAGTCCGGCTACATCCTCTGCTTCAGGTGCACAGATGGCCACTACCTCTTCAGGGCGCTCCCGGTAGGGCTTCAGCATGTTCACGTGGAACATGCGGATAACCCTGGGGTCGTCACAATCGGCGACATTATAGGTGGTGTCGGCTATTTTCCCCACTACCTGGTAGGGCCCCTGCCATGCAGCTTGGAACTTGTTCTGCCTAGTGGGTTCTAACACCAGGACCTCCTGTCCTATCTCAAAGGTGCGTTCTCTGGCCCTCCGATCGTACCATACGCGCTGGCGCCGTTAGGCCACCTGCAGGTTCCCACGTACAGCCTGGGTCAGCTACTGTAGGCGGTCCCGGAATTCCAGCACATAGGGTACAATAGGTACCCCTTCTATGGTGCCCTCCCCTTCCCAGTGTTCTAGCACTAAGTCTAGGGGTCCCCTTACCCGTCTCCCGTATACCAGTTCGAACGTGGAGAACCCCGTGGATTCTTGGGGCACCTCCCAATAGGCAAACAGGAGGTGAGGCAAGAATTTCTCCCAGTCCCTGTAGGTCCTGGTAAAAGTCCCAATGAGTTGTTTTAACGTCCCGTTAAAGCGTTCACAACCCATTGGTTTGCGGGTGGTACGGGGCACTTCTAATGGAGTTTACGCCGCACAGCTTCCACAGTTGGTTGGTCACCTCTGCTGTAAACTGGGTACCCTGGCCCGAGAATCTCCCGGGGAAATCCAACGCATGAGAAAACCTGGAGCAGGGCAGCCGCCACTGTCTCTGCCAGTATGTTAAGTAACGCAACCGCCTCTGGATACCGTGTGGCATAATCTACCACTGTCAATATATACCTTTTCCCTGACGGACTGGGTTTGGCTAACGGCCCTATCAGATCGACCGCTACTCGGCTAAATGGTTCCTCCACAATGGGGAGGGGGCGTAATTTGACCTTGCATCGATCTCCCCTCTTGCCAATGCGCTGGCAACTGTCACAGGTCTGGCAGTACTGACGAACATCATAGGTTACCCCCGGCCAAAAGAAGTTTTGTGTCAGACGATGCCTGGTGCGACTGACGCCGAAGTGCCCGGCCAAGGGTATGTCATGAGAGATTCGCAGTAACTCCTGCCTATACTTCTTGGGAACTACCAGCTATCGTTTTATAGTGGGGCTCGTCCCTGTGTGGTGCTGCTCTGTGATCCAGTAGAGGAGTCCCTGCTTCCATATAAACTGTTCCCCTTCCAGTACCCCTCTCCCCTCCTGTGCCTTCCCACGATATCCCTCCAATGAAAGATCCTCAAGTAACTCCTTCTTAGGCTTTCACACTAGCGTTTTTTGCAATACGTCGCAATGCGTCGCTTTGGCAAAAAAACGCATCCTGCAAAAGTGCTTGCAGGATGCGTTTTTTCACCATTGACAAACATTAGCGACGCATTTGTGACGCATTGCCACACGTCGCAACCGTCGTACGACGGTTGCGCCGTGTTGTAGCGGACCGTCGGCTGCAAAAAACGTTCCATGTAACGTTTTTTTGCCGCCGACGGACCGCCATTTCCGACCACGCATGCGTGGCCGGAACTCCGCCCCCACCTCCCCGCACCTCACGATGGGGCAGCGGACGCGTGGAAAAACAGCATCCGCTGCTCCCGTTGTGCGGCGCATTCACTGCTAGCGTCGGTACGTCGGCCCGACGCTCTGCAACGGGCCGAGTACGACGCTAGTGTGAAAAGCCTTAAATTCATCTGTGGTGGCCCAAGAAATGTGTCTGGCTATGGGAATACGTGTAGGGCTGGGATGTCTTACCTGGGCCTCCTCTGAGTGTGCTTCCGCCTCCGCAGCTCAAGCTTGTCTCCGGGTGGTCACAGGATATGTCACAGCCAGAGGGGCAACAGAGAAAGCAGACAACATGGGCCCCAAGTCATTTCCCAGCAAGACGTCTGCAGGCAAATCCTCCATCAAGCCGACCTCAACAAGGCCATCCCCGACTCCCCAGTTCAGGTGAATCCTGGCAGTGGGCAGTCGATGTATGGCTCCCCCTGCTACACGGACTGCCACTGTCTGGTCCGTCTTCTCTTGGTCCCGGACGAGATGAGACTTCACAAGGGTCAAAGTTGCTCCGGAATCTCTTAGTCTCTTAGTTTACCATTTACCCACACGACCTGTCGATGCTGTTGTCGATTATCTGCCCGGGCCGCCTGCACAGGGTCTACTTCATGCAGCACTTCCTTCATCTCTTCCATCCCCTGGTTAGTCATAGCCCCCAATGCCGGATCACCTTCGCCTTGGTAGCAGTGTACAGCGGCCCGGCTGAAGGTAGCTGTTCCCGCCTTTGGCCACTGGGTACGCTGAGACCGGTTGGGACATTGTCTTTGCAGGTGGCCCAGCTGATGGCAGGTGTGGCATCGCGCCCCAGGGGGACTGTGGTAGGTCGGGTTTTGAGCTGGTCCCCCGACAATCTTCTGTGGTTTGGGGGCTTCCAGACCCATGGGAGGACCCCTAGTGACCATCTTTGATCCGGCCGACTGAGACCTCCTGGCATCATGGTGTTCGTCGGCCACACGAGCGGCCTCCACAAGAGTCGTTGGTCGTCTGTCCCGAAGCCATTCCTGTGTCTTGGGGGTTAGTCCATTAAAGAATCGCTCTAACAAGAAGAGCTGGAGGACGCCCTCCTTAGTGGTTGCTTGGCTTGTACCCACTGTAGGAGTGACCGCCGTAATTTACAGGCCAATTCAGCGTGGGTAACGGTTACCCGTTTTATAAGTCCGCGGAACTTTTGGCGGTATGCCTCTGGTGTCAGCGCATACCGGGCCAAGATCACTTCTTTGATCCGCTCATAGTCCATACAGTCCTCATCAGGTACCGTGCGATAGGCATCCGCTGCCTGGCCTGTCAGCTTGCTGGCCAGAATCTGAACCCGTTCCTCCTGCTTCACTTGATGAAGGGCACACTGCCGCTCAAAGTCCTGCAGAAAGCCATCAATGTCTTCCTCTGCCTCCCCCAACTGTCGGAAGGCATTATACTGGATCTTTTTGTGGCTTACTGTTGAAGGTACCTGGGCAGAGGCCATAGCTCCCCTTTCTCGCTGACTCTCCTCTCTCCGCTCTGCCATCTCCATCTTGGCCAGCTCCACTTTGGTCCGCTCTGCCATCTCCATCTTGGTTAGCTCTATTCTGGTCCGCTCGGCCATCTTTTCCTTCAGATCAGTACGCACATCAGCCATCACCTCTCGTATGATCTCTACTGCAGGGTTTGGGCCATAGAACGCCAGTCTGTTCTTTACCTCCCTCTGGAATTCAGTCTCCTCCACGTTCACATTGGGGGGCGCTGCACCGTCGTGTTCCATGATGGCTGCTATCAAATCCGCTTTTATTTTGTTGCTGGCGACTAACCCTCGGGCTTCAACCAGATCTTTTAATGTAGTCCTCTAACTTCTGGTAGTTTTCCATTCATTCCTTTCCTCCTGTAGAAGGACTATCAGATCCCGCTGTCTGCCACCAGTGTAACGGGGTCTACCAAGCTGGGGTACCTCTTTCAGTACCACCCCGTGTTTCAGGAGGTCCACTTTGCTTTGGCTGGGGCCTGAATGAAGGACGCTGGCTGGAATTCCTTGATTACATGAGAGCATATAAAAGCTGACTGCTTCTCCACGTATTTCCAGTCTCACAACACTTTATTCACAGAACACAGAATATAGGGTCATTCCATGTCAAGTTGACTAGTGGTCCCCACTCGACCTCCGATTTTGCTGAAAATTTATAAGGATGTACATGTATGTTTGAAAAGAGGTTCTGTAAATTTTTAGGGCCAGATCTCAAATACATTGGGCACTGTTGACCTTTTACTGGAGGTTCCACCAAGCCTGCGGCTTCAGCTAAGTGGATTTTGCAAACTTTGGCACATATAGCCATTATAGAACTCTAATGGCTGATGCTGAAATTTGGCATACTAGCTCAACTTTTGCTGCTAAACACGATAAAATTATTACCGGCTATGACAAAGCAATATTTCGGCCGCAATTTTGTGTCAAAGTAGCTTGAAAAACGCGTTGCATAAAATTTATGCCAAACTTTGCCCATATATAACTCAAGACCAAAAACCAATAGTAACTGGTGCTTTGCCCTGTACACCAAACATCTACATGACTTTGCATTGCTGCAATATCACGGTCAAAGCATATGTATTTGTGGAAATATTCACACCCACATATGATGAAAAACTGAAAAAAAAACTAATTTTACCTATTTTTAGGTCAAATTTCTCAAAAAGGGTAACCCTAAAATATATTAATTCTGATATCATTAGAAAGAGCACATTTTTCTCTACAAGGATCTTTTTTTTTTGTGGAGTCTCTCAGTTTAAGAAATGAAAAATGCCACTGAACATGGTGTTATTTATGCGCGTAATGCATTGATTTTGTGTTTGATTTTCAGATTCTTATCACATGTTACAGAGTTGTATTGTTGCTAGCAATGTCTATTAGGCCATGTGCACACGTTCAGTATTTTTCGCGTTTTTTTCGCGTTTTTTTGCTATAAAAACGTGATAAAAACGTGAAAAAAACGCTAACATATGCCTCCCATTTTTTTCAGTGTATTCCGCATTTTTTGTGCAAATGTAGCCTTTTTTTCCGCGAAAAAAATCGCATAGCGGAAAAAAAAGCAACATGTTCATTAAAATGCGGAATTGCAGGGGATTCCGCACACCTGGAAGTGCATTGATCTGCTTACTTCCCGCACGGGGCTGTGCACACGATGCGGGAAGTAAGCAGATTATGTGCGGTTGGTACCCAGGGTAGAGGAGAGGAGACTCTCCTCCACGGACTGGGCACCATATAATTGGTCCAAAAAAAAGAATTAAAATAAAAAATAGTCCTATACTCACTGCTGCATGCTGCCGCTTCGGTTTCTATAGCTAGTGTGCGGTGAAGGACCTGCGATGACGTCACGGTCTTGTGATTGGTCGAGACCGGTCATGTGACCGCTCACGTGACCGCGACGTCATGGAAGGTCCTGAACCATACCGGCATCTATAGGAACGGACGCCTGCAGGTGAGTATAACCATTTTTTTTAATTATTTTTAAACATTCTATCTTTTACTATAGATGCTGCATAAGCAGCATCTTTAGTAACAAGTTGGTCACACTTTTCAAACAGTATGTTTGACAAGTGTGACCAACCTGGCAGTCAGTTTTCCAAGCGATGCTACAGATCGCTAGGAAAACTTTAGCATTCTGCAAGCTAATTACGCTTGCAGAATGCTAAAAAAACGCGAAAAAAAAACAGAAAAAAAAAAACGCAAAAAAAAAATGCGGATTTCTTGCAGAAAAGTTCCGGTTTTCTTCAGGAAATTTCTGCAAGAAATCCGGACGTGTGCACATACCCTTATAATCAAAAACCTATAAACCTTTTTATTTATGAAAAGTTATTGACTATTGTTACATTTTAATGCATATATAGTTTATTTTTTAACGATGGAGAATGAAATTGATGAAGAATCGGCCCAGTGCTATATCGGCCTTGCGAACAATTCGAAGTGCCACCTTAAGACATTCACCCATAGCAAGGATGAGTTGAAATTGTTTACAAGCTTTGGATTGGATGAACAGAAATTGCTGCGTTGACGAGTGGGACTAAATTTTGACGAACATTCACAAATCTGTTTACACCATGAAGCTTCATTCTTGACCAAACATGAGCATTTTCAAAAATCGTGTTGCAATCCTTTTGGGAAGAAAGACTCATAACACCAAAAAGAATTTGCGAGCTATCAATCTGTTAGCAGATGACCAGTTGAACGAATTTACAAAGAATGATGTGAAGCCTGGCCAGAAGATGTGTGCATCATGTCGAAAAGAATTTGCTAACAGGAAAAAAAAATCAGCTGATCCAGTTTCCTCTGAATCAGATCCAGATGAATTTAGACTTTCAGGAGAACATTCCATTCCAAGCTTAACATCCAATGGCATCTCTCCTCTGAAATATCCACGGGTAAGCCAGTGGGATTCACTTGGATATGCAAGGAGAAAGATAAGCCAGGTAGAAAATGCATTTTCTAGCAAGATTGCTTCAATTGGAGGGCTTGAGCCGAAAGACATGGAGCAAACAAAAACAGCACAGTGGAAAATGTGTCTGGATTACAATCACCTTTTGGCAGATTTGAAGCAAAAGCTGCAGGTGTCCAGTCGGGCAGAAAAAGTCCAAATCTTGACATTGGCATCTAAAAGTTGGTCCATTAAGGCTATATCAGACGAATTCGGTGTCTCTGAACGAATGGTCAAACAAGCTCGAAAGCTTAAATGTGAACATGGGATCTTAGCCTTACCTAGAATCAAGTGTGGCAAGAAAGTTTCTGAGGAAGTGAAGAAAAAGGTGCAGGCATTTTTTGAGGATGATGAATTCAGTCGAATGTGCCCTGGTAAAAAACTATGTATCAGTGCGAATAGCAGGAGAAAAAAAGCAGATGAAAAAGCGACTATTACTGAGCAATATAAGGGAAATGTTTGTTGCCTATCGGGATCGGAATGGCCCTGAAATTGGATTTTCCAAGTTTTGTGAGCTTCGGCCAAAATGGCGCGTAACCGTTGGATCTGCTGGAACACATTCCGTTTGTGTGTGTACCATTCACCAAAATGTCAAGCTAATGCTTGCAGCATGCCCAACCAATGATGACTACAAAGAGCTCATATGCAAAATGGTCTGTGGAATTGAATCCAAGGACTGTATGCTTGGCCGTTGTGATAAATGCCCGGGTCCTGAAGTTCTAAAAGAATTTCTAGTCCATGTGTTTGTCAACAGGGACCCTGAAGATATTATTGAGTTCAAACAATGGATTCACACTGACCGAGACATGCTTGATACCAAACAACTGACTATAGAAGATTTCATTGAAGAATTGGTTTTGAAAATTTCTAAACTTTGTAGCCATCACTACATCGCCAAGCATCAAAGTTGCTATCTGAAATCGTTGAAGGAAAATCTGAGACCTGGAGAGCTTGTGATCCTTATAGACTTTGCTGAAAATTACTCATTTATTGTTCAAGATGCCATTCAAGGTTTCCACTGGGAAAATAGTCAAACTACAGTACACCCATTTGTAGTTTACTTCAAGAAGTTAAATGGTGAAGCTGCGCAGAACATCAGCTTGTGCATAATCAGTGATTGCTCACGACATGACAGTTGCAGTCCACACTTTAACAGTAATTGTGGAGTATCTCAAGACTCTCATCTATGGGATTCGTCATATCCACTACTTCAGCGATGGATCTTGCAGCCCAGTACAAAAATTTTCTCAACTTGTGCCACCACAATGCTGATTTCAATATCAGCACTGAATGGAATTTTTTTGGTACCAGTCATGGAAAGTCGCCCTGTGATGGGATTGGAGGGACAGCAAAGAGGTTGGCAGCTCGTGCTAGTCTTTAACGCCCAACTGAAAACCAAATACTGACCCCGGTGGATTTATTCAACTTTTGCAACAAGCAACTGCATGGAATCAAGTTTTTTTTGTTCCAAAAGAAAAAATTGACGAAATACGGGTAGTTCAAGAGGAAAGGTTCAAAGATGGACATACAATTGCTGGAACAAGAGAAAATCACCAGTTTGTGCCAATTGATGACAAAAAAATTCGCATTTCAAGGGTGTCAAATGACCCATCATCTTTCATTGCCTATGTAGATAGATCTGTCAGATCAGAAATGCCTTTTGTGCCAATTGCAAACCTCCAGCCAGGGCAATACATTGCCTGCATTTACGATAGGAACTGGTGGATTGGAAATATTTCTGAAATTTCAGTCGACGAGCATGATGCATTAATAAATTTTATGCATCCTCATGGACCAGCTAGCTTCTTTCACTGGCCTGTGAGAAATGATACATGCTGGATTCCCGAGCAGTCAATCATTGCAATAATTCCAGCACCAGCTGCAACAGCAATGGGCCGACAATACAGCTTCTCTGAACCGATTATGTTGCAAATTCAGCAACAATTCCAGACCACTTAGACTGAACATTATGGCTTGGGAACCAACAAAAGATACCCAATATTAGGCTTGGGATCCTAGGCAAAGACACCCACCCTCAGGCTTCGGAACCTGCGATAAAGAGACTGCCCGAGGCTCGCCTTGCACGGCTATCGGCCATGGCTCCTAGGCGATGGGGCTGCCAATTCTCGAAAGACAGCATTATTACAATTCTTAATAGGATTATAATACCAATTCTTAGGGAATTGGTTGTGGTATAACCACCATGGACCAACGCAAGGGTTTGAATAGTGCAGTTACAATTCATTGCGTATTAATAAACACCACCATATTCAGTGGCATTTTTAATTTCTTAAACTGAGAGACTCCCCAAAAAAAACCAATGATCCTTGTAGAGAAAAATGTGCTCTTTCTAATGATATCAGAATTAATATATTTTAGGGGTACCCTTTTTGAGATATTTGACCTAAAAATAGGTAAAATTTGTTTTTAAGTTTTTCATCATATGTGGGTGTGAATATTTCCACAAATACATATGCTTTGACCGTGATATTGCAGCAATGCAAAGTCATGTAGATGTTTGGTGTACAGGGCAAAGCACCAGTTACTATTGGTTTTTGTAGTAGAAAAAGAGAAGGGGCTGACAGCACTCACTCAAGGGGGCGCTCGCTCCACGTCCAGGGAACCATCCCGGAAACTCCAAACAGTCCAAAAGCAGATGAACAGCGCTCCAGCCGGGTGTAATGGTATCAAAAAAGGTAGTTTATTTCGCCATGAAGCAGCAACGTTTCGACCAGATACTGGTCTTTTTCAAGCTGGAAAAAGACCAGTATCTGGTCGAAACGTTGTTGCTTCATGGCGAAATAAACTACCTTTTTTGATACCATTACACCCGGCTGGAGCGCTGTTCATCTGCTTTTGGACTATTGGTTTTTCGTCTTGAGTTATATATGGGCAAAGTTTGGCATAAATTTTATGCGACGCGTTTTTCAAGCTACTTTGACACAAAATTGCGGCTGAAATATTGTTTTGTCATAGCCAGTAATAATTTTATCGTGTTTAGCAGCAAAAGTTGAGCTAGTATGCCAAATGTCAGCATCATAGCCAGTATAGAACTCTAATGGCTATGTGCCAAAGTTTGCAAAATCCTCTTAGCTGAAGCCGCAGGCTTGGTGGAACCTCCAGTGAAAGGTCAACAGTGCCCAATGTATTTGAGATCTGGCCCTAAAAACTTACAGAACCTCTTTTCAAACATACATGTACATCCTTATAAATTTTCAGCAAAATCGGAGAAGGTCGAGTGGGGACGATTTTTAAAACTGGTCCACTTGATGTGGAATGACCCTATATATCACAACAGATACAGAGGGCAGGCCCATTCATAAGCGGCAGGCCAGACATACATTACAATAGCCGCAGGTGGCCGGAGCCTGCTGATATTTATTGTGGGAATTACAAAGGTGGGGGAGGTCAGAAAGGGGATATATTGTCTCCTCTGCCCAGGGGCGCAGCCTGTGGGCTGATGCATTAGGGAAATATATCTCACATGGAACCTATTATATATACAAATAACTGCATAACATTCTGGGTGCTGGGGGGTTCTGTAACAAACACTAAAATCCCACATCTTAGATATCACTGAATGAAATGTTCCAGTTGTAAATCTTTATTCATTACATAGTGGAATGTGTTGAGAACAATAAAACCTAAAAATTATCACCGTAAATCACAACTAATATCCCACGGAGGTCTGGAGTTGGAATAATGCTCAAAATCAAAGTGGAAAATTAAGTTACAGGCTGATCCAACTTCAGTGGAAATGCCTAAAGACAAGGAAATGATGCTCAGTAGTGTGTGTGGCCTCCACGTGCCTGTATGAGCTCTCTACAACACCTGGGCATGCTCCTGATGAGGCGGCGGATTGTCTCCTGAGGGTTCTCCTCCCAGAACTGGACTGAAGAATCTGCCAACTCCTGTACAATCTGTGGTGCAACGTGATGTGATGTTGGTGGATGGTGCGAGACATGATGTCCCAGATGTGTTCAATCGGATTCAGGTCTGGGGAACGGGGGGGCAGTGCATGGCTTCAACACCTTCATCTTGCAGGAACTGCTGACACTCCAGCCACATGAGGTCTGGCATTGTCCTGCATTAGGAGGAACCCAGGGACAAACACACCAGCATATGGTCTCACAAGGGGTCTGAGCAGGGTCAGACTGGGACTAAAATTCAGCCCAGGCATTTGAAGTTACACAGGCCCACTTGTCACATGGTGACTGTATAATATCTTTGTACACTTGGAGGATACAAGAGGAGAGGGGAGTGTAACACGACTATATAACATATAATCACAGCTGTATCCAGCATTACCGCTCAGTCCTAGTAATGGCTTTTAGTTGCAGTACCAAGAAAAGCCGCTACTTTACCTACATAACTGGATCTCGTAGATAATGAAGGGATTGAGACGCCCAAAGGCTATGGAACCTCATTCTGATGCTCCATATACTTTGCCTACAGCCACTTTTGGTTCTTCTGTGCAGCACGAGACCCAGTAACTCTGAAGAGCGGTGGCATCAGTATCTCAGTAAAGTCAACGCTCTTCATATATTCCTGGTCTTGGGCTGCGCTTGGCAACTGTGAAGAGTGGTATTGTTACTACAGTCACCGCTCTTCAGAGTCGCTGGATCTCGCCAGGTCTGGACTAGTAGTGGGGGTGTCTGATAGACACCTCTCCATTACTTACACCAGGGATTGATAGCAGTTGACATTACGCAGCTAACATCAACCCTAAAAATCATTACACATACCAGAATTAAATGCTCTGGCGGCTGGGAAAAGCAGTAGAGTTAGCGCTATTCCCAGGCACCGGGTGCTAACTACAACTGTCATCATCCTTGCCTGGTCTCCCTGCAAAGCATTTCTGCTGTATTTACATGCGCTGATCTCAGGCCACTAAACGAGTGTGATCGACAATACTGAAGTCGTTCGCTTGTTTCCCGGCCTCTTTACACCAACTGAGAAAGAATGAAGGGAACAGAACAATCAAAACTAGATCAATCGGTCCCCATACAGTATCATGTTATCAGCATCACATCTACAGTTTACACCGGGGATGTGCTGCTGAGAACAAGGATTTCTGTTCCCGCATAGTCCTCCAAATAGTAGAATACATTCCTCATAGTGTTCCATATAATATAATGTATTCCCCATAGTCCTCGATACAGTATAATGCAGCCCACATATAGTATAATGCAGCCACCCCAGAGTATAATGCAGCCACCCCACAGAATATATTGTAGCCCCCTGAGTATAATTTAACCCCCCAGAGAATATAATGCAGCCCCCTCATATAGTATAATGCAGCCCCTGCATATATAATATATGACAGCCCCCTCAGAGCATAATGCAGCCCCCCATAGAATATAATGTAGCCCCTACATCAGAGGCGTAGCTAGGGTTTCAACTTAGGGGGGGGGCGAAACATCTGAGTGGGCCCCTAACCAGCTAACCCTGATTACAGCTACGGTTGCGCACTTATTGTGAATATAGGGGAACCTCAGAATATGACCCTACTATTATTGAAAATAAATCTATATACAAAAACGAACATTGACTTTACCGCCATATTGGACCATATGCATATGCACAATAATAATGTCCCCTAAGTTCTCCCATGTACTTCTCCATTATACACAGTATCGTGAACTTAAAGCTTCCCTATACACAGTCTAAGGCTCCCACAGCTCCCCTGTACACAGTATGATGATTCTATAACTCCCCTTTACACAGTATGATGTTCCCACTGCTCCCCTCTACACAGTATGATCCCACTGCTCCCCTATAGATAGTATGAGCCAAATGCTTCCCTATACACAGTGTAATGCTGACAAAACTCCACTATAGCAAGTATAATGCCCCCCAGAGCTCCCCTATATACAGTGTAATGGGCCAACAGCTCACATATGCACAATATGCATTCACAGTTCCCTATACACAGTATGATGGGCATGCAGCTCCCGTCAAACAGTATGATGTCCCTCACAGTTCCCCTGTACACAGTATGATGGGCCCACAGCTTCCTTATACACAGTACGATGGGCCCACAGCTTCCTTATACACAGTATGATGGGCCCGCAACTCTCTTATGCACAGTATGATGGGACCGCAGCTCCCTTATACACAGTATGATGGGCCCGCAGCTCCCTTATACACAGTATGATGGGCCCGCAGCTCCCTTATACACAGTATGATGGGCCCGCAGCTCCCTTATACACAGTATGATGGGCCCGCAGCTCCCTTATACAAAGTATGATTGGCCCGCAGCTCCCACATACACAGTATGATGTGTCCACAGCTCCCTTATACACAGTATGATGGGCCCACAGCTCCCTTATACACAGTATGAGGGGCCCACAGCTCCCTTATACACAGTATGACGGGCCCAAAGCTCCCTTATACACAGTATGATGGGCCCGCAACTCCCTTATGCACAGTATGATGGGACCGCAGCTCCCTTATGCACAGTATGATGGGACCGCAGCTCCCTTATACACAGTATGATGGGCCCGAAGCTCCCTTATACACAGTATGATGGGCCCACAGCTCCCTTATACACAGTATGATTGGCCCGCAGCTCCCATATACACAGTATGATGGGTCCACAGCTCCCTTATACACAGTATGATGGGCCCACAGCTCCCTTATACACAGTATGATGGGTCCACAGCTCCCTTAGGCCGGTTTCACACGTCAGTGGCTCTGGTACGTGAGGTGACAGTTTCCTCACGTACCGGAGACACTGACACACGTAGCCCCATAAAAATCAATGCATCTGTGCAGATGTCATTGATTTTTTGCGGACCGTGTCTCCGTGTGCCAAACACGGAGACATGTCAGTGTTCGTGGGAGCGCATGTATTACACGGACCCATTAAAGTCAATGGGTCGGTGTAAAACACGGACCACACACGGACCTTCTCCGTTTGCAGTCCGTGTGGCGTGCAGGAGACAGCGCTACAGTAAGCGCTGTCCCCCCCACTGGTGCTGAATCCGCGATTCATATGTTCCCTGCAGCAGCATTTGCTGCAGAGAAAATATGAATAATAGTGTTTAAAATAAAGATCTATGTGTCCCCCGCCCTCCCACCCCCTGTGCGCCCTCCCCGCTGTTCAGAAAATACTCACCCGCTCCCACGTTGGCTGTCGCTGCTTCCTCTCTGCCCCGCGCCTTCTACTGTATGCGGTCATGTGGGGCCGCTCATTTACAATCATGAATAGTCGGCTCCGCCCCTATGGGAGGTGGAGCCGCCTATTCATGACTGTAAATGAGCGGCCCCACGTGACCGCATACAGTGGAAGCCGCGGCCAGACCAGGAAGGAGTGACAGCCAACGAGGGACACGGGTGAGTATTTTCTGAACAGCGGGGGGCGCACAGGGGGTGGGGGGGGCGGCGGACACATAGATCTTTCATTTAAACACTATTATTCATATCTTCTATGCAGCAAACGCTGCTGCACAGAAGATATGAATCGCGGCTTCAGCACGATGCAGGGGACAGCGCTAAACTTTAGCGCTGTCTCCTGCACGCTCCGTGTGGTACCCACTCGCCACACGGGCGGCACACGTGTGCCGCACGTATGGCCTACGTGAGCTCACGGGCACACGGACACGGATAACTCCGGTACCGATTTTTTCCGGTACCGGAAATATCTGGACGTGTGGGACAGCCCTTACACAGTATGATGGGCCCACAGCTCCCTTATACACAGTATGATGGGCCCACAGCTCCCTTATACACAGTATGATGGGCCCGCAGCTCCCTTATACACAGTATGATGGGTCCACAGCTCCCTTACACAGTATGATGGGCCCGCAGCTCCCTTATACACAGTACGATTGGCCCGCAGCTCCCTTATACACAGTATGATGGGCCCGCAGCTCCCTTATACACAGTATGATGGGCCCGCAGCTCCCTTATACACAGTATGATGGGCCCACAGCTCCCGTATACACAGTATGATGGGCCCGCAGCTCCCTTATACACAGTATGATGGGCCCGCAGCTCCCTTATACATAGTATGATGGACCCGCAGCTCCCTTATACATAGTATGATTGGCCCGCAGCTCCCATATACACAGTATGATGGACCCACAGCTTCCTTATACACAGTATGATGGACTTACAGCTCCCTTATACACAGTATGATGGACCCGCAGCTCCCTTATACACAGTATGATGGGCACCCAGCTCCCTTATACACAGTATGATGGGCCCGCAGCTCCCTTATACACAGTATGATGGGCCCGCAGCTCCCTTATACACAGTATGATGGGCCCGCAGCTCCCTTATACATAGTATGATGGGCCCGCAGCTCCCTTATACACAGTATGATGGGACCGCAGCTCCCTTATACACAGTATGATGGACCCGCAGCTCCCTTATACACAGTATGATGGGCCCGCAGCTCCCTTATACATAGTATGATGGGCCCGCAGCTCCCTTATACACAGTATGATGGGACCACAGCTCCCTTATACACAGTATGATGGACCCGCAGCTCCCTTATACACAGTATGATGGGCCCACAGCTCCCTTATACACAGTATGATGGGCCCGCAGCTCCCTTATACACAGTATGATGGACCCGCAGCTCCCTTATACACAGTATGATGGGCCCACAGCTCCCTTATACACAGTATGATGGACCTGCAGCTCCCGTATACACAGTATGGACCCGCAGCTCCCTTATACACAGTATGATGGGCCCCAGCTCCCTTATACACAGTATGATGGACCCGCAGCTCCCGTATACACAGTATGATGGGCCCGCAGCTCCCGTATACACAGTATGATGGACTCACAGCTCCCTGTCATGATTTGGATGCCCTGGTCATTTACTCCTCCTCCGGTGTATTCACTATTTTGTGGCACTGCTGCAGTCCCACTGCTCAAACTTATGAGCGCAGGTTCTGACTGGCCAGAAGTTAGAAGCTATGTCACAAGCGCTCAATGTAAGACTATGAGGCTATGTGCACTTGTTGCGGATTCGTGTGCGGATTTACCGTGGATTTCCTGTGTTTTTGTGCAGATTTCACCTGCGTTTTAGCACCTGCGGAATCCTTTACAGGAGCAGATGTAAAATGCTGCGGAATCTGCAAAAAGAATTGACATGCTGCGGAAAATACAACGCAGCGTTTCCGTGCGGTATTTTCCGCACCATGTGCACTGCGGATTTGGTTTTCCATAGGTTTACATGGCACTGTACACCAGATGGAAAACTGCTGCAAATCCGCAGCGGCTAATCCGCACCGTGTGCACATACCCTGAGAGTGAGGAAGAGGCCAGAATGAGGCTCCCACAGACTCACACTGATCAGTGACCTCTGCGCTGCTCCAGGAAACACTGGAGCCTCGGACAGGTCACAAACTGCAGGAGACGGAGCCGAGCGGAGACTAAAACAGATGAAAACGCAAGAAGGTGAGTATCAGACAGAGGGTAGGGGACGGGGATTTTCAGCTCCACTCCAGCAATGAAATAAAAAATAATGCTGGAGTGGTGCTGTAACTGTAATGCAGCTCTTGGTTACTGTATCCTTATACAGTACTTACTGTATGTCCTTATACTAATACTCATAAAAGACCCAGGTGGTACGTATCAAAAGCCCACCCATCTCCAGCCTCCCCAGACAGCAAATATTACATGATGGAGTACATATAATATCATAACTAAACATTATAATATTCAGCCCCCAGTGACCTGTCCCCCTCCCCCACTTCAGCCCCAATACCTCACATCCACCCCTCAATGCCCTGTCCCACCTCACCCACCTTCTGCCCTCACAACACCCAAATGGTCTCACATTCACCCCTCAGTACCCTGTCCCCCCTCCCCCACAATACCCCCATGGTCTCACATTCACCCCCCAGTGTCCTGTTCCCCCTCACTTTCAGCCCCCACAACACCCCAACGGTCTCACAGTGACATACCTGAATTTAATAAACCTAATACGTTCTATCCCCACTTACTGATAACATTTGCACTGGACCAGGAAGTGTAAGTGTAATGCAAGGTGTGGGCACTAGGACCCAGCGTGCCTGAGCCAATCCCAGCGTGCACAGAGTGAAGAAAACTGCAGCAGGGGAAAAGCTTCATGATCAGGTCAGACGGGCAGCAGCATTCACTGCAGGAGGGAGACTGCAGCCGGCCATTGTGCTAATAGCCTGCAGAGTCTCCGTCAGACGGGAGCAGACATTATACTGCTCTGCTCCAATGCGGTGTTCTGCCTCCTCACAGAAGTGGCCCTTCCCTGGCTCCCGGTGGGCCCCTTCATGTGACAGGGCCCGGGGCGATGGCCCCCTCTGCCCCCCCAGTAGCTACGCTACTGCCCTACATAGAATATAATACAGCACCCCATAGAATGTAATACAGCCCACCTCCCCATAGAATATATTACAGCCCCTCATAGAATATAATGTAGCCCCCAGAGAAAGTAATACAGCCCCCCCATAGAATTTAATACAGCACAGCCCCTATAGAATGTAATTCAGCCCCCCCCAATAGCCCCACAATCCAGTTATATCACTAATTGATATATTAATTAAAAAAAAAAAAACACTCCTCACCTCTCCTCGTGCCCCACGCTGCTCTCGGCTCCAGCCACAGAAGTTGCAGTCTGCCTGCCCAACTCACAGCAGGTACGCGATGATATGACGTCATCGCGCTCCCGCAGTGTCAGAGGCAGAGTGGGGAATGATGGGAGAGGGAGAGACAGCAGACGATCTCCCCTCCATCATTGCATTCAACTGTACCGGTTGCGTCACTACTGCCACCGGCCCTTCTGGCATTTGCCAGAAGTGCCCGATGGCCAGTCCGGCCCTGGGTCTGAGGATCTCATCTCGGAACCTAATGCACATGGAGGACTGTGCGGCCCTCCAAAGAAATGCCACCCCACACCATTACGGACCCACTGCCAAACTGGTCATGCTGAAGGATGTTGATGTTGCAGGCAGCAGATCGCTCTCCACTGTGTCTCCAGACTGTCACGTGTGCTCAGTGTGAACCTGCTTTCATCTGTGAAGAGCACAGGGCGCCAGTGGCACATTTGCCAATCCTGGTGTTCTGTGGAAAAGGCCAAGCGTCCTGCACGGTGTTGGGCTGTGAGCACAACCCCCATCTGTGGATGTCAGGCACTCAGACCATCCTCATGGAGTCAGTTTCTAACCATTTGTGCAGACGCGTTCACATTTGTGGCCTGCTGGAGGTCATTTTGCAGGGCTCTGGCAGTGCCCCTCCTGTTCCTCCTTACACAAAGGCTGAGGTAGCGTTCCTGCTGCAGGATTGTTGCCCACCTACGACCCCCCTTCCATGTCTCCTGTTGTACTGGCCTGTCTCCTGGTAGCGCCTCCAGCCACTATGCTGATAGACACAGCAAACCTTCTTGCCGCAGCTCGCATTGATGTGCCATCCTGGATGAGCTGCACTACCTGAGCCACTTGTGTGGGTTTTAGAGTCCGCCTCATGCTACCACAAGTGAGAAAGCACAACCAACATTCAAAAGTGACCAAAACAGTGAGAAAGCATTGGTACTGAGATGTGGTCTGTGGTCCCCAGCTGCAGAACCACTCCTTTATTGAGTGTGTCTTGATAATTGCCAATAATTTCCACCTGTTTATTCCATTTGCACAACAGCATGTTAAATTGATTGTCAGAGTTGCTTCTTAAATGGACAGTTTGATTTCACGGAAGTTTGATTTACTTGGAGTTATATTCTGTTGTTTAAGTGTTCCCTTTATTTTTTTGGGCAGTGCAATTTTAAAGCATTTACTTTTTTTTTTTTTTTTTTTTTAAACTTCGTCCTTAGCTAAGGACAAGAATCGATCTGCCCACCCCAAAGAAATTCTGTGCTCATGTTTTGGGGGTGTACAGATAGATGCTCGTCCTTAGCTCTTGGACCTACTGAGGTGTTTCTGATTCTGCAAGTCCCCTAATGAACCTCCAAGCAAAAGATTAATGGCGGAGAAACATGTCGGGACCAGGGATGAACCTACCTACACAGCTGAAACAAATTATATGCATCCAAGTCATCTTTTTCCACTTGAGCTATCAGGTTTTTTTTAGCACACTTGCACTTTATTGGAGTACCCCTCCTTTTTGTCCTTTGTTTATTGGCTTAGTGGTTACGCCTTATAAGGGTCATTGAATTAGGATGAGACCACTGCCTTTTCTTATATTTGAAACCCGACATTCATACACAAGTGTTTTTTTTCTAGCACTTATTACCACCTTATTTGCCATATGCTGCTAGATTGGTAGACAAGGTATAAAGTGTTTTAGACCAATTGCATATACAACTTTATACTTTTGAGACACCACTTCTGAGTGGATAGGCTAGGCTATTACATATTCATATGCACACCATCTGCAACATGTTCGTCCATAACCACACCAGGTAGCTAAAGAAATATTTTTTTGTCCTCTGATCCAGTTTAAACTAGGGATTACCTAGTCTATATACACAGCAGTGGTCAAGTGTGCTTTCGCTGATACAAATGCACTGGATCAAATTGAATCTGTGTGCATCTGTTTTTCTGTGCCCTTGTTGTTGGATTAGGGATTTACAGGGATTGAAGGGACAGCCATTGTGGAGCGGGAGCGCCACATCGCAAAATTAGGGTACCAACCTCAGCTGTTAGGTAGGCCATCAGATCTTAGGGCCTACTAGGGCAGTGTTACGTTTACTAGTAGTGTAGTAACCAAGCGGGCAGAAGGAGCAGTCGCCCCGTGCTCAGAGGGCCCCACCAGAGCTAAGCTACCCTTAAACTATATCGGTCTGCTGTGCATGCCGATATAGTTAAGCGCTGCGGTAGAAGAGGGAGACACAATATCTCTTCACTATTGCAGTCTGTTCTGTAGAGGGGCAATGATGCTGGGTGCCGGCACTATACCTGTATGCTGCCTCCAGCATACAGCAAACAAGCCCACATTGCACGCTCTGTAGTGTCTGCTAAAGAGACGTTAGGACGCTGCTTCTTCCCATAGGACACCAGAACAGGAGACAGGATGGCTTGTAAGTAACAGCTTAGGCTGCAGATGTCTGCACTGAGTAGTAAGGAGGTGCCAGGAAACTGTGGCTGCTTGAACTTTTAAACAGATCGGTGTCTATCAGGGCAAATCTCCCTAGTATCACCCAATCTGTAAAGGACTTCAAAGCAGCTGCCATAAATCTCTAAAGAGTGACAGACAAGACTGGTCAGTATCCGACCCGGATGAAGATATGTCTCTATATATATCTATATCTCTATATCTATATCTATCTATATATATATATATATATACACACACACACAGTGGGGCAAAAAAGTATTTAGTCAGTAATAGTGCAAGTTCCACCACTTAAAAAGATGAGAGGCGTCTGTAATTTACATCATAGGTAGACCTCAACTATGGGAGACAAACTGAGAAAAAAAAATCCAGAAAATCACATTGTCTTTTTTTAACATTTTATTTGCATTTTATGGTGGAAAATAAGTATTTGGTCAGAAACAAACAATCAAGATTTCTGGCTCTCACAGACCTGTAACTTCTTCTTTAAGAGTCTCCTCTTTCCTCCACTCATTACCTGTAGTAATGGCACCTGTTTAAACTTGTTATCAGTATAAAAAGACACCTGTGCACACCCTCAAACAATACTCAAAAATACTTGGCACTCAGAAGAATATTTTGCAAGTTGATTATTCCATTTATTTGTACATCCAGTTTAGAAAATGAACGTTTTCGGTCCATACATCAGACCTTCATCAGAAATTCCTTTTTTAACAAACTGAAATACAGGTAGATAATACAAAACCGTGAATATCAATCTACAATAAAACACAATGTACATGGTGCACAACATAAAGGACAATGGAATTATAATGATATATTTCCAGACCAAATCCATCATGTGACAGACCGAGTGCACGCAACCGTGGCGGCTGGAGAAAATCCAGGTTGGTGGTCCGTGAGTGGTCAGTGCTTTCAATTATCGAGAGCTAGATAACAGGAGATAAAAAGATTGTACAGCTGTACGTACAGATAAGGAAAAGAATCACATGGCACAAACAGTGGAAAGTTGTAGCTTATGACGGTAAGTCCTGTCAATGGACTGTCACTGTGGTAAAGGTCCATATAGCCTCAAAAGGATACTAGGTGAAGCATAAACCCGGATTTATGCTTCACCTAGTATCCTTTTGAGGGTATATGGACCTTTACCACAGTGACAGTCCATTGACAGGACTTACCGTCATAAGCTACAACTTTCCACTGTTTGTGCCATGTGATTCTTTTCCTTATCTGCACGTACAGCTGTACAATCTTTTTATCTCCTGTTATCTAGCTCTCGATAATTGAAAGCACTGACCACTCACGGACCACCAACCCGGATTTTCTCCAGCCGCCACGGT
This sequence comes from Ranitomeya variabilis, assembly GCF_051348905.1. NCBI lineage: Eukaryota > Metazoa > Chordata > Amphibia > Anura > Dendrobatidae > Ranitomeya > Ranitomeya variabilis. Next base: position 105,510,346 of record NC_135238.1, on the reverse strand, counting down.
TGCGTGCACTCGGTCTGTCACATGATGGATTTGGTCTGGAAATATATCATTATAATTCCATTGTCCTTTATGTTGTGCACCATGTACATTGTGTTTTATTGTAGATTGATATTCACGGTTTTGTATTATCTACCTGTATTTCAGTTTGTTAAAAAAGGAATTTCTGATGAAGGTCTGATGTATGGACCGAAAACGTTCATTTTCTAAACTGGATGTACAAATAAATGGAATAATCAACTTGCAAAATATTCTTCTGAGTGCCAAGTATTTTTGAGTATTGGATTGAGGGGCTGGAAACCCGACTTGAGCACCACACAAGAACCTTGAGTGCCGTGTGCATCTTTCACACCCTCAAACAGTCTGACTCCAAACTCCACTATGGTGAAGACCAAAGAGCTGTCAAAGGACACCAGAAACAAAATTGTAGCCCTGCACCAGGTTGGGAAGACTGAATCTGCAATAGCCAACCAGCTTGGAGTGAAGAAATCAACAGTGGGAGCAATAATTAGAAAATGGAAGACATACAAGACCACTGATAATCTCCCTCGATCTGGGGCTCCACGCAAAATCCCACCCCGTGGGGTCAGAATGATCACAAGAACGGTGAGCAAAAATCCCAGAACCACGCGGGGGGACCTAGTGAATGAACTGCAGAGAGCTGGGACCAATGTAACAAGGCCTACCATAAGTAACACACTACGCCACCATGGACTCAGATCCTGCAGTGCCAGACGTGTCCCACTGCTTAAGCCAGTACATGTCCGGGCCCGTCTGAAGTTTGCTAGAGAGCATTTGGATGATCCAGAGGAGTTTTGGGAGAATGTCCTATGGTCTGATGAAACCAAACTGGAACTGTTTGGTAGAAACACAACTTGTCGTGTTTGGAGGAAAAAGAATACTGAGTTGCATCCATAAAACACCATACCTACTGTAAAGCATGGTGGTGGAAACATCATGCTTTGGGGCTGTTTCTCTGCAAAGGGGCCAGGACGACTGATCCGGGTACATGAAAGAATGAATGGGGCCATGTATCATGAGATTTTGAGTGCAAACCTCCTTCCATCAGCAAGGGCATTGAAGTTGAAACGTGGCTGGGTCTTTCAACATGACAATGATCCAAAGCACATCGCCAGGGCAACGAAGGAGTGGCTTCGTAAGAAGCATTTCAAGGTCCTGGAGTGGCCTAGCCAGTCTCCAGATCTCAACCCTATAGAAAACCTTTGGAGGGAGTTGAAAGTCCGTGTTGCCAAGCGAAAAGCCAAAAACATCACTGCTCTAGAGGAGATCTGCATGGAGGAATGGGCCAAACTACCAACAACAACGTGTGTGGTAACCTTGTGAAGACTTACAGAAAACGTTTGACCTCTGTCATTGCCAACAAAGGCTATACTACAAAGTATTGAGATAAAATTTTGTTTCTGACCAAATACTTATTTTCCACCATAAAATACAAATAAAATGATAAAAAAACCAGACAATGTGATTTTCTGGATTTTTTTTTCTCAGTTTGTCTCCCATAGTTGAGGTCTACCTATGATGTAAATTACAGACGCCTCTCATCTTTTTAAGTGGTGGAACTTGCACTATTGCTGACTGACTAAATACTTTTTTGCCCCACTGTATATATATATATATACACACACACACACACACACACACATACATATATACATACACACCACACATATACACTCGAGTATAGGCCGAGAATTTCAGCCCATTTTTTTAGGCTGAAATTGCCCCTCACGGCTTACACTCGAGTCATACCCAGGGGCCGGCCATGGAGGGGGAGCGGCAGCTGTGTAATAATACGCACCTACTCCCAGCGCGGTCCCTGGTTCCCCGGCAGATTCTTCCTGTAGTAAGCGGTCACATGGTACCGCTCATTACAGCAATGAATATGGACCCGACTCCACTCCCATAGGGGTGGAGCCGCATATTCATTACTGTAATGAGCGGAACCATGTGACAGCTCACTACAGTTAGAAGCTGCTGGCGCCGGGGAACAGACGTGAAGGGACAGCGCCAGGAGCAGGTGAGTGTGACTCGGGGATAGGGCCCGATATTCACCTGCTCCCCGTTCCACCGTCGGCGCCACTGCGTCTTCCCCGTCCTCTGCAGTGACGCTCAGGTCAGAGGGCCCGATGACGCGATTAGTGTGTGCGCCGCCCTCTGCCTGAACAGTCAGTGCAGAGGACGGGGAAGACACAGCGGCGGTCGACGCTGGAACAGGGAGCAGGTGAATATAGCAAGTGCCGGGGGGCTGAGAGGAGAGTATGTATTTTTTATAATCACAACAACAGCATATGGGGCAAATATCTGTATGGAGCATCTTATTGGGCCATGTGCAGCATTATATGGGGCAAATATCTGTATGGAGCATCTTATGGGGCCATGTGCAGCATTATATGGGGCAAATATCTGTATGGGGCCATGTGCAGCATTATATGGGGCAAATATCTGTATGGAGCATCTTATGGGGCCATGTGCAGCATTATATGGGGCAAATATCTGTATGGGGCCATGTGCAGTATTATATGCGGCAAATATCTCTATGCAGGATCTTATGGGGCCATAATCAGCATTTGTGGAGCATTATATGGGCCTAATGTGTCTATGGAGCATCTTACGGGGCCGTAATCAGCATTTGTGCAGCACTGTATGGGGAAAATGTCTGTATGGAGCATCTTATGGGGTCATAATCAACATTTGTGCAGCATTATATGGGGCATATTTTAATATGGAGCATCTTATGGAGTAAATCATAAACTGCTTGGAGCATTATATGGGGCGTATTTTGTATGGAGCATCTTATGGGGCCATCATGAACTGTATGGGCTCCTGATTCAATATGGATATTCAAAAACACTTATCCTCAGTATTCAATTAATGTTACTTTAATTGGTATCTATTTTTATTTTAGAAATTTACCTGTAGCTGCTGCATTTTCCACCCTAGGTGTATACTCGAGTCATTAAGTTTTCCCAGTTTTTTGTGGCAAAATTAGGGGTCTCGGCTTATACTCGAATATATATATATATATATATATATATATATATATATATATATATATATATATATATATATATATATATATATATATATATATATATATATATATACACACACACACATAGGATCATATTCCTCACCAACTGTTACACCGATGCCTCTACCTCGCACCAGTCATTACACTGGCTACCCATCCACTCCAGAATCCAGTACAAAACTACTACCCTCATCCACAAAGCACTCCATGGCTCAGCACCACCCTACATCTCCTCTCTGGTCTCAGTCTACCACCCTACCCGTGCCCTCTGCTCCGCTAATAACCTCAGGTTAGCATCCTCAATAATCAGAACCTCCCACTCCCGTCTCCAAGACTTTACACGTGCTGCGCCGATTCTTTGGAATGCACTACCTAGGTTAATACGATTAATCCCCAATCCCCACAGTTTTAAGCGTGCCCTAAAAACTCATTTGTTCAGATTGGCCTACCGCCTCAACGCATTAACCTAACTATCCCTGTGTGGCCTATAAAAAAAAACGAAAAAAAAACCAATCAGGTTCCTCGCATCATGTTCTCATACACTTTATTGAGTTAATAGCACTCTGTGTCTGTACTGCTACATACTTAGGCAGTTAACTGGTTCATGCAGCTTTACATGAACACGCGAGCCTTACACTATGGCTGGTCCAAATAACTAAAGCAATTGTTACCATCCACCTCTCGTGTCTCCCCTTTTCCTCATAGTTTGTAAGCTTGCGAGCAGGGCCCCTCATTCCTCCTGGTATCTGTTTTGAACTGTGATTTCTGTTATGCTGTAATGTCTATTGTCTGTACAAGTCCCCTCTACAATTTGTAAAGCGCTGCGGAATATGTTGGCGCTATATAAATAAAAATTATTAATTATATATATATATATATATATATATATATATATATATATATATATATATATATATTTGTCTAAGGGTTTTTCCATCTGTTTGTCTGTCTTTCTGTCTTTGTCTGTCTGTCTGTCCTGGAAATCCCGCGTCTGATTGGTCGAGGCCGCTAGGCCTCGACCAATCAGCGACGGGCACAGTATCGACGTAGATGTCATAATGGTTGCCATGGCGACAATGATGTCATAAAGGTTGCCTCGGCCAATCAGCGACGGGCACAGTCTGCCGCTAATTCTGGAATCATCATTGTCCATATACTACGGGGACATGCATATTCTAGAATACCCGATGCATTAGAATCAGGCCACAGTCTAGTCTATATATATATATATATATATACATACATACATACACACACACATCTATCTCTCACTATCTATACACATACACACGCTTTCATTGCGGCCATTTGGTAAATTTAAGAAATGTTATTTTTTTCTCATTAATGTGCACTCTGCACACAATCTTGACTGAAATAAACAAATGTAGGAGTTTTTGCTTTTTTTAAAAAACAAAAAAATGGGATATATCACAAGTATTCAGACCCTTTACTCAGACACTCATTTAAGTCACATGCTGTCCTATTTCCTTGTGATCCTCCTTGAGACGGTTCTACTCCTTCATTGGAGTCCAGCTGTATTTAATTAAACTGATAGGACTCGATTTGGAAAGGCACACACCTGTCAATATAAGACCTCACAGCTCACAGTGCATGTCAGACCAAATGAAAATCATGAGGTCAAAAGAACTGGCCAAGGAGCCCGGAGACAGAATCGTGACACATGGTACCGCTCATTACAGTAATGAATATGCAGCTCCACCCCTATGGGAGTGGAGTCGTGTCCATATTCATTACTGTAATGAGCAGTACCATGTGACCACTCAACGCTGGAACAACCTGCTGGTGCCCGGAAAACCAGGGACATGCAGGGACTGCACCAGGAGCAGGTGAGTATGATTTGACAGCTGCCACTCCACCTCCCCTGCTGACCCCTGGGAATGAGTCGAGTATAAGCAGAGAAGGGCAATTTCAGCCTAAAAAAATGGGCTGAAATTCTCGGCTTATACTGGCGTATATACGGTGTATGTATGTATGTATGTATGTATGTATGTATGTATGTATGTATGTATGTATGTATGTATGTATGTATGTATGTATGTATGTATGTATGTATGTATGTATGTATATATATATATATATATATATATATATATATATATATATATATATATATATATATATATATATATCTCTTGCAATGCAGTCCTGTAGCCTGGTTCAGGGTTCTATCAGTCCGGTTGAAAACCTACAAAGTGGTCACCATAGCTACTTGGGACCATACCCCTAAAGCTACATACAAAAAACCGAAAAAATACCCAGATTGGTCTAGGTAGAATAATGAATTAATTATAAAAAAGAAAATATGCATATAAATATATAACTATCCAAGAATACCAATAAGGGAAAAAGGCGGGGTATAAATACAAATTTATGATTTTATTGCATTAAATATAAACAGACAAAAAGGTGATACAATACAGAAAACAGCTGAAGAGAGTCGGCAGTGTGAACATGGATAATGCCGAACAGAGACAATAGAAAAACTGCGTGGCTACCGATACCGCAGCATCAGGTGCAAAAGAAAACTGATAATAGCACCAAAGACACTGCACTGATTAAAGTCTGCCGTCAGAGGTTAAATATAAATATAAATAGGAAAGCATAGTCCACATAGGTGGAGGTAACCATATAATGTAAGTATGAGCAGTCACTAATGCTGGTTACACAATATCCACCGGGCATACTAGACCAACATAATCCTATATTGAAATGCCTTGTGACAAGCTGTAATAGCCGCACAGTGGACTAGACCCTCCGCAAAGTAATGGCCCATTTACCTTCAGACATAGTGCAGGCTGTGTGCTGGGGCGTCGGTGAACCACGCAGAGGCCTCGACGCGCGTTTCACCGTCCTCGGCTTCGTCAGGAGGCGTGGCTTACGAGCGGGGAAGACGGACTATATGTATGGCTGTGAACCCCTAATCAGCGAATCGAAGCGCCACAGTGTATGATGTCCCGCCCAGCGGCGACATCCGGCCGGCGCGCCGCGCCGACGATGGAGAGGAGGACGTGCGTCATCACTCACCATCACCATAGCGACGCGTCCAGCCGGACACACCACCGGAAGAGTACAGCGCACACAGAGGGCGCTTCTGCGCATGTCAAGGTGCAGATGGAAGAAAACTAATACATAAGTATTGCATCAGAAGATCCGTAGTAGAATAATATAAAGTTAGACCGAATATGGTTTAAATTTACTACGGAAAATATAGGTGCCATATACAAGAAGGATAAATCGCACCATAAACTAAATAAGCATATGAATATATAAATGACAAGGAAGAAGATCTAAATAGCCGGCAAGCAGTACCAATGCATTATTAAATATATCTTAATCCCATCCGTAATAATATCAGGGGAATGCAATTGTACATATATATATACAGCCTAAATATAAAGCAAAATAATAAGTACACATTACACCCCGTCAATTATAATAACGGGGGAATATAATGGCAAATAAAATAAACAATAATCTAAATAGACTATAGCCCGTATACATAAACAAGCCGTCAGCATGCACCGGCACTCCATCATCATAATCTCGAAAAAATATGATTATATGAAAATACGGTGAAGAGCAATAATTACATGATGAAAATAAGCAAACCGCACAAATATATGTGATTAAATTATTTATACAGAAAAAGGAAATATAAATAATGACAGATAAGGGCCGTAAATACAGTTAGATCAATCATGTCTTGCTAGAAGATTTCCTTCCCATCCAATAAAATCTGAACTACAGATGCACCACCAAGTTATGCTGACGAGATGTACTAGAGGGTTCCTAGATGATTAGCCATATATCTATAGAAATAGGAAAAAATCCATAAGTGATATAAAAAACAACATATAAAATAATTAAAAACACCAACATAAAAATCCATATGGATTTTTATGTTGGTGTTTTTAATTATTTTATATGTTGTTTTTTATATCACTTATGGATTTTTTCCTATTTCTATAGATATATGGCTAATCATCTAGGAACCCTCTAGTACATCTCGTCAGCATAACTTGGTGGTGCATCTGTAGTTCAGATTTTATTGGATGGGAAGGAAATCTTCTAGCAAGACATGATTGATCTAACTGTATTTACGGCCCTTATCTGTCATTATTTATATTTCCTTTTTCTGTATAAATAATTTAATCACATATATTTGTGCGGTTTGCTTATTTTCATCATGTAATTATTGCTCTTCACCGTATTTTCATATAATCATATTTTTTCGAGATTATGATGATGGAGTGCCGGTGCATGCTGACGGCTTGTTTATGTATACGGGCTATAGTCTATTTAGATTATTGTTTATTTTATTTGCCATTATATTCCCCCGTTATTATAATTGACGGGGTGTAATGTGTACTTATTATTTTGCTTTATATTTAGGCTGTATATATATATGTACAATTGCATTCCCCTGATATTATTACGGATGGGATTAAGATATATTTAATAATGCATTGGTACTGCTTGCCGGCTATTTAGATCTTCTTCCTTGTCATTTATATATTCATATGCTTATTTAGTTTATGGTGCGATTTATCCTTCTTGTATATGGCACCTATATTTTCCGTAGTAAATTTAAACCATATTCGGTCTAACTTTATATTATTCTACTACGGATCTTCTGATGCAATACTTATGTATTAGTTTTCTTCCATCTGCACCTTGACATGCGCAGAAGCGCCCTCTGTGTGCGCTGTACTCTTCCGGTGGTGTGTCCGGCTGGACGCGTCGCTATGGTGATGGTGAGTGATGACGCACGTCCTCCTCTCCATCGTCGGCGCGGCGCGCCGGCCGGATGTCGCCGCTGGGCGGGACATCATACACTGTGGCGCTTCGATTCGCTGATTAGGGGTTCACAGCCATACATATAGTCCGTCTTCCCCGCTCGTAAGCCACGCCTCCTGACGAAGCCGAGGACGGTGAAACGCGCGTCGAGGCCTCTGCGTGGTTCACCGACGCCCCAGCACACAGCCTGCACTATGTCTGAAGGTAAATGGGCCATTACTTTGCGGAGGGTCTAGTCCACTGTGCGGCTATTACAGCTTGTCACAAGGCATTTCAATATAGGATTATGTTGTTCTAGTATGCCCGGTGGATATTGTGTAACCAGCATTAGTGACTGCTCATACTTACATTATATGGTTACCTCCACCTATGTGGACTATGCTTTCCTATTTATATTTAACCTCTGACGGCAGACTTTAATCAGTGCAGTGTCTTTGGTGCTATTATCAGTTTTCTTTTGCACCTGATGCTGCGGTATCGGTAGCCACGCAGTTTTTCTATTGTCTCTGTTCGGCATTATCCATGTTCACACTGCCGACTCTCTTCAGCTGTTTTCTGTATTGTATCACCTTTTTGTCTGTTTATATTTAATGCAATAAAATCATAAATTTGTATTTATACCCCGCCTTTTTCCCTTATTGGTATTCTTGGATAGTTATATATTTATATGCATATTTTCTTTTTTATAATTAATTCATTATTCTACCTAGACCAATCTGGGAATTTTTTCGGTTTTTTCTATCAGTCCGGTGTCTGTGTCATCTCACATCAGTAAACACAAGGTGACAAACGTGAACATCCCATTATAAAGCCTTTTATAAAAGAAAATCCCCACAAAGCTGAGGATAAATATATATGATAAAGAGCCAAATAGACGAGAATAGGAACAGTCAAGCAGGTGCGTATAGGCAATCACATATGTATACTCAGTCTAGACAACATGGCCTCCAAAGGGGGAGAAGGGAAAAAGGGAAGAGAAGATGCACAAGGGGGTACTCTTTCTTCTTTGTATGTGTGATATTTTACCTATTTGGGGTCTTGTCCAGACAAGAGTATTCATTTTTGGGCTACCTTGATACATTCAGGGACCTATACCCAAATGCTGAACTCTGTACGCACTTAATGGCCGTTTTTATTTTCTGTAAGTTGCAGCCCACAGAAAGGGACAGACATCCAGAGAGACCAGAATCCAAGGGAGATGAAGTGGGCGCCATTACACAACATGGGGGCTAATGCGGGGGCCATTAAACAGCCTGGAAGCTAATGCGGGGGCTATTATACAGCCTGTGGACTAATGCAGGGCCAATATACATTATGATAGCTAATGTGAGGCCCATTATACAGTTTGAAGGCTACTGTGGAGGCCAACATACAGTGTGGTGCTACTGTGGGGGGATGTCAAACTGTGGAGTCACAAAGGAGGCATTATTACTATCTGACTAAAGAATCTGCAACTCCTATACAGTCTATGGTGCAACATGATGTTAGTGGATGGTGCAAGACATGATGTTACAGATGTGTTCAATTGGATTCAGGTCTGGGGAAAGGGCAGGCCAGTCCATAGCTTCAATACCTTCATCTTGCAGGAACTGCTGACACACTCTAGCCACGAGGTCTGGCATTGTCCTGCATTAGGAAGAACCCAGGGACAACCACACCAGCATATGGTCTCACAAGAGGTCTGAGCAGGGTCAGACTGGGACTAAAATTCAGCCCTGGCATTTTAAGCTACACAGGCCCACTTGTCACATGGTGACTGTATAATATCTTTGTACACTTGTAGATTACAAGAAGTGAGGGGAGTGTAACACTACTATATAACATATAATCACAGCTGTATCCAGCATTACAGCTCAGTCCTATTTATTGCTTTTAGTTGCAGTACCAAGAAAAGCCGCTACTTTACCTACATAACTGGATCTAGTACATAATGAAGGGATTGATAAGACCAAAGGCTATAGAACCTCATTCTGATGCTCTATATACTTTGCCTACAGCCACTTTTGGTTCCGCTGCGCAGCACGAGACCCGGTGACGCTGAAGAGCGGTGACATCAGTAACGTCACCGCTCTTTAGATATTCGGTGTAACAGGCCAGATTAACCCCCCCGCCCAGAAAATACCCGGGGTTAAAGTGGCCTAGGCCAGATTATACCCCGGGTATATTCTGGCCTTGCCCAAACTATACCCCAGGGTATAAATTGGACTTGTCCAGTTTATACCCCTCTAGACCAGATTATACCCAGGGTATATTCTGGCCTAGCCCACACTATACCCTGGGGTACAAATTGGACTAGTCCAGATTATACCCCTCCAGGTCAGAATATACCCCAGTTACTGTAGATCAGATTTTTCAGCCTTTTGAGAACCATTGAGTGATATAATCAATAAAGGAGCCCCAGGCAGCAAACAAGGCCCCAGGCAGCAAACAAGGCCCCAGGCAGTGCACGGGGCCCAAAGTAGCGCACGGGGCCCCAGGCAGCGCACAGGCGTCCCAGGCAGCACACAGGGCCCCAGGCAGCACACAGGGCCCCAGGCAGCACACAGGGCCCCAGGCAGCACACAGGGCCCCAGGCAGCACACAGGGCCCCAGGCAGCACACAGGGCAGCACACAGGGCACCAGGCAGGGCACAGGGCACCTGGCAGCAGAGGGGTCCCAGGCAGCACAGAGGGGCCAAATGAAGAGCACAGGGGCCCCAAACAGCCCACGGGGCCCAGGCAGCCCACAGGGGCCCCTGGCAGAACACAGGGCCCCAGGCAGAACACAGGAGCCCCAGGCAGCCCACAGGAGCCCCAGGCAGCCCACAGGAGCCCCAGGCAGCCCACAGGAGCCCCAGGCAGCCCACAGGAGCCCCAGGCAGCCCACAGGAGCCCCAGGCAGCCCACAGGAGCCCCAGGCAGCCCACAGGAGCCCCAGGCAGCCCACAGGGGGCAGATACAGTGAGCAAGGGGGTAAGAAATAGCACGCAAGGGGGGAAATAGACAGAGCGCATGTCCCCTGTACGCTGTCTGGGACCCCCTTTGCGATGTCTGGGGCCCTGCTCTTGATTATATCACTCAATCCTGTAAGGCTAGTTTCACATTTGCGTACAGGCGTGCGCATGCGTACATTCACAGTGAAGCCTGTCTTGTAACTTGTTATGTATGTTTCTCCCTGCTCTCTATGATATGCACCTTAAGTTCTCCAGTGTGAGTTCCTATTCTATCCTGATAAGGTATATAAAGTGAACTTGGAACACCTCCAACAAAAAAAAAAGTTTTCCAATTTTGACAACAATGGAAGACCAACTATATGATCAGCTTTTGAGATACACTGCAACAGAACAAAAGTACCATCAGTGGATCTACCTCCAGAGAAACATTCAAATGCTAAGTCCCAGTTTAGACAAACATCTAAGCCATATCGAGCACAGAAAGGGATAATTTACTATGGAAAAAAGGAGGTTCTCACTAAAAGCCGACTGCCAAATATCCTAAAGGCCTGTCACGACAACCCAACTTCCGGTGGCCATTTTGGCAGAGATAAAACATTTGCCAACATTTCTGACCATTATTACTGGAAGGGAATGAAGAATGATGTTTACCAACATGTCAAAGCCTGTCAAAAATGTTTTGTCACATGTCCCAAAATCAGCAAAGAAGCTCCACCACTCACCAGTATACCAGTGCCTGGAAAAGTATGGAGCTTAGTTGGGATTGATATGATCGGTCCTCTTCAGGAAACATCAAACGGTAACAAATATATAGTTGCTGTCAATGATCATTTCTCGACGTGGACTGAAGCAACAGCTGTTCCACACAAGAGTGTCATGTCAGTGGCAAAATTTTTGTACAACATTATTTGCCGCTTAGGCTGTATGGACACTCTGATTAGCGACAAGGGAAGAGAGTTTGTGAACTCGATCATTGACAACCTGATAGGCAGATGAAATGCGGTGATCTGTTTTAAAATGATCTATCACCCACAAACAAATGGCCAGCGGGAACTTGACAATCGAACACTCAAAGAATCTCTTTGCAAGATTGTCAATGACCAAGGAGCCAACTGGGACCAGTTCATCCCTGGTGAAGGAACCAACTGGGACCAGTTCATCCCTGGTGTTTTGTTTACCTATCACACATCTGTGCATGCCTCAACCAAGTGCACTCCATTTCAGGACATGTATGGACGAAAGGCTAAGCTTCCTATTGACCTCAATCCATCAGCAAATGACACTGTGGATGTCATGTCTCTTTCAGATGATGCCAACCCTGATGTGCTAAATACACTCACAACCATTCATAACAGGATCCTCTCAACTTTAAGTACCAACATCCATTCTGCTCAGGAACACCAAAAGTGTGCCTTTGATCGCTGACACAAGAGCAACAAAGAAATCACTGCTGGCACCATTGTTTATATCAAGAATGAATGTCGTATTCATCGCATGGGTTCAAAGATGGCACCACGCTGGGTTGGACCCTACTTAGTTGTGGAATCCTTAACCAAGTGACGAGTAAAACTTAAGAACAATAAGACTGGCAAGAACCTAAGCAACACCTACCATGCCAGCAACCTTAAGATTTACAAGGATGAAGAGACCTCTCTACCACCCGAGTCCCCTGATGACTGTCCCAGTGACTCTGCCACACAGAAACAACAGCAAACCAAGACTTTCAACCCACTACCAAGTTCAGGAAGGAAGTATCTTACCAACACTCTTGACCTTATGTTTAATAGGGTTGTGTACTTTGGAGGCACAAGAGATCTTGGACAACCACGGCGTACATATAAAACCAAAGGTGATGGGAACTGCTATTTTCGGACGATCAACTATTTCCTGACAGGAACAGAGGACAAATACTCGCTTCTCAGAGCTAAAGTCATCCACCACATGAAAACTGACTTGTCCAAAAAACTACAGGGCTACTATAATCAAGATGTGAATGAGTATGTGAACACCTCTGGCATCTCTCGTGATGGAGTCTGGGCAACTGGTGCTGAAATCATGGCCACAGCAAATCTGTTGAGTTGTGACATCGTCATCCACACCAAAGTTGGTGACACCATGGATTGGTTGACCTATCCCGCAAGCTTCAATCTGCAGTCAACAACAGAACATGCACTTTATCTTGAAAACAATTAAAATCATTTTAATGTTATCAGTATTTACTAATCATTTTAATGTTATCAGTGATTACCTTTGAACGTTTATATTGTAGTGTCCTGTCACCAGCCATGTGTACGATTATCAGCCGAAAGCCTCTCTGGAACCAATAATCGCCCCATGTAAAAGTACCTTTATAAGTTGAAGTTTCAGAATGTTATAACTTATTATATCCTGAACAGTTTTTTTATGAACAGTCAAGGTTTTCAGGTTGAAGTAAAAAAAAAGTGTGTTTAGAGTTTTAACCCCTTCACCCCCAAGGGTGGTTTGCACGTTAATGACCAGGTCAATTTTTACAATTCTGACCACTGTCCCTTTATGAGGTTATAACTCTGGAACGCTTCAACGGATCCTGGTGATTCTGACATTGGACTTCATGATAGTGGTAAAATTTCTTTCACTGACCCGTAGAAAAGGAACTGAGCGGCACTCGATGTGTTAATCTTCACAGGCAGTAACAATGTGAGAGACGTCTTGGCATAAACTTCAAGCCACCAGTCTGTATATTTGCAGATGCTGAGTGGTGCTTAGCATATAAAGTAAACAAACTTTCCAACTTGTGAATAACAAAAGATGCAGCACTCACCAGATTCTTGCTGAGGGTAGTGTCTTTTATTCACTTTGAACGATGTAAGACATATTATACGGAGAGGCGGCCTCTCCGTATAATATGTCTTACATCGTTCAAAGTGAATAAAAGACACTACCCTCAGCAAGAATCTGGTGAGTGCTGCATCTTTTGTTATTCACAAGTTGGTAAAATTTCTTTGCTATTACCTGCGTTTATTTGTGAAAAAAACGGAAATTTGGCGAAAATTTCACGATTTTCCAACTTTGAATTTTTATGCAATTAAATCACAGTGATATGTCACACAAAAAACTTTATAAGTAACATTTCCCACATGTCTACTTTACATCAGCACAATTTTGGTACCAAAATTTTTTTTTGTTAGGGAGTTATAGGGGTTAAAATTTGACCAGAAATTTCTCATTTTTACACCATTTTTTTTTTTAGGGACCACATCTCATTTTAAGTAGTTTTGAGGGGTTTATATGATAGAAAATAACCAAGTGTGACACCATTCTAAAAACTGCACCCCTCAATGTGTTCAAAACCACATTCAAGAAGTTTATTAACCCTTCAGGTGTTTCACAGGAATTTTTGGAATGTTTAAATAAAAATGAACATTTAACTTTTTTTCACACAAAATTTACTTCAGCTCCAATTTGTTTCATTTTACCAAGGGTAACAGGAGAAAATGGACCCCAAAAGATGTTGTACAATTTGTCCCGAGTACGCCGATACCCCATATGTGGGGGTAAACCACTGTTTGGGCGCATGACAGAGCTCGGAAGCGAAGGAGCGCCATTTGACTTTTCAATACAAAATTGACTGGAATTGAGATGGGACGCCATGTTGCGTTTGGAGAGCCCCTGATGTGCCTAAACATTGAAACCCCCCACAAGTGACACCATTTTGGAAAGTAGACCCCCTAAGGAACTTATCTAGAGGTGTGGTGAGCACTTTGACCCACCAAGTGCTTCACAGAAGTTTATAATGCAGAACCGTAAAAATAAATAATCATATTTTTTCACAAAAATTATCTTTTCGCCCCCAATTTTTTAATTTTCCCAAGGGTAAGAGAAGAAATTGGACCCCAAACGTTGTTGTACAATTTGTCCTGAGTACGCTGATACCCCAATATGTGGGGGTAAACAACTGTTTGGGCGCATGGGAGAGCTCGGAAGGGAAGGAGCGCCGTTTGACTTTTCAATGCAAAATTGACAGGAATTGAGATGGGACGCCATATTGCGTTTGGAGAGCCACTGATGTGCCTAAACATTGAAACCCCCCCACAAGTGACACCATTTTGGAAAGTAGACCCCCTAAGGAACTTATCTAGATGTGTGGTGAGCACTTTGACCCATCAAGTGCTTCACAGAAGTTTATAATGCAGAGCCGTAAAAATGAAATAAAATTTTTTTCCCACAAAAATTATTTTTTAGCCCCCAGTTTTGTATTTTCCCGAGGGTAACAGGAGAAATTGGACCCCAAAAGTTGTTGTCCAATTTGTCCTGAGTACACTGATACCCCATATGTGGGGGGGGGGGGGGGAAACCACTGTTTGGGCGCATTGGAGGGCTCGGAAGGGATGGAGCGCCATTTTGAATGCAGACTTAGAATGGTCTGCAGGCGTCACATTGCGTTTGCAGAGCCCCTAATGTACCTAAACAGTAAAAAAAACCCACAAGTGACACCATTTTGTAAAGTAGACCCCCTAAGGAACTCATCTAGATGTGTTGTGAGAGCTTTGAACCCCCAAGTGTTTCACTACAGTTTATAACGCAGAGCCGTGCAAATAAAAAATATTTATTTTTCCACAAAAATTTTTTAGCCCCCAGTTTTGTATTTTTCCAAGGGTTACAGGAGAAATTGGACCCTAAATAATGTTGTCCAATTTGTCCTGAGTACGCCGATATCTGATATTTGGGGGGGAACCACCGTTTGAGCGCATGGGTTCCTTCAAGAACTGCCAGATATAGTGCTGAAGCCGGACGGATAAAGGTGGCAACATCGTTGTCTGGCCAAAGCAAATGTATGAGAGGGAAGCTTTTAAACAACTCAATAATACCGTCTGTTATAGGAAATTAACCTATAATCCCCTCTCTGCATTTGTCTCTAAATTAGAATCCATCATAAAAAGGGCCCTGGACAACGAGGTTGTCACCAAAGACCTGGCTTCGGCACTTATGGTAAAGAAGCCTACCATTCCTACTCTTTACCTCTTACCGAAAATACATAAAGACGCACTGGTGCCACCCGGTCGACCTATCGTGTCTGGGAGGGGGAATTTCCTTGAGCGAGTCAACGGATGGATTGACTATTATCTACAGCCACTTGTGTCCTCCTTGCCTTCGTTCCTCAAGGATACTGGGGATTTTTTGCGCAGGGTCGATGGACTGTGTTTTGAGAGTGACTCTTCTAGCTTCTGTGGACGTTGAATCCCTCTACACCAATATTAGACATCAGGACGGCATTAAAGCGGTTCGATTCTGGATTCTTCCAATCTTGCTTTACCGTTGAGGGATCTCATCCTGGAGCTACTCAAGTTCACTCTCACACACAATTTTTTTGTGTTCAAGGGTTCCTTCTACCTACAGATCCAGGGGACAGCCATGGGGGCGGCTTTTGCGCCCTCCTATGCCAACCTGTTCCTGGGTCTGTGGGAGAGGGACCTATTCCTGTCCGACAAACAGGGGTCGATTGAGCGTGTTCTGTTATGGGCACGCTATATCGACGATATCTTCTTTGTCTGGCAGGGCACCTCCATCAACCTTGCGCAATTCATCTCAATTTTGAACAACAATGACCTGAATATACGCCTCATCCCGGTGTGGGATATGAGGAAGATTGACTTCTTGGATGTCACGATTTGTAAGGATGCGGGGGGGTATGATTCAAACGGACATTTTCAGGAAGCCTACCGCTACCAATACCCTCCTGCAAGCCTCATCGTGCCATCCTTCCATATAATTAGAGCTATCCCTGTCGGTCAATTTCTGCGCCTTAGACGCATTTGCTCCAGCGAACAGGACTTTGAGGTTCGTGCTAAGGAGCTAAGACTGCGTTTTCTAGCGAGGGGGTATAGTGGACGTAGCCTGAAAAAAGCCTACCATCGAGCAAAACACTCAGACCGTGATGGTCTCCTCTATGGGAGGGCTAAGACAAGTCCCAGGATGAGTAATCAGATAAGATTTATTACATCATTTCATCCCCAACATATGGATATGCGGGCAGCGATGAAGAGAGCATGGCCAATTTTACAAGCTGACCCAATTATAAATAAGTTTCTTCCGGCCCATCCGTTACTTACGTTCCGGAGGGCCAGAAACCTTAGGGATCAGCTCACACATAGTCACTATGTTGGCCAGCCAGTGACCACATTCCTCAGCAGTGCTGCTCTGCGGAGTGGATGTACCCCTTGTGGCAAATGTGTTGCCTGCCCGAATATTGAGCGTTGCTCCTCTTTCTCGAACTCAGATGGCACTAAGAATTACATCATTAAAAAATATATATCATGTACCTCTAGGTACGTGATATATTATGCCACCTGTCCTTGTGGTCTGATTTATGTTGGTTTGACCACAAGGCAGCTCAAAGTTAGAGTTAGGGAGCATGTTCTGGGTATACAGGCAGCGGTCGAATGCAAGGATGTTACTACGCTTAAAACATTGCCCAGGCATTTCAGGGACTTCCACTCTTGCGATGCAGCACTGCTGAGGGTAAGGGGTATTGATCTCATTATTAGGGGGGTGCATTGTCCAAACGTCTTGCTCAATTAGAGACAAGGTGGATATGGACTATGCGCACCATCCACCCGGATGGGCTGAATGAGAACATTTCATTCGCCCCATTTTTGTGATCCACTCTTTGATGCGTGTCATATGGGTATCGTGATTCACGGCCTGGCTTTTATTTTTATTGTATTACATTATGTGTGTTGTCTGTGTGTTTATTTTATTTATTTGCATTATTTAGCACTTGGATACCTTGAATATTGAAGTGTTTACGCATTCGTGAGAATTCTTCTATCAAGTGCTTCTGCGTGTCAATATCGTCTGTCGGCTGCTTTATATTTATATGTGTTGTTCATAGTGTTGGTATCTATATGTATATGTTATATTTTCATTATTAGTGGTGTTTAATATATGGGGTACAATATATCTCATATGGGTCATTTTTTAATGTTTAATATGTGACATTTGTATTTAACGTTTAATGTTTGTATTGATTATTGTATACATAGTTTCAGTTTTGTTTAATCACTTTGGGATTAATATTAATATTGTAGTCATTCATTGGTGATTGTGGCATTACCTTTTTGTATTCCGCTGCACAGCATTTTGTGTTTTGTTCAACTTTGTAGTACCCTTTCAAATGTTCCCTTACTATTGCCCTATTTCAATATGGCGCCGATATTAGTTTTTATCTGTGTGCGCATGCGCCTGGTTGCTTGGCGGTGTGAGCGCTCCTTCTTGCCGTCCGGCATGTGATCACGTGGGGCCCTGCGTGTTTCCGGTGCTAGTGGCCATCTTGGATGTCGCTCGTGCTGCCCGGCATTTAGGTGCGGCGGTTGGATAGTTTACACAATTCCGCATATGGCGGTATATAAGTCACACTGTATAGATGGTATACTTACCCCCTGATGAAGGAGCAGTTTGCTCCGAAACGCGCGTCGGGTCCAGACGCTCTTCCTATTTGCTGATCCTGCAGGTGTTAGGTACGTAAAAATGCCGATATGACAATTACACGGCAATGTTATGTATAATGCCCCCCATGTCTAGACATGACATACATGACATACATAACAGTGCCTAGGCACTGATCTATTGCACTGTTTCTAATCACATGGGTATTTACTTTAATATATCGTACCTCTGCAAGTGATCTGGCTATAGGTTGGTGTTTTGGCCCCGTTTTTGCTTGGCCGAGTTTACATGCATGCCCTCTTTCCCTGTGCCATACTGCCTTTTTTGTCTGCTCATAAACGTGAAAAATCTGATCTTTAATATGCTTTAATCTTTAATATACTCAAGAATGGGGCCACAGACATCACACAGGGGTCCCAAACAGCACACATGGGATCCCAGACAGCGTGCAGGGGGCAGAGACAGCGAACAGGGGCCCTGCGCGCTGTCTCTTCCCCCCCTTGCACACTGTCACTTCCCTCTCCCTTGTGCACTGTCTATGCCCACCTGTGCGCTGCCTGGGGCCCTGTGCGCTGCTTGGGGCCCCGTGCGCCGACTGTGGCCCCTATGGTCTGCCTGGGGCCTCTGTTTGCTGCCTGGAGCCCTATGCACTGCCTGGGGCCATGTACGTTGCCTGGGGCCCTTGTGCACTGCCTTGGGCCCCTTTGCACTGCCTGGAGCCCTGTTTGCTGCTTGGGGCCCCGTGCGCCGACTGTGGCCCCTATGGTCTGCCTGGGGCCTCTGTTTGCTGCCTGGAGCCCTATGCACTGCCTGGGGCCATGTACGTTGCCTGGGGCCCTTGTGCACTGCCTTGGGGCCCTGTGCGCTGCCTGTGGCCCCTGTGCGCTGCCTGTGGCCCCTGTGCGCTGCCTGTGGCCCCTGTGCGCTGCCTGTGGCCCCTGTGCGCTGCCTGTGGCCCCTGTGCGCTGCCTGTGGCCCCTGTGCGCTGCCTGTGGCCCCTGTGCGCTGCCTGTGGCCCCTGTGCGCTGCCTGGAGCCCTATGCACTGCCTGGGGCCATGTACGTTGCCTGGGGCCCTTGTGCGCTGCCTAGGGCCCCTTTGCACTGCCTGGAGCCCGTGCGCTGCCTGGGGCCCCTGTGCGCTGCCTGGGGCCCCGTGCGCTGCTTGGGGCCCCTGTGCGCTGCTTGGGGCCCCTGTGCGCTGCCTGGGGCCCCGTGCGCTGCTTGGGGCCCCGTGCGCTGCTTGGGGCCCCGTGCGCTGCTTGGGGCCCCGTGCGCTGCCTGTGGCCCCTGTGCACTGCCTAGGGCCCCTGTGCACTGCCTAGGGCCCCATGCACTGCCTAGGGCCCCATGCGCGCTGCCTGGGGCCCCTGTGCACTGCCCGGAGCCCCTGTGCACTGCCCGGAGCCCCGTGGGCTGCCCGGGGCCCCTGTGTGCTGCCCGGGGCCCTGTGCGCTACCTGGAGCCCCTGTGCGCTACTATTAAGAATTTCACTCAATGGTTCTCAAAAGCCTGAAAAATCTGATCTACAGTAGCTGGGGTATATTCCTCCATAGTCCTCCATATAGTATAATACATTCCCCATAGTCCTCCATATATTAAAATACACTGCAATTCCTCCATATAGTATAATACATTCCTCATAGTGCTTCATATAGTATAATGTATTCCCCATAGTCCTCGATACAGTATAATGCAGCCCACATATAGTATAATGACGCCACCCCAGAGTATAATGCAGCCACCCCACAGAATATATTGCAGCCCAAGTATAATGTAACACCCAGAGAATATAATACAACCCCTGCATATATAATATATGGTAGCCCCCTCATAGAGCATAACGCAGCCCCCCATAGAATATAATGTAGCCCCTCCATAGAATATAATACAGCCCCCCCCCACAGAATGTAATGCAGCCAGCCCCCGTATAATGTAATGCAGCACAGCCCCCATAGAATGTAATGCAGCAAAGCCCCCATAGAATGTAATGCAGCAAAGCCCCCATAGAATGTAATACTGCACAGCTCCCATAGAATGTAATGCAGCCAGCCCCCATAGAATGTAACACAGCCAGCCCCGATAGAATGTAACACAGCCAGCCCCGATAGAATGTAATACTGCACAGCCCCCAAAGAATGTAATACAGCCCCCCAATAGCCCCACAATCCAGTTATCACTCGTTGATATATTTAAAAAAAACAAACAAAAAAACAAACAAACACTCTCCTCAAATCTACTCGTGCCCCGCGCTGCTCCCGGCTCAGGTCTCAGCAGCTACAGTCTGCCCGCCTGACACACAGCAGGTACGTCATATCATCGCACACCCACAGTGTCAGAGGCAGAGCATGGGAATGATGGGAGAGGAAGCGACAGCAGACGCTCTCTCCTCCATCATTGCATTCAACTGTACTGGCGTCATAGACGCCGGTATAGTTGAATGCGGTGGCGCTGGCAGTCTGGCCCTGATTACTATGCAAGAGACACAGTGATGGCACTATTATGTGGAGAAGTATGAGGAGCATTGCTTTTGTGCCACACAGGAGGTGTAGTAATAGGGACACATACGGCAGCGGCTCAGTACTGGGGTATCAGCATGATAAGGAGTTTGTGCAGGTCGTTGTTGTAATCTCTGCAGGTGAGTCCTGGCTGGAGAAGTAGGCATGTTGGTCTGAGCAAGATGGAAAAGGCTGGATAAGTTAACGGTTCCATAAGAATGAACGTCATCTGTAAGTCACTACCTGTAAATGTGCTATGGCGGTAGTGTTCGCCTGTGTTTACTGATTCACTTTCAGTTACAGCAGGATCATCTGCTGATGTTCCTCTATACCCCTGATTAAAGTGTGCCACCATAGAAGGCACACACTTTAAGGGTAATCAAGGGTTAGGGGCCCACTCGGATGGTTTGACCAACCCCCCCCCCGAGCTGAACCCCTTAGTTATGCCTCTGGTTTACCATATTACCTCCCAAAGACATCCCTTTAGTAATAGGTTAATAATAGTAATAGGTTATTAATAACATTTATAGAAAAGTTAATTAAAGTACCATTCATTTATTAAATAATTGTATTGAATAATGGGGGGAAGGTGTAACACGATTGACACCATCTACATTCCTATTCTATTAGATTAGGAACACAATTCACAAGAAAGATACAGGCTAAACAAGCATTTTTGGTTTAAAGAGACTCACTGCAGGAATTAAGTACAGTCATTGATAGACCATTATTTTTAATCTTTAAAGACTCCATAATAACAGGGTCTGTACCACAGGACTGGCGTATAGCAAATGTGGTGCCAATATTCAAAAAGGGGACAAAAACTGAACTCGGAAATTTTAGGCCAGTAAGCTTAACCTCTACTGTGGGTAAAATCCTGGAGGGCATTCTAAGGGATGCTATTCTGAAGTATCTGAAGAAGAATAACCTCAGGACCCAGTATCAGCACGGGTTTACTAGGGACCGTTCATGTCAGACTAATTTGATCAGCTTCTATGAAGAGGTAAGTTCCGGACTGGACCAAGGGAACCCAGTAGATGTAGTGTATATGGACTTTTCAAAAGCTTTTGATACGGTGCCACACAAAAGGTTGATACATAACATGAGAATAATGGTGATAGGGGAAAATATGTGTAAGTGGGTTGAGAGCTGGCTCAGGGATAGGAAACACAGGGTGGTTATTAATGGAGCACACTCGGACTGGGTCGCGGTTAGCAGTGGGGTACCACAGGGGTCAGTATTGGGCCCTCTTCTTTTTAACATATTAATGACCTTGTAGGAGGCATGCAGAGTATAACTTCAACATTTGCAGATGACACTAAACTGTGCAGGGTAATCAATACAGAGGACGACAATTTTTTATTACAGGATGATTTATGTAAACTAGAAGCTTGGGCTGATAAATGGCAAATGAGCTTTAATGGGGATAAATGTAAGGTCATGCACTTGGGTAGAAGTAATAAAATGTATAACTATGTGCTTAATTCTAAAACTCTGGGCAAAACCGTAAATGAAAAAGACCTGGGTGTATGGGTGGATGACAAACTCATTCAGTGGCCACTGTCAGACAGCTGCTACAAAGGCAAATAAAATAATGGGATGCATTAAAAGAGGCATAGATGCTCATGAGGATTACATAATTTTACATCTATACAAGTCACTAGTTCGACCACACTTAGAATACTGTGCACAGTTCTGGTCTCCGGTGTATAAGAAAGCCATAGCTGAACTAGAGCGGGTGCAGAGAAGAGCGACCAAGGTTATTAGAGGACTGGGGGGTCTGCAATACCAAGATAGGTTATTACACTTGGGGCTATTTAGTTTGGAAAAACAAAGACTAAGGGGTAATCTTATTTTAATGCATAAATATTTGAGGGGACAGTACAAAGACCTTTCTGATGATCTTTTTAATCATAGACCTGAGACAGGGACAAGGGGGCATCCTATACGTCTGGAGGAAAGAAGGTTTAAGCATAATAACAGACGCGGATTCTTTACTGTAAGAGCAGTGAGACTATGGAACTCTCTGCCGTATGATGTTGTAATGAGTGATTCATTACTTAAATTTAAGAGGGGACTGGATGCCTTTCTTGAAAAGTATAATGTTACAGAGTATATACACTAGATTCCTTGATAGGGCGTTGATCCAGGGAACTAGTCTGACTGCAGTATGTGGTGTCGGGAAGGAATTTTTTTCCCCAATGTGGAGCTTACTCTTTGCCACATGGGTTTTTTTTTGCCTTCCTCTGGATCTACATTTTAGGGCATGTTAGGTTAGGCTATGGGAATTAGATGGACTTAAAGTCTTCCTTAGTAAACCCGTGCTGATACTGGGTCATGAGGTTATTCCTCTTCAGATACTCCAGTATAGCATCTCTTAGAAAACCCTCCAAGATTTTACCCACAGTAGAGGTTAAGCTTACTGGCCTACTGTAGGGGAAGCGAAGATCTGCAGATGTGTTTGTAATCACACTCAGTTCAGCTGTACTCCCTCAAAAAGTTATATGGGATAGAACACATTTTTCTTAAAGTTCAATGCATGTGAACCAGATTCATTAGCAATTAATCAGTTTAAAACTAAATACATACCTCTGTAGTCTGCTCCTGGAAAGCGTAAAGAATTCCATCAATCAACTGCTCTTCCAACTTATGGTCAATATCTGCAGCTCCAAGATTTCCCATAATTTTTTCAATAGTTTCCATAACCATTTTTCTGTATTGCTCTGCTTCATCTTTTAGGTCATCAACAATTCTAGAAATTATTTCTGCAGCTCCCACTTTGTTTGCAAGCTCAACAGTTGTGTCCACCAACTTAAAACAAAAACAGGAAACAAATTACATTGGAAAAGTTTTTAAAAAAGGTTAAGGAATGGGATTAGAAGAAAAAAAAATAATGTGTGCTTACCTGTCTATAGTTTCTTCTGTCTAGAGCCATTCTATGCTGCCAGAAGTGCTTAAAAAATGGGGGCAGAATTTCTGTCTTTATGTAATTTGCTTCTACACCATCAGTTCCACAGCACTGCTTGACAACCTGCAAAAACAATCATTTGTAAAAGTTACTTATAAAAGTGCATATACAGCTCTGGCAAAAATTAAGAGACCACTGCAAAATGTTCAGTTTGTCTGATTTTTCTCTTTATAGGTATGAGTGTTGAGGAGAGCCATAAAATCAAATACTTAATTAACCTCAAGACATAAGAGATTGAGAGAATCAACCCATAACATGTATTGTTTAACCTTACATAAGCTTTCTCAGATCAAAGTGAGACACTAAAGATGGCTGCCATTTCCTGTTTCACCACACTATGTGCTGATATCCAAGATGATCAGTGAGACCCTAAAAATGGCTGCCATTTCCTTTTTCAGCACATCATGTGCTGATATCCAAGAGGACGCCCACCCTGATGACCTCATGGATCCGCCCACGGACTTGCTCATTGCCCAACCCACTAACCAATGGAATACATCCGATCACTCCCATTTTAGAGATAACCGAGCCCCCCTTACAGGAGTTATATAAACCTGTGTTCTGACTAAATAAAGCCCCTTGGAGCTGAGCCATAGATTGATCAAGGAGAGTTTACATCTGACTGTGTGTTGTCATATGTTATTTCTTTAGTGCGCACCTGATCAATATCCATTAGGCCAGGAGTAGGCAACTGAATTGAACATTTTATTAATTGTTCAACCCAACATGAGTAAAATGTAAATGTATTTATTCTATAAACTTCTGACAATGTCTCCTAATTTCCAACAGGAAAGAGATAGAGAATATATTATATATATATATATATATATATATATATATATATATAGATAGATAGATAGATAGATAGAGAGAGAGATAGGATAGATAAATATGTATATATATATCAGTTAACCATTAAAGGGTATCTACCACTGAGGACTCAATTCTAAATATTTTCCTAATTTCCAAGCAATACATTTTGTTTTTGCTTTTTTATGAAAAGGAGAAATGGTCAAAATTAAAAAAAACAAACAAACCAAAAAAACAAACAAACCAGTGCTTTCAGACCTTAAATAATGCAAATAAAACAAGTTCATAATTATTTAGAAGTAACAATACTAATGTTTTAACTCAGGAAGAGCTCAGAAATCAATATTTTGCGGAATAACCATGATTTTTAATCACAGCTTTCATGCGTCTTGGCATGCTTTCCACCAGTCTTTCACACTGCTTCTGGCGCAAAAATTTAAGCAGTTCTTAGTGACTATCCATCATCCTCTTGATTACATTCCAGAGGTTTTCAATTGGGTTCAGGTCTGGAGATTGGACTGACCATGACATGGGTTTGATGTGGTGGTCTCTTAATTTTGCCAGAGCTGTATAGTATAGTATAAAAAAGAAAGAAAGAAAAAAAAAAAAAAAAAACGAAGTACAAAAGCTGCACCTTAAGGACAATCTTCTTCATTTCTTCATCAGGAGACTGAAACTCTCTGATTAAAATCAACATCACTTCTCTAGTATAGTAGTTTGCATACTCTGCATCCATGAGAGGAATGAGGTATCCGATAGCCTTTAAGAATGCAGCAAGACCCTGTTATGGACAAAAACATAAAAACTTAGACCCTGTCTGCATACCTGTAGGAAAATTCACAAAATCAAAATATTACTTGTACCTTTCCTCTATGCTGTCGAATACCCTTCCATAGAGGCTTCAGAACGGAATCAAACGATTCAATGCCATATGGAGTGGCCGCTTCCGCTAAAGCTGCAATAGCCAAAGCACTGATTGTACGAACTTTTTGTTGCTCATCAACCAATCCTTAAAAAGGAGAAAAGCAAATGGTTCAAGTCATGTAAACAAAATTAAAGCACCAACAATAACTAGTGCTGTTGTAGGAAATTATCCCTAGGGCAGAGAATTTGATTCACAGAATAAGAAAAACCGCGATTCAAAATGTGATATTAAAGAAAAACAAAAGGAAAACCTTGTTAGGGCGAGTTCACAGGTTGCACAAATATCTTGTTGTAGTAGACTATGGGTGCTTTCACACAATGTCTTTCAAAAAAATTATGCATTTTTTTTACTATTCTAGAATTTGTGTGAAAAATTCTGCCGATGTTTGCTAGAGTCAAAAGTGTAATAGTAAAAGGTAATAAACACTGATGAATAAATATATATATTTTTTTACTTACTGCAAGGCTGTGTCACCCGTTGCTTTTTTACTGCCTTTCTCTGCAGACAAAACAGGATCTCTAGGCAGTAAAAAAAACTGCAGACAAAAAGCAGCTTTCGCTGGGCTTTTTTGCTACTTTTTTTAGGATCTCAAAGTTAAGCTTTGCTTCCACCATACAAGCATGAACAATGATAGGTGTTAGGCCACCCATGCAGTTTTTGGGAAAAAAAAGGGCAACTTCATCAAATTAAGTGCAAAAATAACGTATGTCTGAAAAAAATAGTTACTTCTGAACAAAAAAGTTAATGTGTTCATAGAAAAAATACACAATTGCAAATGTAAAAACAGCTGGATGAAGATGAATTTGTCAGGAACAGTTTACCGAAGACATTTTATAGGTCGCGCACTGTTTACTTTCAAACATTGGTCAGCCCTTGTTCAATCGTACACATTGGCCAGGCATTGTTTATTTGAAATATCACCAATTTAATTAAACTGTACTAATACTAACTGCCATGCTCAAGTGATGATACCAAGATATTTTTTCTAACCTGAGAAAAATCACAAAAATGGTTTTTTTCACTAAAAATGGAAGGCACATTTTTTGCCGCTTTTTGCACTTACTCTTTGCTTTTATGGGTGAAAAAAGCACAGCAAAAACGCTGAAAAATGACATGCTGCAGTTTTCCAATTCAGTCTAAAAAAACAAAATATGTGTGCGTGAGATTTCTAAAATCTCAGCTTTTACTGGTACTGTAAGAATCAGCTTTTAATTTTAAGCAGCAAAAATGCAACATGTGAACATAGCCTTAAATGGTTTCTCTGAGTCTTCACTGGGGGACACAGAACCATGGGACAGTCTGCTGCCATCTGGAGGCTGACACTATTATTGTAATTACGGTAAACAAAATTGGCTTGTTCACAGCAGAATAAATCATGCCTGCTAGAGCAGGCTTCCTCAGTTTTGTGAGGAGAAAAGAATTAAAAGGCAAAGAAAAATAACAAATTACATACATAAATTTAAAAACACACACTGGAAATAATCTCTGTAAGGTGCACATAAGCTTAATGTTTTTTTCTTGCTTTTGTATTTAGTTTTTTGTTTTATTATATTTGTATCGCTTTACAGCTTATGTTTTGTGCTTGATCTTATTTAACCTTAATTGTCAATATGTTCATTCAAATCTCCATGTTTAAGTGTTACCAATTTGAAAATCCATTAAGACCCTTTTTATGGGTCAATCTTTGCAATCTATTAGGGTTGTTTTCGGGTATTTGATCCAGAATAATTAATTTAAAGGTTGGTGGGGTCCTTGTTGTGTTCCATAAGGAAATGTCTGGATAGGCCATGACATGCATTGCCTGTTTTGAGGTTATGCCTATTCCCGTTGATCCAATTGTGCGTTTTTTTGTGTCGTACGTCCTACATACTGTAAGTTACAACTGCACTCGATTAGGCAAATTACAAAATCAGAGTTGGTGTCAAAGTAATGTTAAATGGGAAATGTTTCTCCCGTGGAATTGGAGGAAAAAGATTTTTCTCCATGTGTAATTATTTTACAACAAAGACAGTTCTTTGTATTACACAATTCGCACCCTGGGATTTTTGAAGGTCTGGAAGGAAAAGAAGAATGTGATTATTTGGATCTTCATTTGCTTGGCGGTACTTGTTTTTTAAATTTATGTTTCTGCAAAAAATTATGTTGGGTTGGCTGATCAAGTTCCCTGATGATATTAGATCATTCATCAAAAGCATCCAGTATTTGGACAAGACCTATCTTATCTTAATGTGATTAACACATCTGTCCTAATTTATGATTGGTGCATACCACTTCAAAATGTATACAATGCAACAACTTGAAAACAGAGCCTCACAAGTAAGAAGAGATATATGCTAAGAATATATTAAAATATTTCATTTTATTTGAATACTAGCTGAAGAGCCCGGCGTTGCCTGGGCATAGTAAATATCTGTGGTTAGTTATAGCACCTCAATTCTCTTATCTTCCCATCACGCCTCTCATTTTCCCCCTCACACCTCATTTTCCCCCTCACTCCTCATTCCCCCCTAACACTTGTCATTTCGACCTCACATCTGTCATTTTCCGATCACTCCACTATCTTCCCTCACTCCTCTCATTTTGCACTCACACCTTTTCATTTTCACCTCACATCCCTCATTTTCACCTCACACCTCATTTTCCCCTCAGTATATACATGTTTGTCATCTCCTTTATATATAGTATACACCTGTATGTCATCTCCTGTATATAGTATATACCTGTATGTCATCTCCCCTGTATATAGTATACACCTGTATGTCATCTCCCCTGTAAATAGTATATATCTGCTGTATGTCATCTCCTCCTGTATATTGTATATACCTATGTGTCATCTCCTCAAGTATGTAGTATATACCTGTATGTCATCTCATCCTCTATATAGTATATACCTGTATGTCATCTCCTGTATATAGTATATACATGTAGGTCATCTCCCCTGTATATAGTATATACCTGCTGTATGTCATCTCCTCTATATACCTGTGTCATCTCCTCTTTTATATAGTATATACCTGTATGTCATCTCCTCCTGTATATAGTATATACCTGTATGTCATCTCCCCTGTATATAGTATATATGTGTGTGTCATCTCCCCTGTATATATTATATACCTGTGTGTCATCTCCTCCTGTATATAGTATATATCTGTGTCATCTCCTCCTGTATTAGACCTCGTTCACATGTTATTTGCTCAGTATTTTTACCTCAGTATTTGTAAGCTAATTTGGCAGCCTGATAAATCCCCAGCCAACAGGAAGCCCTCCCCCCTGGCAGTATATATTAGCTCACACATACACATAATAGACAGGTCATGTGACTGACAGCTGCCGTATTTCCTATATGGTACAGTTGCTGCTCTTGTAGTTTGTCTGCTTATTAATCAGATTTTTATTTTTGAAGTATAATACCAGACTTGTGTGTGTTTTAGGGCGAGTTTCATGTGTCAAGTTGTGTGTGTTGAGTTGCGTGTGGCAACATGCATGTAGCGACTTTTGTGAGATGAGTTTTGTGTGGAGACATGCGTGGAGCAACTTTTTGTGTGTCGAGCTGCATGTGACAGGTTAGTGTAGCAAGTTGTGTGCAGCAAGTTTTGCGCGTGGCGAGTTTTATGTGTGGTGCGTTTTGAGCATGTGCAAGTTTTGTGTGAGGCAACCTTTGCATGTTTTGCAACTTTTGTGCATGTGACAATTTTTCCGCGTGTGCAAGTTTTGCGTGTGGAGAGTTTCCCATGAGGTGAGTTTTGCACGTGTGGCGAGTTTTGCGTGAGCCTAGTTTTGCATTTGGCGAGTTTTGCGCGTGGTGAGTTTTGAGCGGCGACTTTTTTGTTTCGACTTTTGTGTGGCGAGGTTGGTGTATGTGTGGTGAAATGTGTGCTGAGGGTGATATATGTGTTCAAGCACGTGGTAGTGTGTGGCGTATTTTGTGTGTGTTCATATCCCCGTGTTTGGTGAGTAGTATCCCATGTCGGGGCCCCACCTTAGCAACTGTACGGTATATACTCTTTGGCGCCATTGCTCTCATTCTTTAAGTCCCCCTTGTTCACATCTGGCAGCTGTCAATTTGCCTCCAACACTTTTCCTTTCACTTTTTCCCCCAATATGTAGATAGGGGAAAAATTGTTTGGTGAATTGGAACACGCGGGGTTAAAATTTTGCCTCACAACATAGCCTATGACGCTCTCAGGGTCCAGACATGTGACTGTGTAAAATTTTGTGGCTGTAGCTGCGACGGTGCAGATGCCATACCCGGACATACACACACACATTCAGCTTTATATATTAGATATTAAAATATATTCAATTAGAAACAGGGAAAGCCTGAGTGATCACACAAGATATGGAGCAAAATCTCTAATGAAACCATGTATAACATCAACATTTTTCTTCTTACGTCCAATGCTGCAATTTAGATACTATGAATAAAATGCAGATGCAATAATATATACCAAAATCTAAAGTGCAGTGCAGATCCTTATGTAAAGTTATTGCTGTCTGAATAAACAATGTTGCAAACAAAAATGAAAAGCAACATCTATGTGGATTTTAACCCCACAACCCCTGGAGCTTTTCGGTTTTGCGTTTTCACTTTTTGCTCCCCTACTTCCCAATATGGTCAATATGGCCCTGTAAGGGCTTGTTTTTTTGCGGGACGAGTTGTACTTTTGAATGACACCATTGGTTTTGCCATGTCGTGTACTAGAATGTGCAGTGAAATTGCAACAAAAAGTGCAATCCCACACTTGTTTTTTGTTTGGCGTTTTTACTAGGCTTACTAAATGCTAAAACTGACCTGCCATTATGATTGTCCAGGTCAATTCGAGTTCATAGAGACCAAACATGTCTAGGTTCTATTTTTATCCAAGTGGTGAAAAAACATTCCAAACTTTATGGGGGAAAAAAAATGCGCAATTTTCCGATACCCGTTGCATCTCCATTTTTCATGATCTCGGGTGGGCGAGGGCTTATTCTTTGTGTGCCGCGCTGTCGTTTTTAACCCCTTCCAGACCCGTGACATGAGTCATGAAAGTCTGTGCCAATCTGACCTGTGACGCATATGCTGTGTCACAGAATGATCGCGTTCCTGCAGGCCGGGTGAAAGGGTTAACTCCAATTTCACCCGACCTACAGGAACAGGGGGAGTGGTACTTCAGCCCAGGGGGGGGTGGCTTGGCCACCCCCGTGGCTACGATCGCTCTGATTGGCTGTTGAAAGTGAAACAGCCAATCAGAGCAATCGTAATATTTCAGCAATGAAAATTGATGAAATATTACAATCCAGCCATGGCCGATGGTGCAATAGCATGGGCCATGGCTGGAGACCCCGATCTGCCCCCCCACACAAACTGACAGCGGCGATCTGCCGCCACCGACAGTGTTTCCTACCCCTCCATTCTGTCCCCACTGCCCTCCTCTCACCTCCGCCCCCCCCCCCGCTCTCCAATCCCACCCCCCATACTTACCGAGTCCTGGGGTCCCTCCCGGTGTCCGTCCGGCTTCCAGGATGGGCGCCTCCATCTTGAAAATGCGCCAGCCAGGAAAATTCGTTCATTCATTTTGATCACTGTGATACATCCTATCACAGTGATCAAAATAAAAAAATAGTAAATAGCTCCCCCCTTAATCACCCCCATAGGTAGGGAACATCATAAAATAAAGAAATGATACTTATTTTTCCACTAGGGTTAGGGTTAGAACTAGGGTTAGGGTTAGAACTAGGGTTAGGGCTAGCGTTAGGGTTAGAACTAGGGTTAGGCCTCTTTCACACTTCCATCGTACAGGGCCGTCGCCGACGGACGTTGTGAAAAAAAAGGCACAATGTGGGCAGCGGATGCAGGTTTTCAACGCATCCGCTGCCCATTCTAAAGTCCGGGGAGGAGGGGGCGGAGTTCCGGCCGCGCATGTGTGGTAGGAAATGGCGGACCGGACGTACGAAAAGACGTTCCCTTGAACGTTTTTTTCATGACGGCGGTCCATCAAATACCGACGCATCCATTGCACGACGGACGCGACGTAAGGCCATACGTCGCGATCCATCGGCAACACAAGTCTATGGGGAAAAAACGCATCCTGCGGGCACATTTGCAGGATGCGTTTTTTTCCCAAAACGACGGATTGCGACGGAGGAGCCACGACACAAGTGTGAAAGAGGCGTTAGAGTTGGAACTAGAGTTGGAACTAGAGTTGGAACTAGAGTTGGAACTAGAGTTGGAACTAGAGTTGGAACTAGAGTTGGAACTAGAGTTGGAACTAGAGTTGGAACTAGAGTTGGAACTAGAGTTGGAACTAGAGTTGGAACTAGAGTTGGAACTAGAGTTGGAACTAGAGTTGGAACTAGAGTTGGAACTAGAGTTGGAACTAGAGTTGGAACTAGAGTTGGAACTAGAGTTGGAACTAGAGTTGGAACTAGAGTTGGAACTAGAGTTGGAACTAGAGTTGGAACTAGAGTTGGAACTAGAGTTGGAACTAGAGTTGGAACTAGAGTTGGAACTAGAGTTGGAACTAGAGTTGGAACTAGAGTTGGAACTAGAGTTGGAACTAGAGTTGGAACTAGAGTTGGAACTAGAGTTGGAACTAGAGTTGGAACTGGAATTAGGGTTAGGCTTGGAATTAGGGTATGTGCACACAGTGCGGATTTGGCTGCGGATTCGCAGCAGTTTTCTGTGCGGTGTACAGTACCCTGTAAACCTATGGAAAAGCAAATCTGCTGTGCTCATGGTGCGGAAAATACCGTGAGGAAACGCTGAATTGTATTTTCCGCAGCATGTCAATTCTTTGTGCGGATTCCACAGCGTTTTACACCTGCTCCTCAATAAGAATCCACAGGTGTAAAACTGCATGTGAAATCCGTAAAAAAAAAAAAAAAAAAAGCAGGAAATCCGCGGTAAAACGCAGTGCGTTTTACCTGCGGATTTTTCAAAAACAGTGCGGAAAAATCCGCACACGAATCCGCAATGTGGTCACATAGCCTTAGGGTTGGAATTAGGCTTGGAATTAGGGATAAGATTAGGGTTAGTGGTGTGTTGGGGTTAAGGTTAGGCTTGTGGTTAGGGTTGGGATTAGGGCTAGGGGTGTGTTGGGGTTAGAGTTGTGGTTATAGTTGGGTTTAGGGTTGTGTTGGGGTTAGTGTTAGAGTTAGAATTGAGGGGTTTCCACTGTTTAGGCACATCAGGGGGTCCCAAAACGCGACATGACGCCACCATTGATTACAGCCAATCTTGCGTTCAAAAAGTCAAAGGACAAACTTAACAACAACTATCGGGGTCTAATTTCTCCTGTTACCCTTGTGAAAATAAAAAATTGCGGACTAAAAAAATCATTTTTGAGGAAAAAAAAGGATTTTTTAATTTTCACGGCTTTACATTATAAACTTCTGTGAAGCACTTGGGGGTTCAAAGTGCTCACCACACATCTAGATAAGTTCCTTGGGGGGGGGTCTAGTTTCCAAAATGGGGTCAATTGGTGGGGGTTTCTACTGTTTAGGCACATCAGGGGCTCTGCAAACGCAACGAGACGCCTGCAGACCATTCCATCAAAGTCTGCATTTCAAAACGTCAGTACTTCCCTTCCGAGCCCCGACGTGTGCCCAAACAGTGGTTCCCCCCCAGCTTTTGGGGTCCAATTTCTCCTGTTACCCTTGTGAAAATAAAAAATTGCGGGAAAAAAAAATAATTTTTGAGGAAAGAAAATTTTTTTTATTTTCACGGCTCTGCATTATAAACTTCGGTGAAGCACTTGGGGGTTCAAAGTGCTCACCGCACATCTAGTTTAGTTCATTTGGGAGGTCTAGTTTCCAAAATGGGGTCACTTGTTGGGGAGCTCAAATGTTTAGGCACACAGGGGCTCTCCAAACGCGATATGGTGTCCGCTAACGATTGGAGCTAATTATTCATTAAAAAAGTTAAATGGCACTCCTTCCCTTCCGAGCCCTGCCGTGCGCCCAAACAGTGGTTTACCCCCACATATGAGGTATCGGTGTCTTCAGGAGAAATTGCCCAACAAATTTTATGATCCATTTTACCCTGTTGCCCATGAGAAAATGGAAAAATTGAGGCTAACGATTGGAGCTAATTATTCATTCAAAAAGTCAAATGGCGCTCCTTCCTTCCGAGCCCTGCCGTGCGCAGTTATTTTGTGAAAAAAGTACTTTTTCATTTTTACAGATCAATTTGTGAAGCACCTGGGGGTTCAAAGTGCTCACTATGCTGCTCGATAAGTTCCTTAGTGGGTCTAGTTTCCAAAATGGGGTCACTTGTGGGGAAGCTCCAATCTTTAGGCACACAGGGGCTCTCCAAACACGACATGGTGTCAGCTAAAGATTGGAGCCAATTTTTCATTCAAAAAGTCAAATGGTGCTCCTTCCCTTCCGAGGCCCTGTCGTGCGCCCAGTGGTTCCCCCCCACATATGGGGTATCGGCGTACTCAGGACAAATTGGACAACAACTTTCAGGGTCCACTTTCTCCTTTTACCCTTGGAATAAAAAAATTGTTGCTAAAACAATTGACGGCAAAACCGTCAATGAAAAAGACCTTGGTGTATGGGTGGATGACAAACTCATATTCAGTGGCCAGTGTCAGGCAGCTGCTACAAAGGCAAATAAAATAATGGGATGTATTAAAAGAGGCATAGATGCTCATGAGGAGAACATAATTTTCCCCCTATACAAGTCACTAGTTCGACCACACTTAGAATACTGTGCACAGTTCTGGTCTCCGGTGTATAAGAAAGACATAGCTGAACTGGAGCGGGTGCAGAGAAGAGCGACCAAGGTTATTAGAGGACTGGGGGGTCTGCAATACCAAGATAGGTTATTACACTTGGGGCTATTTAGTTTGGAAAAACGAAGACTAAGGGGTGATCTTATTTTAATGTATAAATATATGAGGGGACAGTACAAAGACCTTTCTGGTGATCTTTTTAATCATAGACCTGAGACAGGGACAAGGGGGCATCCTATACGTCTGGAGGAAAGAAGGTTTAAGCATAATAACAGACGCGGATTCTTTACTGTAAGAGCAGTGAGACTATGGAACTCTCTGCCGTATGATGTTGTAATGAGTGATTCATTACTTAAATTTAAGAGGGGACTGGATACCTTTCTGGAAAAGTATAATGTTACAGGGTATATACACTAGATTCCTTGATAAGGCGTTGATCCAGGGAACTAGTCTGATTGCCGTATGTGGAGTCGGGAAGGAATTTTTTTTTCCCCATGGTGGAGTTACTCTTTGCCACATGGGTTTTTTTTTTGCCTTCCCCTGGATCAACATGTTAGGGCATGTTAGGTTAGGCTATGGGTTGAACTAGATGGACTTACAGTCTTCCTTCAACCTTAATAACTATGTAACTATGTAACTATGTAAAAGATCATTTTTGTGACTAAAGAGTTAAATGTTCATTTTTTCCTTCCATGTTGCTTCTGTGAAACACTTTAAGGGTTAATAAACTTCTTGAATGTGGTTTTGAGCACCTTGAGGGGTGCAGTTTTTAGAATGGTGTCACTTTTGGGTATTTTCAACCCTATAGACCCCTCAAACTGACTTCAAATGTGAGGTGGTCCCTAAAAAAAAATGGTTTTGTAAATTTTATTGTAAAATTGAGAAATCGCTGGTCAAATTTTAACCCTTATAACTTCCTAGCAAAAAAAAATTTTATTTCCAAAATTGTGCTGATGTAAAGTAGACATGTGGGAAATGTTATTTATTAACTATTTTGTGTCACATAACCCTGGTTTAACAGAATAAAAATTAAAATTTTGAAAATTGTGAAATTTTCAAAATTTTTGCCAAATTTCCGCTTTTTTCACAAATAAATGCAAAAATTATCGACCTAAATTTACTACTAACATAAAGCCCAATATGTCACGAAAAAACGATCTCAGAATCGCTAAGATCCGTTGAAGCATTCTTGAGTTATTACCTCAAAGGGACACTGGTCAGAATTGCAAAAAATGGCCAGGTCATGAAGGGGTTAATGATACCATTTTGGTGCTGATACGATCTTTTGATCGCCCATTATTGCACTTTAATGCAATGTCACGGCGACCAAAAAAACATAATTCTGCAATTTTTACCTGGTTTTCCGCTACACCGTTTAGCGATCAGGTTAATCTTTTTTTTTTTTTTTAATTGATAGATCGGGCGATTCTGAACGCGGTGATACAAAATATGTATGTATTTGATTTTCATTTTCATGGTTTTATTTTGAATGGGGTGGTTTAAACTTCAATTTTTTTTTTTTTTTTTTACTTTATTCATATGTTTAGAAACTTTTTTTTTTTTTTTTTTTTTTTTGGCATGCTTCAAAAGCCTCCAAAGGAGACTAGAAGCTGGCACAACCCGATCTGCTCTTCTACATAGAGGCGATGATCAGATTTACTCACTTGCTATGAGCGCCGACCACTGGGTGGCACTCACAGCAATCCGGCACTGACAACCATAGAGGTCTCCAGGAGACCTCCGGTTGTCATGTCAACACACACCGGTGACCCGTGACGGGGGTCACCGGTGTGCGTATTTCTGGCCCGACTGCCGGAAGTGCTTGTTAAATATGGTTAATATCCCCGGGTTGATCGTGATTCCACCTGCGGCTATTGTGGGCACATGTCATTTGTTCAAAACAGCTGACATGTGGCGGGAAAGATGTGGGCTCACCGCCGGAGCCCACATCAAAGGGAGGGAGTCAGACATCGGCGTACTATTACGCCCCATGTGGATAAGGGGTTAAATAAAGTGCAAATGCCAAATTAGCATGACGCCTAGTGCAGTCATAGATTTTACATTTAAGTCATTGACAATTGATGCAGCAAAGAAAGGATCACGTAAACTTACAGTTTAATCATGGGATCATATCTAGTTGTGTGTAGCAACCCCAACGCCACCGTTTCACTAGTGTTTCTTCTATGGGGCGTTAGCAGAAGGAAATGGAGGGCTTCTTAAATATACACAGATGACCAATGCACAATTGCCACGTATAAAGCAGTGCAACGTTATTATTAAAGACGGAGGTGCATGAAGTACTTGCCAGCCGCTCGAAGATGAAATACTGACTTCCGGTTCTGGCACTTGAAAGGCATGTGGGTGTGGGTGCACCGGGACAGAAATCAAGGAGTCCTGTGAATGCGCACACTAACAGAGCAATATCATGGGGATAGATGAGAGTGTACAAAAGGGGCAGAACCAATACCTAGTGAAAGGAATATGAGAGAATGGTAAGAAGCAAAGTAAGATTGGCACCATATTGTATTGTGTATCGAGAAATGACTGCATGTGTATATTATAAGGCTGTGCGCACACGTTGCAGATTTGTGTGCAGAATTTTCTGCACAAAATCTGCATCTCCTGGCAGAAAACGCAGCTGCGTTTTTGATGCGTTTTTTATGCAGTTTTTGGTGCGGTTTTTAATGTGTTTTTGAAAGCTAAATTAAGATGTATTATTGAACAAAAAAAAAGATTTGTGATGTCATTGTCCAACCTCATACATTTGTCCAACCCACACTCCATTACACACAGATAGACTGATAGAAAGATATATAGATAAATAGAAGGAATGAGATGGTTAGATAGATCTACATATAGATAGATCTATAGATGCATACATCTATCTATATATATATATCTAATCTATATATATCTAATCTATATATATATATATATATATATATATATATATATATATATATATATATATATATATATATATATATATATATATATATATATATATATATATATAGTAATACAAAGAACTGTCTTTGTTGTAGGAAGATGCGCATAGAGGAAAATCTTTTCCCTCCAAATCCACGGGAGAAACGTTTTCCATTAAACATTAAGTTGACAGCAACTACGATTTTGTAATTTATTTAAATCGAGTGCAGTTGTAAATTACAATATGTAGGACGTACGACACGAAAAACTAAAAAAGGATAAACCGGTATAGGCATAACATCAAAATAGGCAATTTTTGTCATTGCCTAGCCAGACATTTCCTTATGGAACACAACAAGGACCTGACCAACCGTAAATTATTCTGGAACAAATACCAGAAAACATTCCTAATAGAGTGTAAAGATTGATCAATTAAGAGTCCTATTGGATTTTCAAATTGGCGACACAAACATGGGGATTTGAATGAATAGAACGACAATACGGGTTAGATAATATCAAGCATAAAACAAACTGTAAAGCAGTACAAATAAAATTAAACCGAAAAACTAAATACAACAGCAAGAAAAAAAAACACATTAAAGGGAATCTGTCACCCCATTTTTGGCCTATAAGCTGCGGCCACCGCGATCAGGGGCTTATCTACAGCATTCTGTAATGCTGTAGAAAAGCCCCAGATGTAACCTGAAAGAAAAGAAAAACAAGTTAGATTATACTCACCCAGGGGCGATGGGCGTCGTGGTCCGGGTCCAGCGCAGGACCTGGACTTTCTGACTGTGTCCGCCAGTGCCGTGACGCCCATTGGACCGGACCACCCCAGGGTGAGTATAATCTAACTTGTTTTTCTTCTCGTTCAGGTTACATCGGGGGCTTATCTACAGCATTACAGAATGCTATAGATAAGCCCCTGATGGCGGTGGCCGCAGCTTATAGGCCAAACATGACAGAATCCCTTTAAGCTTATGTGCACCTTAGAAATTATTTCTAGTCTATGTTTTTAAATTTGTGTTTTTTTTCTTTTCTGCTACTACAAAGGTGCAGCACCACACAGGTGGCAGCCAACCAATCATGAGTACAATTCAATTGACTATGTTCTCTGTGACTGTATAAAATCATGGGTATTCATTACGTATGTACACTTGCCTGAGGAGTTAGACCGGCTCTGAAATGCATAGCAACAAATAAAGTTTTAAAAATACAATTACTTCAGTGGTATATAATCATCTCTTCTGTGGCAGTGTTGAATCAAACCACTGCTCTTTTTCCCTTCATAGTAGAAGGGAAAAAAACTAAAATAAGCCCTCTAAGTGCGATGGTAGACTCACGACAAGGATGTATTTGAAGCGTTACTCAGTATGGATAACTGATCTTGCCAGACTTGCTGACCTCAAAATTGCAGCTTCAATAGACATGCCGTCAAATTGAGATCCATAAATTCGGATGGGAGAATTGACAGAAGGTCTGGGCGGTCCGGAAGAGCCCATGTGACATCCGCCAGGAGATTGATCACAACCGAATACCAGGCCCACAGAGGCCAACCTAAAGCAATGAGAATGACAAACACGTTTTGCCCTGATCTTATAGAGATGTCTGGGTAGAAGCGGTAGAGGGGGAAAGAAATGAGGCAGAGTGAACTGGGACCGAGAGATTACCAGGGCGTCGATTGCAATCACTTGTGGGTGCGGGGAGCTTGTCACTTTAGATTTAGTCTGGATGCCAATAGACCAACATCCGGCATACACCACTGTTGACAGATCTGCTAGACATCTGTGTGTGAAGAGCCCACTCTCCTGCAGGTAAATTCTGGCAACTTAAAAAAAATCTGCTTCCCAGTTGTCCACTCCTGGTATATGAACTGCAGAGAATGGAGGAACCTTGTTCTCTGCCCACTCCAGAATCCCTGAGAATTCCGCCACGGCGGATGGGCTGCGTGTGCCTCTTTGCGATTGATACAGGCTACAGCCATGGCAATCCCTGGAGTAGGTGCTGCCAATGCAAAAGAGCCAAACCACTAGCTTTGAGCTCCAGCAGCAGGAGCAGTTTCTCCTGTCTGCTCCAATCCCTTCAGACTGTCAGTGACGGAAAATTGCTCCCCAGCCAGATAGAATGGCATCCGTGGTGAGCACCTGCCACTGAATGGGATGAAAAGAGCGACCTCGAGTTAAAAAAGGTAACGGCAACCACCTGAGAGACTGGCGGAAGAGACGACGAACAGGCCAATCCAGGGACTAAGGATCTGACCTAAGAGGCTAGCAGGATGTTCTGTGGAGGCCTTGACAGAAATTGAGCAAACTGTACCACCTCAAACGTCGATAATCTTTCCAGGACCTACAAGCAAAAATGAAGGGAACATCTGCTCGGTCTTTTTAAAGTCCTGATGGAAGACTGAAGAGAATCTCTCCTTCGCTGGAAGAAGCACCAAGATTACTTATCGGAAGTTGCTGTTTTCCAGAACTCATGACAGCAAACCTGAGAAAGGGATGCACCCAGGAAGGACAGGAAACATACTAAAAAAAAAAAAAAAAACACAAAAAGAGGGCGGTACCTCCACCCGCATTATTTGGGTTAGAGAGCGTGAGAGGAACTACGGATTAATCATATACATAACCAACACCATATCATAAAATCACCCAATCTATAGTGCTCACCCATATGGTGATAAGAAGGGCGAAACATACAGGTGCTGTCATGGGTTCTGGAAAAAATGGCTATCGGTAACTAACCTTGCTGCTTTCCCTTCCCCTTCACCCATGACAGCACACCTGAGAAATTTCTGTAATATTGAAACACATTTAGGGAGAGACCACGGCTTGCAGCACCCTTCTATCAACGGTAAAGTCAGCAGAGGAAGACAAATTCAGTCAGTAGTGCCTAAAGAAGGCGGATGGTGAGGACCAGGTAGTGGCCTTACAAATCTGACCAATTGATACTTCCACTTTTTCTGCCCAGGAGGTTGTCACGGCTCTGGTAGAGTGAGTCTTGATGCCTTCAGGAACTGGAGCACCACTCGCAGAGTAGGACAAACTAATGGCCTCTCTGATCCATCTGGCAATGGTATCTTTGGATACCCCATAGCCCTTTCTGCAACCTTGAAAGGCTACGAATAAGGACTGGGCTTTCCTCCACTGACTGGTCATATATAAAATATTCTAACCAGTTCTTTATTTTGCTAGGTGAAGAGAATGGGGTTATCAGACTGCGCTGCTCGCCTTTCAGGATAATTTATCAGAGAAGTCCAAGTAGATGTAATAGACTTTATTTCTTTATTTATGACTTTATTAAGTCATGACCCTGCTACTGATGTTTTAAACCATTGAGTCGTGGGTCAATTTGATTGGATCTCTTTATTTGGTGGTAGTTTCACAAGAGTCTGTAAAATCAAAGCGATAACAGTAGATTAAAAAATATATATATTTTGCTCTTTTCAAAATTGTTTGAAAAAAATTTCAGAAAAAAGAAAAAAAAAAGGAAAACAGAAAAACAATGCATGGATGCAACCTCTTCATAACAAAGAGCAGATGTTTGTCAGATCTCTAACATTTATCATTATAAAGTACAGAGGAAAAATGAGGTTGTACAGGGGAACAGAGCAGAATCCAAAGAGATATCTAAATCAATTGAAGAAATCAGTTGTTTCGTTGAGTCCATGGGGATTTATAGTGTTCAGCTTGAGAATCAAGAAGATCTCTTTTCTGTTAAGAGTCTAGACTCGATTAGGGTTATCAAGGGGGACATGGTGAATAGGGAAGGAGATCCTTTTGTTGTGATATACCGCATAATGCCTGGAAAGGCCATGATGTAGAAAACCTTCTTTTATATTATACCTGTGAGAGTTTATTCTTTTTTGCAGCTGTTGCGTTGTCCTGCCCACATATTTCTTACATTCACATATAATGACAGATGACAAAACTGGATTGGCAAGTCAAATGGTATTTGATTCGAAACTCATCTGAAATTCAACTGTCTGATGAAAAAGTTCTTGCACCATGAATGATGCTGGAGCAACAGACATCTTGGGATGCCACATCTATAGGAGCCTTGTCTGAGCTTTTTTGCAGAGGGATTGTAGTCCTCTTTTCTTCAGCTGGCTAGGGGCCAACATGTTTTTAAATGTCGGGGCCCTTCGGAAAGTTATCAGGGGATTGTTGGGAAGAAGCTTCCCCAATATGGGATCTTTTTTTTTTTTAAATTCGTTTATTAACCACAAAGTAAAAGTATACAACATACACATTTGTATTCATTGGTAATGCAGTCAGTGTAGAACATGTACATTGTATGCATAACTGATCATAACTATGTTTAGCATATCATTTACTCCATTCAAACCGAACAAACATAACATGGAGTCATAAGAATTTACAGTCATTGAACCACAACTACAACTATATCCTATTAACTACCTTTCTGCCGCTTAATACCAACTCGCGTCTATCTCTGCGTAATATCTGTAGAAAATATAATACCCTGCCCCAGAGTAATTAACTACGAATTTAAATTTAGAAAGTAAGATGAGAGGAGTTCCATCCGCTCCAATTTTTTTCAAATTTACCTGGACATCCTCTATTTTGATATAGGGTGCGCTCATATGGAACAACTGAATTTACCAACTCCACCCAGGGCCTCAAAGAGGGGCAAGAACTCCCCATCCATCGCATAGCTATTACCTTCCTTGTCATAAAAAGTGATTCTCGTAAAAAGATCCCAATATGGTGTCCCCAAGTCTCTTCATCCCACACCCCAAATAAACAAATTAATGGCTCGGGAGGAACAGAAGGAGTTACTATGGACGAAAGTAATGATGTCACCTCTCTCCAATATTGAAGGATAATAGGGCAATTCCATATCATGTGGATAAAATCTGCGTCTGGTGAATGACAACGCAGACATTCCGAGGAGTGGAGTCGACCCATCCTAAAAAGCCGTGTGGGGGTTAAATATGACTGATATATTATATATAGTCGAGTCATTCTGTTAATTGACGGGGATACCCCAAGTGGGGATTCTAAAATTTCCTCCCATTCTTCTTCCTGTACCTCAGGAATAAGTCTCTCCCATTTCCCCCTGATGAGTCTAATAGCGGATCCCGTCCCCACTGATAGCATATAAGTATATAAGGAAGAAATAAGGCCCTGGGGTCCCTGGGACTTGAGGATTCCTATCAGCGGCAAGGACGAAATTGTACGGCCCACATCCACCTGCCTCATAAATGACTGGAAAGCTGACCTTAATTGTAAAAAACGAAAAAATTGGGATCTTGGTATATCGTGTATAATTTGCAGCTGTTCAAAGGACACAAAAGTCCCCTGGTCATATAAATCCTCCACCGAGGTAACACCATGTAGCACCCAAAAATCAGTAGATGGGTGATCCAGCAGCGCCGGAAAATAATTATTTTTCCATAGGGGCATTTCCGCTATAATGTCCGTAAAACCGAAAACTTTTTTTATTTGTCTGCAGACCAATCGTGCCAGTCGAAGCATGGGTAGTAAATGAGGTGTGTTAGTCCTTTCTGATTCTAAAAAACTCAATGGGCACTCCACTCGAACAGAGTGAAGCAGATGGTGTTCAGAGTTAGGGAGACAACCACCAGGCATCCATGTGCCTAATGTTTTAACCTGCCCGGCCAGGTAATATAGAAAAAAATCCGGCAACGCCGCTCCACCCCCCCATTTAGGTCTCTGCAAAACAGACAGTCTAAGTTTGGGCCTAGATTTCCCCCATATAAAAGAAGTAATTTGAGAATTTAAATTGGCAAAGAGGGACTTGGGTATTGGTACTGCGCTATGTTGAAGGCGATAGTTAAGTTTAGGGAGTAAAATCATTTTAATTAGGTTAATACGGCCTGCAACCGATAGTGGGAGTTTGCTCCAAGACGCAAATTTGGATTTAACTAATTCTAACAGTGGGTAAATATTAAGCTGCAGATCAGAATTGCTGCTACGGGACATATAAATACCCAAGTATTTGAAATTGGATACGACAGGTAACAAGGATAAGGTTTTAAGATTTGGCATTGGGGCACAAGAGAGGCAACAGAGCAGATTTGTCCCAATTTATATACAGGCCGGAGTATTTACTAAAAGCGTCTATAGTGGAAATCACTTGTGGTAATGTTTCCTCTGCCTTGTCCATAAATATCACCATATCGTCAGCGTATAAGCCGATGGTGTCCACCCGGCCCGCTATATCTATGCCCTTAACACCAGGAGAGGATCTCATACGTATTGCCAATGCCTCTATCGCAAGAGCAAAAAGCTGGCGAGAGGGGGCACCCTTGGCGAGTTCCCCTGAATAGCAAGAGAGGCTTAGAGATAGAATTATTTATAATATTTATTTATAATTATACGTGCCTTAGGTTTCATGTATAATATATTGATCCACCTCAGGAACTTATCCCCGAAGCCATATCTCTGTAAGCATGCTGACAAAAAGGGCCACTCCAGAGAATCGAAAGCCTTAGCCGCATCCAGGGATGCTAATGCCCAGCTGAAATCTGGCACCAGAGAGCTATATTGAATTATTGATTGAACTCGCCTGATGTTAATAGAGGTGGTTTTACCCGGCATAAAGCCAGTTTGATCTGGGTGAATAAGATCCAGTATAATGGAATTCAATCTAATGGCTAGGATTTTAGTGAAAATCTTATAATCTACATTGACCAATGATATGGGTCGATAGGAGCCACATTCCAGAGGGTCCTTTCCTTGTTTTTTAAGTATGACAATATTTGCCTCATAGAAAGTTTCGGGCATGCATCCTCCCTCCCATATACCCTGGAATACTCTCAATAGGAGCGGCGCTAGTATATCCTTGTATCTCTTATATAACTCAACGGGAAACCCATCTGGCCCAGGAGCTTTTCCAGAGGACATGTCCATTATAGCATGCTCTACCTCCTCCAACGTGAACTTAGCATCCATATAGTCTCGCTGAGTGGAACTCAATGTGGGAAATGTAATATCCGACAAATAATCCATACATTGCGAAACACCAAGACCACTTTTGGAGTTATATAACAATTCATAATAATCATAAAAACATTGAAGTATTTCTTCCGTCGTGGACATCAATGAGTCATTAGGCGCGCAAATCTGCAAAATGGTATTAGATGTGTTATGCTGACGCACCAGATAGGCTAGAAATTTACCGGTTTGATTCCCCAACTCAAAATATGACTGGCGTGTAAAGAACAGCTTACGCTTGGACTTAGTGTCCATATGTTGAGTATATAATCTTTGTGAGGTCAACCACTCTATTCTATTGCCAGTAGTTTGGTCAGATATGTACGCAGCTTCTGCATCTTTCAGTCTCTGTTCCACTCCATCATCTTCTCTCGAGGTCACCCTTTTTATATATGAGATTGTGGAAGACAGACATCCTCTCAAGTATGCCTTGAGGGTATCCCAGAATAAATTAACATTCTGGGGCTCTGGGTGAGATGAAATGAAGCAGTTCAACTGATCCCCTGTTTTATCACTATGATCCATAAGTTTCAACCAGAAGGGATTCAGCTTCCAGACCACGCCGCTCCTCGGTTGCCCAAA
Source organism: Ranitomeya variabilis (assembly GCF_051348905.1). Lineage (NCBI taxonomy): Eukaryota > Metazoa > Chordata > Amphibia > Anura > Dendrobatidae > Ranitomeya > Ranitomeya variabilis. The sequence continues at coordinate 105,465,714 of NC_135238.1, read as the reverse complement.
TCTAAGTTTAAGTATAATCGGGCTGTGGTCTGATACCCCTCTGCTGCCATGTTCCACACTATCCACCCATGTCGCCAACCCACCAGAACTGAATATATAATCTATACGGGATAAAGACCGTTTAGTAGATGACTGGCAGGTATATCCCTTCACTCCTGGGTGGTGCATCCGCCACAAATCCAACCATCCACTACCCTCCATAAATGACGCCAACTGGCTCGGAGCTGAAGAGGGGAGTTCCCCAGATCCCCCATCATCCAATCTCAATCTATCAAGGCTATTATCCATAACCAAATTGAAGTCTCCCATACAGATAACTTGCGCATCTGGGTAATTTAGAGCAAAGCTCATTGCCATCCGGAGAATTGAGAGATTAGCTGGGGGAGGGTTCTAGATACATAGAATTACGTATTCCCTAGAATCAATTAGTGCATGCACAAAAACAAATCGACCCTCAGAATCCCTTCGGGCCTCTCTAGCCTCCCATCTAACATCTTTGTGTATTAATAATGAAACTCCCCTCGAGTAGCTAGTATGGAAAGCGTGGATATGCCATTGCACCCATGGTTTCTGTACACACCGAGCCGTATCCCTGGTCAGGTGTGTCTCCGTCAAGGCTACTATATGGGGATGATCACGTTTGATCTGCGAGAAAACCTTTTCTTCCGAGGAGATTTTATACCTCGTACATTCCACGTCAAACACACCAACTCAGACCCCATACCTACTTATCCAAATATGATATTCGTTATCACTCAGGCAAAGGTTAAGGATAAAACACAGAGAATAAGAATGCTGTTGGCGGCAGTTACTACATGAATAACATAAAACCAATAGAAAAGAAAAAATAAAAAAACCCAAACAATATAGGAGCAACGTCCTGTGCTCCCATTATCAAAAAGACAAGGGGATACCCTCGCTGGAATCAGCATCCGGTATTGTTGGTAATCTGGACATCTCTAGAGAGCTCTTTATTAAGAGATCATAAGAATTTTACTGAATTAGATATATTCAGGATTCTTTTGCACAAGACACCCCATGAGATCGCAGCCATTCAGCCACTTCCGCTGGATCCGTGAAGAACACAGAAGAGCCTTTGTGAACAACTCGGAGTCGGGCCGGGTAGATCATCGAGTAAATGATGTTTCTATTCCTGAGTTGCTTCTTGATCTCCATAAATCTGGCCCTTTGCTTTTGAAGTTCCATGGACAAATCCGGAAAAATAGAGATTACAGCATTATTTAACTTAATGGTGCTTTTTTGCCGTGCCAGTCGCAGAATAGCGTCTCTGTCCTTGCAATTAAGGATCCGTGCCAGAAAAGGTCTAGGTGGGGCCCCGGGAGGGAGAGGTCTTGTGGGCACTCGATGGGCTCTTTCCACAGCAAATGTCGAAGAAAATTCATCTCCCAGAGCAGATTTGAGCCACCCTTCCAGAAAAGAGTCAGGTTGTTGACCCTCTGAACGTTCTGGTAGGCCAATAATTCGAATATTGTTCCGGCGCAGCCTATTCTCCAGATCATCAGCCTTTTGTTTCCAGGCGTTGATAGAGCCAGCCAATATGGGATCATTAAGTATGCCCCCAATGTTTTTTCAGAACAAGACAAATTCTCTTGTTCTGGGCTGAAAAAGTGGTAATAACATTGAAATTGAACTTCGTATCAAATGTTGATTCTTTTGTTTTTATAATAATAGAGATTAAGTCCGTCCGTTCTATTTTTTTTTGCTTTCAGAGAAGGCTCTATGGATTAATTTTTTGGGTAACTTCTTTCAAGAAATCTATGTGATAAAACTTTTGATTGGTTAATGAAATCTATGTCCATATTACAGTTCCTCTTGATTCTTTTGTATTGGTTAAGCGGAATATTCCCCAACCATTTGGTGTAGTGTCCACTTTGATAATGGACATAACTGTTCGCATCCACAGGTGTGAAATAGATTCTTGTGTGAATTTTTATATGGTCATGAAAGAAAGTGAGCACAAGGGAAGTTAACTGTGTCAGGGTTTACTACGTGTTTGAAACCCAAACCCCAGGTGTCATCTTAAATGCTCCTGAGGAAGGACCCCACATCATTGTTTGAATTATCATAAATAAAGAATAAATAGTCTATGTAACGTTTGTAAATAATGATGTTGGGTGCATGTATACTGCTTATATGAAGATGGTCTCGAAGATGGCCATGAACAAATTTGCATAAGTTGGTGCCACCTTCGAGCCCATTGCGGTCCCAAGTATCTAATGGTATGATGGTATAGGGTATCTTGAAAGGGTAAAGAAATTATGGAGTATGAACTGCATGCTTTCATACAAAAAATCTTTTTGTATGGGTGTCAACCGTGGTTCAATGTCTACGAACGTTTTAATGAGACTCAGTGATGAGCGGTCATATAGGAGCTCTTAGGAAGCAGCCCAGGGGTGGACAGGATGTCAGGTCTCCACCGCAGCTCCAGCCGAGAACCTCCAATGGAGGTTATCTGGTCACTTTATCAATTGTTAAATTCAGACCTTCAGGGGAAAGCATACCAAGTTTGAATATCCAAAAGCTTTCTCTATTGATTAGACTGTTGAGGCAATCAGCCACGGTATCAGGTATGTGGTCAATAATCGCTAGTTTCAAAGTTTTTGGATTTTTTTGATGCACAGTTAAATAATGTTTAGAATGTCTGTGCAGGAGAAAGCCATTTCGGATATTCTGTCGATGCTTGTTCAATCTAGCATGCATCGTTTGTTTGTTCATTATCTGGACCGGCACAGAGGAGGGAGCTCTTTAACCCCTTCCCGGCCTTTGACGCCACGTAGGCGTCATGAAAGTCGGTGCCAATCCGACCTGTGACGCCTATGTGGCGTCATGGAAAGATCGCGTCCCTGCAGATCGGGTGAAAGGGTTAACTCCATTTTCACCCGATCTGCAGAGACAGGGGGAGTGGTACTTCAGCCCAGGGGGGGTGGCTTCACCCCCCCGTGGCTACGATCGCTCTGATTGGCTGTTGAAAGTGAAACAGCCAATCAGAGCGATTTGTAATATTTCACCTATGAAAATGGTGAAATATTACAATCCAGCCATGGCCGATGCTGCAATAGCATCTGCCATGGCTGGGGACCCCGATCTGCCCCCCCCACCGCCACCGATCGCCCCCCCAGTCGTCCTTTCTGCCCCGATCTCCTGTCCGCTCCCCTCCTCCCTCCTGTCCGCTCCCCCAGTCCTCTTGTCCGCTCCCCCGGTCCTCCGCTCCCCCCCCCCCCCGTGTTCCGATCCCCCCCCCCCATACTTACCTAGCTTCGATGTCCCTCCCGGTGTCCGGCCGTCTTCTCCATGGGCGCCGCCATCTTGGAAAATGGTGGGCGAATGCGCAGTGCGCCCGCTGAATCTGCCAGCCGGCAGATTCATTACAAGTACATTTTGATCGCTTTGGTAGGTTCAATCGCAGCGATCAAAATAAAAAAATAATAAATAAACCCCCCCCCTTTATCACCCCCATAGGTAGGGACAATAATAAAATAAAGAAAATATTTTTTTTCTTTTTCCACTAGGGTTAGGTGCTCACCACACATCTAGATCCAGGGGCTCTGCAAATGCAATGTGACGCCCGCAGACCATTCCATCAAAGTCTGCATTTCAAATGTCACTACTTCCCTTCCGAGCCCTGACGTGTGCCCAAACAGTGGTTTACCCCCACATATGGGGTATCAGCGTACTCACAACAAACTGGGCAACAAATATTGGGGTCCAAATTCTCCTGTTACCCTTGTGAAAATAAAAAATTGCTTGCTAAAACATCTTTTTTGAGGAAAGAAAAATGATTTTTTATTTTCACGGCTCTGCGTTATAAACTTCTGTGAAGCACTTGGGGGTTCAAAGTGCTCACCACACATCTAGATAAGTTCCCTTGGGGGTCTAGTTTCCAAAAAGGAGTCACTTGTGGGGAGTTCCTACTGTTTAGGCACATCAGGGGCTCTGCAAACGCAACCTGATGCCCGCAGAGCATTCCATCAAAGTCTGCATTTCAAAACGTCACTACTTCCCTTCCGAACCCCGACGTGTGCCAAAACAGTGGTTTACCCCCACATATGGGGTATCAGCATACTCAGGAGAAACTGGACAACAACTTTTGGGGTCCAATTTCTCCTGTTACCCTTGGGAAAATAAAAAATTGTGGGCTAAAAAATCATTTTTGAGAAAAGAAAAATTATTTTTTATTTTCATGGCTCTGCGTTATAAACTTCTGTGAAGCACTTGGGGGGTTCAAAGTGCTCACCACACATCTAAATTAGTTCCTTGGGAGGTCTAGTTTCCAAAATGGGGTCACTTGTGCGGGAGCTCCAATGTTTAGGCACACAGGGGCTCTCCAAACGCGACATGGTGTCCGCTAATGATTGGAGCTAATTTTCCATTCAAAAAGCCAAATGGCGTGCCTTCCCTTCCGAGCCCTGCCGTGCGCCCAAACAATGGTTTACCCCCACATATGGGGTATCATCGTACTCAGGACAAACTGGACAACAACATTTGGGGTCCAATTTCTCCTATTACCCTTGGGAAAATAAAAAATTCTGGGCTAATTTTTCTTTCCTCAAAAATGATTTTTATTTTTTTATTTTCACGGCTCTGCGTTATAAACTTCTGTGAAGCACCTGAGGGTTATAAGTGCTCACTATGCATCTAGATAAGTTCCTTGGGGGGTCTAGTTTCCAAAATGGGGTCACTTGTAGGGGAGCTCCAATGTTTAGGCACACAGGGGCTCTCCAAACGCGACATGGTATCCGCTAACGATTGGAGCTAATTTTCCATTCAAAAAGTCAAATGGCACGCCTCCCCTTCCGAGCCTTGCCGTGCACCCAAACAGTGGTTTACCCCCACATATGAGGTATCGGCGTACTCAGGAGAAATTGCCCAACACATTTTAGGATCCATTTTATCCTGTTGCCCATGTGAAAATGAAAAAATTGAGGCTAAAATAATTTTTTTGTGAAAAAAAAGTACTTTTTCATTTTTACGGATCAATTTGTAAAGCACCTGGGGGTTTAAAGTGCTCACTATGCTTCTAGATAAGTTCCTTGGGGGGTCTAGTTTCCAAAATGGGGTCACTTGTGGGGGAGCTCCAATGTTTAGGCACACGGGGGCTCTCCAAACGCGACATGGTGTCAGCTAAAGATTGGAGCCAATTTTTCATTCAAAAAGTCAAATGGCGCTCCTTCCCTTCCGAGCCCTGCCGTGTGCCCAAACAGTGGTTTACCCCCACATATGAGGTATCAGCGTACTCAGGACAAATTGGACAACGTCCGTGGTCCAGTTTCTCCTTTTACCCTTGGGAAAATAAAAAAATTGTTGCTAAAAGATCATTTTTGTGACAAAAAAGTTAAATGTTCATTTTTTACTTCCATGTTGCTTCTGCTGCTGTGAAACACCTGAAGGGTTAATAAACTTCTCGAATGTGGTTTTGAGCACCTTGAGGGGTGCAGTTTTTAGAATGGTGTCACTTTTGGGTATTTTCAGCCATATAGAACCCTCAAAATGACTTCAAATGTGAGGTGGTCCCTAAATAAGAATGGTTTTGTAAATTTTTTTGTAAAAATGAGAAATCACTGGTCAAATTTTAACCCTTATAACTTCCTAGCAAAAAAAAAATTGTTTCCAAAATTGTGCTGATGTAGACATGTGGGAAACGTTATTTATTAACTATTTTGTGTCACATAACTCTCTGGTTTAACAGAATAAAAATTCAAAATGTGAAAATTGCGAAATTTTCACCAAATTTCCGTTTTTTTTTTCACAAATAAACTCAGAAATTATCGACCTAAATTTACCACTAACATGAAGCCCAATATGTCACGAAAAAACAATCTCAGAATCGCTAGGATCCGTTGAAGCGTTCCTGAGTTATTACCTCATAAAGGGACACTGGTCAGAATTGCAAAAAACGGCAAGGTCATTAAGGCCAAAATAGGCTGGGTCATGAAGGGGTTAATTCATCCGCAATCTAAATTTGAATACCTGGGTCCTCCGCTTTACAGCTAGTAACTCCACTACGTCCATCCAATTCCTGGACCTGTTGGTACATGTTGACAAATTGGGACGGTTTTTCACCACCGCACACTTTAAAGAAGTAGATGTGAACAAGATGTTACCTTAGCTTCAGCAGTGGCCATCTACCCAAGTGGATTCAGAACATCCCATACGGGCAATATTGGCGTATACGAAAAAAATAACAGAGGAGACTGATTTTATTGAGGAGGCAAAAGTTTTGAAACAGCGGTTTCAGGAGAAAGGGTACCCTAGAAAATTGGTCCAAGATACATTTCTGAGAGCCAAAAGTTTCACACAGAAAGACTGCATTAGCAAGATCATGAGTAATAAAACTGCATGTTCTTCTGATACAGATCTAGATAGATGGAATCCAACACTACAGGTACCTCATATAAAATCAACTTTCATGTCAACTGTCAGTCCATCTTTGTGGTATACCTGATTGAATGTGGTTGCAATAAGTAGGTTGCACCATACAAACGATGTATGGTAGATTGAACAAGCATCGATAGAATATCCAAAATGGCTTTCTCATGCACAGCCTCTCTAAACATTTTTTAACTGTGCATCAAAAAAATCCAATAACTTTTAACCTAACGATTATTGACCAAATACCTGATACCGTGGCTGATCGCCTCAACAGTCTAATCAACAGTGAAAAGCTCTTGGATATTTAAGTTGGTACGCTTGCCCCTGAAGGTCTGAATTTAAGGATTGATAAAGTGACCAGATAACCTTATTTGTCCTTTTTTTTTTAATCATCTATGCGTTTCATCTATGTGCCTTTGGTCTTTTTATTTTGTCTACGTACCTGTTAATCTATATCTGTTTATTTTATTGCTTTTAGCATATGTTATATATTCAAAACATGGTTGGTTGCCTTTTTTTAACCCCTTCATGACCTTGGGACTTTCCGTTTTTCCGTGTTCGTTTTTCGCTCCCCTCCTTCCCAGAGCCATAACTTTTTTATTTCTCCATCCATATGGCCATGTGAGGGCTTATTTTTTGCGTGACGAGTTGTACTTTTGAACGACATCATTGGTTTTAGCATGTCGTGTACTAGAAAACGGGAAAAAAATTCCAAGTGCGGTGAAATTGCAAAAAAAGTGCAATCCCACACTTGTTTTTTGTTTGGCTTTTTTGCTAGATTCACTAAATGATAAAACTGACCGGCCATTATGATTCTCCAGGTCATTACGAGTGTTACAGAACCCCCCAGCACCAAGAATATGTTATGCAGTATATGTATGTATAATAGGTTCCATGTGAAATGCATCAGTCCACAGGCTGCACCCCTGGACAAGATATTCTCCTTCTGACCTCCCCCACCTTTGTAATTCCCACAGTAAATATCGTCAGGCTCCGGCCACCTGCGGCTATTGTACTGTATGTCTGGCCTGCTGTTTTTCTGTTGGCCTGCCCTGTGTATCTGTGTTATATATTCTGTGTGCTGTGAATAAAGTGTAGTTAGACTGGAAATACGTGGAGTAGCAGTCAGCTTTTATATGCTCTCATGTAATCAAGGCATCCCAGCCAGCGTCCTTCATTCAGACTCCAGCGAAAGCAAAAGGGGACCTCCTGAAACACGGCGTGGTACTGAAAGAGGTACCCCAGTTTGGTAGACCCCGTTACACTGGTGGCAGACAGCGGGATGTGATACCCTTTCTACAGGAGGAAAGGAATGAATGGAAGACAACTACCAGAAGTTAAAGAGGACTACATTATAAGATCTGGTGGAAGCCCGAGGGTTAATCGCCAGCAACAAAACAAAAGCGGATTTGATAGCAGCCATCATGGAACACGACAGTGCAGCGCCCCCCAATGTGAACTTGGAGGAGACAGAATTCCAGAGGGAGGTAAAGAACAGACTGGCGTTCTATGGCCCAAACCCTGCAGTAGAGATCATACGAGAGGTGATGGCTGATGTGCGTACTGATCTGAAGGAAGAGATGGCCGAGTGGACCAGGATAGAGCTAACCAAGATGGAGATGGCAGAGCGGACCAAAGTGGAGCTGGTCAAGATGGAGATGGCAGAGCGGAGAGAGGAGAGTCAGCGAGCAAGGGGAGCTCTGGCCTCCACCCAGGTACCTTCAACAGTAAGCCACAAAAAGATCCAGTATAATGCCTTCCGACAGTTGGGGGGAGGCAGAGGAAGACATTGATGGCTTTCTGCAGGACTTTGAGCGGCGGCAGTGTGCCCTTCATCAAGTGAAGCCGGAGGAACGGGTTCAGATTCTGGACAGCCAGCTGACAGGCTGGGCAGCAGACGCCTATCGCACGGTACCTGATGAGGACTGTATGGACTATGAGCGGATCAAAAAAGTAATCTTGGCCTGGTATGCGCTGACACCAGAGGCATACCGCCAAAAGTTCTGCGGACTTATAAAACGAGTAACCGATACCCAAGCTGAATGGGCCTGTAAATTACGGCGGTCACTGCTACAGTGGGTACAAGGGAGCCAAGCAACCACTAAGGAGGAAATCCTCCAGGCTCTTCATGTTAGAATGATTCTTTAATGGACTAACCCCTGAGACACAGAAATGGCTTCGGGACAGGCGGCCAATGACTCTTGAGGAAGCCGCTCGTCTGGCCGATGAACATCATGACGCCAGGAGGCATCAGTTGCCCGGATCAAAGATGGTCACTAAGGGTCCGCCCATGGACCTGGAGGGCCCCAAACCACCAAAGATTGTAGGGGGACCAGCTAGAAACCCGGCCTACCACAGTTCCCCTGGGGCGCGATGCCACACCTGCCATCAGCTGGGCCACCTGCAAAGACAATGTCCCAACCGGACTCAGCATACCCAGTGGCCAAAGGTGGGAACAGCTACCTTCAGCCGGGCCGCTGTACACTGCTACCAAGGCGAAGCTGACCCGGCATTGGGGGCTACAACTAACCAAGGGGTGGAAGACTTGGAGGAAGTGCTGCATGAAGTAGACCCCGTGCAGGCAGCCCGGGCAGATAATCGACAACAGCATCGACAGGTCGTGTGGGTTAATGGGAAACGCATGCAGGGACTAAGATTCCGGAGCAACTTTGACCCTTGTGAAGCCTCATCTCGTCCGGGACCAAGAGAAGACGGACCAGACAGTGGCAGTCCGTGTAGCAGGGGGAGCTATACATCGACTGCCCACTGCCAGGATTCACCTGAACTGGGGAGTTGGGGATGGCCTTGTTGAGGTCAGCTTGATGGAGGATTTGCCTGCAGATGTTTTGCTGGGAAATGACTTGGGGCCCATGTTGTCTGCCTTCTCGGTTGCCCCTCTGGCTGAGACATATCCTGTGACCACCCGGAGACAAGCTCGAGCTGCGGAGGCGGAATCACACTCAGAGGAGGCCCAGGTAAGACATCCCAGCCCTACACGTATTCCCATAGTCAGACACATTTCTTGGGCCACCCCAGATGAATTTAAGAGGGAGTTACTTGAGGATCCTTCATTGGAGGGATATCGTGGGAAGGCACAGGAAGGGAGAGGGGTACTGGAAGTGAACAGTTTATATGGAAGCAGGGACTCCTCTACCGGATCACAGAGCAGCACCACACAGGGACGAGCCCCACTATAAAATGACAGCTGGTAGTTCCCAAGAAGTATAGGCAGGAGTTACTGCGAATCTCTCATGACATACCCTTGGCCGGGCACTTCGGCGTCAGTCGCACCAGGCATCGTCTGACACAAAACTTCTTTTGGCCGGGGGTAACCTATGATGTTCGTCAGTACTGCCAGACCTGTGACAGTTGCCAGCGCATTGGCAAGAGGGGAGATCGATGCAAGGCCAAATTACGCCCCCTCCCCATTGTGGAGGAACCATTTAGCCGAGTAGCGGTCGATCTGATAGGGCCGTTAGCAAAACCCAGTCCGTCAGGGAAAAGGTATATATTGACAGTGGTAGATTATGCCACACGGTATCCAGAGGCAGTTGCGTTACCTAACATACTGGCAGAGACGGTGGCGGCTGCCCTGCTCCAGGTTTTCTCATGGGATGGATTTCCCCAGGAGATTATCTCGGACCAGGGTACCCAGTTTACAGCAGAGGAGACCAACCAACTGTGGAAGCTGTGCGACGTAAAGTCCATTAGAAGTGCCCCTTACCACCCGCAAACCAATGGGTTGTGTGAACGCTTTAACGGGACGTTAAAACAACTCATTGGGACTTTTACCAGGACCTACAGGGACTGGGAGAAATTCTTGCCTCACCTCCTGTTTGCCTATCGGGAGGTGCCCCAAGAATCCACGGGGTTCTCTCCGTTCTAACTGGTATACGGGAAACTGGTAAGGGGACCCCTAGACTTAGTTCTAGAACACTGGGAAGGGGAGGGCATCATAGAAGGGGTACCTATTGTACCCTATGTGCTGGAATTCCGGGACCGCCTACAGGAGCTGACCCGGGCTGTACGTGGGAACATGCAGGTGGCCCAGCGGCGCCAGTGCGTATGGTACGATCGGAGGGCCAGAGAGCACACCTTGGAAATAGGACAGAAGGTCCTGGTGTTAGAGCCCACTAGGCAGAACAAGTTCCAAGCTGCATGGCAGGGGCTCTCCCAGGTAGTGGGGAAAATAGCCAACACCACCTATAATGTCGCCGATTGTGACGACCCCAGGATTATCCGCATGTTCCACATGAACATGCTGAAGCCGTACCGGGAGCGCCCTGAAGAGGTAATGGCCATCTGTGCACCTGAAGCAGAGGATTTAGCCTGACTTCCCTTGCCTGATGTTTTAAGGGAAAGGACTCCGTCTAAAACATGGGACCAGGTACACTTGGGTGAAGACCTAGGTCCCCGGGAGAGACAGCAGGCGGAGGCATTGTTGAGGCAGCGACTGAGGATGTTTTCGGGGAAACCCAGGTACACTCACCTGGCACAACACAAGGTTGAGACACAGGATCAAACCCCCCTGCGACAACCCCCCTTCCACGTCCCGGAGTCTGTACGAGAAGGGATGCGACAAGAGATGTTGCGTTTAGGGGTCATTGAAGAGTCAGATAAGGCATCCCCCGTAGTGTTAGTGCCCAAGAAGGATGGGACTACACGGTTTTGTGTAGACTATCGTAAGCTCAATGAGAAAACAGTGACGGATGCGTATCCCATGCCGCGTATGGATGAGTTGTTAGACCGGCTGGCAGGGGCAAAGTATTTGACCACCATCGATCTATGCAAAGGCTACTGGCAGATTCCCCTTAGTCCTGACACTATTCCCAAGTCTGCATTTGTCACCCCGTTTGGCTTATTCCAGTTTCGAGTTATGCCATTCAGGATGAAGACTGCACCGGCGACCTTCCAGAGGCTGGCTGACCGGCTTCTGGATGGTCTCCAGGACTATGCGTGTGCCTACCTGGATGACATCGCCATCTACAGCGCAACAAGGGAAGAGCATCTAAATCACCTAGAGACATTATTAGACAGGATCCACAAGGCCGGAATCACCCTGAACCCAAACAAGTGTCACGTGGGCAAAGCGGAGGTTCAGTATTTAGGGCATTGGGTGGGAAGTGGGAAACAGAGACCAGAACCAGCCAAGATTGAGGCCATAGCCAAATGGCCCACCCCACGTACTAAAACCCAGGTCATGGCGTTTCTAGGGACAGCGGGGTATTACAGGAAATTCGTTCCCAATTACAGCAGCGTAGCCAAGCCCCTCACTGATCTGACCCGTAAGAACCAACCCCGCCAGGTAACCTGGACCCCAGAGTGTGAGGAAGCCTTCCGCCAGCTAAAGGACGCCCTCACAAATACCCCTGTATTGGCCGCACCCGATCCAACTAAACATTTCCTGGTTCACACAGATGCTTCTATGTTTGGATTGGGGGCAATACTAAGCCAAGTCGGGCCGGATGGCCAAGAACACCCGGTGGCTTACCTGAGTCGGAAACTACTGCCCCGTGAAGTGAGCTATGCGGCCATCGAGACGGAGTGCCTGAAATTAGTATGGGCACTCAAAAAGTTACAACCATATTTGTATGGACGACAGTTTTCCCTCCTAAAGGACCATAATCCCCTAGTCTGGCTTAATCGGGTCTCCGTAGACAACGCCATATTACTGCGGTGGAGTTTAGCCCTAACAACCTCTGCAACCATCCACTACAGACCCGGCAAAGAAAACGGTAACGCCGATGGACTAAGTCGACAAACGGAACTTGTACCAACCCCATAAACTTTGGTCATCCCCAAACCGATCTGTTAAGGATCAGACTGTGTATGCCGATCGCGTCTCTGAAAAGGGGAGCCGTGTTACAGAACCCCCCAGCACCAAGAATATGTTATGCAGTATATGTATGTATAATAGATTCCATGTGAAATGCATCAGTCCACAGGCTGCACCTCTGGACAAGATAATCTCCTTCTGACCTCCCCCACCTTTGTAATTCCCACAGTAAATATCGGCAGGCTCCGGCCACCTGCGGCTATTGTAATGTATGTCTGGCCTGCTGTTTTTCTATTGGCCTGCCCTGTGTATCTGTGTTATATATTCTGTGTGCTGTGAATAAAGTGTAGTTAGACTGGAAATACGTGGAGTAGCAGTCAGCTTTTATATGCTCTCATGTAATCAAGGAATTCCAGCCAGCATCCTTCATTCAGACTCCAGCGAAAGCAAAAGGGGACCTCCTGAAACACGGCGTGGTACTGAGAGAGGTACCCCAGTTTGGTAGACCCCATTACAACGAGTTCATAGACACCTAACATGACTAGGTTCTTTTTAGGTTCTAAGTGATGAAAAAAAATTCCAAACTTTGCTAAAAAAAAAAAAAAAAAAAAAAAAATTGCGCCATTTTCAGATACCCGTAGCGTCTCCATTTTTCATGATCTGGGGTCGGTTGAGGGCTTATTTTTTGCGTGCTGAGCTGGCGTTTTTAATTATAGCATTTTGGTGCAGATACGTTTTTTTGATCGCCCGTTATTGCATTTTAATGCAATGTCACGGCAACAAAAAAAAACTTAATTCTGGCGTTTCGAATTTTTTTCTTGATACGCTGTTTAGCGATCAGGTTAATGTTTTTTTTTATTGATCGATCGGGCGATTCTGAACGCGGCGATACCAAATATGTGTAGATTTGATTTTTTTTTATTGATTTATTTTGAATGGGGCGAAAGGGGGGTGATTTAAACTTATATTTTTTTCACATTTTTTTTTTTTTACTTTTGCCATGCTTCAATAGCTAGAAGCTGGCACAACACGATCGCCTCTGCTACATAGCAGCGATCGGATGTTCGCTGCTATGCAGCAGAAATGCAGGTGTGCTGTGAAAGCCGACCACAGGGTGGCGCTCACAGCTACTGGCGATCAGTAACCATAGAGGTCTCAAGGATGCTGAAGCATCGCCGAACTCCGATCATGTGACGGGGGTCGGCGATGCGCTCATTTCCGGCCGGAAGCGCCGGTTAAATGCCGCTGTCTGCGTTTGACAGCAGCATTTAACTAGTTAATAGGCGCGGGCAGATCGCGATTCTGCCCACGCCTATTATGGGCACATGTCAGCTGTTCAAAACAGTTGACATGTCCCGGCTTTGATGCGGGCTCACCGCCGGAGCCCTGCATCAAAGCGGGGGTTCTGACCTCGGACGTACTATCCGAGGTCAGAAAGGGGTTAATTATAATATATGATGTCATCTTAACATGTGGCTATGATCATATAATGTGATAAACATCCACCTGATGAAGACTGATCCTCTACCGAAACGCGTTGTGGTTTAACCCCATCTCTCGTCTGTCTCTTCCCTGCGCGCCTCAGACCGTTTATCATTGTCTCATTATGAACGTTTTAAAACACACCAGTCCCAATTCATGTGGGATGCTTGAACTTTTTTTCAATTTTTTTTTTTTTTTAATCTACTGTTATCTCTGATTTCACAGGCTCTTGTGAAACTACCAACAAATACAGAGATCCAATCAAATCCACCCACGGATCAATGGCTTAAAACATCAGTAGCAGGGTCCTGACAAAGAATGAATGGGTTAACAGTTAACACCATAGGTTCAAGCACCTGGAAATGGAATTACCAGTAAGTCTAATTTCCCTTTTTCCATTACATCCCTCAGGACAGCACCATGGAGAATACCAAATCAACTCTCCCAGGGTGGGTACAGAAGCCCAGCAATCAAAGTCCCAGGCAAAAACCAGACTAAATATATAGAGGATCTGAAAGATCAGAAAAACCATAGATATCTAAAGAGATCCGCAAAGAAAATCACCGTAGTGAGTGTCTGATATACATCTATAATGGCCAATTTCAGTATGAATGTGGTAAATGAAATAGGCATCAGGAGCAGAGAGTGAGATTCACCCATTGTACTCCAATACCAATAATGAACCAAGCAAGTTATTTATTGTGATAGATACTTATAGACATTGCAGCCCCAGAAAAGGGTTAGAGAACCTTATTGCCCAGCAAAATATAGTGAAAGTCACAGCCACCACACAATGAGGACTGTACCGACCAATAATAAGCTGCATGTGCTTATAAAAGGACTGTTCCTTCATCGGACCTTCTGGGCTCAGGTTAAGCCCTGGTTACAGACCAGCTTACCGTACTACAAGGAGACCTGCAGGACAGAGGCCCTGGACTGCGGGAATATCAAACCAATAACAGTTTGTACATGGATAATGGCAGAGCATTGGGTGTACGCACATTACCCATCCAGGAGATCACGTCTATTCCAAATCCTTAGATGTCTAACCCCAAGAAGGGTTATATATTATTGAAACTAAGGAATACACCATCCAGCAGGTAATATCTCCTGCCACTACCAACGTCTGGCTTCTCATTAGAAGCGCTGATAGAGAAACGTGGATCATCACTCCTGTTTTACTGATGTTAGACACAGGGAGTCTGGACTCTGAATCGATGAAGGTGGTGGTGCTAGTAAAAATCTTCCGACACTTGAAATTATTCGGAACTGCATTTATACGAGTCATTAGTCCAGACATTATAAGTATGTCAACTTATTTGTCCATATATGCATATTACGCTCATACATATCCCAAGAGGCAATCTTCTCAGGGATCTTTATACACTCAGACTGCCATTATGGGAGTAACCATATTCCATGGCTAGAGAAAAGTAGGTTTCTTCCTCGTAACAGAGGGAAATTATCTACTGTGAGGCAGTGAGACTATGGGGTCTTAACAGTAAGAGCCCTGGATCCAGTTTCATTTATCTTAGGAGCCGTGACTGCTGTAAGAGCCGCGAGTATGGGATCCTCTGCCACACGACACAGTGCTGCTGCTTCACCACAAGGTATAGAAGGCAGTGCTGATGTCCCTGGTAAACACAACGCAACAGACTTATGGGACAAGAATCTGTCTGATTGCCGAATGTAGAGTTTGGGATAGATAAATAATAATAACAATAATAAACTTTATTTATATAGCGTCAATATATTCCGCAGCGCTTTATAGTTTGACAGTTTCAAACACAACTGTCATAAGTAACAACCATATAATAATTAAAGCAAAATAAGACGACCCTGCTCTTGAGAGCTCACAATCTACAATGAGGCGGGGAAGATACAAAGTACAGGTGTGTATCAACAATATTTTATTTACACTGATGGCACGACCATCTAAGGGGGTGGGGGATAGATGGAGACAGTGAATGGGCTACACACACCAACATAAAATGACTGATTAGGGAACGTGATAGGCCGCTCTGAACAAGTGTGTCTTAAGGGAGCGCCCAAAACTATGCAAATTGTAGATGGTCCTAATATCTTAGGGCAAAGCATTCCGAGGCGGAAGGAATCCTTCCTTTCAACTCGTGGGATTTTCCGCTCCCGGGACAGTAGTATGTCCTTCTATAGGATTATAGAATGTATCAAAATGACGTATGTCATCTTTTAAAGCCAATTATGAAATAGACTTGCCTTTAGCACTTAAGGTAGAACCTACCTGAGAGACCTGTTCCAAACAGAAGAAATGCAGATTTTACTAAGCCAATTCAAGCATATCTGTTTGCTTGACTAAGCCCTGTTGTAAAGAATGAAGTAACAGAAGCTGGATCTGGGTCCAAAACACAAGGACTCCATATCCAGAGTTGAGGCCCAAGACAAAAATGTGAAGTGGTAGGCCGATGATACAATGTGCGGCCACACAACAAGGCACCAGACAGAAGGTCTGATCCAGTGGCTCACAGCCAGAGGCGAAAAAGGCACCAAGCCCGACACTGATACCCCCTGCCTTGCAAAAGGGCACCAAAACCTTATAATGCAAAATGATGCATATAGGACCTATGAAGCATATAGGAACTATGAAGCAATATAATGCAATATGATGTACAAAGTTACTATGAAGCGCTATGATGCATATAGCAACTATGAAGAAATATGGTGCACAAAGGCAATTTGAAGCACTATGATGCATATAGGAACAATGAAACAATATGATGTAAATAATGAAGCAGTATGATGCAATATGATGCATGAAGTAACTATGAAGCGCTATGGTGCATATAGGAACAATGAAGCAATATGCTGTAATATAATGCACAAAGGCAATATGAAGCGCTGATGCGTATAGGAACCATGAAGCAATATGCTGTAATATAATGCTCAAAGGCAATATGAAGCGCTGATGCGTATAGGAACCATGAAGCAATATGCTGTAATATAATGCACAAAGGCAATATGAAGCGCTATGATGCACAAAGAAAACCTGAAGCAATATGATGCACAAAGGCAATACGAGCACTATGATGCATATAGGAACAGTGATGCAATATGACGCAGAGTCACTATGAAGCGCTATGATGCACATAGGAACCATGAAACAATATGATGCAGAAGGGCAATATGAAGCACTATGATGCAAATAGGAACAATGAAGCACCATTATGCATATAGGAACCATGAAGCAATATGATGCAATAGGATACACGAAGTAACTATGAAGAGCTATGATGCATATCGGAACAATGAAGCACCTTGATGCATATAGGAACCATGAAGCAATATGATGCATGAAGTTACTATGAAGCGCTATGATGCATATAGGAACAATGAAGCACCCTGATGCATATAGGACCTATGAAGCAATATGATGCAATATGATACACGAAGTAACTATGAAACAGTATGATGCCACAGAGGCACTCAATATGATGCATAGATGTGCTATGATGCAGTATCATGCACATAGGCACTCAATATGATGCAGAGAGGCACTATTATGCAGTATTATGCACGGAGGCACTCAATATGATGCATAGAGGCACTATTATGCAGTATTATGCACGGAGGCACTCAATATGATGCATAGAGGCAGTATTATGCACGGAGGCACTCAATATGATACATAGAGGCAGTATGACTAGGCCATGCCTGAAGGTGCCAAACAAGAGACCAGACTTGCACTTTTAAGCAAAAGAGCAATCTATCAGAGTTCCGGATAAATCTCCACTCTGAACAATACATCTCATTTGTCAGACTGACTCCACCCGAAGGAGCTAATTAATGAGCCGCAGCTGGAGGGCAGTCTTCATGGAGACAATGTGCTGAATTAACACCTTGTGTCCTCCTATGGATGGAGTAGTTAAGTTGCAAAGAAAAGTGAAACACTTGCTTATTGAACCAGAAAATGGAAAGCATGCTTCCAAAGTCACTCTGAAGCCCGATCATAAGGCTCTGTGCAGACAAGACCTGCAACTACTAAAGTCCAGTCATGAGATGTAGCCTGGACATATGGCCCCACCATAGCCTAGAGGTCCAAGGCCTAGCTGCAAATGGGTTCCAGGTACAGCTTTGGCACAAAGGCCTGAGACTAGAGTCAGCCTAGAGGCCCCGGCCATCGATGCAACATTAAACCAAGCACTCACCTGTGCTGGCTCCATACCTGCTAGAAGACAGGGGGAGCTGGTAACGCCGAGAGCCTATCGTGGAAGGAAGCGGCGTCCATTCAGAAATGCTGCATTACTGCCTGTGCCCCCTTCCGTGTTCCATTGTGGAACGCACGCCGATCAAATGTGTCGGCGCTCCTCTGACGTCACTGGGAGCGCAACGGCATTCTCCACCACACGACTTTCGGAAGAAGCGGTGTTTTGCCGGTCAGCATCTGAGCCGAGAGCCCCCCCACTGGGAGGAAGCGGCTCTACCCAGGAGCCCGTCCGCTCGACTGGTCTCTGGGGCTGAGGGACTCCCCACCGGGGAGTTTCCACCCTGGGCTACTTGACAGGGGGAAGGATTGGACCTGCCGCCCGATCCCCCTAAGCCCATTACACAGGCTGATGGCTGAGAAACCTCTCAAAGAGGAGTCGGCCATGGTCCGTCTGACCGGGAAAAGGGAAGGTTGAGACCCCCAAACTCTGAGTCCATCTGGTACAGCACTGATAGCTGAGGGACCTCTACCCAGTGAGGTGTCGGCCACGGACCACTTGACAGGGGGAAGAGAATCCACAGGATATCTTCGCTCTAGGAGCAACCTCTCATACAACCGTCCCTGTAGGGACAGGAAAAAACACTGGAGGGTGGAGGTGGGAGGGTCCTTTTAACCTCTCTATGATCCTGTCCCGCTATAGGTCAAGGAAGGACGTCCTCCATGGTGCTGTCCTGAGGGACGTAATGGAAAAACGCTGTGCACATGCTGCGGAAAAAAAAAACGCGCAGAAACGCAGGTTTACATTCCGCAGCATGTCACTTCTTTCTGCGGATTCCGCAGCGGTTTTACACCTGCTCCATAATAGAAAACCGCAGTTGTAAAACCACAGTGAAATCCGCAATAAATCAGCAGCAAAAACGCAGTGTTTTTGCCCTGCAGATTTATCAAATCCACTGCGGAAAAATCTGCAGCGGACAAAGATACGTGTGCACATACCCAAAGTCGGATTCCCTGCCCACTGGGTGTGGCGGTTTTTTGAAAGGTGTCTCCATGTGCCGCCTTTTGCTATAAATAACAGACCCTGTATGTGTATAGACTGTCCTGAGAAAGTGGTGTGATCACCACGAGACGCGTAAAAATAAAGTCTATTCTCTATTACATCTACTTTGACTTCTCTGGTAAATTATCCTGACAGGCGAGCAGCGCAGTCTGATGCCCCGTTCTCTTCACCTAGCAAAGGATCATCCCATCGGGGCTTGCAGCAGCTGCCAATGCTAAGTGCAGTGGTTGTGTCTCACACAACCATAATAGGCGAGTGTGACATCTCTGACAAATATTCCCTTTATCTCGGATAAGACCCTATGTGCGCTCTATATTCCTTCTAGCAACCGTGTCTTTCTGACATTTAACCTATAGAATCTTTCCTCACCTGGATTCCTGCAGTTAAAAAAAGGAGGGCAGAATAACTTCATGGCTCATTTGTAATGTTAGGGTTACCTTAGGAAGGTAAGCCAAGTCAGGTCTTAGTATAACCTTATCGGCATATATGTGTGTATAGGGAGGACAGATTGACAGGGCCTGAATGTCACTCACCCTGCGGGCCGATGTCAGTGCCACCAATATGATTGTTTTAGGAGTGAGGAACTTAGCTGATAATTCCTGTAAGAGCTCGAACGGGTCTTTTGTTAATGCCTCTAGTACCAAATTTAGATCCCATGGGGGAATTCTGTAGGATTGTGATAGGTCTGGACCTACCACAGGATTTTATCAATCACAGACCTATTTATTGGCCACGAGATTACAAGTGTACATTGCACGTAAGGCCAAAACCTGCACCTTGAGGGTACGAGTCGCTAGTTCTAGTGCCAAACCTGACTGCAGGAATTCTAGAATTGAACCCACTGGCACCTTATCCCTCCTTTAGAGGCTGCCCTAAAAATTCTATAATTTTTTTCCATGTCCTGCCGTGAATCCTTATGGTCATCTGTTTTCTACCTTAACAGGATTGATTTGCCCTCAAATTCTACGCTGCTAGATGGAAGCTCTTCACTTGAGAGTGGCATACTGGACCCCGAGTGAGAAGGTCCGGGATCTCTAGCAGGATCCATGGATCTGAAACGGACCTTGCACTTAACAGGGAAAACCATAGTCTTTTCGGCCAGAATGGAGCAATCAGAATCACCCTCGCCTGATCCTCCACACAACTGTTGAAATCATCGCTATTGAAGGGAAGACGTAGACAATCCTGAAGTTTCAGGGGACCAGAAGTGCATCTACCATGTATTCCTCGGGGTTTAGTGAACATAACTTTATTACCTTTCTGTTCTGCTTGTTGGCAAATGGTTCTCGCATGGGCACATACAGATAAAGACCCATCTGCTGTAAGACCTCAGGAAGTCTGCCTTGGTATTCTCTACCCCCTTTATATGCAGTGCTGTAAGTGACTAACAGTGTTGTTCTGCTAGCTGGAAGAGTCTGCTTGCTGCCATCATTAGGCAGAGGAACCTTGCTCCTCCCTTGTGATTGATATATGGCACAGTCGCCCGATTGTACGACATGACGACCTAGAAGGAAGGGAAGAAAGTCTCTTAAAGCCCTTTCTATAGCCCACAACTCTTTCAGGTTCGATGCCTGGTTTGGCACAAGAGATGACCAGGTTCCCTGAATTGTGTGATCTCTCAGGCATGCGCCCCCCCCCCCCCCCAACCTGAGTTGCTTGCATCTGTTTAAGTATATCTACTGACCTTACCCATTGGACACCAGATGTCAAATTTACTCTGCCTGCCCACAAAGAGAGGGAGTTTCTGACCCTTAAAGAAAGTTCCACCTTCCCTTCTAAATGTCCTCTTGGCAATCTCTGTACAGACAGAACTTCCCACTGAAGCGGTCTCGTGGAATTGGGCCCATTTTGCTGCTGGGATGCAGGATCTCAGGGCTTTAAACATGGACATTACCCCCCTTAGTGTCGTTCTTGGATGATCTATCGCTGTCGAGGCCAGGTTCACTATCTTGTATATTTTGTCTCCGGGTAAGAGACAGGTCTGGAGTTCATAATCTAGAACCAGGCCTAGGAAGGACTGTATCCTCTCTGGTCTTAGCTCTAAAGGTACCTTCACACGAAACGACATTATAACGATATCGCTAGCAATCCGTGACGTTGCAGCGTCCTCGCTAGCGATATCGTTTCGTTTGACACGCAGCAGCGATCAGGATCCTGCTGTGATGTCGCTGGTCGCTGAATAAAGTCCAGAACTTTATTTGGTCGTCCGATCGCTGTGTATCGTTGTGTTTGAAAGCAAAAGCAACGATACCAGCGATATTTTACACTGGTAACCAGGGTAAACATCGGGTTACTAAGCGCAGGGCCGCGCTTAGTTACCCGATGTTTACCCTGGTTACTAGCGTAAAATGTAAAAAAAACAAACAGCACATACTCACATTGCGTCCCCTGCAGTCCGCTTCCTCCTCTGACTCAGCGCCGCAAAGTGAAAGTGAAAGCAGCACAGCGGTGACGTCACCGCTCTGCTCTCACTGTACGGCGCTCAGTCAGTCAGGAAGTGGACGCAGGGGGACGTGAATGTAAGTATGTGCTGTTTGTTTTTTTTAGATTTTACGCTGGTAACCAGGGTAAACATCGGGTTACTAAGCGCGGCCCTGCGCTTAGTTACCCGATGTTTACCCTGGTTACCAGGGGACCTCGGCATAGTTGATCGCTGGAGAGCGGTCTGTGTGACAGCTCTCCAGCGACCAAACAGCGACGCTGCAGCGATCGACATCGTTGTCGCTATCGCTGCAGCGTCGCTTCGTGTGAAGGTACCTTAACCTCAGAGTGTTCACCTTCCAGCCAAGATCCTCTAGGGCAATTCACACATATCTCAGCTGTGATGCACAGTGATCTTCCCACCATGAAGAAGTCGTCCAGGTAAGGGACAATTATGGTGTTCCGAGTGTCCGCCACCTCCGATATCTTGACGTAAATTCTGGGAGCTACCAACAACCTGAACAGAAGAGCCATGAATTGATAATGTTTCATTTCTCCCTGAACGTACAGGGCTACTCTGGTATCTTTGATGGTCCAGATAAATTGGAAAGAGGTAACATGCAGACTTTAAAATCGATGAGTGCCATGAAACGGTTGTGATACAACAGTTTATAGCGGTGTTCACGGATTCCATCTTGAAGGAGTGATTTATTATCGTTCTGAAGGAACCCCCTTTTTTTTTTTTTTTTTTTTTTTTTAAATCAAAAAGAGCAGAGGAATAAAATCCCATTCCCTTTTTTTCCTCCAGGATCTCACATTGAACCTGTTTTTCTATTAGACCCATGATCTCTGCTTCCAGGGTTAGTTCTACTGGTGACCTCCTGTGGGGTGTCACTATGAAGGTTTCACGTGGCAGGGGGACAAAGTTATTTTCAGACCCTCTCTTACTATATTCAAAACCCAGCGACTGGGCGAGATGTTCTCACAGGACTGGACAAAGAGGGAAAGCCTTCCTGCCACTGCTGACCTGGCGTCATTTAGAAGGCTTCTTGGGAGGATGGAGAGGGGCTGCAGAACATATATTTTCTCTGGAGGACGTCGCTTAATAGAAATTGGCCACCACATGGAATGGCACAATCTATTTTCAGACTGCAAATCTCATGGACAGCCCTTAATCCATAAGGCTCATCTTGCCGCATTTGAGACCACTGCCAACTTAGCCGCTAGCCTCTAGGAATCTGCGAAAGTGTCCACCAGGAACGCTGCAGCTCCATTTAACAGGGGCATGTTGACTAGGATCAACTCCCTTGGGATTGTCCCTGAGCTGCTCCTCTAATTGTTGCACCCAAATCACGAGAGCTGGCGGTACAGGTTTCAGCAATTGCTGTCTCCAGCCCCTGCTGCTTCCCAGGTGTGCTTTAGATATCTATCGCTTTCTTATCTAGCGGATCCCTGAGCAGGCTGGAATCCTCAAAGGGTAGGGTCGACCTTTTTGAGGATTTAGCTACCGCACCATCAATTCCCAGGATTTTATCCCATATCTCGGCGTCCTTTTCCTCAAAGGAATATCTTCTCTTTAAGGAGGAGGGCAAGGCACCAGTCCTTTGCTTTTTCCACTCTTTATTAATGAGCACCTGGATTTTACTATTAACCGGAAAAGTGCGCTTTTTCCTTTCCTCCAGCATCACGACCTCCAGGGACCTAGATGTTTTCTCTTCTTTTTGGCCCATTGTTGACCTAACAATATCAATGTCTCCGCTGAAAAGCATGGTCTGTCCCCCATGTCACAGACCGAGAACAATGACGATTCACTACGACATCCACGATAGTGGAGAATAGTCCGAATCAGAGACTTTCCTAGATCTTTTGTTTCCTCTTTTTAAAAGGTTTTTTTGAGAGCCTTACACCTTAGCATTGATAACAGACTTAAGGCTTGCGGCAAAGTCTGGGGACTCTTCCCTGTTTGTGTTTTGAATGCAGTCTGGACAGAGAATGGCAGTCCACTGCTAGCGGGATTTTACATAGGGCACACTATTCCTCTTAGCACCAGTTTTTCTAGACTTCTAGTGATTTAAGAACAAGGCCCTATTAAAATGGTGACATTCACAAAGATCGCTCATCCCCACTGTCACTTAGAGGGTACCGGATTCAGAGGCTGTTCAGGATACATATGACCTCCCTCCTGGAGACCGAGGAGTCCTGCGACCTTCCACTTCTCTGGCTGGGACAGTTGCAGCACCTGCCACTCGAATGCCTGCCCCCTGTTCCTATACCCACGCTGATGGTAAGCTGGTGATATTGGTGACTGCTGCGTCATCTGTTCCTCTATGACAGAGCTCGAGCATAAACGCTTAAACGCTGCTCAGTGGCTGCCCTCCCCCTCTTTTAAGGGGGATCCACCACACTCTCCTCAGTTCCGCCTCCCCCAATGTCAGGTAAATCACCCGCCCACCCCCCTCCGATTCGCCAAAACCAAGAATCACTGTATACTGCATCCCGGCCGACATTTTCACCCAGACTGCTGACTACATCTTTTCAGCGCGCCCCTCTAACGTTACTCAGGCATGCCTATTCCCAGCGTGCCTTGAGCCTGTGACGTCAACGGAACACGCTCCCCGGAAGCGCATCCCAGCTGGGACAACGGAGGCTAAGAACAGGGAGCGCAGAGGAACGAGGGCACCACGGCGGACCAAGACATGCACCGTATCTTCGTCTGTGCCGCCCACGCATACACTAGAGCCCTCACTGGACTCATGGATGGCACTTTCAGTAGCCTAAAGGCCCGGCCCACAGGCATACAAGCCTGCTCTTCCAGCACCAGGACAGGTCTGAGTAAGAAAAATCCATCTTCTGTGAAATCTCCGCACAAGGTTCACATCAAGGACAGGAAACCAACTGATGCGGGGGAGAGGTACTGGCCTTTTATTTCATTAGGTTTACGGTCCTTGCTGGGAGGGTCCCTCTCTCAGGAGTGCTGTCATGGGTGAAGGGAAAATACTGATGATTGAACGGTGTTGAGCACCATTCCCAGAAACCATAGCCGCTGTGATGGAACTAAAACAGACCTTGTCCTGTTGACAAATCAACCGAATTGCTCCAGCGTCTGAAGAACAATCCTTAGGCTCCCTAGATTTTCAACAAAGGATGGTGCTTTGACAGGAATGTCGTGCAGATAGGGGGAAACAAATATTGGACCACAGTAATGCCGTAACCGGGGCCAGGATCTTTGTAAATACCCTGGGTGCTGTGGTCAGCTCGAATGGGAAAGCCCCGAACTGATAGTGATCTTGATTGACTGCAAAGCGAAGAAATCGCTGATGGCCTACAAAAATTGTCACACACAAATAAGCATATCGAATATCTATTGAAGAAAAACTCCAGTTTCCATGGATGCGACTACTAGCAGGAGCAATTCCATCCTGAAGTGATGAAGCAGAGAGTCCCCTTTTTTGGGGATAAAGAATAGGTTTGAATAAAACCCCTTGATGCTCTCTGAAGTGGGGACACTTACAATCCCTCCTGCTTGAAGCAGGGAGGTTATTGACTGGTCAAAACTGGGAGATCAGGGGAGGCGCGAGCAAAGGAAACGATCATAAGGTTGAGCGGTGAACTATATTCTGTAACCCAAAGAGATGACCTCTTTGAAAAAAAGATCACCGACTTCCCCGAGCCATGCCACCTGAAAAAGAAGGAGGCAGCCAACCACATGGGCAGAAACCTTGAATGGGAGCCGCCTGTCAAGCATCAACCCTCCTTGGTTGCAAAGTGCCTAGCTTTTGACGCAGAGAGCCATCTGGCGGTTGCCAGTCTAATGATAGCTCTCCTGGAAGTCCTTTGGTATAACCTGAAGACCTGACTCATACAGGGAAGGAAATTGGTGAAAGGGATGGACCTGCCCACGCCTCTAGAAAGGACAGCTGACCCTGGACTGAGGAAGCAAAGTGCTTCTACCACCTGTTGAGTCTGAAAAAGTCTTGACTAACCTGGTTTTTAAGTGAGATTCTTGGAAAGCTAGACCAGTCAAAGATTTCTTTGAAGGCAAGTCCAACCTTTATAAGTTGAGCCACATCATGCGGCAAATTATGACGCAATTACTTGCCACCTGGGCAGAGAACGCTGCCGCATCCAAGGATGCTGAACAGATACTTCCCCTACCTGTGCAATTTGATTAGCAATCTCTGCTAATCCCAGATCCTGTGAGCCAGCCAAAAAACTATGTCGCAAGTGCCTATCCTATGCCGTTACCACCTTGAAAACCCAATTTGGAGAAAAGGCTGGACAAAGGGCAAAACCTGCTGCTTCAAAGGCGGACCTCGCCACATACTAACTATATTTGCCTGTCCGAGGGCTCCTTAAGAGTCAGAAGTGCCTACAATAAAGCCCCAGTAATGAACAGCCTACCGTATCCATGATGGAGGAATCTGTGTCCCCTATGAGTTTGCTATCCCAGAAGGAGGAAGACACCGAGGTGCTTCTGTGCCCTACCCTATTTCATACAAGCAAATAAGGCAGCACACTGCAGCGCTAAAACATGCAAACATGAAACACGAAAATTGAACTTGCATTACTGCACTAGAAATATGAAAAATGAGAGCGTTTAGCGCATAAAAAAGGCCAATTTTATGTGTACCTGGTAGCCACTTTACGGCATCTCTCTTATACCAGGTCCTATGTTTTCCTTCCTCGCTGAGAATAAACGTCTCCATGTGAATGGGTACCTGTGAAAACCTCTTATGAGACTAACATTCTCTCTCTCTGTGGAGGGGTACTGGACCTGTTGCAATCAAAACACCTGTGACTTTTTCTGCGTCGCACAAAGACACGGTGGTTAAAACCAAAGATCTCAAATTTGGACTCCTCAGACCAAAGTACAGATTTCCACTGGTCTAATGTCCATTCCTTTGTTCTTTAGCCCAAACAAGTCTCTTCTGCTTGTTGCCTGTCCTTAGCAGTGGTTTCCTAGCAGCTATTTTACATGAAGGCCTGCTGCACAAAGTCTCCTCTTAACAGTTGTTGTAGAGATGTGTCTGCTGCTAGAACTCTGTGTGGCATTGACCTGGTCTCTAATCTGAGCTGCTGTTAACCTGCGATTTCTGAGGCTGGTGACTCGGATAAAGTTATCCTCAGAAGCAGAGGTGACTCTTGGTCTTCCTTTCCTGGGGCGGTCCTCATGTGAGCCAGTTTCTTTGTAGCGCTTGATGGTTTTTGCCAGTGCACTTGGGGACATTTTCAAAGTTTTACCAATTTTTTGGACTGAGACCTTAATTTCTTAAAGTAATGATGGTCACTCGTTTTTCTTTACTTAGAATTTGTATTATGGCAAGAAAAAAGCAGCTAACAGTCTATTCAGTAGGACTATCAGCTGTGTATCCACCAGACTTCTGCACAACACAACTGATGGTCCCAACCCATTTATAAGGCAAGAAATCCCTCTTATTAAACCTGATAGGGCACACCTGTGAAGTGAAAACCATTTCCGGTGACTACCTCTTGAAGCTCATCAAGAGAATGCCAAGAGTGTGCAAAGCAGTCAACAAAGCAAAAGGTGGCTACTTTGAAGAACCTAGAATATAAGACATCATTTCAGTTGTTTCACACTTTTTTGTTAAGTATATCATTCCACATGTTTTAATTCATAGTTATGATGCCTTCAGTGCGAATATACAGTTTTCATAGTCATGAAAATACAGAAAAAATCTTTAAAT
This sequence comes from Ranitomeya variabilis, assembly GCF_051348905.1. NCBI lineage: Eukaryota > Metazoa > Chordata > Amphibia > Anura > Dendrobatidae > Ranitomeya > Ranitomeya variabilis. The sequence continues at coordinate 105,438,700 of NC_135238.1, read as the reverse complement.
GAGGTGTGTCCAAACATTTGGTCTGTACTGTATACACACACACACACACACACACACACACACACACATACATGCACACACATACATACATATACATACTGTCGAAGCCGATCAGAGTGACTGATCGCGTGATTTTGTAAATTTTTTTTGTCAGTTGACTGCTGGGGGAAACAGGTGCATTCTGGGATTCAAGTATACATTTTTTTGCGTTGCACAGCTGAGCTATTAAAACAGAGTTGTTAAGTGGTTGAGTACTCACTTAGGTAAAACATGTATGTTTGTTTTATAAATCTTACCATGTTCAATAATCTCAACCAAACTTCTTAGATGTGGCAAAATGGCACATCCCATAAGAATGGCAATTTGCTGAACGATTTTGATTCCAGTGTGACGGGCTTGCCATGATTTCTTGCTTTTACAGACGGCTTTTAAGAAAGGAAGCAATGAAGGGATGCCAAGGGCAGAGGCAACCACTGCAAAAGCTCTAGCAGTTGTGTTACGGACATATTCATCCATATTGTCTATGTCTGGTCTCATTGTTGAAATCATTGTTGCCAAACCAGCAGCCTAAAAATTGAAAAGAAAAAAAGGCTCAAAATGAAGTTTTCACACTCGTATGGCACACACTGCAACTTTCCTTTGCTGTGACTATAGAAAACGTAGCAAACTGATTTCAACTTAAAATGTCTTTAATCCCTTCCTGATGTTCAACTTATATACACTAAATCACAAAAAGTTAGGGATATTTGGCATTTTGGTGAAATTTATGCAAAATGTAAAAAGTTCACGCTACAGAAAAATTTTACCATGAATGTAGGGTGTGACGACACCACAATTTTTAACCCTTTCACCCCAAAGCACAATTTTTGGGTTGATCACGTCACATTTGAAGTGACTGGAGGGGCCTATAGGACAGAAAATACCCAAAAGTGACAACACCACTCTACAAAAACTGCACCCTTCAAGATGCTCAAAACCACATTCAAGAAGTTAATTAACTCTTCAAGTGCTTCACAGGAATTAAAGAATGTGGAAAAAAATAAATCTAACTTTTTTTCACAAAAAATTTACTTTAGACCCACTTTTTTTTTTTTCATTACTTTGACTTCCATAAGGGTAACAGGAGAAAAAGGGCCCCAAAATTTGTTGTGCAATTTTTCCTGAATACACAGATTCCCCATATAAGATCGAAAACTACTTTTGAGGCACAGTGCAAAACTGAGAAGGGAAGAAGTGCCATACTGAAGTTCAGATTTAGATGGACTGGTTTGATGGCGCCAAGTCCCATTGGTCGTTTCTAATTTTTATAAAGGCCAATAGGAAAAAATGGACCTCTCAGTTCTGCAATTTCTCCAGAAATGGATGGATGGAGATATATATATATATATATAGATAGATAGATAGATAGATAGATAGATAGATAGATAGATAGATAGATAGATAGATATAATTTTCTAAGGGGTACTTCCGTCACGGAAATCCTGCGTCGCTGATTGGTCACGCCAGCTGCCTGTCATGGCTGCCGCAACCAATCAGTGACAGGCACAGTCCGATTAGTCCCTCCCCACTCCCCTGCAGTCAGTGCCCGGCGCCCGCATACTCCCCTCCGGTCACTGCTAACACAGGGTTAATGCCAGCGCTAACGGACAGCGGGTAACGCACTCCGTTATCGCTGCTATTAACCCTGTGTGTCCAACTTTTTACTATTGATGCTGCCTATGCAGCATCAATAGTAAAAAAATGTAATATTAAAAATAATAAAAAAACAAAAAACCTGCTATTCTCACCCTCCATAGTCCGCCGAGCCGCAAGCGGCTGCCGCCATCTTCCATTCCCAGAGATGCATTGCAAAATTACCCAGAACACTTAGCGGTCTCGCGAGACCGCTAAGTCTTCTGGGTAATTTCGCAATGCATCCTGGGAACGGAAGATGGCGGCAGCCGTGCATCGCCAGAGCTTCGGTGGATCCTGGTGGGTGAGTATATCACTATTTTTTATTTTAATTATTATTTTTTTTTTTTTTTTACAGGGATATGGTGCCCACACTGCTAAATACTGCGTGGGCTGTGTGATATACTGCGTGGGCTGTGTGATATACTGCGTGGGCTGTGTGATATACTGCGTGGGCTGTGTGATATACTGCGTGGGCTGTGTGATATACTGCGTGGGCTGTGTGATATACTGCGTGGGCTGTGTGATATACTGCGTGGGCTGTGTGATATACTGCGTGGGCTGTGTGATATACTGCGTGGGCTGTGTGATATATTGCGTGGGCTGTGTGATATACTGCGTGGGCTGTGTGATATACTGCGTGGGCTGTGTGATATACTGCGTGGGCTGTGTGATATACTGCGTGGGCTGTGTGATATACTGCGTGGGCTGTGTGATATACTGCGTGGGCTGTGTTATATACTATGTGGGCAGTGTTATATACTGCGTAGGCTGTGCTATATACTACGTGCCCTGTGTTATATACTGCGTGACCTGTGTTATATACTGCGTGGGCTGTGTTATATACTGCGTGGGCTGTGTTATATACTGCGTGGCCTGTATTAACACATCGGGTATTCTACAATATGTATGTATGTATATAGCAGCCACATAGTATATAGCACAGGCCACGTAGTATTTGTCTGCTATATACTACATGGCTCCTATATATTTAAACAAAGAATCTGTAAACACTTTATAGGGTCAATAAATTATATATAAGATTACATTTATACATATGACACTATTAAGTGAACCCCAGTGCAACAGATAGGATGAGTGGTAACCACTCATATGAACAGCAAATACTAACCACCAGAACTATAGACCAACTCCAAGAAATCAGTGGCACGGATATATATTTTATAAAAATATTACTTTATTTGTAGTGGTAACAACATATTTTATGTGCACATGTTTGAAAGCCATAGAAAAAATAATATAATAAGTGACATATATATATATATATATATATATATATATATATATATATATATATATATATATATATATACACACACCGTATATACTCGAGTATAAGCCGACCCGAGTATAAGCCGACCCCCCTAATTTTGCCACAAAAAACTGGGAAAACTTATTGACTCGAGTATAAGCCTAGGGTGGAAAATGCAGCAGGTACCGGTGAATTTCAAAATTAAAAATAGATACTCCACACCGTTCATTATGGCCCCATAGATGCTCCACATAAAGCTGTGCCATATATACAATGCTCTGCACCGTTGCCCCATAGCTGTGCCATATATATAGTGCTCTGCACCGTTGCCCCATAGATGTGCCATATATATAGTGCTCTGCACCGTTATTGCCCCATAGCTGTGCCATATAGTGCTCTGCACCGTTGCCCCATAGCTGTGCCATATAGTGCTCTGCACCGTTGCCCCATAGCTGTGCCATATAGTGCTCTGCACCGTTGCCCCATAGCTGTGCCATATAGTGCTCTGCACCGTTGCCCCATAGCTGTGCCATATAGTGCTCTGCACCGTTGCCCCATAACTGTGCCATATAGTGCTCTGCACCGTTGCCCCATAACTGTGCCATATAGTGCTCTGCACCGTTGCCCCATAGCTGTGCCATATATATAGTGCTCTGCACCGTTGCCCCATAGCTGTGCCATATATATAGTGCTCTGCACCGTTGCCCCATAGCTGTGCCATATAGTGCTCTGCACCGTTGCCCCATAGCTGTGCCATATAGTGCTCTGCACCGTTGCCCCATAGCTGTGCCATATAGTGCTCTGCACCGTTGCCCCATAGCTGTGTCATATAGTGCTCTGCACCGTTGCCCCATAGTTGTGCCATATAGTGCTCTGCACTGTTGCCCCATAGCTGTGCCATATAGTGCTCTGCACCGTTATTGCCCCATAGCTGTGCCATATAGTGCTCTGCACCGTTGCCCCATAGCTGTGCCATATAGTGCTCTGCACCATTGCCCCATAGCTGTGCCATATAGTGCTCTGCACCGTTGCCCCATAGCTGTGCCATATAGTGCTCTGCACCGTTATTGCCCCATAGCTGTGCCATATAGTGCTCTGCACCGTCCATTATTGCCCCATAGCTGTGCTGCTGCAATAAAATAATAAAACACATACTCACCTCTCTTACTTGCAGCTCCTCGGCGCCATCTTCCCGGCGTCTCTCTGCACTGACTGATCAGGCAGGGGGCGGTGCGCACACTATATGCGTCATCGCGCCCTCTGACCTGCACAGTCAGTGCAGAGAGACGCCGGGAAGATGGCGCGACGCCCGGCGTGTGGAACGAGGACAGGTGAATATGCAATACTTACCTGCTCCCGGCGTCCCGCTCCTTCCCCCGGACAGCTGGTCTTCGGTGCCGCAACCTCTTCCTCTATCAGCGGTCACCATTACTGCTCATTAGAGAAATGAATTATTCGGCTCCGCCCCTATGGGAGGTGGAGCAGCCTATTCATTTCTCTAATGAGCGGTCCCACGTGACCGCTCAGGGGAAGAGGCTGCGGCACCTGGAGACCGTGGGACGGGCAGGGGGAGCGACAGGATCGCCGGGACCAGGTAAGTATGCCTCAGCGCCCTCCCCCCTCACCCGCCGACCCCACCACCGATCATGACTCGAGTATAAGCCGAGAGGGGCACTTTCAGCCCAAAAATTTGGGCTGAAAATCTCGGCTTATACTCGAGTATATACGGTATATAAAAATATATATATATATAAAAACCTATATAGGCATGAGGTACACCATAAAAGGGGAAGGTTATTACACAGGACTCCAATGGATAAATATAAAATTTAGTGTATTCCACAAGTGATGATAAAAATGTAAAAATATATAAAAAAATGTATAAAACAAAAAAATATGGGGCTAAATATATAACCCACAATGTGAGCAAGTATAATTGGCTATAATCTGTGCAAAAAAGTGCAATGTGCCAACAAATGAAGCAAGGGAACAATGTGTGATGTGCTAAAATAAAGGATAGTGAAGGGGAATACTTGGGAGTACCTGTACCTTTAAAGGTGTCACCAGATCCAAACAATGCGCACCCCGACATGCGTTTCGGATATAGAATCCTTCGTCAGGGGGTGGCAAGATCTATAATCAAGGAGTTTATATGTGTTAAGGTTATCCGACGTCAGACGCCGGGGTAGTGTGTGGCGCAGACGCCGACGAGCACATCCGGAAGTCCCCGCCCCCCCGCATCACGTGGTCGGACGCACAGGAGCCGAGTACCCGGCGTTGCCTAGACCACAGAGACACAGAGAGCAGGAACAGCAGACCGCTGAAGACGCATGCGCACAACTCCGGCGTGCTGATGTGGGTAAGGGATTCAAGAGGCCAAGTCAAATTGAAGCATATGGGATGTGGCGTACCCATTGTTCATTTGTAGTGTGGGGCTCAAGAGAACCAGGGAGAAGAGGGGAGGGCTAAAAGGAGATAGCAGACAGCCCCTGTATTCGGAACGGTGTATTAGAACCTACTAAATAAATATTGGCAATAATAGATACTAGCAGTAAGATCCAAAAATACACATACACGTTTCCAGTATGCATATATAAGCTCTAACAATTGGGAAGCTACCAAATAAGAAATGGAAGGGAGAGTGTGTGTGACCAAATTTGTCTAGGAAATAATAATAAAGTGCGATATGCATCAGGAACTGCTGGATGAGCGCAAGTATATAATATAATATACATTTTGTACAAAAAGTGCAGAAAGTGTATAAATGTACATATATACAAGAACCAAAAATTAATGAACATCTTGTACATAAAGAATCATGAATAAATATATATATATATATATATATATATATATATATATATATATATATATATATATATATATATATATATATATATATATATATATATATATTAGCTATTGAACCCGTTCTACGCCCGGGTGGCGAGCATTTATATTGGTATATGGTCTCCATCCTGGTATGTGCTGCTCCATCCTGCGCCCCCATCCTGTCATGTGCTGCTCCATCCTGCGCCCCCATCCTGTCATGTGCTGCTCCATCCTGCGCCCCCATCCTGTCATGTGCTGCTCCATCCTGCGCCCCCATCCTGTCATGTGCTGCTCCATCCTGCGCCCCCATCCTGTCATGTGCTGCTCCATCCTGCGCCCCCATCCTGTCATGTGCTGCTCCATCCTGCGCCCCCATCCTGTCATGTGCTGCTCCATCCTGCGCCCCCATCCTGTCATGTGCTGCTCCATCCTGCGCCCCCATCCTGTCATGTGCTGCTCCATCCTGCGCCCCCATCCTGTCATGTGCTGCTCCATCCTGCGCCCCCATCCTGTCATGTGCTGCTCCATCCTGCGCCCCCATCCTGTCATGTGCTGCTCCATCCTGCGCCCCCATCCTGTCATGTGCTGCTCCATCCTGCGCCCCCATCCTGTCATGTGCTGCTCCATCCTGCGCCCCCATCCTGTCATGTGCTGCTCCATCCTGCGCCCCCATCCTGTCATGTGCTGCTCCATCCTGCGCCCCCATCCTGTCATGTGCTGCTCCATCCTGCGCCCCCATCCTGTCATGTGCTGCTCCATCCTGCGCCCCCATCCTGTCATGTGCTGCTCCATCCTGCGCCCCCATCCTGTCATGTGCTGCTCCATCCTGCGCCCCCATCCTGTCATGTGCTGCTCCATCCTGCGCCCCCATCCTGTCATGTGCTGCTCCATCCTGCGCCCCCATCCTGTCATGTGCTGCTCCATCCTGCGCCCCCATCCTGTCATGTGCTGCTCCATCCTGCGCCCCCATCCTGTCATGTGCTGCTCCATCCTGCGCCCCCATCCTGTCATGTGCTGCTCCATCCTGCATCCCCATCCTGTCATGTGCTGCTCCATCCTGCGCCCCCATCCTGTCATGTGCTGCTCCATCCTGCGCCCCCATCCTGTCATGTGCTGCTCCATCCTGCATCCCCATCCTGTCATGTGCTGCTCCATCCTGCATCCCCATCCTGTCATGTGCTGCTCCATCCTGCATCCCCATCCTATCACGTGCTGCTCCATCCTGCATCCCCATCCTATCACGTGCTGCTCCATCCTGCGCCCCGCTGAGTGCGGGCGGCTGTGCTGAGTGCGGGCGGCTGTGCTGAGTGCGGGCGGCTGTGCTGAGTGCGGGCGGCTGTGCTGAGTGCGGGCGGCTGTGCTGAGTGCGGGCGGCTGTGCTGAGTGCGGGCGGCTGTGCTGAGTGCGGGCGGCTGTGCTGAGTGCGGGCGGCTGTGCTGAGTGCGGGCGGCTGTGCTGAGTGCGGGCGGCTGTGCTGAGTGCGGGCGGCTGTGCTGAGTGCGGGCGGCTGTGCTGAGTGCGGGCGGCTGTGCTGAGTGCGGGCGGCTGTGCTGAGTGCGGGCGGCTGTGCTGAGTGCGGGCGGCTGTGCTGAGTGCGGGCGGCTGTGCTGAGTGCGGGCGGCTGTGCTGAGTGCGGGCGGCTGTGCTGAGTGCGGGCGGCTGTGCGTGGCGCTGCTGGGTGCGGGCGGCTGTGGGTGACTGTGCTGGGTGCGGGCGGCTGTGGGTGACTCTGCTGGGTGCGGTGGCTGTGCTGGGTGCGGCGGCTGTGTGTGGCTGTGGGCGGCGGCTGTGCTGGGTGCGGCGGCTGTGCGTGGCTGTGCTGGGTGCGGCGGCTGTGCTGGGTGCGGCGGCTGTGGGTGGCTGTGCTGGGTGCGGCGGCTGTGCGTGGCTGTGGGCGGCTGTGCGTGGCTGTGCTGGGTGCGGCGGCTGTGGGCGGCTGTGCTGGGTGCGGCGGCTGTGCTGGGTGCGGCGGCTGTGCTGGGTGCGGCGGCTGTGCGTGGCTGTGGGCGGCTGTGCGTGGCTGTGCTGGGTGCGGCGGCTGTGGGCGGCGGCTGTGCTGGGTGCGGCGGCTGTGCTGGGTGCGGCGGCTGTGCTGGGTGCGGCGGCTGTGCTGGGTGCGGCGGCTGTGCTGGGTGCGGCGGCTGTGCTGGGTGCGGCGGCTGTGCTGGGTGCGGCGGCTGTGCTGGGTGCGGCGGCTGTGCTGGGTGCGGCGGCTGTGCTGGGTGCGGCGGCTGTGCTGGGTGCGGCGGCTGTGCTGGGTGCGGCGGCTGTGCTGGGTGCGGCGGCTGTGCTGGGTGCGGCGGCTGTGCTGGGTGCGGCGGCTGTGCGTGGCTGTGGGCAGCTGTGCTGAGTGCGGCGGCTGTGCTGAGTGCGGGCGGCTGTGGGTGGCTGTGCTGGGTGCGGCGGCTGTGGACGGCTGTGCTGGGTGCGGCGGCTGTGCTGGGTGCGGCGGCTGTGCTGGGTGCGGCGGCTGTGCTGGGTGCGGCGGCTGTGCTGGGTGCGGCGGCTGTGCTGGGTGCGGCGGCTGTGCTGGGTGCGGCGGCTGTGGGCGGCTGTGCGTGGCTGTGCTGGGTGCGGCGGCTGTGCTCGGTGCGGCGGCTGTGCTCGGTGCGGCGGCTGTGCTCGGTGCGGCGGCTGTGCTGGGTGCGGCGGCTGTGCTGGGTGCGGCGGCTGTGCTGGGTGCGGCGGCTGTGCTGGGTGCGGCGGCTGTGCTGGGTGCGGCGGCTGTGCTGGGTGCGGCGGCTGTGCTGGGTGCGGCGGCTGTGCTGGGTGCGGCGGCTGTGCTGGGTGCGGCGGCTGTGCTGGGTGCGGCGGCTGTGCTGGGTGCGGCGGCTGTGCTGGGTGCGGCGGCTGTGCTGGGTGCGGCGGCTGTGCTGGGTGCGGCGGCTGTGCTGGGTGCGGCGGCTGTGCTGGGTGCGGCGGCTGTGCGTGGCTGTAGGCGGCTGTGTGTGGCTGTGCTGGGTGCGGCGGCTGTGGACGGCTGTGCTGGGTGCGGTGGCTGTGCTGGGTGCGGTGGCTGTGTGTGGCTGTGGGCGGCTGTGCGTAGCTGTGGGCGGCTGTGCTCGGTGCGGCGGCTGTGCTGGGTGCGGCGGCTGTGCGTGGCTGTGCTGGTTGCGGCGGCTGTGGTGGGTGCGGCGGCTGTGGGTGGCTGTGCTGGGTGCGGCGGCTGTACTGGGTGCGGCGGCTGTGCGTGGCTGTGCTGGGTGCGGCGGCTGTGGACGGCTGTGCTGGGTGCGGCGGCTGTGCTGGGTGCGGCGGCTGTGCTGGGTGCGGCGGCTGTGCGTGGCTGTAGGCGGCTATGTGTGGCTGTGCTGGGTGCGGCGGCTGTGGACGGCTGTGCTGGGTGCGGTGGCTGTGCTGGGTGCGGTGGCTGTGCTGGTTGCGGTGGCTGTGGTGGGTGCGGCGGCTGTGGGTGGCTGTGCTGGGTGCGGCGGCTGTACTGGGTGCGGCGGCTGTGCTGGGTGCGGCGGCTGTGCTGGGTGCGGCGGCTGTGCTGGGTGCGGCGGCTGTGCTGGGTGCGGCGGCTGTGCTGGGTGCGGCGGCTGTGCTGGGTGCGGCGGCTGTGCGTGGCTGGGTGCGGCGGCTGTGCGTGGCTGGGTGCGGCGGCTGTGCTGGGTGCGGCGGCTGTGCTGGGTGCGGCGGCTGTGCTGGGTGCGGCGGCTGTGCTGGGTGCGGCGGCTGTGCTGGGTGCGGCGGCTGTGCTGGGTGCGGCGGCTGTGCTGGGTGCGGCGGCTGTGCTGGGTGCGGCGGCTGTGCTGGGTGCGGCGGCTGTGCTGGGTGCGGCGGCTGTGCGTGGCTGTAGGCGCCTGTGCGTGGCTGTGCTGGGTGCAGCGGCTGTGCGTGGCTGTAGGCGGCTGTGCTGGGTGCGGCGGCTGTGCGTGGCTGTGCTGGGTGCGGTGGCTGTGGCTGTGGTGGTTGCGGCGGCTGTGGGTGGCTGTGCGTGGCTGTGCTGGGTGCGGCGGCTGTGGGCGGCTGTGTGTGGCTTTGGGCGGCTGTGCGTGGCTGTGCTGGGTGCGGCGGCTGTGCTGGGTGCGGCGGCTGTGCTGGGTGCGGCGGCTGTGGACGTAAGTGGCGTAAGTAACAAATAGCTGTGGCATGAAGTGCCACAGCCTCATGGCACAGCAATTTGTTACTTGCGGAGGGTGAGTATACTTACCTGTCCCGTTCCACCGACGCCATTCCGGGCCATGAATATCCCCCTGCTCCCGGAATCGGCGCCTGCGCAGTCCGCGCTTTCCGGCGCTATTTTCTTGAAGACACATTGCAGTGTGTCTTCAAGAAAATGGCGCCGGAAAGCGCGGACTGCGCAGGCGCCTTTTCCGGCACCAGGAGGACAGATTTTCTGTGTCCTCCTGGTGCCGGAAAAGGCGCCTGCGCAGTCTGCGCTTTCCGGCGCCATTTTCTTGAAGACACACTGCAATGTGTCTTCAAGAAAATGGCGCCGGAAAGCGCGGACTGCGCAGGCGCCGATTCCGGGAGCAGGGGGATATTCATGGCCCGGAATGGCGTCGGTGGAACGGGACAGGTAAGTATACTCACCCTCCGCCTCCTGGCTCGTCCCTGTTTCTCTGTTGGAGATCGCGGTGTGTGTTCAGCGCTTACGCATACCGCGATCTCCTGGGAGCGTCGCTCTCTGGGGTCCAGACTGCGCCGGCGCTTGCGCAGTCTATAAAGGCTTCGGACAGAGTGACGCTCCCAGCGTTATATTATAGATATATACACCGTATATACTCGAGTATAAGCCGAGATTTTCAGCCCAAATTTTTGGGCTGAAAGTGCCCCTCCCAGCTTATACTCGAGTCACGGTCGGCGGGTGAGGGGGAGAGGGCGCTGAGGCATACTTACCTGCTTCCGGGGCTCCTGGCGCTCCCCCTGCCCGTCCCACGGTCTCTGGGTGCCGCAGCTCTTCCTCTGTCAGCGGTCACGTGGGACCGCTCATTAGAGAAATTAATATGGACTCCACTCCCATAGGGGCGGAGCAGCCTATTCATTTCTCTCATTTCTCTAATCAGCGGTGCCGGTGACCGCTGACAGAGGAAGAGGCTGCGGCACCGAAGACCAGCTGTTCGGGGGAAGGAGCGGGACGCCGGGAGCAGGTAAGTATGTCTCATTCACCTGTCCGCGTTCCACCCGCCGGGCGCCGCTCTGTCTTCCCGGCGTCTCTCTCTCCGCACTGACTGTGCAGGTCAGAGGGCGCGATGACGCATATAGTTTGCGCGCCGCCCTCTGCCTGATCAGTCAGTGCAGAGAGACGCCGGGACGGGACACCGAGGAGCTGCAAGCAAGAGAGGTGAGTATGTGTTTTATTATTTTTATTGCAGCAGCAGCAGCACAGCTTTCTATGGCACATCTATGGGGCAGTAAGGAACGGTGCAGAGCACTATATGGCACAGCTATGGGGCAATAATGAACGGTGCAGAGCACTATATGGCACAGCTATGGGGCAATTATGAATGGTGCAGAGCGCTATATGGCACATCTATGGGGCAATGAACGGTGCAGAGCACTATATGGCACAGCTATGGGGCAGTAAGGAACGATGCAGAACACTATATGGCACATCTATGGGGCAGTAAGGAACGGTGCAGAGCACTATATGGCACAGCTCTGGGGCAATAAGGAACGGTGCAGAGCAATATATGGCACAGCTATGGGGCAATTATGAACGGTGCAGAGCACTATATGGCACAGCTATGGGGCAATAATGAACGGTGCAGAGCACTATATGGCACAGCTATGGGGCAATAATGAACGGTGCAGAGCACTATATGGCACAGCTTTCTATGGTACAGCTATGGGGCAATAATGAACGGTGCAGAGCACTATAAGGCACAGCTATGGGGCAATAATGAACGGTGCAGAGCACTATATGGCACATCTTTCTATGGTACAGCTATGGGGCAATAATGAACGGTGCAGAGCATTATATGGCACAGCTATGGGGCAATAATGAACGGTGCAGAGCACTATATGGCACAGCTATGGGGCAATAATGAACGGTGCAGAGCACTATATGGCACAGCTTTCTATGGTACAGCTGTGGAGCAATAATGAATGGTGCAGAGCACTATATGGCACAGCTATGGGGCCATAATGAACGGTATGGAGCATCTATTTTTATTTTTGAAATTCACCTGTCCGCGTTCCACCCGCCGGGCGCCGCTCTGTCTACCCTTATGTTTTAATCAAGGCTGGTTTTATTCTTTTTATACCTTTTATATTATTATTATTTTTATATACATTTACATTTATATATTTTATATAACCATTTTTATCATTATTATGTTGCTTAATTATTTTTCTTTTAATTTTAGATTATACTTATTCTATGTATTTTGTGGATTCGAATTCCCATGGTCGCACTATTGGTCCTTCTGTATATAAGATTCATCTGTTTGGAATATTTGGAGAATTTTCTTCATGCCGTGAAGAAGGATCTTGACCAGAATATCTCCTATAATTGTTAATATATCAATTCTGCTAGCCTAATATAGGTGACTCAGATGTTAATTACTATGTTATTTCAGAGATCAATTATGTGTTAGTTTATCCCCTTATAATTGTGGCATTTCTTCTCTCTGTACCCCCGGAGGCTTGATTGTGCGGCATTCATCATTATTATTATCCTTGGAGGTCTAACTTGATATGCTTTTCTATTATTTTTCTTGTCACGTGATTTATGTGTTTCATCTATTATTTTTTGCTCAAACTATACCTCCTGATGCATGATCAAGTAGCAATTACCACTATTTTTGGTGGCATCATTTTTATTTATTTCTACGTGATTTACGTGGAGACTGGGTGTGTTTCACTTTTTATTATTTTATTTTTCACATATATATAATATTCTAATAATAATTTGTGATTATGGTGATATATATATATATATATATATATATATATCATGATTCTTTATGTACAAGGTGTTCATTAATTTTTGGTTCTTGTATATATGTACATTTATACACTTTCTGCACTTTTTGTACAAAATGTATATTATATTATATACTTGTGCTCATCCAGCAGTTCCTGATGCATATCGCACTTTATTATTATTTCCTAGACAAATTTGGTCACACACACTCTCCCTTCCATTTCTTATTTGGTAGCTTCCCAATTGTTAGAGCTTATATATGCATACTGGAAACGTGTATGTGTATTTTTGGATCTTACTGCTAGTATCTATTATTGCCAATATTTATTTAGTAGGTTCGAATACACCGTTCCGAATACAGGGGCTGTCTGCTATCTCCTTTTAGCCCTCCCCTCTTCTCCCTGGTTCTCTTGAGCCCCACACTACAAATGAACAATGGGTACGCCACATCCCATATGCTTCAATTTGACTTGGCCTCTTGAATCCCTTACCCACATCAGCACGCCGGAGTTGTGCGCATGCGTCTTCAGCGGTCTGCTGTTCCTGCTCTCTGTGTCTCTGTGGTCTAGGCAACGCCGGGTACTCGGCTCCTGTGCGTCCGACCACGTGATGCGGGGGGGCGGGGACTTCCGGATCTGCTCGTCGGTGTCTGCGCCACACACTACCCCGGTGTCGGATAACCTTAACACATATAAACTCCTTGATTATAGATCTTACCACCCCCTGACGAAGGATTCTATATCCGAAACGCAGAAGTAGGGGACCCCCGCTACCTGCATCGGCCTGTCAGGAGTGGGATTCCTTCATATCTTCGACCTTCTTCACAAGGCCTGTCTGAAGAGGTTCCGCTGTCAGGGACAGGAAACCAACTGATGCGGGAGAGAGGTACCGCCCTTTTATGTCTGTAGGTTTCCTGTCCCTGAAGGGCGGATCCCCTCTCTCGTTGTGCTGTCATGGCGACTGAATAAACAATGCTTTATCATCATACCGCTGAACAAAAAGTGCAATAAAATGCGATCAGAGATGGATGTAAATAAAAATGGTACCACTGAAAATGTCATCTTGTCCCGCAAAAAAACAAGCCGCCATACAGCTCCATCAGTAGAAAAATAAAGATATACCCGTATATACTTGAGTACAAGCTGACCCGAGTATAAGCAGAGACCCCTAATTTTGCCACGAAAAACTGTGAATACTTAATGACTAGAGTATAAGCCTAGGGTGGAAAATGCAGCAGCTACCGGTAAATGTCAAAAATAAAAATAGATATCAATAAAAGTAAAATTAATTGAGTCATCAGTAGGTTAAGGGTTTTTGAATATCCATATTGAAATCAGGAGCCCCACATAATGCTCCATACAGTTCATGATGGGCCCTATAAGATGCTCCATACAAAATACGCCCATATAATGTTGCACAAATGCTGATTATGGCCCCATAAGATGCTCCATACAGTCATTTGCCTCATGTAATGCTCCATAAATGCTGATTATGGCCCCATAAGATGCTCCATACAGTCATTTGCCCCATATGCTGTTGCTGCGATAAAAAAACAAAGAAATAAAAAATAAAAAAAATCACATACTCACCTCTCGGCGCTCAGGCCCCCGGCACTTGCTATACTCACCTGCTCCCCGTTCCACCACCGCCAGCCGCCGCTACGTTCCCCGTCCACAGCACTGACTGCTCAGGCAGAGGGTGGCGCGCACTAATCGCATCACCGCGCCCTCTGATCTGAGTGTCAGTGCAGAGGATGCAGAAGACGCAGTGGCAGCCGGCGACAGTGGAAGCAGTGGGGAGCAGGTGAATATCGCGCACTGCTTATACTCACCTGCTCCTGGCGCGGTCCCTGCTTCCCCGGCTCCGGCAGCTTCTTCCTGTAGTGAGCGGTCACAGGGTACTGCTCATTACAGTAATGAATATGTGGCTCCACCTTTATGGGAGTGGAGTGGGGTCCATATTCATTACTGTAATGAGCGGTACCATGTGACCGCTCAATACTGGAAGAAGCTGCCGGCGCCGGGGAACCAGGGACCGCGCCAGGAGCAGGTGAGTATGCTTAGACAGCTGCCACTCCACCTCCCCTGCCGACCCCTGGGTATGACTCCAGTATAAGCCGAGAGGGGCAATTTCAGCCTAAAAAAAAATGGGCTGAAATTCTCGGCTTCTACTCGAGTATATACGGTAACTCTCAGACTAAAGCGATGCAAAACTAATAATTTTTTCTATAAAATAGTTTGTATTGTGCAAAAGCGCCAAAACATTTAAAAAAAAAAACAAACAAAAAAACAAACATAAATGAGGTATCGCTGTAATTGTACCGACCTGCCTAACCAATTTTACCACACGCGGAACGATAAGGAAAAAAAAAAAAACAGCAATTCCTGAATTGCTGATTTTTGTTTATTCTGTCTCCTAAAAATTGTAATAGAAAGCGATCAAAAAAGGTCATGTGCCCGAAAATGGTACCAATAGAAACGTTAGCTCGTACAGCAAAAAACAAGCCCTCCCATGAATCTGTGGACGAAATACAAAAAAAAAAATAAAATAGCTCTCAATACATAGTGACACAATAAGTAGTTTTGCAATAAAAAGCGTCTTTTAGTGTGTACAGCTGTCAAACAAAAACCTGATATAAATCTGGTATCGCTGTAATCGCACGGACCTGAAGAATAAAGTCGCCTAATCACTTATACCGCATGAGGTACAGTGTAAAAAAATAAATACCATATTATTTGGATTATAAGACACTAATTCCCCCAAATTTGGGGGGAAAATGGGGGTGCGTCTTATGCAAATGTACCTTACCGGTACCATTGCTGCAGGCCGCAAGCTGGGATGAAGCGGTGTCTGGCGGTGCTGCGGGTGCCTGGAGCTGCTACCCAGTGCACTGCGGATGTCTCCGGCGCACGGCGGCGCTGCGGGTGTGTCCGGCGGTGCTACTGCGGGTGTTTTGCGCTGCTGCCCAGTGCTGAGGGTGCGCAGCCCGATGCTGCTGCAGTGGTCTCCGGTGATGCAAGGGCCCACCCCGGCAAGTCCATGGTTTCCTGTGTGGTGGTCTCCTGGAAAATGGCCGCTGGGCGGGGCGGCGCATGAGCAGATGGAGATATCGGAGACTGCCGCAGCAGCATCGGAGACTGCCGCAGCAGCATCGGAGACTG
Organism: Ranitomeya variabilis; assembly: GCF_051348905.1. Lineage (NCBI taxonomy): Eukaryota > Metazoa > Chordata > Amphibia > Anura > Dendrobatidae > Ranitomeya > Ranitomeya variabilis. The sequence goes on along the minus strand of NC_135238.1, from coordinate 105,422,889 downwards.
CCGCAGCATCGGGCAACTGCAGCACCAGATACACCAGCAGAGCACCGGGCAGCAGCGCCGGACACCCACAGCAGGCACGCCGGACACCCCCGCAGCGCCACAGAAGACACCCACAGAGCACCGGGCAGCAGCGCCAGACTCCAGCAGCACTGTCGAACACTCCTTCATCCTAGCCTGCAACATTACCCCACTCCTGCTTCCTCCAACAGCGACCCTGGGTTCCTGCTTCACCGCAGCCACCACCCTCAGTAAGCAATAAGACGTATGGATTATAGGGAGCACCACCATTTTATAAAAAAAAAACAAAAAAAATAAATTATATTTTTCTCCTCAAAATTTGGGGTGCGTCTTATAATCCGTAGTCTTATAAAGCGAAAAATACGTTAACACCAATTCTTAACATGCTGTTGATTTTTTCATTCTGTATCCCAAAGATCGCAGTAAGGCTCGGCGGACACTTATCCTGCGCACACACTGGGGTTTCAGTGTAAATCTCTGAAACACGTGATTCAGACAGAACCTCTAGAGAGCTGAAGATTCCCCATAATGAGGCAGATAGAGACACTGTGATCCGGCGGTGTCCGTCTTTTTAGGATTGCACAAAAGTGCCGTCAGCCAGAGTTTTGTGCACTTCTGAAAAGAAAGACACCGAGGAACAGAAGCCACATGTAGTCCAGAGCAACTCTGCTGCCTCAGTATAGTGAATGGATCCATCGAGGGTTTCATCTGAATCACATTACTCTGAGATTTAGATGGAAACCCCAAAGTAAGTGCTCAGCATAGAGCGCTGGATAACTGTGCTGCCAAACGTTATGTAAAATGTTCCCAATAAAAGCATCCACTCAATCCACAAAAAAAGCAAGTCTCCAATCAGATCTGTCATCTGTTAACGGAAATATAGGGGGCTTCCACTTTACTGGTAGCACAAAGGCTCTGGAAAAGCAAATGGCTACTCACCCACCAAAAGAAATTCAGCAAATTCTCCCCTCGCAAAACCAAATCCCCCCATCCCCCCTTTGAGCCCCAATTTGCCAAAACCACATATAGCGCCAACTTGTTTGGCATTTCTGTAGTGATGAGAGCTCACCTAATATACTGATGCGTGTCTCCAGAAGCATGAAATGGGCATAATGTACTTGTGACCAACATACTGGCCACTACAGTGTACTAGTCACTACAACGGCAATTTGCAATTTTCACTCAGCAACATCCACTGCTGCCTGTTTCTGGAAAACACCCATGGAGTCAAAATAGTCACTACATCTGTTGATAAATTCCCAAATGGTGAAAATTTCCAAAATGGGGTCACTTGAGAGGGGATTCTGCTTTTCTAGCACTTAGGGTCTCTTTATATGGAATCTAAACACTAGTCTAGGAAAATCTGCGCTCCAGGAGGCAAATAGGGCTCTGCCCCCCCCCCCCTCCCAGTTACTCTGTATGGCATAGTAGTACTGTACATCCACATATGGGGTATTTCTACATTCAGCAAAAATTGTGGGACAAATTCTGGTGCCATTTTTACCCAGTTCCCAGTGTGAAAATGTAACACTTGGGGCTAAGGCCAGGTTCACATTACATTTTTGGCGTCCGTTAGACGGACTACGTTACAACGTGGCATAACGCAGTGTAACGTACTCCGTTAACGCCACCATTTAGTCCAATGTCGGACGCATCGTTAGCGCACGCCCACAATGGGCGTGCGCTAGCAATGTGCCGTCATTGAGTGACGGACCCTGGGACGCGGGATGCAGCGTTTCCGGGTCTGTCACTGCTAGCGCAGATAGAGCATCTGCTAGCTCTATCTGCGCTAGCTCGACGACATATCGGCACTTGCGTTAACAGCAGCCCGTTAACGCATGTGTTGAACGGGCTGCTGTTAACGCAATGTGAACCTAGCCTAACAAACAATCTTGGTGGTAAAATTATCTTTTCTTCACTGCCCAATGGTATAAAAGTTTGTGACACACCTGTGGTGTAAATATAATCACTGCACCCTTAGATTAATTAATTGAGGGGTTTAAGTGGTAAAATGGAGTCACTTATGGGGGGGGGGGGGGGGGTTCTGCTGTTCTGGCATATCAGAGGCTCTGTCAATGTAACATGGCACCCTCAAACAAGTGCAGCAAAATCAGCACTGTAATATGATGCTACTTCCCTTCTGAGCTTAGCACTGTGCCTCAAAAGTAGTTTTTGACCACATATGGGGTGTATGGTGAACTCAGGAGAAATTGCACAACAAACTTTGGGGTCCATTTTCTCCTTTTGCCCTTGTGAAAATACAAAACTAGTAGCCAAGAAAGATTTTTGTGGGAAAAATTTGTTTTTTCTTTTCCACGGCTCTACGTTATTCTAGGTGCTCAAAACTCATCTAGATAAGTTTCAAAAGGGGTCCAGTTTCCAAAATGGTATGCCTTGCGGGGGGGGTTTCCATTGTTTAGGCACATCGGGGGCTCTCCAAACGCAACACGGAATCCTCTAATTATTCTAGTATATCATATTCAAAAAGTCAAATTGCGCTCCTTCCCTTCCGAGCCCTCCTGTGTGCCCAAGAAGTAGATTTCCTCCACATATGGGGAATCGGCATGCTCAGGAGAAATTGCACAACAGACTTAAAGTCTTCCTTCAACCTTAATAACTATGTAAAATGTATGGTCCATTTTCTCCTGTTACCCTTGCGACAGAAAAAAAAATTAGGTCTAAATGAAGATTCTTGTGAAAGAAAAGTAAATGTTTATTTATTCAAAACATTCCTGTGAAGCACCTGAAGGTTAATAAAACTTCTTAAATGTGGTTTTGAGTACCTTGAGATGCGCAGTTTTTAGAATGGTGCCACTTTTGGGTACTTTCATATAAACCCCTGAAAGGAACTCCAAATATGATGTGGTCCCTAAAAAAATGGTTTTGTAAGATTTGTTGAAAAAATTAAAAATCGCTGGTCAACTTTTAGGCCTTATAACTTCCTAACAAATCTGGTTGAAAATGGCAGGGCTATGAGACCACTCGCCTGATACCAGACCCAGATGGCTAAGAAAATCAGCTGCCCAATTTTCCACCCCCGGAATGTGCGCGGCTGATTCTGAGGGAATGATTTTCTGCCCATTGCAGAATCCTTGTTAGCTCTACCATAACCTGTTGACTGCGAGTTCTGCCTTGATGGTCTATGTAAGCTACGGCAGTGGCATTGCCCGACTGTATGCAGACTGGCTGGCTGGCCAGCGAGGAGAGTCTGCGAGAGGCGAAGGGCAAAGAAAATTCCTCAGAAGGGTGCATACTGAGGAAGACTGTCATCAAAACGCGCGTCAAGGGGTACATAGGAAGGAACTGTACTCTGGGTATTTAGATTTGTCTGTGGTCTTTACTTTTGCTACTCTTATTAGTTCCCTTGATCTTTGATAGGGCAATCAGGGACAGTGTAATGCATAAGGGGATTATGCACTTTATAACACGCTTTTTCCTGAGACCAATCAAGGAGAGAGGAACTCCCAGATACATGTGTGTGATATATTAAAGGGAAGGTGCCATAAAAAAATGTTTTTTCCCAGCAATTGAAAAAATGTAAATAATTAAGCATCATCATTAAGCATCATCAGCAAAAGAAATAAAAAAGTTATAGTCCTCAGAATAAAGCGATGCAAAAATAATTATTTTTTCTATAAAATAGTTTTTATCGTATAAAAGCGCCAAAACATAAAAAAATGATACAAATGAGGTATCGCTGTAATCGTACTGACCCAAAGAATAAAACTGCTTTATCAATTTTACCAAACGCGGAACGGTAAAAATGCCTCCCCCAAAAGAAATTCATGAATAGCTGGTTTTTGGTCATTCTGCCTCACAAAAATTGGAATAAAAAGCGATCAAAAAAGGTCACATGCCCGAAAATGTTACCAATAAAAACGTCAACTCGTCCCGTAAAAACAAGACCTCACATGACTCTGTGGACTCAAATATGGAAAAATTATAGCTCTCAAAATGTGGTAACGCAAAAAAATATTTTTTTGGAATAAAAAGTGTGTCTTTCAGTGTGTGACGGCTGCCAATCATAAAAATCCGCTAAAAAAACCCGCTATAAAAGTTGATCAAACCCCCCTTCATCACCCCCTTAGTTAGGGAAAAATTAAAAAAAATGTATTTATTTCCATTTTCCCATTAGGGTTAAGGCTAGGGTTAAGGCTAGGGTTAAGGCTAGGGTTAAGGCTAGGGTTAAGGCTAGGGTTAAGGCTAGGGTTAAGGCTAGGGTTAAGGCTAGGGTTAAGGCTAGGGTTAAGGCTAGGGTTAAGGTTGGGGCTAAAGTTAGGGTTAGGGTTGGGGCTAAAGTTAGGGTTAGGGTTGGGGCTAAAGTTAGGGTTAGGATTACATTTACGGTTGGGAATAGGGTTGGGATTAGGGTTAGGGGTGTGTCTGGGATAGAGGTGTGGTTAGGGTTACCGTTGGGATTAGGGTTAGGGATGTGTTTGGATTAGGGTTTCAGTTATAATTGGGGGGTTTCCACTGTTTAGGCACATCAGGGGCTCTCCAAACGCGACATGGCGTCCGATCTCAATTCCAGCCAATTCTACGTTGAAAAAGTAAAACAGTGCTCCCTCCTTTCTGAGCTCTCTCGTGTGCCCAAACAGGGGTTTTCCCCAACATATGGGGTATCAGCGTACTCAGGAGAAATTGGACCCCAAAAGTTGTTGTCCAATTTGTCCTGTTACCCTTGGGAAAATACAAAACTGGGGGCTAAAAATTATTTTTGTGGGAAAAAAAGATTTTTTATTTTCACGGCTCTGCGTTATAAACTGTAGTGAAACACTTGGGGGTTCAAAGTTCTCACAACACATCTAGATAAGTTCCTTGGGGGGTCTAGTTTCCAATATGGGGTCACTTGTCGGGGGTTTCTACTGTTTAGGTACATTAGGGGCTCTGCAAACGCAATGTGACGCCCGCAGACCAATCCATCTAAGTCTGCATTCCAAATGATGCTCCTTCCCTTCCGAGCTCTGCCATGCGCTCAAATGGTGGTTCCCCCCCCCCCACATATCGGGTATCAGCGTACTCAGTACAAATTGGACAACAACATTTAGGGTCCAATTTCTCCTGATACCCTCTGGAAAATACAAAACTGGGGGGTTAAAAAATAATTTTTGTGGGAAAAAAATTTTGTTTTATTTTTATGGCTCTGCATTATATACTTCTGTGAAGCCCTTGGTGGGTCAAAGTGCTCACCACACATCTAGATAAGTTCCTTAGGGGGTCTACTTTCCAAAATGGTGTCACTTGTGGGGAGTTTCAATATTTAGGCACATCAGGGGCTCTCCAAACGCAACATGGCGTCCCATCTCAATTCCTGTCAATTTTGCATTGAAAAGTCAAACGGCGCTCCTTCCCTTCCGAGCTCTCCCATGCGCCCAAACAGTGGTTTACCCCCACATATGGGGTATCAGCGTACTCAGGACAAATTGAACAACAACTTTTGGGGTCCAATTTCTTCTCTTACCCTTGGGAAAATAAAAAATTGGGGGCGAAAAGATCATTTTTGTGAAAAAATATGATTTTTTATTTTTACAGTTCTGCATTATAAACTTCTGTGAAGCACTTGGTGGGTCAAAGTGCTCACCACACCTCTAGATAAGTTCCTTAGGGGGTCTACTTTCCAAAATGGTGTCACTTGTGGGGGGATTCAATGTTTAGGCACATCAGTGGCTCTCCAAACGCAACATGGCGTCCCATCTGAATTCCAGTCAATTTTGCATTGAAAACTCAAATGGCGCTCCTTCGCTTCCGAGCACTGTCATGCGCCCAAACAGTGGTTTACCCCCACATATGGGGTATCGGCGTACTCAGGACAAATTGTACAACATCTTTTGGGGTCCATTTTCTCCTGTTACCCTTGGTAAAATAAAACAAATTGGAGCTGAAGTAAATTTTTTGTGAAAAAAAGTTAAATGTTCATTTTTATTTAAACATTCCAAAAATTCCTGTGAAACACCTGAAGGGTTAATAAACTTCTTGAATGTGGTTTTGAGCACCTTGAAGGGTGCAGTTTTTAGAATGGTGTCACACTTGGGTATTTTCTATCATATAGACCCCTCAAAATGACTTCAAATGAGATGTGGTCCCTAAAAAAAAAATGGTGTTGTAAAAATGAGAAATTGCTGGTCAACTTTTAACCCTTATAACTCCCTAACAAAAAAATATGTTGGTTCCAAGATTGTGCTGATGTAAAGTAGACATGTGGGAAATGTTACTTATTAAGTATTTTGTGTGACATATCTCTGTGATTTAATTGCATACAGATACAAAGTTGGAAAATTGCGAAATTTTCAAAATTTTCACAAAATTTCCATTTTTTTCACAAATAAACGCAGGTAATATCAAAGAAATTTTACCACTATCAGGAAGTACAATATGTCACGAGAAAACAATGTCAGAATCACTGGGAGCCGTTGAAGCGTTCCAGAGTTATAACCTCATAAAGGGACAGTGGTCAGAATTGTAAAAATTGGCCCGGTCATTAACGTGCAAACCACGCTTGGGGGTGAAGGGGTTAAACACTAGGGGGAGCAGCTACTGAAATTGGACAAAAACCTAGTGTACAACTAGCTCACATTACAGCACTGCAGTAATTATGGGCGGAGTCTGCTGACATGTGTGATGTCACTCCTCTCCTCCATTTCTGGGTGTTTGCTAAGGTTTAAGAAAGGATGATATTCAGGAACACAGCGAGAAGACATTTTGTTGGTGATTGCAAAGTTATACTGACAAGTACACAGTCACCGAGGATGGTAGGCAGCAAGGATTCTGAGAGATATGTGGTGGAGGGAGCAGGGTGACAGCAGCACAGAGCATTTCAGGATAGCAGTGTGCTGGTCTGTGGGGGGCACCCTGTTTGATGCGCAGAGCAGCCAGGGATTGTACATGGACACTGTCTTTTATACACATGGATGGACCATCTGCTCCACAGAAATCCACTAAACATTTCTGCGGATTTGGTCTGTTCTGATCCAGACATTGCATGCAAAGACCCCATTCCCCTCCTCAGCTCCTGTCCTGGTGATGTGTGAAAGCAAGGCGACAGGCGCAGTCTGGGGTGACGCTGTGAAGCAGGCTGGGGAGAAATGTAGCCATATAGTAATGATAAAAATGAGACCCCTCTCTTCAGCTGCCTCACCAGCCTTCCCCTGACTGCACCTAACTGGAGGTCATGCTGTCCCCTCTATTACCCCAGACCCGTGTGCAGGTGCTCAGCCAGAACCACCCTAGAATGGGTCCCCTTTCTGAAGATAATACTGCCATAGTGTTCTCACATAATACTCCCATACAGATCACACATAATACTGTCCTATAGTTCCCACATAATACCGACATATAGATCACACATAATACCGCCATACAGATCACACATAACTGTCCTCTAGTTCTCACATACCATCATATAGATCGCAAATAACGACGCTATAGTGTTCTCACATAAAACAGACAGTGTTCTCACATAATTCCACCATATAGATCACACAATACCGTCAAATAGATCTCACATACTACCACCATATAGATCACACATAATGCCGCCATAGTGTACTCACATAGCACCATATACTTCTCACACAATACTGCCATATAGATCTCACATAATGCCGCCATATAGTTCTCACATAATACCGCCATATAGTTCTCACATAATACCGCCACATACATCTTACATAATACCGCCATATAGATCACACACACAATACCACCATATAATTCTCACGTAATACTACCACATATATCACACATAATTCCACAATATAGTTCTCATATAATACCATCATATAGCTTTTACATCATTCCACAATACTGATCAAACATAATACCACCATACAGATCACATATAATACCGTCATATAAATCACACATAATGTAATACAGCATGACCCCCACAGCTCCTGTTATTGCATGCACTGAGCTGTGTGTGCAATGGGAAAAGACATGCAGGGGGGAGGGGAGTACATAGGAGAGGATTAGATACATGGCTCAACAGACAGTATCACACAGCATAGAATTAGATACACGGCTCAGCAGTCAGTATGACACAGGATAGGATTAGATACACGGCTCAGCAGACAGTATCACACAGTATAGGATTAGATAAACGGCTCAGCAGTCAGTATCACACTATAGGATTAGATACACGGCTCAGCAGTCAGTATCACTCAGGATAGGATTAGATACACGGCTCAGCAGTCAGTATCACACAGGAGAGGATTAGATACATGGGTCAGCAGTCAGTATCACACAGTATAGGATTAGATACACGGGTTAGCAGACAGTATCAAACAGTATAGGATTAGATACACGGGTCAGCAGACCGTATCACAGGAGGGGATTAGATACACGGGTCAGCAGTCAGTATCACACAGGAGAGGATTAGATACATGGGTCAGCAGACAGTATCACACAGTATAGGATTAGATAAATGGGTCAGCAGACAGTATCGGATTAGATACACGGGTCAGCAGTCAGTATCACACAGGATGGAATTACGGTAGATACCCGGCTCAGCAGACAGTATCACACAGTATAGAATTAGATACACGGTCTGATGTCCTGAAGAGGAGCTGCAGTGAGAGGCAGGGCAGGAGCAGCACAGAGATTCTCCCCTTCCCCCCTCTGTTACCTCTCTGCAGCTCCTGAGGACATCAGACCACAGCACTCCATCCTCTCTAGCGACTCTAGAGATTACAGCCAGGGCACAAGGCAGAATAGAAGAGGACAGGGAATGGCCGCAGCTGACAGTGTGAAGGGGGAGACAGATGGAGCTGCCCCTCCAACAGCACAGCTCTCAAGTGGAGCTCACAGATACTCCAGAAAGATGGCGCCGATCTCCTGCCTCTGCTGTGATGTGGACAGCCCAGGGGGCATGGCCAGATCACAGCAGGGAGCAGCTCAATGTAAAGTATAGGGTCGGATGCAGACCACAGTCTTCTATGCCCAGGGCAGCCGTATTTGAAGAGTGTAAGTGTCGTGCCGGGACTCTTACACTCCTGCAAAGCAAAATGGCGGCGCCAATTGGCTGAAAAAATAATAATAAAAAAGATATTAAAGTTAAAAAAATTAATTTTGTATTAACAATAATTGTTTATATAAACAATTTTTAATAAAAAAAAAAAATTTGCGGCACCTTCCCTTTAAGTATTTCATATCTGTCTTGAGACTCTTTTGGTTATGAGCACTATGTACTTTACTCTGTATTTACCTATATGCAGTATTTAGCTGTGCCTCAAGCGGAGGATATCAAATTCTTTATATTGGATGTAATACACGTGGTATATTTAAAACTAGGATACTGTCATCATACATGTTCCGTCCAATGTCGGTTTTTTTTTTTCATCCTGTTTTTTCAGTTTGCCGTTTGTGAAGAAACCAGATTGTATCTTAATATCCCAGACAGCCATGTTTTTGCAAAGCCAAAAGAACTGACTTTTCATCTGTATATTGGCTTGTGCATTTAAGTGTTTATGTCTGGTGGTTCAAGAAGACAGACTTGCAAACTGATACCATTTAACATATAATGTAAGTCTGTAAGGGTATGTGCACACGTCAGGATTTCTTGCAGAAATTTCCTGAAGAAAACCGGAGATTTTCTGCAAGAAATCCGCATTTTTTTGCGTTTTTTTTTTGCGTTTTTTTTTTTTTTTTAGCATTTTGCAAGTGAAATTAGCTTGCAGAATGCTAAAGTTTTCCAAGCGATCTGTAGCATCGCTTGGAAAACTGACCGCCATGTTGGTCACGCTTGTCAAACATAGTGTTTGACAAGTGTGACCAACTTTTTACTATGGATGCTGCCTATGCAGCATCAATAGTAAAATATAGAATGTTTAAAAATAAAAAAAATGCTTATACTCACCTGCAGACAGCCGATCTCCTCAGCGGCGTCCGTTCCTATAGATGGTGTGTGTGTGCAGGACCTTCGATGACGTCGTGGTCACGTTAGTGGTCATGAGACCAATCACAAGACCGCGACGTCATTGCAGGTCCTTCACACACACCATCTATAGGTACGGAAGCGGCAGCGTGCACCTGAGAGGCGGGAAGACTCCGGGGGCCATCAGAGGGTGAGTATATGACAATTTTTTATTTTAATTTTTTATTTTATTTTTTTTAACCAATTATATGGTGCCCAGTCCGTGGAGGAGAGTCTCCTCTCCTCCACCCTGGGTACCAGCCGCACATGATCTGCTTACTTCCCGCATGGTGGGCACAGCCAAATGCGGAAAGTAAGCAAATCAATGCATTCCTAGTTGTGCGGAATCCCCGCAATTCCGCAAATTTAATGAACATGTTGCTTTTTTTTTCCGCAATGCGATTATTCCGCGGAAAAAAAATGCAACATTTGCACAAGAAATGCGGAATACACTGTAAAAAATGAGGCATATGTAAGCGTTTTTTTCGCGTTTTTATCACATTTTCATAGCGAAAAAAACGCGAAAAATACTGAACGTGTGCACATGGCCTAATAGTGACTTGTACATACTGTGTGTTTATCTTTGTTTATTGATGTGTGCTGATATGTTAATTGTGCATTGAATTCCAGAACTAGCTTGGTGTGCACACGTTCAGTATTGTTCGCGTTTTTTTCGCGTTTTTCGCTATAAAGACGTGATAAAAATGCGAAAAAAACCGCTAACATATGCCTCCTATTATTTACAGTGTATTCCGCATTTTTTGTGCAAATGTTGCATTTTTTTCCGCGAAAAAAATCGCATTGCGGAAAAAAAGCAACATGTTCATTAAAAATGCGGAATTGCGGGGATTCCGCACACCTAGGAGTGCATTGATCTGCTTACTTCCCGCACGGGGCTGTGCACACCATGCGGGAAGTAAGCAGATTATATGCTGTTGGTACCCAGGGTGGAGGAGAGGAGACTCTCCTCCACGGACTGGGCACCATTATAATTGGTCAAAAAAAAAGAATTAAAATAAAAAATAGTGATATACTCACCTTCGATGGCCCTGGAGTGTTCCCGCCTCTCACCGCTGCATGCTGCCGCTTCGGTTCCTATAGATGGTGTGGTTCAGGACCTGCGATGACGTCGCTGTCTTGTGATTGGTCGCGAGAGCGGTCATGTGACCGCGACGTCATCGAAGGTCCTGAACCACACCATCTAGGAACGGACGCCGCAGAGGATATCGGCTGTCTGCAGAGGGTGAGTATAACCATTTTTTTATTTTTTTTAAACATTCTATCTTTTACTATAGATGCTGCATAAGCAGAATCTATAGTAAAAAGTTGGTCACACTTGTCAAACACTATGTTTGACAAGTGTGACCAACCTGGCAGTCAGTTTTCCAAGCGATGCTACAGATCGCTTGGAAAACTTTAGCATTCTGCAACCTAATTACGCTTGCAAAATGCTAAAAAAGACGCGAAAAAAAGGGGAAAAAAACGCAAAAAAAAAATAAATGCGGATTTCTTGCAGAAAATTTCCGGTTTTCTTCAGGAAATTTCTGCAAGAAATCCGGACATGTGCACATAACCTAAATAAAGGCCCCGTCACACTTAGCGACGCTGCAGCGATACAGACAACGATGCCGATCGCTGCAGCGTCGCTGTTTAGTCGCTGTGTGGTCGCTGGGGAGCTGTCACACAGACAGCTCTCCAGCGACCAACGATGCCGAGGTCCCCGGGTAACCAGGGTAAACATCAGGTTGCTAAGTGCAGGGCCGCGCTTAGTAACCCGATGTTTACCCTGGTTACCAGTGTAAAATGTAAAAAAACAAACAGTACATACTCACCTTCGCGTCCCCCGGCGTCCGCTTCCTGCACTGACTGAGCGCCGGCCCTAACAGCAGAGCGGTGACGTCACCGCTGTGCTGTGCTTTCACTTTACGGCCGGCAGTCAGTCAGTGCGGGAAGCAGATGGCAAGGGACCTGACGGACACCGGAATGTGAGTATGTAGTGTTTTTTTTTTTTTTACATTTACGATGGTAACCAGGGTAAACATCGGGTTACTAAGCGCGGCCCTGCGCTTAGTAACCCGATGTTTACCCTGGTTACCAGTGAAGATATCGCTGAATCCGTGTCACACACACCGATTCAGCGATGTCAGCGGGACCTCAATGATCAAAAAAAGGTCCAGGCCATTCCGACACGACCAGCAATCTCACAGCAGGGGCCTGGTCGCTGCTAAGTGTCAAACATAGCGAGATCGCTACTGAGGTCGCTGTTGCGTCACAAAACATGTGACTCAGCAGCGATCTTGCTAGCGACCTCACTTAGTGTGACGGGGGCTTAAAGCAGAGAAGGAAAGACTGCAAATAGATTGAATGGTCAAGTAGTACTAGGTAATCTCATCACCATTGTTTGCTATATCTTGATGTTGAACTAAAGGACACTGGATAATTCTAAAACTAGCTTACATGCCTTGGGTATAAAATTACTCAGAGTTCACATCTTGGGAGTCTGAAGTAAGACAGAGCTACCAGCGAGACATTCTGAAAACCACCCAACAGACAAGAGAAAGGACTGCAGCCAATTCATCATGGCACCATAAGAAGGGACACTGATCTAGGATTCTATAGGATACAACCTAGGGGTTTTCGGCTCCGGTTGCAAGGACACAGATTGATCCAGTGACCATCTCTGCACCATGGATATGTTTGGAGAAAGCCAGGGTTGGGACCCGCTGGTCGCATGGTTCCATGAAGATGGTCAGATAAGCCAGGTGGTGACTCTCGTGTCAACTGGCTTTGGACCTTGTATGGACTCTATGGGCAGTTCTTGGTCATCTCCCTATGCTTGTCGTTACCCCTTCTCTGTGCGTTCATCCACAGACGGAGTAGCAACCCTGGGAGCTCTGACATGTCATACTGGAAATACGTGGAGACGCAGTGATATTTTATATGCGCCCATATAACCAAACAATTCCAGTCATGTTGGGAATGTTCTGTTTGCTATTGTGTGCTGTGGTTCAATAAAGTATTGCCACCCTGTTTTACCTTAACCCTGTGTTGTCTGTGTAGTGTACTGCCCACGAGGAGATAGAGCGGGCGTTCAGTGGTATGAGCCGTGGTCCATGCAGTCTTGCTAAAGACAGCCGGGCCAGCGGACGAGAGCACCCACTGGCCCCGTTTCTCCGTTACACCGTTATCTCCTTAAAACATTTTAAAATTATTTATTTTCTATAAAGACATTAGTGATTCTTTACGCTGTGTTGGGGGACTTTTGTTGCTAGTTTACAGATTTTGGGGTTGGTCCTCCGTACTTTTGTGGCTATTCGGTTTAGTTTTGTCATTGAATTACCTTGCAAAAGGATGCCATTGCGTTTTTGGACCATTTCTGGGGGGAAAACACATCAAAAACCCATCGTGCGCAGCCTAACAGTGTGTGCATTTCATATTTGGCATATAGTGCCCTAAGAAAATTTAGCATGGCCTGGAAAACTCATTTAATATACAGTTCAATCTAATGTGTTGAACCGTGTGAACATAGCCTATAATTGTAAAATATAAAATATAGAATATACTGCATTCTATTCTAGACCAACAAAGGCTATAGACAGCTGATTATGCCATTATCAACTGGGCAACAAGAAAGAGGTGTGCAGAGCTGCGGTCTTCTCTGCCAGAGAAGGTTGCTTGAGAACAGGTCTAATACCTATCATCTAAATAGGAAGAACAAAAGAGCCAGGGCAGAGTTGGCACAAAAGCAACCAAAGACATGCAAGATGTCCTGTAAATTTGTACAACAAATTGATGTGGCTACTTGTAAAACAAAACCCATAATATGATTACACTTTTAGAACCATCTAAAGTCAGAGTATTAAGCAACCTGGTTAATCTCTATATAAATAGTCTAGAAAAACTGTTATAAAATGCTAAAAATCAGTAACAAACTATTTAAAATATTTACCTTTGCCAAGTTGGATATTATTTCTCGTCCTTCTACTCTCGCATAATAGTCTTCATCAATGAGCAAGGGTTCAATAACGACAAGAATCTGAAAGAAAAATAAAAAAGTGTCCCTTTCATAACATTGAAAATTAGAACTGTGAAAATAACATAGAAGACATCAACTCGGGCTGGAATACACCGCCGGGTGTCCTAAATTGAATTAACTGCCTAATGAAAGACTACACAAGTGTCCAGGCCAAGTCTTCCGCTGCGAGCACTGTACATGTTTCACAGATCTGTGAATCCAGCCTAAATTTACCTTACAGTTCAGAGTGACATTCAAAATTTTGTGTTTCAGTAATGGAAATAAACTTTTTTTTTTAAAAAAAGCTTTGCGATTTGGGTTAAAACCAAGGTTTGTTTTAGGCTTCTTATGGATCAGTGTATCCAGTACGTGTAGTGACATTTTCACACGTACTTGAGACCAGAAGCATCGCTAGGCAAGTAGATCCAGGGCCTGGGTCCTGGACCATGAGTGCACTGCCCAAATCTCTATATATACAGTACAGACCAAAGGTTTGGGCATACCTTCTCATTTAAAGACTATGAAAATTGTACATTCACACTGAAGGCATCAAAACTATGAATTAACACATGTGGAATTATATACTTAAAAAAGTGTGAACCAACTGAAAATATATCTTATATTCTAGGTTCTTCAAAGTAGCCACCTTTTGCTTTGATGACTGCTTTGCACACTCTTGGCATTCTCTTGATGAGCTTCAAGAAGTAGTCACCGGGAATGGTTTTCAATTCACAGGTGTGCCCTGTCAGGTTTAATAAGTGGGATTTCTTGCCTTATAAATGGGGTTGGGACCATCAGTTGTGTTGTGCAGAAGTCTGGTGGATACACAGCTGATAGTCCTACTGAATAGACTGTTAGAATTTGTATTATGGCAAGGAAAAAGCAGCTAAGTAAAGAAAAAGGAGTGGCCATCATTACTTTAAGAAATGAAGGTCAGTCAGTCTGAAAAATTGGGAAAACTTTGAAAGTGTCCCCAAGTGCAGTGGCAAAAACCATCAACCGCTACAAAGAAACTGTCTCACATGAGGACCGCCCCAGGAAAGGAAGATCAAGAGTCACCTCTGCTTCTGAGAAGTTTATTTGAGTCACCAGCCTCAGAAATCGCAGCTTAACAGCAGCTCAGATTAGAGACCAGGTCAATGCCACACAGAGTTCTAGCAGCAGGCACATCTGTACAACAACTGTTAAGAGGCAACCTTCTGCAGCAGGCCTTCATGGTAAAATAGCTGCTCGGAAACCACTGCTAAGGATAGGCAACAAGCAGAAGAGACTTGATTGGGCTAAAGTACACAAGGAATGGACATTAGACCAGTGGAAACCTGTGCTTTGCTCTGATGAGTCCAAATTTGAGATCTTTGGTTCCAACCACCGTGTATTTGTGCGATGCAGAAAAGGTGACCAGATGGACTCTACATGCCTGGTTCCCACCGTGAATCATAGAGGAGGTGGTGTGCTGGTGCTTTGCTGGTGACACTTTTGGGGATTTATTCAAAACTGAAGGCATACTGAACCAGCATGGCTGCCACAGCATTTTTTTTTTTTTTTTTTTGCAGACAAGCAGGGTTTCCCTGACACAGCCCTGCATGGTGGTCCATGTGATAACCTTGTAGCTCCTCTTCCTGCTTCCTGGCACTCCTGGTAGGCATCACTTACAGCAGAGGAGTTCTGACTGCACAGCATCATGAGAAGGTGGTGAAGGGAAAGGGGGCAGGGCCAAGTCTGTGGAGAACAAGGTTAAGAGACAGACCTGAAGCCCTTCTCATCTGTGCATGTTATTACAGGAGGTGAGTGGATCTATATATATATATATATATATAACTTATGTCCACAAGGGATTGAATGTATGTAATATTGTAACTGAAGAAATCTGGAACTTTTTAATGGAAAAATAAAAGGTATATTTTACTCTACCATTGGACTGATCGATGGAGAAACAAAAAGTTTTTTCTTTACTTGTGTGGATTTGTCCCAATCTGTTTTCCGTGCGAACTGTAACCACAAGTTGGATGTATTCCGGTTTCTTCAAAGCGGTAAGCTGGTCTTGCCAAAAACTAACTCTCACTCTCTCTCTCTCTCTCTATATATATATATATTAGCTGAAGAGCCCAGGGTTGTCCGGGCATAGTAACTAGCTGTGGTTAGTTATAACACATTATAATGATTATATTGCACATAACATTTCACATCATATACGCAACACTACTGATTTGCAACACAAATTAACTAAATTATTACCGAAGTATTGATAGCATTTTATTTTCAACTCACTCAAGAGCCTTTTGATAAATAACATTTTTTTTTCCCTTCCGATGCAAAGATGAAAGATTTTTGGCAGTTCCAACTCTTGAACAGGCCAAGAAAAGTTGACCACGAGAAAAGCATGGAGATTGCAAATCGATCCCTACTATTTTCAAGAACTGTCCCTGAGCCTTGTTAATGGACATTGCAAATGGCAGTCGAACTGGAAACCGGAGGCATTTAAAATCAAAAGGCAAATCAGATGGAATTAGTGGAATTCTTGGAATGAAAATGTCCTTTCTCCTTTGGCACATCCTGTCAAAATGGTTGCTTACATTACATGTGTAAACAGGTTCCGAAATTGTCGCTGTTGAACATAGCAAAGCTCCTGCACTGGTACACAGAACACAACCAGTGCCATTTTGTTTAAGCAAAAGCATTTTTTAACACAATATTAACCCCTTAATGACTGCTGACACGACTTTTAGCGGCGGCACTTAAGGGGCCTTATTCCTCCTGCACCTCATGCTCCTTTTTACACATCCTCCTCCTTTATATACAGCATTTTTCTGCAGCACAGCTTTTCTCCTTAAGGCCGGCGTCACACTAGTGTATTGCATCCGATGCGAGATCATCGGATGCGATATGCTAATGACATTCGGCTCCTGCTCGCAGCAGAGCAGGAGCCGAGTGTCATGCGTCTGTGCTCCGATTCTCTCGCACAGGGAGGATTGGAGCACAGCTGCGGAGGAGGCGGAGAAATGAATTTCTCCATCTCCTCCATTGCTGGGGTCCGCTTATAACGCACAGCACTCGGATGATATCCGAGTGGTGTGCGCTGTCTCACTCGCACCCATAGGCTTATATGGGTGCGAGTGAACCGAGAGTTTTCCTGGGTCCGAGACAATCGCAGCATGCTGCGATTGTCTCGGACCGAGAAAAACGGCCGACAAAAAGTCGGCTGGTGGGAGCTGCTCCATAGCTGAACATTGGTCCGAGTGCAATGCGATTTTTTATCGCATTGCACTCGGCCGTTTAAAACGCCAGTGTATAAACGCCTTATAGTCGCCTCCTCCGGCAGAACTTCACACTCTTCTTCCATATACACTTGGAAACAGTTGATCCAGAGAGAAATTGCACTAATAGCAATAAAGCGCATCGTGTACATAGCCTACTACTTCAGCAGCACCACACTTTTCTCCTTTAGACCTCGTTCACACGTTATTTGGTCAGTATTTTTACCTCAGTATTTGTAAGCTAAAACTTGGGAGAAAAATAATAAGAGGAAAAGTATATTAGAAACACGTCACCACTTCTGTATTTTTCTCCCACTCGTTCTTTTGGCTTATAAATACGGAGGTAAAATACTGACCAAATACTGAACGTCTGAAAGTGGCCTTATACACAGCCTCCACCTGCAGCTCCTCATTCTTCCCTATACACAGCCTCATACTGCAGCAGCACCTGACTTCTCTCATTTTCCCACCTCACTCCTCATTTTCACCTCACACGTCCACAGTAACTTCCTGTTATGAGCACAGCTGTGTAATCCATGAGGCTCCTCCCTTTCCCTTGATGTCATGCCTCAAAGGAGCAACTCCATTCTAGACACGACAAAGCTAGATATGGCCTGTGCCTGCCACGCACTGATACTCTGAAGGCAGCGGCACTGATAGGGACGTCGTAACCGTTGAGTTTTGCAGGGTGGCATAGACGGGGCTTTGCATGTGGAGTGAGTGTGGCTATGCGGAGTGGGCGGGGCTATGTGGAGTGGACGTGGCTTGATACATACACACGATACATACACTCCGCTGTAAATATTATAACTACATACACACACACAAACTGCTCAAAAAAATAAAGGGAACACTTAAACAACAATATAACTCCAAGTAAATCAAACGTTTGTGAAATCAAAATCTCTTAGGAAGCAAGACTGAATCAATTCTACATGCTGTTGTGCAAATGGAATAGACAACATATGGAAATTTTTGGCAATTATCAAGACACTCAATAAAGGAGTGGTTCTGCAGGTGGGGACCAGAGACCACATCTCGGTACCAATGCTTTCTGGCTGATGTTTTGGCTTCTTTTGAATGTTGGTTGTGCTTTCACACTCGTGGTAGGAGACAGGCCAGTACACCAGGAGACGTGGAGGGGGTCTTAGGAGAGCAACAACCCAGCAGCAGGACCACTACCTCAGCCTTTGTGCGAGGAACAGGAGGAGCACTGCCAGAGAACTGCAAAATGACCTCCAGCAGGCCACAAATATGCATGTGTCTGCACAAACGTTTAGAAATCGACTACATGAGGATGGTCTACGTGCCCGACGTCCACAGATGGGGGTTGTGCTCATAGCCCAACACCGTGCAGGACGCTTGGCATTTGCCACAGAACACCAGTATTGGCAAATTCGCCACTGGCGCCCTGTGCTCTACACAGATGAAAGCAGGTTCACACTGAGCACATGTGACAGACATGACAGTCTGGAGACGCCGTGGAGAGCGATCTGCTGCCTGCAACATCCTTCAGCATGACCGGTTTGGCAGTGGATCAGTAATGGTGTGGGGTGGCATTTCTTTTGAGGGGAATCTGTCTCCCCATTTTTCGCCTATAAGATGTGGCCACCGCAATTAGGCACTTATCTACAGCATTCTGTAATGCTGTAGATTAGCCCCAGATGTAATCTGCAAGATAAGAAAAACAGGTTATATTATACTCACCCAGGGATGGTCCCGATTCGGTCCGATGTGCATTGCGATCCGGGTCCGGCACCTCCCACCTTCTTACGATGATGTCCTCTTTGCCGCGGCTCCTGCGCAGGCATACTTTATCTGCAATGTTGAGGGCAGCGTAAAGTACTGCAGTGCACAGGCACCGGGAAAGGTCAAAGAGGCCCGGCGCCTGTGCACTGCAGTACTTTGCTCAACAGGGCAGATAAAGTATGCCTGCGCAGGAGCCGCGGCAATGAGGACGTCATCGTATGAAGGTGGGAGGTGCCGGACCCGGATCGCAATGCACATCGGACCGGGAACGCCCCTGGGTGAGTAAAATATAACCTGTTTTTCTTATCTTGCAGGTTCCGTCGGGGGCTTATCTACAGGATTACAGAATGATGTAGATAAGCCTCTGATGCAGGTGGCCGCATCTTATAGGTGAAAATTGGGGAGACAGATTACCTTTAAAGCTACAATGCTCCTCTTGGAAATATGCAAATTGTCTCTTCAGAGTAATATTATATATATATATATATATATATATATATATATATATATATATATATATATATATATATATATATATATATATATATATATATATATATATACACACATACACACACACTAGGTGAAGAGCCAGGCGTTGCCTGGGCATAGTAAGTATCTGTGGTTAGTAATACCACCTCACTTCTCTTATTTTCCCATCACGCCTCTCATTCCCCCCTAACACTTGTCACCTTGCTGTGGCTGAAGGGCATACATGAATTGGCCAATTTATGCGCTAAGAATCTCCATTTAACTGGAAGTTTTATGAAAAAAATTTTTTTGAGAAATGTATATTTGTCTGTGTTTTCACATGGCCGATTCATGTACATGTGCTGCTGTGATTTTTTTATCTATGTGTTGCAGTTTGCAGCGTGCACGTGTTCACATTGGGAGTGCTGATTGTTTTTTTTTTTCCTCTGTTTGTATGGATGTGGCAGCATCCAGACTTATCTTGCACTCCTCCCATTGACCTTGCAGGTGGCGGTAATCAACTCTACCTGCCCATAAATTGTAGGCTTAGCCCAGAGTGACATGTTTTGTCCAGAGTTGTAGGCTGGTGGCCCAAGAGTGGCATGTACAGTAGAGTAGGACCCATCAAGGGGAGATCACCTTGCCGTGGTTGATGGGCATACATGAATTGGCCAATTTATGCGCTAAGAATCTCCATTTAACTAAGTTTTATGAAAAAATATTTTTGAGAAATGTACATGAATCGGCCATGTGAAAACACAGACAAATATACATGTGCTGCTGTGAATATATATATATATATATATATATATATATATATATATATATATATATATATATATATATATATATATATATAGAGAGAGAGAGAGAGAGAGAGAGAGAGAGAGAGAGAGAGAGAGAGAGAGAGAGAGAGAGAGAGAGAGAGAGAGAGAGAGAGAGAGAGAGAGAGAGAGAGAGAGAGAGAGAGAGAGAGACTCAGAAAAAAGAGGCAGCACTCCATAGTAAGGTGATAGCATGTGGTTGGTTTAATCGACCCACACAGCCGGGCGACGTTTCAGCTCTCAAGCTTGAGAAAGGCTCGGATAGAGCTGAAACGTCGCCCAGCTGTGTGGGTCGATTGAACCAACCACATGCTATCACCTTACTATGGAGTGCTGCCTCTTTTTCTGAGTCTCTGTGAACCTTGTGCAATCAATTGGACTGGTTGCTTGGGGCCCTGCACCCGAAGATAAGTATCAAGTGTAGTGCTGTTCCATATATATATATATATATATATATATATATATATACACACACACACACACATACACACTAGGTGAAGAGCCAGGCGTTGCCTGGGCATAGTAAGTATCTGTGGTTAGTAATACCACCTCACTTCTCTTATTTTCCCATCACGCCTCTCATTCCCCCCTAACACTTGTCATTTCGACATCACATCTGTCATTTTCCGATCACTCCACTATTTTCCCTTAATCCTCTCATTTTGCACTCACAGCTTTTTATTTTCCCCTTAGTATATACCTTTGTCATCTCCCTTATATATAGTATACACCTGTATGTCGTCTCCTGTATATAGTATATACCTGTATGTCATCTCCCCAGTATATAGTATATACCTGTATGTCATCTCCCCTGTAAATAGTATATACCTGTGTGTCATCTCCTCCTGTATATAGTATATACCTGTATGTCATCTCCCCTGTATATAGTATATACCTGTGTGTCATCTCCTCCTGTGTATATTATATACATGTGTGTCATCTCCTCCTGTATATAGTATATACCTGTGTGTCATCTCCTCCTATATATAGTATATACCTGTGTGTCATCTCCTCCTGTATATAGTAAGTACCTGTATGTCATATCCCCTGTATATAGTATGTTCCTGTATGTCATCTCCTCCTGTATATAGTATATACCTGTGTGTCATCTCCTCCTATATATAGTATATACCTGTATGTCATCTCCTCCTGTATATAGTATGTACCTGTATGTCATCTCCTCTGGTATTAGACCTCGTTCACACGTTATTTGCTCAGTATTTTTACCTCAGTATTTGTAAGCTAAATTGGCAGCTTGATAAATCCCCAGCCAACAGGAAGCCCTCCCCCCTGGCAGTATATATTAGCTCACACATACACATAATAGACAGGTCATGTGACTGACAGCTGCCGTATTTCCTATATGGTACATTTGCTGCTCTTGTAGTTTGTCTGCTTATTAATCTGATTTTTATTTTTGAAGGATAATACCAGACTTGTGTGTGTTTTAGGGCGAGTTTCATGTGTCAAGTTGTGTGTGTTGAGTTGCGTGTGGCGACATGCACGTAGCGACTTGTGAGATGAGTTTTGTGTGGAAACATGCGTGGAGCAACTTTTTGTGTCGAGTTGCACGTGACAGGTTAGTGTAGCAAGTTGTGTGCAGCAAGTTTTGCGCATGGCGAGTTTTGCGTGTGTCGAGTTTTATGTGTGGTGCGTTTTGAGCATGTGCAAGTTTTGTGTGAGGCAACCTTTGCATGTTTTGCAACTTTTGTGCATGTGGCAATTTTTCCGCGTGTGCAATTTTTGCGTGTAGCGAGTTTTCCATGAGGCGAGTTTTGCGCGTGGCGAGTTTTGCGCGTGGCGAGTTTTGCGCGTGGCGAGTTTTGCGCGGCGACTTGTGTTTCGACTTTTATGTGGCGAGGTTGGTGTATGTGTGGTGAAATGAGTGCTGAGGGTGGTCAGCGCTCACACAGGGTTAATGGCATTAGTGGACCGCGTTATGCTGCTGTGTATCGCACTCAGTTAGCGCTGCTATTAACCCTGTGTGACCAAATTTTTACTATTGATGCTGCCTATGCAGCATCAATAGTAAAAAGATCTCATGTTAAAAATAATGAAAAAAATATTAAAATAGTTATATTCTCACCGTCCGTCGGCCCCTCGGATCCAGAACAGGCCTTTCCCGCTCCTCGCGACGCTCCAATGACCGCTCCATGCATTGCGATCTCGCGAGATGATGACGTAGCGGTCTCGCGAGACCGCTACGTCATCATCCCGCGAGACCGCAATGCACTCTTGGGACCGGAGCGCGCGAGGAGCATCGGTAAACGCTTCGCCTGGATCCGGGGGCTAACAGAAGGTGAGTATATAACTTTTTCATTTTAATTTTTTTTTTTTTTTTTTTTTTTTTTTTTTTTTTAACATGGATATGATGCCCACAGTGCTATATACTCCGAGAGGGCAGTGCTATATACTCCGAGAGGGCAGTGCTATATACTCCGAGAGGGCAGTGCTATATACTCCGAGAGGGCAGTGCTATATACTCCGAGAGGGCAGTGCTATATACTCCGAGAGGGCAGTGCTATATACTCCGAGAGGGCAGTGCTATATACTCCGAGAGGGCAGTGCTATATACTCCGAGAGGGCAGTGCTATATACTCCGAGAGGGCAGTGCTATATACTCCGAGAGGGCAGTGCTATATACTCCGAGAGGGCAGTGCTATATACTCCGAGAGGGCAGTGCTATATACTCCGAGAGGGCAGTGCTATATACTCCGAGAGGGCAGTGCTATATACTCCGAGAGGGCAGTGCTATATACTCCGAGAGGGCAGTGCTATATACTCCGAGAGGGCAGTGCTATATACTACATGGCCGGCAGCGAGCAATCAGCGACTGTTGCTAATTTGCGCGGGAATTGAACCACGCTTTGCTAATTGGTCGCAGTTGGCCGAATCCTGTGTATTCAATTTATTATTCTAAAATCTCCATAAATAAACTACATACATATTCTAGAATACCCGATGCATTAGAATCAGGCTACCATCTAGAATTATATATATACTAGATAGTGGCCCGCTTTATTACTGTATTGTTAACATTGTTACCTATGACTGTTGTGTTTGAAACTGTTAAACTGTAAAGCGCTGCGGAATATGTTGGCGCTATATAAATAAAGATTATTATTATTATTATCCATCGATCTATCCATCCATCCATCTGTGTAATGGAGTGTGGGTTGGTCAAATGTAAAAGAGGAGGTTGGACAGAAATGACATCACAAATCTTTTTGAAGATAGAGGAGGGAGAGGAGGGAGGGGTTGGGGTGTGTTTTTGGAGTGGGTGTGCCAGGTGCAGAGTTACAGGCGAGTGCAATGCATCATGGAACTTGTAGTATTAGAGCACAGTAAGTCAGGAGAAAGGAAGTTGTCGATTAACCCCATGAGAGCTGGATCCAGCACTAAAGATGTGCTGCAACAGCATGATAAAAGGTAATATTGCTAAAATAAACACAGTAGATGTTTTCAGTGGCACATAAAGCAAGATTTAGGAAAAAAAAAAAAAAGGTTATAGTAGTGGACAACTTCTTTAATTTTTGCTGGTTAGTAATTATAGGGGGACCCCCATATCCTTTTTATTCTGGGTTCTCAGCTTCACTAATCAGTAAAGACTATGCAAACAGCCGTGAGCCGTTATTAATAGCCTGGGAACCATTATGGCTGTTGTCCTCTTTCCCAGAATCTCAACATCATCCCCCAGCTGTCGGCTTTCTCTCTGGTTATGAAAATTATGGGAGACCCCGCACTGTTATTTTTTTTCAATTATTTAATTCACAATGTACACAAACAGCAGATGCTGAATACAACTCACATCAGCGTCACCTGGTCGCTCTGATCTCCGGGAGACTAGACAGCAATGATGAGAGCTGCCTTCAGATTCCTGTGGCGCCTAGGAACAGCGCAAACTGTACAGCTTTTCCCATCATATGGATGTGGCATACAGACATCACACAGATGCCAAATGTATGTTGTACAAGGCTAGCACTGCTACCGTTTTTTTCCAGTGACTAATATCAGGACATGTGAAAAAGGCCTTACACTGATTTTAGAAAAGGGGAGGCAAGAAAAAAAAAGTGAGTAATCACATTGCGTGAATATACCCCAACAGCTCAGTAGACATATTGCAAGGAGAGAATTCCTTTTTCCTAAGATTATAATACAGTTCCGTTTTGACCAGCTTACAGCCCTAAGGTGGTCAGAATGGCACAGAATAGAAAGTCACTGTAAGGTTTTAATTATGCCTAGATACAGTTGGCCAAATGTTGCTGTGGAGCACTAGATGAAAAAAAGACAGGATAGTAGAATACTGAGATTTTTGTAACCAGGTTAGTTGGATTTTGACATGAGCTGTGGTTAAAATAGGTGACACTATGGGATAAAAGCATCCTTGAAAAAAATTCATTTTTTACAACACAATTAGAACGTTATAAAACAAGTCTAATGATAATATCATACGATAATAAGGCTGAAGGACTGCAGCAGATCATTGGCAGAAGGATCAACATAAGTTGGATTCATGATGGCACAGCATTGTGGAGTGTGTTATAAATTAAACAAAGTTTGTAAAATTATATATATTATTCCAATGTGTGACCAATGACTGATCAACTTATCAAATAGACCAACACAAGTTTAAAAGTGGTCTGCAAGCTAAGCTGTCTTCTCAACAGTAATCCTTGCTTATTGCTGCAGGGAGAACTACAATCTTGATATTAGTTAACTTATTTCTTACTGACCTCAACAAATGATGAAAAAAAGGCAGATTTACGAACCTTATGCACATATGGTCGAACGAGGTCATCCAACTTGTATAAAATTCTGTCAATTACTTTCACTAACAAATGTCGTTCTTGGTCTTCAAGGGTTGGGGACATCAGTAGAGGAAGAATTTGATTAAAAAGCGGTCCAGCTCCAAATTCCCGGGCTTTGTCTGTAATTTGTCGCAAAGCTGCCTATTAATAAAAAGTAAACCTAAATGAGAGACTGTAAAACCACAAAAACACTTATAAAATTTGGGTAATCTGCTTGCTCGTTGGTGGTATAATCATAGATAAAACTTAAGTAATTTATTAAAAAAAATGAAATAAATTGAAGAATACCTACCTTTCTCATAGGAGGTGTCCCATTCTTTATTTTCAGCAGTAACTTCATAATTTTCCTCTCTTTCTGCTCTTCGGGACTAAGTGTTGATTCATCTACATCCACCTAATATTAAAAGAAAAAAAATTTTTTCACAACCTTTTCTCAAATGTTTTCAATTAGTTACTGTTCATTAATCCGTTGTTCCAGACATGCACCGTATGTATATGGCACCACGGGAGCTGCACTTCCGCAAATTGGTTTATATATATATGGTGCCGTGATGGCGCCATATTTGGGAGTCTCTTTGAGAGGCTTGTTTCCATGTGGGGACTGCAATGTTTGTCAGTACATGCATCCCACTCGTGATTCCTTCTGCAATCCTACTGACCAGGTGCAGCACAGATTGCAGACATATCAACTGCAAAACAGCAAATGTCATATATGCCCTCATCTGCCCTTGCCCTCGTATTTATGTAGGCCAGACCTTACAGGAGTTACGCCGGAGGATTCAAGGACACTTTTCAACAACCAACACAGCTGCAGTGGATAGTCGGAAAGGTAAGACACTTATCACGGTGGCATCCCACTATTTATTTTATCATGCAGGGAGCTGTGCTAATACGAGGGTGGTTGGATTGGAACACATGAGGGGCTCAGGTAGAGGTGGCTCCCTACATAAGAAGCTGCTACAGATTGAATCCCGATGGATTTACTTGCTTCATTCTACAGCACCCCAAGGTATTAATGAAGATCTCCTTTTTACAGGCTTCCTGGGTTGAATCTCCTGTTGCGGAACTCAGTAATAGCCTTGTCTATTAGAACTTGGAGGATGACTTCGTGTCAACATAGGAGGCATCTTTCATGGATATCCTCCAATGGCCGGATCATGCTTGCAGAATCATGCTGGAGCCTCTATTTTTGGAACTTTGACTGTACGCACTTGCACTTTCTGGCATCTAATATCCATTGTCCAATGTACATTGAATAGCAGGTGGAACATGATTTCACTTTCCCATTTTTGGCATCTGATTACTTCAATCTCAAGGGAGGGGAATTTTCACTCTCTATAACCTTCCGGCTATGTGGATCTATTTATGTTTACACAATATACAATCATGCGTTATCATCTTGACTCTCCACATCCTTACCTTCAAATACGGGACATATATGTCCTTGTTCTTCTGTATTGTCTAGGGATCCTCGGGTAGCCACAGTGTTGGTGAAGGGGTTTTATACCATCTATCATGTTTTTCCTGCTCTGGTCTTCTAATTTTCCAGCTGCATTTTGCCACTGCTCATGTGCACATCTTTGTCTGATACCCTTGGGTGTCATATCAGGTGACATATGGTATCTTTGTTTGATCTGATTTGGATCCTGGTGAAGCATTATGTCTGATGGACACAATTTACCATGGTAGCCTTTCCCCAGCGTTGGCATAACTCGAACACCTCGTTCTTCAATTCCCATTCTGTTGCAGTCACTTCTTTCCTGCTCAGGAAGTCTGCGACCATATTTCTGGTACCCTCCAGGTGTACCGCCGAGATCGAGAGCACTTACTTCTCTGCCCACCTGAAGATCCATTCTGCTTGTAGTGATAGTGTTGAGGAGAGCCGTAAGATCAAATACTTAATTAACCTCAAGACATAAGGTAATTGAGAGAAGCAACCCATAACATGTATTGTTTAACCTTACATAAGTTTTCCTCAGAGCAAAGTGAGACACTAAAGATGGCTGCCATCTCCTGTATCAGAGCCATGTGCTCTGGTATCCAAGATGAACAATGAAGACACAAAAGATGGCTGCCATTTCCTGTAGAAAGCAGACCATGTGTTGGTGTCCAAGATGACGCCCACCCTGATGACCTCATGGATCCACCCACAGTGAAGCCCACCCTGATGATCTCATGGACCAACCCACCCTGATGACCTCATGGATCCGCCCATGGACTTGCTCATTGTCCAACCCACTAACCAATGGAATATATCCGATCACTCCCATTTTAGAGCTAACCGAGCCCCCTTACAGAAAATATATAAGATGTGTTTTAAGCCAAATAAAGGCCTTCTTGGAGCTGAGCCACAGATTGATCAAGGAGTATACATCCAACTGTGTGGTGTATTTCTTTTGGTGCGCACCTGATCAATATCCATTAGGCCAGGAGTAGGCAACTAGAGAATTGAACATTTTATTAATTGTTCAACCCTAATAATAGGTGTCTTGGACTGCCCTGATGACAAAGGAAGGCTACTGTCGTCGTATTGCCGGATAGTACCTTTACATGTTTGATCTCCACTAAGGACTGGGCCGAAGATAAGACTTTCCAAACAGCATGTAGCTCTCTGTAGTTTGAGGTTTCTCTGCTTTTTTTCTGACTCCACTGTCCCTGGAAGTACCTCCTTTGGATGTGTCCTCCCCAACCTTGCTGACTTGCATCCGTCGTGACAGAAACTTCCAGAGAAAGAAGCCACGACACACAGGCGCGGAGCTTTCTGGGAAGAGTCCACCAATCGAGGGATTTCTTGACTTGAGGGGACAGCTTTATTACTCTGTTTAGTGAGCTCTGCTTTCTGTCCCAAGATGCGAGGACCGCCTGTTGCAACCGCCGAGAATGAAACTGGCTCCAGTTCACACAGGGAATGCAGGCCGCCATTAGACCCAAGATCTTCATTGCATCTCTGATAGAGACTCGGCTCTGAAAATTGATGAACTTTCTTCACTATGCCAGTTAGTCTTTCTTCCGGTAAGAAAGACATTCTTACTTCAGAGTCTAGCATAACCCCCAAGACTTTTATTCTTGGTTTGGGTACTAGACCTGATTTGTACCAGTTTGTAATCCACCCCAGTTTCTGCAGTGTGGAGACCAAAGATTGTAAAAACCCTGGGGGCTGATGCTAGGCAGCAAAATTGATAGCGGTAGATTCTGCCCTCCTTTTCCACTGCAAACCTGAGGCACCTTTGGTGATCTGGGAAAATTGGCACATGGTAATATGCACTTTTTAAATCTAGAGTGCACATTACCACTCCCTTCCCAAACAGGTGAATCGTGGATCTTATCGATTCCATTTTTAACCTCTTGTATTTTACCCATCTGTAAAAATATCTGAGGTTTATCATCGTCCTGGACTCCCCCGATGGCTTTATTATCGAGAAGAGGTTTGAGTAATGTCCCCTGCCTTCTTCTCGAGGGGGTACTGGAACAATTGCCGCTGACTCTAGGAGGTCCCCAATGTCCAACCATATAGGGGAGGCTGACACTAAACGGGAGCTGGATACGAGGAATCTTTCTTGAGGAAAAGAGTCGAGCTTTATTCTGTATCCCTGAGAAATAACCTGTAGGATCCAATGACTTGTGGTGATCTCCCGCCATCCCTCCAGGAACTCGCGTAGTCGGCCCCCTACTCTGATGGCGTCATTTCCTCCGAAAACCTGAACCAGAGCCTAAGTAGCTGGAGTCTTTGTATTTGACTATGCTCCCCCCCCCCCCTTCCTGGTAGCTTTATCTTCCTTGCTTCCCTTTCCCCCTGTAATCTGTTTTCTGATTATAACGGGAGTCTACGAAAGGGCTGATATCTCTTGGGTTTTTCCTCTGTAAACCCCTTTTTTCATCTGAGGCCTTCTCTAAAATATCATCGAGGTTGGGCCCAAAAACCCTACCTCCTGAAAATGGAATAGAGCAAAGCTTATTTTTAGAGTGCATATCCCCTGACCAGTCCTTTAAGCCAGATTGCTCTTCTGGCTGCGTTGGATAGGGACTGACTCCTAGCCGCAAATCTGACAGACTCCGCAGAGGCATCTGCTAGGAACACTGTTGCCAATTTTATTGTTTCCCTAGGAGTTTTGGCCGATAGTTGATCCTGGGGATCATCCACCCACAAATGCATAGAACGTGCTACTGATGTGGCTGCTATATTTGTACTTATGACTGCTGATGAACTTTCCCAGGCTCTTTTTAAAGGGAACCTGTCACCCCCAAAATGGAAGGTGAGCTAAGCCCACCGGCATCAGGGGCTTATCAACTGCATTCTGTAATGCTGTAGATAAGCCCCCGATGTAACCTGAAAGATGAGAAAAAGAGGTTAGATTATACTCACCCAGGGGCGTTCCCCGCTGCAGTCCGGTCCGATGGGTGTCGCGGTCCGGTCCGGGGCCTCCCATCTTCATAGGATGACATCCTCTTCTTGTCTTCATGCTGCGGCTCCGGCACCGACGCTAGAATGTACTGCTATCCACTTTCCTCCAGGAAACCGTGTGGAGATGCGGCGGCATCAAGAGAGACGGCCGGGAGTCTGGTACATCTGGGGCGACACCAGGGTAGAGAGCCCCCGACAGGAGAAAGCGACTCCTAAACCAGGAGCAGAGCTACACTGGACAGCTGAGGGTCCCTCAGAGCGGGTGTCAGCCTACGGAGATCTTGCGGTGGGAAGGGAGAAGCCAGGCCCCCCGATCCACCCCCCCCCCCCCCCCCACACGGAACGGTCGGACTTCTTGTTCTCTCACTGTTCCTATCCACAGTGGGTCAGGAAAAACACTGATGGGTGATAGGGGGAGGGTCCTTTTAAACTCTCTTGGTTTCATGTCCCACTGGGGATAACATGGACATCCTGCATGGTGCTGCCAGGTGGTGACCTGGAAAAATTGGTTTTGTAAATTTTGTTGGAAAAATTAGAAATGATAGGAGGATATGTAAACAATTGTTAAATCCTGGACAAAGGAACCTAGTTATGATAATTAGTTAAAAAGAGTTAAGGTACAGTCACACTAAACGATATCGCTAGCGATCCGTGACGTTGCAGCGTCCTGGCTAGCGATTATCGTTGAGTGTGACAGGCAGCAGTGATCAGGATCCTGCTGTGATATCGCTGGTCGTTGAAGAAAGTTCAGAACTTTATTTGGTCGTCAGACCGGCGTGTATCGTCGTGTTTGACACCAAAAGCAACGATGCCAGCGATGTTTTACACTGGTAACCAGGGTAAACATCGGGTTGCTAAGCGCAGGGCCGCTCTGCTGTTAGGGCCGGCGCTCAATCAGTGCAGGAAGCGGACGGCAGGGGACGCGAAGGTGAGTATGTACTGTTTGTTTTTTTACATTTTACACTGGTAACCAGGGTAAACATCGGGTTACTAAGCGCGGCCCTGCGCTTAGCAACCCGATGTTTACCCTGGTTACCCGGGGACCTCGGCATCGTTGGTCGCTGGAGAGCGGTCTGTGTGACAGCTCTCCAGCGACCAAACAGCGACGCTGCAGCGATCCAGACAAGTGTGACGGGGCCTTTAGGCCAATATTCCTTGTATCTACTTACCAGAAGTTTGTCAAAGTACTGAATATCATCAGGTTTTAAGAATGGAAGGTTTCCAGAAGGCTGATCACTAACACTTTTCATGGTTCTGTCTTCAGTAGGCATATGAAATCCAGTCATTCCACCTAATGGAGTGGGAGTTGCAGTCAATTTCCTCGCTGGTGTACGTATGGGAACATAACCAGCAGGTGGTGGGAGAACCTAGTGCACATAGATGAAAAGGCATATATTACGAAAGGTGTTAAGGGAAGAAGAAAAACAAACAAGCAGTTTTTTTCACTTCTTGGGTATACCTTTTCTTTTAACCCCTTTCTGCCATCGGACGGAATAGTACTTCCAATAACAGAACCCCCCGCTTTGATGCGGGGGCTCCGGCGGTGAGCCCACATCAAAGCCAGGACATGCCAGCTGTTTTGTTCTTTCAGGTTACATCAGGGGCTTATCTACAGCATTACAGAATGCTGTAGATAAGCCCCTAATGGTGGTGGCCATAGCTTATATGCAAACAATGAGGTGACAGATTCCCTTTAAAAAGCTTAAAGCTCCACTCCAGTGGTTTTTTTTTATTTCACCACTCCATTTAAAAGTAATTCCCCTGACCCTGTATCATTCACCTGTCGTTGCTTTCATTTTTTTCCAGCGTCGCTCCAGTCGGTCGCTGTCGAAAAGTGACCTTCCGGCTGCTGCAGTGTTTCATGGAGCAGTCGGAGGTCACTTTTCCACACAAGTCTATGAGAGTCTCCTTCTGGCTCTCAGACTTGCATTGTGCTCTTGTGATGTAGCTTCTGACTTCCAGATAGTCAGCAGCTGCGTTGACAAGATGGCAAAAGGGGATCGGAGCAGTGCCGGAAAACGGTGAAGCCGCTAGTGCGTGAGAATAAGAATGGGGGTAGGGGACTTACATTTAAAGAGCACACTCCAGCGGTGGAAAAAAAAAAACCCAGCTGGAATGCTGCTTTAATCAAAATACCTTATATCCCTCTGGAAACATAGCATCCAGCTCTTCATCAGAAAGTGGACGGTTTCTTTCATCAATTTCACGTTCCCATCTCCATGCTTGAAGCTGTTCAGGGGTCATACTCATGATATGTCCTATGAAAAACAAAACAATAGAAAATATGTATACCTTGATCAAGAGCTGGGCAGCAACTATACATTTAGTCCTGGCCTTTCGGCCATGGAAGAAATTGTGAAGTTTTTGTCCAATGTGTCCTGAGTACGCTGATACCCCATATGTTGGGGTAAACCCCTGTTTGGGCGCACGGGAGAGCTCGGAAGGGAAGGAGCACTGTTTTAATTTTTCAACGCAGAATTGGCTGGAATGGAGATCGGACGCCATGTCGCGTTTGGAGATCCCCTGATGTGCCTAAACAGTGGAAACCCCCCCCCAATTATAACTGAAACCCTAATCCAAACACATCCCTAATCCTAATCCCAACAGTAACCCTAACCACACCCCTAACCCTGACACACCCCTAACCCCAACCCTATTCCCAACCGTAAACGTAATCCAAACCCTAACCCTAACTTTAGCCCCAACCCTAACTTTAGCCCCAACCCTAACTGTAGCCTTAACCCTAGTCCCAACCCTAACCCTAGCCCCAACCCTAACCCTAGCCCCAACCCTAACCCCAACCCTAACCCTAGCCCCCAACCCTAACCCTAGCCCCCAACCCTAACCCTAGCCCCCAACCCTAACCCTAGCCCTAACGGGAAAGTGGAAATAAATACATTTTTCTAATTTTTTTTAATTTTTCGCTAACTAAGGGAGTGATGAAGGGGGGGTTTGATTTACTTTTATAGCGGTTTTTTAGCTGATTTTTATGATTGGCAGCAGTCACACACTGAAAGACGCTTTTTATTACAAATTTTTTTTTTTCCGTTACCACATTTTGAGAGCTATAATTTTTCCATATTTTGGTCCACAGTCATGTGAGGTCTTGTTTTTTTGCATGACGAGTTGACGTTTTTATTGGTGACATTTTCAGGCACGTGACATTTTTTGATCGCTTTTTATTCTGATTTTTGTGAGTATTTAAACACACAGCTAAACCACCAATATAGGGATTACAATATATCCTTATCAATCCTCAAAATTCATCCGTTCCTGGTACACTGTGTAAGTGAGTGACTGCCGCCACCTAGTGGAAACAAACAACCCCAACACCACAATATGGATCACCAGAAAGCACCAAGACAAGGGAATATATAGAAATTGATATTTTATTTAATATATATTGAAAAATAACTCCATTCATTTAATAAGAACAATTAAAAATAGAATACACAGGACAAGAAGATAATCACATTTAGTATATAATATACCGGCCGCATTTACATAAAAAATCCCCGAACCTCACAGCTTATATATATAACCATGATCTAATGGCCTGAAAGTGCAAACGTGATCAAAAAATAAAAATTAGCAGCAAACGCAGTGGAAATGACTAATGAAAAGACCTTATTTCAGGTCAAAATATTTCAATAATATAAGGATCAAAAAGTGCAAATGTGCAAAAGATTATATGTGCAAGTAACTTGCAAAGGTGCAAGGTGCTACAGCTTTAATCAGCCGACTCAAAGCCACACGCTGTGTATAAAGATATAAGAGGAGGATTATACAGGGATTAACAGGTAAATACCTATGAATGGCCGTGTCCTGTGTCTGCGTACCCCTACGCACGTTTCGGACTACTTTCCTTCTTCAGGGGGTCCTGTTAAGTGATCCGAGATGTTCCCTTTATATATGTTACTCCATCCAATGCCTACATCTCTGGCTACGCCGGCGCATGCGCAGTCAGGAGGACCCGGAAGTGCGCGATCACACCCCATGTGACCGGACGCACAGGACGAAGTCCCGGCGTTGCCCAGGTCACAGGGACGCTAATCCCGCACCCCGGGCCGCAGATCGCGCATGCGCACCACCAGGGGGAGGCATAGGAAGGTTCCTCATAAACAAAAGTGTTCCAAGTATACCCGATAACGACCATCAGTTACTATCTATCAGAGGATGGGTAAATATATAACAATTGTATATATCTCCACTTGTCCGATGCATATACAAATGTCTGCATATTGTATATCCCTCATTTGTCCACTGTGGGGCGCCCTATCAACAAAAATTCCCAAACTATATCATTAGCAGACTATCCCGTTTACAGCAACCAATTTATTATATATCAGAACTAATTATTACATATAAGTAGATCAAATGCTATTATTCCATATATATCCTAATACACTAGATGCTATATATTGTATTACAGGCAATCTCGCATACAACGGATAATTGTTATATATAGCTACATCAAACTTCCATTAACTCATATATATACATATACATACACAAATATACACATATACATATATATGCACTGAATTAATATCAAAAAATAAAGAACAATTCGTATATATACATGCAGATGGCAGGATAATTCATCAATTCTTTTATCATTTCAGTCCCCACATCACCGCCAGAGACATCCTTCAATCAAATCTCCCCATCCACCCTGAAAACAGGTATGTATGAACACTAAAAATAAAAATAAATAGGATAAAAAACATAGGTTAAAATTGGACCACAAACACAACAAGCAAAAAATAAAATATAATAATTTAATAAAAAATCAGATAAAAGCAGAAAATATATTAAAATTTATTAAAAGAGTTATTTTAAGAGAGGTTTCTCAAACAAGTATCCATAAAAATTCATGGATATATGCATAATAAAGGTAAAACAAGTTATTTATTATAGAAAGGGAGCAAAACTTATATTTTCATTTAATCCTCTAGGTGAAACAGTGTCTAGGGCCCATATCCATTTTGTTTCCATTTTGGCCAGCGGTATGGTAACCGGTCCACCACGTTCACCTATTTTCACTGTGTCAATTCCAATTACCTTAAATCCCGTGGGATCACTATTGTGGAAAATTTTAAAGTGCTTGGGAATTGTTTTAAGGGATGAAATATCCTGTTCTTCTTTTGAGGCTTCTATCCCTAGCACGTGTTCCCTGACCCTTACCTTGAGTTGCCTAGTGGTCATGCCCACATATATGAGGGAGCATGGACACGTGGCATAGTATATTACTGCCTTTGTTGTGCACGTTATATTACTCATGATTTCAAAACTCTTAGTGCCATCAGATGTATGAAATTTCTGCTCCCTCACTATATTTGGGCACGCCACACATTTACCACATGGACGGCAACCCAAGGTAGGTCTGCCATTGTCCAAAAAGGAAGGAAGAACTGGATTGTATTTGTAATGGCTTTCCACCAAATGATCCCTCAAATTTTTTGACCTTCTGTACGTTATAAATGTGTCTCCCTTAAAACAATTCCCAAGCACTTTAAAATTTTCCACAATAGTGATCCCACGGGATTTAAGGTAATTGGAATTGACACAGTGAAAATAGGTGAACGTGGTGGACCGGTTACCATACCGCTGGCCAAAATGGAAACAAAATGGATATGGGCCCTAGACACTGTTTCACCTAGAGGATTAAATGAAAATATAAGTTTTGCTCCCTTTCTATAATAAATAACTTGTTTTACCTTTATTATGCATATATCCATGAATTTTTATGGATACTTGTTTGAGAAACCTCTCTTAAAATAACTCTTTTAATAAATTTTAATATATTTTCTGCTTTTATCTGATTTTTTATTAAATTATTATATTTTATTTTTTGCTTGTTGTGTTTGTGGTCCAATTTTAACCTATGTTTTTTATCCTATTTATTTTTATTTTTAGTGTTCATACATACCTGTTTTCAGGGTGGATGGGGAGATTTGATTGAAGGATGTCTCTGGCGGTGATGTGGGGACTGAAATGATAAAAGAATTGATGAATTATCCTGCCATCTGCATGTATATATACGAATTGTTCTTTATTTTTTGATATTAATTCAGTGCATATATATGTATATGTGTATATTTGTGTATGTATATGTATATATATGAGTTAATGGAAGTTTGATGTAGCTATATATAACAATTATCCGTTGTATGCGAGATTGCCTGTAATACAATATATAGCATCTAGTGTATTAGGATATATATGGAATAATAGCATTTGATCTACTTATATGTAATAATTAGTTCTGATATATAATAAATTGGTTGCTGTAAACGGGATAGTCTGCTAATGATATAGTTTGGGAATTTTTGTTGATAGGGCGCCCCACAGTGGACAAATGAGGGATATACAATATGCAGACATTTGTATATGCATCGGACAAGTGGAGATATATACAATTGTTATATATTTACCCATCCTCTGATAGATAGTAACTGATGGTCGTTATCGGGTATACTTGGAACACTTTTGTTTATGAGGAACCTTCCTATGCCTCCCCCTGGTGGTGCGCATGCGCGATCTGCGGCCCGGGGTGCGGGATTAGCGTCCCTGTGACCTTGGCAACGCCGGGACTTCGTCCTGTGCGTCCGGTCACATGGGGTGTGATCGCGCACTTCCGGGTCCTCCTGACTGCGCATGCGCCGGCGTAGCCAGAGATGTAGGCATTGGATGGAGTAACATATATAAAGGGAACATCTCGGATCACTTAACAGGACCCCCTGAAGAAGGAAAGTAGTCCGAAACGTGCGTAGGGGTACGCAGACACAGGACACGGCCATTCATAGGTATTTACCTGTTAATCCCTGTATAATCCTCCTCTTATATCTTTATACACAGCGTGTGGCTTTGAGTCGGCTGATTAAAGCTGTAGCACCTTGCACCTTTGCAAGTTACTTGCACATATAATCTTTTGCACATTTGCACTTTTTGATCCTTATATTATTGAAATATTTTGACCTGAAATAAGGTCTTTTCATTAGTCATTTCCACTGCGTTTGCTGCTAATTTTTATTTTTTGATCACGTTTGCACTTTCAGGCCATTAGATCATGGTTATATATATAAGCTGTGAGGTTCGGGGATTTTTTATGTAAATGCGGCCGGTATATTATATACTAAATGTGATTATCTTCTTGTCCTGTGTATTCTATTTTTAATTGTTCTTATTAAATGAATGGAGTTATTTTTCAATATATATTAAATAAAATATCAATTTCTATATATTCCCTTGTCTTGGTGCTTTCTGGTGATCCATATTGTGGTGTTGGGGTTGTTTGTTTTGATTTTTGTGAGGCAGAATGACCAAAACCCAGCTATTCATGAATTTCTTTTGGGGGAGGCGTTTATACCGTTCCGTGTTTGGTAAAATGGATAAAGTAGTTTTATTCTTCGGGTCAGTACGATTATAGAGATACTTCATTTATATCATTTTTTATGTTTTGCCGCTTTTATACAATAAAAACTATTTTATAGAAAAAATAATTATTTTTGCATCGCTTTATTCTGAGAACTATAACTTTATTTTTTCTTTGATGACGCTGTATGGCGGCTCGTTTTTTGCGGGACAAGATGACGTTTTTAGCGGTACCATGGTTATTTATATCCGTCTGTTTGATCATGTGTTATTCCACTTTTTGTTCGGCGGTATGATAATAAAGCGTTGTTTTTTGCCTTTTTTACGGTGTTCACTGAAGGGGTTAACTAGTGGGACAGTTTTATAGGTCGGGTCATTACGGACGCGGCGATACTAAATATGTGTACTTTTATTGTTTTGTTGTTTTTATTTAGATAAAGAAATGTATTTATAGGAACAATATATATATTTTTTTTCAATTTTTGGGGGATCGCCGATCTGACATGCACAGCTCCTGGAGGCTTCCCCGGCGCCTGCTCTGAGCAGGCGCTGTGAAGCCACCTCCCTGCAGGACCCGGATGCCGCAGCCATCTTGGATCCGGGCCTGCTGCAGGGAGGAGGAGGTAAGAGACCCTCGGAGCAACGCGATCACATCGCGTTGCTCCGGGGGTCTCAGGGAAGCACGCAGGGAGCCCCCTCCCTGCGCGATGCTTCCCTATACCGCCGGAACACTGCGATCATGTTTGATCGCAGTGTGCCGGGGGTTAATGAGCCGGGGGCGGTCCGTGACTGCTCCTGGCACATAGTTCCGGATGTCAGCTGACACCTGGCCGCGCTCCCCCCGTGAGCGCGGCCGATCGCATATGTCGTACTATCCAGTCAGTGGTCATACGGGCCCACCCCACCTCGACGGGATAGTACGTCCGATGTCAGAAAGGGGTTAATGAGTAATAAAATATTCATTTAAATTTTATTATGCAATACTGTATCCAGCATAGAAAATTCTTAAAGTTTGTAATGAACTTCAATAAGTAGTTTGGCTTTTTTTCCTGTACAAAATATTATTTAAAGCGAACCTGTCAGCAGGATTTTGCCATGTAAACTATAAACAGTGTAAGGTTGGCGCTGTCATACTGTTACCTGGTGTCAGCATCGGACTGGAACACCTTGAGCCCAACAAAGAAAATCATTCTTGAGGCCTATTATGTAGCTACATAGAAATAAATACAAGACCACCAATTGTGCGGTAAAACACGCTAATATCAGGGTACAATACACGTCTTCATGATATAGCAGGGGTTGGGGTAATCTCCCTCATAGAATATAATGTAGCCCCCCCCAATAGAGTATAACACAGCCAGCCCTCCATAGGGTATAACGCAGCCAGCCCCCCCCCCCCCCCCACCCCACAGGGTATAATGCAGCTCCCACCACAGGGTATAATGTAGCCCCCCCACCATAAAATATAATGCTGACACCTCATAAGAATAATGCAGACCCCGATGCAGTTGAATGCAGCGAGCCCGAAGCAACAGGGCCAAGAAAGAAAACTCCAGACGCACTCTGCGACTGGCCAAAACGAGAGACAGGGGCCCATCCGAGCATCCAGACCCAGAAGGGCGACTTAACGGTGGATCACTCAGCTCGTACGTCAATAAAGACCGCAGCCTAGTGGGGTGCCGCTACTAGTGGCACTCCACTGGCTGGGGGCCTCAGAGAGCGGGGGCCCTAGTCTGACTGCTCCTAACACCGGACCTTATAGCGGGGAGCTGCAGCAGGAACCGGCGGCTACCACTGCCCGCTATTGAAGTGAAACATTCACTGCTCTCCACACCCATATTTTCTCTTTAGTAGTGGGCAGAGGCTTTAGCTGCAGCAGCCGGCTCCTGCCTCCTGTCATCCGCTACTCTGCTGGGGCAGGGCAGGTCCCACAGCAGCTGCGTGATATGCTGCATAAGCGACACGCCACTGTTTGCTGGCCCTGTATGCCACAGACAAGTGTGACCCTGCATGGGGTTAAAAAAAAAAATAAAAAAAAAATCAACCATTCTCCCAAACTTTGTAATTGGAGTACAGATGGTGTCAGGGAAGGGCGTTTAAGTATTTTGTATGATTCCAGCCAAGGTTACAAGTTAACCCTGAGTCTAAGTTTTTTTTTTATACAAACAAAAACATACCTGGAGTTGGAGTTGCCATATTCATGGCAGGTGTACCAATGGGTGTTTTCCCTGGGGTCAAAACAGGGGTGCTACCTCCCATCTGGCTAGCTGGTGTTTCATCCCAACGAGACTTTCTTTTACTCGCTCCAGGTGTAGGGGTTTCACCAATTGATTCTCCACCACGATCTGTACGTGGAGTTTCTGCCCAACCACTTCCATGTCCAGGGGTATCTAAAGTAAATAAATAAAAAGTGAATGTTAATTAGCAGAGAAAAATGGAAAGAGGAAGAAATAGATATTACTAATATTAGTGAGCACTTGCAACAAGCATAATTCAGAACAAATCGCAAAAATAAGTCCGAAATAAAAAAAAAAAAAAACTAAGGGCATCATTAAGAGCTTCTAAAAGGAACCTATCCTTCCTACCCAAAGCCTCCATTCAGTTTTAATATTTTTAATTGCTCTGGTAAAAATTAATGTTGCTCAGTGATTAGATGCTATGGGCAACAAATGTTTTAAAAATGTAGAGGATGGCACAGATTTATGAAGTATCTACAATACATTTTACATTTTAAGTACTGTATATACTCGTGTATAAGGCAAATTTTTCAGCAAATTTTACACGGGTCAATTGTCCCAGAAAGCCAGTGGGGGAGGTTAAACGGCAGAGCATCAGGTCACAGAGGCATGAGCCCATGGCCGTGGCTAAAGCCTGTGCTGCTGCTAGAGAGAAATTAATATTAATTTCTCAGTAATCGTGACAGCCGCCGGCTTTCAGCACACATCCCACTTACCTCCCTGCGAGCCCTTGCTGCATCTCGTTCATTCCAGAGCCAGCAGCATCTCCGGCAGAGCGATCACGTGGCCCCGCTCATTAAGGTAATGAATCTGCACGCCTCTCCACTCCCATAGGCGTGAAGTGAATATTCATTACCTTAATGAGCAGCGCCACTTGTTCGCTCGGCAGGAAAAGCTGTTGGCGTCAGTACAAGATGCAGCGAGGGCGCACAGGCAAAGTAGGATTTTTTTTTTCATAGAAACCATGCATACAAGGATAGGAGATTAGGAGCCATACATACAAAGACAGGGACTGGGGAGCTATGCATACAAGAATAGAGGATAAGGAGCCATGCATACAAGGATAGGGACAGGGGAGCCATGCATACAAGGACAGGGATGGGGGAACCATGCATACCAGGATAGGTGATACGGAGCCATGCATACAAGGATAGGGATGAGGGGACAATGCATACCCGGGCTTATACTTGAGTCAATAAGTTAACCCAGTTTTTCATGGCAAAATGAGGTGCCTCGGCTTATACTCGGGTCGACTTATACTCGAGTATATACGGAATGTGAAAGGGGAAGTTGGTGATACAAAACAGCTTAAAAATAAGTCAAGGCTAAATTATGACAGCTATTAGGGCAGTATGCAGTTCCCCTTTTGCCTCAATTAAGCTACCTATATCACTTCGCCCACGATCAATATATTAAATGGTACCTGTCAGGGCTGCCCTCAATCAACCCTATTGTATGTCTCGTGTATAAAACCGCTGGCAGCACTGATAAGACAAAACTAACTTATCAGGAGTAGAGGTTCGGAAAACATTGTTTAAGATCATCTCATTTGTGGATGATGTCCTTTTGACCCTAACCAAACTCCATATTACACTGCCTAACCTGATGAAGGATGTAAAAAAAAGTATGGAGAGTTATTGGGATATAAATTGAATACTTCAAAAACCGGACCCCTCCCTCTAAATGTCCCCTCCTGATGTATTGGATCATTTAAAGCTAAACTTTAAATTCAGAAGCTATCAAATATCTGTGGGTTAACCTATCATGCTCTTACGATAACCTATATAGCACTAACTTTCCACCACTTCTGAGTGATTTAAGGAAACTAATGGATAAGTGGAAATCACTTTCACTCATTAATTGGCCACATTACTTCACTGAAAAGATCTCTCCTTCCCAACTTACTTTATTTATTTTTTTTTAGTCCCTTCCAGTCAAGGTCCCCATGAGTGAACTCAAGTCCCCCTTCAGGCAGCCATAATGAGATTTGCTTGGAATGATAAGCATCACCGGATATCCAAGCGTGTTCTTGTCTCTCATAAGTCTCAGGGGGGTCTGCTAGTCCCTGATATTAAATACTACTGAGCAGCTCATTTACGAAGAATCCCCTGTTGGACCTCGTTGTGGGCACACAACAAATGGACAGAAATAGAAAAATTATGGCTAGCCCCAATTCATCCAAATTCGTTATTATGGTCAACTAGTGCCATAAGAATTCTGTAGTCTTTGTTGGGCCCTACGCGGTTCACGAGGGAAATATGGCTTTCTTGTATTCAGAAGTTTAATTTGGCCTCCCCTAACTCGCCAATGATATCATTCATATTTCAGTCCTTGTTACCAAATAGTACGGATCATGAGATAGCTCAGCCCTGGACCTCCACAGGACTATTTACGTTCGCGGATATAGTAGACGGGAACACGCTGGAGATTCTTATGTTTGATGTGGTCAAGTCCAAAAACAGGATTTTTTAGTTGCTTACCGTAAAATCTGTTTCTTGGAGCCTTCATTGGGGGACACAGAAACCACGGGTGTATGCTTCTGCCACTAGGAGGCGGACTCTGCACAAAAAAAAGTTAGCTCCTCCTCTGCAGTGTACACCCCACCGACTGGCATTCTGAAACTCAGTTAGTGAGAAAGCCCAGGAGGCGCAGACTGCCCGGGTAGAGGGAGCCTTAACCCCAGGAGGGGGCACTCTGTTCTTTACACGGTAAGCCTCCAAAATTGTCGTTCTGATCCAGCGAGCAATAGTCGCCTTGGAAGCCGGCGGGCCTCTACGCGTGCCATCAGGAATGACGAAAAGCGAATCAGTCTTCCGAAAAAAGACCGTTCTGGCCAGGTAGACCCTCACCGCCCTGACGAGGTCTAGCTTGTTCAAAGAACGCTCCAGAGGATGAGTCGGAGCTGGACAAAAGGAAGGTAGGACGATGTCCTTGTTGAGGTGGAAGTTGGAAACCACCTTCGGAAGGAAGGCGGTGGCATCAGGACTACCTTGTCCTGGTGGATAACCAAGAAAGGAGGTCGACAAGACAGGGCTGCCAACTCAAACACGCCGAATAGAGGTGAAGACCACAAGAAAAGCCACCTTCCCAGAAAGAAATGACAGGGAAACCTCCCTGAGAGGCTCAAAGGGGAACCCCTCAGGACCTCCAGAACGAGATTGAGGTCCCATGAATCCACAGGAGCCCTGAAAGGAGCAGTATATGCTACTCTCTGAAGGAAGGTCCTGACCTGTGGCCGGGAAGATAACGTCTTCTGGAAGAGGATGGAAAGCGCTGAAACCTGGCTTTTTAGGGAATTAAGGGCCAGACCCGCATACAGTCCAGCCTGAAGGAAGGCCAAAATAGAAATAGAAAAAGTCATAGGAGGAACGTGGTTGGACTAGCACCAACAGAAATAAGCCTTCCAGGTGCGATAGTAGATCCTGGAAGACAAAGGCTTCCGAGCCTGGATCATAGTGTGAATGACCCAAACTGAAAGCCCAGACGCTTTTAGAACTGCGGTCTCAACAGCCACACAGTCAAACTGAGTGACCGAGAATTCGAGTGGCAGATCGGACCCTGAGACAGCAGATAGGGCCTGTCTGGAAGCCGCCAGGGGGCTTCAGCGAGAAGGTTGTCGATCTCCGCAAACCAAGATCTCCTGGGCCAATCCGGGGCTATAAGAATGACCGGCACCCCTTCCGCCTTTTTCAACAGCTTGGGAAGCAAGGGAAGGGGTGGAAACAGATAGGGGAGCACGAACTGGGACCAAGAAAAGGCCAGAGCGTCGACGCCCACTGCAAGAGGATCGCGGGACCTGGAGACGAACCGAGGGACCTTCCTGTTCATTCGGGACGCCGTGAGGTCCACATCCGGAGTTCCCCATCAAAGACAAATCTGACGGAAGACCTCCTGATGCAACCCCTGCCGCGAGGCCCTCGCGGCTGAGGAAATCGGCGGCCCAATTGTCCACGCCGGGGATATGCACCGCGGATATCACCGGAACCATTGCCTCTGCCCAAAGGAGGATCTTAGATACCTCGGCCATAGCCAAAAAACTGCGTAACCACTCTGGTGGTTGACATATGCCACTGCTGTGGCATTGCATGTAGAAAAGCCGCGGAGACACCATCACGTGTTTCTCAACGCAAGCAATGAATAGCCAGGTCTTTCACCGGGAAGGAACAACCACGGGAAGGGCAGCATCCAATAAAGGAAAACCTCCTATGCCAAAACATGGTATCCATCCACAGACAGCTGTTTCAGGGTATTTGCCCCTCATCAGTGTGGAGTAGGAAACTGGCTATTAGGAGCAGTGCCTAGTGAAAAGGCTATGAACATAAGGATGAATGACCTCGGGGATATCAAAACATCCAACACCGCGGAGACACCATCACGTGTTTCTCAACGCAGTGATCCAGAACACTGCCCCCATCCTTTATGATCTCCCCGAGGAAATCACTGAGTCAACCGTGAAGGATCACTTTAGATCCTCCCTCAACAAACACACAAAGTGTTTGACTAAGGCAGAGGAAGTTGAGGAAGAAGGAAGACGAGAGCGACCTCCCTTAGAATTAGACATGAAAAACGGACCCCGGAGAAATGCCAGAAGGTTAGGGGACAGGAGGGCAGAGGAGTGTCAGTCTGCAGTGCAGAGCTACTCACGGCAGACGAGTGGTTTCCAGACGAAAGATGCTCCTCAGGAAGGAGATGGCGACAGCAAGGGAGACGAGGATGCCAAGATTCGTGCTCATGGAGAAGGCGGAGTAAGGCGTTCCTGGCGGTGAAATGAATTCCTGCAGCGGCGCAGGGAGTGGTGGGCGGAGCCAACAGCCAGGGCAGGAGCACCAAGATGATGCCGGTGGGAGGAGCTCGCCGAGAGGATGATAGTCAGGCAGGAGAAAAGCCCGCCCGAGAAAAA
This sequence comes from Ranitomeya variabilis, assembly GCF_051348905.1. Taxonomy (NCBI): domain Eukaryota; kingdom Metazoa; phylum Chordata; class Amphibia; order Anura; family Dendrobatidae; genus Ranitomeya; species Ranitomeya variabilis. The sequence continues at coordinate 105,378,924 of NC_135238.1, read as the reverse complement.
AGGAAGTGGGCAGAGTCGCGGCACCGGAAGTAGGACCGGGCAGAAGCCGGGGCCTAAATTAGAGGCCGGCGACTGCCGGAGAAAGAAGCGGCGCCGGAGAAGATAGTGCGGTCGCCGGGAAAAAAAAAAAAAAAAGCAGTGCAGCTGCCTGCAAGGCCGCCGTGCCGGATTAGGAGACCGTGAGGCCGCCGGGGAAAAAAAGGAAGCACGGCAGCCTGCAAAGGGCCGCAGCGCGGAAACAGCGACGACCCCCGCCCCGTGCGCCTGCCGGTGGTAACGAGGAGGGGAAGCAACAACCGGGCCAAAGGAAGCCTGGAAAAAAAACTCTGTGCTCCCTGTAAAAAAAGAAATCCAGTGGCGCTGGTGGACGGAAGGGACCCCTTATTCAATTAAAACTCTGTGCCCCTTTACCAAATCTCATACTTCCCTAATCTGGGACGGGTGGGGATTATATGGAATACTCACCTCAAACATCACACGCCGTCCGTTACTAACCTCAATCCGGGGAAGGTATCAGACGTCCCGTGGGCGAGTGGGTGGGGGATGGAGCTAGGACCGGACTTCTAAGCACACTTGTGTTGGGGGTCTTGGCCCTGCTGTCGGATCTATGAGGATACGGGGTGGCAGTACACACCGTACTCATAGTCCATATTGTGGGATTACAGTTGTGACTGTTCAGACTGTATCCATCCAGTGAACTTGAAAGAAAACGACGCACATTGAGGTAGATATGGGTCTAAAGAAAGACCCGTTGTCCACCTCCTACTGCACCAAGCTAAGTTTCAGAATGCCAGTCGGTGGGGTGTACACTGCAGGAGGCGCTAACTTTTTTTGTGCATAGTGTCAGCCTCCTAGTGGCAGCAGCATACACCCATGGTTTCTGTGTCCCCCAATGAGGCGATAGAGAAATTGCTATAACTAATAAAGAGTTTTTTTAAAGTATTTACAGATCAAGCACTTTGCTACCTCACTTTATGGACTTCCAAAGGTCTCTTTGCCGACTGACTTTTGAGAGGATTTGCAAGAGAGGGACGTCGACCAAAGGACTAATCTCAGAAATATATAAGATTCTGGTTCTTCCTCAGGAAGGTAAATAACTAAAACATTCCTATATGTGCAGATGGGAGTCTATTTTGGGACAGGGGTTATCGCCTCAAAATTTGCAAATTTTTTGGGATACAGCAGCCAAATCCTCCATTTGCACTCTTTATAAGGAGAATCAGTATAAAATACTGATTGTCATGGTTAGGACAAGGTTGTCCTGTGCACTCAAGGGTTAATGTTCTTAGCCTCTCTTTCAAGATGGGAGGGCTATTTATACTTGCTCCTAACCTGGTATCCTTGTCAGCTATAGGTTTTTCTGCAGTCTGTATGATTGACCTCTGAAGTGTGTGCTGCTTGCTTTGTGTCTTACTGTCACCTGCTTTATTCGCTTTCCTGGATTTCTGACCCCTGGCTTGGCTTTTGACTATTCTCTGACTCTCCCTGTTGGTATCTTGTTATCTCCTGGCTTAGACCTCGGCTTGTTTCACTATTCTTTTATGCTTGCCCCTTCTCTGTTTCCCCAGCGTCTGGCTCCGCCCCCTACTCTGTCACATGATCGTAGGTCCTATTGCTTTACCTGATCACTCTGTCTCATGTGAAAGGTCCCGTTGGTGTTCATTTTAGTTACCCGGGTTTCTGACCTATCTTTGTTGCTGCTGGGTGCAGTTTCAACTGCAGCATTATTACCCGGGTATTGTGACACTGATGCTCTGGTATCACACCCCAGATCTCCTCCACAGACTGAACCCTTTAGGGTACTGTCTCACACTGGCACTTTGATCACTACGACGGTACGATTCGTGACGTTCCAGCGATATCCATACGATATCGCTGTGTCTGACACGCAGCAGCGATCAGGGACCCTGCTGAGAATCGTACGTCGTAGCAGATCGTTTGGAACTTTCTTTCGTCGCTGGATCTCCCGCTGTCATCGTTGGATCGGTGTGTGCGACACCGATCCAGCGATGTGTTCGCTTGTAACCAGGGTAAACATCGGGTTACTAAGGGCAGGGCCGCGCTTAGTAACCCGATGTTTACCCTGGTTACCATCGTAAATGTAACGTCACCGCTGTGCTCTGCTTTCACTTTACGGCCGGCAGTCAGTCAGTGCGGGAAGCAGACGGCAAGGGACCTGACGGACAACGGAATGTGAGTATGTACTGTTTGTTTTGTTTTTTGTAACCAGGGTAAACATCGGGTTACTAAGCGCGGCCCTGTGCTTAGTAACCCAATGTTTACCCTGGTTACCCGGGGACCTCGGCATCGTTGGTCGCTGGAGAGCTGTCTGTGTGACAGCTCCCCAGCGACCACACAACGACTTACCAACGATCACGGCCAGGTCGTATCACTGGTCGTGATCGTTGGTAAATTGTTTTGTGAGACAGTACCCTTACTCTCAAACTTGTGTTGACGTTGTGGCTCTGATGTGGGCACTCAATTCCATATTTTTTGGTCTTGTCCGGTGATCACAGTTTTTTGGGAGGAACTGAGACTGTTAACCCCTTTCTGCCATTGGATGGAATAGTACATCAGATGGCAGAACTCCTGCTTTGATGCGGGCTCCGGCGGTGAGCCTGCATCAAAGCCGGGACTTGTCAGCTGTTTTGAACAGCTGACATGTGCCCGCAATAGGGCATTTAACTAGTTAAATGCCTAGTTAAGCTAGTTAAATGCCTAGTTAACTAGGTTAACTAGTTAACGCACTTCCGGCTGGAAATGCGCGCAGCGGTGACCCCCATCACGTGATTTGGGGTCATCGGCGAGTCGGCATGACAATCAGAGGTCTCCTTGAGACCTCTATGATAGTTGATGCCGGATTGCTGTGAACGCCACACCGGGGTCGGCGCTCATAGCAATGCTGTAATTCTACTACATAGAGGCGATCTGAGCATCGCCTCTTTGTAGCATAGTCAATCAAGGTGTGCCAGCTTCTAACCTCTCATGGAGGCTATTGAAGCATGGCAAAAGTAAAAAAAAAAATAAAAAAAAAGGTTTTTAAAAATATATATATATAAAAAAAAAATATATAAAAGTTCAAATCACCCCATTAAAAAAAAAATATCAAACCTACACGTATTTGGTATCAATAAAAAAAGGATTAACCTGATCGCTAAATGGCATAGTGAGAAAAAAATTCAAAACGCCAGAATTTTTGCATTAAAATGCAGTAACGGGCGATCAAAAGAACGTATCTGCACCCAAATGGAATCACTAAAAATGTCAGCTCGGCACACAAAATAAGCCCTCACCCAACCCGAGATCACGAAAAATGGAGACGCGACGGGTATCTGATAATTGCGCAATTTTTTTTTTTGTTTGTTTAGCAAAGTTTGGAATTTTTTTTCACCACTTAGATAAAAAGAACCTAGACATGTTTGGTGTCTATGAACTCAATCTGGAGAACCATATTAGCAGGTCAGTTTCAGCATTTAGTGAACCTAGCAAAAAAGCCAACCAAAAAACAAGTGTGGGATTGCACTTTGTTTGCGATTTCACCGCACTTGAAATATTTTTTCCCCGTTTTCTAGTAAACGACATGGTAAAACCAATGACGTCGTTCAAAAGTACAACTCATCCCGCAAAATATAAGCTCTCACATGGCCATATTGATGGAAAAAAATAAAATAAAAGTTATGGCTCTGGGGAGGAGGGGAGCGTAAAAAGAAAAAAGCTCTGGGGGTTAATCTTCGGGGTTCTTTATGTGGAGGTGGGGCTTGACCTGACAATTTTTCTGTTAACCCCTTAGTGACGGAGCCAAATTTTTTAAATCTGACCAGTGTCACTTTATGTGGTATTAACTCTGGAACGCTTCAACAAATCCCATAGATTTTGAAACTGTTTTTTCGTGACACATACTTTATGAATATGGTAAATTTAGGCTGATATATTTTGTTTATTTATAAAAAAATATCAGAAATTTGAGAAAAATGTTAAAAAATTAGCAATTTTCAAACTTTGAATGATTATTCCTTTAATCCAGATAGTCATACCACAGCAAAACATTAATAAATAACATTTCCCAAATGCCTGCTTTACATCAGCACCATTTGGAAAATGTTATTTTATCTTGTTAGCATTTGGGGAGGTTTGAAAATGTAGTATTAATTTTTCATTTTTTCAAGTAAATTACAAAATTTATTTTTTAAGGGTCCTATCCATGTTGAATTGACTTTAGGGGTCCTATATATTGGAAAACCTCCAAAAGTTATACCATTTTATAAACAGCACCCCCTGACATATTGAAAACTGCAGTCAGGTAGTTTATTAACCCTTCAGGTGATTTTCAGAAATTAATGCAAAGTGGCATGACAAATGAAAATGTATATTTTTACCACCTAAATTCCAATAACATCTGAGCAGGTTATAACAGCTGGCAGACTAAGGCCGCTATTTGATCGTGAATTGCAATGTCAAACAACAGGACCACACAATCATGATCTGAGGGCACAGATTGGGATAAAGAGGAAGCCCCCACACTCTGTTAACCATTTATATGTAGTCACTATTGACACTCAGCATCTAAAGGGTTAAACAGATTTGGACGGTGCAAACACTTATCATGGCTGATGCAGCAAGTTGTCAGCTATAGTGTACAGCCGACAGCTGCTGGATTGTCAGCTGTATGGGGATCCTATTCTCTTATATCTCAGGTCAGTTAAAAGGCGTATTGGCTGTCATTAAGGGGTTAAATATTTCCCCTAAAGGGATGGGGGGGGGGGGGGGGGGGGGGAAACAAATCAGCCAAGCTGTTATGTATCCTTACAGCGGTGAGGTGTTTGATCACCCTTAACTGGAAGCAGATATCTCCTCCTTCACATCAGCACTTCCTGAATAGAATTAATGACATCTGTAGGATGGAATATATGACGGATCTTTTGGGAGCGAGAGTGGATGGATTTGACTCAGTTTGGGCACTGTGTGATTACTTCTGGGTTCAGAGAAATGGTTAGACCATCTTTTAAATATTTGGATATTTCGGATCCCTCACTTTCCCTTCGATGTGTGTCTTGTCCTTTTGTCCGTCTATATGAGGTTCATCCCTACTGTATTCAGGACATTTTGCATTTGTTTGTTTTTTGTCTGTTTCTTGCTGGATGATCTTTGCTAGGGTATGATATGGGAATAAAGGTGCCCAGTTTGGCTTGGTATAGTCACTAATCAATGGTTCATTGTATAATTTATTTATGGGTATCCCATTATAAGGGGTTTCTCCCTCTACTGTTTTTTACATTACCTTGTCAATGTAATATCTCTAATCTCTTATGTTTTTGTATGTATCTGTCTGTCAGAACTCATGTACATTTGTTAAAAATTTATATAACTTTAATAAAAATTTACAATTAAAAAAAAAATCAAGTCACCAAACTTACCACGCTCCGTTTTAGGAGTTTCATCCCATCTATTTTTACGAGCACTAGAAGTTGCTCCTCCATGGCCTGGTGTTGCGTGTCCTGGAGTATCCCCACGACCAGGGGTTGCTGCTCCAGCAGGAGTATGGCTCGGAGTAGGATCCCAAATTTTTGATCCAGGTGTAGCTCCAGGAGTTTCATTTCCTTTAGCACGGCCTGGGGTTTCATCCCACCTCAGTGAAGGTGTGTGCCCAGGAGTCTAACGCAAAAAAAATATAAAGTAAAAAAACAGAATTAATAATGTAAAAACAAAAAAATTCTGAAATATGTTAGTAATGCTATACTTCATGAAATAAAGTAATTAGATTAAGTACAACGACCTCGGCTTGGTCCCAGCTGGAAACCTTCTTTGGGGTTGACCCTGGTGTTTGGTCTGTCTGATCCCATCGTCGCTTGCGCTTTGAAGGTGGCTGAGATGCAGAGGCAGTAGATCCATTGACCACTTTTAAATCACCAGACTTTGCCTTTTCTGCTAGCTGTTGATGGATCTCACGCTACAAATGTGAACAGAAGAAAAATAGAATTAGATTTACCGGTAATTCGGTTTATAACAACCTACACGACAGCACACAGGAGGATGTAATCTTATCCTAAGGCTGGAGTCACACACCATGTATAAAAAAAAAACGGTCCGATTTTGTCTGCCGAGAATGGTACAAATGTTCTCCGTATGGTGATCCGTGTGCAATGCCAGGATGCGTTTTTTTCCTCAAAAAAGTATCCGTGTGTCATCCGTATGGTGAGATTTTCTCACACACTTGCAAAATGAGCAAATAATGGCTGAGCCTTTCCTGTCACCTGCCCAATGCCTGAGAATTTCACGCAAGTCACACGCATGGTCCATGTGCTGTGCGATTTTTTCTCGCACCCATAGACTTGCATTGGCGTTTCTCGGCTGAGATACGCGGACAATCGCAGCATGCTGCGATTTCACTCGCAAGTATAATACGGACGAGAAAAAAACTGGATGATGGGGGCTGCCACATTAACATTGGTCCGAGTGCTATGCAATTTTTTATCGCTTAGCACTCGACCGTATTAAGCTGTAGTGTGACCCCGGCCTAATAGGGACAGGAAACACGTAAGAGGTCAAATAGCCCGTCCCACCTCCATTCCCCAGTGTTGTTATAAAGGACCACAATAGTATGAAAACTTAACTGTATTTATTACTACTAGATCCAATAATTGAGTAGAGGGGTGGGAATTACCCGTGCTGTCGTGGTAGGTTATTAGAAACCGAATTACCGGTAAGTCTAATTCTATTTTCTCTAATAACCCTCACGACAGCAGACAGGAGGAATACCAAAAACTAATGCTTTAGGGAGGGACAACTACCTGGAGAATCTCTCCCCCAAATGATAGATTTCTAACGGACGTTAAATCAAGTCTATAATCCTATACAATAATCACCACTTGGACAGCCGCTGGAAGTCCCCGAATCCCATAAGGCACCGCGGCAGTATCACTTGTGCCTGTGTAAGTGACATACAGGGTGTCCAGCGGTTTCTGGCTGATGCTGTGGGTGTCTCCAGTGCCAGCGGTGCTGCCCGGGGCTCTGCAGACATTTTACGACAGGCCAGAGCCCCAGCACTTCCACAGTTCCATGTGCGGTGGTCTCCCAGGGAATATGGCCGTCGCCAGATGCGGCGAATGCGCAGATGGTGATCTCGGGACCAAGATCTCGAGAGATGAGATTTCAGGGCTGAGATCTCATCTCTCGAGATCTTTGTGCCGAGATCACCATATGCGCATGCGCCGCCTCCGCCACATTCCCAGAGACCATGGAACCGTGGAAGTGGCCCCCTGGCCAGATTGCCCTCATGTGCGGCGGGCAGGGAGCAATCCCTGCAGCTCCGCTGCCTGCAAAGAGAAAATGGCAGCGGAGCGGAGCTGCAGGGAATGGATCCGTCCTGCTTCCTGTCTCACACAGCAGTGGCTGAATGACAACATCATTCAGCGACGCAGCTGTGCGAGACAGGAAGCTGCCGGCGTGCGGCTTCAGGATAGGATACCGTGCGCTGATGTGAGACATCTCCTGTCTTCGTCACAGCTGCTCCTCCTCCTGGCTCGTCCAGTCTGGCGCTAGATCACCCCCTTCTCCCTGCACACACTTCCAGCTTATGCAGAATGGCGTCTGCACACCCATGGCTGGAAGGAAGCTGCAGCTGTGTGCCAGACCTTAATCACCCCCTGAACAGGAGGTAAAGAACTATCTGAATGTGACGGATTGTTTAGCAGAGTAAAGAGGGGAGGGCAGGGGCTGCAGTCAGACTAGAAGCAGTGATTTACTGACTGTGATCCCCCCCCACCCTCCTTTTCCCCGATTAGGAAATAAAAAAAATACACATCTTTGATATCACTACATTAGTAATGGCGTGGCATGGTCATAGTGTGGCGGTAATTCTACCTTGTATGTGGTATTATTTGGTCACTATGTGGTGATAATGTGGTCTGGTCAGTGTGGCAGTATTTGTCTGATGTAAAATACTGACCAAATACTGCTAGTGTGACGGCAGCCTTATACTTCTCCTCTAATTGTTCCACTCCTGACTTTGTCAAAACAAAAGCTGCAGGCTATGTATGTGATCTGGTGTTTGATGGGAACTGTTAATGTGATTGGTGAGGACGTGGCGCAGAAGTGGAGTTTTTACAAGAGTGGGCGATGGGACTGTGGAAGGTTCGAGGTGTGGAGGCGGATGGTGGCAGTGGAAAGGACAATGAGGGTGGTGGGGAGGAAGAAATGATGGAGGTGGTGGAATGGGCAATAATGGGGTGGTTGGGAGAAAGCAATGCTGGAGGTGGTTAAGATGGCAATCAAGGGGGTGGGGGAGAGGGCAATAATGGGATGCGGGGGAGGAGCACAATGAGGGGTGTAGGGGATTGGGATGAGAGGAAGGGGGATTGGGATGGGCAGAAGGGGGATTTATAACGGATTTAGGAACAGGGGGAGGTGGAGGAAGACGTTATTAATTATGTCTAACACTGTCCCTTAGTATAAAGTGTACTCACTTATGTATAGCACAGTCACCTTAGTATATAGTGTACTCACTTAAGTTTAGCACAGTCCTTTAGTGTATAGTGTTCTCACTTATTATGTATAAAACCATCCTTAGTTACATAGTTTCCTCTTGTTATGTATAACACAGTCCCTTATTACGTACCATCCTCTAGTTATATATGATACCCTCCTATATTATATAGCTTCCTCTGCTGTTATGTACAGTGCTGTCTCTTACATAGTGTATTCTTGATATTTTTGTTATTCACAGCGCCTTCTTTTATTACCTAGTCCCCTCTTGTTAGATATAAAATTACTACTGATGGAGGAGCCCGTGACCAGACTACCAGTCGATCAGCTCCTCCTTTAGAAAAAGAAGCTTTCCCATGCTCCATCAGCCATCATTGCATTATACAGCTAACAAGACAGGATGGTATGCAATAAAAAAGAGCTCTATAAAATCCAATATGTAAGGGATGGTGCAGTACATAATGTAAAAAAAAAATCGGAACAGCACCAAACACAGTACCTTAAAGTGCACGCATCCCCAGCCAGCAATCTCAGAAGGCTCCTTGAAATAGTAGTAAAAAAAAAGGGGGAAACAGCACAGCAGACTTCCAGAAAAAAAAAATGTGATGTTTATTGCCCAAATGGCGTGGCGACATTTCGGATACAATCCATTCTTGTATCGGATTGTATCCGAAACGTTGGCAAGCCATTTGGGCAGTAAACAAATAAAATTGCGTATATATATATATATATATATATATATATATATATATATATATATATATATATATATATATATATATATATATATATATATATATATATATATATATATATGTATATATATTCTAGCGCATAGAGTATTCTAGAATATGTATGTACTATATAACACAGCCCGCGCAGTATATAACACAGCCCGCGCAGTATATAACACAGCCCGCGCAGTATATAACACAGCCCGCGCAGTATATAACACAGCCCGCGCAGTATATAACACAGCCCGCGCAGTATATAACACAGCCCGCGCAGTATATAACACAGCCCGCGCAGTATATAACACAGCCCGCGCAGTATATAACACAGCCCGCGCAGTATATAACACAGCCCGCGCAGTATATAACACAGCCCGCGCAGTATATAACACAGCCCGCGCAGTATATAACACAGCCCGCGCAGTATATAACACAGCCCGCGCAGTATATAACACAGCCCGCGCAGTATATAACACAGCCCGCGCAGTATATAACACAGCCCGCGCAGTATATAACACAGCCCGCGCAGTATATAACACAGCCCGCGCAGTATATAACACAGCCCGCGCAGTATATAACACAGCCCGCGCAGTATATAACACAGCCCGCGCAGTATATAACACAGCCCGCGCAGTATATAACACAGCCCGCGCAGTATATAACACAGCCCGCGCAGTATATAACACAGCCCGCGCAGTATATAACACAGCCCGCGCAGTATATAACACAGCCCGCGCAGTATATAACACAGCCCGCGCAGTATATAACACAGCCCGCGCAGTATATAACACAGCCCGCGCAGTATATAACACAGCCCGCGCAGTATATAACACAGCCCGCGCAGTATATAACACAGCCCGCGCAGTATATAACACAGCCCGCGCAGTATATAACACAGCCCGCGCAGTATATAACACAGCCCGCGCAGTATATAACACAGCCCGCGCAGTATATAACACAGCCCGCGCAGTATATAACACAGCCCGCGCAGTATATAACACAGCCCGCGCAGTATATAACACAGCCCGCGCAGTATATAACACAGCCCGCGCAGTATATAACACAGCCCGCGCAGTATATAACACAGCCCGCGCAGTATATAACACAGCCCGCGCAGTATATAACACAGCCCGCGCAGTATATAACACAGCCCGCGCAGTATATAGCAATGTGGGCACCATATCCCTGTTAAAAAAAGATTTAAAATAAAAAAGTTATATACTCACCTTCTGGCGGCCTCCGGATCCAGCCCAGGCGTTTAGCGTTGCTCCTCGCGACGCTCTGGTCCCAGTGATGCTTTGCGGCAATAACACGTGATGATGTAGCGGTCTCACGAGGCCTGACTCCAGGGCGGTCTTGAGTGTCTGTGTAGAGAGCTGTGTAACTTACTCTCTGGGGAGGTTAGGAGGTAAAATTCTATTCTCACCCCCTCCTGGATGGATCTTAGGACCCATGGGTTGGTGGATATGTCCTGCCATTTTGGAAGGAAGTGAGAAATGCGACCTCCTACTTTTCTCTGAGCGTCATGGTTTTCTTCGACGATGGTCCTGGGAGAGAAAAATATTTCTGCCCCGGCCTCCTTTGGGGTAGCTCCATCTTCCTGTCTTTCCTTTGCCTCTGTAATGGGAAGGCTGCACGTGTGGGGGCCGAAAGGATCTCTTTTTGGCACTCTTTTTGGTATTCTTCGGCTCCGGTAACAACTACGTTCTGTCTGAAACCTTCTCCAATAACTCATTCAATGACGGCCTAAACACATATTTCTCTAACCTCTAAATCCCATTGGACGTACTATCCCGTCAAGGTGACCTGGGACTTAATTTCCAGAGACGAGAGAGTACGTCATAGCGATCGGCCGCGCTCACGGGGAAAGCGCGGCCGAATGTCAGCTATCGCAGCTGACATCCGGCACTATGCGCCAGGAGCGGTCACGGACCGCCCCTGGCATATTAACCCCCGGCACACTGCAATCAAACATGATCGCAGCGATCCGGGGGCATAGGGAAGCATCGCGCAGGGAGAGGGCTCCCTGCGGGCTTCCCTGAGACCCTCGGTAGAAGGCGATGTGCTCACCTTGTACCGAGCATCTCCTCCCTGCTGGCCCCGGATCCAAAATGGCCGTGGTGCTGCATTCGGGACCTGCAGGGAGGTGGCTTACCAGCGCCTGCTCAGAGCAAGCTGATCTGACACAGTGCTCTGCAAAGTGTCAGATCAGCGATCTGACCCTATAACATGAGGGGTTAGGGCTGGGGTTAGGGCTGGGGTTAGGGCTGGGGTTAGGGCTGGGGTTAGGGCTGGGGTTAGGGCTGGGGTTAGGGCTGGGGTTTACCGTATTTTTCCGACCATAAGACGCACTTTTTTTCCCTCCAAATTTGGGAGGAAAGTGTGGGTGCGTCTTATGGTACGGATGTAGCATGTGGGGAGGGGGGCAGCAGTGAGTGGGATCGCACGGTTATCCCACTTCAGGATGTCCCTGCTGCCCCAAATCAGAGCTGGGGAAGCCATGTGGTCCCGATGATTAAGTGCAGTGAATATTCATTAGCAGCTCCCCGCCCACCGAAGCTGATCGGTGAGCCGGGAGCAGCAAATGAATGCTGCACTTAAGCAGGGACAAGCATGGCTTCCCCAGCTGATCCCTGCAACTGCTGGGGAGATTTGGGTGTCTGGGGGAGGAGGAGGCAGCAGCAGCAGGGGCCAGGAGATCGCTGCATACCTGCCTGGGCTGGAGGAGTGCTGTGCAGGAGGACCTGTGTGATGTCAGGAGTGGGCAGGCTGGAGCATCACATGGCAGATCAGAGCCCTCCCTCTTCTTGACATCATCACAGGTCCTTCAGGCTCTCCACTAGAATCTGCTGGCTTCCATTACCTGTGCTGTGGAGAGGCAACAAGAGGGAGGGCTCTGTGTGTGCAGTCATGGGATGCTTTTACCTCACCACAGTGGCTGGCTGCCACAATTAAGAGGTTAGTCTTTACAAAACACAATAAAGCACTCTGCCACTCCTTTGGTGAACTATAACTCCCAGCATGTCATAGGATCTGCAGGACATGCTGGGAGTTATAGTTCTCCCATGGGATTTTAAAGCAGCACTCCAGTGTTATTTTGCAGTGCTGGAGTGGTGCTTTCAATATAAGCCCTGTGCCCCCATTCTTATACTCACCCTCCAGCATCTTCATATAGTACTTCACAGACACCACACTGGTCCCGCAGCTTCCAACATAATAACATACTATTATATGTAATAACACCACATATAATAGTATGTAATTTATGTTAATATATTACCACATTTTTTTGCTTCAAATATTTTTTTTCCCCTATTTTCCACCTCTAAAACCTGGGTGCGCCTTATAGTCCGGTGCGTCCTATAGTCCGAAAAATACGGTACATTTACAGTTGGTTGATTAGGGTTAGGGGGGGTGTCAGGGTTAGGGTTATGGTTGGGATTAGGGGTGTGGTTAGGGTTGGGATTAGGGGTGTATTTGGGTTAGGGTTTCAGTTAGAATTGGGGGTTTCCACTGTTTAGACACAGGGCTCTCCAAACGTGACATGGCGTCTTTTCTTAATTCCAGCCAATTCTGCATTGAAAAAGTAAAACAGTGCTCCTTCCCTTCCGAGCTCTCCCGTGCGCCCAAACAGGGGTTTACCCCAACATATAGGGTATCAGCATACTCAGGACAAATTGGACAACTTTTGGGGTCCAATTTATCTTCTTACCCTTGGGAAAATAAAAATTTTGGGGGCTAAAAAAACATTTTTGTGGGACAAAAATTGTTTTTTTATTTTGACGGCTCTGCGTTATAAACTGTAGTGAAATACTTGGGGGTACAAAGTTCTCAACAACTTTTGGGGTCCAATTTCTCCTGTTACCCTTGGGAATATACAAAAACGGGGCCTAAAAAATCATTTTTGTGGAGGAAAAAAAAGATTTTTTATTTTCACGGCTCTGCGTTATAAATTGTAGTGAAACACTTGGGGGTTCAAAGTTCTCACACCACATCTAGATAAGTTCCTTGGGGGGGGGGGTCTATTTTCCAATATGCGGTCACTTGTAGGGGGTTTCTACTGTTTAGGTACATCAGGGGCTCTGCAAATCCAACGTGACGCCTGTAGACCAATCCATCTAAGTCTGCATTCCAAATGCAGCTCCTTCCTTCCGAGCTCTGCCATGCGCCCAAGCGGTGGTTCCCCCACACATATGGGGTATCAATGTACTCAGGACAAATTGGACAACTTTTGGGGACCAATTTCTTCTGGTAACCTTGGGAAAATAAAAAATTGGGGGCAAAAAGTTCATTTTTGTGAAAAAAAATATTTTTTATTTTTACGGCTCTACATTATAAACTTCTGTGAAGCACTTGGTGGGTCAAAGTGCTCACCACACATTTAGAGGAGTTCCTTAGGGGGTCTACTTTCCAAAATGGTGTCACTTGTGGGGGGGTTCAATGTTTAAGCACATTAGTGGCTCTCCTAACGCAACATGGCATCCCATCTCAATTCCAGCCAATTTTACACTGAAAAGTCAAATGGAGCTCCTTCCCTTCCGAGCTCTGCCATGCGCCCAAACAGTGGTTCACCCCCACATATGGGGTATCAGGGTACTCAGAACAAATTGTACAACAACTTTTGGGGTCCATTTTCTCTTGTTACCCTTGGTAAACTAAAACAAATTGGAGCTGACTTTAATTTTTTGTGAAAAAAAATTAAAATGTTATTTTTTTTTTTTTTTAAACATTCCAAAAATTCCTGTGAAACACCTGAAGGGTTAATAAACTTCTTGAATGTGGTTTTGAGTACCTTGAGGGGTGCAGTTTTTAGAATTATTAATGGATAGGTGTCATAATTGACGCCTCTCCATTATTAATCTGGCTTAATGTCACCTTACAATAGCAAGATGACATTAACCCTTCATTACCCCATATCCCACCGCTACGCGGGAGTGGGAAGAGAGTGGCCAAGTGCCAGAATAGGCGCATCTTCCAGATGTGCCATTTCTGGGGTGGCTGGGAGCAGATGTTTTTAGCCAGGGGGGCAATAACCATGGACCTTCTCTAGGCTATTAATATCTGCCCTCAGTCACTGGCTTTTACCACTCTGGCGGAGAAAATTGCGCGGGAGCCCACGCCAATTTTTTCAGCGATTTAACCCTTTATTTTACAAGCTACAGCGCTCAAATTTTGCACATACACACTACTAACATTAGTAGTGTGGAATATGCAAAAAAAAAAGGGGATATGAGATGGTTTACTGTTACAAACCATGTCTCATATGTCGGGTTTGTGAAGGAGAAAGAAAAAGCCGGCAATTGAATTACCGGCTTTTCACATATCTCGCGCTGAATTAAATATAAATACAGAAAAATAAATATATATATATATATATATATATATATATATATATATATATATATATATATATATATATATATATATATATATATATATATATATATATATATATATATATATATATATATATATATATATATATATATACATATACACACATACATATATATATATATATATACACATACAGTGCCTAAAAGTAGTATTCAAAACCCCGGCAGATTTAGCAGGTTTAATAAGATGCAAATAAGTTAGAGCCTTCAAACTTCAAACAAGAGCAGGATTTATTAACAGATGCATAAATCTTACAAACCAAAAAGTTTTGTTGCTCAGTTAAATTTTTATAAATTTTAAACATAAAAGTGTGGGTCAATTATTATTCAACCCCTAGGTTTAATATTTTGTGGAATAACCTTTGTTTGCAATTACAGCTAATAATCGTCTTTTATAAGACCTGATCAGGCCGGCACAGGTCTCTGGAGTTATCTTGGCCCACTCCTCCATGCAGATCTTCTCCAAGTTATCTAGGTTCTTTGGGTGTCTCATGTGGACTTTATTCTTGAGCTCCTTCCACAAGTTTTCAATTGGGTTAAGGTCAGGAGACTGACTATGCCACTGCAACACCTTGATTTTTTGCCTCTTGAACCAGGCCTTGGTTTTCTTGGCTGTGTGCTTTGGGTCGTTGTCTTGTTGGAAGATGAAATGACGACCCATCTTAAGATCCTTGATGGAGCAGCGGAGGTTCTTGGCCAAAATCTCCAGGTAGGCCGTGCTATCCATCTTCCCATGGATGCGGACCAGATGGCCAGGCCCCTTGGCTGAGAAACAGCCCCACAGCATGATGCTGCCACCACCACGCTTGACTGTAGGGATGGTATTCTTGGGGTCGTATGCAGTGCCATCCAGTCTCCAAACGTCACGTGTGTGGTTGGCACCAAAGATCTCGATCTTGGTCTCATCAGACCAGAGAACCTTGAACCAGTCAGTCTCAGAGTCCTCCAAGTGATCATGAGCAAACTGTAGACGAGCCTTGACATGACGCTTTGAAAGTAAAGGTACCTTACGGGCTCGTCTGGAACGGAGACCATTGCGGTGGAGTACGTTACTTATGGTATTGACTGAAACCAATGTCCCCACTGCCATGAGATCTTCCCGGAGCTCCTCCCTTGTTGTCCTTGGGTTAGCCTTGACTCTTCGGACAAGCCTGGCCTCGGCACGGGAGGAAACTTTCAAAGGCTGTCCAGGCCGTGGAAGGCTAACAGTAGTTCCATAAGCCTTCCACTTCCGGATGATGCTCCCAACAGTGGAGACAGGTAGGCCCAACTCCTTGGAAAGGGTTTTGTACCCCTTGCCAGCCTTGTGACCCTCCACGATCTTGTCTCTGATGGCCTTGGAATGCTCCTTTGTCTTTCCCATGTTGACCATGTACGAGTGCTGTTCACAAGTTTGGGGAGGGTCTTAAATAGTCAGAAAAGGCTGGAAAAAGAGATAATTAATCCAAACATGTGAAGCTCATTGTTCATTGTGCCTGCACTACTTCTTAATACTTTAGGGGAACCAAACAAACAGAATTCTGGTGGGTTGAGGGGTTGAATAATAAATGACCCTCTGAAACAACTTTTCACAATTTAAAAAAAAAATAAACAAAGAAATAACATTATTTTGTGCTGCAGTGCATTTCACACTTCCAGGCTGATCTACAGTCCAAATGTCACAATGCCAAGTTAATTCCAAATGTGTAAACCTGCAGGGGGTTGAATACTACTTGTAGGCACTGTATATATATATATATATACATACACACATATATATATATATATACACATACACACATACACACACATATACACATACATACACACATATACATACTGTACATATGTTTTAACGAACATTTGAGCACATAAATCCATTAGATGTCGGTTTTGCAAGCCTGCGTGAAAATATCGCAGTACGGATGCCATACGGATTACATATGGAGGATGCTATGCGCAAAATACGCTGACACGCCCTGCCTACGGATGACATACGGATCACTATTTTGGGAACATTTCTGCGTATTACGGCCATAAAAAACGGACCGTATTTACATACGCTGTGTGAGACGCCGGCCTAAGGCCGCTATTTACTCATGAATTGCCAGGGCAAATATCAGGACCACACCATCATGATCTGAGGGCACCAATTTGGATAAAGAGAAAGCCCCCCACACTCTGTTAACCATCTATATGATGCAGTCACTATTGACAGCAGCATCTAAGGGGTTAAACTGATATGGACGGTGCAAACACTGATCGTGGCTGATACAGTACGTTGTCAGCTATAGTGGACAGCCGACAGCTGCTGGATTGTCACCTGTATGGGGAGGCTATTCTCTGATCTCAGGTCAGTTAAAAGACGTATTTGGCGGTCATTAAGGGGTTAAAATGCAATAACGGGCGATCAAAAGAACGTATCTACACCAAAAAAGTATCATTAAAAATGTCAGCTCGGCGCACAAAAAATAAGCCCTCATCCATCCCCAGATCACGAAAAATGGAGACGCTACGGGTATCGGAAAATTGCGCACTAATTTAAAAAAATTTTTAGCAAAGTTTGTTTTTTTTTTTTTGTTTTTTTTTTACCACTTAAGAAAAAAATAACCTAGGCATGTTTGGTTTCGATTAACTCGTAATGACCTGGAGAATCAAAATGGCAGGTCAGTTTTAGCATTTAGTGAACCTAGCACAAAAGCCAAACAAAAAAAACAAGTGTGGGATTGCACTTTTTAGGGGGTTAAAAGGGGTTTTCTTAGCAAAAAAATAAAAAAATAAAAGAATGATCTGGTTGTTGCAGTAATTAATCTACAAACCACTGTTAACTTTACTTTTATTATTTTTAGCTCATCTTCAACCCTTCACCATCATCCTTATGGTTGGTTGGACTACATTTTCAAGGCGGCAGAGCTATAGCTGACCCACAGCTCCCTGGTTCACCACACTTCGCAGTCGCCCGCTCCACCCACAAAGATCCATCCTAAAATTACTATGCAGTCTCAAGATTTATAAATTCTTGCAAATTTCTCCTTCCTTACAAAACTTCAACTTTAACTGTTAGCTGACATCCTAATACTCTTCTGCAGTCTCTGCTGCCATTGTCTGGCTCAGTTTATGTAGGTACTTTAAGGAAGCCGAATCATGTGTATTCTTAACCCCTTCACGACCTTGCCCTTTTCCGTTTTTGCGTTCTCGTTTTTCACTCCCCTCCTTCCCAGAGCCATAACTTTTTTATTTTTCTGTCAACAAGGCCATGTGAGGGCTTGTTTTTTGCGGGACAAGTTGCACATTAGAACGATATCATTGGTTTTAGCAAGTCGTGTACTAGAAAACGGGAAAAAAAATTCCAAGTGCGGTAAAATTGCAAAAAAAGTGCAATCCCACACTTGTTTTTTGTTTGGATTTTTTGCTAGGTTCACTAAATGCTAAAACTGACCTGCCACTGTGATTCTACAGGTGATTATGAGTTCATAGACACCAAACTTGTCCAAGTTACGTTTTAGCTAAGTGGTAAAAAATAAATGCCAAACTTTGCTAAAAAAAAATAAATAAATAAATAAAAATCTGCGCAATTTTCCAATACCCGTAGCATCTCCATTTTTTCGTGATCTGGGGTCAGGTGAGGGCTTATTTTTTTGCGTGCCCAGCTGAAGTTTTTAATGATACCATTTTGGTGCAGATACGTTCTTTTGATTGCCCGTTATTGCATTTTAATGCAATTTAGTGGCGACCAAAAAAAAGCAATTCTGGCGTTTCTAATTTTTTTTCTTGCTACGCTGTTTAGCAATCAGCTTAATTTATTTATTGATAGATCGGGTGATTCTGAACATGGCGATACCAAATATGTGTAGGTTTGATTTTTTTATTTTATTGTTTTATTTTGAATGAGGCGAAAGGGGGGGGGTGATTTTAATTTACCGTACTTTTGCCATGCTTCAATAGCCTCTTTGGAAGGCTAGAAGCTGGCATAGCCTGATCGGCTCTGCTACATAGCAGCGATCATGAGATCGCTCCTATGTAGCTGATTTACAGGTTTGCTATGAGTGCCGACCACAGGGTGGCGCTCACAGCATGCCAGCATCAGTAACCTCTGGTTACTATGCCGACACATCGCTGACCCCCGATCATGTGGCGGGGGGTCGGCGTGCGATCATTTCCGGCCCGACAGCCGGAACCACCTGTTAAATGCCGCTGTCAGCATTTGACAGCGGCATTTAACTAGTTAACAGTGGCGGCTGAATCGCTTTTTCACCCGCCGATATTGCGGGCACATGTCAGCTGTTCAAAACAGCTGACATGTCCCGGCTTTGATGTGGGCTCAGCGCTAAAGGATGTTCGGACAGCAAAAAAAAAAAAAAAAACCCGCTGCAAGAAAAGCAGTAAAAAAGCCAGCAAAACATGCGTTAAGGCTACTTTCACACTAGCGTCGTGCACTGCACGTCGCTATGCGACGTTGCAGCGCACCGACGCATAGTGTGGAAGCGCCGCACAACGGGGGCAGCGGAAGCTGTTTTACATCGCATCCGTAGCCCCATTGTGATGTGCGGGGAGGCGGGGGCGGAGTTCCGGCCGCGAATGCGCGGTCGGAAAAGACGCTATCGACACAAAAAGTTTTTTGTGCCGACGGTCCGACGCAACCGTCGCACGACGGTTGCGACGTGTCGCACTGCGTCGCTAATTCAAGTCTATGGAGAAAAAAAAGCATCCTGCAAGCAGTTTTGCAGGATGCGTTTTTTCTACAGAACGACGCATAGCGACGTGCAGTGCACGACGCTAGTGTGAAAGTAGCCTAAGTCTGCACCTTTATTAACTGCCAAAAAATGAGGTTTTGGCAGTAGAGGGAAAAAAACAACCACCTGTGAATGAATTCTAAGTGTGTACAGTAGTAACATTCCAGGAGAAGTTAACTCTTAACATATCAGCCACCTCTCTTGCTCACTGATTTCTAGATAGCAGTTAGTTGCTCATCTACCCCCTCAGCTCCTAACAAGTTGCTCTTTGCAAAATAACCAGCCCCCACCATCAGTATCTTTCTAATCAGGTCTCTTAAAGGGAATCTGTCACCCCAAAATTCGCCTATAAGCTAAAGGCTGAGTCACACATAACGATATCGTTAACGATATCGTTGCAACGTCACGCTTTTGGTGACGTAGCAACAATCCCGCTAATGATCTCGTTATGTGTGACAGCGACCGACGATCAGGCCCCTGCTGGGAGATCGTTGGTCGTTGGGGAATGATCAGGACCATTTTTTGGTCGCTGATCACCAGCTGTCATCGCTGGATTGGCGTGTGTGACGCCGATCCAGCGATGTGTTCACTTGTAATGCTTTCGGCAGGAGCGCTGCTAATGCACGCGCTGCTGCCGAGAGCTTCCCTGCACTGACTGTCAGCGCCGGCCGTAAAGCAGAGCACAGCGGTGACGTCACCGCTGTTACTGCCGGCGCTGACACTTTTTTTTACTTTTACAATAGTAACCAGGGTAAATATCGGGTTACTAAGCGCGGCCCTGCACTTAGTAACCCGATGTTTACCCTGGTTACCCGGGTGCTGCAGGGGGACTTCGGCATCGTTGAAGACAGTTTCAACGATGCATAAGTCGTTCCCCTGATCATTGGTCGCTGGAGAGAGCTGTCTGTGTGACAGCTCCCCAGCGACCACACAACGACTTATCAACGATCACGGCCAGGTCGTATCGCTGGTCGTGATCATTGGTAAGTCGTTTAGTGTGACTCCAGTTTAAGGCCACTGGCATCAGGAGCTTATCTACAGCATTCTGTAATGCTGTAGCCCCCGATGTAACCTGAAAGATAAGAAAAAGATGTTAGATTATGCTCACCCAGGGGCGGTCCCGTTGCGGTCCGGTCCTATGGGCATCACGGTCCGGGTCCAGCGCCTCCCATCTTCATATGATGACGTCTTCTTCTTTGCTTCCTGCCGCGGCTCCTGTGCAGGCGTACTTAATCAGCTCTGTTGAAGGCAGAGCAAAGTACTGCAGTGTGCAGGTGCCAGGAAAGGCCAGAGCGGCTCGGCGCATGCGCACTGAAGTACTTTGCTCTGCCCTCAACAGGGCAGATAAAGTACGCCTGCACAGGAGCCAAAGACGAAGACGTCATCGTATGAAGATGGCGGTGGCCTTAGATTATAGGCGAATTTTGGGGTGACAGATTCCCTTTAATCATGATTCTTAAAGTTCAGAGCTGTGCGCTTGTTCAAATGCCCTGTTAACGCTACATGTAAGTAATATTAGTGCACACTCCAGAGTAAACCACTGATCGCTGTATTACAAAAGAACTTATGCTGAGCGCTATAGTTCTAATACTACAGTTCTGCTGCCCGCTAGAACAGTCAATCAAGCAGAGGAGCACACACTGCAAGAAACCAGGAAGTGAAAGACTGTGTGCTGCTCCAGAGAGAACTTGAGAATTACCCTTAAAAAGGAACCTGTCGGCAGTATTGTGCACAGTAACCTACAGACAGTGTCAGGTCGGTGCGGTTATACTGATTAAAATGATACCTTGGTTGATGAAATCCATCTTGTGGTTGTTCTTTAAACTTTATTTTCAGTAACTTGTAAAAGTTAATGATATGCTTGTGCCCTAAGGCGGATCTGGAGGAGGAGGGGGGGCTGCAAGTGGCACCTGCGCTGCAGCGTAATCGCATGTTTTATGTGCAAATAATAACTGTTCTAGATGTTATTCAGCTATCAAAAAAACACCAATTTAAAAATGGTTCCTGCAGCGCCTGCACAGTAGCTGATATCGTTGTCTATAGCGGTGATCCTATTGCTGCTAATGCGCAGTAGCAGCTCTCTGTTATCGCCAAGCTGCTACTGTGCAGGTGGCACCATATTGGAGGTTTTTTTTCTTCTCCAGCAGTAGCAGCTCGAAGATAGCAGAAAGCTGCTACTGTGCAGATGGCGCCATCTTGAAGGAGGATTTTTTTTTCTTCTCCAGTAAGATGGCGCCGCCGATGCATGCGCAGTAGCAGCTATCAGATCACAGCTATAGACACCGATAGCTGGTGCAGTGGGCGCTATTTTCAAATTGATTTATTTCCTAGCTGAGTAACATCTAGAACAGTTATTATTTGCACATAAAACATGTGATTATGCTGCAGCGCAGTTGCCACGGCCGACACCTTCCTGCAGAAGCGTTTTTTTTTTTTATTCAGTATGTTAGGCATTCATTATGCAAACTAGGGGGTAGGTCAGTGAGGGATCAGTGACCTGTCAGCAGTCTGCATTATGAATATCTAATCAGAGCACCACATGCAAACCACCCCCTTCCTCCAGACCCACCCTAGGGAACGAGCATATCATACTGTGCACAATCCCACTAACAGGTTCCCTCAAATTTTTCTGTGTACTGCCTTCAATGTGCTCTCCCTACTTGTGCACATCCCTATTCACAATAAACTTGTGTGGATCACAGACCATGACATCATCATTCAATCTTACTACAGAGCTGCTGGCTCAGCAGTTCTAAACACAGGCAATCTCCGTTCTGTGCTTTGAATGGACTGTAGTAGCAAGTAATGAGCTGTAGGTCACATCTCCACACATGATAGAGCACCAAAGGAGCAGAATTTTAGCAACAAATAATTATCATGGGGCTTCTTTTCTGAAAGCCTTTAACCCCTTAATGACAAACGTTGTACATGTACAACACAAGTCAGAAGTGGGTGTACAAAGTGAGCTCATGCAGCGAACCTGGCAGGTGATGGCTGTCATGACCTGATGATAATTGTTAAGCTGTTAAATTCTGTGTCGGCATGAGTGCGCACCATTCTCGCCACCCATCAGTGTTGCCCTTAATGTGATTGTGGGTCACCAATGGGCTGTCTTGACAGCTGGGGGTCAGCTGATGACCCCTGTGCTGGTCATTACTGAGCTCCTTTGAAACCCTGCTGCAGCACGGTTCAGGAGATGTCACAGCTGAAGCCCATCACCAGAGGCAGCAGCGATTAGGCAGCCATGGACCCAGGAAAGGTAAGCACAGCTTGATTATTTTACATATCGCTGAACTTGTGGGACAAAAAAAAAAAAAAAGCTAAGAGGCGACTTATTTTTATTTTAATGTTAAGTTTGAAAAAAAAGGGAAGAAAGCTGCTAGTACTTACATGTTCTTTAACCAGCTGCTTTTCTCGCATGACATCAGTGTAAGTCCGAGCGTTTGTTTTTGGATCTGGAGTTTTTCCTCCTAAAAAAAAAAAAAATACAAGTGCAACAATAATGAAAAACTATGTCAACGAGTATATTGTAATGTCATCATACAAAGCACTACCTAGCAGGATGCTAGATACATTAACACGTTAACTAAAGTTACATTTATTAAGTTTAGGCTATACACAATTTGATATATGCTTTAAAAAAAAATTAAAAAAAGGTAAAAAAAATATAAACAATGTTGTGTCTTCAGAAGTGATGGGTTCCGTGGTCAGTATTCCATAATACGTACACTTTTCAGCCTTTTGACGCCATCAGCAGTTCTGACTTCAAGCAGGAGAATAGAAGCCTAGAAAATCATCTCTTTACCATTAGTAACACTTTGGAAAATGTATACTCAAAACATTACCTGGGTAAGGTTCTTTAAAATACAAATACACGCCATACCTGTCCTTGGTTTTTAGATACCTTCTTCAAAGTAGAAAGGATTTCAAGAACAAAGATTATTAACTGTGCAGAAAAGAATAATCCCCAAAATGCGAAACGACAAACTGTCATTTTGTAAAAGGTTTGGACACAAGGATTGAAAGAAAACTAAAGCCCAAAAAGGAGTATTCAGAAATTATTTATGTTTAACGTATAGCTTGTATATGAATTTTCCCAGTAATCAGATGCAAATAGTACAGCTAATTTGAGGTGTGGAAAAAATCTCCCTAGAGGTACTTTCTGTCTACAAGTAATGTTCCTGGAAACTACAATTAGCACCATGCACTCAGCTCAGGGAGTCCAGGGAAAGGAAGGTTCCCAGCCTCAGCCATGTTACTTGGCAGTGCTAAAGAAAGGTGTATTAGACAAGAAGTGCATTACAACAGCTACACAGTAAAAGCTAGCTACCCAAGGAGAAATTTTCAATCTGACCTCAGTTACAGCTATTGTATTATACTCCAGACACAGGAGAAAAAAAAACGGAATTGGAAAGCAGAAAGGACCTTGGGTACACAGAGCTAGCAGGTGAATTTGTAGTGTAGAGCAGAATCTACAACAATGATCTTTCAACTAGGAGACTGTACCAGCTGTGGGCAGACTACAGGCTGAGGAGGCAGACAGATGTGACTATGCTAAGCAGGCCACTGTATCTATTTTTGTTATGGCAACATTAAAGTTGGAGAGAGAGAGAGGGGGAATATATTATATATCACACACACTGTTTTTGGCCATGGACTTCAAGAACTGGCCAACACCCTGAGCTTACTCTAATCACTGGTGACGGGTTATATTTTCTAAGCTCTGTCAATTTTTAACCCCAATTGATACATTTTAAATGGAATCTGTCACCTCCAAAATCAACGGTGAGCTAAACCCACCGGCATCAGGGACTTATCTACAGCATTCTGTAATGCTGTAGATAAGCCCCAGATGTATCCTAAAAGATGAGAAAAAAAGGTTAGATTATACTCACCTGGGCGGGCCATCCGATCCGATGGGCGCCGCGGTCCGGGGCCTCCCATCTTCTTACGATGACGTCCTTTTCTGGTCTTCACGCTGCGGCGCCGGCGTACTTTGTCTGCCCTGTTGAGGGCAGAGCAAAGTACTGCAGTGCGCAGGCGCCGGGAAAGGTCAGAGAGGCCGACGCCTGCGCACTGAAGTACTTTACTCTGCCCTTAACAGGGCAGACAAAGTACGCCTGCGCCAGAGCCGCAGCCTGAAGACAAGAAGAGGACGTCATCTGATGAAGATAGGAGGCGCCAGACCCGGACCAGCAGCGAGAACACCCCTGGGTGAGTATAATATAACCTCTTTTTCTCATCTTTTAGGATACATTAGGGGCTTATCTACAGTATTACAGAATGCTGTAGATAAGCTCCTGATGCCGGTGGGCTTAACTCACCCTCGATTTTGGGGGTGAGATTCCCTTTAAGTCACATAAAATGAAGCCAATACCTGAAACACTGGATTACTTACCGGTAATACTCTTTTTTAGAGCCACGACAGCACCCACTTGAGAGAGGGGATCCGCCCCTTAGGAACAGGAAACCCTATGGAGAGAATAAAAGGGGCGGTCCCCCTCGCTCCCACAGTTGGGTTACAGAGAATGAGAGGAACCGCCCACCAGTATTAGTAGGCAATCAATATCAGTGTTTATTTCTAAGTTAACATAAATATAGCTAACTACAAGAACCATCCACACTTATCAGTGCTCTTATACAAAATAACTATTAGGGAGGGAAGTGAAGGGGTGCTGTCGTGGCTCTATAAAAGTATTACCGGTAAGTAATCCAGTGTTTTCTCTTCGCCACGACAGCACCCATTTTAGAGACTTACAGAGATAGTCATTTGGGAGGGATCACCGTGTTAAGAACTGATCTACCGAAAGACAAGTCAGATGAGGAAGACAAGTCCAATCTATAGTGAGTATAGAAAGTAGTAGAAGACCAGGTTGCGGCCTTACATATCAGTTCTATTGGAACCTCCGCTCTCAGCCCAGGATGAAGACATCGCCCGGGTTTACAGTCTCAGGCGGGTTCTCCCCTTTTGCTGAATAGGCCAGGCAAATTGCGTCCCGAATCCATCGAGATAACATGTTCGTGATACTAGAACCTTTCTTATGGCCCTGAAAGGAAACAAAGAGAGCCCCGCTCTTCCTCCAGGGGCTAGTTCTGTCTAGGTAAGCTATTACGGCCCTTCTTACATCTAATGTATGATATCTTTCCTCTTCCTGATTTGTGAGGTTACTATAGAAGGAAGGAAGGAAGATTTCTTGGGATCTGTGGAATTTGGTCCCTACTTTAGGTAAGTAAGAAGGGTCAGTTTTTAAAACAATCCTATCCTGGAATATTGACAGAAAAGGAGGATCTACCGATAATGTCTGAATATCGCCTACTCTTCTGGCTGATACTAAAGCAACAAGAAAAGCTGTTTTAAGAGAAACATATTTTATGTGGGCCGAGTGTATTGGCTCGAATGGTTCCCCTGTTAGGGCCTCTAGAACTAGATTAAGATCCCATGGTGGTATGTGGGGAATCTGGATTGGTTCTGCATGCTGAAATGAACCGTGCTACCCATCTGTCTCCTGCAATATTGTGACTATACAAAGCTCCTAGAGCAGAAACCTGCACTTTTAGTGTACTGACCGATAAGCCTAAGTCACGTCCTTTCTGGAGAAATTCTAAAATAGCAGAAATAGGAATTTCTCTTGATAGAGCTGCTGGGTAGAAAGTTCGAAATTTTTTCCATATTCTTACATATATGGTTGTTGTAGACCTCTTTCTACTGAGTAGAAGGGTATCAATCTCTCTGAAAACCCTCTTAGTTTTAATAGATGCCTTTCAAACACCAGGCTGTCAACCGTAGGCCCTTCACATGAGGGTGGTTGAAGGGACCCTTAGAGAGAAGGTCCTGAGTCTCTGGAAGGATCCATGGATCCGCAACAGACATGGTTCTGAGGCAGGAAAACCATGGCCTCTTGGGCCAGAATGGCACTATTAGGATTATGTTCGCTTTGTCTTCCCTTATCTTCCTGATTACAGTCGGAATGAGTATTAATGGAGGAAAGGCATAAGCTTGCCGGAATGTCCATGGAACTTGGAGAGCATCTAGGATATCGGGGTTGTCGGACAGGAACAATGAAGCGAACTTTTTGACCTGTCTGTTGTCTCTTGTTGCAAACAGGTCTATGTCGGGAGTGCCCCACTTCTTGGCTATCATCATGAAGATACGTCGACTGAGTACCCACTCTCCTTGATGGAGAGTGTGACGGCTGAGGAAATCTGCCTTTGAATTGTCTACTCCTCTGACATGCAGTGCTGACAAAGACAGAAGATGTATCTCGGCCATAGATAGGATATCGTCTGTTATAGACATGAGAGTTCCTGATCTCGTTCCTCCTTGATGGTTTATATATGCAACAGATGTCATGTTGTCTGAACGTATCCTTGTGTGGGTTCCGTGTAACTGCGGAAGGAATTTACATATGGCATGATAAACTGCTTTTAGTTCCCTTTCATTAGATGAATCGTTCGACTCACTAACAGACCATTGGCCTTGAACTATCTGGTCTTCCAGATGTGCCCCCCAACCAGTAGGACTGGCATCAGTAAAAATTATTTTTGAAGGTTTAATCACCCAAGGGACTCCACCGACCAGATGGTCCGGTTCTAACCACCAGTAGAGGGACTCTATCACATTTAAAGGGAGGTATAAACGACTACTTAAATGGCCTTGTAATTTTCCTTTCTCCTGTAAAATAGTTTACTGTAATCGCCTAGTGTGGAATTGAGCCCATGGAACCGCCGGAATTCATGATGTAAAGGAACCTAAAAAGGGACATACCTTCTCTAAGGGAGATTACTGGGTTATTAATCACCGATTGTACTTTCTTTTTTATTATTGACTGGATTCTGGAAGGAAGCATCTCTGACATTCAGAGTCTAGGATAAGACCCAGGAATGTTTGACGGGTTGTGGGAGATAATCTGGAGGTTGTGGGAGATAATCTGGATTTTTCCCAGTAAAGGTACCGTCACACTCAGCAACTTTGCAAAGAGAACGGCAACAGTCCGTGACGTTGCAGCGTCCTGGATAGCGATCTCGTTGTGTTTGACACGCAGCAGCGATCTGGATCCCGCTGTGCCATCGCTGGTCGGAGCTAGAAGTCCAGAACTTTATTTCGTCGCCAGGTCGGCGTGTATCGTCATGTTTGACATCAAAAGCAACGGCGCCAGCAACGAGCATAGGGGGCGTCGCAGCGTCTCCTTCTAGCCAGTCGGTACACTCCGGCTGTTTGACATGGAGCCAACAACCAGCGAGAACGAGAAGTGAGTCGCCATTACGTCACTGGATCGCTCCTGCATCGTTCTGGAGTTGCTGTGTTTGACGTTTCTACAGCGACCTAAACAGCGACGCTCCAGCGATCTAGTTTAGGTCGGCTCGTTGTCTACAGGTCCTTCTCAAAAAATTAGCATATAGTGTTAAATTTCATTATTTACCATAATGTAATGATTACAATTAAACTTTCATATATTATAGATTCATTATCCACCAACTGAAATTTGTCAGGTCTTTTATTGTTTTAATACTGATGATTTTGGCATACAACTCCTGATAACCCAAAAAACCTGTCTCAATAAATTAGCATATTTCACCCGACCAATCAAATAAAAGTGTTTTTTAATACCAAACAAAAAAACCATCAAATAATAATGTTCAGTTATGCACTCAATACTTGGTCGGGAATCCTTTGGCAGAAATGACTGCTTCAATGCGGCGTGGCATGGAGGCAATCAGCCTGTGACACTGCTGAGATGTTATGGAGGCCCAGGATGCTTCAATAGCGGCCTTAAGCTCATCCAGAGTGTTGGGTCTTGCGTCTCTCAACTTTCTCTTCACAATATCCCACAGATTCTCTATGGGGTTCAGGTCAGGAGAGTTGGCAGGCCAATTGAGCACAGTAATACCATGGTCAGTAAACCATTTACCAGTGGTTTTGGCACTGTGAGCAGGTGCCAGGTCGTGCTGAAAAATGAAATCTTCATCTCCATAAAGCATTTCAGCCGATGGAAGCATGAAGTGCTCCAAAATCTCCTGATAGCTAGCTGCATTGACCCTGCCCTTGATGAAACACAGTGGACCAACACCAGCAGCTGACATGGCACCCCACACCATCACTGACTGTGGGTACTTGACACTGGACTTCAGGCATTTTGGCATTTCCTTCTCCCCAGTCTTCCTCCAGACTCTGGCACCTTGATTTCCGAATGACATGCAAAATTTGCTTTCATCAGAAAAAAGTACTTGGGACCACTTAGCAACAGTCCAGTGCTGCTTCTCTGTAGCCCAGGTCAGGCGCTTCTGCCGCTGTTTATGGTTCAAAAGTGGCTTTACCTGGGGAATGAGGCACCTGTAGCCCATTTCCTGCACACGCCTGTGCACGGTGGCTCTGGATGTTTCCACACCAGACTCAGTCCACTGCTTCCTCAGGTTCCGGTCACCTCTTCTCGTTGTACAGCGTTTTCTGCCACATTGTTTCCTTCCAACAGACTTACCATTGAGGTGCCTTGATACAGCACTCTGGGAACAGCCTATTTGTTGAGAAATTTCTTTCTGGGTCTTACCCTCTTGCTTGAGGGTGTCAATGATGGCCTTCTTGACATCTGTCAGGTCGCTAGTCTTACCCATGATGGGGGTTTTGAGTAATGAACCAGGCAGGGAGTTTTTAAAAGCCTCAGGTATCTTTTGCATGTGTTTAGAGTTAATTAGTTGATTCAGAAGATTAGGGTAATAGGTCGTTTAGACAACCTTTTCTTGATATGCTAATTTATTGAGACAGGTTTTTTGGGTTATCAGGAGTTGTATGCCAAAATCATCAGTATTAAAACAATAAAAGACCTGACAAATTTCAGTTGGTGGATAATGAATCTATAATATATGAAAGTTTAATTGTAATCATTACATTATGGTAAATAATGAAATTTAACACTATATGCTAATTTTTTGAGAAGGACCTGTATATCGCCGCAGCGTCACTGAGTGTGACGGTACCTTTAATCAACCATCCCATTTCCTGTAGGGATGAGATCGTATTAGATAGGCGCTGTTCACATTGTAAAGGGGAGTCTCCTACGACCAGAAGGTCATCTAAATATGGAACTACGAGGGTATCTTCTAATCTTAAAAACGACATTACTTTAGTAAAGAGTCTGGGAGCTATTGATAGTCCGAAGGGCATTGCTGTGTATTGAAAATGACGTATTTGCCCTTTGATCATGATTGCCACATGCAGATACTGCTGGTGTTCAATATAAATTGGTAGATGGCAATATGCATCTTTTAGGTCAAGGACTGCCATAAAGCACCCAGGGAACAGAAGTTTTACTGTGGACCTGATCGACTCCATCATGAAGGTTTGGTTTTCCAGAAAGAAATTCAGTTTTTTTAAGATTTATTATAGTCCTATATGATCCGTCAGGCTTTGGGATCAAAAATAAAAGGGGAGTAAAAACCTTTTCCCCTCTGATGAAATGGGACTTCCACTAATACATTTTTGGATAGGAGATTAATTATTTCCTGTTCCAAAAATTGTTGTTGAGATTGAGATTTTAAAGAAGCCAATAGAAATGAGTCTGGAGGGACTCGGGCAAATCTTAATTTTAAGCCTGAAGTTATGAGGCTAGTCGCCCAAGTGTTGGATGTTACTGCACGCCATTGTGTGGCAAAAAAAGACAATCTGCCACCTACTGGCAGATCTGTACTAACGCGGTTTGTCTTCCATTTTAAATGGACGTTTCCTGAAAAAAGAGCCTCTTTGTTTGTTATCTTAATTGGCCCAGCGGTCTTGGTTTTTAAAATCCCTTCTTTTATTAAAGATGGGCTTCTGGAATGCTCTCCTATAGGATGGAAAATAGTTATTAGGGAATCCCTTTTTTCCTTCACCCGCCTTGGTTAGAATCTCATCTAAGTTTGTACCAAAAAGGTACTCACCCTGGCAAGGAAGGCCACATAATTTAGTTTTGTTTGGGCATCTCCTTTCCAGCCCTTTAGCCACAGGGCCCGACGAGCTGCGTTAGTTAGGCCTGCTGACTTGGCAGCCAACCTGATAGAGTCAGCAGATGAGTCCGCTAAAAATGCCGTAGCGCCTCTAATTAGGGGTAAAGAAGAGATCAACTTTTCTCTAGACAGGCCCCCTTTTAGACCTTCCTCCAGGTCATTAAGCCAGACTAACATGGACCTTGCCGTACATGTAGCCGATAAAGCCGGTCTGAATGCCCCAGTACACGATTTCCATGCTCGTTTTAACAAAGTCGGCCTTACGATCTAGGGGGTCTTGTTAGGAACCAGAGTCTTCCACAGGCAGTAAGGATTTTTTGGACGTGGATGCCACTGCCGCATCTACCTTCGGGGCTTTGGCCCACGCAGACATGTCCTCATCCTTAAAGGGATAACGCCTCTTTGATGACGACGGTAATCCCTTCTGCCCCTGACTCTCCCATTCCTTTTTAACTAACTCTTTGATTGGTGATATTACGGAAAAGTAGGTCTTTTCTTTTCTGACAATCCTGCGAACATTTTATCTTGTGGTGTCTTAGGGTCTTTACGGTCTTTAATACCCATGGTGTTACATACAGATCTGACCAGATTATCTATACTCTCTGTTGGAAAGCACGTATCTTGCTCCCCTTCCGAGGAAATATATTCCAGGGAGACATCCGTATCTTCCTTATCAGTAGAATGGTCTGATCTTGGAGAATTATACTTCCTGCTTTTAGTTTCAGGAATACTTTCTGAAGTACGGAATGCTCGTTACTCGTCCCTGATCATCTGTCTGATTTCCTCAGATCTTACAGAGGATTCCTCCCGTAAGGTGTTTTCAATACAGATACAACACAATTTCTTTGCATAATTATCCGAGAGGGGCTGGGTACATAAAGCACATTGTTTGTGCTTTGATTTTTCGGATCTCTTTGCCTAGAGGATGCATAGAGAAAAGAGGGCAATATATATACACTCACCCCAGTGAAGCTCATGAATCAGGTACCGGCCGAAGAGGAGATGATGGCACAGGCTGGGATGAGGATCGGTCAGATCTCTTGTCCTTAGCGCTCCTTGTGGAGGATCTGCGTCCGCTGCTTGCGCTGCGAGGTATTTTAGCTGTGTCTTCCATTGAATGCACCGCTGAGTCCTGAGGTGATGTCGCCATGTTTGGACGCCGGGGGCTCAGCACCGGCGTCTTTTAACGCATCTTCTTCCTGTTGAACCCGGAAGTCATCACCACTTCCGGGTCGCGGCGATCTTGGATTACCTGCGCATCTGCCCGGCTTCACCTCTCCCCTTCTCTCACCCCGTAAGCTTTAATTTCACTTCCCGGGGGAGTAAATTGCAGGCTGCACGCTCACGCGTACCGCCAAGAGCGGTGTTGCGCCCCCTGGAGCATTCTTACCCGCCGCAGGCCCGCTGATGTGTCCTCCTTCCCCGTGAGCCAGGCGACTCCCCGATCCTGGCCTCACGGTGCCTGCCAACAGAGGGGGGGAAGCTGAGCCCTGGCTTCCAACACCCCCCCCCCCCTGCCGTCCTCTCAGGTAACCGCGCAGGCGGCGACCAGGCCAGGTGTCCTCTTCTCCATGGGTTCCCCTAGGAACAGGAAACCAACGGTGGGAGCAAGGGGGACCGCCCCTTTTATTCTCTCCATAGGGTTTCCTGTTCCTAAGGGGCGGATCCCCTCTCTCAAGTGGGTGCTGTCGTGGCGAAGAGAAAAAGGGGATTATTGCTGTTAAAAAAAACTCATCTAATTGTTATTTTTTTTCTTTAGATTTTAAGTTTAAATAACCCTACTCACAGCCATGGCACAGTAAAATCCTCTCCTACTGATAATTAGATTAGTGCAATATGTTATTACAATGTACCATGTTTTTGCTTTTTCCACAAAAGACTGCTACCTCTATAAGCACACTATGAAGAGAAAAAAAAAATATATATAAAACATATTTTGAGTGTGTAATTACTCAATATGAAAATTGAGTTATGATAGGGTATATTAAAGGAGAACTAAAGGCCAAAACTATCTATATTAACCTGATTTATGGACAGCATTTCAAGGAACGGTCAATGCCAAATTTACTGAGAACACCAAACTTTACGTTTAACTTTTTGACAACTGATTCGCTTTTAATCCAAGTTAGTGAAATAAATAGTATAGAAGCTTATGTTGACTACCATGACCAATTGGCAGTGTCAAGTGGACACTAGTCATGATAGGACATCCTTTGGATTACGTTTTCACGATTAGCTACACAGGATGTGTTGCACTGTACCCTTAAGAATGCAGACAGGACTGGCATTTAGCAGTACTGCTGTAGGAAAGAAATTAAGGACAGTTAGTATGGGCTAGTGAAGTCTAACAAGCATTGTTCAACATTTACATATTTAACACATAGCAAAACCCACTCCTGTTTCATGCAGGTTGTAGTGTAACGGAAAATAACCTACATGCAGGTTACCATCACTCAAGGCTGAAATGCTGGCAACTGCAATATAAATTGCCAGTCTTGCTTTAAGCATCTTTAGATACAAAAGTACCAAACTCCAGGATACCTTAGTGGCATACGAGAATAGACAAGCAATGTGACACTTAACTGTCACCTTGTCAAAAAAGGAAAAACCAAGAGAAAAAACTGCAATCCCACACTTCCTTTTTGGAATCAATACTATAGAGGAAAGAATCCTGGACCACTGCAACACCTGAGCCCAAATATCCACCGTGTGGGATTACCACGTCAAATACACCGCCTTTCCGGATTCACGGGTGCCAAACCCAGTAAGCAATTACATAAATCCA
Source organism: Ranitomeya variabilis (assembly GCF_051348905.1). NCBI lineage: Eukaryota > Metazoa > Chordata > Amphibia > Anura > Dendrobatidae > Ranitomeya > Ranitomeya variabilis. The sequence goes on along the minus strand of NC_135238.1, from coordinate 105,345,842 downwards.
TATACTGAAGAGAAAAATGGGTAGAAGAACAAGGTAGGGCGAAACGGCCGTCTGCCCGTTCAAATCCCAAAAAAAAAAAAAATCCAAACTTTGCACAACAAAAAAAAAAAATTGTGCCATTTTCTGACACCCGTAGCATCTCCATTTTTCGTGATCTCGGGTTGGGTGAGGGCTTATTTTTTGCGCACCGAGCTGTTTTTAGTGATACCATTTTGGTGCACATACAATCTTTTGATCGCCCATTATTGCATTTTAATGTAATGTCGCTACGCTGTTTAGCGATCGGGTTAATCTTTTTTTATTGATAGATCGGGCGATTCTGAATGCATCGATACAGAATATGTGTACGTTTGATTTTATTTTTATTTTGAATGGGGCAAAAGGGCGGTGGTTTGAACCTTTATATTTTTTTAAACACTTTCTTTTGCCATGCTTCAATAGTCTCTATAGGAGACTAGAAGCTGGCACAGCACGGTCAGCTCTGCTGCATAGAAGTGGTGGTCAGATCGCATCTATGTAGTAGAATTGCTGATTTGCTATGAGCGCCGACCACTGGGTGGCGCTCACAGCAATCCAGCAGTGACAACCATAGAGGTCTCCAGGAGACCTCAGGTTATCAATCCGACAAACCGGTGACCCGCGACGTTACGCGGGTCACCAGTGTGTATTTCCGGAACAATTGCCGGAAGCACCATTTAAATGCCGCTGTCAGCGTTTGACAGCGGCATTTAAGTAGATAATAGCCGCGGGTGGATCGCAATTCCACCCGTGGATATTGCAGGCACGTCAGCTGTTCAAAACAGCTGACATGTCTCGGGAAAGTTGTGGGCTCACCGCCGAAGCCCACTTCAAAGGGAGGATATCCGACATCGGCGTACTATTACGCTTAATGTCGGAAAGGGGTTAAGAAATTTAAAATTTGTAATTTTAAAGCCAAAACACATTAAAAAGGATAATTTGTACAAAAAATAACGGTGGTATCTTAGTTACCGTATATATCCCAACAGAACAGTTATAACAATTCGGGTCCCAAGTAAACATGAGGAAACTCAATACCATAGAGCAGAGACAGTAAAGATGTCATATAGTATTAATATGATAGAATATTACCCTGTAACAATTTTTTTTTTATAATTTAAATCTAGATAACTTGGTAGTAATGTTACATAAATGCATTGTTTTACAAATATCTAGAGTAATAGCACCATTTAGCGGATGGAGCTGAAATCACACAAACGAATCAACTATAAAGTGCTATAAAATAGTACACAGTAAAAATGGGGTATTGGATAGAAATAGCTGCAAGAAAAAAGTAAATAGACAATTTATAGCCCAAGAATAATACCTACAGGCATAATTAAATCTCGACTCTATGCAAGTGTGAACACAGAGGTTTAATCGTCAACCCGTGTACCAAATAAAGTTCAGCATAAATATTCACTAAATGGTATAAAGCAGAAAAGGAAGCAAAACATAATATTAAAGGAGATTTTACATATATATCTAAGAATATGTTTACCACTGATCCCATTAACGTGCGTTTCACCAAATGGCTTCTTCAGAAATTAACCTTCTCCTTTGTGAAAAGCTGCTATTTCAGCTCCATCCACTAGGTGGTGTTATTACTCTAGATATTTGTAAAATGATTTATTTTGTAAGATTGCTACAGAGTTATCAAGATTAAATAGTAAAAAAAAAAATCACAGGGTGATTTTCTACCATATTAATGCTAAATGACATATGCACTGTCTGCTCTATGGTATCCAGTTTTTTCATGTTTACGTGGGAGCCAAATTGTTATATCTGTTCTATTGGGATATATAACTAAGATAACACTTATTCTAGGTACAAATTCTCCTTTATGTGTTTCTAGATGTCGTTTTAAAATTACGAATAAAGATTTTTAAGCTTCTTATAAATATTCTTTTTGATACTTTTTTTTCCCTTTTGGATTTTCTAAAATTATAAATGGAGCTCCCTTGTATTGCCCTGCTTTCAGGTTCTTGTACAATAAGAAGTTTGTGCAGAATTATAATCCAAACTTAATTTATCCTTTTTGAACTAAACAGATTTATCCATTTACAGGGAATCTGTCACCAGAATTTTGCTTGAGACAGACACTATGATTCCAACAACTTGTCACTTAGTTTCTTGCTGTAGTTTTGATAATCTTCCGCCGATTAAACAGTAATTTTATAACTTGAGGAATAGTGTTGCCAAGTAATCCTCCTGAATAATCACGCCCTCACAATCAATTTTGCATAGGCAGAAAGCAGCCAATGGTGAGTGCTCAGTTATACAGAGAATTGGTAGATGTGCAACAGAGAAAACAGTGCATTTATCAAAACTGCAGAAAGCAGCAAATTAAGTGATATATCGCTGGAGTCAGGGCTCTGCCCTGCTTTATGCTGCCCTCAGATAGGGTAGCAAAAACCTGGCGACAGATTCTCAAAGTGTACCTGTCAGCAGGATATTATACATTTACTTAAATAGAGATGAGCAAAATTTGTTCGGGTCCCTGCTTATTCGGCAAGCTATAGCACTTACCAAATAAGCTACAGCAGGAACCTGGATATATGGAGCGATCCGGCTGATCAGCTGTATGGCTCAGCAGCTGCATGTGTCAAAGCACATGCGTGGAGAGCCCAACATACAGGCTATTGGCATGTGCCGTGACTGTGATACAGCCACGACATATGCAGCTGCGGAGCCGAACTGCTGATCAGCCGGCGCAATACAGATAGCCAGGTTCCCTCCCTCTGCAGCTTATTCGGTAAGCGCTATAGCTTGCCGAATAAGCAGGGACCCGAAAAAATTTGCTCAACTCTAGTAAAGAACCTCTATTGCTTAACGGGGGTTGTCCCACTAAAAGTACATTTTAATTTTAATAGATCTTGGGAAAAAACAAATTTCACAACTGTATGTGTTATAAAAAAAATATAATGTCCCTGTGCGAAGATATTATAAATGTGCCCCTGCTGTGTCTGACCATACAGGAACATGGTCTGATCATACCACATCTCCTGGGCAAAAGAGGATGCAAAAGAGTATACATACAGGACAGCATGGGATCAAAGCGGATCTAATTGTGGAACTCATTCTTAAAAGTCCGATAGATTAAAATGTTGATTAAAAGTAACTTAGTTCGTGGGAAAACACCTTTTATACATTCATTCCTTGCTTGCAGTAGTTTAAGGATTAATTTTTCAAAAATTACCCAACAGTTTTAAAACACAATTGCAGTGGATGGGGCACTGCACTTCCAACGTTGCTGCCCTTCTCTTCCTCTTCATTACCCACCGCCATGATTTTAGATGTCACCCTTGTGCAGGCGCCGTCATTGTCAGGGTTAATTTCATCAAAAGGGCGGTGCGTGTGCAGTAATCACCTAATGACATTGCAAGGTCAATGGACCAGCTACCACGTTATTGTCAGGAGCTTACTGTTAGGCCATGTGCACACGTTCAGTATTTTTCGCGTTTGTTTCGCTTTTTTTGCTATAAAAACGCGAAAAAAACGCTTACTCATGCCTCCCATTATTTTCAGTGTATTCCGCATTTCTCGTGCAAATCCACGAAAAAAATCGCATAGCGGAAAAAAAAGCAATATGTTCATTAAATTTGCGGAATTGCGGGGATTCCGCACACCTAGGAATGCATTGATCTGCTTTACTTCCCGCACGGGGCTATGCCCACCATGCGTTAAGTAAGCAGATTATGTGCGGTTGGTACCCAGGGTGGAGGAGAGGAGACTCTCCTCCACGGACTGGGCACCATATAATTGGTAAAAAAAAAAGAATTAAAATTAAAAAATAGTCACATACTCACCTTCGATGGCCCCTGGAGTCTTCCAGCCTCTCAGCGGTGCATGCTCTCTCTTCCGTTCCTATAGATACTCTGTGTGAAGGACCTTCCGTGACGTCGCGGTCACATGACGTCATCGAAGGTCCTGCACACACCATCTATAGGAACGGAAGCCGCTGAGGAGATCGGCTGTCTGCAGAGGGTGAGTATAACCATTTTTTTATTATTTTTAACATGATATCTTTTTACTATTGATGCTGCATAAGCAGCATCTATAGTAAAAAGTTGGTCACACTTCAAGTGTGACCAACCTGTCAGTCAGTTTTCCAATCGATGCTACAGATCGCTTGGAAAACTTTAGCATTCTGCAAGCTAATTTCGCTTGCAAAATGCTTAAAAAAAAAAAAAAAAAAAAAAAAAAAAAAGCGCGAAAAAAACGGGATAAAACACCATGCGGATTTCTTGCAGAAAATTTTCCGGTTTTCTTCAGGAAATTTCTGCAAGAAATCCTGACGTGTACACATACCCTTAATGAGCTGTCCCTTCTGATTAAATAAACCCAGGCAATGACAGCTCCTGTACAGACTTTTAGGCTGGGAGACAGGTTACTGAGAGAAAAGTGAGCTGAAAAAAGGCCAGAGGCTTGAAGTAAGCAGGAAAAAGGAAGAGAGCACAGAAGATGTGCCTGCCTAACTGCACTTGCTATTAAATGTTCAAGGATGGAATCCTGAATCGTGCAATGAGCAGGGGGTCGGACACAGACCATGGAAGCCCCTTCCAACTGTACTATTCTATGAGTCTCAAAAATGCCCCAACATAATGAACATTAAAGCAGCCTCACGCCTTTAAAAATGGGTTGAATATTCCACTGACAGGTCCTTTAACTATATAAGTGAGTGCAAAATTAACCTTAGAACCATAAAGAAGTTGTTCACTACTTTCTTCTCATACAAGCTTAGATTCACCTCCTGTGCCAATGCCGTTTCGTGGTGTTGGCAATGTCTTCTGCGCTGTTGTCACTGTCCCTATCTCCTGTTGAATTGAGCAGGAAGAAGTTGGTATCATCTGCAGCCTGGACTTCCCCTTCATGCTCGATTTGTCCGAAGACGAGGTCCATGACGCCAGCACTGATTGGGTGCTGGGGTCACGTCACAACAATCGTACGGGAGCTCTGGGAGAGCGAGTGCAAACCGCGCAGGAAAGGCGCTGGGATAGGAGTTTAGTCTTTATTATTTTAAAGGGGGGAAAACACATTGATCAAGAAGGGATTGTCCCAGTAGTTGACAATCCCTTTAAGTTGCAGAATAAAAAAAACAAAAAAAACAAACTTGCAGCAGGTTATTTTATAGAATTCAAAATGCATGTTGTGTCTCAAAGCGAATATCTTTAAATACCAAATATTAAAACCATACACAGTACAAAAAGGGGAAAAGCTGTAGGGGGGTGGGGGGGAGAGAGGGAAAAAAGAGAAATTTTAAATACCATCTGCAAACGGATCAAGCCGTTCTGGAGATATAATCATCGTCCGTCGGTATTTCTTATATTCATCTTCTCTGTCTGCAATTTTCTGTGGCCTGTGTTCAGCAAACGGGTCATACTGGGGGAGGGGAGAAATACATACATAATTATAAAATATATGCAATACAAATTACAACAAAAGCATAAGCATGTCAAATGAAAACCACAGATTCTCAATCATTCAAAAAAACACAGAGAGAGCCAGACATAGATCGAGAGAGAGCCAGACATAGATCGAGAGAGAGCCAGACATAGATCGAGAGAGAGCCAGACATAGATCGAGAGAGAGCCAGACATAGATCGAGAGAGAGCCAGACATAGATCGAGAGAGAGCCAGACATAGATCGAGAGAGAGCCAGACATAGATCGAGAGAGAGCCAGACATAGATCGAGAGAGAGCCAGACATAGATCGAGAGAGAGCCAGACATAGATCGAGAGAGAGCCAGACATAGATCGAGAGAGAGCCAGACATAGATCGAGAGAGAGCCAGACATAGATCGAGAGAGAGCCAGACATAGATCGAGAGAGAGCCAGACATAGATCGAGAGAGAGCCAGACATAGATCGAGAGAGAGCCAGACATAGATCGAGAGAGAGCCAGACATAGATCGAGAGAGAGCCAGACATAGATCGAGAGAGAGCCAGACATAGATCGAGAGAGAGCCAGACATAGATCGAGAGAGAGCCAGACATAGATCGAGAGAGAGCCAGACATAGATCGAGAGAGAGCCAGACATAGATCGAGAGAGAGCCAGACATAGATCTCGAGAGAGAGCCAGACAGACAGACATAGATCGAGAGAGAGACAGACAGACATACATAGATCGAGAGAGACAGACAGACATACATAGATCGAGAGAGAGACAGACATACATAGATCGAGAGAGAGACAGACATAGAGAGACAGACAGACATAGAGAGACAGAGACAGACATAGAGAGACAGACATAGAGAGACAGAGAGAGACACAGTCAATTCAATTCACATGAGCTTTATTGGCAGGACTAAGTACATTTAGCATTTCCAAAGCATATGCTAGACATCACCCTGGCACAACATCCTGTCATAAACCTCCACCACCTGTATGATGACAAACATCTCAACAACCAAGGAGTCTGTCTTTAGGTTTTTTGGCAAGAAGGCTTTGTACTCAGTCCCCGGACCAAGAACCCATACAAACCGAAAACCTATAGAAAAGAGCACCAACTAACACTCCCAAAACGGAATATGCTCAACGAACTGGAAACTGTAACCTGTATGCAAAACCAGTCTATGAGAGACACAAACCATGGAAGACACCACCCTCCCCACACAGAGTGAAACAGGGCAGTGAGCTGGCAGAAATAAAGACCATGATCAGCTCCGTATGCAAGAAACTCACGAGACTGGACCAATTGCCTACAACAAGGTCACCAGTCAGCAACCCAAGATGTCCTATGCAGGACAGCCCATTACAAGGTATACAGCTACACAATGTCAACCCTAATCATCAGTAGCTGGAACATCCAGGGCCTGAACACCTCAGCCTTCGGATACAAGACAAACGACTCAGACTTTAACCAAAGACTGAAAGACATTGATATACAGATCCTCCTTGAAACATGGACTAAGGCCAATAATGAATCCTATGTCCCCACCGGATACAGGGAATTCTCTGTCTCCGCCCTGAAAAACAAAAACATCAAACAGGGCCGGAGCTCAGGAGGAATATTAGTATGGTACAAAGAGCAGCTCCATGAACATATCAGAGCAGTGAAGAGGAGACAGCCACATATGGATAAGAATAAGGGCCGACATCTACCTCTGTGCAGTGTACGTAGCTCCTCCAGAGTCTCCATAGTTCAACACAGACAGCTTTGAGACCCTAAAGACTGAAGCTGCCCATTTCCAGACTCTTGGCAACGTTCTCATCTACGGAGACCTCAACGCAAGAACGGGAAGAGAAAGACTACCTGACCACTGATGGAAACATCTATATACTTGGAGCAGATACTGACATAGATCGAGAGAGACATAGATCGAGAGACAGACATAGATCGAGAGAGAGACAGCACCCAGTGCACACCGACAGGAACTACTATGATTGCACAGTTAATAAAAGCGGCAGAACGCTGTTGAACCTATGCCGAAGCCTTGGACTTCGTATCCTCAATGGCCGCACCAAGGGAGACTCACTGGAAAGACATACCCTAAACTCCCATGTGGGCAGAAGTGTGATAGACTATGCCGTCACAGATATGGACCCTACAAATATTGGCGCCCTTATAGTCACCCCACAAACACATCTGTCAGACCATAACCAACTGCTCCTATACATCAAATCCACAAAGAAATAACCCTCACAAACCCTGCAAAAGACCGGCCTCTTTAGCCTGCCACCATCCTTCAAATGGTCCAAGATGTCAGCCCCAAAATACAAAGATGCCATCAACAGACCAGAGATCGAGGAGAAGCTCCAATGCTTCCATAATAACGTGTATGAACTTAACCCAGAAGGAGTACACCTAGCGGTAACAGACCTTAACGACATTCTATATGCCATGGCAGAAATGTCTGACTTGAAAAGAAGCATCTACAAGAGACCGAGTAAACAAAATCCCAACAACTGGTTTGACAAAGAATGCAAGACCATACGGTAGGCCTTAGGAATGGCCTCAAATAAAAAAAACAGAGACCCCAACAACCCCACTCTGAGAGAAGCCTACCACACCGTACAACGAAATTACAAAGCCATCCTCAGAAAGAAAAAGCAAAACGACATCTCTACCAAACTCCAACTCCAAGATGCCCTTGAAGACAACAAATTTTGGGAACTGTGGAATCACCTTGAATCCAACCAGAAAAGCAACACCCTCCACATCCAGAGCGGCAACATCTGGCTCCAGTACTTCAAGGACCTTTACAATGACATCCCAAGTGAAGACCTGAACCTGGCACAAAAAGAGCTTGTGAAAAAACTGAAAGATATGGAGGAAAAGTTCAAAGATTTCCAAAATCCTCTGAATACACCAATCACACTGACAGAAACAGAAAGGATCACACAGATAAAAAGTAAAAAAGCCAGCAGTCCAGATGGGATCCTCCCAGAAATGCTGAAACACAGCCCTCCAGACAACCACGCTGCGATAAAACTATTTAATGTTGTACTGCAGGCCGGCTGCTTCCCCAAAAACTGGAACCAAGGCCTCATAACCCTTATACACAAAAATGGGGACAAGTACGACCCAGTAAACTACCGAGGGATGTGTGTCAGCAGCAACCTGGGTAAACTCTTCAACTGCATCCTGAACAAAAGGATCCTCACAGAGCACAATGTCCTCAGCAAGAGCCAAGCAGGGTTCATGCCAAACCACCGCACCACTGACCACATCTACACTCTGCACAGCCTCATCAAGAGCCACGTCCACAATACAAAGAACAGGAAGATATACGCTTGTTTTGTGGACTTCCAGAAGGCCTTCGACTCAGTGTGGCACCCCGGACTATTCCTAAAACTGCTGGGGAGCGGAATAGGAGGCAAAACATATGACGTCATCCAAAGCTCCTACACTGAGAACAGTTGCAGTGTGAAGGTCAGCGGAAGGAGGACGGCCTATTTCCAACAGAGTCGAGCAGTGCAACAGGGCTGCAGCCCCAGTCCAACACTCTTTAACATCTACATCAATGAGCTGGCAGTGGCCCTAAAGTCCTCCCCAGCACCAGGACTCACCCTCCATGACACCCAGGTGAAATTTCTGCTGTATGCAGATGACCTCGTGCTGTTTTCACCAACTGAGAAAGGCCTCCAAGATCATCTGAAAATCCTAGAAACCTTCAGCAGCACATGGGCACTGCCAATCAGCCAGAAGCAAACTAATATTATGGTGTTCCAGAAAAGAAAGCAGAAACCCACTGGCCATCCTACCTTTATGATAGACAACCGTCCAATTACAGAAACCAACAGGTACACCTACCTGGGCCTAGAACTCAGCCAGTCAGGGAGCTTCAAGCAAGCCACGGTTACTAAAAGACAAGGCATCCAAAGCCTTCTATGCCATCAGAAGGTGTCTATACCATCTCAAGGCACCAGTAACCGTCTGGCTAAAAGTCTTTGACTCCATCATTGCCCCAATCCTTCTGTACGGTAGTGAGGTCTGGGGCCCAGTCTCATACCCAAACTGGTCAAAGTGGGATGCTGGGCCGACTGAAATATTCCACATAGAGTTCTGCAAGCATCTTCTCCAAGTCCATCGGAGCACATCAAATAGTGCCTGCCGAGCAGAGCTGGGCAGATTCCCACTACACATCGCAATAAAGAAGGCACTGTCATTCAAGGATCATCTACAAAGTAGCAGTCCCAGCACCTACCATCACAAAGCCTTCCTACACCAGGAAGCCCCAGGAAGCCTCCCAAGAAAAAGTACCCAAAGCCAGTCTGACCAAGCCATCAACCTACATGGCCTGACAAAAGGTGAAATCCAGAAGATGGTACACAAAGTCAAAGAGGAATATCTCAGCATCTGGAGGAACGACCAACAAATCCAAGAAACTGACAGTATACCAGAATCTACAGAGGGAGTACAAACTGGCCCCATATCTAGAGAAACTAGAAAACCCCAAAGATCGACAGATCCTGAGCTGGTACAGACTGAGCGCCCACAGCCTACTCATCGAATCCGGGCGGCACCGACAGAACTACAAGCCCCGAGAGACCAGACTCTGCCAGCAGTGCCCCAAGGAGGCCGTGGAGGATGAGGCCCACTTCCTGCTGAGGTGCCCCAAATAATCCGCAGTGAGGGACACTCACTTCAAGAGACTGTCTTGATCTCCTCCCAGACTTCACCTCCATGGAGGAGGAAGAGAAACTGCCGATAATACTGGGCGAAGAGGAAAGTGCAGTGGCCGTAGCAGCGGAATATGTCAGTGCCTGCCACAGACTAAGAGGAGCCTGATATGTCATGGACTCCTGTACCCCAACACTGGACATATCCCTATCCCCCCCGACTAAAGAGCCTGATATGTCATGGATTCCTATACCCCACCCTGGAAACATCCACTATCCTCTAAAAGGAGTCTGATATATCCTGGACCTCTATATGCCTCCCTCCCCCACCCCCGTATTTTTACCATATGCTTTGGTAATGCCAACGTGTACTTAGTCCTGCCAATAAAGCTCATTTGAATTGAAATTGAATTGAGAGAGCGCGCGCAAGACAGACAGAGCGCGCAAGACAGACCGAGAGCGCGCAAGACAGACCGAGAGCGCGCAAGACAGACCGAGAGCGCGCAAGACAGACCGAGAGCGCGCAAGACAGACCGAGAGCGATCGAGAGAGATTGAGAGAGGGAGGGGGGAGAGAGCAAGAGAGAGAGAGAACACAAAGCGAGCTAAGTTTATTACCCCTTCAGGTGCTTTACATGAATTTTGTAGAATGTGGAAGAAATTAACATTTAATTGTTCCTCATGACCACTATGGCTCCCTCCAAAGTGTTTGCTATCCATAGCGCATCAAGGTCCTAAGGTCGCTGGCCCGATTGATGCCACCAGGTCATCCACTACCAACAAATTATTTTCTACTGAAATGTCATCTCCTTAATAGAAAATGCTTGCAAATTGCTAACATCAAGCTACCGGTCCTTTAACATATTTCTACATTTGCGAGTTTGAGAAAGACCTAGGCTCAGGTCGAAAGGTTACCTAAATTAATCGCTTGAGAAAGTTTTTTGTCTACACTGTATCGTCACTTACCACTGTAGTGAATTGTGTGCAGAAGAATAAAATATATTTCATGAAATAATCTTTAAGAGTGCGGCCGTTAACCATATACTGTGAATGACGGGTGACCCCAGTCCAGCCAGCACGAGCATTTAAACGGAGAGTGTGCATCTTATACAGTGCCTTGCGAAATTATTCGGCTCCCTGGAACTTTTCAACGTTTTCCCACATATCATGCTTCAAACAAAGAAACCAAATGTAAATTTTTGGTGAAGAACCAACAACAAGTGGAACACAATTGTGAAGTTGAACAAAATTTATTGGTTATTTTAATTTTATGAGGAAATTCAAAAACTGAAAAAGTGGGGCGTGCAATATTATTCGGCCTCTTTACTTTCAGTGCAGCAAACTCACTCCAGAAGTTCACTGTGGCTCTCTGAATGATCCAATGTTGTCCTAAATGCCTAATGATGATAAATATAATCCACCGGTGTGTAATCATGTCTCTGTATAAATGCACCTGGTCTGATAGTCTCAGGGTTCTGTTTGAAGCATAGAGAGCATCATGAAAACCAAGGAACACAACAGGCAGGTCCGTGATACTGTTGTGGAGAAGTTTAAAGCCGGATTTGGATACAAAATGATTTCCAAAACTTTAAATATCCCAAGGAGCACTGTGAAAGTGATCATATTGAAATGGAAGGAGTATCATACTACTGCAAATCTACCAAGACCCGGCCGTCCCTCTAAACTTTCATCTCAAACAAGGAGAAGACTGATCAGAGATTCAGCCAAGAGGCCCATGATCACTCTGGATGAACTGCAGAGATCTACTGCTGAGGTGGGACAGTCTGTCCATAGGACAACAATCAGTCATACACTGCATTAATCTGGCTTTTATGGAAGAGTGGCAAGAAGAAAGCCAAGAAGATATCAATAAAAAGTGTTTTCAAGTTTGCAACAAGCCACCTGGGAGACACCTCAAACATGTGGAAGGTGGTGCTCTGGTCAGATGAAACCAAAATCAAACTTTTTGGCAACAATGCCAAACAATCTGTTTGGCGTAAAGGCAACACAGCTCATCACCCTGAACACATCATCCCCACTGTCAAACATGGTGGTGGCAGCATCATGGTTTGGGCCTGCTTTTCTTCAGCAGGGACAGGGAAGATGGTTAAAATTGATGGGAAGATGGATGGAGCCAAATACAAGATCCTTGTTGAAGAAAACGTGTTGGAGTCTGCAAAAGACCTGAGACTGGGATGGAGATTTGTCTTCCAACAAGACAAGGATCCCAAACATAAACCAAAACCTACAATAGAATGGTTCACAATAAACATATTCAGGTGTTAGAATGGGCAAGTCAAAGTCCAGACCTCAATCCAATCGAGAATCTGTGGAAAGAGCTGAAAACTGTGGTTCACAAAAGATCTCCATCAAACCTCAATGAGCTTGAGCTGTTTGCCAAGGAAGAATAGGCAAGAATTTCAGTCTCTTGATGCACAAAACTGATGGAGACATACCCCAAGCGATTTGCAGCTGTAATCGCAGCAAAAGGTGGCGCAACAAAGTATTAAGTTAAAGGGGCGGTCACGCTCACACCCTGATTGGTGGGCATGAGCTCGGGGGGTTTGTGGCCCCACCGTGCCACCACTGTGCCACAAACCAGCCTACCCTGGAAGGGGCGTGACTAGGACAGCTGCCTTGGTCTTCACTGGAGACTCGGATGGTGAAGTCGGGCTTGTGCGGCAGGCAGCTGCCAGGTGCTACTCCAGGGTGGTGTCTGGCTGTGGCTGCTGATCCCACTTGGAGAACAGGAACACTAGGACAGGTGCAGGGATCAGGCAGGACTAGTAGAAAGGCACGGCAGAGACTCAGGGCTGGCAGGCACGGCAGAGACTCAGGGCTGGCAGGCACGGCAGAGACTCAGGGCTGGCAGGCACGGCAGAGACTCAGGGCTGGCAGGCACGGCAGAGACTCAGGGCTGGCAGGCACGGCAGAGACTCAGGGCTGGCAGGCACGGCAGAGACTCAGGGCTGGCAGGCACGGCAGAGACTCAGGGCTGGCAGGCACGGCAGAGACTCAGGGCTGGCAGGCACGGCAGAGACTCAGGGCTGGCAGGCACGGCAGAGACTCAGGGCTGGCAGGCACGGCAGAGACTCAGGGCTGGCAGGCACGGCAGAGACTCAGGGCTGGCAGGCACGGCAGAGACTCAGGGCTGGCAGGCACGGCAGAGACTCAGGGCTGGCAGGCACGGCAGAGACTCAGGGCTGGCAGGCACGGCAGAGACTCAGGGCTGGCAGGCACGGCAGAGACTCAGGGCTGGCAGGCACGGCAGAGACTCAGGGCTGGCAGGCACGGCAGAGACTCAGGGCTGGCAGGCACGGCAGAGACTCAGGGCTGGCAGGCACGGCAGAGACTCAGGGCTGGCAGGCACGGCAGAGACTCAGGGCTGGCAGGCACGGCAGAGACTCAGGGCTGGCAGGCACGGCAGAGACTCAGGGCTGGCAGGCACGGCAGAGACTCAGGGCTGGCAGGCACGGCAGAGACTCAGGGCTGGCAGGCACGGCAGAGACTCAGGGCTGGCAGGCACGGCAGAGACTCAGGGCTGGCAGGCACGGCAGAGACTCAGGGCTGGCAGGCACGGCAGAGACTCAGGGCTGGCAGGCACGGCAGAGACTCAGGGCTGGCAGGCACGGCAGAGACTCAGGGCTGGCAGGCACGGCAGAGACTCAGGGCTGGCAGGCACGGCAGAGACTCAGGGCTGGCAGGCACGGCAGAGACTCAGGGCTGGCAGGCACGGCAGAGACTCAGGGCTGGCAGGCTGTCCTAGTCACGCCCCTTCCAGGGTAGTCTGTTTTGTGGCAGTGGGGCCACAAACCCGCCGAGCTCACGCCCACCAGTCAGGGCGTGAGCGCGACAGTTTGCACAGGCCAAGTTACCAGAGTACAGAGTAGGCAGAGCCGCAAGAGTGCGGAGCATAAGCAAACAGAGAGGACAAGTAAAGACAACAGGGAAAGAAGCCACAGACAAGGAGACAAAGGTAGGACAAAGTTCAGTCAAGGTAATGGAACAAGACAAGGTATAAGAACGGTAGGACAAAGTTCAGTCAAGGTAATGGAACAAGACAAGGTATAAGAACAAAGACACAGGGATCAGGATATTCTGCCTCCTGGAGGGCAGACAGACAACAAGATCAAGGCAAGGCTAGAACAGAAACACGGAGACCAGGATATACAGCCTCCTGGAGGGCAGACAGACAAGATCAAGGCAAAGCTAGGAGTAAAACCTCCAGAGAAGGAGGAACACAGAGCAAGGCCTGGCAGCTCAGAAGCTAGACACTGAGTTTACACATTGCACAGGCCCAGTCCACAGGGTGGAGCTGCCCTAAATACTGGAGGCCTCTTGGTAATTGGTCAGGAACAGATTAGACAGGTGCGCCCAGACTCAATAAGAACCAGAGAGTTCTGGCACCGCCGCCCTATGCACACAGCCAGGAAGCATGCAGAGAGCAGGCAGAAAGCAAGAGACACAGAGCACGGAGTCGGCAGCAGACCGAAATCACAACATGACCTGGAGCAGTGGGTAAGATGGTGTGTGAGATGAGAGGCCATGCAGTGATGCCAGCAGAGTTGTTACAGGGGACAAAATATTGCACGCCCAACTTTTCAGTTTTTGAATTTCCACAAAACTTTAAAATAAGCAATACATTTCGTTCAACTTCACAACTGTTTTCCACTTGTTGATTCTTCATTAAAAATTTACATTTGGTATCTTTAGGTTTGAAGCATGATATGTGGGAAAAGGTTGAAAAGGTCCAGGGAGCCGAATACTTTCGCAAGGCACTGTATATTTTCTACATCAATACGCTTTGACATTTGCCTCTTGGTTCTCACTACCTATGTTTTATTGCAGGGGTGTTGGATACAGTAGATAACTCCAGTTGTGCTGCAAGTTATATGGTCCCTGGTACTGAGCATCTCGTCTCCTTTCAAAAACTCCTTTCTTTTAGGCGATGTGCACACGTTCAGGATTTCTTGCAGAAAATTCCTGAGAAAAACCTGAAATTTTCTGTAAGAAATCTGCACGCGTTTTTGCCGCGTTTTTGGTGCGTTTTTTCCCGGACATTTCCCAATGCATTTTATAGTGGGAAATCCACAAAAAAAGCGCAAAATTAATGAACATGCTGTGTGTTACCGCGATGCGTTTTTTTCGCGGAAAAAAATGCATCATGTGCACAAAAATTGTGGAATTCATTCTAAATGCATATTGTATGCTTTTTTTTTGCAGTTTTATAGCGTTTTTATTTTAAAAAAAAAAAAAAAAAACGTGAAAAACCCACAAAAAAAAAAAAAAAAATCAGCAACGTGTGCACACAGCCTCAGTGGGACAAATTAGCAGCCACATTTTGAATGACGTGGATAATAGCCTTCGACACCCATAGGGTCTTTCTGAATTTTTCTATTTTGCTGACGCACAGTTGGAGCAATCAGGTTACCAATATTTTTAGCTTTGCTACAGATGAATCTAGGGTAATTTGGTAGCAAATCTCCTATGGTTTTATCTTGATATAACATGTACCAGTATTTAGAGACTTTTTTTCTGAATATTCTGAAGTTATGTTGCATTGTACAGTTATAAGTTTACCTACCTCCTGGTAACCCCCTGCTTGCTACAAGTCCCCCCCCCATAGGTCAGCTTGGGTGTGGTTTCTAAGAACTGTATGGACTTTAGGTAAAAATCCTGGGTCAAACCCTTTATCCTGAAATTTCTCTGTAAGTGTATGGGCCTTTGTTGTATTCGATAACATTACTGCAATTCCCAAAAAATCACTGTTACAGAACCCCCCAGCACCCAGAATATGCTATGCAGTTATTTGTATATATAATAGGTTCCATGTGAGATATAGGTCCCTAAAGGTACCTTCACACTCAGCAACTTTGCATCGAGAACGACAACGATCCGAGACGTTGCAGCGTCCTGGATAGCGATCTCGTTGTGTTTGACACGCAGCAGCGATCTGGATCCCGCTGTGCCATCGCTGGTCGGAGCTAGAAGTCCAGAACTTTATTTAGTCGTCAGGTCGGCGTGTATTGTCATGTTTGACATCAAAAGCAACGACGATAACAATGGATGTAATGGAGCTAACAACCAGCGAGAACGAGAAGTGAGTCGCCGTTACGTCACTGGATCGCTCCTGCATCGTTCTGGAGTTGCTGTGTTTGACGTCTCTACAGCAACCTAAACAGCGACGCTCCAGCGATCTAGTTTAGGTCGGCTCGTCTATATCGCTGCAGCGTCGCTGAGTGTGACGGTACCTTAATGCATCAGCCCACAGGCTGCGCCCCTGGGCAGAGGAGTCAAGATATCCCCTTCTGAGCTCCCCCACCTTGGTAATTCCCACAGTAAATATCAGCAGGCTCCGGCCACCTGCAGCTATTGTAATGCATGTCTGGTCTGCCGCTTTTGAATGGGCCTGCCCTCTGTATCTGTTGTGATATATATTCTGTGTTCTGTGAATAAAGTGTTGCGAGACTGGAAATACGTGGAGAAGCAGTCAGCTTTTATATGCTCTCATGTAATCAAGGAATTCCAGCCAGTGTCCTTCAGACTCCAACCAAAGCAAAGTGGACCTCCTGAAAACAGCCCTGCGCTTAGTAACCCGATGTTTACCCTGGTTACCCGGGGACTTCAGCATCGTTGGTCGCTGGAGAGCTGTCTGTGTGACAGCTCTCCAGCGACCACACAACGACTTACCAACGATCACGGCCAGGTCGTCTCGCTGGTCGTGATCGTTGGTAAATCGTTTTGTGTAACGGTACCCTAAGTAAGAAAGTGTATCTCCTGCTTACTATATGTATGTGTAGAATTTAGATACAATTTTTTTTTTTTTTTTTATAAAGGAAGATTCACTTCCTGACCATACACTGTGTGCAGAATTATTAAGCAAGTTGTATTTTAGAGGATAACTTATTGATCAACAACCATGTTCTCAATCAACCCAAAAGAAAAATATTAAAGCTTAATATTTTTGGAAGTTAGCCAAATCTAAAAAAAAAAAAAAAAATACTCTATCTTAGTAGGATATCTGTTTGTGCAGGTAACCATTACTGTGCAGAATTATTAGGCAACGTAATAAAAACCAAATATATTCCCATCTCGCTTGTTTATTTTCACCAGGTAAACCAATATCACTGCACAAAATTTAGATACAGGAAAGATATATATCTTGGTACCGTGTTAGCCAGTAGATAGAAAAATATTTAGAATTGAGAGTCCTCAGCGGCTGCTTGGTTGCAGTGGTTGCAACCACTGAGGACTCTCAATTCTAAATATTTTGCACAGAATTTAGAAATAAATATTTCTGACATGCAAAAACAAAACCCCAAAAAATTAGTGACCAATATAGCCACCTTTCTTTATGATGACACTCAGCCTTCCATCCATAGATTGCGTCAGTTGCTTGATCTGTTTACGATCAACATTGCGTGCAGCAGCCACCATAGCCAATTTTTCCAATTCTGACCACTGTCACTTTATGACGTTACAGCTCTGGAAAGATTCAACAGTTCCCACTGATTCTAAGACCGTTTTCTCGTGACATACTGTACTTCATATTAGTGCTAAAATTTCTTCGCTATGACTTGCGTTTATTTATGGGGGGGAAAAAAAATGGAAATTTGCTAAAAATTTTGCAAATTTTCAAACTTTTAATTTTTGAGTCCTTAATCAGAGTCATATTGCACAAAATAGTTAATAAATAACATTTCCCACTTGTCTATCCTACATGAGCACAATTTTGGAACAAAAATTTTGTTAGGACATTATAAAGGTTAAAAGCTGACCAGCGATTTCTCAACTTTCCCAACAAAGTTTACAATTTATTTTTTTTTATTTTTAGGGACCATTTCACATTTAAAGTGAATTTGGGGGGTCAATAATGCCACAAAACACCCAAAAGTGACAATTCTAAAAACTGCACCCCTCAAAAGGTACTCGAAACCACATTCAAGAAGTTTATTAACCCTTCAGGTGCTTCACGAGAACTTAATCAATGTGGATGGAAAAAAAAACAACATTTTACTTTTTCACAAAAAAAAAAAATTAACCTTGTGAAAAAAGATTTGTTCCAAAGTAATCAGGAGAAAATGGACCACAAAATTTGTTGTGCAATTTCTCCTGAGTACGCCAATACCCCGTATGTGGGGGAAAATAGAACTAGTCTTACCGGTAATTCGGTTTCTAGGAACCTTCCACGACAGTCGCCTTGGAGGATGTCTCCCCGCCCTAATGGGGGACAGGAAACACAGAGGTTAAATAACCCTCCCCTTCCTGCCATCTCCAGTGCTGTTTCTGGACACACTAGCATGTTTAGTTACCACCAAAGTGCAGGAATCATCCAATAGGAATATCTGATAGGGAAATTAGTGCTGTCGTGGAAGGTTTTTAGAAACAGAATTACCGGTAAGACATTCTATTTTCTTCAGTCACCTTCCACGACAGTCACCTTGGAGATATACCAATGCTGATTTCTTTAGGGAGGGACCACAGCTTGCAGAACTCATCTGCCGAATGTTAGATCCCTGTCAAAATTTTGTCTATAGTGTCTGGTGAAGTTATGTACAGAAAACCAGGTGGCGGCTCTGCATATCTGCTCAGATGAAGCATTCCCTCTTGCTGCCCATGATCTAGAGACTGACCAAGTGGAGTGAGCCTTTAGCGAGGTAGGAGGAGAGAGGTCTTTTACTGAATATGCAAGGCAGATGGCTTGTTTGATCCAGTTTGCAATTGTTCTTTTAGCTGCTTTCTTTCCTTTATTTTGGCCTGAAAACTGAATAAAAAGATTCTGGTCAATCCTCCAGGCCTTGGACTGTTCCAAGTAATGGAGGACCACCCTGCGAACATCTATAGAGTGTGGAAACTTTCTTCCTTCGCATTGGAAGGATTTGGGCAAAATGAGGGCAACACAATATCCTGACCCCTATGAAAGTCCGAGACAACTTTGGGTATAAAGGAGGGATCCAAACGCAAAACTGTACTATCAGAGTCCAGAGATAGGTAGGGCTCTTGTACAGACAGGGCCTGCAATTCTCCTATGCGCCTAGCTGTGGTAATTGCCACAAGGAAAACAGTCTTAAGACTTAGGATTTTAATTCATACACCGTTTGATCCAGCGGTGCCCGGCCAGGTCCTATTCAAAAAAGAAACTAAGGGCCGAAACCTGAACCCTCAGTGTTCTTGGGGTAAGCCCTAGCTCTAAGCCCCTCTGAAGGAAGTCTAGGACCTGGGCAATGTTGGGGTGGAAGGGATCAGGGACGTTGGGAAGACACCATGAATAGAACTTCTTCCATACTTTGCCATAGATGGCATTGGTCACTGGTTTCCTGCTCCTTTGGAGAGTCTGGATTACCCTGTCAGAGAGACCCCTGGCTTTTAGGACGCTGGCTTCAGAAACCAAGCCGCGAGGTTCAATTTGTTGAGGTTTGGGTAAAGTAGGGGACCCTGAAAAAGGAGGTCGGTCCTTTGGGGCAGAAGTAAGGGACCTTCCTGAGCCATGTCCATCAAGGCGCTGTACCATCTTCGCGCATGGCAACATTGGAGCAAATAAGATCGTCGTGACATGGTCCGACAGGATCTTCTGCAGCGTCTTTGCCAGCATAGAGATTGGTGGGAAGGCGTAAGCCAGGTTGAAAATCCATGGATGAGGGAAATCATCTATCCCACGAGCTCCGTACGCAGGACTGAGGGAGAAATAGGTTTTTGATTTTGCATTTTGAGCATTTGCAAATAAGGCTACTTTCACACTTCCGTCTTTTTGCCACCGTCGCAATCCGTCGTTATGGCCAAAAAATGGATCCTGCAAATGTGCCCGCAGGATCAGTTTTTTTGCCATACACTTTAATGGATGACAGATATCAACGGACGGCCACACGTCGCATCCATCGTGCGACGGTTGCGTCGTGTTTTAGCGGTGACAAAAAAACGTTCAATGTAACTTTTTTTGTCCGTCGGCTCCGCCATTTCCGACCGCGCATGCGCGGCCGGAACTCCGCTCCCTCCTCCCCGCTCATCACAATGGGCAGCGGATGGGTTGTAAAACTGCATCCGCTGCCCACGTTGTGCTAAATTTAGCACAACGTCCGTCGGGCCGACGGTTTGCGACGACCCCGTACCGACGGAAGTGTGAAAGTAGCCTAAGTCGACCTCTAGATTCCCCCATCTCGAGGTTAGGGATAGGAAGACCGCTTGGTTCAGGCACCATTCTCCCGAATGGACGTCCTTCCTGCTGAGTTAGTCCGTCTGGATATTGTCTGAGCCCTTCAGATGAACTGCTGAGTTGGACAACAGGTGTTTCTCTGCCCAGAGAAATATCCTTGCGCAATTAGAGGTGATGTCACCCCTCACCCCACCCCCGATTTCAGCCAAAGGGCTCTCCTAGTTGAAAGAGAGAGGACTAAGGACCTTGCTGCCACTCAAACAGATTCTCCTGAGGCATCGGCTAAAAAGCCTGTCCAGGATCTCCTCTCTGGAGGTCCCCTGGGAGAGATGTTCTTCCAACTTGCGAAGCCAGAGAAATAGGGCTCTGGCGACGCATGCAGAAGCTATATTTGTTTTGAGCAAATTTGTAGAGGATTCCCTGGACTTTTTTTTAGGTGGCCTTCTATCTTTTGATCAATAGGATCTTTTATAGGGAAGAATCCTCGAATGGGAGAGACGTCTTATTGGTTACTTTAGAGACCTGAAAAGAGACCTGGACGTCCACCCTAGGGACTTCCCAAATAGAATTGTCACCTTCAAGGGGAAAGCGATTCCTTAATTCTGAGGGTACGCTAAGGCCCTTCTCTGGGGAAGCCCACTCCTGGAAAATAAGGTTTTGGACATTTTCATGAATAGGAAACCCTTTTTTACCTTTGGATTTCAGGCCCCCCAAACATCTCATCCTGAACTGAGTGCTTTACCTCCACTTCCTCAACCCCCATGGTGTTTCTCACTATGGAAACAAGCTCTTCCATATCCTCAGAAGAGAAATAGTAATTTTTATCATCAGGTTTAGGGGTGGATGTAGAGCCCTCATTCTCCCAAATATCCTCTGACCCTGAGGTATGAATTTCACCCGAGTCAGAATCAGCCGGTGCCATTTTCCTCTTTTTAGGGGGAGGGGGATGCGACACTGGGGGCTGGGAAAGGACTGCCATGGAGGTTTGCACCTCCTGCTTAATAAGTGTTTTAATGCTGTCCAGGAGGGTGGGCTGCTAGGCACGTAATATGTCTTAAGTGCAGGGTTGGCATAGAGTCTTCTTGTAAGCAGAAGGAAGTCTTGAACCACAAACACCACACTTGCGGCTGGGTTTGCTCTTTAGGGCAGAGACCTTTTCTCCCTAAAAAGAGAGAGAAGGCATACTAAATGACCCCTAACTATCAATGCCTGGACAGTGAAGGACCAGCCCAGCTGGTAGGAGGGTGAATGCTGGGTTCTGCAGACGGAGCTTTAGGTTTGTCGCCGTCCAGGGTCAAAAAACTGCCACCAGTCACAAAGAGACACTGCGTCTTACCTGGAGACTCCTGACCAGGATATGAAGACCTCGAGGTCCAGCGTCAATTGTGGGCTCCTCCTCCCTTTGCTCCATAGGGAGGATCCCAGGAAAGACCCTAGTAGGGGCCAAGGCACCGGAGCCCCTGGACCACAAGAGGCGGGGTGTGCGTTCCAGCATGGATCCCCAGGACGCGAACTGGAAGTGCGCCGACGACGTCACTTTCAATGCACGTGGACTCCGGACCTTCAGCAGCACGCTGGAAGGAGGACGCTGGGGAGCTTCAGGAGGACCCCGACAGCACATCACCGCCCCGCTTTACCTCCCGGAGAGGCACAGGAGGGGCAGGACGGAGGTCCTGAATCACATGGGCCATGGAGACGGGAGCAGCCACATATAGGAGGAGAGGAGAACCACCCGACCTCTGCTGCCCGGGGTGGTAAGGCTTTTCCAAGGGCTCCGCTCGCCGGCCACGGCAGCACCTGAGACTAACCTCTTCATGCCCCACTGGGGGACAGGAAAAACACTGGAGATAGCAGGAAGGGGAGGATTATTTAACCTCTTTGGGTTTCCTGTCCCCCATTAGGGCGGGGAGACATCCTCCAAGGTGACTGGAGAAAGCCACTGTTTGGGCGCATGGCAGGGCTCAGAACGAAGTGAGTACCACTTGACTTATTGAATGCAAAATTGGCAGGAATCAATGGCGGGCGCCAAGTCACATTTTGAGACCCCTGATGTACCTAAACAGTGGAAACACCCCCAATTCTAACCCAACAACACTAGCCCCAACCCCACAACCCTAGCCAACACTAACCCTAGCTTTAACCCCAACCATAACCCTAACCCAACCCTTACTCTAGCTATAAACCCAACCCTAACGAAAAATGGAAATACTTTTTTTTTTTTTTTACACTATTTTTACCTAACTAAGGTGATAAAGGAGTGTTTGATATACTAATTTTTTTTGTTTTGATCATCACTGTGATAGACCCTATCACAGTGATCAAAATGGACCAATAGGAGAAATCTCCTATTGTTGCCGGGTGCCATTTGGCAGATCTGGGCAGGCGCACTGCACATGCACCCGCCATTTTTTTCCCAGAAGACGACGCCAAGGGCTGGGGGACACAGCCGAAGAGACCGGGGAACATCACAGGTGCCAGGGGGGAGGGGGTGACCCCATCTCTCTCTCTTCTGATGTGCTAGATCACATCAGAGAAATAAATGGGAAATCTTACTTTTATTTTTCTTAGATGATCCCAATACCTCCTCCTTATTTTCTGAATTATAATATTGAATATTTTCTGGCAGGTGGCGACCAATCAGAAACGGGCACAGTCCGGCCGCGAATTTGCCCCTTCCTACTGTCCGTCAGTGCCCCCTCCAGTCAGCGCTCACACAGGGTTAATGGCTGCGTTACACCGCGTTCTGCCGCGGTGTAAAGCAGTCCGTTAACGCTGCTATTAACCCTCTGTGACCAACGTTTTACTATTGATGCTGCCTATGAATAAATAAAAAAAAAATCATTATACAGGTCCTTCTCAAAAAATTAGCATATAGTGTTAAATTTCATTATTTACCATAATGTAATGATTACAATTAAACTTTCATATATTATAGATTCATTATCCACCAACTGAAATTTGTCAGGTCTTTTATTGTTTTAATACTGATGATTTTGGCATACAACTGATAACTAGTGTTGAGCATTCCGATACCGCAAGTATCGGGTATCGGCCGATACTTGCGGTATCGGAATTCCGATACCGGGATTCCGATACTTGCCGCGTATCGGATACCGGAATCGGAAGTTCCAAGATTCAAAATGCAGAAATTCAGCCAATGAGAATGATTCCAAGTGTGGGCACATCCTGTTTAGCATGGAGGGCATGAAACTACTGGCAAGGCTGTGATTGGCTGCTGAAATGATGTCATGATGCAGTTTAAAAGTCGCTGGCGCCATTTTGCGATCACTCTGCTGTGAATTAAGTTAGTGACAGGACGCTGTTTGCTGACTGAGGGACAGTTTAGAGATAGCGATTTGCTTCTTTGTGCTTTCCAAAGGCTAATTTAGCAACCGCTGTGTTCACCTACTATTCACCTTGCTTTTGCCTTGTAGCGCTGTTTTCACAGCGATCTGCAAGGTCTGTGTGTGTGTGTGTGTGTGTGTGAGTGCAGCCCACTCTCTAGTCTGAGTGCAGCCACATAGGCCATCCATAGCTGGTTGTATTCAGTTCAGGGAGGGTGGTTCATTGCCTCATACTGTTCTTTTTTTTTTTTTTTTTTTCAAGTAGTGTAGTCTGCTGCTAATTTATTCAAAAAAATCCTATTAGTGTCTTTCCACCCGTCTCCAGCTAATTTGTGGAAAAACACTACATAGGATAACGTAGAGGAGGGTTTTTGGGCCTTGCAGCGCCGTTTACGGCTGTCTGCACGGTCTCCGTGTGACTGCAGCTCGCCCTGTAGTCTGTGAGCAGCCATAGCCTGGTTGTCTCCAGCTCAGGGTTGTTCACTGCGTCATACCGCCAAATCAATTTTCATTTTGTTTTAAGTAGTGCAGGCTGCTGCACATTTTTTCAAAAAATTCCTATTAGTGTCTTTCCACCCGTCTCCAGCTAATTTGTGGAAAAACACTACATAGGATAACGTAGAGGAGGGTTTTTGGGCCTTGCAGCGCCGTTTACGGCTGTCTGCACGGTCTCCGTGTGACTGCAGCTCGCCCTGTAGTCTGTGAGCAGCCATAGCCTGGTTGTCTCCAGCTCAGGGTTGTTCACTGCGTCATACCGCCAAATCAATTTTCATTTTGTTTTAAGTAGTGCAGGCTGCTGCACATTTTTTCAAAAAATTCCTATTAGTGTCTTTCCACCCGTCTCCAGCTAATTTGTGGAAAAACACTACATAGGATAACGTAGAGGAGGGTTTTTGGGCCTTGCAGCACCGTTTACGTCTGTCTGCACGGTCTCCGTGTGACTGCAGCTCTATCCGTTGTCAGTTCAGCCCCCAAAAAATAAATAAATAATAAAGTTCACCAAACACACCACTTTACATTTGTGTAGGCCACATTAGCTCATATTAAAGTCTAGTCCACACTTTAGAAAATTAGTGTTTCTTATACCTGTTAGGAGGAGTTGCTCAGGAATAAGCACACAAAGCCGTTAGTACTTTTCTGCTTATCTTTATCAGTCAACCAAGATGAAGAAGGCAGTGAGTAAGGCACGTGGGCGTGGGCGCGGACGCGGAGCAGGGAGGGGACGTGGGGATTCTGTGCCTGCTGCGGGCACCGGTGACTCATCAGCACCCACATTCACCAGGCAACAGTCATTCATGCGCAGCTTTGTGTCAGAGCGCCGTACACCGCTGCTGCGTGAAGAACAAATTGAAGCCGTTGTCGGATGGATGGCAGCTAATGCATCAACTTCAATTAGTGCCACATCCTCTCAGACACAGCACTGGAGAGCAGCCATCTGTCTCTTCACCACCTGCCAAATTGCCCAGGCAGACAGAGAGCCCAGGACAGGAGCCGTCTCTACTTCTGTTCTCTGAATCTCTTGGCTTGGAAACAGGGGGCCAGCCAAGCAGCATTGGAGAAATGGAAGAAGAGGCAGGGTGCAGTGATGCCCAACAGCTTTTTCTCTCTTCCTCTGAAGAGGCGGGTGGGCCAGTGGCTCCGGTCACCACATCGCAGGCCGCATCAGCTGATGATGACACTCAGGTGCCACTTACTGGTGCGTGCTCTGCTGCTGAGACTACCCAGGAGGAGCAGTTGGGGGCAGAGGGTAGTGTAGATGATGAGGTCCTTGACCCATCTTGGCGTGAGGGACAGGAAGGTGGTGGGAGCAGCTCTGAGGAAGAGATTCCACGTACGGCCCAAAGAGGGAGAGGGAGGGGGAAGACTGCGGATCCTGCAGCCTCCGCTTTGGCACCCGTTAGGAGCATGTCTCTTCCAAAAGCCAAAAAGGGCGCTCCCAAGACTTGCAGTGCCTGGTCCTTTTTTGACACAGTTGCAGATGACATTTGCTATGTCAGATGCAAGGTGTGTCATCAAAAAGTCAAAAGAGGTCGAAATGTCAGCAACCTCAATACCTCCAACATGTGGAAACATGTGCTCAACAGGCACCCGGCGGAGTTAGAAAAACACACTGAAGAGCTAGGCCAACCAACAGCGGCAGCTACCACCTCTTCAGCTCGTGTTGCCTCTTCCTCTAGCTCACACGCAGCTGGTTCGGCTTCCTCCCAGGATCGCCGTGGAAGAACCTCTGGCCCTGTTGTCCAGAGACCCGCTGTAATTCCACCCGCAGCACCACTTTCCCAGTCATCCACACACTCCCAGCCCAGTCTACAGCCATCGGTAGTACAGGCATGGGAGAAAAGGCGGCCTTTCTTGTCAAACCACCCACGAGCACAGGCTCTGACTGCAGGCATTGCCAAACTTCTGTCACTGGAAATGCTGTCATTCAGGCTGGTGGAGACTGACAGCTTCCGTGACTTGATGTCATTGGCAGTCCCACAGTACAATGTGCCCAGCCGCTTTTACTTCAGCAGGCAAGCCGTCCCTGCCCTGCACAAGCATGTGGAGGGACACATAAAACACGCGCTACTGAACGCCGTCAGTAGCAAGGTCCACCTCACCACCGATGCGTGGACCAGTCAACATGGACCGGGGCGATACCTTTCCCTCACTGCCCATTGGGTTAATGTCGTTGAGCCGGGTACAGACCGTGCGAGTGGCGCAGGACGTGTCCTGCCCACTCCAAGGATTGCAGGAATCCATTCTGTACGCATTGACTCCTCCTCTTACACCAGTTCCTCAGAATCATCGCTGCAGGAGCCGTCACAGTCCACCTCCACATGGACCCGTGATGAACGTGTACCTGTTACGACCGACATGAGCACAGCCGTGGCCAAACGTCAACAGGCAGTCTTGAAATTAATTTTTTTGGGGAATCGTAGCCACACAGCGCAGGAGCTCTGGAATGCCATCAAGCAGGAGAGCGATGTGTGGTTTGTGCCAGCGAATCTCCAGCCAGGCATGGTAGTGTGTGATAATGGCCGAAATCTGGTGGCAGCTCTGGGCCTCGGCAACCTCACTCACATCCCATGTCTGGCACATGTGCTCAATTTGGTCGTGCAGAGCTTTTTGAGGGACTATCCGGATCTTGATGCACTGCTGCACAAGGTCCGCCTAGAATGTGCTCACTTGCGGCGTTCCAGCACGGCAAAAGCGCGCATTGCGGCTCTGCAGCGCCGACACCGCCTGCCGGAACATCGCATCATATGTGACCTACCTACCAGGTGGAATTCCACGTTACATATGTTGGAGCGGTTGTGTGAGCAGCAGCAAGCTGTAATGGAGTACCAGCTGCTTCAGGCGCAAAGAAGTCGCAGTCAGCGCCGTACAGACTTCACAACCACAGAGTGGGCCACTATGAATGACGTCTGCCAGGTTTTGCGTCCCTTTGATTATTCCACGCGGATGGCGAGTGCAGATGATGCACTAGTCAGCATGACTGTCCCCCTTATCTGCCTGCTTGAAAAATCACTGCAAGCGCTAAGGGATGATGTTGTGGAAGAGGTGGAGGATGAGGATTCACCATTTCCATCATCTTCTGGACAGTCAGCGCCACGTGGTTCCTCACAAACACGTAGGCAGGGGACAGTTTGTGAGGAGGATGAGGAGGAGTCAATGGAGGAGGAAGACATCCGTCCAGAGGAGGGAGTTACCGAATTGTCCAGTACTCAGTGTGTACAGCGAGGGTGGGGTGATGATGACGAGCGGGCAGAGATGACGCCTCCAGCAGGGGACAGCGTTTCTTGGGCAGTTGGCAGTCTGCAGCACATGGTGGATTACATGCTGCAGTGCCTGAGAAACGACCGCCGCATCGCCCACATTCTCAACATGTCTGATTATTGGGTGTTCACCCTCCTCGATCCTCGCTACCGGGACAACGTAGAAAGCCTCATCACACCGTTGAACCGGGAGCGAAAAATGCGGGAGTACCAAGACACACTGGTCAATTCCATCATCTTCTCCATTCCAACTGAGAGAAGTGCTGCTAGTGCATTCCAAAGCAGCTCAGTGCGTCCAGGCAGTGGTGGAGGCTCTGCACAAAGAGGGAGCAGAAGCAGTGCCTCTGCCCAAGGCAAGACCAGTATGGCCCAACTGTGGCACAGTTTTCTGTGCCCCCCACAAAAGTCTACACCATCACAGACGGCTCCAGTCAGCAGGAGGCAACGGTTCCGTCAGATGGTGACAGACTACATGTCTTGCCCTCTTGCTGTACCCCCAGACGGCTCTTCCCCTTTCAAGTTTTGGGTCTCAAAGCTGGATACATGGCCAGAGCTAAGCCAGTATGCATTGGAGGTGCTGTCTTGCCCTGCGGCCAGTGTATTATCGGAACGTGTCTTTAGTGCTGCAGGTGGTGTACTAACTGACCGTCGCATGCGACTATCCTCCGATAACGTTGACCGGCTTACTTTCCTGAAAATGAACAAGGCCTGGATCTCGCAGGAATTTGCCACTCCTCCTCCTGATTAAATAATTAGGTCACTGTATACGTTATCCAGGTCTCCTGTTGTGTTCATCTTTCTACCACCTGAACTTAAATTCCTGGGCTCCAACACCGCCAGTTGAGGCTCAGAAGTGCCGTCTGCACAGTCAAAACTACGACCCAGTGTTATTGGGTTTCAGTAACGTCAGCTGATCCCCAGCTGTGTAGCCGGCAATGTGTCATGCGACCCCGCCACGCTGACACAACAACTGAAATGTAAGGGAATCTGTCCCCCCCCCCCCCCCCAAGGCGTTTGTTACTGAAAGAGCCACCTTGTGCAGCAGTAATGCTGCACAAGGAAAAGGTAGCTATTTTGGTTTAGCACACGCAGAACTTAACATTTATAAAATGTGTCCACTGATACCGTAAAACCGTCCCGGAGGTGGGACTTTCCTTCGTAATATGACGCAGCACAGCCGTCATTCCACCCCCCCCCCCCCCGGCTCCTCAACGTTGTTTGATTCCGTCCCGGAGCCTGCGCTGTTATGTTATCCCGTGGCCAGGCACACTTAGCGCTGCCCGTCTTCTGGCATCATTTGGTGTCAGGATGGCTGCGCCTGTGCGGCCGCGCTGGCCGAGAGCCCGCCTCGCAGTGTCTTCTGATTTAATCCCACTGGGGGCCTGGGATCCATGGACATGCGCAGTGCATATCTGAACCTCCACCTCTCACTCATCTCCCTATGGCTTCTTCAGACTGTTCGGTGTCAGCTGGTCCCTAATAGCATGCCACGGCCGTGACACTGCACAGTCTTAAGAAGCCGTAGGGAGGGGAGTGAGAGGCGAGGATATGCACTGCGCATGGCCATGGATCCCAGGCCCCCAGTGGGATTAAATCAGAAGACACTGCGAGGCGGGTTCTCGGCCAGCGCGGCCGCACAGGCGCAGCCATCCTGACACCAAATGATGTCAGAAGATGGGCAGCGCTAAGTGTGCCTGGCCAAGGGATAACATAACAGCGCAGGCTCCGGGACGGAATCAAACTACGCTGAGGAGCCGGGGCGCGGCGCCGGGAGGGTAGGAATGACGGCTGTGCTGCGTCATATTACGAAGGAAAGTCCCACCTCCGTGACGGTTTCACGGTTTCAGGGGACACATTTTATAAGTGTTTAGTTCTGTGTTTGCAAGGAGCATGATGAAAAGAGCCACCTTTTCCTTTTGCATCTTTTGTGCTGCACAAGCTGGCTCTTTCAGCTACAAACGCCTTGGGGGGGGGTTAAAGGTTCCCTTTCGACTTTCTCAGGCTTCGGCCTACATTGTGTTCCTCTGCTTTTCCACCTGTCCCTGGGCTCCAACACCGCTAGTTGCCGTCCAGAAGTGCTGTCCGCACAGTCCCAACAGTCGCTCCTCTGTTATTGGGGTTCAGTAACGTCAGCTGTTCCCCTGCTGTGTGTGTGGCAATCCCTCCTACCTCCTCCACCTCCTCCTCCTCCACCTGTCCCTGGGCTCCAACACCGCTAGTTGTTGCCTGGTAGTGCTGTACGCACAGTCCCAACAGTCCCTCCTCTGTTATTGGGGTTCAGTAACGTCAGCTGTTCCCCTGCTGTTTGTGTGGCAATCCCTCCTACCTCCTCCACCTCCTCCTCCTCCACCTGTCCCTGGGCTCCAACACCGCTAGTTGTTGCCTGGTAGTGCTGTCCGCACAGTCCCAACAGTCGCTCCTCTGTTATTGGGGTTCAGTAACGTCAGCTGTTCCCCTGCTGTGCAGCCGGCAACGTGTACTGTGATATAGAAGGGTTAATAGTTTGCCTTTAACTACCTTGCCTTTAAGTGCCTTTTGCCTTTAAGTATTAGAATTGCTAGAATCTGTTGACTCAGTAGTCTGACGGTCTCCTCTTCAAGGAGACTGTGCTTCTTATCATGTATGTTCTCAATAGTCAGTACAACATATTCTGGGTTATGGTAAATAAAGTATGACCCTGGGTGCTGGTGGGGGCTACATGAGTTACATTGAAATGCATGCTGTGTAAATGGTATAAAGCATTGCCTTGGTTTTAATATGTCAGATAAAAGTGACTTGCTCACGGGATACGTGTGAGGTGTCTTTTGTCTCCAAGCGCTTGTCCACTAAGGGCGTAAATCCACAATTAGGTCTCACTGGTGATCTGTCAGCTGACATTTGGGTCAGAATGAAAACAGCTACGACAGTTTGGCGCCCGAACGGGGACCGTGTAACCAGCCGCCTTATTCGGAATCCGTATGTGGGAGCTTCCAGAGAGATTGGATAATGCAAACAACAGCTGCAGCAAGGTGAGAACGTTATTCTTACAATCTGTTTGCACCTGCAATCTTTCTTCCGGATTTCTCCATACCTCTGGGTAGAGGCTGTAAACACGGTTCAAAGAATCCACACATCACCAGTGAGTTTTGTGTTTGTTTTGTCTGTTTATGGTTTATGTCCGTATGAGAGTTGAATAATAGACTTATAAGATGATAATTATAATCTGTATTATTTGTCAATATCCTAATTGGTTGTGTATTTGTTTAGTGTGGGTAATACAAGAGCTGGGATAGACTCTGTGCAGTGTTGTTATTTTGGTCATTTTGGATTGGCAGTACATTATATGAAGCTGTATTTTGTATAAGGCTGTGGGTTTTGTTGTTTGGCCTTAAAGTGCTTTCAGAGTGTCAGTAGACACTGCTGCAGTTTTATTCATATAGAGTTGTGTTAATTCCAAAGTGCAGAATAGACAGGCTGTGTGAGCCTTGTATGTGTGTATGTCTATGAGAACCTCTGAATGAGATAAGAGGTGGAGTGATTGAGATAAGGGATTTTCTTCTTGTGAAACTCAACTAAAAAGTGAAAGGAAAATAAAAAAAAATAAAAAATCAAACAAAACAATCCCTGAGCACGTATGAATGAATGATCACATAAGTATTATTACTTATCTAAGTGTTGTTGAGGGTCCAGGGTGAATGAGTTGTGGATATTTTTAATGTACATTTAATTTACATCTGAAATTCAGAGAAACCTGTGTTATATATGGTTTGACATTGGATAGGTTTCTATGTATGTCTATATGTGGTTTGGCCGGACGCGGTCAGAATCAGCTTTTTCAAGTTGTGCAGTGATTTGCCTGTATAGAGAAATTGTTTTTAATTCCGAGAGGATGAATGTTTTGTAAACTGCTTCTGTGTGTGTGAGGCACAAAGCTCTGATCAGCGCGAAATACCAGATGGGAGGAGGGAAGTGCACCCCTGCGCTACTTGCTTGAGATTCTCCCCTTTGCGTGTGGGCCAGAGGAAGGGGGAGCCATGTATTGCATTCTAAGTTTCTCTGTCCTTGGTTTGGTACACGCCTATTTTAGAGGAAAACTTGTAAGTGATTGAAAAGATTGGTAAAAGATTCACCTGCTTCAAGCTGAGTGATTGATATAGCAAATTGAGGATCAGCAGAGGAGGTAACCAACTGCACGGCTGATTTACTGAGTGGTAGGTAGTGAACCTGCTTGGTAAAATCCTTTAAGTCCACCGAGTGGTAGGTAGGGCACCTGCTCGGTGCCACCAAGTGGTAGGTAGTGAACCTGCTTGGTGTTGTTGAGCGGATAAGTTGAAGCCATGGGCAACTTATTCTGTGTGCAGTCAGGGCCCCCAATGGGATCCAAAACCGCTATACAGATTGTGAAAAACAGAGAAGGAAAGGAAGCAGTGAAAGATGTAAAACCAATATTGAAAAAGGCAAAAGTGCCAGTGAGTGGATGTTTTGTTGTTCAAAAAGGCACAGACAAAGGAGGAAAATAGCAAGTGAATAAATGGTGTCTGAAAGAGTGCAGCAGGATGGAAGTAAGGTGTATTATGAATGTTTTGATGCTTAAAAGTCTGACTATGACTGACACATTACTGCTACTGTTATACCTTTGTATAACCAGAGACCCAGACAAGACAGATGGACTGTGGTCAGACAATCCCAGATTGGAGAAATACTCGTATGATTTGTGCTGCAACCCGACCTAAGAGAATTGCACTGAATCCTGTCCAGACAAGATCACATGTAGTGACATAAGAAGCTGACACAGGATTGTGGTTGGTGGATAGTGGGGACATTAACTTTTGGGAGTAGGCTGACAGTAATCCTTTTGGGAAGGAGCTGTAGACCAGCATGTCTAGTCACCCCCACCTTTCATCTAGTCACCCCCACCACCAGAGAACCAACCACATCAGGTAGGGTAAAACAGATACAGGAGCATTATCCCTGGAGGCCCTCTGACTAGCTAGTTACGCTAAAAAAACAATTGGCTGATCCTGAGAACCAACCTTTCCCATTTTATAGACAAAAAGACAAAGACAATATGATGGACGTATAAGTGCACCTGGGCAGGCCTAGGTAGTTAGTGAGCACAAAAGCAGGTGACTTGCTAGGACACATACAGGTCCTTCTCAAAAAATTAGCATATAGTGTTAAATTTCATTATTTACCATAATGTAATGATTACAATTAAACTTTCATATATTATAGATTCATTATCCACCAACTGAAATTTGTCAGGTCTTTTATTGTTTTAATACTGATGATTTTGGCATACAACTCCTGATAACCCAAAAAACCTGTCTCAATAAATTAGCATATCAAGAAAAGGTTCTCTAAACGACCTATTACCCTAATCTTCTGAATCGACTAATTAACTCTAAACACATGCAAAAGATACCTGAGGCTTTTAAAAACTCCCTGCCTGGTTCATTACTCAAAACCCCCATCATGGGTAAGACTAGCGACCTGACAGATGTCAAGAAGGCCATCATTGACACCCTCAAGCAAGAGGGTAAGACCCAAAAAGAAATTTCTCAACAAATAGGCTGTTCCCAGAGTGCTGTATCAAGGCACCTCAATGGTAAGTCTGTTGGAAGGAAACAATGTGGCAGAAAACGCTGTACAACGAGAAGAGGTGACCGGACCCTGAGGAAGATTGTGGAGAAGGACCGATTCCAGACCTTGGGGAACCTGAGGAAGCAGTGGACTGAGTCTGGTGTGGAAACATCCAGAGCCACCGTGCACAGGCGTGTGCAGGAAATGGGCTACAGGTGCCGCATTCCCCAGGTAAAGCCACTTTTGAACCATAAACAGCGGCACTGGACTGTTGCTAAGTGGTCCCAAGTACTTTTTTCTGATGAAAGCAAATTTTGCATGTCATTCGGAAATCAAGGTGCCAGAGTCTGGAGGAAGACTGGGGAGAAGGAAATGCCAAAATGCCTGAAGTCCAGTGTCAAGTACCCACAGTCAGTGATGGTGAGGGGTGCCATGTCAGCTGCTGGTGTTGGTCCACTGTGTTTCATCAAGGGCAGGGTCAATGCAGCTAGCTATCAGGAGATTTTGGAGCACTTCATGCTTCCATCGGCTGAAATGCTTTATGGAGATGAAGATTTCATTTTTCAGCACGACCTGGCACCTGCTCACAGTGCCAAAACCACTGGTAAATGGTTTACTGACCATGGTATTACTGTGCTCAATTGGCCTGCCAACTCTCCTGACCTGAACCCCATAGAGAATCTGTGGGATATTGTGAAGAGAAAGTTGAGAGACGCCAGACCCAACACTCTGGATGAGCTTAAGGCCGCTATTGAAGCATCCTGGGCCTCCATAACATCTCAGCAGTGTCACAGGCTGATTGCCTCCATGCCACGCCGCATTGAAGCAGTCATTTCTGCCAAAGGATTCCCGACACAAGTA
Source organism: Ranitomeya variabilis (assembly GCF_051348905.1). Lineage (NCBI taxonomy): Eukaryota > Metazoa > Chordata > Amphibia > Anura > Dendrobatidae > Ranitomeya > Ranitomeya variabilis. The sequence goes on along the minus strand of NC_135238.1, from coordinate 105,312,085 downwards.
TTGAGTGCATAACTGAACATTATTATTTGATTGTTTTTTGGTTTGTTATTAAAAAACACTTTTATTTGATTGGACAGGTGAAATATGCTAATTTATTGAGACAGGTTTTTTGGGTTATCAGGAGTTGTATGCCAAAATCATCAGTATTAAAACAATAAAAGACCTGACAAATTTCAGTTGGTGGATAATGAATCTATAATATATGAAAGTTTAATTGTAATCATTACATTATGGTAAATAATGAAATTTAACACTATATGCTAATTTTTTGAGAAGGACCTGTAATTAAGACACATACAGATGTGACAAAAGAAGAGAGTGTAGAGATGTACTTTAGACGGTTACAGCTTAAATGGGAAGACATGGGGTACAGTCCAGTAAACCCACTTGATGTTAAAATATCGGTAAATACATTCATTGACGGTCTGACCAAAAGCTTACAAGACACAGTACAGACAGCCAGACCTGAATGGAGGAATGTAGATCCAAAAGATCTCCTGAAAGTTGCTAAAGGAGTTGAACAAACTAGGACAATAAGACGACGTGTCATGTATGCGGGAGTACAAGGAAAACAGTAGAGACGCAGTGAGGGACCTAAGGACTTAGAAACAGTAAAGTGCTGGAATTGTGGAGAAAATGGACACTCAGACCAATCTTCCACCTTCTTCACCTCCAGGAGGGAAAGAGACAGAACTCTTGATTGACACTGGAGCAGCCGGAACTGTGGCACAGAGACTTGATAATGCCAGGCATGATTACTGACGAGACTGTGGAATGCGTGAGTGTAGAAGGACAAGCGACTGAAGTCCTATGACTAAACAAATAAGACTAGAATCACGAGACCGTGCTTAGAAGAGCTGCTTACAAACTTATTGTCAGTGACAATACCCCTATGGATTTGCCTTGAGCAGAGTTGAGTGCTGGCTAGGCCACCATACAGTACTCTCCTGAGGGTATTACAGTCACAAGTCCCCTGTCATATAAACACTTGGTGCAGAAGGACGCCAGGGTATTCCACATGCACATTATACCACAGGTAAATCATGCCCTATTATAGTTACACTTAATTTCATTCATTTACCAGTTTAGTAGTTTCCTTACACAAGATGGTATAGTTACCGTGTATTTCTAGGTTGTCTTCATATGATATATAGTTTTTTAGCCATTCATTATATTGGCTCAAACCATAATCACTGTTTATTTGTCTTTTCCACTTCCTATACCTCATCGCAAGCAACTGGTATTGATATTTGGTAGTTTTCAAATCCCTTCTTTTTATATTTGGAACTGTTAGTTATGGATTTACATAGGGCTTCTACCTTCTTAAAATAAGCTTGTGCTTTGCTGTGGCCTATGGCATTGTGCTCTCCCATTTTACGACTCAGTATCTTCCGTAAATATATATATTTTCATATATATAATTTTCTTTTGGTAACATTTTGTGAATCAAATTTAGTTTTCTTAAGAGGTACTCTACCCAATCAAATACGGGTATAAATAGTATTTGGACATTAGTGTTTGATTTATGTAAATACTTGTGTAAATTTGCAGAAATGGTGTATATGGCATGAGTAGTGAAAGTAATACCTGACACCAGAATGTCTGAGGACAGGGAAAAGAGTCAGGTGCCAGACACCGTTTGGGCAAGGGGAAAATCTGATGTGGGTCGATTGCCCATTCCCCTTGTTTTGATTAAATTAAAAGAAGGAACCACTCCTCTTTGGTTAAAGCAACACCCCTTTGTATCCCATTAAGAAGAGAAAGGACCCAAGGGTTCCCCTGACACAGAATAGTTCAGGACTTACAGGCCATTAATGATGTTGCAGTGAGTGTCATCTCAATTGTCCCTAATACACACACCGTACGGTCACAAAATGTTTCACAGTCATTAATTTGGCAAATGCATTCTTTTCTGTACCGCTGCACCCTGACTGACGGCATCTTTTCTCTTTTACTTGCGAAGGTAAACAATACTGTTGGACGGTCCTCCCAAAAGGGGGAAAGAACTCCCCAACCATCTATTCAACAGCGATGGCAGGGATTCTTGAGCAGTGGCAACCACCTCATCCACAGACTGTACTATTGCAGTACGTGGATGACCTCTTGCTCTGCTGCCCGGACCAGACGTCCTGCTACAGCTATAGGTTCCTTGCTGTGTTTTTGGCAGAGAAGGGTTGCAAGGTCTCACAGGACAAATTACAGTTTTGTAAACAAAAAGTGACATTTTTAGGACATTGTATTGCTGAAGGTACAAGACACCTGACTGAAGACAGAAAACAGGCAATACAAAATCTCCCTTTACCCAGGTCACACCAGCATCTAAGTATTTTCCTAGGTTTGGTGACCTACTGTAGGCCTTGGATAAGGTCTGCTTCACAAATGATGCAACCACTCTATGACAGGTTGTCATCAAACCCCTACAATCTCACTCAAGAAGCAATTGATTCTCTGAAGCTGCTCATTGTGTCAGCCCCGGCCTTAGGCATTCCAAACTATGATCAGCCATTTTTCTTATTTTGAACAGAGCAGGGAGGACATGCTACAGCAGTACTGACACAGCAATGTGGAGAGGAACAGAGACCAATAGCTTACTACTCAGCACAATTACACCCAGTGATTAGAGGGTCTCCTATGCGTGTCCGTGTTGTAGAGCTGCTGTATTACTGCTAGGCATGTGAGCTCACACTGACTTTTTCTTTTGACAATTTGTTCCCCACATGACATTAATGCCATACTTGTACAAGTTAAACCAAAACACCTGTCTATGGATAGACAGATCAGACTCGAATGTGTTCTAATACTAATTCCTGAATACGTCACCCTCAAAAGACATAGTGTTCTGAATCCAGCCACTCATCTGCCTGTGGATTCAGAAAAGGGGGAATTGGTGACAGCATTAGAAAAAAAAACAAACAAAAAAAAACACTGTACACTGGTACGTTGACGTGACGCACAAACATGACTGCATAGGAACTGATGAGTCAGGAGACAGTATGTTTTACATATGTTCATGAAAAACCTGTTCCTAATGCATATTTTGAAGTTTTATTTTTGTAGATGGCTCCAGATAACACCAGGATGGGCGATTCTACACTGGACATGAAGTAGTATCCTCACATGAGGTAATCCGAGTTGAACCACTCCCTCCTCACATGTCGGTGCAGGAGGCAGAGTTGAAGGCACTCACTGAGGCGTGTAGAGCTGCTGCAGGTAAAGTCGCTAATATTTACACAAGATTCGAATTGTGCATGGGGAATATCCCATGATTATTGCCCTGTCTGGAGAAGCAGAACGTTTCTTACATCAGCCGGTAAGCCCATTAAAAATGCAGAGCTGATGAAACAATTAGTGGAGGCATTGACGTTACCAGTCCAGGTTGGCATCGTCAAAGTAACAGCACACACGGACGGTGACTCTGTGGAGGTAGAGGGCAACAGAAGGGCGGACGAGGCTGCTAAAGTAGCAGCAAGGCGGCCTAGGGAGCAGTGGACGGTGGCGGAGAGTCAGCGTATTCCAGCCACACTGAGCCTAGATGTCCTGAAATCCCTCCAGCTGCCCAAACAGAGAAGGAACACGGGGGAGAATGGGAGCTGAGCTGAACTCAAAAAGAGTTTTGGGAGAATAAGGATAAATTGTATATACCAAAGTCCCTGTTCCTAATTATGGCGCAGGCAACACCTGGCCCCACTCACACCTCAAAATGTCACATGTGTCCATGGTAGATGCCTTCTGGATCGCTCCTGGTTTCAGTTACGCAGCAGCAAAGCTCGTACGGTCATGCCTCATCTGTGCACAGCACAACCCTGGTAAAACAGTAAAAAAAGTCCCTAAGAAAGCGACACCCAGGCCTCTCTACCCGTTTCAGAGACTGCAGACGGGCTACATACAGCTACCCAAGGTAGGAGTGTGTGAAAAATGTCCTAGTATGTGTAGATCTCTTCTCTGGTTGGCTGGAAGCCTATTCGGTAAAATGTGCAAATGCTAAAGTGACTGCAGATGAACTGATGAAAGAACTGATCTGCAGGTATGGTGTCCAGAGACCATAGAAAGCAATAGGGGTACACACTTCACGGGAGAAATAATGAGGGAAGTCATGCAGGCCCTGGGAGTACAGCAAGCATATCATGCACCATATAGACAACAAAGTAGTGGGAAAATGGAAAGACCAAGTGGGACACTTAAACTGGAAATTCAGAAGCCATGGCAGACACAGGAAAGAGCGGGGTAGAGTGCTTGTATCTTGCACTCTTTCTAGTCAGACACACTCCAAATAGAAAGACAGACTTGTCTCTTTTTGAAGTCCTGTTTAGTAGTTTGCCAAAGACTGGTCTGCACTTCCCACAGGTGCTACAAATGCAACACGGTGCTATAACAGCCCATGTCCAGGCCTTGAAGAAAATACTTATTGTGGTGCATAAACATGTGTTTTCATCCATTCCAGATCTTAATGCCAGTGCGGATGCACATCTGCTGAATCCAGGTGATTGGGTGGTCATACACAGACACGCGAGAAGGAGCCTATATCCACGGTTTTGATGGCCCGTTGTAAAGTCCAGTTGACCACATTCACTTGGGGGAACGCCCACCTGGATCCATGCCAGTCATTACAAAAAGATCTTTTCACTAGCAGAAAGACTGTTGTTCTAATCACCTTGCTGGTAGTGGTAGGATGTCTGCACCTTACAGAGACACTGGATAAACTTTTAAATGTTGACAAGGACAGCAACTTACTCAACATCATGCTTTTCTTATAAAAGACGCGGAAGGACAAACCTGCTGGACTGTTAGATCTGTATACACAGCCCAGTATTTGTAAGGGCTATGCTGTACTTAGCCTTTACCTCTGGAGCCAAGGAAGGTATTAACACCACACAGCATATCCAATGAGTCTTGGACTCAGGTTTTCTAGGTTCCTTAAGGCTCTTAATGAGACTAATACAATATAGAGACTCCTTTTTAAATCCAGCCGATTGGCTTAGCGGCCTAGCAGGATGGATTATTTTTGGTATTTTTCAGACTTGTATGCAAATCTTGTTGCTTTGCTTATTGTTTTATGTAGCCGTAAAAGCGCTAATATATGTATTACCTAAGGCTGAACCTTCTGTAGTATATCATAGGCCCCGTATGGCCACTGCTGATGGGAAGTTGAGTGTCCACACTGAGGGTGGATGGGCGAAGCAGGTAGGAAGTCCCCTTGTGGGTACTAGACCCATGAGACAGTAGCTCCTTTGTGGACATCAGCTGACCCCATAGTAGAAGTTATACCATTTACAAAAGGGGGAAATTGATATAGAAGGGTTAATAGTTTGCCTTTAACTACCTTGCCTTTAAGTGCCTTTTGCCTTTAAGTATTAGAATTGCTAGAATCTGTTGACTCAGTAGTCTGACGGTCTCCTCTTCAAGGAGACTGTGCTTCTTATCATGTATGTTCTCAATAGTCAGTACAACATATTCTGGGTTATGGTAAATAAAGTATGACCCTGGGTGCTGGTGGGGGCTACATGAGTTACATTGAAATGCATGCTGTGTAAATGGTATAAAGCATTGCCTTGGTTTTAATATGTCAGATAAAAGTGACTTGCTCACGGGATACGTGTGAGGTGTCTTTTGTCTCCAAGCGCTTGTCCACTAAGGGCGTAAATCCACAATTAGGTCTCACTGGTGATCTGTCAGCTGACATTTGGGTCAGAATGAAAACAGCTACGACAACTGCGACCGCCACGCAGGCACAACAAGTTAAATTTAAGGGAACCTGTCCCCCCCACCCCCAGGCGTTTGTTACTGAAGGAGCCACCTTGTGCAGCAGTAATGATGCAAAGGGAAAAAGTGCCTCTTTTCGTGGTGCTCCTTGCACATGCTGATCCTAACACTTATGAAAAGTGTCCCCTCCTACCGTGATACCGTCCGGTTGGTGGAACTTTCCTTTGTGATGTGACGCAGCACAGCCGTCATTCTTACCCCCTTGGCGCCGTGCGCCGCCTCCTCAGCGTTGTTTGAATCAGTCCCGGAGCCTGCGCTCTTAGGTTAGCCCTTGGCCATGCACACATTTTGCGCTGCCCGTCTTCTGACATCATTTGGTGTCAGGCTGGCTGCGCCTGTGCGGCCGCGCTGGCCGAGAGCCCGCCTCGTACTGTCTTCTGATTTAATCCCACTGGGGGCCTGAGATCCATGGACATGCGCAGTGCATATCTGAACCTCCACCTCTCACTCATCTCCCTACGGCTTCTTCAAACTGTGCCGTGTCAGCTGGTCCCTAATAGCATGCCACGGCCGTGACACCGCACAGTCAGAAGAAGCCGTAGGGAGATGAGTGAGAGGTGGAGGTTCAGATATGCACTGCGCATGTCCATGGATCTCAGGCCCCCAGTGGGATTAAATCAGAAGACAGTACGAGGCGGGCTCTCGGCCAGCGCGGCCGCACAGGCGCAGCCAGCCTGACACCAAATGATGTCAGAAGACGGGCAGCGCAAAATGTGTGCATGGCCAAGGGCTAACCTAAGAGCGCAGGCTCCGGGACTGATTCAAACAACGCTGAGGAGGCGGCGCACGGCGCCAAGGGGGTAAGAATGACGGCTGTGCTGCGTCACATCACAAAGGAAAGTTCCACCTACCGGACGGTATCACGGTAGGAGGGGACACTTTTTATAAGTGTTAGGTTCAGCATGTGCAAGGACCATAATTAAAAGAGCTAAGTTTACCTTTTCCAGCATTAGTGCTGTACACGATGGCTCTATCAGCTACAAACGCCTGGGGGGGGGGGTTAAAGTTTCCCTTTCAACTTGCTCCAGTGCAGGCTTCGGCCTACACTCTGCTCCCTCTCCTCCTCCTGCTGACCCTGGGCTCTAACACCGCCAGTTGGGGCCCAGATGTGATAGCTGCACAGAGCCAAACACCAGCCAATGTGTCAGTGGGGTTCAGCACCGCCAGCTGTTCCCCTGCTGTGTAGCCGGCAACGTGTCCTGCAACTGCCACGCAGACACAAGAACTGAAATTGAAGGAAACCTGTCCCCCCTCCCCCAGGCGTTTTTACGTTTTACAGCCACCTTGTACGACAGTAATGCTGCATGTGTGCAAGGTGGCTCAGAAATTTAATCTCCTTGCCCATGTTGAATTGAACACGTCTAAAAATGAGTCCTCTGCGACCATTAAAACGTCCCTCAGGTGTGATTTTCCTTTGTATTGACACGCAACAAGCTCCTTGGTAGTGCTGCCCGTCTTCTGATATCATTGTTTGGCTGCCTGCGCCTCTGCGGCCGCCTTGCCCCACACAACGCCCCTCGGTGTCTTATTTATTTGGACTGCGAGGGTGTGATTGATGGGCATGAACGGTGCATTTCTACGCCTGTCCCTCATCTCCTTCCGCCTTCCTCAGACTGTGCGGCTTCATGGCCGCGGCATGCGATAAGGGATCAGCTGACGCCACATAGTCTGAAGCAGGTGTAAGAACCCAAGCGAGAGGCGAACATATGTACTGCGCCAGGCCATGAATCCCAGCCCCGCAGTGTTTTAACTATGTCAAGACACTGCGGGGCTGGGATTCAAGGGCATCGCGAACCGCACCTGCCGACATCAAATGATGTCAGAGGACGGGCAGCACTAACAGCGCAAGGCCAAGGGATAACACGACAGCGCAGACTCCTGTGCAACAAATAACGATGCTCAGGAGGCCGCGCAAAGCACCAAGGTGGCATTTTTGCCAGCTGTACTGCGTCTCTTTACGAAGGGAACTCACGCCTCAAAATCAGTTTGACTGTGTAAGGGCCTAAATGTTATACGTGTTTCATTCAGCGTGTGCAAGGAGCAAAATTAAAAGAGCAACCTTTGACTTGTGCAGCACTACTGCTGCATAAGCTGTGGCTCTTCTACTTTGAAACCCCTGAGGGGGGGTTAAAGGTTGCCTTTGAAATTGGTTCAAGTATGCTTCGGCCTATACTCTGCTCCCCCTGCAGAGCCCGGGCTCCAACACTGCCAGTTTGGGCCCGGTACTGCTAGCTGCACAGAGCCAAACACCAGCCAATGTGTCAGTGGGGTTCAGCACCGCCAGCTGTTCCCCTGCTGTGCAGCCGGCAACGTGTCCTGCAACTGCCACGCAGGCACAACAGACCCAAAGCTGCCGCCAGTGCAGGCTTCGGCCTACACTTTGCTCCATCTCCTCCTCCTGCTGACCCCGGGCTCTAACACCGCCAGTTGGGGCCCGGTACTGCTAGCTGCACAGAGAAAAACACCAGCCAATGTGTCAGTGGGGTTCAGCACCGCCAGCTGTTCCCCTGCTGTGCAGCCGGCAACGTGTCCTGCAACTGCCACGCAGGCACAACAGACCCAAAGCTGCCGCCAGTGCAGGCTTCGGCCTACACTCTGCTCCATCTCCTCCTCCTGCTGACCCCGGGCTCTAACACCGCCAGTTGGGGCCCGGTACTGCTAGCTGCACAGAGAAAAACACCAGCCAATGTGTCAGTGGGGTTCAGCACCGCCAGCTGTTCCCCTGCTGTGCAGCCGGCATCGTGTCCTGCAAAAGCCACGCAGACACTTGCTCTTGTACCTTCTGCTCCCCATCCTGGTTCCAGTACCGTCAGCTGGTTCCGGGCAGAGCCTTTGGCTTAGGTGCCTCCCTCTGGGTATCCGAGTTCCACCAACGTCAGGTGGTCCTTGGTAGTGCTTTCAGGCACGGGTACCTCCTGCTTAGTAACCGGGTTCCAGTAACGTCAGCTGGTCTTCGGTAGTTCCATTGGCTCTTGGACCTTCGGCTACCCATCCGGGTTCCAGCACCGTCAGCTGGTTCTCGGCAGTGTCTTTTGCTCTTGTACCTTCTGCTCCCCATCCTGGTTCCAGTACCGTCAGCTGGTTCCGGGCAGAGCCTTTGGCTTAGGTGCCTCCCTCTGGGTATCCGAGTTCCACCAACGTCAGGTGGTCCTTGGTAGTGCTTTCAGGCACGGGTACCTCCTGCTTAGTAACCGGGTTCCAGTAACGTCAGCTGGTCTTCGGTAGTTCCATTGGCTCTTGGACCTTCGGCTACCCATCCGGGTTCCAGCACCGTCAGCTGGTTCTCGGCAGTGTCTTTTGCTCTTGTACCTTCTGCTCCCCATCCTGGTTCCAGTACCGTCAGCTGGTTCCGGGCAGAGCCTTTGGCTTAGGTGCCTCCCTCTGGGTATCCGAGTTCCACCAACGTCAGGTGGTCCTTGGTAGTGCTTTCAGGCACGGGTACCTCCTGCTTAGTAACCGGGTTCCAGTAACGTCAGCTGGTCCTCGGTAGTTCCATTGGCTCTTGGACCTTCGGGTAGCCATCCGAGTTCCAGTTCCATCAGCTGGTTCTCGGCATTTTCTCAGCCTTCTTGTACCTTCTGCTACATTTCCAAGTTCAAGAGACTAAACACAATGACCCGGAAGACCACCCCTAAGATGACGACGACACCAGAGACGACAACCACCGTGATGACGACGACCCTGGAGACGATGACCCTGAAGACCACCCCGATGACGACGACCCCGGAGACGACGACCCTGAAGACCACCCCGATTACGACGACCCCGGAGACGACGACGACCTGGAAGACCGAGAAGCAGAAGAACAAGAGGCTGCAGAACAAAGAGCAGAAGAACATTAAGCATAACACTAAATATCAGAGCAAAAAATATTATCTAAATTATAAGCAGAAGAAGACTAAGCAGTGTATGGGGGTGAGTCCGTTCCTCCTCGTGGTGCCCCTGGAAAAAGCCTGATACTGCAGGCCAAACTGAACGCGGACAAATGTAACTCTTTTGTGACAGGCAGAACGGAAGGTGTAATCTTCAAACTTTTATAGATAACAACTACGGGAATGCCTGTCACAAATAAGAGTATGATGAAGAAGTAGAATATGATGAAGATAATAGTAAAATAAAAAGAATATGAACAATGTAACCAAAAAAATAATAGGTAGAAGATGAAGAAGAAGATGAATAAGGTGAAGAAGTTGATGTCAAAGAAGCTGATGATGAGGATAATGAAGAAGAAAGTGTGGGAGAAGTAAAAAAGAAGGTGAAGGGCGTGGAAGTAGTGAAACATCAATATCTGACAAAATAAAAAAAAAATTAACATAGTCAAAATCTTTCTACCGCCGAACGTCATAAAAAATAACAAAATCCTGCTATTCTATTACATTGGACTAAACCTCTGTGCCTTTAATGTCTCCGCCACGTCCCCCAATACATCCTACATTATTCTTAGTTGTTTTCCTTCATGTAGAATGAACCTACAAGTTTATAAAGGGTTTATTTTAATTCCGATATTTTCGTCCCATTGACTTGCATTGGGATCGGGTATCGGTATCGGATTAGATCCGATATTTTGACGGTATCGGCCGATACTTTCCGATACCGATACTTTCCGATATTGGAAAGTATCGCTCAACACTACTGATAACCCAACAAACCTGTCTCAATAAATTAGCATATTTCACCCGACCAATCAAATAAAAGTGTTTTTTAATACCAAACAAAAAAACCATCAAATAATAATGTTCAGTTATGCACTCAATACTTGGTCGGGAATCCTTTGGCAGAAATGACTGCTTCAATGCGGCGTGGCATGGAGGCAATCAGCCTGTGACACTGCTGAGATGTTATGGAGGCCCAGGATGCTTCAATAGCGGCCTTAAGCTCATCCAGAGTGTTGGGTCTTGCGTCTCTCAACTTTCTCTTCACAATATCCCACAGATTCTCTATGGGGTTCAGGTCAGGAGAGTTGGCAGGCCAATTGAGCACAGTAATACCATGGTCAGTAAACCATTTACCAGTGGTTTTGGCACTGTGAGCAGGTGCCAGGTCGTGCTGAAAAATGAAATCTTCATCTCCATAAAGCATTTCAGCCGATGGAAGCATGAAGTGCTCCAAAATCTCCTGATAGCTAGCTGCATTGACCCTGCCCTTGATGAAACACAGTGGACCAACACCAGCAGCTGACATGGCACCCCACACCATCACTGACTGTGGGTACTTGACACTGGACTTCAGGCATTTTGGCATTTCCTTCTTCCCCAGTCTTCCTCCAGACTCTGGCACCTTGATTTCCGAAGGACATGCAAAATTTGCTTTCATCAGAAAAAAGTACTTGGGACCACTTAGCAACAGTCCAGTGCTGCTTCTCTGTAGCCCATTTCCTGCACACGCCTGTGCACGGTGGCTCTGGATGTTTCCACACCAGACTCAGTCCACTGCTTCCTCAGGTTCCCCAAGGTCTGGAATCGGTCCTTCTCCACAATCTTCCTCAGGGTCCGGTCACCTCTTCTCGTTGTACAGCGTTTTCTGCCACATTGTTTCCTTCCAACAGACTTACCATTGAGGTGCCTTGATACAGCACTCTGGGAACAGCCTATTTGTTGAGAAATTTCTTTCTGGGTCTTACCCTCTTGCTTGAGGGTGTCAATGATGGCCTTCTTGACATCTGTCAGGTCGCTAGTCTTACCCATGATGGGGGTTTTGAGTAATGAACCAGGCAGGGAGTTTTTAAAAGCCTCAGGTATCTTTTGCATGTGTTTAGAGTTAATTAACTGATTCAGAAGATTAGGGTAATAGGTCATTTAGAGAACCTTTTCTTGATATGCTAATTTATTGAGACAGGTTTTTTGGGTTATCAGGAGTTGTATGCCAAAATCATCAGTATTAAAACAATAAAAGACCTGACAAATTTCAGTTGGTGGATAATGAATCTATAATATATGAAAGTTTAATTGTAATCATTACATTATGGTAAATAATGAAATTTAACACTATATGCTAATTTTTTGAGAAGAACCTGTATACTCACATTCCGGCTCCTTACCCGCTCCTCGCGACGCTCCGGCCCATGCACTGCGGTCTCGCGAGATGATGATCTAACGGTCTTGCGAGACCGCTACGTGATCATCTCGCGAGACCGCAATGCATTCTTTGGACCGGAGCGTCGCGAGGAGCATCGCTAAACTCCCAGCCTGGATCCGGGGGCCGCCGGAAGGCGAGTATATAACTATTTTTTTTAACAGGAATATGGTGCCCACATTGCTATATACTGCGCGGGCTGCGCCACACACTGCGCCGGCTGCGCCACACACTACATGGCTGTGCTATATGCTACGTGCCAGAATGCCATGGCTTCACCAATTGATCGCGGCTGGCCGGGCGTGACCTATCAGCGACAGGCACATTTCGGCAGCGAATTGGCGTGGAATTTTAACCACGCTTCGCTAATTGGTCGCGCCCGGCCAGCCGAATCCTGTGTATAAATTGCATTATTCTGAAAATTTCATAAATAAACTACATACATATTCTAAAATACCCAATGCGTTCGAATCGGGCCACCATCTAGTATCTATCTATCTATCTATCTATATCTCTATCTATCTATCCACATATACACATTTTATATACAGGGTGATCCAAAAATAGGTGGACAGTATGTGTAATAGGGTTATGAAGGGGGAGATTTATCAAACATGGTTTTTGGGGTTCAAGGTTCTCACCACACATCTAGACAAGTTCCTTGAGGGGGAGGGGGGGGTCTAATTTCCAAAATTGAGTCACTTGTGGGGGGTTTCTACTGTTTAGGTACATCAGGGGCTTTGCAAACGCAACATGACGCCCGCAGACCATTCCATCTAAGCCTGCAATCCAAAACGTCACTACTTCTCCGGGCTCCGATTTGTGCCCAGTGGTTTACCCCCACATATGGGGTATCAGTGTACTCAGGACAAATTGGACAACAAGTTTTGTGGTCCACTTTCTCTTTTTACCCTTGGGAAAATAAAAAAAATTGTTGCTAAAAGATCATTTGTGTGACTAAAGTTAAATGTTCATTTTTTTCTTCCATGTTGCTTCTGCTGATGTGAAACACCTGAAGGGTTAATAAACTTCTTGAATGTGGTTTTGAGCACCTTGAGGGGTGCAGTTTTTAGAATGGTTTCACTTTTGGGTATTTTCAACCATATAGAGCCCTCAAACTGACTTCAAATGTGAGGTGGTCCCTAAAAAAAAATGGTTTTGTAAATTTTGTTGTAAAAATGAGAAATCGCTGGTCAAATTTTAACTCTTATAACTTCCTAGCAATAAAAAAAAAAATGTGTTTCCAAAATTGTGCTGATGTAAAGTAGACATGTGGGAAATGTTATTTATTAACTATTTTGTGTCACATAACTCTCTGGTTTAACAGAATAAAAATTCAAAATTTAAAAATTGCAAAATTTACCAAATTTTAGCCAAATTTCCATTTTTTTCACAAATAAACACAAAAATTATCGACCTAAATTTACCACTAACATGAAGCCCAATATGTCATGAAAAAACAGTCTCAGAACTGCTAGGATCCGTTGAAGTGTTCCTGAGTTATTACCTCATAAATGGATACTGGTCAGAAATGCAAAAAATGACCAGGTCATTAAGGTCAAAATAGGCTGGGTTATGAAGGGGTTAACTGAGTGCCGAGGTTCAGCTGACACCTGGCAATGAAAACGAGCGCACAGCATGTGCGTGCAAAATCGCCTGGATGTACTGAGTCCAAGGTTGGTAGGGGGTTAATATCTGAGGGAGGATGAACCATGACAATCTCAACATTCAGATCATATACTGGCAAAGCATACTGCGCAGGTGCGAAACGCGATATTTATGAGCAAGAAAGAAGTGTTGTACAGCAATGTGGATGACGCAGAGGGCATCAACAACGTCAATTAAAGTAGGAGGACAGTGTACAGCAGCCGGGAGGGGGCAGCGGTTGCGGGGGGTTGAGGGATGGAGAACCCGAAAACAACACCCATTGGAAAGGACCGAGAAGATAACCATACAGCGAGGAATTAATTAAAAATATTTTACGGGGGTGTACAGGGGAAGTCAAGAGGTTATATAAAGGATTTAAGGAACGCAGCGCAGATGCTTAATAAGGTGATATTTTTAGCTGCTGTGTTACAAAACTGGTGACAGGTTCGCTTTAATTCATAAGCCAAAGACAGGATCGAAACGTTGCCACAGAAGTCAGAATAAATGTGATTTCTTGTTTTCACCAACTTATGAGGCGTTGTTTCTTTGGCTTATGGATATTGCACATTTTTCCAATTAGGACTCCTTGGATATTACGTGCCCTTTATTTATGGGTAAAGTTGACCCGATATTCCCATGAGGTGCTGTGTACCAACATTGAATTGATATTTAGGTTCGCTTTAATTGTCTGACTAATCGCCCTCAATTCAGTGATTATAGAAATTACAAGCATTTGCAGAAAATACAATATAATACATTTCAAACTAAGGACAAAAGTTACAATGACAAATACTCCACATTACCATTACAATCAACTATTCCAACAAACCTGTTCAGCGGACTGAGGAATATCATTTAATAAAGCAACAGGAGCATGATATCCTGGTTTCTTCTGTGTAAATGATGCTGTAGGATCATCATCATCCTGCCAGATAAACAGATATGAAAACGGTTTTTGTTTCACATGTTTATTAAGTACTTAAAGGAGACATACCAGTTCTGAGACACAAAGCAAGAAGCGAAAGTAGTAAAATAGAAGAAATTATAAAAGACTTCTCTTAAACATGTCATTAGTAAAGGAGTTTATTTTTCTCATTACTACAGGACTGTAGCTTTTAACCCACGGTGAGCTCAACATCTGATGATGTCTGGATGTACCAACTATGGAAGAGGGTTGGAGGTGGGGGGTGAAATTGATGAATCTATACAGCATCTGAATGGCAAATAGAGCCTCATGCTTCTATCTGTAGGATTTAGGGTGGACTCATCAATTTGCCTGTTTTGTCAGGTCTCTTGTCCATCGAATGTAACATCGTGTTTCACTTCATAGCCGTCTGCCAATGAGGAAGACAAATCAGGTGAACACTTTCATCATTTCAACCAGGTCTCTGAACTCTACTTGCAATTGACTATTGCCATTTATCATTCATGTAATAAGATGCTCTGTGTATTCTGCAGACCAGCTAAAAGAAGAGTTTTACAAAGGTAAGTTCACACTACACTTTTTTTATGCAGCAAAACCTGATCTCTTTGGCGGGAAAAAAAGGTGCAGCAAAAAGTTTTTCTTTCTTGCAGCGGTTTTGGCATGCTAGATTTGACTCCAGTGCATGCTGATAAAGTTTAGTATTGAAAAAAGTCCTATTCCAAAGAATGAGGTTTTGGCACATAAAACACTACCTGCGTTTTTGCACCACCCATTCAAATCAATGGTTTGAACTGCTGGAAAAACCCTGAAAGTAGTGACATGCTCTATGTCCAAAAAAACATGCAAAGCACAAAATACTGATTTCAGAAATCTCATGCGCACACAATTTTTTTTGTAATCTCATAGGCTTAGCTGGTACTGTAAAGAGCAGCTTAAAAATGAGCATAAAGAAACGCATCAAACATAACAAAACGTCCAGTGTGAACTTAGCCTTAATCAGCTATGAAGAGGACAAAGCTAGTGGTAAAGGACTAATCAGTCTTTTGGTACATACTGCACAAAAAAAGCAGCCAAACTACTCAGAGAAGACTATATATCACTACATTGAGCAAGGACAGAGACTCCTGTGTTGCATACAGTACAAACCAAAAGTTTGGACACTTTCTTATTTAAAGATTTTTCTGTATTTTCATGACTATGAAAATTGTACATTCACACTGAAGGCATCAAAACTATGAATTAACACATGTGGAATTATATACTTAACATTAAAGTGTGAAGTAACTGAAATTATGTGTTATATTCTAGGTTCTTCAAAGTAGCCACCTTTTGCTTTGATGACTGCTTTGCACACTCTTGGCATTCTCTTGATGAGCTTCAAGAGGTAGTCACCGGGAATGGTTTTCACTGCACAGGTCTGCCCTGTCAGGTTTATTAAGTTGGATTTCTTGCTTTATAAATGGTGTTGGACCATCAGTTGTGTTGTGCAGAAGTCTGGTAGATACACAGCTGATAGCCCTACTGAATAGACTGTTAGAATTTATATTATGGCAAGAAAAAAGCAGCTAAGTAAAGAAAAACGAGTGTCCATCATTATTTTAAGAAATTAAGGTCAGTCAGTCTGAAAAATTGGGAAAACTTTGAAAGTGTCCCCAAGTGCAGTGGCAAAAACCATCAAGCGCTACAAAGAAACTAGCTCACGTGAGGACCGCCTTAAAAAAGGAAGACCAAGAGTCACCTCTGCTTCTGAAGAGAAGTTTATCCGAGTCACCAGCGTCAGAAATCACAGGTGAACAGCAGCTCAGATTAGAGACCAGGTCAATGCAACACAGAGTTCTAGCAGCAGACACATCTCTACAACAACTGTTAAGAGGAGACTTGCGCAGCAGGCCTTCATGGTAAAATAGCTGCTAGGAAACCACTTCCAAGGACAGGCAACAAGCAGAAGAGACTTGTTTGGGCTAAAGAACTCAAGGAATGGACATTAGACCAGTGGAAATCTGTGATTTGGTCTGATGAGTCCAAATTTGAGATCTTTTGTTCCAACCACCGTGTCTTTGTGCGACGCAGAAAAAGTGAATTGATGGACTCTACATGCCTGGTTCCCACCGTGAAGCATGGAGGAGGAGGTGTGATGATGTGGGGGTGCTTTGCTGGTGACACTGTTGGGGATTTATTCAAAACTGAAGGCATACTGAACCAGAATGGCTACCACAGCATCTTGCAGTGGCATGCTATTCCATCCAGTTTGCGTTTAGTTGGACCATCATTTATTTTTCAACAGGACAATGACCCCAAACACACCTCCAGGCTGTGTAAGGGCTATTTGACCAAGAAGGAGAGTGATGGGGTGCTACTCCAGATGTCCTGACCTCCGCAGTCACCAGACCTGAACCCAATCGAGATGATTTGGGGTGAGCTGGACCGCAGAGTGAAGGAAAAAGGGCCAACAAGTGCTAAGCATCTCTGGGAACTCCTTCAAGATTGCTGGAAGACCACTCCCGGTGACTACCTCTTGAAGCTCATCAAGAGAATGCCAAGAGTGTGCAAAGCAGTCATCAAAGCAAAAGGTGGCTACTTTGAAATTGTCTTATATTCTAGGTTCTTCAGTTGTTCCACACTATTTTGTTAAGTGTATAATTCCACATGTATTAATTCAAAGTTTTGATGCCTTCAGTGTGAATGTACAATTTTCATAGCCATGAAAATACAGAAAAATCTTTAAATGAGAAGGTATGTCCAAACTTTTGGTCTGTACTGTACTATAACTATAACTATAACTATAACTATAACTATAACTATAACTATAACTATAACTATAACTATAACTATAACTATAACTATAACTATAACTATATATATATATATATATATATATATATATATATATATATATATATATATATATATATATATACATATACATACACATACATATATACATATATATACACACACATACTTTTCATTTATTTATTGCGTCCGGGATTGGCATCTGCATCGTCGCAGCTGCAGCCACAAAATTCTGCACAGTCACACGTTATGTTGTGAGGCGAAATTTTAACCCCGCACGTTCCAATTCACCAAACAATTTTGCCCCTATCTACATAATGGGGAAAAAGTATCAGGAAAAAAGTGTTGGAGGCAAATTGACAGCTGCCAGATGTGAACAATTAAAGAATGAGAGCAATGGCACCAAATAGTATATACCATACAGTTGCTAAGATGGGGCCCCGACATGCGATACTCACCACACACAGGGATATGAACACACACAAAAATGCGCCACATACTACCACGTGCTTGAACACATATACCACCCTCAGCACACATTTCACCACACATACACCAACCTCGCCACATAAGTCGAAACACAAAAGTCGTCACTCAAAACTCGCCATGCGCAAAATTCGCCACATGTAAAACTCACCTCATGGAAAACTCGCCACACGCAAAACTTGCACACGTGGAAAAATTGCCACATGCACAAAAGTTGCAAAACATGCAAAAGTTGCCTCACACAAAACTTGAACCTACTCAAAACGCACCACACAACTCGCCACGCGCAAAACTCGCCATGCGCAAAACTTGCTGCACACAACTTGCTATACTAATTTGTCACATGCAACTCGACTCACAATAAGTTGCTACACGCATGTCGCCACACAAAACATCTCACAAAAGTCGCTACATGCATTACGCCACACGCAACTCAATACACACAACTTGACACATGAAACTCGCCCTAAAACACACACAAGTCTGGTATTATCCTTCAAAAATAAAAATCTGATTAATAAGCAAACTACAAGAGCAACAAATGTACCATAAAGGAAATACGGCAGCTGTCAGTCACATGACCTGTCTATTATGTGTATGTGTGTATGTATTATTATGTGTGAGCTAATATATACTGCCAGGGGGGAGGGCTTCCTGTTTGCTGGGGATTTATCAGGTTGCCAATTTAGCTTACAATTACTGAGGTAAAAATACTGACCAAATAACGTGTGAACGAGGTCTAATACAGGAGGAGTTGACACAGGTATATACAATATACAGGAGGAGATGACATACAGCATGCATATATTATTTACAGGGGAGATGATATACAGGTATATACTAAATACAGGGGAGATGATATACAGGTATATACTAAATACAGGGAAGATGACATACAGGTATATACAGGAGATGACATACAGGTGTATAATATATATGGGAGATGACAAACATGTATATAACAAGGGGAAAATGAGAGGTGTGAGGTGAAAATGAGAGGTGCAAGGTGAAAACATTTCGGCGGATGAGGGGGAGCGACGACTGTCACGTACTCACCTGCTCCTGGCGCGGTCCCTGCAGGTCCCATGGTCTCCGACGCCCACAGCTCTTCCTCTGTTCAGCGGTCACGTGGTACCGCTCATTACAGTAATGAATATGGACTCCACTCCCATAGGGGTGGAGCAGCATATTCCTTAGTGTAATGAGCGGTACCAGTGACCGCTGAACAGAGGAAGAAGCTCCCGGAGACCGCTTGTCCGGGAGAAGCTGCCAGGGACCGCACCGGGAGAAGGTGAGTATTTTATATTCACCTTTCCCCGTTCCACCGCCGCTCAGTCTTCCGCATCCTCTGCAGTGACTGTTCAGGTCAGAGGGCGCAATGACATATTTGTGTGCGCGCCGCCCTCTGCGTGAGCAGTCACTGCGGAGGACGCTGAGGAGCAACGGGCAGCAACGAGAGGTGAGTATGTCTTTTTTATTGCAGCAGCATTACATGTGGCACATTTTTATATGGAGCATCTTAAGGGGCCATAATGAACTATATGGAGCATTATATGTTAACACAACCTACTGATGTCTCAATCAATTTAACTTTTATTGGTATCTTATTTTTGAAATTTACCAGTAACTGCTGCATTTCCTACCCTAGGCTTATACGCGAGTCAATAAGTTTTCCCAGTTTTTTGTGGCAAAATTAGGAGACTCGGCTTATACTCAGGTCGGCTTATACTCGAGTATATACAGTAGTCTAACAGAAACTGGTAGTTTGAACATGTTGGCTTATGGGAAAATTGATACCAATGGCTGCCGGCTGGGAAAAAGTAACCAACAGATACAGTGGGGCAAAAAAGTATTTAGTCAGTCACCAATAGTGCAAGTTCCACCACTTAAAAAGATGAGAGGCGTCTGTAATTTACATCATAGGTAGACCTCAACTATGGGAGACAAACTGAGAAAAAAAAATCCAGAAAATCACATTTTCTGTTTTTTTATCATTTTATTTGCATATTATGGTGGAAAATAAGTATTTGGTCAGAAACAAAATTTCATCTCAATACTTTGTAATATATCCTTTGTTGGCAATGACAGAGGTCAAACGTTTTCTGTAAGTCTTCACAAGGTTGCCACACACTGTTGTTGGTATGTTGGCCCATTCCTCCATGCAGATCTCCTCTAGAGCAGTGATGTTTTTGGCTTTTCGCTTGGCAACACGGACTTTCAACTCCCTCCAAAGGTTTTCTATAGGGTTGAGATCTGGAGACTGGCTAGGCCACTCCAGGACCTTGAAATGCTTCTTACGAAGCCACTCCTTCGTTGCCCTAGCGGTGTGCTTTGGATCATTGTCATGTTGAAAGACCCAGCCACGTTTCATCTTCAATGACCTTGCTGATGGAAGGAGGTTTGCACTCAAAATCTCACGATACATGGCCCCATTCATTCTTTCATGTACCCGGATCAGTCGTCCTGGCCCCTTTGCAGAGAAACAGCCCAAAAGCATGATGTTTCCACCACCATGCTTTACAGTAGGTATGGTGTTGGATGGATGCAACTCAGTATTCTTTTTCCTCCAAACACGACAAGTTGTGTTTCTACCAAACAGTTCCAGTTTGGTTTCATCAGACCATAGGACATTCTCCCAAAACTCCTCTGGATCATCCAAATGCTCTCTAGCAAACTTCAGACGGGCCCGGACATGTACTGGCTTAAGCAGTGGGACACGTCTGGCACTGCAGGATCTGAGTCCATGGTTGCGTAGTGTGTTACTTATGGTAGGCCTTGTTACATTGGTCCCAGCTCTCTGCAGTTCATTCACTAGGTCCCCCCGCGTGGTTCTGGGATTTTTGCTCACCGTTCTTGTGATCATTCTGACCCCACGGGGTGGGATTTTGCGTGGAGCCCCAGATCGAGGGAGATTATCAGTGGTCTTGTATGTCTTCCATTTTCTAATTATTGCTCCCACTGTTGATTTCTTCACTCCAAGCTGGTTGGCTATTGCAGATTCAGTCTTCCCAGCCTGGTGCAGGGCTACAATTTTGTTTCTGGTGTCCTTTGACAGCTCTTTGGTCTTCACCATAGTGGAGTTTGGAGTCAGACTGTTTGAGGGTGTGCACAGGTGTCTTTTTATACTGATAACAAGTTTAAACAGGTGCCATTACTACAGGTAATGAGTGGAGGAAAGAGGAGACTCTTAAAGAAGAAGTTACAGGTCTGTGAGAGCCAGAAATCTTGATTGTTTGTTTCTGACCAAATACTTTTTTTCCACCAGAATATGCAAATAAAATGATAAAAAAAAACAGACAATGTGATTTTCTGGATTTTTGTTTCTCAGTTTGTCTCCCATAGTTGAGGTCTACCTATGATGTAAATTACAGACGCCTCTCATCTTTTTAAGTGGTGGAACTTGCACTATTGCTGACTGACTAAATACTTTTTTGCCCCACTGTATATCTAAAACAGACCACAATGCAAAAAGAGCTCAGTGCAACAAAACAGATGTTGAAATTATTAAGACACCAATGTTTTTCACACCATAGATTTAATATACCGTATAAACACTCAAGTATAAGCCGAGATTTTCAGACCATTTTTTTAGGCTGACAATGCCCTCCTCAGCTTATACTCGAGTCATTGTCCCAGGGGTGGGGTCGGCGGAGCGGTGGCTGTGACATACTCACCTGCTCCTGGCGCGTCTCTGCATCTCCGATGGTCTTCTCCGGGCGCTGATAGCTTCTTCCAGCGTTATCTTTTGGGGCCATAATCAGGATTTGTGTGGCATTGTATAGGGCAAATATCTCTATGGAGCATCTTATGGGGCCATAATCAGAATTTGTGCAGCATTATATGGGGCATATTTTAATATGGAGCATCTTATGGGGCCCATCAAACTTTATGGAGCATTATATGGGGCGTATTTTGTATGGAGTATCTTATGGGGCCCATCATGAACTGTATGGAGCAATATATGGGGCTCTTGAGTCAATATGGATATTCAAAAACACAACCTCAGTATTCAATTAATTTTACTTTTATTAGTATCTATTTTTATTTTTGAAATTTACCAGTAGCTGCTGCATTTTCTACCCTAGGCTTATACTCGAGTCAGTAAGTTTTCCCAGTTTTTTGTGGCAAAATTAGGGGGGTCGGCTTATACTCGAGTATATACACGGTATATATATATATTTATTAATATATTATACACTCACCGGCCACTTTATTAGGTACACCATGCTAGTAACGGGTTGGACCCCCTTTTGCCTTCAGAACTGCCTCAATTCTTCGTGGCATAGATTCAACAAGGTGCTGGAAGCATTCCTCAGAGATTTTGGTCCATATTGACATGATGGCATCACACAGTTGCCGCAAATTTGTCGGCTGCACATCCCAAAGATGCTCCATACAAGGCAGGATGGATCCATGCTTTCATGTTGTTTACGCCAAATTCTGACCCTACCATCCGAATGTCGCAGCAGAAATCGAGACTCATCAGACCAAGCAACGTTTTTCCAATCTTCTACTGTCCAATTTCGATGAGCTTGTACAAATTGTAGCCTCAGTTTCCTGTTCTTAGCTGAAAGGAGTGGTACCCGGTGTGGTCTTCTGCTGCTGTAGCCCATCTGCCTCAAAGTTCGACGCACTGTGCGTTCAGAGATGCTCTTAGGCCTACCTTGGTTGTAACGGGTGTCGATTTGAGTCACTGTTGCCTTTCTATCAGCTCGAACCAGTCTGCCCATTCTCCTCTGACCTCTGGCATCAACAAGGCATTTCCGCCCACAGAACTGCCACTCACTGGATTTTTTTTCTTTTTCGGACCATTCTCTGTAAACCCTAGAGATGGTTGTGCGTGAAAATCCCAGTAGATCAGCAGTTTCTGAAATACTCAGACCAGCCCTTCTGGCACCAACAACCATGCCACGTTCAAAGGCACTCAAATCACCTTTCTTCCCCATACTAAAGCTCGGTTTGAACTGCAGGAGATTGTCTTGACCATGTCTACATGCCTAAATGCACTGAGTTGCCGCCATGTGATTGGCTGATTAGAAATTAAGTGTTAACAAGAAGTTGGACAGGTGTACCTAATAAAGTGGCCGGTGAGTGTATATACACATATATATTTTTATTATATACAGTGCCTAAAAGTAGTATTCAAAACCCCGGCAGATTTAGCAGGTTTAATAAGATGCAAATAAGTTAGAGCCTTCAAACTTCAAACAAGAGCAGGATTTATTAACAGATGCATAAATCTTACAAACCAAAAAGTTTTGTTGCTCAGTTAAATTTTTATAAATTTTAAACATAAAAGTGTGGGTCAATTATTATTCAACCCCTAGGTTTAATATTTTGTGGAATAACCTTTGTTTGCAATTACAGCTAATAATCGTCTTTTATAAGACCTGATCAGGCCGGCACAGGTCTCTGGAGTTATCTTGGCCCACTCCTCCATGCAGATCTTCTCCAAGTTATCTAGGTTCTTTGGGTGTCTCATGTGGACTTTATTCTTGAGCTCCTTCCACAAGTTTTCAATTGGGTTAAGGTCAGGAGACTGACTAGGCCACTGCAACACCTTGATTTTTTGCCTCTTGAACCAGGCCTTGGTTTTCTTGGCTGTGTGCTTTGGGTCGTTGTCTTGTTGGAAGATGAAATGACGACCCATCTTAAGATCCTTGATGGAGGAGCGGAGGTTCTTGGCCAAACTCTCCAGGTAGGCCGTGCTATCCATCTTCCCATGGATGCGGACCAGATGGCCAGGTCCCTTGGCTGAGAAACAGCCCCACAGCATGATGCTGCCAGCACCATGCTTGACTTTAGGGATGGTATTCTTGGGGTCGTATGCAGTGCCATCCAGTCTCCAAACGTCACGTGTGTGGTTGGCACCAAAGATCTCGATCTTGGTCTCATCAGACCAGAGAACCTTGAACCAGTCAGTCTCAGAGTCCTCCAAGTGATCATGAGCAAACTGTAGACGAGCCTTGACATGACGCTTTGAAAGTAAAGGTACCTTACGGGCTCGTCTGGAACGGAGACCATTGCGGTGGAGTATGTTACTTATGGTATTGACTGAAACCAATGTCCCCACTGCCATGAGATCTTCCCGGAGCTCCTTCCTTGTTGTCCTTGGGTTAGCCTTGACTCTTCGGACAAGCCTGGCCTCGGCACGGGAGGAAACTTTCAAAGGCTGTCCAGGCCGTGGAAGGCTAACAGTAGTTCCATAAGCCTTCCACTTCCGGATGATGCTCCCAACAGTGGAGACAGGTAGGCCCAACACCTTGGAAAGGGTTTTGTACCCCTTGCCAGCCTTGTGACCCTCCACGATCTTGTCTCTGATGGCCTTGGAATGCTCCTTTGCCTTTCCCATGTTGACCATGTACGAGTGCTGTTCACAAGTTTGGGGAGGGTCTTAAATAGTCAGAAAAGGTTGGAAAAAGAGATAATTAATCCAAACATGTGAAGCTCATTGTTCTTTGTGCCTGAACTACTTCTTAATACTTTAGGGGAACCAAACAGAATTCTGGTGGGTTGAGGGGTTGAATAATAAATGACCCCCTGAAACAACTTTTCACAATTTAAAAAAAAAAATAAACAAAGAAATAACATTCTTTTTTGCTGCAGTGCATTTCACACTTCCAGGCTGATCTACAGTCCAAATGTCACAATGCCAAGTTAATTCCAAATGTGTAAACCTGCTAAATCTGGTGTGTGCGTGTGTGTGTGTGTGTGTGTGTGTGTGTGTGTGTGTGTGTGTGTGTGTGTGTGTGTGTGTGTGTGTGTGTGTGTGTGTGTGTATGTCTTTATTTTTTTTTTAATTATGAAAAAAAAAAAATATGAAAGTGTAAATCACCCACCTTTTGCCCCATTCAAAATAGAACAATCGCCTGATCTATCAATAAAAAAAAAGGATTAACTCGATCGCTAAACGGCGTAGCGATAAAAAAAGTAAAAAAAAGCCAGAATTACATTTTTTCGGTAGCCGCGACATTGCATTAAAATGCAATATCGGGCGATCAAAAGAAAGTATCTGCACCAAAATGGTATAATTAAAAACGTTAGCTCGGCACACAAAAATTAAGCCCTCACCCAACCCGAGATCACGAAAAATTGTGACACTACGGGTATCAGAAAATTGCTTTTTTATTTTTTTTAGCGAAGGTTGGAATTTTTTTTTCACATCATAGATAAAAAAGAACTTAGACATGTTTGGCATCTATGAACTCGTAATGACCTGGAGAATCAGGGTGAGTGTCCACGGTAAGTAAACGCTGCGTGATTGACGCTGCAGCGTCAAACACGCAGCGTCCAGATGTTCCAGCATAGTGGAGGGGATTTTGTGAAATCCCGTGTCCACTATGCGTAGAAACCCGCACGCGGCGGCCCTGCGACTCCGGACATGCTGCGCGTCTTTTCAGATCGCAGCATGTCCGTGCTACCTGCGGCGATGCTGCGTCGCCGCAGGTAATATCACAGGGCCCTATGGCGAGGGGTGCGATGATCCCGGATGTGTACAGTACACATCCGGCATGATCGCGTCCCAGAAAGGGGGTGGGGCTTAGCGCCGAGCGGCTTCGTCGCTGCGGCGATACCGCCGGCCATCCTGAGCGTGGACACGCAGCCTCAGAATGGCAGGTCAGTTTTAGAATTTAGTGAACCCAGCAAAAAAAGCCTAACAAAAAAACAAGTGTGGGATTGCACTTTTGCAATTTCACCGAACTAGGAATTTTTTGCCCGTTTTCTAGTACACGACATGGTAAAACCAATGGTGTTGTTCAGAAGTACAACTTGTCTCGCAAAATATAAGCCCTCATGGCCACATTGACGGAAAAGTAAAAAAAAAAAAAAAAAAAGAGTTATGGCTTTGGGAAGGAGGAGAGCGAAAAACGAAAACGCAAAACCGAAAAAAAAGCTTTGGGGGTTAAGGGGTTAGGGAAACACTGCATTCAAGAACTCTGTTAGCTCCATATTTTAATAGCTGTGTAAGATACAAGATATACCATTTTGCAAACGGGGTGTGCAGCATGGAAACACATGCTAGATATATTTGTGTAAAAAGCAGTGTAAAATGGATCCATGTGTATCAATAGAAACTACAAACTTAAGCCCTCTCGATCTTTTTCTCAGTGTATTATGGCTGTCTTTATATAGTGAGACTCAAATGAACCCTTTATCAAGGATTAAGTCAACAGCAGAATCCAAATCCAGCCCAGGCTTCACTTTGCCATTCAGATGCTGTATAAAATTTAGCCTCATCCCCTCAGACTTGCAAGGCTCCCAAAGAAAAGAATCTTGTTATATTTTGCGGCTCCACTTAAATAGGTGTTCTTTGTAATTCTGTGGAAAAACTGGACTTGCTAATGACAATTTTAAGAAAATTAATTTTAAATCTATTGTCGATATTTGGGCTATTTTCATAACAGACAGTGAAAATTAAAGTGGTTACTCGCTATTAGGATGACCCTTTTTTAAAATTCCTCCATTTAAAATGAGAAGCATTCACCTTCGCCACCAATGCCTACATGGATCTGCCACTGCTCATATGACATTGCTATTTCTCCCTGAGGAAGCCACCTGGTTTGCGGCGATATGCGTGGGATCCTATCCCGCACCTGTTCTTCTCCCCCTCTGCTCATGCTGGCTCCGTCTCCAATATCTGGACTCTTGGTATCTGGGTATATATATCCTTAGATTCTGGCATGCTTTATTTCTGCTGTCTCCATCTGCTTTCCTACAGTTCATTGTGCATTGCATTTTCCTTGCAAGGATGTTATTTAACACCTTTTTTCACCCATACAATACTGTGACATCGGTTTAGGCATATATATTTTCCATCTGCACATTGTGTCTGGATATATGCATACCGAGACCTGTATGGTTCATTACTTAAGAGCCACTCTTTGTATTTTGCAGTAGTAGTTTTCATCGCCGCAGCTGAATGATTTACATCTGTTAGCCAGCGTAAGTACATGTGGGGGTTGCCTGGTTGCTAGGGAATCCCCACAGGTAATCAAGCTGGCTAACAGATGTAAATCATTCAGCTGCGGCGATGAAAACTAAATCTCCGAGTACTTACAAATACTCGGAGGACACCCGAGCGTGCTCGGGAAATCTCGAGTACCGAGTATACTCGCTCATCACTAATAATAATGTCATGTGAGCAGTGGAAGATCCATGTAGGCATTGGTGGCGAAGGTGAATGCCTCTCAAAATCTCGAGTACCGAGTATACTCACTCATCACTAATTATTATGTCATGTAAGTGCTTGAGCCTATCAGCAGCTTGCAATTGGGATACAGCACCACATGGCATAATAATGTCACGTGAATGCTGAGAGGCACACCTCAGACAGACATAGCTGGAGGCAGGGGAGGAGAGTAACTTATTTTAAATGGGGGAATGCAGCATTTAATAAGGGGATGTCCAAATAGTCACAACCCCTTTAAGGACCTTACATATTAAAGTGTTTACACTAATTCTATTACTAAAGGTTTGTTTTTTAATCATCTAAAAGAATAATGTACAAATTTAAACTTACATCTTCTTGTTCATTTGCAGCAATAGAAGTCACATAACCAGTAAATCTACTGTCACTTCCACCGTAAATTTCTTGATCAAAATATCCAGTTGAATCAAGCCCGACTCCTTGCGTGTCATCTAGGTTTGCCTTCTTTCCTTGAATTTCACGTATCTGTGCTTCAATGTCTGTAAATAAAATAAAAACATTAAATGTTGCCGGTGAGTTAACAAACATGGCAGACAATTGTTTTGTTGGCCATCGACAAAGTTGCAGTAGCGATGAAACATGTTAGGGGAGGTTTCAATCTTTCTATTTTAACCTTAACCCCCGGAGCTTTTTTCGTTTTTGCGTTTTTGTTTTTCGCTCCCCTTCTTCCCAGACCCATAACTTTTTTTTATTTTTCTGCAAATACGGCCATGAGAGGGCTTATTTTTTGCGGGACGAGTTGTACTTTTGAATTACACCATTGGTTTTACCATATCGTGTTCTAGAAAACGAGGGGAAAAAAATCCAATTGCGTTGAAATTGCAAAAAAAAAAGTGCAATCCCATACTTGTTTTTTGTATGGCTTTTTTACTTAGGTTCATTAATTGCTAAAACTGACATGCCATTATGATTCTCCAGGTCATTACGAGTTCATAGATAAAAAAAAAAAAGAACCTAGACATGTTTTGTGTTTAAGTGGTGAAACTAAATTCAAACTGTTAAAAAAAAAAATGCACCATTTTCCAATACCCGTAGGGTCTCCATTTTTTGTGATCTCGGGTTGGGTAATGGCTTGTTTTTTTGCGCGCCAAGATGACATTTTGATTACACCATTTTGGTGCGGATACAATCTTTTGATCGCTCGTTATTGCATTTTAATGCAATGACGCAGCGACCAAAAAAACATAACATTTTGGTGTTTTGACTTTATCGCTACGCCATTTAGTGATCAGGTTAATTTTTTTTCTATTGATAGATCGGGTGATTCCAAATATGTGTATGTTTGATTTTATTTTTAAATGGAGCGAGGAGGGGGGGGGGGGGTGATTAGAATTTTTTTTTTTTATATATATATATATATATATATATATATATATATATATATATATATATATATATATATATATATATATATATATATATATATATATATATATATATATATATATATACATACACATATATATATACATACATATATATTTTTTTACTTTTGGCATGCTTCAATAGTCTCCATAGGAGACTAGAATCTGCCACAAACCCATCAGCTCTGCTAGACGTGATGAGCACAGCAAGCCGGCACTGACAACCATAGAGAACTCCAGGAGCCCTCATGCCAACACACCAGTTAACCGCGATTACGTGATGGGGTCACCGATGTGCGCATTTCTGGCGAGACTGTCTGAAGCGCTTGTTAAATGCCAGTGTCAATAGTTTGACAACGGCATTTCACTGGTTAATAGATGTGGGTGGATCACGATTCCACCTGCGGCTATTGCGGGCACATGTCAGCTGTTCAAAACAGCTGTACAACATGCATAGGAATAAGGCTAGGTTCACATTGCGTTAGGGCAATCCGTTTAGCGCTAGCGCTTGCGGATTGCGCTAACGCAATGTTTTTGTAGGGGCCGCATTTAGGGGTCGCGCTAACATCCCCGCTCTCGCAGATCCCCGATCTGCGAGAGCGGGGAACGGACCTCGGGCGCGCCGCGGATGCTGCAAGCAGCGTCCGAGGCGCGCTACAAAAGAACGGCACATCGCTAGCGCGAGCCGAAAAAGGCACGCGCTAGTGATGCGCTACAGGCGAAATTTACATTGCTGTCAATGGGTGCGCTAACGGACCCGTTGCACGGCGTTAATTGCGACATTTTCGCCGTGCAACGCTGTCCGTAAGGCTACGTTCACACTAGCGTTGTGCGCCGCTGCGTCGGCGACGCAACGCACAACGCACGCAAAAACGCTGCGTTTTGCGACGCATGCGTCGGTTTTTGCCGAAAATCGGACGCAAGAAAAATGCAACTTGTTGCGTTTTCTTGGTCCGACGCTTGCGGCAAAAAAGACGCATGTGTGGCACAACGCAACAAAAAAAAACGCATGCGTCCCCCATGTTAAGTATAGGGGGCGCATGACGCATGCGTCGCCGCTGCGTCGCCGACGCAAACCCGACGCACATTAGCTTAACGCTAATGTGAACGTAGCCTTAGCGATCACCCACTAACGCAATGTGAACCTAGCCTAAGGAAAAAAATTGCACATTGCCTTTTCTAAGGAATATGATTATTTATTAATAGTGTGTCATAATATAAGACTGACTAGATGGAAAAACATCGGCCTAAAGTGCATTGACTAAACCCATTGCACTGTAACAATCAGAATAGTTCATACAATGTATCAACAATGGAAAATCCTCATATTAGATACCGTGGCAAAACTTAAAGGGAACCAAAATCGAAGGTGAGCTAAGCCCACCAGCATCAGGGGCTTATCTACAGCATTCTTCTCCAAAACGGCGCATTGTGACGTGCGTCAAACGACGCTAGTGTGAAAACAGCCTAACTTACGGTTGCATGCCTCCAGAAACATGGGTTGGGCATAACATACTGGTGACTGCAACTTACTGGTCACTAGAGCGTACTGCTTACTACAATGGCAGTTTGCAATTTTCATTCAGCAACATTCATTGCTGCTTGTTTCTGGAAAATACCCATGAGTCAAAATCATCACTACACCTGTAGATATATTCCCTAAGTGGTATAGTATCCCAAATGAAGTCACTTGAGGGGAGAATTCAGCTCTTCTAGCAATTAGGGGCTCTGTATATGGAGTCCGCTGTTCTAGGAAAATCTGCACTCCAGGAGGCAAATAGCGATCCATTCCTCCTGAGAATCTCTGTATGATTAAGTAGTATTGTACGGCCACATATGGGGCATTGCCATGTTCAGTAGAAATTGTGCGACAAATTTTGGTGCCATTTTTACCCACTTGTGTGAAAATATAGAATCTTTGACCTACACAAAATTTTGGTGGTAAAAATGTATTTCTATTGTCTTAACTGCCCAATGGTATAAAATTCTGTGACACACCCATGGTGTCAATATGATCACAACACCCCTAGATAAATTCATCGAGAGGTGAAGTTCGTAAAATGGAGTCACTTATGGGGGGGGGGGGGGGGGGATTCAACTGTTCTGGCACCTCACGGGCTCTCCCAGTGTGTCATGGCATCTGCAAACCGTAACAGTAAAATCTGGCGGTCCATGCCTTCTGAGCTTCTGAGCACCTGAAAAAGAATATTTCTTAGTTACATGTAGGGTATGGGCACACAGGAAAATGTGGACCTCAGTTTGTTGTTAAAAAAAAAAAAAAATCCTATTAAGCCCTTAGAAAAATGAAAAACTTGGGGCTAAAATCATTTTAGTGGTAAAAACGTAATTTAGGCTACGTGCACACGATGTGGAATGGGGTGCAGAATTTTCTGCACAAAATCCGCATCTCCTGGCAGAAACCGCAGGTGCAGATTTGCCGCGGATTTTCTGCAGTTTTTATGCGGAATTGATGTGGATTTTTGTGCGGATTTTCTGCGTTTTTTCTATAATGGAAGGGTGCAGAAACGCTGCAGATCCACACAAAAGTAGTGACATGCACTTCTTTTAAATCCGCAAGCGCTTCCGCGCAGATTTTTCCGCACAGCCTTTTTTTTTTTTTTTCACATTTAGTTACATTGTACTGTAAATCACAGTGTGGATCTGCAGCGTTTCTGCGTGGAAAAATCAACTGCGGATCCACACTAAATCAGCATCGTGTGCACATAGCCTTAATCTTTCTTCACCGCTCAGTGGCATAAACATCTGAGGTGTGGTGCACATATCACTGCACCCCTAGATGAATTCATTGGGGAGTGTAGTTTGTAAAATTAGTTCATATACAGGGAGTTTCTGTTCTGGCACCTCAGGGGATCTGCCAATGTGACATGGCACCCTCAAACCATTCCAGTAAAATCTGAACTCCAATATGACGCCTCTTCCCGTCTGAGCTTTGCACTGTGCTTCAAAAGTAGTATTCCACAACAAATGGGGTATCAGCATACTCCAGAGAAATTGCACCACAAATTTTATGGTGCAATTTCTCCTGTTACCCTTACAAAAATGCAAAATAGGGGGTGAAAATAACGTTTTTGTGGAAAAAATATGATTTTGTTCATTTTTACGGTTCTAAGTTATTAACTTCTTTGAAGCACCTGGGGGTTCAAAGTGCTCACCACACATCTAGATAAGTTCATTGCGGAGGTCTAGTTTCCAAAATCACTTGTGGGGGGGGGGGGGGGGGGGGTTTCCACTGTTTAGGCACATCAGGGTCTCTCCAAATGCAACATGGCATCCGATATCAATTCCAGCCAATTATGCGTTGAAAAAGGTCAAACGACGCTCCTTCCCTTCTGAGCTCTGCCGTGAACCCAGACAGTGGTTTACCCCACATATGGAGAATCAGCGTACTAAGGACAAATTTAAAAACAACTCTTGGGGTCCAATTTCTCCTGTTACCCTTGGGAAAATAAAACAAATTAGAATTTTAGTACATTTTTAGCAAAAAAAAAAAAAAAGTTAAATGTTCATTTTTTCTTAACATTCCAAAATTCCTGTGAAGCACCCGAAGGGTTAATAAACTTCTTGAAGGTGCAACTTGAGGGGTGCAGTTTTTAGAATGGCGTCACTTTTGAGTATCATATCGACCCCTCAAAGTGACTTCAAATGTGATGTGGTCACCAAAAAAAGAAAAAAAAATTGTGATGTAAGAATGAGAAATCGGTGGTCAGCTTTTAACCCTTATAAATTTACTAACAAAACAAAATTTAGTTCCAAAACTGTGCTGATGTAAAGCAGACGAAGCAAATGTTACTACTGTTGTGACAAATCTGTGATTTAATCCCTTCATGACTGGAGTTTTTTTCGTTTTGCTCTCTTCTTCCCAGAGCCATAACTTTTTTTTTCTTCTGTCAATATGGCCATGTGAGGGCTTGTTTTTTTGCAGGACTAGTTGTACTCTTGAACACCATTGGTTTTAACATATCGTGTACTGGAAAACTGTAAAAAAAAAAAAATTCCAAATGCAGTGAAATTGAAAACAAAATACAAAAAAAAAAAAGCAATCACACAGTTTTTTGTTTTGCTTTTTTACTAGGTTCACGAAAACTGACCTGCCAATATGATTCTCCAGGTCATTACAAGTTCATAGACACCAAACATGTATAGGTTTTTTATTTTTACTATTGCAGTTTAATGCAATGTCGCGGTGACCAAAAAACGTAATTCTGGCGTTTTGACCTTTTTTCTCGCTACACCACTAAGCGATCGGGTTAATCTTTTTACTGATAGATCGTGCTATTCTGAATGCAGCAATACCAAATATGTATAAAAGTAAAACTTTTTTTTTGGCATGCTTCAATAGTCTCCCTGGGAGACTAGAAGCTGCCATAACCTGTTCGGCTCTGCTACATTCTGGTGATGATCAGATCGCCTGTATGTAGCAGAATTATTCACTTGCTATGAGTGCCGACCACCAAGCAGCGCTCATAGCAAGCCTCAAGCAGTGCTCATAGCAAGCCGGCATTGACAACCATAGATGTCTGCAGGAGACCTCTGGTTGTCATGCTAACCCAACGGTGACCCGCGATCACATGACTGGGGTCAGCGACGGGCGGATTTCTGGCGGGATTGCCGGAAGCGCACATTAAATGCTGCTGTCCGCGTTTGACAGCGGCATTTAACGGGTTAATAACCGCAGGTAGATCGCGATCCCACCCACGGCTGTTCCGGGCATATGTCAGTTGTTCAAAACAGCTGACATGTGCCGGGAAAGATGCAGGCTCTCCGCTGGAGCGGTGCGTGTCCAACATTGGTAAGAAAATGAAAATTCAAAGTTGGAAAATTGCAACATTTTCTAAATTTGACAAAATTCCGTTTTGTTTTGTTTGTTTTTTTCACAAAGTCATATCAAAGAAATTTTACCACTATCATGAAGTACAATGTGTCATGAGAAAATCTCAATCATTTGGATCCATTAAAGCTTTCCAGAGTTATTGCCTCAAAGGGACAGTGGTCAGAATTGTAAGGCTATGTGCACACGTTCAGGATTTCTTGCAGAAATTTCCTGAGCAAAACAGGACATTTTCTGCAATAAATCCACATGTGATTTTACCACGTTTTAGGTGGTTTTTTTGGGGATTTTTCCGGAGGTTCCCAATGCAATAATATAGTGGGAAAAACGCAAAATTAACCCCTTCACCCCCAAGGGTGGTTTGCACGTTAATGACCGGGCCAATTTTTACAATTCTGACCACTGTCACTTTATGAGGTTATAACTCTGGAACGCTTCAACGGATCTTGGCGATTCTGACAAAGTTTTCTCGTGACATATTGTACTTCATGATAGTGGTAAAATTTCTTCGATATAACTTGCGTTTATTTGTGAAAAAAATGAATATTTGGCGAAAATTTTTAAAATTTCGCAATTTTCCAACTTTGAATTTGTATGCCCTTAAATCACAGACATATGTCACGCAAAATACTTAATAAGTAACATTTCCCACATGTCTACTTTACATCAGCACAATTTTGGAGCCAAAATTTTTTTTTGTGACGGAGTTATAAGGGTTAAAAGTTGACCAGCAATTTCTCATTTTTACAACACCATTTTTTTTTTTAGGGACCACATCTCATTTGAAGTCATTTTGAGGGGTCTATATGATAGAAAATACCCAAGTGTGACACCATTCTAAAAACTGCACCCCTCAAGGTGCTCAAAACCACATTCAAGAAGTTTATTAACCCTTCAGGTGTTTCACAGGAATTTTTGGAATGTTTAAATAAAAATGAACATTTAACTTTTTTTCACACAAAATTTATTTCAGCTCCAATTTGTTTTATTTTACCAAGGGTAACAGGAGAAAATAGACCCCAAAATTTGTTGTACAATTTGTCCTGAGTACGCTGATACCCCATATGTGGGGGTAAACCACTGTTTGGGTGCATGGCAGAGCTCGGAAGGAAAGGAGCGCCATTTGACTTTTCAATGCAAAATTGACTGGAATTCAGATGGGACGCCATGTTGCATTTGGAGAGCCCCTGATGTGCCTAAACATTGAAACCCCCCACAAGTGACACCATTTTGGAAAGTAGACCCCCTAAGGAACTTATCTAGATGTGTGGTGATCACTTTGACCCAACAAGTGCTTCACAGAAGTTTATAATGCAGAGCCGTAAAAATAAAAAATCATATTTTTTCACAAAAATGATCTTTTCGCCCCCAATTTTTTATTTTCCCAAGGGTAAGAGAAGAAATTGGACCCCAAAAATTGTTGTGCAATTTGTCCGGAGTACGCTGATACCCCATATGTGGGTGTAAACCATTGTTTGGGCGCAGGGCAGAGCTTGGAAGGGAAGGAGCGCCATTTGACTTTTCAATGCAAAATTGACTGGAATTGAGATGGGACGCCATGTTGCATTTGGAGAGCCCCTGATGTGCCTAAACATTGCAACCCCCCACAAGTGACACCATTTTGGAAAGTAGACCCCTTAAGGAACTTATCTACATGTGAGTTGAGCACTTTGACCCAACAAGTGCTTCACAGAAGTTTATAATGCAGAGCCGTAAAAATAAAAAATCATATTTTTTCACAAAAACGATCTTTTCACCCCCATTTTTTTATTTCCCCAAGGGTAAGAGAAGAAATTAGACCACAAAAGTTGTTGTGCAATTTGTCCTGAGTACGACAATACCCCATATGTGGGGGTAAACCACTGTTTGGGCGCATAGCAGAGCTCGGAAGGGAAGGAGCGCTATTTTACTTTTCAATGCAAAATTGACTGGAATTAAGATGGGATGCCATGTTGCGTTTGGAGAGCCCTTGATGTGCCTAAACATTAAAAACCCCCACAAGTGACACCATTTTGGAAAGTAGACCCCCTAAGGAACTTATCTAGATGTGTTTGAGAGCTTTGAACCCCCAAGTGTTTCAATACAGTTTATAACGCAGAGCCGTGAAAATAAAAATTCTTTTTTTTTTTTTTTTTTTTTTTTTTTACACACGTGGAGGATTTTTTTTTTACTTTTTTACTTTGTCCTAGGGGGGGACATTACAGATCAGTGATCTGACAGTGTGCACAGCACTCTGTCAGATCTGCGATCTGCTGTGCACGGCTGCAGGCTTACCAGCGCCTGCTCTGAGCAGGCTCTCTGTAAGCCACCTCCCTCCCTGCAGGACCCGGATGCCGCGGCCATCTTGGATCCGGGACCTGCGGCGAAGAGGGAGGTAGGAGACCCTCGGAGCAACGCGATCACATCGCGTTGCTCCGGGGGTCTCAAGGAAGCCCGCAGGGAGCCCCCTCCCTGCGCGATGCTTCCCTATACCGCCGGTACACCGCGATCATGTTTGATCGCCGGGGGTTAATGTGCCGGGGGCGGTCCGTGAACGCTCCTGGCACATAGTGCCGGATGTCAGCTGCAATATGCAGCTGACACCCGGCCGCGATCGGCCGCGCTCCCCCCGTGAGCGCGGCCGATCGCGTATGACGTACTATCCCGTCGGTGGTCATACGGGCCCACCCCACCTCGACGGGATAGTACGTCAGATGTCAGAAAGGGGTTAATGAACATGCTGCGTTTTTTACTGCGATGCGTTTTTTCACGGAAAAAAAACGCATCATGTGCACAAAAAATGCGGGATGCATAATGCGTTTTTTTCGCGTTTATAGCAAAAAAAACAGCGAAAAATCTGCACACAGCCTAAAAATTGGCCTGGTCATTAATGTGCAAACCAGCCTTAGGGATAAAGGGGTTAAAATCATATTTGAAGCTGGTGTTATAAAGTATTCTAGTTTACTGAGATAACGACTTTTGGGTTTTCATTGGCTGTAAGCCAGAATCGACTAACAGAAATAAACACTTGAAATAGATCACTCTGTTTGTAATGACTATATAATATAGGAGTCTCACTTTTTGCATTGAAGAACTGAAGTAAATTAACTTTTTGATGATATTCTAATTTAGTGAAAAGCACTTGTATAACAGTGTAAATCTCTGAAATACCGTATATACTCGAGTATAAGCAGAGATTTTCAGCCCCCAAAAAATGGGCTGAAAGTGCCCTTTTATGATCCTTAGTGGTTGAGGATCACAAATTACTCCAGCTAAGTAACAAACATAGGACAAGCTCTAGGGAGGTAAGAGGAAGGCACATACACAGGGGTGAAAACAGATTCAGCAAATGAGGCCCACTAATACTAGATAGCAGAAAAAAGTAAAGGGGTCTGTGCGGTCAGTAAAAAACCCTTACAAAATATCCACACTGAGATTCAAGAACCCCCGCACCAACTAACGGTGTGGGGGGAGAAACTCAGTCCCCTAGAGCAACCAGCAAGCGAGGAGATCACATCCTAGCAAGCTGGACAAGAAACATGATGAATGCTGATAATCAAAAAATGAACGGACAAAAACTTAGCTTGTCTTGGAGAGGCTGGGAGCAAGGTAATCACAAGGAAGCTGAAGAGCACTGAATACATTGATAGCAGGCAAGGAACTGAGTATCCAGGTGGGCTAAATAGGAAACCAACCAAGGATAACGAACCAGCTGACGAAGCAACCTGCAGAAGACAACACTACCCAGTACCGCTTGTGACCACTAGAGGGAGACCAAAAATAGAGTTCACAACAGTACCCCCCCCCTTGAGGAGGGGTCACCGAACCCTCATCACGACCCCCAGGGCGATCAGGACGAGCTGCGTGGAAGGCACGAACCAAATCGGCCGCATGAACATCAGAGGCGACAACCCAGGAATTATCCTCCTGACCATAGCCCTTCCACTTTAACCAAATACTGAAGCCTCTGTCTAGAGATACGAGAATCCAAAATCTTCTCCACCACGTACTCTAATTCGCCCTCGACCAGCACCGGAGCAGGAGGCTCAACAGAAGGAACCACAGGTACCACATACTTCCGCAACAAAGACCTATGGAACACATTATGGATGGCAAACGATGCCGGGAGATCCAAACGAAAAGACACCGGGTTAAGGATTTCCAAGATCTTATAAGGACCGATGAAGCAAGGCTTAAACTTAGGAGATGAGACCTTCATAGGAACATACCGAGAAGACAGCCACACCAAATCCCCAACACGAAGTCGGGGACCCACACCGCGGCGGCGGTTGGCAAAGCGCTGAGCCCTCTCCTGTGACAATTTCAGATTGTCCACCACATGGCTCCAAATCTGCTGCAACCTATCCACCATAGAATCCACCCCAGGACAGTCAGAAGACTCAACCTGACCCGAGGAAAAACGAGGATGGAAACCAGAATTGCAGAAAAAAGGCGAAACCAAGGTAGCAGAACTAGCCCGATTATTAAGGGCAAAATCGGCCAAATGGCAAAAAAGTCACCCAATCATCCTGATCAGCAGAAACAAAACATCTCAAATAAGTCTCCAACGTCTGATTAGTTCGCTCGGTTTG
This sequence comes from Ranitomeya variabilis, assembly GCF_051348905.1. NCBI lineage: Eukaryota > Metazoa > Chordata > Amphibia > Anura > Dendrobatidae > Ranitomeya > Ranitomeya variabilis. The sequence continues at coordinate 105,274,410 of NC_135238.1, read as the reverse complement.
GCCATTAGTCTGAGGATGGAAGGCCGACGAAAAAGACAAATCAATGCCCATCTTAGCACAAAAAGTTCGCCAAAACCTGGACACAAACTGGGATCCTCTATCAGACACAATATTGTCAGGAATGCCGTGCAAGCGAACCACATTCTGAAAAAATAGAGGAACCAAATCGGAGGAGGAAGGCAGCTTAGGCAAGGGCACCAAATGGACCATCTTGGAAAAACGATCACACACCACCCAGATGACAGACATTTTCTGAGATACTGGCACATCCGAAATAAAATCCATGGAAATGTGCGTCCAAGGCCTTTTCGGGACAGGCAAAGGCAAAAGCAAACCGCTGGCACGAGAACAGCAAGGCTTAGCCCGAGCACAAATCCCACAAGACTGCACAAAGGAACGCACATCCCGCGACAAGGAAGGCCACCAGAAGGACCTAGCCACCAAATCTCTGGTACCAATAATCCCAGGATGACCCGCCAACACCGAAGAATGAACCTCGGAAATAACTCTGCTGGTCCATCTATCCGGGACAAACAGTCTCTCTGGTGGACAACGGTCAGGTCTATCCGCCTGAAATTTCTGCAGCACTCGTCGCAAATCTGGAGAAATGGCAGACAAAATCACTCCCTCTCTGAGAATACCAGCCGGCTCAGAAACTCCCGGAGAGTCAGGCACAAAACTCCTAGAAAGTGCATCAGCTTTCACGTTCTTCGAACCAGGCAGGTATGAGACCACGAAGTTGAAACGGGAGAAAAACAATGACCAACGAGCCTGTCTAGGATTCAGGCGCTTGGCAGACTCGAGGTAAATCAGATTTTTGTGATCAGTCAGGACCACCACACGATGTTTAGCTCCTTCGAGCCAATGTCGCCACTCCTCAAATGCCCACTTCATAGCCAACAACTCCCGATTACCAACATCATAATTTCGCTCGGCAGGCGAAAACTTTCTTGAAAAGAAAGCACATGGCTTCATCACAGAGCCCTCAGAGCTTCTCTGCGACAAAACAGCCCCTGCTCCAATCTCGGAAGCATCAACCTCGACCTGGAAGGGGAGAGAGACATCTGGCTTGACATAAGACTGGAGCTGAAGAAAACCGGTGCTTAAGCTCCCGAAAGGCCTCCACGGCCGCAGGAGACCAATTAGTCACATCAGAGCCCTTCTTGGTCAAATCCGTCAAAGGTTTAACCACGCTAGAAAAATTAGCGATGAAACGACGGTAAAAATTAGCAAAACCCAAGAACTTCTGAAGACTCTTAACAGACGTGGGCTAAGTCCAGTCATGAATAGCCTGGACCTTGACTGGGTCCATCTCCACAGTAGAAGGAGAAAAAAATAAAACCCAAAAAGGAGACCTTCTGTACTCCGAAGAGGCATTTTGAGCCCTTCACAAATAAAGCATTAGCACGCAGGACCTGAAACACCATCCTGACCTGCTTCACATGGGACTCCCAATCGTCAGAAAAGACCAAAATGTCATCCAGATAAACAATCATAAATTTATCCAGATATTCTCGGAAAATGTCATGCATAAAGGACTGAAACACAGAAGGAGCATTAGAGAGTCCATAAGGCATCACCAAGTACTCAAAATGGCCTTCGGGCGTATTAAATGCTGTTTTCCATTCATCTCCCTGCTTAATGCGCACAAGATTATACGCACCACGGAGATCTATCTTGGTGAACCAACTGGCACCCTTAATCCGAGCAAACAAATCAGACAGTAGTGGCAAAGGATACTGAAATTTGACTGTGATTTTATTCAGAAGGCGATAATCTATACACGGTCTCAGAGAACCGTCCTTCTTGGCCACAAAAAAGAATCCTGCACCAAGAGGGGAGGAGGATGGGCGAATATGTCCCTTCTCCAAAGACTCCTTTATATAACTCCGCATCGCGGCATGCTCTGGTATAGACAAATTAAAAAGTCGTCCCTTAGGGAATTTACTACCAGGAATTAAATTTATAGCACAGTCACAATCCCTATGAGGGGGCAGGGCACTGGACCTGGGCTCATCAAATACATCCTGGTAGTCAGACAAAAACTCAGGGACCTCAGAAGGAGTGGAAGAAGCAATAGACACCAACGGAGCATCGCCATGAATTCCCTGACAACCCCAACTTGACACAGACATAGCTTTCCAATCTAAAACTGGATTATGAGCCTGCAGCCATGGCAGACCCAAAACGACAACATCATGTAAATTATGCAAAACAAGAAAGCAAATCACCTCCTGATGAACGGGAGTCATACACATGGTCATTTGCGTCCAATACTGAGGTTTATTCTCAGCCAATGGCGCAGCATCAATTCCCCTCAGAGGAATAGGAAATTCCAAAGGCTCCAGGACAAAACCACAGCGCCTGGCAAATGACAAATCCATCAGATTCAGGGCAGCGCCCGAATCCACAAAGGCCATAACCGAGTAGGACGACAAAGAACAAATCAAAGTAACAGACAAAATAAATTTAGGCTATATAGTACCAATGGTGACAGGTTTAGCAACCTTTTTTAAGCGTTTAGAGCATGCTGAGATAACATGAGCAGAATCACCACAGTAAAAGCACAACCCATTTTGACGTCTATGACTTTGTCGCTCAATTCTGGTCAGAGTTTAATCACATTGCATAGACTCAGGTCTCTGTTCAGAAAATACCGCCTCCGCCAAAGGAGGAGCAGATTTGCGCTCCCGCAAACGCCGATCAACCTGAATGGCTAAAGCCATAGAATCACTCAGACTTGTAGGGGTGGGGAACCCCACCATAACATCCTTAATGGCTTCAGAAAGACCTTCTCTGAAATTTGCAGCCAGAGCACACTCATTCCATTGAGTAAGCATTGACCATTTCCGAAATTTTTGACAATACACCTCTGCTTCATCCTGCCCTTGAGGGAGGGCCAGCAACGCTTTTTCTGCCTGATTCTCAAGATTAGGCTCCTCATAAAGCAGTCCAAGAGCCAGGAAAAACGCATCCACATTAAGCAATGCAGGATCTCCTGGCGCCAGAGAGAAGGCCCAATCCTGAGGGTCGCCACGCAACAAGGAGATAACAATTTTTACTTGCTGAGCGGAATCACCAGAGGAACGAGGTCTCAGAGATAGAAATAACTTACAATTATTCTTAAAATTCTGAAACCTAGATCTATCTCCAGAAAACAACTCAGGAATGGGTATCTTTGGTTCTGACATAGGGCTATGAATAACAAAATCCTGAATACTTTCTACCCGTGCAGCAAGATGATCCACACTAGAAGTCAGAGTCTGAACATCCATGTCTGCAGCTGAGCTCAAAACCACTCAGAGTTCAAGGGGATGAAAAGAAGCTAGACAGACTGCAGCACACACAAAAAAAAAAAAATGTACTCAGGTCTTCTTTTAATCCCACTTCAGCGATGCATTAAACACTTTTGGCCTGCTATACTGTTATGATCCTTAGTGGTTGAGGATCACGAATTACTCCAGCTAAGTAACAAACATAGGACAAGCTCTAGGGAGGTAAGAGGAAGGCACATACACAGGGGTGAAAACAGATTCAGCAAATGAGGCCCACTAATACTAGATAGCAGAAAATAGTAAAGGGGGTCTGTGCGGTCAGTAAAAAACCCTTACAAAATATCCACACTGAGATTCAAGAACCCCCGCACCAACTAACGGTGTGGGGGGAGAAACTCAGTCCCCTAGAGCAACCAGCAAGCGAGGAGATCACATCCTAGCAAGCTGGACAAGAAACATGATGAATGCTGATAATCAAAAAATGAACGGACAAAAACTTAGCTTGTCTTGGAGAGGCTGGGAGCAAGGTAATCACAAGGAAGCTGAAGAGCACTGAATACATTGATAGCAGGCAAGGAACTGAGTATCCAGGTGGGCTAAATAGGAAACCAACCAAGGATAACGAACCAGCTGACGAAGCAACCTGCAGAAGACAACACTACCCAGTACCGCTTGTGACCACTAGAGGGAGCCCAAAAATAGAGTTCACAACAGTGTCCCTCTCGGCTTATACTCGAGTCAAGGAAGGCGGGAGGGTTCGGCGGGTGAGGGGGAGCGACGCCTGTCAAATACTCACCTACTCCCGGCGCTCCTGACGCGGGGTCCCTGCATGTCCCACGGTGTTCGGTGCAGCAGCTTCAAGTTATTCCCCTCTTCAGCGGTCACGTGGTACCGCTCATTAAAGTAATGAATATGGACTCCAATCCCACAGGGGCTGAGCCGCATATTCATTACTGTAATGAGCGGTACCATGTGACCGCTCACTACAGGAAGAAGCTGCCGCGCCGTACACCGTGGGACATGCAGGGACCGCGTCAGGAGCGCCGGGAGTAGGTGAGTATATTTACGTTCCACCGACGCTCCGTCTTCCCGTCCTCTTGCTGTGACTGTGAAGGTCAGAGGGCGCGGTGACGTATTAGTGTGCGCGCGCCGCCCTCTACCTGAACAGCCAGTGCGGAGAGACGGGACGCTGAGGAGCAGTGGGCAGAGACGAGAGGCGAGTATGTGATTTTTTTTTTTTAGTGCAGCAGCAGCAACATAACATGTGGCACAATGTTATATGGAGCATTATATGGGGCCATAACCGCATGGAGCATTATATGGGGCCATAACCGCATGGAGCATTATATGGGGCCATAACCGCATGGAGCATTATATGGGGCCATAACCGCATGGAGCATTATATGGGGCCATAACCGCATGGAGCATTATATGGGGCATCTATGGATCCATAATGAACTGCATGGAGCATTATATGGGGCATATTTGTATACGGAACATCTTATGGGGCCATAATGAACTGTATGGAGCATTATATGGGGCTCCTGATTCAATATGGATATTCAAAAACACTTAACCTACTGATGTCTCAATTAATTTTACTTTTATTGGTATCTATTTTTATTTTTGACATTTACCGGTAGCTGCTGCATTTTCCACCCTAGGCTTATACTCGAGTCAATAAGTTTTCCCAGTTTTTTGTTGCAAAATTAGGGGGGGGGGGGTCGGCTTATACTTGGGTCGGTTTATACTCGAGTATATACGGTACATAATTCAGACGGAACCCCCGACAGAAGATTTCGTATGAGACAGATGGAGACTGTGTCCATAACTGACCTGTGATCCGGTAGTGTCCGTCTTTTTAGGAGTGCATAAAAGCATGGCTCACCACAGTCTTGTGAATTTCTGAATTTATTTATTTATTATTTTTTTTTTTTTTAAAAGGGCATCGCTGAACAGAGGCCAGACAGATTCCAGAGTAATTCTGTTGTCTCACTTTACTGAATGGATCCTTCGGGGGCTTCCTCTGAATCACGTCACTCTGAGATTTAGATGGAAACTCCTAAGTACCGTATTTTCTGGTGTATAAGACGACTGGGCGTATAAGACAACCACCAACTTTTCCATATAAAATATGGAATTTAGGATATGCCCACCGTATAAGACGGGGGTCATCTTATACGCCCAGTCATCTTATACGGCGTGTGGTTCCCAGGGTCTGGAGGAGGAGACTCTTTTTCAGGCCTTGGGATCCATATTCATGTAAAAAATAAAGAATAAAAATAAAAAATATGGATATACTCACCCCTCCGACGAACCCTGGCTGTCACCGCTGCAAGCGTCTGCCTCTGTTCCTAAGAATGCAGTGAGTGTAGGACCTGCAATGACGTCGCGGTCTTGTGATTGGTCGCGTGACCGGTCACCTGACCGCGACATCATGGAAGGTCCTTCACTCACTGCATTCTTAGGAACGGAGGCAGACGCTTGCAGCGGTGATAGCCAGGGTTCGTCGGAGGGGTGAGTTTATCCATATTTTTTATTTTTATTCTTTATTTTTTACATGAATATGGGTCCCAGGGCCTGAAGGAGAGTCTCCTCTCCTTCAGACCCTGGGAACATCCAGGATCGCTACCTGCACACGCCGTACCCGGCGTATAAGACGACCCCCGACTTTTGGGACAATTTTTAGGGGTTAAAAAGTCGTCTTATACGCCGGAAAATAAGGTAAATGCTCAGCACAGAGCACAGGATAAATGAGCTCCTAAACGGTATGCAAAATGTTCCCAATAAAAACCAACTCAATCCACAAAAAAGCCCCCAACTCAGGTCTGTCATCCGTCAATGCAAATATAGGGGGCTTCCACGTTACTGATAGCACAAAGGCTCTGGAAACGCAAAATGGCTCCTCGCCACCCAAAAGAAATTCAGCAAATTCTGCGTTCCCAAATCCAGATGCCCTCCTCCCTTTTGAGCCCCAGTGTGCCCGAATCACATTAAGTGTCCACATATTTGTCATTTATGTTGCGATAAGAGCCCATCTAATTTACGGGTGCGTGTCTCCATCCAGAAGCCTGAGCTGGGCACTAGTGATGAGTGAACGTGCTCGCCACCACGCGGTACTCGCCCGAGTATCACTATGCTTGGAGTACGCGGCGAGCACATCAGTGGGAGCTCGGGTCTCGTTTTTAGAGTGCCAATCAGCATGCATGGATTGTCAGCCATGCACTGTAATACCACAGCAATCTTTATGTTGAGGCACTGTATGCAAGTATACAGATCTCACTGCATACCTTAAAAAGCTCCATTCCTATATTTTATATATCTGTAGCTGCACGTGTCCGTGGCAATATTTTTTTTTTTGCAGCTTATACCTGCTAATTTTATTAGAAAGCAATCCATAGCCCCCTTTTTTCTACATTTATTTGCTTGGTCACGCTGCAGACTACAGCCAGGTCATTGCAATACAAGAGCGTGAAAATCTTAAAGGGAACCTGTCACCCCGGTTTTTCATTCGGAGATAAAAATACCGCTACATAGGGCATGAGCTGTGCTTTACAAAAGTGTTTTTTTTCTACCCTGATTCCCCACCTAAGCTGCCGAAATTACTTACCAAAGTCGCCGTTTTCGCTTGTCAATCATGCTGGTCTGGTCATAGGGGCGTGGTGACAAAGCTGTTTCTTCCCCCAGATCTTGCTTAGGTTTCCGTTGGTGGCGTAGTGGTTTGCGACTGCGCAGGTGACTAAAAACAGCGCGCTCTGCGCTATATCCCTGGTGATCGGTGGGGGCGGCCATCTTCCTGTGGCCGCGCGTGCGCAGTTGGAGCGCTCTGCTGCCCGGGGCTTCAGGAAAATGGCCGCGGGATGCCGCGCGTGCGCAGATGGAGATCGCGGCGGCCATTTTCCTGAAGCCGAGATGCGAACTCTGCTTCAGGAAAATGGCCGCCGCGATCCCCATCTGCGCACGCGCGGCATCCCGCGGCCATTTTCCTGAAGCCCCGGGCAGCAGAGCGCTCCAACTGCGCACGCGCGGCCACAGGAAGATGGCCGCCCCCACCGATCACCAGGGATATAGCGCAGAGCGCGCTGTTTTTAGTCACCTGCGCAGTCGCAAACCACTACGCCACCAACGGAAACCTAAGCAAGATCTGGGGGAAGAAACAGCTTTGTCACCACGCCCCTATGACCAGACCAGCATGATTGCAAGCGAAAACGGCGACTTTGGTAAGTAATTTCGGCAGCTTAGGTGGGGAATCAGGGTAGAAAAAAAACACTTTTGTAAAGCACAGCTCATGCCCTATGTAGCGGTATTTTTATTTCCGAGTGAAAAACCGGGGTGACAGGTTCCCTTTAATTAAAAAAAAAAAAAAAAAGTCCCAGGCATCAGATGTGAGTGTGCAGAAAAATCTGGCCTTTTTTGGTACTATATTATCTGGAGTGTCATACAACATTTTTGGACACCATTTTGCTGCCCCAAAAACTTGTAGCTGGCCCAAAAATATTTAGCTACAGTTCTTATATTTATCAGTGATATGTACGTCACACGCACCGCATATCATTGCGCTAAATATTTTACCATTTTAGTACTCCAATTTTTATTTGTGTCATAGCCTTATTATTTTGGTGGGCCCCAAAAAAAATCAAGGCCACATTTTGATCAGTCTTATCACCGTCTGATGCCTGGTCTATCTGTGGTCTCCAAATTCTTGCTTTTCAGGCATACAATGCATTTTTTTTTTTGGTAAAAAAAAAAAAAAAAAAAGCCACATATTGAAAACAGTCTGTTATCTCACTCAGACGCCTGGTCTATCTGTGGCCTCCAAATACTTGCTTTTCAGGCATACTGATCTCACAAGTTCTCTCAAAATTAATCCATTTGTATTTAACTTTTCAAATATTTCAGTAGTCCATTTTAAATGGGCAAGGGGCGGGGAAGCGGACGTAATGCTGATGGTGCATGCAGAGGACGAGGCCGTGGCCAAGCTGAAAGTGGGCCACAACAAAGACTCACATCTTCAGCTTGACCTTCCTGTCCAAGTTTCTAGGGGACCGCAGCACACCACTATTGAAGCCAGAGCAGTGTGAAACGGTTGTTGGCTGGATATGCTTCCAGTCACTTAGCCACCACCACCACATCTTCCACAAGTTCAAGTCTGAGTAGCCGTGAGTGTAGACCGCATATTACTCACCCTGATCCTCCTTCTTCCCACTATGCAGAGTGCCCTGAGACAACTGATCCCACACTTGGACACTGAAGAGCTGTTCAGTTTTCCCTTTAAAGATTCTGGACTCTTGGCCAGTCAACTTGAAGTGGGGCCAGATGAGATCCCATGTAGTGATGCCCAAAGTTATGAACAGCCATGGTCACACGAAGGCGATGGTGGGAAAGTGTCACAAGAGGTGGATGATGATGAGACACAATTGCCAGAAAGTCAGGAGGAGGAGCAGGGTGCGGATGTGGAAGAAGAGGTGGTGGATGACATAGTAACTGACCCAACCTGGCAGGAGGACATGCAGAGCAAGGACAGCAGCACACATGGGGAAGGAGGCATAGCACCCCAACAGGCAGGAAGCAGTGTTGTGGCCACAGACAGAAGGCGTGCATCCGTTCCCCGTAACACCAACATGACGGAAGTTGCCATTCCAACTGTTAGATCTTCCTGAGTCTGGGGTTATCAGAGTCTTTAAAAAATAACTAAACAGGCCATTTGCAGCACCTGCCATGCCCGCATCAGCAGGGGTAGCAAAACAACCAGCCTGACCACCACCAGCAGGGTCAGGCACATGGCAGAAAAGCACCTGACGTTGTTGGCCGAACCCCAGGAACACCGTCTGCAGTGACACCACTGCTTCTTCCACTGTTTTGCGTAGAAGCCAATCCCCAGTCCACAGTGCTTGTGAAGATGCCTCGTGCCCTGCACCTATTGTTGCCCACAGTCAACCAGCACCATCATCAAGCAAGTCGTAGTCCTTGTCCCAGTGTAGCCTTCAGTTGTCTATACCACAGTCATTGGAACGCAAGCGGAAATACCCAGCCAACGCCCCACAGGCCACATTCCTAGATTCTAACGTATCTCGTCTGCTTGCACTCGAAAACTGTGATTAGACCTACAAGTAATTGTATTTCCAGGAATCCATCCTGACAGCAACATGGAGGACGCCCTTCTTAACCATAGTGGGACAGGAAACTACGAGAGTTTAAAAGGACCCTCCCCCTACCACCCTTCAGTGATTTTCCAAAGTAACACATCTGGATGGATGCAAAAAAGAGATTTTTATTTGAACACTAACAATTGTTATACAAATGTTACATCACTTAAATATGAAGTGCTCTTGCAATAGGGAGGTAACTAACAGTGCTGTCAGGATGGATTCCTGGAAAATAGAATTAGAACTTACCGGTAATTCTCTTTCTAGGAACCTTCCACGACAGCAGTATCGGAGGATGTCTCCCCGCCCTAATAGGGGACAGGAACAGAAAGAGGTTAAATACCCCTCCCCTTCCTGCAACCACCAGTGTTTTTTCTGGACACAGTAGCATGTTTAGTTACCACTTAAGTGCAGGAAACATTTAATATATATAAATCAGATAGGGAGGGAAATTAGTGCTGTCGTGGAAGGTTCCTAGAAAGAGAATTACCGGTAAGTTCTAATTCTATTTTCTCTAGTCACCTTCCACGACAGCAGTATCGGAGCAATACCAACCGCTAATTTCTTTAGGGAGGGACAACAGCCTGGAGAACTCGTCTGCCAAACGATAGGTCCCTATTGAAGTTGAGCCTGTAGTGCCTGGTGAATGTATGGACTGACGACCAGGTGGCGGCTCTGCAAATCTGCTCTGAAGATGCGCTACCCCTCTCTGCCCAGGAAGTTGAGACTGCACGGGTGGAGTGTGCTTTTAGAGAAGCTGGAGGAGTCAGATTCTGGGATGAGTAGGCAAGGCTAATGGCCTGTTTAATCCAATTTGCTATTGTACTTTTGGCTGCCTTCTTGCCTTTATTACGTCCTGCCCACTGGACGAATAGATTCTGATCCACCCTCCAACTTTCTGTCTGTTGAAGGTAGAATAGGACCACTCTGCGGACGTCCAGGGTATGAAAGACCTCCTCTTTTGGGTTAGATGGATTCGGACAGAAAGAGGGTAAGATGATTTCTTGATTTCTGTGGAATTCAGAGACCACTTTAGGCATAAAGGAAGGATCTAATTTCAGGATTATGCTGTCCATAGTTACGGTCAGGAATGGCTCCTGGATTGATAAAGCCTGTATCTCCCCTATACGCCTGGCGGTAGTGATAGCCACCAGAAAGACTGTTTTTAGGGTCAAGATCTTTAAGTTGGAAGCTGAAAGGGGTTCAAAGGGGTCACCGGTCAGACTGTTCAGGACAAGATTCAAGTCCCACGGAGGGGTGTGGATGAGACGTCTTGGACGGATTCTTGTTGCTGAAGCTATAAACCATTTGATCCATCGGTGACTTGCCAGATCTTGATCAAAGAAAGATCCGAGGGCCGACACTTGGACCTTCAGGGTACTTGGTGAGAGTCCCATGTCCAAGCCCTTCTGGAGGAATTGAAGGATTTGAGCAATTTCCGGGTTAAATGGATCTGGTTTGTTCGGAAGACACCATGAAGAAAATTTCTTCCATATTTTCCCATAAATGGCATTAGTTACCGGCTTCCTACTTTTTTGTAGGGTTTCAATCACGTCTTGAGAGAGCCCCCTGGCCTTCAGGATCTCGGCTTCAGAAGCCAGGCTGCTAACTTCAGCTTGTGCAGGTCTGGATGAAATAGAGGACCCTGTTGAAGCAGGTCGTGTCTCTGGGGAAGTAGGATTGGACCTTCTAAGCACATGTCTGTCAACGCGTTGAACCAGCCTCTTCCTGGCCACAGTGGGGCTATCAGAATCGTTGGGACTTGCTCTATCCGGACTTTCTGCAATGTTCTGGATAGCAATGGGATTGGCGGGAAGGCATACGCTAGGGTAAATTCCCAAGGATGTGAGAATGCGTCCAGTCCTTGAGTCTCGTTTGAGATGTTCAGGGAGAAAAAGTTGTCTGACTTTTTGTTCTGTCTGCTGGCGAACAGGTCCACCTCGGGGGTTCCCCACCTCTGGACCAAGGATAGGAATATCTCCTGGTTTAGGGACCATTCCCCAGGATGAAAGTCCCTCCTGCTGAGGTAATCCGCCTGGGAATTGTCCAGCCCTTTTATATGTACTGCAGAGATGGACAGGAGGTGTTTCTCTGCCCAGGAAAAAATCCTTCCAGCAGTTAGCTTTAGGCTTGAGTAATTCGTGCCCCCTTGGTGTCGGAGGTAGGCGACAGTGGTCATGTTGTCGGACATCACCCGTACATGGTGACCCTGGATGAGGGCCGATGAGGCTTTTAGCGCCTCCTCCACTGCTTTTAACTCTCTCAGATTTGAGGAGCTGCGTCTCATCTCTAGGGACCACAGACCCTGAAAGTGGGATTTCTCGATCACAGCACCCCAACCTCTCTGACTTGCGTCTGTTGTAAGTATTCGGAGAGGGGTCTGATCCCAGCTGACTCCCCGCTGTAAGTTTCGGGGATTCCGCCACCATGAGAGGGAGGATCTTACATGAGTGGGAAGAGGAATTTTCCTGGATAACGCCATCTGGTGTCCTCTTGAATACGACAGGATGTGAGATTGAAGAATCCTTGTATGGGCCTGGGCCCAGGAGACTGCCTGGATGCATGATGTTAGCGAACCCAGGATTGACAGAGTCTCTTAGAGTTGGGTATTTCTGGTCTCTGAATCTGGAGATCTTGTGGACCAGATCTATCCAACGGTCCCTGGGTAAGAAGGACATTCTCTTTTCTGAGTCCAGCAGAATTCCTAGAAATTTCTTCTGGGGAGATGGCCGGAGATCTGATTTTGCCAGATTTGGAATCCACCCGAGAGACGTTAAGATGCTGAGAACCTTCGCCATCCTGATTGAGGCGAGAAGCTGATGGAGCAATGAGGAGGAAGTCGTCCAGGTATGGAATGACGCAGACCCCCTGTTGTCGGATAAAGATTATCACTTCCAACATGATCTTGGTGAAGACCCGTGGAGCTGATGACACTCCGAAAGGAAGGACATTGAACTGGTAATGGCTGATCCGTTTGTTTTGGGAGATGGCGAACCTGAGGAACCTCCTGTGGTCTGGGTGTATTGGCACATGGTAATATGCGTCCCTCAGGTCCAATGTGGCCATTACCCAGTTCTGTCCAATCAGCGGGATCGCTGATCTGATAGATTCCATCTTGAATCTTCGATATCTTATCACCTGATTCAGAGGTTTCAGGTTTACGATGATACGGTGTTTTCCTGAGGGTTTCTTCACCAGAAAGAGATGGGAATAATGGCCTTCTCCTTTTTCCCTTTGTGGTACGTGGGAAATCACTTTCTCCCGGAGCAGGCTTAGAATATCCGATCTCAGAGCCTCCTGAAGTTTTGGAGATTGTGGAGAAGTGATTGTTAGATGGCGAGGAGGAGGACTCTCGAATTCCAATTTTAGGCCATCCTGTATGGTACGCAGGACCCACTGATCCCTGGTGATCTCCTGCCACCTGGAGAGAAAATTCGAGAGTCGACCTCCGACGTGGAAGCAGTCATTGTTTTTCAGAGGGCTGCTGAGGCTGGGGGACCATGATGTTTCTGGCTTTCCCACCTTTAGGGTAGCTCCATCGCCCCGTTTTGCCTTTTCCCCTATAGTTCTGTTGGGGTGGTTGTTCACGGGGGGGACGAAAAAACCGCTTCCTCGGGTTCCGTTGTTCTGGAAGGACCTTCTTTTTGTCTGAAGCCTTGTCCAGGATGTCGTCCAAAGCTGGTCCAAAGACATGATGGCCCTGGAAAGGGATACCACAAAGTTTGGACTTTGAGGTAATGTCTCCCCCCCCAAGACTTAAGCCACAGGGCCCTCCTTGCTGAGTTTGTAAGGACAGCAGATCTAGCGGCTACCCGAACTGATTCCGCGGAAGCGTCCGCGAGAAATCCGGTTGCTTTTTGGAGCAAGGGAAGAGAATTAAGGATGTCCTCTCTGGATGTACCTTGTACGAGGTGGTTCTCTAAGGTACGAAGCCAAATAAACAACGATCTGGCCACACATGTTGAGGCTACGTTGGATTTTAATAAGTTAGTTGAGGTGTCCCAAGATCTCCTCAGTAAGCTCTCAGTTTTACGATCCATCGGATCTTTAAGTTGGGAGGAGTCTTCGAAGGGTAGGGCCGTTTTCTTAGTGACCCTTGACACCTGAACATCCACCTTGGGCATATCAAACAAAGAACAATCTCCCTCCAGGGGAAAGCGATTTTTGAACTCAGATGGGACGTTCAGCCCCTTTTCTGGCAGGCTCCACTCCTGGAGGATAATGTTCTCGATGTTTTCATGTATGGGGAATCCTTTTACCGATTTAGGTTTCAGACCCCCGAACATATCATCCTGCACGGAATGGCCCTCTATCTCCTCCTCTACCCCCATGGTGCCTCTCACCATGGAAATTAACTCTTCCAAATCTTCAGAGGAGAAGAGGTACTTCCTACTTTCCGATTTGGGAGCAGAAGTAGAAGTAGAACCCTCTTTTTCCCAGCTGTATTCTGAACCCGAGGTATGTATCTCGCCCGAGTCAGAGTCTGAGGCTACCCGGCCCAATCTCCTTTTCTTAGGAGGGGGAGGCTGTGGGGTCGGGGCTCGAGAGAAGGTTGCAATAGAGGACTGAACCTCCTCCCTGATGAGGGTTCTAATGCTATCCATTAAAGAAGGCTGTTCGCTACGCAGCACTTCGTCTGTGCATGGTTGGCAGAGCTTCTTTGTGTATGCTGAGGGGAGCTTGGCTGCACAAGCACCACACTTGCGGCTGGGCTTCCTAGTGCCAGTGACCTTGTCTCCCTGGAACGAGAGAGAAAGGTGGACTGAGCCGCTTAAACTTTTTAAAGAATGGACAGCAAGGGACATCATCCCACTACTTACAGTAGAGGGGTGCGCGCTGGGCTCTGCAGTGGCAGAGTGAGAGGTTTTGTCGCCGTCCATAACGCCAGAGGTACAGTCACCGACAGACGTCTCACTAGGAGGGCTCCCCAGTCAAGAATAAGTAGTCTTACCGAGATTCCAGCGAGTTTGGTGCTCCTCCCTCGAAAGTGTCCCTGGGGGGGGTCCGCGACGCCCGCCCTGGCCACCGCTGCTGTTCCCAGGTTAGGACGCCGGCCGGCGCGCGCCAAAGCTCCAGTTCGAAAAACCGGCAGTCCCGGAGCGCGTCACTTCCGGTGCGCGCGCGCCAACCCCGCAGCAGCGTGGGGAGAGGAGGAAGCCGGGGAGCTGCAGGAGGACCCCGGAGCACTACACCGCTCTGCATTGCCACCCGAAGGTGGCGCAGGAAGAGCGGGCGGGGGTCCCAAGTCACGCGGGGACCGCGGAGATGGGAGCAGTCTGGAGGCGGAGGAAGAGAACGGAGCTCCCGACCGCGACTGCCCGGCTGACAGGTAACCAGTGCTCTCGTTCGCCGGCCACGGCAGCACTATCGGAGAACCTCTTCATGCCCCATAGGGGACAGGAAAAACACTGGTGGTTGCAGGAAGGGGAGGGGTATTTAACCTCTTTCTGTTCCTGTCCCCTATTAGGGCGGGGAGACATCCTCCGATACTGCTGTCGTGGAAGGTGACTAGAGAAATACAACTACCGGTAGGTCTAATTACCGTTTTCCAGGTCACCACCCGAAAGCACCATGGAGAACTACCAAAGGAGATTTGGTCCTAGGGTGGGACTACTGCCTGAAGCACCTTCCTGCCAAATGCTAATTGAGACACTACATCTAGTTTGTAAATGTTTAAAGAAGGTACTGAGACTAGACCAGGATGCAGCTTTACGTGTTTGTTCTTCAGTAAATCAGGCGCCGAAGATAGAGAACTGCACGCAGTTTGGAAAGTCCTGTGATTTGAGGAATTCTTGCTGTCTTCCAAACTCCACTGTCACTGATAATATCTTCCCTGGACGTGTCCACCCCATCCTAGCTGACTTGCGTCCGTGGTTACTGTGACCTCTGGAGACTGAATCCATGAAACCCTGGCCCGCAGATTTCTGGGGATGGTCCACCAATTAAGGGATCTCCTGACCTGATGGTATATTCGAAACTCTTTGTCCAGTGAGCTCTGCCTTCTGTCCCAGGAAGCGAGAAATGCATGCTGTAATTGCCGAGAATGAAATTGGCTCCAGTTCACGCAGGGGGATGCAGGCCGTCATTAACCCGAGGATCTTCATTTCCCTGATGGAGACCCGGCTTCTTGAGAACTGGAGAATCCTTTTTATTAAATAGGTCAGTTTTTCTTCTGGTAAAAAAGACTTTCTCACCCCTGAGTCTAGGATGACTCCCAGAAATTTTATTCTTGGCTTGGGTACTAGGTCTGACTTTGACCAGTTCACGACCCATCCCAGTTTCTGCAGCGTGGAGACCACTGACTGACAGTCGATTCTGAGCTGACTTACAGAATCTTCCACTATTAAGAAATCGTCTAAATAAGGGACTCGTAATGTTTCAATTTCTTAAATAAGCTACCACTTCTACCATAAGCTTTGTGAAAATTCTGGGGGGCTGTTGCCAAACCAAATGGGAGGCAACAAAACTGATAGTGGTAGACCCTTCCTTCTTTCTCCACCGCAAATCTGAGATACTTTTGGTGATCTGAAAAAAAATGACAAGTGGTAATATGCACTTTTTAAAGGGAACATCTCACCTGAATTTGGCGGGACCAGTTTTGGGTCATATGGGCGGGGTTTTCGGGTGTTTGATTCACCCTTTCCTTACCCGCTGGCTGCATGCTGGCCGCAATATTGGATTGAAGTTCATTCTCTGTCCTCCAGAGTACACGCCTGCGCAAGGCAATATTGCCATGACCTCCAAGGCGTAGAGAGCCAGTCCATGCCACGTGTCCAGCTTGGATACCCAATAATTAAAAACCACAGAGGAATCACGGAGGACGTTTGTATGATCTGCAAGGTACTCCCTCAACATCTTCCCAAACATTGCACTTCTTGTGACACCAGAACTTGGCCATTGTTCCCCTACCTGAGCTGGATTGTACTTCTGTCTCTCTCGCTTGGAGTCCTTGTTCGTACAACATACTCTGACATCTGCTGCCAGCGTTCTCACATGGGAATTTTAAGTAATTCCGCTACAAGGGCCCTGTGGTACTGCAACATTTTAGTGCACCTCTCTGCCTCAGGCTTTAGAGATTGAAAGTTCTCCTCGTAGCATGGGTCTAGAAGTGTCACCAACTAGTAATGAGTGTCACCCAAAATTTTGATTATCCGAGGGTCACGTGAAATGCAGCGCAACATAAAGTCAGCCATACGTGCCAGACTGCTAACAGGCAAGACTTCTGTGTTCTCACCAACAGGATGACTGACCATGCTCTCCTCCTTGTCCTCAGTCCATCCACGCTGAACAGAAGCTATTACAGGTGTGTTTGTAGTACCGTCTATAGCGCATGAAAGTAGCTCCTGTTCCTCCTCCTCAATGCCTACAAGTCCACGTTGAGAAGACATGAGGCTGGGCTGAGTGTAATCCCACTGTATGTTTCCTTGCTCCATGTCCTCGTGCTCCGCCTGCAATGCATCCTCTGATTGTGAGCAGAGAGTTTTTCAGAATGCTGAGAAGCGGGATGGTGATGCCAATTATGGCATCATCGCCGCTCACCATCTTGGTTCAGTCCTCAAAGTTTTTGAGAATGTTACATATGTCTGACATCCATGTCCACTCCTGAGGTCTTATGTGTGGAGTGTATATCAAAAGAAGTCTCGCACTCAACTTAAATATAGGTATTTTTGCAGATTTATTGGTACTCAAGTAGCACTGGAGAAACGTTTCAGCCTTGAAATTGCGAACGATGGTCCTCTTCTGTCACGCAATTTCAGGCAACACGTAAGGTCTGCGTCTCCATTATAAGAGCTGTCCACACACCTCTAAAGACACAGCACGGTATGTGTTTTTTCTATAATGTGTGTTTTTTCTAAAATGTGTTTCTCCTAACCCGACCTCTTTAATCGCCATATAGAGCGAGTATATTGCATGTGGTTATACTCTACCATGAACTTTTGAATGATGTTACAAATATGGCTCTTGTTTGTAAATTGTATATACTTTATTCTTAGTTTTATTTTATGTTATTCTACCCTGTGTACCTGAGTATTGTGTATACACTGTGCTATACTTATGTTTTCATTTTTGAATGTTGTAGTGACTGATGAAAGCCTAGTCAAGGCTGAAACGTTTCTCCAGTGCTACTTGAGTACCAATAAATCTGCAAAAATACCTATATTTAAGTTGAGTGCGAGACTTCTTTTGATATTCACTGAAGGACTTGGGTACCTAGTCTCTGCACCAGAATATAGCAGTGCACACGGTGTTTTCCTTATTTATGTGTGGAGTGTGACCTGAAATTCGACGGCCTTGTTGATGTTGGTAGTCAACAACGGCCCTCTTCTGCTCACAAATCTTTTCCAACATATGCAGAGTAGAGTTCCAGTGCATGGGGACATCACACAACAGTTGGTGAACTAGAAACTGAAAACGCTGCTGAAGCACGGCAAGGGCGGCTGAAGCTGTAGCTGACTTTCTAAAATGGGCAGACAGACGGCGTACTTTCACTAGCAGATCCGGCAGCTCCGGGTAGCTTTTCAGAAAACGTTGAACCACGAGGTTAAGCACATGGGCAAAGCAAGGTATGTGTGTGAGCTCACCTTGCCTCAGAGCCGCCACCAGGTTATGGCCATTGTCACACACGACCATGCCTGGCTGTAGGTTCAGCGGTGTCATCCAAACATCTGATTGCTCTTTCAGCACTGTCCACAACTCTTCTGCATTGTGCGGTTTGTCACCTAGGCAGATTAGCTTCAGCACAGCCTGTCGCCGCTTGGCTGAGGCAGTGCTGCCAGCTTCTAACTGACGTGCCGATTTCAGAGATGGAGGATGAAGAGGAGGAGGTGGTGCAGCTGCTGTAGACTGTGGGGGCAACCCTGATAGACGAAGGGCCAGCAATCCTCGGCGTGGGGAGGATGTGTTCCATCACAAGGTCCGACTGGGTCCCAGCTTCCACTATGTTAACCCAGTGTGCCGTCAGTGAGATGTACCGTCCTTGCCCACATGCACTTGTCCATGTGTCGGTGGTTAGGTGGACTTTCCCGGTAACAGCATTGTTGAGGGCACGGGTAATGTTGTGGGACACATGCTGGTGTAATGCCGGTACGACACACCGGGAGAAATAGTGGCGACTGGGGAACGAGTAGCTTGGGACGGCTACTGCCATCAGGTTGCGGAAAGCTTCCGTCTCAACAAGCCTAAAAGGCAGCATTTCTAGTGCAAGCAGAAGAGAAATATTAGAATTGAGGCCTGTGGGGCGTTGGCTGGGTATTTTCGCTTGCGTTCCAAAGACTGGGTTATAGACAACTGAACGCTGTGCTGGGACAAGAACGTGGACGGGCTTGATGATGGTGCTGCTTGACTGTGGGCCACAACAGGTGCAGGGCTAGAGGCATCTTCACATGCACGGTGTACTGGGGATTGGCTTCTACGCAAAACAGTGGAAGAACCAATGGTGTGACCAGCAGGCAGTGGTCCTGGAGCCTGGGGTTCGGCCCACAAAGTCGGGTGCTTTGCTTGCATGTGCCTGATCATGCTGGTGGTGGTCAGGCTGGTTGTTTTGCTCCCCCTGCTGATGCAGGCATGGCAGGTGCTGCAAATGGCCTGTTTGGGGTTATCGGCAGAGTCTTTAAAAAATAGCCAGACTCGGGAAGATCTCACAGGTGGAATGGCAACTTCGCTCATGTTGGTGTTACGGGGAACGGATGCACACCTTCTGTCTGTGGCCAACACATTGCTTCTTCCTGCCTGTTTGGGGGGGGGGGGGGAATATGCCTCCTTCCCCATTTGTGCTGCTGTCCTCACTATGCATGTCCTCCAGCCAGTTTGGGTCAGTCACTATGTCATCCACCACCTCGTCTTCCACATCCGCACCCTGCTCCTCCTCCTTTCTGGCAAAGGAGTCTCATCATCGTCCACCTCGTGACACATTCCCACCATCGCCTTCGTGTGACCGGGGCTGGTCAAAGCTTTGGGCAGCTCTACATGCGATCTCATCTTTCCCCACTTCAAATCAGGGTGAGGAATATCCTGGCCACACTCACGGCTACTCAGACTTAACCGTGTGGAAGACAAGGTGGTGGCGGTGGCTAAGTGACTGGAAGCATTATCCGCTATCCAACCAACAACTGTTTCACACTGCTCTGGCTTCAATAGTGATGTGCTGCGATCCCCTAGAAACTGGGACAGGAAGGTCAAGCTGAAGATGTGGGTCTTTGTTGTTGTCCACTTTCACCTTGCCCACGGCCTCATCCTCTGGGTGCACCATCAGCATCACATCCACTTACCCGTCCCTTGCCTTAACCATTTTAAATGGACTACTGCACTATTTCAAATGCTCAACACAAATGTCTTTATTACTAGCGAAATAATATTTGATCAGTATGCCTGCAAATCTACGATTTTTCAAACCCAAACACCAGGCAGGCCTCAGCCTGACCTAACAGACTGTATTCAATTTTTATTTTTTTTTTTTAAGTTAATTTATGCGAAATAGCGCTGTATATAATTTGAGTATCACACAGCCAAAAAATAAGTACACTGGCCTCCAATGACCAACCTTGGAGCACAGAGATATATGAGCAGACTTTTTTTTTTTTTTTCTTTTGGGGGTGGGGGAGGGGTTGTGGGAAAAAAAAATAGGTATATAGACAGTAAATAAGCTGCTTTGGGAAGGATGCATTGGGACCAATGGACGCACATACAGTGCCTGCAGGCCTTGCACTGATGTGGATATGCTGTGCCCTGCCTACCTAGCGCTGCAATATCGGGACCCACGAATTAGCCCGAAGAAGGACTTTTGGTTTCTGAGGAGTTGTGGATGTAAGAGTTGCAGACCTACACTAAGTCTAAAACCACGATTCTGACCCTAACTCGGCAGCAGCTCTCCCTACTCTCACTGAAAAAGGAATAGAATGCGGCGAGCAGGGCGGCGCCAGGTCTCTTATACTCGGGATGATGCTGTACGGCCTAGCCAATCACTGCAGGACCACAACAAAGATGGATGCTGCATTTCATGGCCTGGCAGACAATCCCTGTACCGTAATTGGGTCTCTAAAGTCCGCCAAAAACGCGGGGTGGAGACTGCAGTTACCGACGAAAAATCCCGGAAACGCTCGCTGCTCGGCGAGTAACAATTAGTGGCGAGCACGTTCGCTCATCACTACTGGTTGGTGACACTTATAATAATAATAATTTTTATTTATATAGCGCCAACATATTCCGCAGCGCTTCTAGACCCATGCTACAAGGAGAACTTTCAATCTCTTCTTCCAGAGGCAGACAGATGTACTAAAATGCTAGCAGAATTCATTAGAAAATTCCCATGCTAGCTGACGACGTCAGAGTTTGTTGTACAACCAGGGAGTCCAAGCGAGAGAGATAGAAGTACAACCCAGCTCAGGCAGGGGAACAATGGCAAAGTTCTGGGACAGTTTTCTCAAACCCTCCCATTGTGCCGGCACAGAGCCAAGGGGGTTCAATGTTTGGGAAGATGCTTAGGGAGTACCTTGCTGAACGTACAAACGTCCTCCGTGATTCCTCTATACCTTTTAATTATTGGAAGGAAAGAAAAGAGTAACAGTCGTACTCAAAAGGTTCTTTGCCTTTGCAAAATAGTGCTCAAATTTATTTACAGTACACCACAAAAAAGGATAAGTAACACGAGAATGCGCATTCTTGTGTTACTTATCCTTTTTTGTGGTGTACTGTAAATAAATTTGAGCACTATTTTGCAAAAGCAAAGAACCTTTTTGTGTGCGGCTGTCAGGCCGGGATCACACATATGCGAGATACGGCCGAGTCTCGCAGGTGAAATCCCTCCTCTGGCGCCGGCACTCCGGAGCGGAGCGTGCAGCCGCACAGCAACACATGGAGCTGCACGCTCCGCTCCCAAGTGCCGGCGCCAGAGGAGGGATTTCACCTGCGAGACTCGGCCGTATCTCGCATGTGTGATCCCGACCTTACGCTTTTTCCTGTCATGTGATCTTGACTCTGTCCAGGTTCAGCCTGCGCCTAATATCCCAACACAGTGCGCATCATTCATTTTTTCAAATCGTTTTAACTATTGGGCATCTGAGCTGGACACGTGGCATGAACTGGCTCTACGCCTTGAAGGTCCTAGCCTGCCCTGTCCTGCTGCTAGTGTTCTGTCGGAGCGGGTTTTTAGTGCTTCTGGTGGAATTATAACAGATAAGCGCATCCGCCTGTCAACTGAAAATACAGTCAGGCTGACTTCTAGAAAATGAACAAGGGCTGGATTGGGCAAGACTTCTGTACACCACCTAATGAAAACAGCGAAACATAACCTCAAATACATTGTCTTTTTTGTGGAGGTGTATTCTCATGCACCTCTTCACAACCACACATGGGTATACGCTTCCACATTTGGTCTGCTTGGTGTTATCCTCCTCCTTATCCTCATCATCCACAACTATACGAACACCAGGGTGAACGTATTCCATGATGCAAAAGTCACTCATTTTTTGTGCAAGGGTGTTTATGATGCCCGTTAATTTTAAACCAAAAAAAATTTCTCCCTCAGGGTGAAAGGTTTGTCAGCCCATACACAGTGTATGGGCATTACAAATCTAGGAGTCCAGCTCCTTTAAATTGTGCCTAGTTTGTAATGAGGCCTTAACCCCTTTCTGACATCGGACTTACTACCCCGTCGAGGTGGGGCGGGCCCGTATGACCACCGACGGGATAGTACGTCATATGCGATCGGCCGCGCTCACGGGCTGACTATCGCAGCTGACATCCGGCACTATGTGCCAGGAGCGGTCATGGACTGGGGCAGTCCATGACCGCTCCTGGCACATAGTGCCGGATGTCAGCTGCGATAGTCAGCCCGTGAGCGCGGCCGATCGCATATGATGTACTATCCCGTCGGTGGGCGGCACATTAACTATCCCGTCGGTGGGCGGCACATTAACTATCCCGTCGGTGGGCGGCACATTAACCCCTGACACACAGGGATCAAACATGATCGCAGTGTTTCGGTGGTATAGGGAAGCATCGCGCAGGGAGGGGGCTCCCTGCGTGCTTCCCGGAGCAACGCAATGTGATCGCGTTGCTCCGAGGGTCTCTTACCTCCTCCTCCCTGCAGCAGGCTCAGCATCCGGGTCCTGCAGGGAGGTGGCTTCACAGCGCCTGCTCAGAGCAGGCGCCGGGAAGCCTCCAGGAGCTGTGCACGTCAGATCGCCGATCTGACACAGTGCACAGCAAAGTGTCAGATCGGCGATTTTACACTAACATGATGCCCCCCCCCCCATATAACTACAAAATGGAGAACACAAATTTGGAACAAGTAAAGGAACAAAGCCCAGAGACACAGGAATGCTTGGGGTCAGATCTGGAGATAACACAGTGGGGCAATAAACCCAAGAAGGACTATATTAGAGAGAATCCAGAGACTCTTTATGCAGATTTCACAAAGGAAGAACCAAAAAGAAAAACCAATGTATTATTCTATACAGACCACCTCTTAGCCTGGCACACTGCCCTGTGCAATCGATATAAACATGTAACTAAATCCAACACCAATAATGCCCAGCGGATGAAAATTACCAGCCAAGCCGATGATGACACCAATGTGCTCACCATTAGCCTGTACAACAATGGCACAGTCATGGTGCAGGGGACGGAGGAGATTCTGCAGCAATTTGAAAAGTGTTTTTCTGATATCAAAGAGCAGGCACAAACCTTTAAAGGACTACAAGCCCCAGCAGCTACCTCTAATGCTACCTCTAAAGGCCCCGTCTCACATAGCGAGATCGCTGCTGAGTCACAAGTTTTGTGACGCAACAGCGACCTCCATAGCGATCTCGCTATGTGTGACACGTACCAGCGATCAGGCCCCTGCTGCGAGATCGCTGGTCGTGTCGGAATGGCCTGGACCTTTTTTTGGTCGTTGAGGCCCCGCTGACATTGCTGAATCGGTGTGTGTGACACCGATCCAGCGATGTCTTCACTGGTAACCAGGGTAAACATCGGGTTACTAAGCGCAGGGCCACGCTTAGTAACCCGATGTTTACCCTGGTTACCAAAAAAAACAAACAGTACATACTCGCCTTTCGGTGTCCAGGTCCCTTGCCGTCTGCTTCCTGCTCTCACTGACTCCCGGCCGTACAGTGAGAAGTGAGAGCACAGCAGTGACGTCACCGCTGCGCTCTGCTCTCACTGTACGGCGGCTCAGTCAGAGCAGGAAGCAGACGGCAAGGGACCTGGACACCGAAAGGCGAGTATGTACTGTTTGTTTTTTTTGGTAACCAGGGTAAACATCGGGTTACTAAGCGCGGCCCTGCGCTTAGTAACCCGATGTTTACCCTGGTTACCCGGGTGCTGCAGGGGGACTTCGGCATCGTTGAAGACAGTTTCAACGATGCCGAAGTCGTTCCCCTGATCGTTGGTCGCTGGGGAGAGCGGTCTGTGTGACAGCTCCCCAGCGACCACACAGCGACTTACCAACGATCACGGCCAGGTCGTATCGCTGGTCGTGATCGTTGGTAAATCGCTTAGTGAGACGGGGCCTTAATGCTCATATAGAGATTCCCAGACAGAGCCGCCTATCCCCCAACACTTCACACCTCTCGCAGGATAACATCAGAGACTTCTTATCTCAATTAGAAAGAGACTTGGTCCAACTGAAATTAGAATGTGAAAGAAACTCACAAGGGAATGCAAATTACCAAGCAACAAACGACACAGCCCTACAGAAAATAAGGGAAGAAATGTGTGAACTGAAATGTCAACACCAGGCAGCTCTACAGGAAATGGGGGAACTGAAAAAAGACAATGATAAACTCAGAATGGAGATTGCAGAATTAAAAGCCCATAGCCCTGGGCATCTGAACCAGCAGGGGGCAATGGAAACAAGCCAGAGAGCAGACAACATGGCCACCACTGAACAGAATGTAGAGACACCTACTAGCACTAAAATAATAACCAACAATATGACTGATCCTGAAACCAGAGACATGGAAGACAGAAGAGAACCAGCCACCAGCAAAGCCAGCATCACAGACCCCCGTCAGCAGCACCGTAGCCCACCCAAGACATCACAAAGTCCTGACATTGTCCTAATAATGGACTCAAATGGGAAGTACCTAAATACACAGCAGCTGTTCCCAGGAAAACAGGTCCGTACAATCCGCTGTGCGAATATTGAACAGGTGACCGAGGTCATCAGTAAACAACGGTTTACCAACCCAACGCACATTATTATACACACGGGTACAAACAATCTACCAGACCAGCACCAGCAGATCGCAGAACAACTGATCAACCTGGCAAAGATGGCAAACCTAAAATTCCCGGACAGTAAAATCACTCTGTCATCGCTGCTCCCAAGAAAGGACACACCCAGGCAAACCACCCAAACCATCAATACAGAACTGACTGAAAGGATCAAGACTGTGCCCAACGTGACCCTGGCACAACACCTCCCCATAAACATCAGTCACCTGCACGATAATAAACATCTCAACAAACAAGGGGTCAGCCTCCTGGCCAAAGAGCTGAAGGACATCGTGCTAAACAGAGACCCCAGGCCTGGATCCAACAGTGGCCATAATCACACTGAAAGACCCCCGAGAACGAAAGAGCAGAAAACCCCAACGCTACCTCCTGAAGCTGGTAACAAAGCTCTTCACCCAGTGTCAGACCATCAGAGGAGGAGATCTCCATGGAGGAGACCACCGAGCCCGCACAGACACATGCAGAGCAGAGATAGGGATGAGATAAAGACCCTGCTCAATGCACTGTGCAGAATTCTAATGTGACTGGATGGAACCAAGCACTTCTATAAAACAGTCAGAAATCCAGTTTGTCCCACACAGCTATACTCATTACAAGGTATATACACACAAAATACACTGAAGAATGTCTTCACTTACAATCAGCAGCTGGAATATTCAGGGTCTCAACGCCTCAACCTTTGGATCTAAAACAAAGGACCCTGATTTTATACAAAGACTGAAAAATATAGACATTCAGATCCTCCTGGAAACATGGACCAGAGCCGAAAACGAATCCCTGGTGCCTATTGGATACAAGGAATTCTCGGTCCATGCCCAGAAAAATAAAAACACCAAACAGGGCCGGGGCTCAGGAGGAGTATTGATCTGGTATAAAGAGGAGCTCCACCCGTACATCAAACCGGTGAAGAAAGGAGGCAGCCACATATGGATCAGAATCAGCAGCTCCATCCTCACCTGCCAGTCTGATGTCCACCTCTGTGCCACCTATATACCACC
The DNA here is from genome assembly GCF_051348905.1 of Ranitomeya variabilis. Classification (NCBI taxonomy): domain Eukaryota; kingdom Metazoa; phylum Chordata; class Amphibia; order Anura; family Dendrobatidae; genus Ranitomeya; species Ranitomeya variabilis. Next base: position 105,248,754 of record NC_135238.1, on the reverse strand, counting down.
GCCAGAGTCCCCCTACTTCAATCCAGACTGCTTCGAGATCTTACAAAGAGAAGCCGCCCATTATCAGGCCCTGGGCAAAGTTCTCATCTTTGGAGACCTCAATGCAAGAACAGGGAGAGAGAGAGAGACTTCCTGACCACGGATGGGAACATCTACATACTTGGAGCAGAGAATGACGACCAAGACCCTGTACACACTGAGAGAAACAGCTATGACACTACAGTCAACAAAAGTGGCGGAAAGCTCCTGAACGTATGTAGAAGTCTAGGACTTCATATCCTTAATGAACGAAGCAAGGGTGACTCCTTAGGAAGGTATACACTAAACTCCCATGTAGGGAGGAGTGTAGTAGACTATGCTATTACAGATCTGAACCTGGCAGATGTCAGCGCCCTCATAGTCACCCCACAAACGCACCTGTCAGACCACAGCCAACTTCTTCTGTACATGAAATCTACAGAGAAACCATCCACTCAGAAGCCACAGCAGAGCAGCCTCTTCACCCGGCCTCCATCCTATAAATGGTCCAAAATGTCGGCACTAAAGTATAAAGAAGCTTCCAGCAGACCTGAAATACAGCGGATGCTGCACCACTTCTACAACCTCAAGTACAAGCCAAACCCAGAGGGAGTGAGCCAAGCCGCAAAGGACCTCAACAATATATTCTACGCAATGGCCAGACTGTCCGACCTTAAAAAAGTCGACTACAAGAGACCAAAAGAAACACAGGTCAATGGCTGGTTTGACAAAGAATGTAAAGCTGTACGGAAGACCCTGAGAACAGCCTCCAACAAGAAACACAGAGACCGCAACCACCTGGGTCTGAGGGAAGCCTATGACTCCATACAAAGGCAGTACAAAACCCTCCTCAGGAGGAAGAAGCAGAGTTACATCTCTACCAAGCTTAACCAACTCCAAGACGCCCTCCAGGACAACTCCTTCTGGGAACTATGGAACCACATGGGCACCAAAGACAAGAAAAACAACACCCATATCCAAAATGGCAACCTCTGGCTCCAATACTTCAGAGACCTCTATAAAGACATTCCAAAGGAAGAGCTAAGCCAAGAACAGGAAAACAATGGCGAAACTAAAAGCAATGGAGGAAAAAATCAAAAACTTCCAAAACCCGGTGGATACACCTATAACACTACAGGAAGTAGCCGAGAGACTCCCCTCCATAAGATGTAGAAAAGCCAGTGGCCTGGATGGAATCCTACCAAAAATGCTGAAGTACAGCCCACCAGAAATACAGGCTGCAATGGTAAAACTGTTCAATATTGTGCTGAGTGGCGGCTACTTCCCTCGTACCTGGAACCAAGGCCTCATCACACCCATCCACAAGAGTGGGGACAGGTATGACCCAGCCAACTACAGAGGCATATGTGTCAGCAGCAACCTGGGAAAACTGTTCAACAGTATCCTGAACAAGAGGATCCTCACCTTCCTCACCGAGCACAACGTCCTCAGCAAGAGCCAAGCAGGGTTCATGCCGAACCACCGACCACATCTACACTCTGCACAGCCTCATTCAGAGACACGTCTACAATACAAAGAATGGGAAGATATACGCCTGCTTTGTGGACTTTAAAAAGGCCTTTGATTCAGTGTGGCACCCGGGCTTATTCCTGAAACTGCTGGAGAGCGGAATAGGAGGAAAGACCTATGATGTCATCAAAAGCTCCTACACCGAGAACCGCTGCAGCGTGAGTGTGAACGGCAGAAGAACGGCTTATTTCCAGCAGAACCGCGGGGTCAGACAAGGCTGCAGCCCAAGTCCAACACTCTTCAACATTTACATCAACGAGCTGGCTACCGTCCTGGAATCCTCCTCAGCACCAGGTCTCACCCTCCACGACACGCAGGTGAAATTCCTGCTGTATGCAGATGACCTGCTGCTGCTGTCACCAACCGAGAAAGGCCTCCAGGACAACCTGAAAATCCTAGAGAAATTCAGCTCCACCTGGGCTCTACCGGTCAACCTAAAGAAAACCAACACCATGGTGTTCCAGAGGAGAAAGAGAAAATCAGACCAGCACCCATCATTTGTCCTCAACAACTGCGACCTCACAGGAACGGACAAATATACCTACCTGGGCCTAGAGATTCACCGGTCAGGGAGCTTCAAACAAGCCATAGAGACCCTGAAAGACAAGGCCTGCAAAACCTTCTATGCCATCCAAAGGAAACTCTACCATCTGAAGCCACCAGTGAGGGTCTGGCTAAAAATCTTCGACTCCATCGCCCCAATCCTCCTGTATGGCAGCGAAGTCTGGGGTCCCCACACCTACCCAGACTGGTCAAGGTGGGATTCCAGTCCAACTGAAATATTCCACCTGGAATTCTGCAAGCACCTTCTCCAGGTCCATCGGAGCACCTCCAACAGTGCTTGTCGGGCCGAGCTGGGCAGATTCCCTCTACACCTAACAGTTCTAAAGAGGGCGCTGTCATTCCGGGCTCACCTGCATAGGAGCAATCCAAGCTCCCATCACCATAAAGCCCTGATACATGTAGGTGAAACAGAAAAACCAGAAGTCTCGGAACAGCCAAGCCTAACCCAACCGGACCAGAACACCAATCACAACAACCTGACAAAAGCCAGAATCAGGAAGATGGCAGACGAAGGCCAGGAGAGGTATGTCAGTGACTGGAAGAATGATATCAACAACTCACAGAAACTGATCATGTACCGGAGCCTACAGAGAGACTACAGACTGGCCCCATATCTGGAGAAACTCCCGGATCCCAGAGATCGCAAGATCCTGAGCCGATATAGACTCAGTGCCCACAGTCTGGCCATCGAATGTGGCCGACACAGGCAGAACTACAAGCCCAGGGAGGAAAGACTGTGCCAACACTGATCAGGAGGCCATAGAGGACGAAACTCACTTCCTGCTACACTGCCCCAAATACTCAGCAGTGAGGGACACTCACTTCAGGAGACTCTCCGATCTCTTCCCGGATTTCATCACCATGAAGGAGGAAGAGAAGACATATATCCTGCTGGGAGAAGAAGAGAGAGCAGTGGAGATAGCAGCGCGGTATGTGAGCGAATGTCATAGACTGCGAGAAAGAGAACTATGATGCCATGGACTATAGCCCCCACAATGGATCTGCCCCCATCCACCTTCCCTATGCCATGGACTATAGCCCCCACCCTGGATCTGCCCCCATCCACCTCCCCTATGCCATGGACTATAGCCCCCACCCTGGATCTGCCCCCATCCAGCTTCCCTACAGCTCCTACCCAACATCCCCACAGTCCCTATTGCCTTTATACACTTGCTTTGGCAAAACTGATGTGTATTTGGTCCTGCCAATAAAGCTTCTTTGAATTTGAATATATATATATATATATATATACACACACACACACACACACACTCACCGGCCACTTTATTAGGTACACCATGCTAGTAACGGGTTGGACCCCCTTTTGCCTTCAGAACTGCCTCAATTCTTCGTGGCATAGATTCAACAAGGTGCTGGAAGCATTCCTCAGAGATTTTGGTCCATATTGACATGATGGCATCACACAGTTGCCGCAGATTTGTCGGCTGCACATCCCAAAGATGCTCCATACAAGGCAGGATGGATCCATGCTTTCATGTTGTTTACGCCAAATTCTGACCCTACCATCCGAATGTCGCAGCAGAAATCGAGACTCATCAGACCAAGCAACGTTTTTCCAATCTTCTACTGTCCAATTTCGATGAGCTTGTACAAATTGTAGCCTCAGTTTCCTGTTCTTAGCTGAAAGGAGTGGTACCCGGTGTGGTCTTCTGCTGCTGTAGCCCATCTGCCTCAAAGTTCGACGCACTGTGCGTTCAGAGATGCTCTTAGGCCTACCTTGGTTGTAACGGGTGGCGATTTGAGTCACTGTTGCCTTTCTATCAGCTCGAACCAGTCTGCCCATTCTCCTCTGACCTCTGGCATCAACAAGGCATTTCCGCCCACAGAACTGCCGCTCACTGGATTTTTTTCTTTTTCGGACCATTCTCTGTAAACCCTAGAGATGGTTGTGCGTGAAAATCCCAGTAGATCAGCAGTTTCTGAAATACTCAGACCAGCCCTTCTGGCACCAACAACCATGCCACGTTCAAAGGCACTCAAATCACCTTTCTTCCCCATACTAATGCTCGGTTTGAACTGCAGGAGATTGTCTTGACCATGTCTACATGCCTAAATGCACTGAGTTGCCGCCATGTGATTGGCTGATTAGAAATTAAGTGTTAACAAGAAGTTGGACAGGTGTACCTAATAAAGTGGCCGGTGAGTGTATATATATATATATAGTGAGTGAGTGAGTGAGTGAGTGAGTGAGTGAGTGAGTGAGTGAGTGTGTGTGATAGAATACACATATATACATACACACACACAGTATTTTCCGGCGTATAAGACGACTGGGCGTATAAGACGACCCCCCAACTTTACCAGTTAAAAAATAAAATCTTCTTAAAAGTCGGGGGTCTTCTTATACACCGTATGTCGTCTTATAGGGCCGGTGAATATGTGCCTTTTGAAGGGGGGGGGGGGGGGGGGGGAGGAGTGATCCTGATGACGACGAGGGGGCGTCTCACAGGAAAGTGAGTATCCCTCATTACCTTATCATAGCGCTGCAGCGTGGGGTCTCTGTGCTGGGAGCGGCGGCTGCTGTGCTGTGGGGCGGCGGCTCCTCTTCTGCAGTGTGGGGCTTCTGTGCTGTGGGGTGGCGGCGGCGTATCTTTATGCAGTCGGGGCTCCTCCGGCATCTCATTAAAGCCTGGAGGCCCCGCCGGCAACTCCATCGGTACAATGCGGTGGCCTCCGGGAAAATGGCCGCTGCTCAGATTCTCGGGAGACGAGATCTGAATCTGAGCAGCGGCCATTTTCCCGGAGGCAGCTCAATAGGTGCGATGCGGTGGCCTCCGGGAAAATGGCCGCTGGGGGCTGCGCATGCTCAGATTCAGATCTCGTCCCGATATTTCGGGACACGAGATCTGAATCTAAGCAGCGGCCATTTTCCCGGAGGCTACCGCATTACACCGATGGAGTTGCCGGCGGGGCTTCCAGGCTTTGAGATGCCGGAGGAGCCCCGACTGCATGAAGATACGCCGCCGCCACCGCCCCACAGCACCAGAGGCCCCACACTGCAGAAGAGGAGCCGCCGCACCACAGCACAGCAGCCGCCGCTCCCAGCACAGAGACCCCACGCTGCAGCGCTACGATTAGGTAATGGGGGATACTCACTTTGTGAGACGCCCCCTCGTCGTCATCAGGACCACTCCCCCCCCCACCCACCATATACACCCGGCGCACAAGACGACCCCCGACTTTTAAGAAGATTTTCAGGGGTTAAAAAGTCGTCTTGTACGCCGGAAAATACGGTGTGTGTGTGTGTGTGTGTGTGAGATATATATATATATATATATATATATATATATATATATATATACACACACACATATATACACATACATATACCAAAACAGGGGAAAAAAGGCAGCACTCCAGTTCTTTTAAAGATGAAAAAACTTGTGACGTTTATTCAGACCCACATCTCTATACGACGTTTCGGCTCACACTGAGCCTTTCTCAAGCTGCTTAAGCTGTGCTTGAGAAAAGCCGGATTACTCACCGGTAATGCTCTTTTAATGAGTCCACGACAGCACCCCACATGAGAGAGGGATCCACCCCATAGGAACAGGAAACCTACAGAATAAAAGGAGGCGGTCCCCTCTCCTCCTCAGTTTAGTTTACAGAGTACAAAAAGGGAACCGCAAAAGCTTTAGTATTAATTCTTATTCAGCAACATAAATATCTTAAACTCTATACAACCATTATTTGTGAATTTAAAAGGAAGAGCTGTGCATAACTTAGGGAGGGTAGTAAATGGGTGCTGTCGTGGACTCATTAAAAGAGCATTACCGGTGAGTAATCCGGCTTTTTACCCTTCGCCACGACAGCACCCCACATGAGAGATTTTCAGAGATTCATTATTTGGGTGGGATTACTGTATTAAGAACAGCTCTACCAAAGGTCAGAGCAGAAGATGTAGATAGATCAAGTCTATAATGGTTGTAAAAGGTAGAAGGTGTAGACCAAGTTGCGGCCTTACATATTAAATGGATCGGTACATCTGCTTGTTCCGCCCAGGAGGAAGCCATGGCTCGTGTTGAGTGCGCTTTAATACCCGCTGGAGGAATCTCGCCTTTTGATGTATAGGCCAAGCAGATAGCATCTCTGATCCATCGAGATATGGTAGCTCTCGTGACCCCATGTCCTTTCTTGTGGCCCTGAAAGGAGATAAACCGAGCCCTACTCTCCCTCCATGTCTGACACCTTTCTATATAGGTCAGGATGGCTCTTCTGACATCTAAGGTGTGGAATTTATGCTGTTCTGGAGTTACAGGTTAATCAAAAAAGGAAGGGAGAAATATCTCTTGGGACCTGTGGTGGGTGGACGCTACCTTAGGGAGGTATGAGGGGTCTGGTTTTAGGACTATCCGATCATGGAATATCAGTAAGAAGGGTGGGTCTACTGATAGGGCCTGGATGTCGCTAACCCGTCTAGCTGAGGTTAGGGCTACTTTATATGTCAGGACTTTTAAAGGTATTGAATCTAGTGGCTCAAATGGGGAGCTGGTTAAGGCCTCTAGCACTAGATTTAAATCCCACGGAGGTAGACGGGGAATATGGACCGGTTTACTACGTTCACAAGATTTTATGAATCTGGAGATCCACCTATTAGCTGCTATATTGCATCCATATAGGGCTCCTAATGCCGAGACCTGAACTCTTAAGGTATTTACAGATAACCCCAACTCTCGGCCTTTTTGCAAGAACTCTAGAATAGGTGTGACTGGAACTTGCTTAGTGAACGGTACCGTGTAAAAGTCTAAGAATTTATTCCATACCCTACTATATATCAGGGTGGTAGATCTTTTCCTGCTAAATAAGAGGGTGTTTACTAGTTCTGCTGAGAACCCTCTTGATCTTAGTAGTTGCCTCTCAAATTCCACGCCGTCAAGTGAAGACCTTTCACTTGCGGGTGGAAAAAGGGGCCTTAGGACAGCAGCTTCTTGTCTGATGGGAGAATCCATGGATCGCATAGGCACATGGTCTGGAGACAAGAGAACCATGGTCTTTTCGGCCAGAATGGTGCAATGAGGATCACTCTTGCTTGTTCCCTCCTGATTTTTCTGATCACTAGTGGAATCAGAGACATCGGAGGAAAGGCGTATGCCAGCTGGAACCTCCAAGGATGGTGGAGAGAGTCCAACATATCTGGGTGATCCATGGCGTTCAGGGAAGCGAACCTTCTTATTTGCCGGTTGTCTCTTGTGGCAAATAGGTCGATTTGTGGTATCTCCCATGATTCTGTTATCATACTGAACATGGATCTGTTTAAGGTCCATTCCCCTTGACGTAACTCGTTTCGGCTGAGGTAGTCTGCCCTGATGTTCTCTACACCTCTGATGTGCAGGGTTGTTAGGGATGTTAGATGAGTCTCTGCCAGCTGGAAGATGTCTGCAGCTATGGTCATTAGACTTCCTGACCTTGTACCACCCTGACGGTTCACATATGCCACTGTGGTGGAATTGTCCGAGTAAATTCTTACATTTGCTCCTTGAATCTGCGGAAGAAAGTGATTTAAGGCATATTCTACCGCTTTTAACTCCTTCCAATTGGAGGAACATGACAATTCTGCCTGGTCCCAAGTATCTTGGGCCAGACTGTCTTTCATATGTGCTCCCCACCCAATAGGGCTGGCGTCAGTGGTAATTATTTTAGACGGGTCTATTATCCATGGCACACCCTCTGAGAGGTGGTCCATGTCTAGCCACCAGGATAGTGATTCTAAGACATCTTTGGAAAGAGTTATTTTGCTTTCTAGATGTCCGTCTTTACCCTGAGCCGACAATACCTCATACTGTAATTGACGAGTATGAAATTGTGCACATGGTACAGCAGGGATACATGATGATAATGACCCCAGTAAAGACATGCCCTTCCTTAGTGTCATGTAGGGGTTGCGTATTGCGTCTGATACCCTTGATTGTATAGTCAGTTTCTTTGCCTGGGGGAGGAAGCATCTCTGACTTACGGAGTCTAGCTGGATTCCTAGAAATGTCTGGACGGTTTCTGGATTCAGCCGGGATTTTTCGAAGTTGACGATCCAACCTAACTCCTGTAGGGACGAGATCGTATTAGATAGACGAGTTTTACACTGAAGCATAGAGTTACCCACCACTAGAAAGTCATCTAGGTAGGGTATTATCAAGGTATCTCTGACGTAGATGAGCCATCACTTCTAATATCACCTTAGTGAAGATGCGGGGAGCCATAGAAAGCCCAAATGGCATTGCAACATACTGAAAGTGACGAACCTGTCCTTCCAGGGTGACTGCTACCCTTAGATACTTTTGATGTTCGGCATGTATGGGAAGATGATAATAGGCATCCTTTAAGTCTATTCCGGCCATGACACACCTAGGAAACAAGAGTTTTATGGTTGAACTAATGGATTCCATTTTGAAGGTATGATTACGCAGGAAGGCGTTTAATCTCTTGAGATTTATGATGGTTCTAAATGAACCATCAGGCTTATTGATCAAGAATAAAGGGGAATAGAACCCCTTCCCTTCTTGATCCTGGGGAACTTCTATCAGGACTTTTTTAGACAGAAGAGATAGGATCTCTGATTCCAGAGCCCTTTGTTGGTCTTGACCTTTTGGAGATGTTACTATAAAGGAATCCCAAGGGTTTCGGTCAAATTCCAATTTTAGGCCGTATTGTACAATGTCCAGAATCCACTGGCTGGATGTTATTTGTTCCCATCTGGGGAGGAAGAATTTTAATCTGCCGCCCACCTCCTGGTTAGCGGTATTTGCGTTTCGGGTTATGGGACCCGCTAAAAAAGGCACCTTTTTGCTTCGGGTCCTTCGACTACCATCGCTCCCTTTGTTCGAACGGCTTGTTCCTGGTAAAGGGACGTCTTCTGAAGGCTCTCCTGTAGGATGGAAGATACTGGTTAGGGAAGCCTTTTTTCCTTTCTCCTGCTTTACTCAGGAGTTCATCCAGCGCTTTTCCGAAAAGGAACTCACCCTGGCAGGGGATCGCACAAAGTTTTGCTTTGGCCTGTGCGTCCCCTTTCCAGTTCTTTAGCCAGAGTGCTCCCCGGGCTGTGTTCACTAGGCCGGCTGACCTGGCTGCTAGGCGTAGCGAATCCACAGAGGCATCAGCCAGGAATGCTACTGCTTCTTTGATTAGAGGGAATTTCGGCAGGATTGACTCTCTCGAAGTTCTACCTCTAATCTGTTCCTCCAGTTGCTCCATCCACACTAGTAGTGACCTCGCAGTGCAGGTACTAGATATGGCGGGCCTGAACGCCCCAGTGTTGGCTTCCCACGACCTTTTTAGTAAAGCTTCTGCTTTACGGTCCAGCGGGTCTGTCAGGACTCCTGAATCCTCCACCAATAAGACCGACTGTTTGGTTGTGGAGGCTACAGCGGCATCAACCTTCGGCACCTTTGACCAGGTATTTAGCTCCTCGTCGCTGAAGGGATAGCGTCTTTTAGAGGATGATGGTAGAAAACCTCTATTTTGCTTATCCCACTCTTTTTTTACTATTTCTTTAATAGTTTTTATGACGGGGAAGGACCTACGTTTCCTCTGTCCTAACCCCGCGAACATGATGTCCTGAGCCGATTTACTTTCTTTCTCATCTGAGCACCCCATCGTGCTTCTGACAGATTTTATTAAATTGTCCACACTGCTGTTGGGAAGACAAAGTCCCCCTTCAGTCTCGGATGAGCTCGGCTGGGATTCCGCTTCGCCTGAGGATATACATACATCCTCTGACTGTGAACTGACTGGAGATTTGGACCTACTAAGCTGACGGGTACTGGTGGTACTAGTCTGCGCCAACCCCTGCATTTCTTCCCGGATTATAGCTCTGACATCTGATGGAGTCATTATGTTTTCCTGCCGTAAGGTTTGCATGATACACTCCGAACACAGTTTTTTAACATAATCATCCGGGAGGGGCTGCGTACATAAAGCACATTCCTTGTGCTTGGACTTGTGTGTCCTTTTCTTAGTCTAGAGGAAAGATACAGGAGGAACATATATCAGCATATAGGAAGAGACTCTTTCAAAAACTCACCCAGTGAAGCTGACAGGTACCGGTTCTGGAGGCGGATTTCGTTTGGTGGTAGAACCCTTCTCTGGAGGTCGACCACCACTCTTTGTGCTGCTCCTAGCGCTTCTCTCCTTGCTAGGAGAACGCTGTTGCACTGCGGGCAAGTGCGCATCGTCGGCCGGTGAAGCCATCTTACACACACCGGCCCGACGCTAGCGCTGCATTTTTAAATTTGCCGCCCATTCTCCTGCCTCCCCGGACCAACCCGGAAGTGCTCCAGCGACTTCCGGGTTAGACGCGCCGCTCTCACTCACCATGCGGCGGCAAGGGATATTAAGCCGGCCGCAGCAGCGCGCGCGTCCTCACGGTGCCGGGCGGACCCACGGTGACCGGACCCGGACCGTGGATGCTTGGCCAGACGAGGGGGGAGGCTGCAAGCAGGGGCTCCCCCGCCGCTGCTTCTGGAACCGCAGCCCCTGCCGTTCCCTCAGATACCGACGCAGGCGGGTGCATGGCCCAGGGATCCTCTTCATCTGTAGGTAAGCTGGGTCCCTGTAGGAACAGGAAACCTAAACTGAGGAGGAGAGGGGACCGCCTCCTTTTATTCTGTAGGTTTCCTGTTCCTATGGGGCGGATCCCTCTCTCTCATGTGGGGTGCTGTCGTGGCGAAGGGTAAAAGGCTCAATGTGAGCCGAAACGTCGTATAGAGATGTGGGTCTGAATAAACGTCACAAGTTTTCTCATCTTTAAAAGAACTGGAGTGCTGCCTTTTTTTCCCTGTTTTGGCATATTATTTGGGTGGATGAGTGGACCGTCTTACCTAGGAGGCCTGGCACCCATTGGTGAGCATTGTGCTGTTCCAATTTATCCATCTATCTATCTATCTATCTATCTATCTATCTATCTATCTCTATAGTTCCTATAAATACATTTCTTTAAATAAAAATAAAAGTACACATATTTAGTATCGCCGCGTCCGTAACGACCCGACCTATAAAACTGACCCACTAGTTAACCCCTTCAGTGAACACCGTAAAAAAAAAAAAAAAAGGCAAAAAACAACGCTTTATTATCATACCGCCGAACAAAAAGTGGAATAACACGCGATCAAAAAGACGGATATAAATAACCATGGTACCGCTGAAAACGTCATCTTGTCCCGCAAAAAACGAGCCGCCATACAGCGTCAATGAAAAAATAAAAAAGTTATAGTCCTCAGAATAAAGCGATGCAAAAATAATTATTTTTTCTATAAAATAGTTTATCGTGTAAAAGCGACAAAACAAAAAAAAAAAATTGATATAAATGAGGTATCGCTGTAATCGTACTGACTCGAAGAATAAAACTGTTTTATCCATTTTAACAAACACGGAACGGTATAAACGCCTCCCCCAAAAGAAATTCATGAATAGCTGGTTTTTGGTCATTCTGCCTCACAAAAATCAGAATAAAAAGCCATCAAAAAAATGTCACGTGCCTGAAAACGTCACCAATAAAAACGTCAACTCGTCCCGCAAAAAACAAGACCTCACATGACTGTGGACCAAAATATGGAAAAATTATAGCTCTCAAAATGTGGTAACGTAAAAAAAAAACATTTTGCAATAAAAAGCGTTTTTCAGTGTGTGACGGCTGCCAATCATAAAAATCCGCTAAAAAACCCGCCATAAAAGTAAATCAAACCCCCTTCATCACCCCCTTAGTTAGCGAAAAATTTAAAAAAAAAAAAATGTATTTCTTTCCATTTTCCGGTTAGGGCTAGGGTTTGGATTACATTTACGGTTGGGAATAGGGTTGGGATTAGGGTTAGGGATGTGTTTGGATTAGGGTTTCAGTTATAATTGAGGTGTTTCCACTGTTTAGGCACATCAGGGGCTCTCCAAACGCGACATGGCGTCCGATCTCAATTCCAGCCAATTTTGCGTTGAAAAAGTAAAACAGTGCTCCTTCCGAGCTCTCCCGTGCGGCCAAACAAGGGTTTACCCCAACACATGGGGTATCAGCGTACTCAGGACACATTGGACAACAACTTTTGGGGTCCAATTTCTCCTTTTACCCTTGGGAAAATACAAAACTGGGGGCCAAAAATTAATTTGTGGAAAAAAAAAACGGTTTTTACGTACCGGTAATAGGATTTTACAGAGTCCACGACAGCACCCACAAGGAGAGAGGGGATCCGCCCACCTTCCGGACAGGAACCTACAGGTTAAAAAGGGGCAGCCCCCCCTCGCCCTCCAGTTTGTGTTCCAGAGTACAAGGGATACCGCCAATGAATCAGTACATGATAATATTATCTTAAACATTACTAAATACCACCACCTCTATAGAGTGATCTCTAAAGCACACCTTCCAACAGAGTGCAGGAATAAGTAACTAAATACGGGGGGGAATGCATGGGTGCTGTCGTGGACTCTGTAAAATCCTATTACCAGTACGTAAAAACCGGTTTTCCTATCGCCACGACAGCACCCACAAGGAGAGACTTTCAAAGACTATTAACTGGGAGGGACCACAGCACTAAGTACTGAACGGCCAAACTGTAAGCTGGAGTTAGCAGATAGATCAAGGCGATAGTGTTTATAAAAGGTGGAAGGTGATGACCACGTTGCCGCCTTACATATCATTTCAATGGGGACATCTGCCTTCTCCGCCCAGGATGATGCCATGGCCCGAGTGGAGTGCGCCCTGATGCCTTCTGGTGGTGTTACTCCCTTGGCAGAGTAGGCAAGACATATCGCTTCTCTAATCCATCTGGCGATAGAGTTTTCCGTGACACCAGAACCCTTTTTCTGATTCTGGAAAGAAATAAACAGAGCCCTACTCTGTCTCCAGCTTTGTGTCCTATCCAGGTATTCTAATATTGCCCTCTTTACATCTAAGGTATGATATTTCTCCTCCTCCTCTGAACCTGGATTTTCATAGAAAGATGGTAAATAAATCTCCTGACTTCTATGAAATTTAGTTGCCACTTTTGGCAAGTATGCAGGATCAGGTTTTAAGACAATCTTATCCTGGAGAACTATTAAGTAGGGAGGATCTACTGACAGCGCATGTATATCACTGACCCTCCTGGCAGACGTTAATGCTAAAAGCAGAGCTGTTTTTAAGGTTAAATTTTTAATCGAAATAGATTTTAATGGCTCAAAGGGAGGTTCAGTCAACGCCTCAAGCACCAAATTGAGGTCCCAAGGGGGTATTCTTACAATATGGATTGGGTTAGAACGCTGACATGCCTTAATAAACCTAGCAACCCATCTATTACCAGCTATATCACTGTTGTACAGAGCTCCTAAGGCTGAAACATGAACCCTTAGAGTGTTGACCGCTAGACCCAATTCCCAGCCTTTCTGAAGGAATTCTAAAATGGCTGAAATCAGAGCATTATCTCCCAATGGTTTCTGATAAAACATAAGGAATTTTTTCCAAATTTTCGAATAGATTTTTGTTGTAACCTCCTTCCTGCTTTTCAATAAGGTAGTTATTAAAGCATCGGAGAACCCCCTCTCCTTCAGAAGCTCCCTCTCAAGTTCCACGCTGTTAAGTGAAGAGTCTCCAAATTTGGATGACGAAATGGACCTTGAGAGAGGAGATCCGGAACCACTGGCAACACCCAGGGATCGGTCACAGACATTGTTTTGAGGAGAGAAAACCAAGGCCTCCTGGGCCAGAAGGGGGCGATTAAAATTACTCTGGCTCCTTCCTCCCGGGTCTTCCTGAGAACTATCGGAATTAGACACATAGGAGGGAAGGCATATGCTAGCCAAAAGTCCCAACGGACGCGAAGGGAGTCCACTATGAGAGGTTGGTCTGCTATGTGTAAGGATGCGAACCTCCTGACCTTCCTGTTCTCCCTCGTAGCAAACAGATCTATTGTCGGCAATCCCCACAGATTGACTATCTGATTGAATATGTGTTGATCTAGGGACCACTCTCCCTGACGAAGGGAATGGCGACTGAGGTAGTCTGCTTCTATATTGAGTTTCCCCTCTATATGAACTGCCGACAGAGATTGTAAGTGATCCTCGGCCAGAGACAATATCTGTGCTGTAGTGGTCATTAGGGATCGTGACCTTGTCCCTCCCTGATGATTGATGTAGGACACCACAGTCATATTGTCTGTCTGTATTTGTACGTGCGAATTCTTCAGGGAAGGTAGTAAGCAAAGAAGAGCCTGGTTGACTGCAGCCAGCTCTTAGGTTTGAGGAATTCTGGGACTCTAGAATTGACCAACGCCCCTGGGTTAGAATGTCTCCCATATGGGCTCCCCAACCGAACGGACTGGCATCTGTCGTGACCACGTTGTCCGGAGTGATGGTCCAGAGGACTCCTTTTGATAAATGTACCGGATTGAGCCACCATCTGAGGTTGTGAAGAGTGGCAGGTGATATACTGAACTTCCCGCTCAGAGCACCGTGAAGATCTTTCTCTGCTTGAAGCACCTCGTATTGAAGCATTCGGGTGTGAGATTGAGCCCATCTCACCGCCGATATACACGCAGTCAAAGATCCTAGAAGAGACATTGCGTCTCTTAAACTTAAGTTTGGAGCTTTCCTTACGGCCGTGATCCTCTGAATGATCTTCTGCTTCTTTCCTTCTGATAGGAAGGATGACTGATTTTCTGAGTCTAGGAGAACTCCTAGGAATGATTGATGTCTTGTGGGTTCTAGTTTTGACTTTTCCCAGTTGATTATCCATCCGAGTCCCTGTAGGGATGATATTATGGCATTTACCCTAGATGTACACTGAGCGATAGAATTTCCAATTATTAAAAAATCGTCTAGATAGGGCACTACCAGGGTTTCTTTTTCCCTGACATGGGCCATTACTTCCGACACAACTTTTGTAAAAATTCTAGGTGCCATGGATAGGCCAAAGGGCATTGCTAAAAATTGGAAATGCTTAATCTGATGGTTTACCCATACTGCCATCCTGAGGAATTGCTGATGATCTCGGTGAACTGGAAGATGGTAATACGCATCTTTTAGATCCAACACTGACATGTAGCACCTAGGAAACAAAAGCTTAGTTGTTGATTTGATGGATTCCATCTTAAAAGCGTGGTACTGAAGATATTCATTCAATTTACGCAAATTTATAATAGTCCTAAAGGACCCATCAGGCTTAGAGATTAAGAACAGCGGAGAATAAAAGCCTGTCTTCTCCTGATGTTTTGGTACTTTTTCAATAACTCGCTTTGTAAGCAATTGTTGAATCTCTAATTCTAAGGCCTGTTGTTGGGCCGGAGTATCCAGTGATGTTATAATAAAATGATTTGGGGGAGTTCTCAAAACTCTAATCTTAATCCTGACCCAACTACCCCCATTATCCAGGCACTAGAAGTTATCTTTTGCCATTCTGCTGAGAAGAACTTTAGTCTTCCCCCTACTGGCAGACCTGCTTTATCTGTAATTACGTCTCCGTCTTGAGAAAGATGAAGGGTTTTTACAGTATCCACCTTTCTTCTTTTGATCCGACGTCTCCCAGTCACGATTATATCCCTGCTGGTCTGACTGGAATTTTCTGAAGGGCATGCGTCTCCGGAAGGCGTTCCTAAAAGTGGGATTAAATGCTTTAGGAAATCCCTTCTTTCTATCCTCAGCCTTTGCAAGGATGTCATCCAGCACCGGGCCGAATAGGTACTCACCCCTACATGGAATAGAGCATAATTTGGCTTTTGCCTGGGCATCCCCCTTCCAGGTCTTTAGCCAAAGTGCCCGTCGGGCTGCATTTGAGAGCCCCGCCGATCTTGCAGCCAATTTCAGGGAGTCAATTGAGGCATCTGCCAGATAAGCCGCTCCTTCTCTGACCTGAGACAGGGAGTTTAGTAATTTATCCCTAGGTGTTTTGGCTTTAAGCTGTTCTTCCAGCTGAGTCACCCAGACCATGATTGATCTCGCCGTACAGGTGCCTGCGATTGCAGGCTTAAAGGCTCCAGATGATGCTTCCCACACTTTCTTAAGGAGCATGTCAGACTTTCTGTCTGAGGGATCTTTAAGGAGTCCTACATCCTCTAATGGTAGTGAGGCTGTCTTTGAGGTAGAGGCTACTGCCGCATCCACTTTCGGGATTTTCACCCACTGGGATAAGGTGTCATCCTCAAAGGGGTACCTTCTTTTTGCGGCCGAAGGTAAGAACCCTTTATCCAGCTTGTCCCATTCTCGTCTGACCAGATCTTTAATGGTCTCTACCACAGGGAAAGCTCTGCGATTTCTCTGGCTCAGTCCTGCAAACATGATCTCCTGGGTGGTTTTTGGCTCCTTGCTCTCTGCCACACCCATAGTTGCACGGACTGCTTTAATTAAAGTCTCCATATTGTCAGTGGAAAAGCAAGGCCTTCCTTCCTCGTCTGAGGAGGCTGATGATGAACTCTCCGAGCACTCACCCTCTTGCAATGAAGGGCTGGAATCGGATATCATTTCCATACTGCTCTTCTCATGCCGTTTAGTTTTAAGGGACGATTTTATTTCTTCCCTAATTACTTCCCTCAAATCCGATACACGAAGAGGGGCCTCTTCTTCTAACGTACGGCATATACATAGCTGACACAATTTCTTTAAATAGGTGTCAGGTAGTGGCTCTGTGCATAACGCGCACTGCTTATGCTTGGACTTTGAGACCTTTTTTCCCTATAAAAAAGCATAGTATAGGAGACAATTTGTATCAGCCAATGGCTCAGATATCACACTCACAACCGCTGATGAAGAATAGAGTACCGGTTTCTGAGGGGGTGAGGTGCGACGTGACGTGCCAGGGTCCTGCTGCCCGCGTGCCACATCTCCAGTATGAGATCTGCTGCTGCTTCTCTGCTCTCCTGTCGGTGTTCGGCGTCTCCTGTGGAAGACATGTTGCCGCACACCTACTCACCAAGCGCTGCTTCTTTTTAAAGTTCCCGCGCTCTTCCTCCCGGCCTCCTCCGGAAGTCGTTAATCTACTTCCGGGTCATAAGCGCCGACGTGCTCCTGCAGCGTTGCACGCGTGGACGACCCGGGGCGGCGCGCCTTCCCCCGGGAACGCCACCTCGACCGCTCCCGGTCCTTGCCAGACGAGGGGGGAAGCTGAATACAGGACTTCCCCCGACGCTGCTTCCGGGCCCCCGACTCTGCCGTTCCCACCTGGACACCACACAGAGGCTTGGCGGACCTGGGTAAGCTAAACTGTAGGCTCCCGCCGTCCGGACAGGAACCCAAACTGGAGGGCGAGGGGGGCTGCCCCTTTTTAACCTGTAGGTTCCTGTCCGGAAGGTGGGCGGATCCCCTCTCTCCTTGTGGGTGCTGTCGTGGCGATAGGAAAAAGGATTTTTTATTTTCACGGCTCTGCGTTATAAACTGTAGTGAAACACTTGGGGGTTCAAAGTTCTCACAACACATCTAGATAAGTTCCTTGGGGGGATCTAGTTTCCAATATGGGGTCACTTGTGGGGGGTTTCTACTGTTTAGGTACATTAGGGGCTCTGCAAACGCAATGTGACGCCTGCAGACCAATCCATCTAAGTCTGCATTCCAAATGATGCTCCTTCCCTTCCGAACTCTGCCATGCGCTCAAACGGTGGTTCCCCCCCACATATGGGTTATCAGCGTACTCAGGACAAATTTAACAACTTTTGGGGTCCTATTTCAACTGTTACCCTTGGAAAAATACAAATCTGGGTGCTAAAAAATAATTATTGTGGAAAAAATAATTTTTCACGGCTCTGCGTTATAAACTGTATTTAAACACTTGGGGGTTCAAAGCTCTCAACACATCTAAATGAGTTCCTTAGGGGGTCTACTTTCCAAAATGGTGTCACTTGTGGGGGTTTCAATGTTTAGGCACATCAGGGGCTCTCCAAACGCAACATGGCATCCCATCTCAATTCCTGTCAATTTTGCATTGAAAAGTCAAACGGCGCTCCTTCCCTTCTGAGCTCTGCCATGCTCCCAAACAGTGGTTTACCCCCACATATGGGGTATCGGCGTACTCAGGACAAGTTGTACAACAACTTTTGAGGTCTATTTTCTCCAGTTACCCTTGGTAAAATAAAACAAATTGGAGCTGAAGTAAATTTTTTGTGAAAAAAGTTAAATGATCATTTTTATTTAACCCCTTCATGACCCAGCCTATTTTGGCCTTAATGACCTTGCCGTTTTTTGCAATTCTGACCAGTGTCCCTTTATGAGGTAATAACTCCGGAACGCTTCAACGGATCCTAGCGATTCTGAGATTGTTTTTTCGTGACATATTGGGCTTCATGTTAGTGGTAAATTTAGGTCGATAATTTCTGAGTTTATTTATGAAAAAAACGGAAATTTGGCGAAAATTTTGAAAATTTCGCAATTTTCACATTTTGAATTTTTATTCTGTTAAACCAGAGAGTTATGTGACACAAAATAGTTAAAGGGAACCTGTCACCCCCAAAATGGCTGGTGAGGTAAGCTCACCGGCATCAGGGGCTTATCTACAGCATTCTGTAATGCTGTAGATAAGCCCCCAATGTTACCTGAAAGAGGAGAAAAAGACGTTAGATTATACTCACCCAGGGGCGGTCCCGCTCTGGTCCGCGTCCGATGGGTGTCTCCGGTCCGCTCCGGCGCCTCCCATCTTCATTCCATGGCGTCCTCTTCGGGTCTTTACGCCGCGGCTCCGGCGCAGGCGTACTTTGTCTGCCCTGTTGAGGGCAGAGCAAAGTACTGCAGTGCGCAGGCGCCGGAAAGGTCAGAGAGGCCCGGCGCCTGCGCAATGCAGTACTTTGCTCTGCCCTCAATAGGGCAGACAAAGTACGCCTGCGCCGGAGCCGCGGCGCGAAGACCCGAAGAGGACGTCATGGAACGAAGATGGGAGGCGCCGGAGCGGACCGGAGACACCCATCGGACGCGGACCAGAGCGGGACCGCCCCTGGGTGAGTATAATCTAACGTCTTTTTCTCCTCTTTCAGGTAACATCGGCGGCTTATCTACAGCATTACAGAATGCTGTAGATAAGCCCCTGATGCCGGTGAGCTTACCTCACCAGCCATTTTGGGGGTGACAGGTGCCCTTTAATAAATAACATTTCCCACATGTCTACTTTACATCAGCACAATTTTGGAAACAAATTTTTTTTTTGCTAGTAAGTTATAAGGGTTAAAATTTGACCAGTGATTTCTCATTTTTACAACAAAATTTACAAAACCATTTTTTTTAGGGACCACCTCACATTTGAAGTCAGTTTGAGGGTTCTATATGGCTGAAAATACCCAAAAGTGACACCATTCTAAAAACTGCACCCCTCAAGGTACTCAAAACCACATTCAAGAAGTTTATTAACCCTTCAGGTGTTTCACAGCAGCAGAAGCAACATGGAAGTAAAAAATGAACATTGAACTTTTTAGTCACAAATGATCTTTTAGCAACAATTTTTTTATTTTCCCAACGGTAAAAGGAGAAACTGGACCATGGACGTTGTTGTCCAATTTGTCCTGAGTACGCTGATACCTCATATGTGGGGGTAAACCACTGTTTGGGCGCACGGCAGGGAAGGAGCGCCATTTGACTTTTTGAATGAAAAATTGGCTCCAATCTTTAGCGGACACCATGTCGCGTTTGGAGAGCCCCCGTGTGCCTAAACATTGGAGCTCCCCCACAAGTGACCCCATTTTGGAAACTAGACCCCCCAAGGAACTTATCTAGAGGCATAGTGAGCACTTTAAACCCCCAGGTACTTCACAAATTGATCCGCAAAAATGAAAAAGTACTTTTTTTTTCACACAAAATTTCTTTTAGCCTCAATTCTTTCATTTTCACATGGGCAACAGGATAAAATGGATCCTAAAATTTGTTGGGCAATTTCTCCTGAGTACACCGATACCTCATATGTGGGGGTAAACCACTGTTTGGGCGCACGGCAGGGCTCGGAAGGGAAGGCACGCCATTTGGCTTTTTGAATGGAAAATTAGCTCCAATCATTAGCGGACACCATGTCGCGTTTGGAGAGCCCCTGTGTGCCTAAACATTGGAGCTCCCGCACAAGTGACCCCATTTTGGAAACTAGACCTCCCAAGGAACTAATCTAGATGTGTGGTGAGCACTTTGAACCCCCAAGTGCTTCACAGAAGTTTATAACGCAGAGCCATGAAAATAAAAAATAATTTTTCTTTCCTCAAAAATGATTTTTTAGCCCACAATTTTTTATTTTCCCAAGGGTAACAGGAGAAATTGGACCCCAAAAGTTGTTGTCCAGTTTCTCCTGAGTATGCTGATACCCCATATGTGGGGGTAAACCACTGTTTTGGCACACGTCGGGGTTCGGAAGGGAAGTAGTGACGTTTTGGAATGCAGACTTTGATGGAATGGTCTGCGGGCATCATGTTACGTGTGCAGAGCCCCTGATATGCCTAAACAGTAGAAACCCCCCACAATTGACCCCATTTTGGAAACTAGACCCCCCAAGGAACTTATCTAGATGTGTGGTGAGCACGTTCAACCCCCAAGTGCTTCACAGAAGTTTACAACGCAGAGCCGTGAAAATAAAAAATCATTTTTCTTTCCTCAAAAAAGATGTTTTAGCAAGCAATTTTTTATTTTCACAAGGGTAACAGGAGAAATTGGACCCCAATATTTGTTGCCCAGTTTGTTGTGAGTATGCTGATACCCCATATGTGGGGGTAGACCACTGTTTGGGCATATGCCGGGGCTCGGAAGGGAAGTAGTGGCATTTGAAATGCAGACTTTGATGGAATGGTCTGCGGGCGTCACATTGCATTTGCAGAGCCCCTGATGTGCCTAAACAGTAGAAACACCCCACAAGTGACCCCATTTTGGAAACTAGACCCCCCAAGGAACTTATCTAGATGTGTGATGAGCACGTTCAACCCCCAAGTGCTTCACAGAAGTTTACAACGCAGAGCCGTGAAAATAAAAAATAATTGTTCTTTCCTCAAAAATTATGCTTTAGCAAGTAATTTTTTATTTTTGCAAGGGTAACAGGAGAAATTGGACCCCAACAGTTTGTCCTGAGTACGCTGGTACCCCAAATGTGGGGGTAAACCACTGTTTGGGCGCACGGTGGGGCTTGGAAGGGAGGGAGCACCATTTGACTTTTTGAATACAAGATTGACTGGAATCAATGGTGGCGCCATGTTGCGTTTGGAGACCCCTGATGTGCCTAAATAGTGGAAACCCCTCAATTCTAACTTCAACACTAACTCCAACACACCCCTAATCCTAATCCCAACTGTAGCCATAACCCTAATCACAACCCTATCCCCAACACACCCCTAACCACAACCCTAACCGCAATACACCCGTAACCCTAATCCTAACCCTAATCCCAACCCTAACCACAACTGTAACCCCAACACACCCCTAACCCTATCCGTAACCCTAACCACAAGCCTAATCTTAACCCTATTTCCAACCCTAGCCCTATTTCCAACCCTAACCCTAAGGCTATGTGCCCACGTTGCGGATTCGTGTGAGATTTTTCCGCACGATTTTTGAAAAATCTGCAGGTAAAAGGCACTGCGTTTTACCTGCAGATTTACAGCAGATTTCCAGTGTTTTTTTGTGCGGATTTCACCTGCGGATTCCTATTGAGGAACAGGTGTAAAACGCTGCGGAATCCGCACAAAGAATTGACATGCTGCGGAAAATACAGCGCAGCGTTTCTGCACGGAATTTTCCGCACCATGGGCACAGTGGATTTGGTTTTCCATAGGTGTACATGGTACTGTAAACCTGATGGAAAACTGCTACGAATTCGCAGCGGCCAATCCGCTGCGGATCTGCGGCAATCCGCTGCGGATCCGCGGCCAAATCCGCACATGCCATAACCCTAACCCTACCCATACCCCTAACCCTAACGGAAAACGAAAAAAAAATATATATATTTTCTTTATTTTATTATTGTCCCTACCTATGGGGGTGATAAAGGGGGGGGGGTTTATTCATTATTTTTTTTATTTTGATCGCTGTGATAGAACCTACCACAGCGATCAAAATGTACTTGGAAGGAATCTGCCGGCTGGCAGATTCGGCGGGCGCACTGAGCATGCGCCCGCCATTTTGGAAGATGGCGGCGCCCAGCGAGGAGACGTACGGACACCGGGAGGATCGGTAAGTATGAAGGGGTGGTGGATCGGAGCACAGGGGGGGGTGAATCCAAACAAGGAGGGAGCGGACAGGAGGACGGGGGAGCCGGCAGGCGGACGGAGGGGACCGGACCCCATAACGGAGGACTGGGGGGGGCGATCGGTGGGTGTGGGGGGGGTCACTTCAGTATTTCCAGCCATGGCCGATGATATTGCAGCATCGGCCATGGCTGGATTGTAATATTTCACCAGTTTTTTAGGTGAAATATTACAAATCGCTCTGATTGGCAGTTTCACTTTCAACAGCCAATCAGAGCGATCGTAGCCACGGGGGAGTGAAGCCACCCCCCCTGGGCTGAAGCACCACTCCCCCTGTCTCTGCAGATCGGGTGAGATTGGAGTTTCACCCGATCTGCAGGGACGCGATCATTCCATGACGCATACGCTGCGTCATAGGTCGGATTGGCACAGACTTTCATGACGCAGCGTATGCATCAAAGGTCGGGAAGGGGTTAAACATTCCAAATATTCCTGTGAAACACCTGAAGGGTTAATAAACTTCTTGAATGTGGTTTTGAGCACCTTGAGGGGTGCAGTTTTTAGAATGGTGTCACACTTGGGTATTTTCTATCATATAGACCCCTCAAAATGACTTTAAATGAGATGTGGTCCCTAAAAAAAAAAAAAAAAAAAAAAAAAAAGTGTTGTAAAAATGAGAAATTGCTGGTCAACTTTTAACCCTTATAACTCCCTAACGAAAAAAAAAATTTGGGTTCCAAAATTGTGCTGATGTTAAGTAGACATGTGGGAAATGTTACTTATTAAGTATTTTGTGTGACATATCTCTGTGATTTAATTGCATAAAAATTCAAAGTTAAAAAATAGCAAAATTTTCAAAATTTTCGCCAAATTTCTGTTTTTTTCACAAATAAACGCAGGTAATATCAAAGAAATTTTACCACTATCATGAAGTACAATATGTCACGGGAAAACAATGTCAGAATCACCGGGATCCGTTAAAGCGTTTTAGGACAGTGGTCAGAATTGTAAAAATTGGTCTGGTCATTAAAGCGCAAACAACCCTTGGGGGTAAAGGGTTTAATCAACATCTCATCATTCTCCGCCAGTAGATCATCAGGGTTAACGTGTTCCTTAGCTATAGCCATACAATTTTTTGGGCAAGGGTGTCTATGATCCTCAAAATATTTTTTAAAAATGTACCCCCCATGGGGAAACTTTTGTCAGCCCATGCACTTAGTGATTAGGTGACTTTATTCTGCGGGTCGGTGCGATTACAGCGATACCAGATTTAGGCCTCTTTCACACGTCAGTGTCTCTGGTACATGTGATGACCGTTTTCACACATTCTGGAGACAAGTACACGCGTAGACCCATTAAGCTCAATGCGGACAAATCTGAACTCATCATCTTTCCTCCATCTCATAGATCTTCCTTACCTGACCTTTCTATCACTATTAACGACATCACACTTTCTCCTGTACTGGAAGTCCGCTGCCTCGGAGTAACCCTTGACTCTGCCCTGTCCTTCAAACTGCACATCCAAGCTTTTTCCACCTCCTGTCGCCTCCAACTCAAAAATATTTCCTGAATCCGTCCTTTCCTCAACTGCCAATCTACTAAAATGCTTGTGCATGCCCTCATCATCTCCCGCTTGACTACTGCAACATCCTTTTCTGTGGCCTCTCTGCTAACACCCTTGCACCTCTCCAGTCCATCCTTAACTCTGCTGCCCGAATAATTCATCTCTCTCCTCCTCTGCAAATTTCTTCACTTGCTCCCATTCCCTCAGCGTATACAGTTCAAATTACTTAGGGTATGTGCACACGCTGCGGATCCGCAGCAGTTTCCCATGAGTTTACATTACAATGTAAACCTATGGGAAACCAAAAACGCTGTGCCCATGCTGCGGAAAAAAACGCGTGGAAACGCAGCGGTTTACATTCAGCAGCATGTCACTTCTTTGTGCGGATTCTGCAGCGGTTTTGCACCTGCTCCATAATAGAAAACCGCAGGTGTAAAACCACAGCATAATGCGGAGAAAAACCGGAGGTAAATCCGCAATAAATCTGCAGCAAAAATAAAAAAGTGTTTTTGCCCTGCAGATTTATCAAATGCGCTGCGGAAAAATCCACAGAGGACCAGTCTACGTGTGCTCATACCTTTATACTAAACTACAAAGCCATCCATAACCTGTCTCTTCCATAGATCTCTGAACTAATCTCCCGATATCTTCCCTCACGTAATCTCCGGTCCTCCCAAGATCTCCTTCTCTCCTCCACACTTATTCGCTCCTCACCCAACTGCCTCCAAGATTTCTCCCGAATATCCCCTCATCTTCTGGAATTCTTTGCCCCAACATGTCCGACTACCAACCACATTCGGATCCTTCAAGGGAAACCTGAAAACCCACATCTTCAGGAAAGCTTACAGCCTGCACTGACCCCGCTGCCTCCTCACCAACACAGGAGCTCCTGCGACCCTCAACCTGTCTACTTCCCCACCATACTGTAGAATGTAAGCCCGCAAGGGCAGGGTCCTCACCCCTCTGTATCAGTCTGTAATTGTTAGTTTGCTTACTGTAAGAGATATCTGTAATTTTTGTGCAACCCCTTCTCATGTACAGCACCATGGAATCAATGGTGCTATATAAATAATAATAATAAATAATAATTATTATTATTGTGCCCAGCTCGTGCTTCTGGAAACACGCACCCTCTAAATTAAATTAAGTTGGCTCTCATCTCAAAATAAATGTAAAACATGTGGGCGCTAGATGTGGTTTAGGATGGGGGGCATTTGGATTTGGGAGCACAGAACTTGCTGGATTTCATATGAGGGCGAGGAGCCATAGCACTTTTCCAGAGCCTTTGGACTACCAGTAATGTGGAAGCTCCCTATATTTCCATTGACAGATGAGGGACCCGAGTGGAGATTTGTTTTTGTTTTTTTTATGGGTTGAGTTGAAGCCTTTATTGGGAACATTTTGGATTACATTTAATGTGAACTCAACACTGACATCAGAGATTTACATGGAAACCCCAAATGACATGATCCACATGAAAGCCCTGAGGGTATTGGGCTGGTAAATAATGTGGATAAATGTAAGGTCATGCACTTGAGCAGAAGAAATAAGATGTATAATTATGTGCTTAATTGTAAAACACTGGGCAAAACTGTCACTGAAAAAGACCTGGGAGCATGGGTAAATGACAAACTCACATTTAGTGGCCAGTGTCAGGCAGCTGCTGCAAAGGCAAATAAAATAATGGGATGCATTAAAAGAGACATAGATGCTCATGAGGAGAACATAATTTTACCTCTATACAAGTCACTAGTGCGACCACACTTAGAATAAGGGCTCATACTCACAAGCGAGCAACTCGGATTTGTCTCGCATGTTAAAACCCGGCGCTGCTGCCGGCACTCAGATCGGAGCGTGCGGCCGCCTAGCAATACATGCAGCCGCACGCTCCACTCCTCTGTGCCAGGTGCAGTGCCGGGTATTGTCGTGCGAGACTCAAACGAGTTGCTCGCAAGTGAGTATGAGCCCCAAGTCTCCTCATCTCAACATGCTTAGCAGGTCACTCTCCACAAGGAGAGATTTACATGGAAACCCTGATTTAAGCACTCAGCGCAGTGCAACAGGATTAGTGCGCGCTGAGCCAACTGCGATCTTTGGGAAGCAGAATAAACAAATCAACAAGAATTTGTTTTTATTTATGCCATTCCTCGTGCGGTATATCACTCATTAAGCGACATTTGTCTTCGGGTCGGAGTGATTACAGAGATACCAGATTTACATAGGGTTTTTCTGTTTGGCTGCTATCACACACAAAGACACGTTTTTGCAAAAACAGGTTTTTGCATAACCATATTTTGAACGCTAAAAATTTTCCATATTTTTGCCGACTGTCTTGAGAGGGCTTGTTTTTTTGCGGTACGAGTTGACGTTTTTATTGGTACATAACATTTATTTTATTGCATTCTATACTGATTTTTGGGAGGGAAAAGAACAAGAACAAGCAATTGAGGAATTGTTTCAGGGTTTTTTATGCTGCTCACCGTGTGGTAAAAGTGGTAAGGCAGCCTTGGCATCTCCTGTGTGATTTATACAGCAGACTTCCAACTGCTTGAGTTCTATAAATGTAATGTGACCAGTGATACATTTCCCACTGTGAGGAGACCTGCAGTGTAATACACATCTGTATTTGATACAACTTAGTTAGGCTACATTCCCACGTTGAGCTTTTGGAGCGTTTGACGCTGCATCAAAAACTCAGAATCTTACAGTTCTAGTAAAATGGATGTGATTTATAGAAATCATGTCCCCTGTGCTTTTTATGCTGCGTACACTCACCGGTGGTGCGTTTTTCAAATCCGTGGCATGGCAATTTCTCTTGTGGATACTCCGTTTTCTGTGTGGAATTTCCCAATAGACATGCACTAGGTGTGGAAATTCCACACGCAAAAAAAAAGCACATGCGTTTTTAGTGCGTTCTGAGTAGAAACATCATAAAAAGCATGTAATCCGCACCCAGATATGTCAAAGTAAATCAGGAAGTATCAAAAACAAAGCAGCTTTATTTACAGCATGACACAAAACCAATGTTATCCCCTTCCCGACCTTTGACGCAGCGTATGCGTCATGAAAACCTGTGCCAATCCGACCTGTGACGCAGCATATGAGTCATGGTCGGATCGCGCTCCTGCAGGCCGGGTGAAAGGGTTAACTGTAATTTCACCTGACCTGCAGGGACAGGGGGAGTGGTGCTACGGCCCGGGGGGCTGGCTTCGCCCCCCCCCGTGGCTACGATCGCTCTGATTGGCTGTTGAAAGTGACGTTTCACTTTCAATCAGAGCGATAGTAATATTTCACCAATGAAAATTGGTGAAATATTACAATCCAGCCATGGCTGATGCTGCAATAGCATCAGCCATGGCTGGAGATCACGATCTGCCCCCCTCCACCGATAAGGTCCCCACGGTCCTCCGTCCTGTAATTGCTGTCCTCCGCTCCCCTCCGTCCTCCTGTCCGCTCCCACCGCTGTCCGATCCCCCCCCCCCCCCCATACTTACCGACCTCCGGTGTCCCTCCCGTGTCCGTCTGTGTGCTCCATGGGCGCCGCCATCTTCCAAAATGGCGGGCGCATGCGCAGTGCCCCCGCCGAATCTGCCGGCCGGCAGATTCGTTACAGGTACATTTTGATCGCTGTGATAGGGTTCTATCACAGCGATCAAAATAAAAATAAATAAATAAACCCCCCCCCCCCCCCCTTTATCACCCCCATAGGTAGGGACAATAATAAAATAAAGAAAATATATATTTTTTTTTTACGTTAGGGTTAGGGCTAGGGCATGTGCACATGGTGCGGATTTGGCTGCGGATCCGCAGCGGATTGGCTGCTGCGGATTCGTAGCAGTTTTCCATCAGATTTACAGTACCATGTAAACCTATGTCTAAAAATGAACCATACGGCGCTGCTTAGTTGCTCCAGGTGAATAAGCAGCAAATATATGGACGAAATCACTCCCAATCGTCCCAGAAGTGGTTAATCAAAGAAAACTATATGTGATATTTGCGCTAAATGCACCTATATGAAGCCATAAATAGTTAAAATACTGGGGAATGTCAAACTAGGTTCCTCATACAGGACCAGGATTAACAAGATGCATTTACCTTAATATCAACAGGATGAAGGAGTCAGCGACTCTGAAACGCGTAGGATTAGTTGGTCCTGTGTGCTATTTGTAGCTCCGCAGCTTTGTAGCTGGTCACATGTACACATCACGTGACTGATGTCACACAAGGTCCTGCACCTTGTCGGCTTCAGCTCTATACACGCGGCCGCCACTGCCTGTGCACGGCAGTTACCAAGCTCTGGGGGAGTACGCTAGTCACCGGCCGGGACAGCGTCTCCTATACTACTATTTGCTCTGCAACACATTGGATATTTTTGGAACAGAGATTCAGAGAAGGCTTCAGACACCAACCTTTCAGCACATGCGTGAAGGACCTTTCCGCATGCCAGCACTGGACACAGATCTCCTTCTCTTTGATATTAAGGTAAATACATCTTGTTAATCCTGGTCCTGTATGAGGAACCTAGTTTATGACATTCCCCAGTATTTTAACTATTTATGGCTTCATATAGGTGCATTTAGCGCAAATATCACATAGTTTTCTTTGATTAACCATGTAAACCTATGGCAAACCAAATCCGCTGTGCCCATGGTGCGAAAAATACCGCGCGGAAATGTTGTGCTGTATTTTCCGCAGCATGTCAATTCTTTGTGCGGATTCCGCAGCGTTTTACACCTGTTCCTCAACAGGAATCCGCAGGTGAAATCCGCACAAAAAACACTGGAAATCCGCAGTAAATCCGCAGGTAAAACGCAGTGCCTTTTTCCTGCGGATTTTTCAAAAATGGTGGGAAAAATCTCACACGAATCCGCAACGTGGGCACATAGCCTTAGGGTTAGGGTTGGAATTAGGGCTAGGGTTGGAAATAGGGTTAAGATTAGGCTGTGGTTAGGGTTATGGTTAGGGTTAGGGGTGTGTTGGGGTTAGGGTTGTGATTAGGGTTATGGCTAGAGTTGGGGTTAGGATTAGTGGTGTGTTGGGGTTAGTGTTGGCGTTAGAATTGAGGGGTTTCCACTATTTAGGCACATCAGGGGTCTCCAAACGCAACATGGCGCCACCATTGATTCCAGTCAATCTTGTATTCAGAAAGTCAAATGGTGCTCCCTCCCTTCCGAGCACCGACGTGTGCACAAAAAATATAGTTCTTACCGATAACGGTATTTCTCTGAGCCCATGACGGCACCACGGAGAGAGGGGATCCGCCCACCAAGGACAGGAAACCTACAGATAAAAAGGGCGGTACCACTCTCCCGCATCAGTTGTTTACTAGAGAACAATGGGAGACTATGGAACAGCTTATTAGTTTCAATATTACTTAACTTAATTGAGATACCGCGTGACCTATCATAAAATAAACTATGGCACTATATTAACGTGCACACCCATGAGTGAAGGGAGGGAATGTACGGGTGCCGTCATGGGCTCAGAGAAATACCGTTATCGGTAAGAACTATATTTTTCTCTGTCGCCCATGACGGCACCACGGAGAGATTTCATAGATTTGTACATTCAGGGAGGGACCACCGCTTCCAGAACCCTTTACCGAAAGTAAGGTCCGAAGAGGAGATAAGGTCCAATCTATAGTGCCTATAGAATGTGGAAGGTGATGACCAAGTAGCAGCTCTACATATCTGGTCAATCGAAGCTCCGGCCTTCTCGCCCAAGAAGCTGCCACTGCTCTCGTTGAGTGAGCCTTGACCTCCCCGGAAATAGACATTCCACTTGATGAGTATTATAGGCTGATAGCATCTGTGATCCATCTCGCCAGAGTAGCTTTGGAGGCTTTTTTCCCCTTCCAGGGATCCTGAAAGCACACAAAAAGAGAGGCATCCTCCCTATTCTCTCTGGTGGCTTCTAAGTACTACGTGAAGCATCTCCTGACATCTAGTGTATGCAATGATTCCTCCTCCCTATTCTTAGGGTTAAGACAAAAGGAGGGAAGAGATATCTCTTGAGTTCTGTGGAACCGGGATGCCACCTTCGGGAGGTATGCAGGATCTATTTTGAGAGTAACCCTATTCTCTAAAAACCATGTATGAGGAGGGTTAGAAGGTAGTGCCTGTATGTCGCTTATTCTACGAGCAGATGAGAGGGCGACGAGCAGGGATGTTTTGAGGGATAGGAGTTTTAATGGGATATCCTCTAAGGCTTTGAAGGGCGGTTTAGACAGGGTTTTAAGGACCAAAAATAAATCCCATTGAAGGGAACTTTTACTGGAAGTGGCCTCGAACTACCTGCTGCCCTGATAAACCTGGGAACCCACCGATTCATAAAGTGATGTTTTAAGGGACAGATTCCCAGAGAATCCTCTGACCGGGGTTCAAAAGGAGGTTTGGATAGGGATATAAGATCCAAGTTTAAATTCCAAGGAGGAGTAAACCGAGAGGGGATGGGTCTAGACCTGGCCAACGCTTTGATGAACCTGGATATCCCTGATACCCAGCCGGGTCGGAATTGTACAGGGCCCTTAAAGCCAAGACTTGAACTTTTAAAGTATTTGTGGCTAGCCCCTATTCCAATTCCTTGCAGAAACTCTTAGACAGCTGTTATTGGAAACTCCCTCTTCTAACTTGGAACCTGAAAGGTGGTTCCTATATGGTCTACTCCACTCCTGGAAACATTCACAATCAATATTATGGCTAATATTCTGAGGAGATGCACCAGAGAAGTCTGGGTGACCAGCCTTTTGACCATTTCCACATATTAGGCCTCAGAGTACCGGCCCCCGACCACCTGCTCTATATTTCCACGAGGAGGGGACTTGGAGAAGCAACATGTGCCTGTTCAGACTGGATTACCCAGTCATGCACCGCGGCGTCTGCTTGCGTCATAAGGGCGCGCTCTCACCCCGCGCGTGCCACTAGCCTCCGGTCCTGGACTGTGGGAAGATCAAACCAATAACAGTTAGTACATGGATAATGGCAGAGCTTTAGGATGTACACACATTACTCATCCAGGAGATCACGTCTATTCCGAATCCTTAGGTGTCTAAACCCCAAACAAGGGTTGGATATTATTGCAACTAAGGAATACACAATCCGGCAGGTAATATTTCCTAACATTACCAGAGTTGGCCTCTCATTAGAAACGCTGAAAGGGAAACGTGGATCATCGCTCCTATTTTACTGACATTACACATATATACATATCCTAAAAGGCAAGCTTGTCAGTGTTATCAGCCATGGAGGGAGTAACCATACTCCATGGCTAGAGAAAAACAGGATTCTTCCCACCAGAGAGGTGCTGATTCGCCACAAGGTGCCAAAGGCAGACATGCCGTCCCTGGTAACCATAGTACAATAGACTTATGGGACGGGAATCTGTCTACTGGATGTTAATCAAGGAAACCAGCCTGATTGTCACATGTGGAATTGTTAAGGATTTTTTCCTTCCACCTCTTGGTATTTTCTGCTCCCAGGACAGTAGTATGTCCCTTTATAGGTTGGGAAAAACTGTTCCATACGGAAGAACTGCTAATTTACTCAGCCAATTCAAGCAAAGCTCAGCTAAGCCCTGTTGTAAAGAATGAATCAACAGAAGTTGGAACTGGGTACAAAACCACTAGGACTCTATAAGCCAAAGTTGGGGCCCAAGACAAAAATGTGAAATGGTAGATCCACGATATACCTTGTGCGTGGCTGCATAACCTAAATCAGAAGGTCTAACCCAGAGCCAAAAAAGAAAATACCAAGCCCGAAGTACTAGGAAGCACAGAGGTACTATGATACTAATGATACCCCCTAAGGCACAGGGGCACTGAAGCAATAAGATACCCGTAAGCACACATCTTGATGCATGGAGGGGCTATGCATCAATGTGCAATGTGAAGCAAAAAAGCACAATGAAGCACCACGATGCAATATAATGCAATACAATGTATAAAGGCAATATGAAGCACTAAGATGCGACATGATGCACAGAGGCACTGTGAACTATGATGCACACAGGCAATATGAAACACTATAATACAACATGAAGCACAGAGGCACTATGATGCAATATGATACACAGAGGCACTCGATATGATGCATAGAGGCACTAAGATGCCACATGATGCAGAGGCACTCAATATGATGCATAAAAGCACAATGATGCAATATGAAGCAGAGGTACTCAATATGATGCATAAAGGCACTACAATGCAACATGCTGCACAGCGGCACTCAATATGATGCATAAAAGCACAATGATGCAATATGAAGCAGAGGTACTCAATATGATGCATAAAGGCACTACAATGCAACATGCTGCACAGCGGCACTCAATATGATGCATAAAAGCACAATGATGCAATATGAAGCAGAGGTACTCAATATGATGCATAAAGGCACTATAATGCAACATGCTGCACAGCGGCACTCAATATGATGCATAAAGGCACTATGATGCAACATGATGCACAGAGGCTCTCAATATGATACGTAGAGGCACAATAATGCAATATGAAGCACAGAGGCACTCAGTATGATGCATTGATGCACTATGATACAATATGACACCCAGAGGCACTCAGTACGATGCATAGAGGCACTATGATGCAATACAACACGCAGAGGCACTCAATACGATGCCTAGAGGTACTATGATGCAAAATGATACATAGAGGCATGCAATATAATGCATAAAAGCACTATGATGCAATATGATACACAGAGACATGCCATATAATGCATAGAGGCACCATGATGCAATATGATGCACAGGGGCACTTAGTATGATGTATAGAGGCACCATGATGCCATATGACGCACAGAAGCACTCAGTAAGATGCATAGAGGCACCATGCCGCAATATGATGCACAGAGGCACGCAATATAAGGCATAGAGGCACCATGATGTAATATGATACGTAGAGGCATGTAATATAATGCATAGAAGCACTATGATGCGACATGATACAGGGACACACGACATAATGCATAGAAGCAATATGATACACAGACACGCAATATAATGCAAAGAGGCACCATGACATGCAGGGGCACTCGGTAAGATGCATAGAGGCTCTAAGATGCAATATGACACACAGAGGCACTCAATACGATGCATAGAGGAAACATGATGCAATGTGTTGCACTCAATATAATGCATAAAAGTATCATGCATAAAAGTATCATGATGCCGTATGATATGGGGCAGCACGGTGGCTTAGTGGCCAGCCCTGCAGCGCTGGAGTCCCGGGCCCAAATCCCACCCAGGACAACATCCGCAAAGAGCCCGCATGCTCTCTCCGTGTTTGCGTGGGTCTCCTCCGGGCACTCCGGCCTCCTCCCACACCCCAAAGACACACCGACAGGAAATTCAGACTGTGAGCCCCACCGGGGACAGCGATGACAAGGTCCGCAAAGCGCTGCGTAATATGTTAGCGCTATACAAAAATAAAGACCATTATTATTATTATTATATGATGTTCAGCCACACACAATATAAAGCATAGAGCTACAGTCATGCTTGAAAATTGGCACATAGTTACAAGCAAAAGAGCAATCTCTCAGAGATACGGATAAGCCTCCACTCTGAATAGTACATCTCATTTGTCAGACTGACCCCACCCGAAGGAGCTAACTAATGAGTCGCAGCTGAAGGGCAGTCTTCATGGAGGCAAAGTGCTCCATTAACACTATATGTCCTCCCAAGGCATAGAGTAGTTAAGTTGCAAAGAAAAGTGAGACACCTGTTTATCAGACCCCCCTCACAAAAAAAAAAAGTGAAAACCATGCTTCCAAAAATCACTTTTGAAGTCTAATCATAAGGCTCTGCGCAGACAAGACATGCAACTAACTTAAGGCAAATCATGAGATGTAGCCTGGACATATGGCCTTATTATAGCCTAGAGGTCCAAGGACTGGCTGTGTATATGTGAAAACATACCTCACATATGAAGCTCTAGCACAGCTTTGCACAAAGGCATGAGCTATCAACAGAACATTCCACCATGCACTTACCTGTGCTGGCTCCATACCTGCTAAAAAACAGGGGGAGCTGGTGACGCCGAGAGCCCATCATAAGGGGAAGCGGCGTCCCATCAGGAATGCTGCATTGCTGTCAATGATTTTCTCTCCCCCATGAGGTCCAGGCCTGGCAACTGAAGTAGGCTGAGCTCAGGTGTTTCCCTGGAGAAGATTCTGGGAGAGGCAGCATGCGGCTTTTTTTTTTTCCTTGCACACCGGGGGCCCCGGCTTTTGCAGATTGCCGGCTTATGCTTCAGGGGGGAGAGCGCCACTCTCCCCGTAACCACAGAGGGACCCCCCTGTATGTTTATCGCTGCTGTGGCATTTTTTTTTTTTTTTTTTTTGTGGCTAGTGCTGCGGTTTGCGCTGCGGCCTGTGCCGCGGCTCGTGCTGCGGTTCCTTTACCGACGGATTACTGAAGCAGCCTCTTTTTATGCAGCGGCGATTCCCACCGCTTGATTCAATTATGCACCTGCGCAGAAGCGCCTCTTCCGGCGCCTGCGGAGTGTGCCATTATCGCTCTTTCCAACGTGCAGTTTCAAGATGGTGCCACACATGACCCGCTGCCCACCGAAGCTCCCGGTCTTTTTGCAGCCTGCCCTAACGCGCGGTCCCTGCACGCCGGTCGGCTATGCAGTGTGCAGGCTGACGCTTCCAAAGGGAGAGCCGCGCTGCTCCTCCCGCAACCACAGAGGGACCCCCCTGGATGTTGCCGCTGCTGCATCTTACCTAGGGAGGTGACCGCGAACTCCATGTCACCTCCCCCGCACACCCTAGAGGCCCACTAGCCCCAGCGGTGGCGCTTCGGGTGACCACACCAGCCGAGGCAGAGGGACCCCAGCTGCCTGAGTCGGACTGATTGGCCCCGGAATCCCACGACGATCTTCCTTCTGGTAAGTCTGTAGGTCTCCCATCAAGGACAGGAAACCAACTGATGCGGGAGAGTGGTACCGCCCTTTTTATCTGTAGGTTTCCTGTCCTTGGTGGGCGGATCCCCTCTCTCCGTGGTGCCGTCATGGGCGACAGAGAAATAGTGGTTTACCCCCACATAAGGGGTACCAGCATGCTCAGGACAAACTGGGCAACAATTATTGGGGTCCAATTTCTCCTGTTACTCTTGTGAAAATAAAAAATTGCTTGCTAAAACAATTTTTGAGGAAATGATTTTTTATTTTCACGGCTCTGCGTTATAAACTTCTGTGAAGCACTTGGGGGTTCAAAGTGCTCACCACAAATCTAGATAAGATCCTTGGGGGGTCTAGTTTCCACAATGGGGTCACTTGTGGGATGTTTCTACTGTTTAGGCACATCAGAGGCTCTGCAAACGCAACGTGACGCCCGCAGACCATTACATCAAAGTCTGCCTTTCAAAAGTCACTACTTCCCTTCCGAGCCCCGATGTGTGCCCAAACAGTGGTTTACCCCCACATATGGGATAT
The DNA here is from genome assembly GCF_051348905.1 of Ranitomeya variabilis. NCBI lineage: Eukaryota > Metazoa > Chordata > Amphibia > Anura > Dendrobatidae > Ranitomeya > Ranitomeya variabilis. Next base: position 105,213,536 of record NC_135238.1, on the reverse strand, counting down.
CAGCGTACTCAGGACAAGCTGGGCAACAACTATTGGGGTCCAATTTCTCCTGTTACTTTTGTGAAAATAAAAAATTGCGCGCTAAAAAATAATTTTTGAGGAAAGAAATTATTTTTTATTTTCACGGCTCTGCGTTATAAACTTCTGTGAAGCACTTGGGGGTTTAAAGTGGTCACCGCACATCTAGATTAGTTCCATGGGAGGTCTAGTTTCCAAAATGGGGTCACAAGTGGGGGAGCTCCAATGTTTAGGCACACAGGGGCTCTCCAAACGCGACATGGTGTCCGCTAACGATTGGAGCTAATTTTTCATTCAAAAGTCAAATGGTGCTCCTTCCTTTCTGAGCCTTGCCGTGTGCACAAACAGTGGTTTGTGACCACACATGAGGCATCGGTGTACTCAGGAGAAATTGCCCAACACATTTTAGGATCCATTTCATCCTGTTGCTCATGTAAAAATGAAAAAATTGAGGCTAAAAGAATTTTTTTGTGAAAAAAAAAGTACTTTCATTTTTAAGGATCAATTTGTGAAGCACCTGGGGGTTCAAAGTGCTCACTTTGCATCTAGGTAAGCTCCTTGGGGGGTCTAGTTTCCAAAATGGGGTCACTTGTGGGGGAGCTCCAATGTTTAGGCACACAGGGGCTCTCCAAACGCGACATGGTGTCTGCTGAAGATTGGAGCCAATTTTTCATTGAAAAAGTCAAATGGCGCTCCTTCCCTTCCGAGCCCTGTCGTGCGCCCAAACAGTGTTTCCCCCCCACATATGGGGTATCAGCGTACTCAGGACAAATTGTACAATAACTTTAGGGGTCCAGTTTCTCTTTTTACCCTTGGGAAAATTAAAAAAATTGTTGCTAAAACATAATTTTTGTGACTAAAAAGTTAAATGTTCATTTTTTCCTTCCATGTTGCTTCTGCTGCTGTGAAGCACCTGAAGGGTTAATAAACTTCTTGAATGTGGTTTTGAGTACCTTGAGGGGTGCAGTTTTTAGAATGGTGTCACTTTTGGGTATTTTCAGCCATATAGACCCCTCAAACTGACATCAAATGTGAGGTGGTCCCTAAAAAAAATGGTTTTGTACATTTTGTTGTAAAAATGAGAAATCACTGGTCAAATTTGAACCCTTATAACTTCCTAGCAAAAAAAATTGTTTCCAAAATTGTGCTGATGTAAAGTAGACATGTGGGTAATGTTATTTATTAACTATTTTGTGTCATATAGCTCTCTCGTTTAACAGAATAAAAATTCAAAATTTGAAAATTGCGAAATTTTCTAAATTTTAGCTAAATTTCCATTTTTTTCACAAATAAACGCAAAAATTATCGACCTAAATTTACCACTAACGTGAAGCCCAATATCTCACGAAAAAACAATCTCAGAACCGCTAGGATCCGTTGAAGCGTTCCTGAGTTATTACCTCAAAGGGACACTGGTCAGAATTGCAAAAAACAGCCAGGTCATTAAGGTCAAAATAGGCTGGGTCATGAAGGGGTTAAAAACATGATAAAAACTAGTTTGTAAGAAAGCAAACTGAAAAAAAAACAAGACACAAGTTATCCAGTTTAGAATAGTAGGTACAGAAATTCTGCAACATCAAAAACACACTGAAAGCTCTTCGTGGGACCATAGCCTTACTGCTGCCATCAGTTCATTACACAAACTGATTACAAATTGTTGACTGCGATCCAGACAAACAGCAAACCTTGAAAACCAGATGGGAGTCGCAACATCATCCATGCTAACATACTGATCTCACCATTCAGCCATCACAATACGGGTGAAGTGACCAAATAAAGCAGGCTCATTTTCAAGTTAAGTCTTGCACGTCGTAGTCTGTGCGCTCATAACGGCGCCGCCATTGTTGGCGCAGCAGGAGTGTGGAGGGCAGGCCTTGTCGCGGCAGGTCGTGCACTACTGCAGCACTGAGCCCTAAAGAGCTTACTGTGCTGCGCCCCAGTGGATATCTGCAGAGCGGTGGGCGGCCTCCTGTACACGGCCACACAGACTGACCAGAAGGACTTTCACCAGCCTGTAATATATAGCAAAACCCCGCCCTGAGCGGTCACCACATAGGAGACAGAGGAGAAAAAATTAGCTGAAAATACAAGGTAGCTTTCTCGCCAGTCAGCTCTTCACTGCCATTCACGCACACCGATAGCCAAAACGCTACTACACAAGCCTGACACCGAAGCTCAAGTCCACCATAAAATAAATCAGTAACGAGGGCCCATATATAAATCTGCCGCAGTGACGGCAGGTACAGCCGCCTTCTACGTCTGCTATGCTTACCTTCGTGTGTTTTAGCGATCTTCGCCATGTTGTCTACACCAATACAACGGAAGCAGAACGACCAGGGGCTTCCGCTACACGATATCACAGCAACAGCGCATGCGCCGGAACCTGAACGCGCTCTATCACCGAATCTATAGCAGGTCCTATGTAGAGGATGACGTCCCCGGAACGGGCGGGGCGTCTGAATGCAGCGTTTATCTGAGTGACTGTCGACACTAAGCTGGGCAGCAGCTAGAGGGGAATGACTCCTGTGAGGGCTTCTTTCCAGCAACTTCACTCTAGGTGGTTAGCTGGTGAGGTGACTAGAATGGAGTGTCTGTAGTGGGGATCTCACCGGAGCCTGCACTCTGGTCAGGTCAGTGCTGAGGTGACCGGAGCTGCTGGAGCGAGGCCCTCCGATCTAACTGGTTCGGCACTGGCAAGTCAGAGTGGAGGTGATTATAGGAGCTCGTCATAGACTCCATTCTAGTGGGACATACTAAAAAGAATGAAGAAAAGGAATAAATAAAAAGAATGAACATAATAATTTATAGCTCCAAAGAGATGGAGAGGTGTTACAGATTTCTTATGCATCTTGTAGATGAAATGAACTTGAATTATATGTAGACAATTAGGAAATCAACAAAGATTCCATATAAACAGGTGTATACTATATTTTCTGTGCTATATGGGTGGGGAATGAAGATGGAATACTTGTAGATAATAGAGAAATGAACACAAATCCCATATAAACAAGCGTATATTATATTCCCTGTGCCTGATAGGTGGGGAATGAACATGAAATATATGTAGAGAATAGGAGAGTGATCACATATCTCATATAAACAGGTGTATATTATATTCCCTGAGCCTGATAGGTGGGGAATGAACATGAAATATATGTAGATAATAGGGGAATGAACACATATCCCATATAAAGAGGTGTATATTATATTCCCTATGCATGATAGGTGGGGAATGAACATGAAATATATGTAGAGAATAGGAGAATGAACACATATCCCATATAAACAGGTGTATATTATATTCCCTGAGCCTGATAGGTGAGGAATGAACATGAAATATATGTAGATAATAGGAGAATGAACACATATCCCATATAAACAGGTGTATATTATATTCCCTGTGCCTGATAGGTGGGGAATGAACATGAAATACATGTAGATAATAGAGGAATGAACACATATCCCATATAAACAGGTGTACATTATATTCCCTGAGCCTGATAGGTGGGGAATGAACATGAAATATATGTAGAGAATAGGAGAATGAACACATATCCCATATATACAGGTGTATATTATATTCCCTGAGCCTGATAGGTGGGGAATGAAGATTAAATATATGTAAATAATAGAGGAATGAACACTTATCCCATATAAACAGGTGTATATTATATTCCCTGAGCCTGATAGGTGGGGAATGAACATGAAATATATGTAGAGAATAGGAGAATGAACACATATCCCATATAAACAGGTGTATATTATATTCCCTATGCATGATAGGTGGGGAATGAACATAAAATATATGTAGAGAATAGGAGAATGAACACATATCCCATATAAACAGGTGCATATTATATTCCCTGAGCCTGATAGGTGGGGAATGAAGATGAAATATATGTAAATAATAGAGGAATGAACACATATCCCATATAAACAGGTGTATATTATATTCCCTGTGCCTGATAGGTGGGGAATGAAGATGAAATATATGTAGAGAATAGAGGAATGAACACATACCAAATATAAACAGGTGTATATTATATTCCCTGTGCCTGATAGGTGGGGAATGAACATGAAATATATGTAGATAATAGAGTAATGAACACATATCCCATATAAACAGGTGTATACTATATTCCCTGAGCCTGACAGGTGGGGAATGAACATGAAATATATGTAGAGAATAAGAGAATGAACACATATCCCATATATACAGGTGTATATTATATTCCCTGAGCCTGATAGGTGGGGAATGAAGATGAAATATATGTAAATAATAGAGGAATGAACACTTAATCCATATAAACAGGTGTATATTATATTCCCTGAGCCTGATAGGTGGGGAATGAACATGAAATATATGCATAAAATAGGGGAATGAACACATATCTCATAAAAACAGGTGTATAATATATTCCCTGAGCCTGATAGGTGGGGAATGAACATGAAACAAGTGTAGATAGTAGAGGAATGAACAAATGCCACATAAAAACAAGTATATATTATATTCCCTGTGCTTGATAGGTGGGGAATGAATATGAAATACATGTAGAAAATAGGGGAATGAACACATCTATATAATTGTCTAAGGGTCACTTCCTTCTGTCTGTCACGGATATTCATTGGTCGCGGCCTCTGTCTGTCATGGAATCCAAGTCGCTGATTGGTTGTGGCAAAACGCCCACAACCAATCAGCGACGGGCACAGTCCGGCGGCAACATGGCCGCTCCTTCCTCCCCGCAGTCAGTGCCCGCTCCATACTCCCCTCCAGTCAGTGCTGCCTATGCAGCATCAATAGTAAAAAGACCGGTTACAAATAATAATTTAAAAAAAAGGTTATTCTCACCCTCCGACGTGGCGCGGTGTCCTCGGCAGTGCAAGCGGCAGGTTCCAGTGCCAAGGATGCTATGCGAGAAGGACCTGCCATGACGTCACAGTCATGTGACTCGCGACGTCATCACAGGTCCTGCACGCCTGCGCGAGAAGGACCTGCCATGACGTCACGGTCATGTGACCGCGACGTCATCACAGGTCCTGCGCTCATACCAACCCTGGGACTGGAAGCTGCCGCGTGCACCGTACACAGGCGCCAGGACTTCAATGGCACTTCGGAAGGTGAGCATATGTTTATTTTTTATTTTACGTCACTGGGCAATATACTACGTGTCTGGGCAATATACTACTCCACTGGGCAATATTCTACGTGGCTGGGCAATATACTACGTGGCTGGGCAATATACTACGTGGCTGGGCAATATACTACGTCACTGGGCAATATACTACGTGACTGGGCAATATACTACGTGGCTGGGCAATATACTACGTGGCTGGGCAGTATACTACGTGGCTGGGCAATATACTACGTCACTGGGCATTATACTACGTGACTGGGCAATATACTACGTGGCTGGGCAATATACTACATGGCTGGGAGGTATACTTCATGGCTCGGCAATATACTACGTGGGCTGTGCAATATACTACGTGGACATGCATATTCTAGAATACCCGATGCGTTAGAATCGGGCCACCATCTAGTATCACATATAAACACGTATATATTATATTCCCTGTGCCTGATAGGTGGGGAATGAACATGAAATATATGTAGAGAAATGAACACATATCCCATATAATCATATAATCAGGTGTATATTACATTTCCTGTGCCAAATAGGTGGGCAATGAACATTCATATATGCAGAGAATATATAAATGAATACATATCTCATATAAAAAAAGGGTATATTGTATTCCATGAGCCTGATAGGTGGGGAATGAACATGAAATATATGTAGAGAATAGGAAAATGAACACATATCCCATAAAACAGGTATATATTATATTCCCTGAGCTTGATAGATGGGGAATGAACATGAAATATATGTAGACACTAGAGCAATTAACAAATATCCCATATAAACAGGTATACAGGATAGACCAAAAGTTTGGACACACCTCATTTAAAGATTTTTCTGTATTTTCATGACTATGAAAATTGAAGGCATCAAAACTATAAATTAACACATGTGGAATTATATACTTAACAAAAAAGTGTGAAACATCTGAAAATATGTCTTTTATTCTAAGTTCTTCAAAGTAGTCACCTTTTGCTTTGATGTCTGCTTTGCACACTCTTCAGTGGTTGATACCTTTTAATGGCTAACTGAAAAGATGGTAACAAATTGCAAGCTTTCGAGACTACATACGTCTCTTCATCAGGCAAAGACTAAAACAAATTCTGAAGAATCACATATTTATGCACAACATAGTATAGAAAAAAAAAAAAAGGGAGAGGGGAAAAAAACCATGGATAAGCCAGGTGACATGAAGCAGAATTACCATGGGTGATAAACAGTTAAGTCCATAAATATTGGGCCAATTCTTAGATAAGGATTGTTTTATTGTCCTGTGGTTAGGGTCTGGTTCTGTTGTGATGACCCCACATGGTCTGATGGGCAAGTTCATTAGTTGATGTAAAAAGACATAAATCCGTGTGACACATTCATTCCTGCATTTAGAGTGTCAAAGGTCGTCATCAGTTTATATTCCCAGACTCTCCTGTCTTTCTGCGATTTGAAGTTACCCTTTAATACAAGTAATTTTATGTCCATAATGTTATGATTTGGGAGACAGAAATGTATTGCCACAGGTATATCCATTCTTTTTTCTCTTATTGTATGGCGATGAGAGTTCATCCTTGTTCTCAGTTTCTGCCCTGTCTCCCCTACATACAGACCCCCAGTTGGACATTTAGTACAAATGATTAGGTACACCACATTAGAAGTGTCGCAGCTGAAAGTACCTGGTATCTTGTAGTCCTGATGTGAATTGGGGATCTTTATCTTGTCCGTGGTTATTATAAATGGACAGGTTTTACATTTTTTCTGGTTGCAAGGAAAGGTACCTGCAGCTGTTGGAGAGGACAGGGAGCTCTTGACAATGATGCTTCTTAGATTTGGGGGCTGCCTAAAACACAGTAGTGGGGGGTCTGGAAAAATTGCTTGTAGTCGGGCATCTTTTTGCAGTAAAGGTTGTAATTTCCGTGCAGCTCCCCTTAGCGCCTCCAGATTAGGATTGTAGGTAACTACTAGAGGTACCCAGGTATTTTCTTCTTTAGTTTTGTAATGTAGCAGGTGATTCCTTGATATTCTGGTGGCTCTTGTGATCTGATTTTCAATTGTTCTTGGATGGTAGCCCTGATTCAAAAAGGTCTTTCTGAGGCGACCGAGGTGTTCATCTCTATCCATTGGGTTGGGTAAAAAAGGCAGCACACTGCAGCAGCAAGCGTAGGACCTGATATAAGAGAGATGCCGTAAAGGGGCTATCAGGTACACATAAAATTGGCCATTTTTATGCGCTAAACGCTCTCATTTTTCATATTTCTAGTGCAGTATTGCAGTTCAGTTTTCATGTTTCATGTTTGCATGTCTTAGCGCTGCAGTGTGCTGCCTTTTTTACTTGACTGTATATGAGTTGGTTACTCTAGGTTCAGCACCTGTTCACACTTAGTCTATGTATGGATGTGACGGTCAGTTTTTTCAAATATATTATTTAGCCTTCTGACTGAGCACTCCGCCTCCTAGCCTCAGGTGTTTTAATTACAGCAGGTCCAGTACCCCTCCACAGAGAGAGAGAATATGAGTCTAGGAAGAGGTTTTTCACAGGTACCCATTCACATGGAGACGTTTATTCTCAGCGAGGTAGGCAAGCGTAGGACCTGATATAAGAGAGATGCCGTAAAGGGGCTATCAGGTACACATAAAATTGGCCATTTTTATGCGCTAAACGCTCTCATTTTTCATATTTCTAGTGCAGTATTGCAGTTCAGTTTTCATGTTTGCATGTCTTAGCGCTGCAGTGTGCTGCCTTTTTTACTTGACTGTATATGAGTTGGTTACTCTAGGTTCAGCACCTGTTCACACTTAGTCTATGTATGGATGTGACGGTCAGTTTTTTCAAATATATTATTTAGCCTTCTGACTGAGCACTCCGCCTCCTAGCCTCAGGTGTTTTAATTACAGCAGGTCCAGTACCCCTCCACAGAGAGAGAGAATATGAGTCTAGGAAGAGGTTTTTCACAGGTACCCATTCACATGGAGACGTTTATTCTCAGCGAGGTAGGCAAGCGTAGGACCTGATATAAGAGAGATGCCGTAAAGGGGCTATCAGGTACACATAAAATTGGCCATTTTTATGCGCTAAACGCTCTCATTTTTCATATTTCTAGTGCAGTATTGCAGTTCAGTTTTCATGTTTCATGTTTGCATGTCTTAGCGCTGCAGTGTGCTGCCTTTTTTACTTGACTGTATATGAGTTGGTTACTCTAGGTTCAGCACCTGTTCACACTTAGTCTATGTATGGATGTGACGGTCAGTTTTTTCAAATATATTATTTAGCCTTCTGACTGAGCACTCCGCCTCCTAGCCTCAGGTGTTTTAATTACAGCAGGTCCAGTACCCCTCCACAGAGGGAGAGAATATGAGTCTAGGAAGAGGTTTTTCACAGGTACCCATTCACATGGAGACGTTTATTCTCAGCGAGGTAGGCAAGCGTAGGACCTGATATAAGAGAGATGCCGTAAAGGGGCTATCAGGTACACATAAAATTGGCCATTTTTATGCGCTAAACGCTCTCATTTTTCATATTTCTAGTGCAGTATTGCAGTTCAGTTTTCATGTTTCATGTTTGCATGTCTTAGCGCTGCAGTGTGCTGCCTTTTTTACTTGACTGTATATGAGTTGGTTACTCTAGGTTCAGCACCTGTTCACACTTAGTCTATGTATGGATGTGACGGTCAGTTTTTTCAAATATATTATTTAGCCTTCTGACTGAGCACTCCGCCTCCTAGCCTCAGGTGTTTTAATTACAGCAGGTCCAGTACCCCTCCACAGAGAGAGAGAATATGAGTCTAGGAAGAGGTTTTTCACAGGTACCCATTCACATGGAGACGTTTATTCTCAGCGAGGTAGGCAAGCGTAGGACCTGATATAAGAGAGATGCCGTAAAGGGGCTATCAGGTACACATAAAATTGGCCATTTTTATGCGCTAAACGCTCTCATTTTTCATATTTCTAGTGCAGTATTGCAGTTCAGTTTTCATGTTTCATGTTTGCATGTCTTAGCGCTGCAGTGTGCTGCCTTTTTTACTTGACTGTATATGAGTTGGTTACTCTAGGTTCAGCACCTGTTCACACTTAGTCTATGTATGGATGTGACGGTCAGTTTTTTCAAATATATTATTTAGCCTTCTGACTGAGCACTCCGCCTCCTAGCCTCAGGTGTTTTAATTACAGCAGGTCCAGTACCCCTCCACAGAGAGAGAGAATATGAGTCTAGGAAGAGGTTTTTCACAGGTACCCATTCACATGGAGACGTTTATTCTCAGCGAGGTAGGCAAGCGTAGGACCTGATATAAGAGAGATGCCGTAAAGGGGCTATCAGGTACACATAAAATTGGCCATTTTTATGCGCTAAACGCTCTCATTTTTCATATTTCTAGTGCAGTATTGCAGTTCAGTTTTCATGTTTGCATGTCTTAGCGCTGCAGTGTGCTGCCTTTTTTACTTGACTGTATATGAGTTGGTTACTCTAGGTTCAGCACCTGTTCACACTTAGTCTATGTATGGATGTGACGGTCAGTTTTTTCAAATATATTATTTAGCCTTCTGACTGAGCACTCCGCCTCCTAGCCTCAGGTGTTTTAATTACAGCAGGTCCAGTACCCCTCCACAGAGAGAGAGAATATGAGTCTAGGAAGAGGTTTTTCACAGGTACCCATTCACATGGAGACGTTTATTCTCAGCGAGGTAGGCAAGCGTAGGACCTGATATAAGAGAGATGCCGTAAAGGGGCTATCAGGTACACATAAAATTGGCCATTTTTATGCGCTAAACGCTCTCATTTTTCATATTTCTAGTGCAGTATTGCAGTTCAGTTTTCATGTTTCATGTTTGCATGTCTTAGCGCTGCAGTGTGCTGCCTTTTTTACTTGACTGTATATGAGTTGGTTACTCTAGGTTCAGCACCTGTTCACACTTAGTCTATGTATGGATGTGACGGTCAGTTTTTTCAAATATATTATTTAGCCTTCTGACTGAGCACTCCGCCTCCTAGCCTCAGGTGTTTTAATTACAGCAGGTCCAGCACCCCTCCACAGAGAGAGAGAATATGAGTCTAGGAAGAGGTTTTTCACAGGTACCCATTCACATGGAGACGTTTATTCTCAGCGAGGTAGGCAAGCGTAGGACCTGATATAAGAGAGATGCCGTAAAGGGGCTATCAGGTACACATAAAATTGGCCATTTTTATGCGCTAAACGCTCTCATTTTTCATATTTCTAGTGCAGTATTGCAGTTCAGTTTTCATGTTTCATGTTTGCATGTCTTAGCGCTGCAGTGTGCTGCCTTTTTTACTTGACTGTATATGAGTTGGTTACTCTAGGTTCAGCACCTGTTCACACTTAGTCTATGTATGGATGTGACGGTCAGTTTTTTCAAATATATCCATTGGGTTGGAACATATACGATTGTATCTGATGGCTTGGCTGTAAACAATGGAGTTTTTTTATGTGTTTTGGATGGAAACTGTCCCATTTAAGGTATGTTGGACGGTCGATTGGCTTCTGATACAGGGATGTCTCTATTTTATTGTTCTGCAGCTTAATGATGGTGTCCAGAAAGTTAATTTCAGTGCAGGAGTAGTTGAGTGTCAAGTTGATGGTGGGATGAAATTGATTAAACTGTTCATGGAACGTCTTTAGCTGTGGCTCAGACTCCGTCCAGATGATTAAAATGTCATCAATGTAGCGGTAGTACGCCAGAGGCCTGATGGGACATGAGGACAAAAAGTCGCTTTCAAGCTTGGCCATGAAAAGATTTGCATACTGTGGGGCCATTTTACTTCCCATTGCTGTGCCAGTCTCCTGGCCATCAGATACAATCGTATATGTTCCAACCCAATGGATAGAGATGAACACCTTGGTCGCCTCAGAAAGACCTTTTTAAATCAGGGCTACCATCCAAGAACAATTGAAAATCAGATCACAAGAGCCACCAGAATATCAAGGAATCACCTGCTACATTACAAAACTAAAGAAGAAAATAACCGGGTACCTCTAGTAGTTACCTACAATCCTAATCTGGAGGCGCTAAGGGGAGCTGCATGGAAATTACAACCTTTACTGCAAAAAGATGCCCGACTACAAGCAATTTTTCCAGACCCCCCACTACTATGTTTTAGGCAGCCCCCAAATCTAAGAAGCATCATTGTCACGAGCTCCCTGTCCTCTCCAACAGCTGCAGGTACCTTTCCTTGCAACCAGAAAAAATGTAAAACCTGTCCATTTATAATGACCACGGACAAGATAAAGATCCCCAATTCACATCAGGACTACAAGATACCAGGTCTTTCAGCTGCGTCACTTCTAATGTGGTGTACCTAATCATTTGTACTAAATGTCCAACTGGGGGTCTGTATGTAGGGGAGACAGGGCAGAAACTGAGAACAAGGATGAACTCTCATCGCCATACAATAAGAGAAAAAAGAATGGATATACCTGTGGCAATACATTTCTGTCTCCCAAATCATAACATTATGGACATGAAATTACTTGTATTAAAGGGTAACTTCAAATCGCAGAAAGACAGGAGAGTCTGGGAATATAAACTGATGACGACCTTTGACACTCTAAATGCAGGAATGAATGTGTCACACGGATTTATGTCTTTTTACATCAACTAATGAACTTGCCTATCCGACCATGTGGGGTCATCACAACAGAACCAGACCCTAATCACAGGACAATAAAACAATCCTTATCTAAGAATTGGCCCAATATTTATGGACGTAACTGTTTATCACCCATGGTAATTCTGCTTCATGTCACCTGGCTTATCCATGGTTTTTTTCCCCTCTCCCTTTTTTTTTTTTCTATACTATGTTGTGCATAAATATGTGATTCTTCAGAATTTGTTTTAGTCTTTGCCTGATGAAGAGACGTATGTAGTCTCGAAAGCTTGCAATTTGTTACCATCTTTTCAGTTAGCCATTAAAAGGTATCAACCACTGAGGACTCTCAATTCTAAATATTTTTCTATCTACTGGCTAACACGGTACCAAGATATATTTCTTTCCTGTTGCACACTCTTGGCATTCTCTTGATGAGCTTCAAGAGGTAGTCACCGGGAATGGTTTTCACTTCACAGGTGTGCCCTGTCAGGTTTAATAAGTGGGATTTCTTGCCTTATAAATGCGGTTGGGACCATCAGTTGTGTTGAGCAGAAGTCTGGTGGATACACAGCTGATAGTCCTACTGAATAGACTGTTAGAATTTGTATTATGGCAAGAAAAAAGCAGCTAACTAAAGAAAAACGAGTGGCCATCATTGCTTTAAGAAATGAAGGTCAGTCAGTCTGAAAAATTGGGAAAACTTTGAAAGTGTCCCCAAATGCAGTTGCAAAAACCATCAAGCGCTACAAAGAAACTGGCTCTCACATGAGGACCGCCCCGGGAAAGGAAGACCAAGAATCACCTCTGCTTCTGAGGATAAGTTTACCCGGGTCACCAGCCTCACAAATCGCAGGTTAACAGCAGCTCAGATTAGAGACCAGGTCAATGCCACACAGAGTTCTAGCAGCAGACACATCTCTACAACAACTGTGAAGAGGAGACTTTGTGCAGCAGGCCTTCATGGTAAAAAAGCTGCTAGAAAACCACTGGTAAGGACAGGAAACAAGCAGAAGAGACTTGTTTGGGCTAAAGAACTCAAGGAATGGACATTAGACCAGTGGAAACCTGTGCTTTGCTCTGATGAGTCCAAATTTGAGATTTTTGGTTCCAACCACCATGTCTTTGTGCGACGCAGAAAAGATGAACAAATGGACTCTACATGCCTGGTTCCCACCGTGAAGCATGGACGAGGAGGTGTGATGGTGTTGGGGTGCTTTGCTGGTGACACTGTTGGGAATTTATTAAAAATTGAAGGCATACTGAACCAGCATGACTCTCACAGCATCTTGCAGCGGCATGCTATTCCATCCAGTTTGCGTTTAGTTGGACCATCATTTATTTTTCAACAGGACAATGACCCCAAACACACCTCCAGGCTGCGTAAGTGCTATTTGACCAAGAAGGAGAGTGATGGGGTGCTACTCCGGATGTCCTGGCCTCCATATCCACCACCAGACCTGAACCCAATCGAGATGGTTTGGGGTCAGCTGGACTGCAGAGTGAAGTCAAAAGGGCCAACAAGTGCTAAGCATCTCTGGGAACTCCTTAAAGATTGTTGGAAGACTATTTCCAGTGACTACCTCTTGAAGCTCATCAAGAGAATGCCAAGAGTGTGCAAAGCAGTCATCAAAGCAAAAGGTGGCTACTTTGAAGAACCTAGAATATAAGACATATTTTCAGTTGTTTCACACTTTTTTGTTAAGTATATAATTCCACATGTGTTAATTCATAGTTTTGATGCCTTCAGTGTGAATTTACAATTTTCATAGTCATGAAAATACAGAAAAATATTTAAATGAGAAGATGTGACCAAACTTTTGGTCTGTACTGTATATTATATTCCCTGTGCCTGATAGGTGGGGAATGAACATGAAATATATGTAGAGAATAGGAGAATGAACACATCTCATATAAACAAGTGCATATTATATTCTTTGAGCTTTATAGGTGGGGAATGAACATGAAATATATACAGATAATAGGAGAATTAACACATATCTCATAAAAACAGGTGTATATTATATTCCCTGTGCTTGATAGGTGGGGAATGAACATGAAATATGTGTAGAGAATAGAAAAATGAACACGTATCCCAAATGAACAGGTGTATACTATATTCCCTGAGCTTGATAGGTGGGGAATGAAAATGAAATATATGTAGATAATAGAGGAATGAACACATATCCCATATAAACAGATGTCTATTTTATTCCCTGTGCCTGATAGATGGGGAATGAACATGAAATATATGTAGATAATAGGGGAATGAGCACATCCCATATAAACAGGTGTATATTATATTCCCTGAGCTGATAGGTGGGAAATGAACATGAAATTTAGGTAGAGAATAGGAGAATGAACACGTATCCCAAATAAAAAGGTGTATACTACCATACATACTCAAGTATAAGCTGAGATTTTCAGCCCCAAAAAAATGGGCTGAAAGAGACCCTCTCGGCTTATACTCCAGTTATGGTCGGCGGGGGGGGGTCAGCGGGTGAGGGGGAGCGACGATGGTCACATACCTGCTCCTGGCACTCCTGACGCGGTCCCTGCATGTCCCATGGTCTTTGGCGACTGCAGCTTCTTCCCCTGTTCAGCGGTCACGTGGTACCGCTCTGTTAAATATTAATTATTTAATTCTTATTCTGAATTCTGTACTGAACACATTGTCTTTCGCTGACGTTACAAAAGCTATTTATGTATATACTAGCTGTACTACCCGGCTTCGCCCGGGTTAATGACTGCTGTTAGCAAAATAGAATGTGTTAACAAAAATTTATTCTGCACACAAAAACCACAAAACAAATAGATAGAAATGTAATTATTAAAAGGCAAAAACTAAGCTAATAGAAGCATTTCTTAACATATATTAGCTTTGTTATACTGAGAATGTCTTTGTTGCCTATATTAACCAATCAGAGCTCAGATTAATTAACTGTAGCAAAATAGAAGCTGAGCTGTGATTGGTTGCTATTGGCAGCCTGATAAATCCCCAGCCAACAGGAAGCCCTTTCCCCTGGCATTATATATTAGCTCACACATACACATAATAGACAGGTCATGTGACTGACAGCTGCCGTATTTCCTATATGGTACAATTGTTGCTCTTGTAGTTTGTCTGCTTATTAATCAGATTTTTATTTTTGAAGGATAATACCAGACTTCTGTGTGTTTTAGGGCGAGTTTCATGTGTCAAGTTGTGTGTGTTGAGTTGCGTGTGGCGACATGCGTGTAGCGACTTTTGTGAGATGAGTTTTGTGTGGTGACATGCGTGTAGCAACTTTTTGTGTGTCGCGTTGCATGTGACAGGTTAGTGTAGCAAGTTGTGTGCAGCAAGATTTGTGCATGGCGAGTTTTGCGCGTGGCGAGTTTTATGTGTGGTGCGTTTTGAGTATGTGCAAGTTTTGTGTGAGGCAACTTTTGCATGTGGTGCAACTTTTGTACATGTGGCAATTTTTCTGTGTGTGCAACATAGTAACATAGTAACATAGTTAGTAAGGCCGAAAAGTTCATCCAGTTCAGCCTATATTCCTATATTTTATCATAATAAATCCCCAGATCTACATCCTTCTACAGAACCTAATAATTGTATGATACAATATTGTTCTGCTCCAGGAAGACATCCAGGCCTCTCTTGAACCCCTCGACTGAGTTCGCCATCACCACCTCCTCAGGCAAGTAACAGTAAAGAATCCTCTTCTATGTTGGTGGAAAAACCTTCTCTCCTCCAGACGCAAAGAATGCCCCCTTGTGCCCGTCACCTTCCTTGGTATAAACAGATCCTCAGCGAGATATTTGTATTGTCCCCTTATATACTTATACATGGTTATTAGATCGCCCCTCAGTCGTCTTTTTTCTAGACTAAATAATCCTAATTTCGCTAATCTATCTGGGTATTGTAGTTCTCCCATCCCCTTTATTAACTTTGTTGCCCTCCTTTGTACTCTCTCTAGTTCCATTATATCCTTCCTGAGCACCGGTGCCCAAAACTGGACACAGTACTCCATGTGCGGTCTAACTAGGGATTTGTACAGAGGCAGTATAATGCTCTCATCATGTGTATCCAGACCTCTTTTAATGCACCCCATGATCCTGTTTGCCTTGGCAGCTGCTGCCTGGCACTGGCTGCTCCAGGTAAGTTTATCATTAACTAGGATCCCCAAGTCCTTCTCCCTGTCAGATTTACCCAGTGGTTTCCCGTTCAGTGTGTAATGGTGATATTGATTCCTTCTTCCCATGTGTATAACCTTACATTTATCATTGTTAAACCTCATCTGCCACCTTTCAGCCCAAGTTTCCAACTTATCCAGATCCATCTGTAGCAGAATACTATCTTCTCTTGTATTAACTGCTTTACATAGTTTTGTATCATCTGCAAATATCAATATTTTACTGTGTAAACCTTCTACCAGATCATTAATGAATATGTTGAAGAGAACAGGTCCCAATACCGACCCCTGCGGTACCCCACTGGTCACAGCGACCCAGTTAGAGACTATACCATTTATAACCACCCTCTGCTTTCTATCACTAAGCCAGTTACTAACCCATTTACACACATTTTCCCCCAGACCAAGCATTCTCATTTTGTGTACCAACCTCTTGTGCGGCACGGTATCAAACGCTTTGGAAAAATCGAGATATACCACGTCCAATGACTCACCGTGGTCTAGCCTATAGCTTACCTCTTCATAAAAACTGATTAGATTGGTTTGACATGAGCGATTTCTCATAAACCCATGCTGATATGGAGTTAAACAGTTATTCTCATTGAGATAATCCAGAATAACATCCTTCAGAAACCCTTCAAATATTTTACCAACAGTAGAGGTTAGACTTACTGGCCTATAATTTCCAGGTTCACTTTTAGAGCCCTTTTTGAATATTGGCACCACATTTGCTATGCGCCAGTCCTGCGGAACAGACCCCGTCGCTATAGAGTCCCTAAAAATAAGAAATAATGGTTTATCTATTACATTACTTAGTTCTCTTAGTACTCGTGGGTGTATGCCATCCGGACCCGGAGATTTATCTATTTTAATCTTATTTTGCCGGTTTCGCACCTCTTCTTGGGTTAGATTGGTGACCCTTAATATAGGGTTTTCATTGTTTCTTGGGATTTCACCTAGCATTTCATTTTCCACCGTGAATACCGTGGAGAAGAAGGTGTTTAATATGTTAGCCTTTTCCTCATCATCTACAACCATTCTTTCCTCACTATTTTTTAAGGGGCCTACATTTTCAGTTTTTATTCTTTTACTATTGATATAGTTGAAGAACAGTTTGGGATTAGTTTTACTCTCCTTAGCAATGTGCTTCTCTGTTTCCTTTTTTGCAGCTTTAATTAGCTTAGTTTTGCATGAGGTGAGTTTTCCATGAGGTGAGTTTTGCACGTGTGGCGAGTTTTGCGTGAGCCTAGTTTTGCATATGGCGAGTTTTGCATGTAGCGAGTTTTGCGCGTGGCGAGTTTTGAGTGGTGACTTTTGTGTTTCGACTTTTATGTGGCGAGGTTGGTGTGTGTGTGGTGAAATGTGTGCTGAGGGTGGTATATGTGGTAGTGTGTGGCGCATTTTGTGTGTGTGTTCATATCCCCGTGTGTGGTGAGTATCCCATGTCGGGGCCCCACCTTAGCAACTGTACGGTATATACTCTTTGGCGCCATCGCTCTCATTCTTTAAGTCCCCATTGTTTACATCTGGCAGCTGTCAATTTTCCTCCAACACTTTTCCCTTCACTTTTTCCCCATTATGTAGATATGGGCAAAATTGTTTGGTAAATTGGAACGCGCGGGGTTAAAATGTCACCTCACAACATAGCCTATGACGCTCTCGGGGTCCAGACGTGTGACTGTGCAAAATTTTGTGGCTGTAGCTGCGACGGTGCAGATGCCAATCCCGGACATACACACATACATACATACACACATTTAGCTTTATATATTAGATATACCTGTATGTAATCTCCTGTATATAGTATATACCTGTGTGTCATCTCACCTATATATAGTATATATCTGTGTGTCATCTCCTCCTGTATATAGTATATACCTGTATGTCATCTCCTCCTATACATAGCATATACCTGTATGTCATCTCCTGTATATACTATATATCTGTAGGTAATCTGTTCCTGTATATAGTATATACCTGTATGTCATCTCCTTTATGTAGTATGTACCTGTATGTCATCTCCTCCTCTATATACTATATACCTGTGTGTCACCTCTCCTGTATATAGTATATATCTGTGTGTCATCTCCTCCTGTATATAGTATATACCTGTGTGTCATCTCCCCTGTAAATAGTATATACCTGTGTGTCATCTCCTCCTGTATATAGTATATACCTGTATGTCATCTCCTCCTGTATATACTTTATACCTGTGTGTCATCTCTCCTGTATATAGTATATGCCTGTGTGTCATCTCCCCTGTATATAGTATATACCTGTGTGTCATCTCCTGTATACAGTATATATCTGTGTGTCTTCTCCTCCTGTATATAGTATATACCTGCGTGTCATCTCCTCCTGTATATAGTATATACCTGTATGTCATCTCCTCCTGTATATAGTATATATCTGTATGTCATCTCCTCCTGTATTAGACCTCGTTCACACGTTATTTGGTCAGTATTTTTACCTCAGTATTTGTAAGCTAAATTGGCAGCCTGATAAATCCCCAGCCTACAGGAAGCCCACCCCCTGGCAGTATATATTAGCTCACACATACACATAATAGACTGGTCATGTGACTGACAGCTGCCGGATTCCTATATGGTACATTTGTTGCTCTTGTAGTTTGTCTGCTTATTAATCAGATTTTTATTTTTGAAGGATAATACCAGACTTGTGTGTGTTTTAGGGCGAGTTTCGTGTGTCAAGTTGTGTGTGTTGAGTTGCGTGTGGCGACATGCATGTAGCGACTTTTGTGAGATGAGTTTTGCGTGGCGACATGCGTGTAGCAACTTTTTGTGTGTCGAGTTGCATGTGACAGGTTAGTGTAGCAAGTTGTGTGCAGCAAGTTTTGCGCATGGCGAGTTTTGCGCGTGGCGAGTTTTATGTGTGGTGCCTTTTGAGTATGTGCAAGTTTTGTGTGAGGCAACTTTTGCATGTGTTGCAACTTTTGTGCATGTGGCAATTTTTCCGCGTGTGCAAGTTTTGCGTGTGGCGAGTTTTCCATGTGGCGAGTTTTGCACGTGTGGCGAGTTTTGCATGTGGAGAGTTTTGCGCGTGGCGAGTTTTGAGCGGCGACTTTTGTGTTTCGACTTTGATGTGGCGAGGTTGGTGTATGTGTGGGGAAATGTGCGCTGACGGTGGTATATGTGTTCGAGCACGTGGTAGTGTGTGGCGCATTTTGTGTGTGTGTTCATATCCCCGTGGTGGTGGGGTGATTATCCCATGTTGGGGCCCCACCTTAGCAACTGTACAGTATATACTCTTTGGCGCCATCGCTGTCATTCTTTAAGTCCCCCTTGTTCACATCTGGCAGCTGTTAATTTGCCTCCAACACTTTTCCTTTCATTTTTTCCCCATTATGTAGATAGGGGCAAAATTGTTTGGTGAATTGGAAAGCGCGGGGTTAAAATTTCACCTCACAACATAGCTTTGACGCTCTCGGAGTCCAGACGTGTGACTGTGCAAAATTTTGTGCCTGTAGCTGCGACGCCTCCAACACTTTTCCTTTCACTTTTTCCCCATTATGTAGATAGGGGCAAAATTGTTTGGTGAATTGGAAAGCGCGGGGTTAAAATGTCACCTCACAACATAGCCTATGACGCTCTCGGGGTCCAGACGTGTGACTGTGCAAAATTTTGTGGCTGTAGCTGCGACGGTTCAGATGCCAATCCCGGACATACACACACACATACATACATACATACATACATACACATATACACACATTCAGCTTTATATATTAGATAGCTCAGAGTATTATTATTATTTATTTATATAGCACGATTAATTCCATGGTGCTGTACATGAGAAAGGGGTTACATACAGGGTTATAAATATCGTTTACAGTAAACAAGTTTACAGTGACAGACTGGTACAGATGGGAGAGGACCCTGTCCTTGCGGACTTACATTCTATGGGTATAAGAGTTTAAGTTAACACCATATAAGAGAGGACATGTGATCTGTAGGACACATATATAACTGAGACTCACAGAAGTATGGGGGCTGTCACTTGGGGCCTGTCACCTCCTGCCTTCACCATCATTCTCCATGGACGTCAGACCACCCACACAAGGAATGAACAGCTGGTAGCCATGATTCTACTCCATGAAAGAAAGATGACTTCTACTGCATCTCAGAAACGATGAGTAACAAGCGCTGATATTTACAAATGGACAACCTGTTCGTAACTATTTCATCTATTTTTATGTTTTGCTGCAATGTGGTTTTTCTGTGGACAATTCAATAAACCAGTAAATTTTTTATGAAAATATCATGACATTTTTTCTTTAAGAGTAACGCACCTGGTAAATAGTCTTGATTAAATAAATGTGCAAAATAAGCATATTTAACATTGGCCGGCCAGCAGCCAGCTTTGATTTTTTGTGCTATTTTTGCGTGGATTTCCTTCACCTTCCACACGGGGAAGAGAGAAGAGCTTCGCTAGATGTTGTGCAAGTTATCAGGAATTCCACTACAAAACTTCCAGTCACAAAGATCTCACAGAACCTATGAGTAAGGAGACTTAACAGGTGCCAGATGGATTGACAAGTAGTAGGAGTACTACAAGTGCCAGATGTGCTGAAGACAGACGTGCTGAAGACAGACGTGCTGATGACCAGAGCCCAACATTGTCCAACAAAGGAAAGACAAGCTGAGATATTTCAAGGTAAGAAAAATGGATTTATTTAACATGTATTCTAAGTCAAGTTCGCTTGAATCTTTAACTCTAGGTGAAAAGTCTAAAACCTTAGAAATATTTTGGCTTAGCTTATTTGCAGAATGCAAGATAGCAAATCTAAAGAGAGATTCTAAGCTAATTTACAAAAAAAAAGAGCAACTGAAAAATGTTTTACATATGGTTGATGTATTTCACAAGTTTGGGTCAGAAAAATCCAAAAATGACCATGTAAAAATAGTACCAGTTGATACTAATGATGTTCCCAAGATTAACTGTAATGTGGAGAGTGAACAAGATGTAATGGCCACTCAAGGTGACCTTGTATCTCATGATGAAAAACAAGATGGAGGAAACTTAGGAGACATGACAAATGACAAAGATGATGTACAAGGGACAGATGTACTAAGGCCACTAAAAATAGAAGTCTTAGAGGCTCAACTCCAAACTAAATCTAGGAAAATCTTGTTAAAATTATGCAAAATCATTCCTGCATATGATGACAAAATCCATGTATGCAGAAATTCAGAGATATTTGAGAGTTTTGCTGATAAGTTTGATTTGACTAATGAGGAGAAAAATCAGTTGTTTAAAATGCGGCTTCCAGTAACTTTTTCCAGAAGGTTCTCATTAAAAATGCAGAATGATGAGTTCCATGAAGAAATGACAGATGTAGAAAGATAAAAAAATTTGATATTCTGTGGTTTAAAAGAAAATTATCCAGATATTGATATTCTTCTAAAATTGAAGGTTGGCCTTAAAGAATGTACTTTTACATTCATGTCCATATTTGAAAGGTTGTACAAAACTGTCATTACAATTTTCAATAAACAATCAATGATAAATTGTTTGGAAACAAATTTGGATTCCTAAATTCTGCATCTCGTTATTGCGTCACAAAAAGATTCTTCATTTGAATGTGCGCGATCCCTTGATTTTTCTAGAAAAAAAAGAGAATTTTGAAAGGAAAACAAATTATACTAAGTTTTTGGAAACTAATATCATAATTAAATCTTATCAGAAGCCAAAATCAAAATCTCCAAAACTGACCCAAAATCACATCTATGAAGTACAAAGAAAATTACATATTTGTTATAAGCCCTATAAAAAAATGCAGGAGTCCTCTACTGCTGAAGGTTCAGATCTCTCTGTAAGGGTACGTGTCCACGTTCAGGATGACCGGCGCTTTGGACGGAGCGGAAAACCCGCTCTGCTCAAAGCTCCGCCCCCTTCTGTAGACGCGATGATGCCAGATGTGTTCATTGCACACATCCGGAATCATCGCACCCCACACATAGGGCTCTGTGTTTTACCTTGCGGTGGCGCAGCTTTGCCGCAAGGTAAACGGACATGCTGCGTTCTAAAAAGACGCGCCGCATGTCTGGAATCGCAGGGCCGCCAGATGCGTGTTACCACGCATAGTGGAGACGGGATTTCATAAAATCCCCTCCACTATGCTGTAACATCTGGACGCTGCCTGTTTGACGCTGCGGCTCTATGCAGCGTCAAACACGCAGCGTTTCCTGAATGTGGAAACATACCCTAAAGATGGCGGAAATTGACAGAAACAGGTGAGCATAGGGGGTATACTGAATACTCCAGTAACACTAGAAATACCGGAGGGGTCATTTTGACCCTTTTGCTATTTCTTTTTCCTATAATTTCTAAAATTTTAACAAATGAGTTCTGAGTTTTTGTGACTTTTATTTATTCATGGTAGTGTATATTTTAGGACACAAAAATTAATTGAAACTTTTTCAGGGGCCCGGATTTTACAATTCATACCTCTAAGTACTGAAGGGGTCAATTTGACCCCATACATAAAAGTAGTAGTAGGCAAGTCTCCTAATAAATACATATGAGACTACTCTGATGAAGAATGGTGACATCACTCTTACAGTTTACCAAGGTAAGCCAAATAAGAAAGTCATTTTGCTCAGTAGTCTTCACCCAGATGTAGCACTTGGAAACGACAAGAAAAAAAAACTGGAAACGGTACAATTTTACAATAAAACAAAGGTTGGAGTGGACACAGTAGGGCTCGAAAGTACTCCACAAAATCTGGAAGACGCCGATGGCCTGCTCAGGTGTTTTCTAATGTACTTGATTTAGCAGCTATAAACGCAACTATACTCTATAAAACAGCAACTGGGAGTAAAATTAGCAGACGGGAGTTCATTCTTCAGCTTCATGTTATGACCATGTAAAAGGAAAATACGTGCTGTACTTGATCTTAACACTGTTCCTACTAAGTTAAAATACCGTTTTTTCGCTTTGTAAGACGCTCCGGATTATAAGACGCACCCCACATTTTCAGGAGAAAAATAGGAAAAAACTTTTTTTAATAAATTGGTGCCGCGTCTTATAATCCATGCGTCTTATTACTTACCAGGGGTTATGGCTGCGGTGGATCAGGGTCCCAGGGTCGTTGCTGGAGGCTGGAGTGGAGCATTGCTGCAGGCTGGGATGAGGAGGTCTGCAGGGGGGCTCCTGTGAAGCAGGCTGGGATGAGGGGGTCTGCAGGGGGGCTCCTGTGCTGCAGGGGGCTCCTGTGCTGCAGGCTGGGATGAGGCAGTCTGCAGGGGGGCTCCTGTGCTGCAGGCTGGGATGAGGAGGTCTGCGGGGGGGCTCCGGTGCTGCAGGGCGGCTCCGGGGCTGCAGGGCTGTCACCGGTGCTGCGGGGGGCTCTGCTGACATATTGTGAAAGGCCAGAGCCCCCCAGCAGTT
Source organism: Ranitomeya variabilis (assembly GCF_051348905.1). Classification (NCBI taxonomy): domain Eukaryota; kingdom Metazoa; phylum Chordata; class Amphibia; order Anura; family Dendrobatidae; genus Ranitomeya; species Ranitomeya variabilis. The sequence continues at coordinate 105,190,203 of NC_135238.1, read as the reverse complement.
CGTCCATGTGTTCCTGTATGACTGACTCTGGGAAAATGGCCGACGGAATCTCGAGAGATGAGATCTCAGCGCTGAAATCTCATCTCCCGAGATTTCGGCGGCCATTTTGCTGGAGTCAGTCACACAGGAAGGAACGCATGGACGAACTGCCGGGGGGCTCTGGTCTTTCACAAAATGTCGCCTGAGCAGCACCGGAGTTTCCAGCATCACCCGGGGAAGCAGCGGACAACCGCGGTGGCGGGCGACAGCGGTGGCGGGCGGCAGCAGCAGCGGTGGCAGGCGGCAGCAGCGGCGGGCGGCAGCGGACACCCCCTCATCCCAGCCTGTAACGGTAAGCAGTATATCCGCTTTGTAAGACGCACCCCCATTTCCCCCCCAGATTTGGGGGAAATAAAGTGCGTCTTACAAAGCGGAAAATACGGTAAATGTTCTTTAACCCCTTAACGACCGCCGATACGCCTTTTAACGGCGGCCGCTAAGGGTACTTAATCCACAGCGCCGTTAATTAACGGCGCTGTGGAAAAAGTGTATAGCGCCCCCCAGAGTCGGATTTTCTCTGGGGTCTCGGTTAATTAACCGTTTACCGGCGGTCGCAACAAAAAAAAACAAAACGCGATTTGCCGTTTAATTTCTCTGTCCTCCGATGTGATCGCACATCGGAGGACAGAGAAATGTGGTCCCCGATGGCCCCCAATAGCCCCCCAATACTCACCTACCTCCCCCGGTGCTCCTCGTGTCTCCCCATGGGCGCCGCCATCTTTTTTCCGGGAAAAAATGGCGGGCGCACGCGCAGTGCGCCCACCGCCCGGCACCCGGAAGATCTTTGGGGTCTCGGCTGCCGGGGGTAGCCGAGACCCCAAAGAACATGATCGGGGTCGGTTTGCACCGACCCCTGCTTTGCGATCGCTGGTAATTAACAGTTTACCGGCCACCGCAAAAAAAAAAAAAAGCGATCAGTTATTTCTCTGTCCTCTGATGTGATCGCACATCAGAGGACAGAGAAATAGGGGGATTCGGGGACCCTATCATACTCACCCGGGGTCCCTGGGTCCTCTTCTGTCTTCTCCTGCCAGCCGGCTTTTTCATCATGGCGGGCGCATGCGCAGTGCGCCCGCCATCTGCTGCCATCTGCCGGCCGACAGGAGAAGACAAGTTGGGGCTAAAATTAGGGTTAGGGTTAGGGTTAGGGTTAGAGTTAGGGTTAGAGTTAGAGTTAGGGTTAGGGTTAGAGTTAGGGTTAGGGTTAGGGTTAGAGTTAGGGTTAGGGTTGGGGCTAAATTTAGGGTTAGGGTTAGGGCTAGGGTTAGGCTACTTTCACACTAGCGTTTTTTGGCTTCCGTCGCAATGCGTCGTTGGAGAAAAAACGCATCCTGCAAAAGTGCTTGCAGGATGCGTTTTTTCTCCATTGGCTTGCATTAGCGACGCATTGCGACGGATTGCCACATGTCGCATCCGTCGTGCGATGGATGCGTCGTGCTTTGGCGGACCGTCGACACAAAAAAAACTACATGTAACTTTTTTGTGCGACGTGTCCGCCATTTCCGACCGCGCATGCGTGGCCGGAACTCCGCCTCCCCGCACCTCACAATGGGGCAGCGGATGCGTTGAAAAAACAGCATCCGCTGCACCTGTTGTGCGGCGCTTACAACGCTAGCGTCGGTACGTCGGCCCGACACACTGCGATGGGCCGAGTACGACGCTAGTGTGAAAATAGCCTTAGGCTTCTTTCACACTTGCGTCGGTACGGGGCGGTCGCAATGCGTCGGCCCGATGTACCGACGCACGTTGTGAAAATTGTGCACAATGTGGGCAGCGGATGCAGTTTTTCAACGCATCCGCTGCCCAGTCTATGTCCTGGGGAGGAGGGGGCAGAGTTACAGCCACGCATGCGCGGAAATGGCGGACGCGACGTACAAAAAAAAGGTTACATTGAACTTTTTTTGTGACGACGGGGGCTAAAGTTAAGGTTAGGGTTGGGGCTAAAGTTAGGGTTGGGGCTAAAGTTAGGGTTAGAGTTGGGATTAGGATTAGGGTTTGGATTAGGGTTGGGATTAGTGTTACGTTTGGGATTAGGGTTGGGATTAGGGTTAGGGTTGGGATTAGGGTTAGGGGTGTGTTGGATTTAGGGTTTTGATTAGGGTTATGGTTAGGGTTGAGATTAGGGCTGTTTTGGGGTTAGGGTTGTGATTATCGTTAGGGTTGTGATTAGGATTATGGATCGGGTTGAGATTAGGGTTAGGGGTGAGTTGGGGTTAGGGTTGGAGTTAGAATTGGGGGGTTTCCACTGTTTAGGTACATCAGGGGGTCTCCAAACACGACAGCCAATTTTGCGCTAAAAAAGTCAAATGGTACTCCCTCCCTTCTGAGCTCTGCCGTGCGCCCAAACAGTGGTTTACCCCCACATATGGGGCATCAGCGTACTCGGGATAAATTGGACAACAACTTTTGGGGTCCAATTTCTCCTGTTACCCTTGTGAAAATAAAAACTTGGGGGCTAAAAATCTTTTTTGTTGGAAAAAAAAATATTTTGTTATTTTCACTACTCTGCATTATAAACTTCTGTGAAGCACTTGAGGTTTCAAAGTTCTCACCACATATCTAGATAAGTTCCTTAGGGGGTCTAGTTTCCAAAATTTGGTCACTTGTGGGGGTTTCTACTGTTTAGGTACATTAGGGGTCTGCAAACGCAACATAACGCCCGCAGACAATTCTATCAAAGTCTGCATTCCAAAATGGCGCTCCTTCCCTTCCGAGCTCTGCCGTGCGCCCAAACAGTGGTTTACCCCCACATATGGGGTACCAGCATACTCAGGACAAATTGGACAACAACTTTTGGGGTCCAATTTCTCTTGTTACCCTTGTGAAAATAAAAATGTGGGGGCTAAAAAATCTTTTTTGTGGGAAAAAAAATATTTTTTATTTTCACTACTCTGCATTATAAACTTCTGTGAAGCACTTGGGCATTCAAAGTTCTCACCACATATCTAGATAAGTTCCTTGGGGGGTCTATTTTCCAAAATGGGGTCACTTGTTGGGGGTTTCTACTGTTTAGGTACATTAGGGGTCTGCAAACGCAACATAACGCCCGCAGACAATTCTATCAAAGTCTGCATTCCAAAATGGCGCTCCTTCCCTTCCGAGCTCTGCCGTGCGCCCAAACAGTGGTTTACCCCCACATATGGGGTACCAGCATACTCAGGACAAATTGGTCAACATCTTTTGGGGTCCAATTTCTCTTGTTACCCTTGTGAAAATAAAAACTTGGGGGCTAAAAAATCTTTATTGTTAAAAAATATATTTTTTTTATTTTCACGACTCTGCATTATAAACTTCTGTGATGCACTTGGGCATTCAAAGTTCTCACTACACATCTAGATAAGTTCCATGGGGGGTCTAGTTTCCAAAATGGGGTCACTTTTGGGGGGTTTCTACTGTTTAGGCACATCAGGGGCTCTCCAAACGCGACATGGCGTCCGATCTCAATTCCAGTCAATTTTGCATTGAAAAGTCAAATGGCGCTCCTTTGCTTCCGAGCTCAGCCATGCGCCCAAACAGTGGTTTACCCCCACATATGGGGTGTCGGCGTACTCAAGACAAATTGTACAACAGCTTCTGGGGTCCATTTTCTCCTGTTACCCTTGGTAAAATAAAAATTTGGAGGCAAAAAATCATTTTTGTAGAAAAAATGAGATTTTTTATTTTCACGGCTCTACGTTATAAACTTCTGTGAAGCACTTGGGGGTTCAAAGTGCTCACCACACATCTAGATAAGTTCCTTAAGGGGTCTAGTTTCCAAAATGGTATCACTTGTGGGGGGTTTCCACTGTTTAGGCACATCAGGGACTCTCCAAACGCGACATGGCATCCGATCTCAATTCCAGCCAATTCTGCATTGAAAAAGTCAAACGGTGCTCCTTCACTTCCAAGCTCTGCGGTGCGCCCAAACAGTGGTTTACCTCCACATATGGGGTATCGACGTACTCAGGAGAAATTGCACAACAACTTTTGTGGTCTAATTTCTCCTGTTACCCTTGTGAAAATAAGAATTTGTGGGCGAAAAAATCATTTTTGTGAAAACAAATGCGATTTTTTATTTTCACGGCTCTACGTTATAAACTTCTGTGAAGCACTTGGGGGTTCAAAGTGCTCACCACACATCTAGATAAGTTCCTTGGGGGGTCTAGTTTCCAAAATGGTGTCACTTGTGGGGGGTTTCCACTGTTTAGGCACATTAGGGGCTCTCCAAACGCGACATGGCGTCCGATCTCAATTCCAGCCAATTCTGCATTGAAACAGTCAAACGGTGCTCCTTCACTTCCAAGCTCAAACAGTGGTTTACCTCCACATATGGGGTATCGGCGTACTCAGGAAAAATTGCACAACAAAATTTGTGGTTAAATTTCTGTTTTTACACTTGTGAAAATTAAAAAAAATGGTTCTGAAGTAAAATGTTTGCAAAAAAAAGTTAAATGTTCATTTTTTTCTTCCACATTGTTTTAGTTCCTGTGAAGTACGTAAAGGGTTAATAAACTTCTTGAATGTGGTTTTGAGCAGCTTGAGGGGTGCAGTTTTTAGAATGGTGTCACACTTGGTTATTTTCTATCATATAGACCCCTCAAAATCACTTCAAAAGGTGATGTGGTCCCTAAAAAAAACATGGTGTTGTAAAAATGAGAAATTGCTGGTCAACTTTTAACCCTTATAACTCCCTAACAAAAAAAAAAATTGTTTCCAAAATTGTGCTGATGTAAAGTAGACATGTGAGAAATGTTATTTATTAACTATTTTTTGTGACATATCTCTCTGATTTAAGGGCATAAAAATACAAAGTTTGAAAATTGCAAAATTTTAAAAATTTTCGCCATATTTCCATTTTTTTCATAAATAATCGCAAGTAATATCGAAGAAATGTTACCACTAACTTGAAGTACAACATGTCACGAAAAAACAATCTCAGAATCAGCGGGATCCGATAAAGCGTTCCAGAGTTATAACCTCATAAAGTGACACTGGTCAGAATTGTAAAAATTGGCTCGGTCATTAAGTACCAAATTGGCTCTGTCACTAAGGGGTTAATTTGTTAGGGAACAAAAAAGTTATTTTTACTCCAGAGTCAGTACTTTTGAATGGGGGTCAAAATGACCCCTAATGGTAGTTATAGGTATTATGAAACCTGCCGTAGTTCTAGAGCTATTCAAAAGAATCCATAAGTCTAAAAATGGCAATTTTGAATAGAGGTTTTCAACAAATTATCGAGAGAGAGATAAATTTTGGTTTAGGAATTTGCTAAAAATGTAATTATATAATGTGTAAATGAGTTATACAATGTATTATTTATTAATATGTAATTATTTTATACAATATAATTCTGCAGTTATATATATTAATATAGTATACAGTAAATACTGTAGCATATTTGTATAAGTAGAGATTATATTAACTGTATTTAAATATGTATAGTGAAATAATTAAAATTTACTCCAGTAATAATACTTAGAATTACATTAAATACATTTATTAAATATATACATATGTATAACATTTACAGTTATATGAAAAAGTTTGGGCACCCCTATTAATCTTAAGCTTAATGTTTTATAAAAATTGTTTTTTTTTTGCAACAGCTATTTCAGTTTCATATATCTAATGACTGTTGGACACAGTAATGTTTCTGCTTTGAAATGAGGTTTATTGTACTAACAGAAAATGTGCAATCTGCATTCACACAAAATTTGACAGGTGCATAAGTATGGGCACCCTTATCATTTTCTTGTTTTAAATACTCCTACCTACTTTTTACTGACTTACTAAAGCACTTTTTGGGGTTTTGTAACCTCATTGAGCTTTGAACTTCATAGCCAGGTGTATGCAATCATGAGAAAAGCTACTTAAAGTGGCCACTTGCAAGTTGTTCTCCTGTTTGAATCTCCTTTGAAGAGTGGCATCATGGGCTCCTCAAAACAACTATCAAATGATCTGAAAACAAAGATTATTCAACTTAGTTGTTCAGGGGAAGGATACAAAAAGCTGTCTCAGATATTTAACCTGTCAATTTCCACTGTGAGGAACATAGTAAGGAAATGGAAGAACACAGGTACAGTTCTTGTTAAGGCCAGAAGTGACAGGCCAAGAAAAACGTCAGAAAGGCAGAGAAGAAGAATGGTGAGATCAGTCAAGGACAATCCTCAGACCACCTCCAGAGAGCTGCAGCATCAACTTGCTGCAGACGGTGTCACTGTGCATCGGTCAACTATACAATGCACGTTGCACAAGGAGAAGCTGTATGGGAGAGTGATGCGAAAGAAGCCGTTTCTACAAGCACGCCACAAACAGAGTTGGCTGAGGTATGCAAAAGCACATTTGGAGAAGCCAATTTATTTTTGGAAGAAGGTCCTGTGGACTGATGATACCAAGATTGAGTTGTTTGGTCATACAAAAAGGCGTTATGCATGGCGGCAAAAAAACAGCATTCCAAGAAAAACACTTGCTACCCACAGTAAAATTTGGTGGAGGTTCCATCATGCTTTGGGGCTGTGTGGCCAATGCCGGCTCCGGGAATCTTGTTAACCCCTTACTGACATCGGACGGGATAGTACGTCCGATGTCAGCTCCCCTGCTTTGATGCAGGGCTCCGCGGTGAGCCCGCATCAAAGCCGGGACATGTCAGCTGTTTTGAACAGCTGACATATGCCCGCAATAGCGGCGGGTGAAATCGCGATTCACCCGCCGCTATTAACTAGTTAAATGCTGCTGTCAAACGCAGACAGCGGCATTTAACTACCGCATCCGGCCGGGCAGCCGGAAATAACGGCATCACCGACCTCCATCACATGATCGGAGGTCGGCGATGCTTCTCCATTGTAACCATAGAGGTCCTTGAGACCTCTATGGTTACAGATCCCCGGCAGCTGTGAGCGCCACCCTGTGGTCGGCGCTCACAGCACACCTGATTTTCTACTACATAGCAGCGAACAGCAGATCGCTGCTATGTAGCAGAGGCGATCGTGCTGTGCCTGCTTCTAGCCTCCCATGGAGGCTATTGAAGCATGGCAAAAGTTTAAAAAAAAAGATAAAAAAATGTGAAAAAAATAAAAAAAAATATAAAAGTTTAAATCACCCCCCTTTCGCCCCAATCAAAATAAATCAATAAAAAAAAATCAAATCTACACATATTTGGTATCGCCACGTTCAGAATCGCCCGATCTATCAATAAAAAAAAGCATTAACCTGATCGCTAAACGGCGTACCGAGAAAAAAAAACAAAACGCCAGAGTTACTTTTTTTGGTCGCCGCGACATTGCATTAAAATGCAATAACGGGCGATCAAAAGAACGTATCTGCACCGAATTGGAATCATTAAAAACGCCAGCTCGGCATGCAAAAAATAAGCCCTCAACTGACCCCAGATCATGAAAAATGGAGATGCTACGAGTATCGGAAAATGGCGCAATTTTTTTTTTTTTAGAAAAGTTTGGAATTTTTTTTCACCACTTAGGAAAAAAATAACCTAGTCATGTTAGATGTCTATGAACTCGTAATGACCCGGAGAATCATAATGGCAGGTCAGTTTTAGCATTTAGTGAACGTAGCAAAAAAAGCCAAGCAAAAAACAAGTGTGGGATTGCACTTTCTTTGCAATTTCACTGCACTTGGAATTTTTTTCCCGTTTTCTAGTACATGACATGGTAAAACCAATGATCTCGTTCAAAAGTACAACTCGTCCCGCAAAAAATAAGCCCTCACATGGCCAAATTGACGGAAAAATAAAAAAGTTATGGCTCTGGGAAGGAGGGGAGTGAAAAACGAACACAAAAAAATGAAAAATCACACGGTCATGAAGGGGTTAAAGTTGAGGGACGCATGGATTCCTCTCAGTATCAGCAGATTCTTGACAATAATGTTCATGAATCAGTGACAAAGTTGAAGTTACGCAGGGGATGGATCTTTCAGCAAGACAATGATCCAAAACACCGCTCCAAATCTACTCAGGCATTCATGCAGAGGAACAATTACACTGTTCTGGAATGGCCATCCCAGTCCCCAGACCTGAATATCATTGAACATCTGTGGGATCATTTGAAGAGGGCTGTCCATGCTTGGCGACCATCAAACTTAACTGAATTGGAATTGTTTAGTAAAGAGGAATGGTCAAAAATACCTTCATCCAGGATCCAGGAACTCATTAAAAGCTACAGGAAGCGACTAGAGGCTGTTATTTTTGCAAAAGGAGGATCTACTAAATATTAATGTCACTTTTCTGGTGAGGTGCCCATACTTATGCACCTGTCAAATTTTGTTTGAATGCAGATTGCACATTTTCTGTTAGTACAATAAACCTCATTTCAAGGAAGAAACATTACTGTGTCCAACAGTTATTAGATATATGAAACTGAAATAGCTGTTGCAAAAAAAAAACAATTTTTATAAAACATTAAGCTTAAGATTAATAGGGGTGCCCAAACTTTTTCATATAACTGTAAATAATTTTGTTTCTGAATAAATATGAAATTAATCTTTATCTTTTATTTTTCCTTAGAATTTTCATTTCAAAACAGAAATTGAACAAAAAAACCTCTTACATAGATTTATGTCTTTATTTACACAGGGAATTATAATAACTGCATGATTTTATATACCGTATTTAACACTTAAAAGAAATAATACATAACAAACAATCTAAAATTTGAGTACTGTAAATTTTCTTTCTGTAACATAATCTAAAACTTGATTTTTTTCCTTTGCATGGTAAATATATATTTACTGCATGGCATGTCACAACAGGTGTTTCAGTTTAAATTTGTAACCTTAGAAAGAAGCTTTAGAAGCCCCTCAGCTTTTACAAGTCAAAGGTCAAGTTCTTACAAGCTTTCCTATCTATAGATGTTTTAGGTTATGTGTATTTGGGGAATATTTAAATGATGTACAATAACAAATTGTATTGTGGTACCGTGTTAGCCAGAAAAATCGATGTGAATACTTTTCTGCCCAATGATGACAGAAGTATCCTAGGAGTGATACCTTTATTGGCCAACCAGAAAATAATATGTTTGCAAGCTTTCACAGCACAGAGGCTCCTTCTTCAGGCAAATTCAGGAGGTTTTTCAAATCCATCTGTGATCGGTACATTAGGGTATCTTCCATTATCATGATGTACAATAACAATTTATTGTATAATTTGTATAATTATTCTAAATTGGATTACCATGGCTTATCTATGGACTCATCACACTTCCCACCCCCTAACAAATGTCCTCCTGTAACATTCTTTAAATGTTGTGCCTTTTTCTTATTAATCTATTTGTAATCTTGCCTGAAGAAGGAGCCTCTGTGCTCTGAAAGCTTGCAAACATATTATTTTCTGGTTGGCCAATAAAGGTATCACTCCTAGAATACTTCTGTGTTATGTTTGGCTGGTGGTTAGGAGCACTAGAAATGACCAGATGAGCAAACTAGCAATACAGGACGAGCTCTGGGAAGTGGGAGCTCTGCTGACCGCAACCCCTAATCCTATCCCAACAACTAGAAATAGCCGTGGAGCGTTCCTGAGTGTGCCTAGACGCCTCTTCACAGCCTAAGAGCTAACTACTAGTGTTGAGCATTCCGATACCGCAAGTATCGGGTATCGGCCGATACTAGCGGTATCGGAATTCCGATACCGGGATTCCGATACTTGGCGCGTATCGGATACCGGAATCGGAAGTTCAATGATTCAAAATTCAGAAATTCAGCCAATGAGAAAGATTCCAAGTGTGGGCACATCCTGTTTAGCATGGAGGGCATGAAACTACTGGCAAGGCTGTGATTGGCTGCTGAAATGATGTCATGATGCAGTTTAAAAGTCGCTGGCGCCATTTTGCGATCACTCTGCTGTGAATTCAGTTAGTGACAGGACGCTGTTTGCTGACTGAGGGACAGTTTAGAGATAGCGATTTGCTTCTTTGTGCTTTCCAAAGGCTAATTTAGCAACCGCTGTGTTCACCTACTATTCACCTTGCTTTTGCCTTGTAGCGCTGTTTTCACAGCGATCTGCAAGGTCTGTGTGTGTGTGTGTGTGTGTGAGTGCAGCCCACTCTCTAGTCTGAGTGCAGCCACATAGGCCATCCATAGCTGGTTGTATTCAGTTCAGGGAGGGTGGTTCATTGCCTCATACTGTTCTTTTTTTTTTTTTTTTTGAAGTAGTGCAGGCTGCTGCACATTTTTTCCAAAAATTCCTATTAGTGTCTTTCCACCCGTCTCCAGCTAATTTGTGGAAAAACACTACATAGGATAAAGTAGAGGAGGGTTTTTGGGCCTTGCAGCGCCGTTTACGGCTGTCTGCACGGTCTCCATGTGACTGCAGCTCGCCCTGTAATCTGTGAGCAGCTATAGCCTGGTTGTCTCCAGCTCAGGGTTTTTCACTGCGTCATACCGCCAAATCAATTTTCTTTTTTTTCAAAGTAGTGTAGTCTGCTGCTAATTTATTTTAAAAAATCCTATTAGTGTCTTTCCACCCGTCTCCAGCTAATTTGTGGAAAAACACTACATAGGATAAAGTAGAGGAGGGTTTTTGGGCCTTGCAGCGCCGTTTACGGCTGTCTGCACGGTCTCCGTGTGACTGCAGCTCGCCCTGTAGTCTGTGAGCAGCCGTAGCCTGGTTGTCTGCAGCTCAGGGTTTTTCACTGCGTCATACCGCCAAATCAATTTTCTTTTTTTTCAAAGTAGTGTAGTCTGCTGCTAATTTATTTTAAAAAATCCTATTAGTGTCTTTCCACCCGTCTCCAGCTAATTTGTGGAAAAACACTACATAGGATAAAGTAGAGGAGGGTTTTTGGGCCTTGCAGCGCCGTTTACGGCTGTCTGCACGGTCTCCGTGTGACTGCAGCTCGCCCTGTAGTCTGTGAGCAGCCGTAGCCTGGTTGTCTGCAGCTCAGGGTTTTTCACTGCGTCATACCGCCAAATCAATTTTCTTTTTTTTCAAAGTAGTGTAGTCTGCTGCTAATTTATTTTAAAAAATCCTATTAGTGTCTTTCCACCCGTCTCCAGCTAATTTGTGGAAAAACACTACATAGGATAAAGTAGAGGAGGGTTTTTGGGCCTTGCAGCGCCGTTTACGGCTGTCTGCACGGTCTCCGTGTGATTGCAGCTCTATCCGTTGTCAGTTCAGCCCCAAAAAAATAAATAAATAATAAAGTTCACCAAACACACCAGTTACACCACTTTACATTTGTGTAGGCCACATTAGCTCATATTCAAGTCTAGTCCACACTTTAGAAAATTAGTGTGTCTTATACCTGTTAGGAGGAGTTGCTCAGGAATAAGCACACAAAGCCGTTAGTACTTTTCTGCTTATCTTTATCAGTCAACCAAGATGAAGAAGGCAGTGAGTAAGGCACGTGGGCGTGGGCGTGGGCGCGGAGCAGGGAGGGGACGTGGGGATTCTGTGCCTGCTGCGGGCACCGGTGAGTCATCAGCACCCACTTTCACAAGGGAACAGTCGTTCATGCGCAGCTTTGTCGCCGAGCGCCGTACACCGCTGCTGCGTGAAGACCAAATTGAACCCGTTGTGGGATGGATGGCAGCTAATGCATCAACTTCCATTAGTGCCACATCCTCTCAGACACAGAGCACTGGAGAGCAGCCATCTGTCTCTTCACCACCTGCAAAATTGCCCAGGCAGACAGAGATCCCAGGACAGGAGCAGTCTCTACTTCTGTTCTCTGAATCATCTCTTGGCTTGGAAACAGGGGGCCAGCCAAGCAGCATTGGAGAAATGGAAGAAGAGGCAGGGTGCAGTGATGCCCAACAGCTTTTTCTGTCTTCCTCTGAAGAGGCGGGTGGGCCAGTGGCTCCGGTCACCACCTCGCAGGCCGCATCAGCTGATGATGACACTCAGGTGCCACTTACTGGTGCGTGCTCTGCTGCTGAGACTACCCAGGAGGAGCAGTTGGGGGCAGAGGGTAGTGTAGATGATGAGGTCCTTGACCCATCTTGGCGTCAGGGACAGGAAGGTGGTGGGAGCAGCTCTGAGGAAGAGATTCCCCGTACGGCCCAAAGAGGGAGAGGGAGGGGGAAGACTGCGGATCCTGCAGCCTCCGCTTTGGCACCCGTAAGGAGCATGTCTCTTCCAAAAGTCAAAAGGGGGGCTCCCAAGACTTGCAGTGCCTGGTCCTTTTTTGACACAGTTGCAGATGACATTTGCTATGTCAGATGCAAGGTGTGTCATCAAAAAATCAAAAGAGGTCAAAAAGTCGCCAACCTCAATACCTCCAACATGTGGAAACATGTGCGCAACAGGCACCCGGCGGAGTTAGACAAACACACTGAAGAGCTAGGCCAACCAACAGCGGCAGCTACCACCTCTTCAGCTCGTGTTGCCTCTTCCTCTAGCTCACACGCAGCTGGTTCGGCTTCCTCCCAGGATCGCCGTGGAAGAACCTCTGGCCCTGTTGTCCAGAGACCCGCTGTAATTCCACCCGCAGCACCACTTTCCCAGTCATCCACACACTCCCAGCCCAGTCTACAGCCATCGGTAGTACAGGCATGGGAGAAAAGGCGGCCTTTCTCGTCAAACCACCCACGAGCACAGGCTCTGACTGCAGGCATTGCCAAACTTCTGTCACTGGAAATGCTGTCATTCAGGCTGGTGGAGACTGACAGCTTCCGTGACTTGATGTCATTGGCAGTCCCACAGTACAATGTGCCTAGCCGCTTTTACTTCAGCAGGCAAGCCGTCCCTGCCCTGCACAAGCATGTGGAGGGACACATAAAACACGCGCTACTGAACGCCGTCAGTAGCAAGGTCCACCTCACCACCGATGCGTGGACCAGTCAACATGGACAGGGGCGATACCTTTCCCTCACTGCCCATTGGGTTAATGTAGTTGAGCCGGGTACAGACCGTGCGAGTGGCGCAGGACGTGTCCTGCCCACTCCAAGGATTGCAGGAATCCATTCTGTACGCATTGACTCCTCCTCTTACACCAGTTCCTCAGAATCATCGCTGCAGGAGCCGTCACAGTCCACCTCCACATGGACCCGTGATGAACGTGTACCTGTTACGACCGACATGAGCACAGCCGTGGCCAAACGTCAACAGGCCGTCTTGAAATTAATTTTTTTGGGGAATCGTAGCCACACAGCGCAGGAGCTCTGGAATGCCATCAAGCAGGAGAGCGATGTGTGGTTTGAGCCAGCGAATCTCCAGCCAGGCATGGTAGTGTGTGATAATGGCCGAAATCTGGTGGCAGCCCTGGGCCTCGGCAACCTCACTCACATCCCATGTCTGGCACATGTGCTCAATTTGGTCGTGCAGAGTTTTTTGAGGGACTATCCGGATCTTGATGCACTGCTGCACAAGGTCCGCCTAGAGTGTGCTCACTTGCGGCGTTCCAGCACGGCAAAAGCGCGCATTGCGGCTCTGCAGCGCCGACACCGCCTGCCGGAACATCGCATCATATGTGACCTACCTACCAGGTGGAATTCCACGTTACATATGTTGGAGCGGTTGTGTGAGCAGCAGCAAGCTGTAATGGAGTACCAGCTGTATCAGGCGCAAAAAAGTCGCAGTCAGCGCCGTACAGACTTCACAACCACAGAGTGGGCCACTATGAAGGATGTCTGCCAGGTTTTGCGTCCCTTTGATTATTCCACGCGGATGGCGAGTGCAGATGATGCACTAGTCAGCATGACTGTCCCCCTTATCTGCCTGCTTGAAAAATCACTGCAAGCGCTAAGGGATGATGTTGTGGAAAAGGTGGAGGATGAGGATTCACCACTTCCATCATCTTCTGGACAGTCAGCGCCACGTGGTTCCTCACAAACGCGTAGGCAGGGGACAGTTTGTGAGGAGGATGAGGAGGAGTCAATGGAGGAGGAAGACATCCGTCCAGAGGAGGGAGTTCCCGAATTGTCCAGTACTCAGTGTGTACAGCGAGGGTGGGGTGATGACGAGCGGGCAGAGATCACGCCTCCAGCTGGGGACAGCGTTTCTTGGGCAGTTGGCAGTCTGCAGCACATGGTGGATTACATGCTGCAGTGCCTGAGAAATGACCGCCGCATCGACCACATTCTCAACATGTCTGATTATTGGGTGTTCACCCTCCTCGATCCTCGCTACCGGGACAACGTAGAAAGCCTCATCACACCGTTGAACCGGGAGCGAAAAATGCGGGAGTACCAAGACACACTGGTCAGTTCCATCATCTTCTCCATTCCAACTGAGAGAAGTGCTGCTAGTGCATTCCAAAGCAGCTCAGTGCGTCCAGGCAGTGGTGGAGGCTCTGCACAAAGAGGGAGCAGAAGCAGTGCCTCTGCCCAAGGCAAGACCAGTATGGCCCAACTGTGGCACAGTTTTCTGTGCCCCCCACAAAAGTCTACACCATCACAGACGGCTCCAGTCAGCAGGAGGCAACGGTTCCGTCAGATGGTGACAGACTACATGTCTTGCCCTCTTGCTGTACTCCCAGACGGCTCTTCCCCTTTCAAGTTTTGGGTCTCAAAGCTGGATACATGGCCAGAGCTAAGCCAGTATGCATTGGAGGTGCTGTCTTGCCCTGCGGCCAGTGTATTATCGGAACGTGTCTTTAGTGCTGCAGGTGGTGTACTAACTGACCGTCGCATGCGACTATCCTCCGATAACGTTGACCGGCTTACTTTCCTGAAAATGAACAAGGCCTGGATCTCGCAGGAATTTGCCACTCCTCCTCCTGATTAAATAATTAGGTCACTGTATACGTTATCCAGGTCTCCTGTTGTGTTCATCTTTCTACCACCTGAACTTAAATTCCTGGGCTCCAACACCGCCAGTTGAGGCTCAGAAGTGCCGTCTGCACAGTCAAAACATACGACCCAGTGTTATTGGGTTTCAGTAACGTCAGCTGATCCCCAGCTGTGTAGCCGGCAATGTGTCATGCGACCGCCACGCTGACACAACAACTGAAATGTAAGGGAATCTGTCCCCCCCCCCCAAGGCGTTTGTTACTGAAAGAGCCACCTTGTGCAGCAGTAATGCTGCACAAGGAAAAAGGTAGCTATTTTGGTTTTGCTCCTTGCACACGCAAAACTTAACACTTATAAAATGTGTCCACTGATACCGTAAAACCGTCCCGGAGGTGGGACTTTCCTTCGTAATATGACGCAGCACAGCCGTCATTCCTACCCCCCCGGCGCCGCGCCCCGGCTCCTCAGCGTTGTTTGATTCCGTCCCGGAGCCTGCGCTGTTATGTTATCCCGTGGCCAGGCACACTTAGCGCTGCCCGTCTTCTGGCATCATTTGGTGTCAGGCTGGCTGCGCCTGTGCGGCCACGCTGGCCGAGAGCCCGCCTCGCAGTGTCTTCTGATTTAATCCCACTGGGGGCCTGGGATCTATGGACATGCGCAGTGCATATCTGAACCTCCACCTCTCACTCATCTCCCTATGGCTTCTTCAGACTGTTCGGTGTCAGCTGGTCCCTAATAGCATGCCACGGCCGTGACACCGCACAGTCTGAAAAAGAAGCCGTAGGGAGGGGAGTGAGAGGCGAGGATATGCACTGCGCATGGCCATGGATCCCAGGCCCCCAGTGGGATTACATCAGAAGACACTGCGAGGCGGGCTCTCGGCCAGCGCGGCCGCACAGGCGCAGGCAGCCTGACACCAAATGATGTCAGAAGATGGGCAGCGCTAAATGTGCCTGGCCACGGGATAACATAACAGCGCAGGCTCCGGGACGGAATCAAACAACGCTGAGGAGCCGGGGCACGGCGGCAGGGGGGTAGTAATGATGGCTGTGCTGCGTCATATTACGAAGGAAAGTCCCACCTCCGGGACGGTTTCACGGCTTCAGGGGACACATTTTAAAAGTGTTTAGTTCTGTGTTTGCAAGGAGCATGATGAAAAGAGCCACCTTTTCCTTTTGCATCTTTTGTGCTGCACAAGCTGGCTCTTTCAGCTACAAACGCCTTGGGGGGGGGGGTTAAAGGTTCCCTTTCGACTTTCTCAGGCTTCGGCCTACATTGTGTTCCTCTGCTTTTCCACCTGCCCCTGGGCTCCAACACCGCTAGTTGCCGTCCAGAAGTGCTGTACGCACAGTCAACAGTCGCTCCTCTGTTATTGGGGTTCAGTAACGTCAGCTGTTCCCCTGCTGTGTGTGTGGCAATCCCTCCTACCTCCTCCAACCTCCTCCTCCTCCACCTGTCCCTGGGCTCCAACACCGCCAGTTGCCGTCCAGAAGTGCTGTACGCACAGTCAACAGTCCCTCCTCTGTTATTGGGGTTCAGTAACGTCAGCTGTTCCCCTGCTGTGTGTGTGGCAATCCCTCCTACCTCCTCCAACCTCCTCCTCCTCCACCTGTCCCTGGGCTCCAACACCGCCAGTTGCCGTCCAGAAGTGCTGTACGCACAGTCAACAGTCCCTCCTCTGTTATTGGGGTTCAGTAACGTCAGCTGTTCCCCTGCTGTGTGTGTGGCAATCCCTCCTACCTCCTCCAACCTCCTCCTCCTCCACCTGTCCCTGGGCTCCAACACCGCCAGTTGCCGTCCAGAAGTGCTGTACGCACAGTCAACAGTCCCTCCTCTGTTATTGGGGTTCAGTAACGTCAGCTGTTCCCCTGCTGTGTGTGTGGCAATCCCTCCTACCTCCTCCAACCTCCTCCTCCTCCACCTGTCCCTGGGCTCCAACACCGCCAGTTGCCGTCCAGAAGTGCTGTACGCACAGTCAACAGTCCCTCCTCTGTTATTGGGGTTCAGTAACGTCAGCTGTTCCCCTGCTGTGTGTGTGGCAATCCCTCCTACCTCCTCCAACCTCCTCCAACCTCCTCCTCCTCCACCTGTCCCTGGGCTCCAACACCGCCAGTTGCCGTCCAGAAGTGCTGTACGCACAGTCAACAGTCCCTCCTCTGTTATTGGGGTTCAGTAACGTCAGCTGTTCCCCTGCTGTGTGTGTGGCAATCCCTCCTACCTCCTCCAACCTCCTCCAACCTCCTCCTCCTCCACCTGTCCCTGGGCTCCAACACCGCCAGTTGCCGTCCAGAAGTGCTGTACGCACAGTCAACAGTCCCTCCTCTGTTATTGGGGTTCAGTAACGTCAGCTGTTCCCCTGCTGTGTGTGTGGCAATCCCTCCTACCTCCTCCAACCTCCTCCTCCTCCACCTGTCCCTGGGCTCAAACACCGCCAGTTGCCGTCCAGAAGTGCTGTACGCACAGTCAACAGTCCCTCCTCTGTTATTGGGGTTCAGTAACGTCAGCTGTTCCCCTGCTGTGTGTGTGGCAATCCCTCCTACCTCCTCCAACCTCCTCCTCCTCCACCTGTCCCTGGGCTCCAACACCGCCAGTTGCCGTCCAGAAGTGCTGTACGCACAGTCAACAGTCCCTCCTCTGTTATTGGGGTTCAGTAACGTCAGCTGTTCCCCTGCTGTGTGTGTGGCAATCTCTCCTACCTCCTCCAACCTCCTCCTCCTCCACCTGTCCCTGGGCTCCAACACCGCCAGTTGCCGTCCAGAAGTGCTGTACGCACAGTCAACAGTCCCTCCTCTGTTATTGGGGTTCAGTAACGTCAGCTGTTCCCCTGCTGTGTGTGTGGCAATCCCTCCTACCTCCTCCAACCTCCTCCTCCTCCACCTGTCCCTGGGCTCCAACACCGCCAGTTGCCGTCCAGAAGTGCTGTACGCACAGTCAACAGTCCCTCCTCTGTTATTGGGGTTCAGTAACGTCAGCTGTTCCCCTGCTGTGTGTGTGGCAATCCCTCCTACCTCCTCCAACCTCCTCCAACCTCCTCCTCCTCCACCTGTCCCTGGGCTCCAACACCGCCAGTTGCCGTCCAGAAGTGCTGTACGCACAGTCAACAGTCCCTCCTCTGTTATTGGGGTTCAGTAACGTCAGCTGTTCCCCTGCTGTGTGTGTGGCAATCCCTCCTACCTCCTCCAACCTCCTCCAACCTCCTCCTCCTCCACCTGTCCCTGGGCTCCAACACCGCCAGTTGCCGTCCAGAAGTGCTGTACGCACAGTCAACAGTCCCTCCTCTGTTATTGGGGTTCAGTAACGTCAGCTGTTCCCCTGCTGTGTGTGTGGCAATCCCTCCTACCTCCTCCAACCTCCTCCAACCTCCTCCTCCTCCACCTGTCCCTGGGCTCCAACACCGCCAGTTGCCGTCCAGAAGTGCTGTACGCACAGTCAACAGTCCCTCCTCTGTTATTGGGGTTCAGTAACGTCAGCTGTTCCCCTGCTGTGTGTGTGGCAATCCCTCCTACCTCCTCCAACCTCCTCCACCTCCACCTGTCCCTGGGCTCCAACACCGCCAGTTGCCGTCCAGAAGTGCTGTACGCACAGTCAACAGTCCCTCCTCTGTTATTGGGGTTCAGTAACGTCAGCTGTTCCCCTGCTGTGTGTGTGGCAATCCCTCCTACCTCCTCCAACCTCCTCCTCCTCCACCTGTCCCTGGGCTCCAACACCGCCAGTTGCCGTCCAGAAGTGCTGTACGCACAGTCAACAGTCCCTCCTCTGTTATTGGGGTTCAGTAACGTCAGCTGTTCCCCTGCTGTGTGTGTGGCAATCCCTCCTACCTCCTCCAACCTCCTCCTCCTCCACCTGTCCCTGGGCTCCAACACCGCCAGTTGCCGTCCAGAAGTGCTGTACGCACAGTCAACAGTCCCTCCTCTGTTATTGGGGTTCAGTAACGTCAGCTGTTCCCCTGCTGTGTGTGTGGCAATCCCTCCTACCTCCTCCAACCTCCTCCTCCTCCACCTGTCCCTGGGCTCCAACACCGCCAGTTGCCGTCCAGAAGTGCTGTACGCACAGTCAACAGTCCCTCCTCTGTTATTGGGGTTCAGTAACGTCAGCTGTTCCCCTGCTGTGTGTGTGGCAATCCCTCCTACCTCCTCCAACCTCCTCCTCCTCCACCTGTCCCTGGGCTCCAACACCGCCAGTTGCCGTCCAGAAGTGCTGTACGCACAGTCAACAGTCCCTCCTCTGTTATTGGGGTTCAGTAACGTCAGCTGTTCCCCTGCTGTGTGTGTGGCAATCCCTCCTACCTCCTCCAACCTCCTCCAACCTCCTCCTCCTCCACCTGTCCCTGGGCTCCAACACCGCCAGTTGCCGTCCAGAAGTGCTGTACGCACAGTCAACAGTCCCTCCTCTGTTATTGGGGTTCAGTAACGTCAGCTGTTCCCCTGCTGTGTGTGTGGCAATCCCTCCTACCTCCTCCAACCTCCTCCTCCTCCACCTGTCCCTGGGCTCCAACACCGCCAGTTGCCGTCCAGAAGTGCTGTACGCACAGTCAACAGTCCCTCCTCTGTTATTGGGGTTCAGTAACGTCAGCTGTTCCCCTGCTGTGTGTGTGGCAATCCCTCCTACCTCCTCCAACCTCCTCCTCCTCCACCTGTCCCTGGGCTCCAACACCGCCAGTTGCCGTCCAGAAGTGCTGTACGCACAGTCAACAGTCCCTCCTCTGTTATTGGGGTTCAGTAACGTCAGCTGTTCCCCTGCTGTGTGTGTGGCAATCCCTCCTACCTCCTCCAACCTCCTCCTCCTCCACCTGTCCCTGGGCTCCAACACCGCCAGTTGCCGTCCAGAAGTGCTGTACGCACAGAGCCAAACACCTCGCCAATGTGTTAGTGGGGTTCAGCACCGCCAGCTGTTCCCCTGCTGTGTATACGGCAACGTGTACTGCGACCGCCACGCAGGCACAACAAGTTTAATGTAAGGGAACGTGACCCCCCCCCCCCCCCCCAGGCGTTTGTTACTGAAGGAGCCACCTTGTGCAGCAGTAATGATGCAAAGGGAAAAAGTGCCTCTTTTCGTGATGCTCCTTGCACATGCTGAACCAAACACTTATGAAATGTGTCCCCACACAGCGTTAAACCGTCCGGTAGGTGGAACTTTCCTTTGTCGTGTGACGCAGCACAGCCATCATTTTTACCCCCTTGGCGCCGTGCGCCCCCTCCTCAGCGTTGTTTGAATCTGTCCCGGAGCCTGCGCTGTTAGGTTAGCCCTTGGCCATGCACACATGTTGCGCTGCCCGTCTTCTGACCTCATTTGGTGTCAGGCTGGCTGCGCCTGTGCGGGTGCGCTGGCCGAGATCCCGCCTCGCAGTGTCGTCTAATGTAATCCCACCGCGGGCCTGTGATCCGTGCCCGTGCGCAGTGCATATCCTCTCCTCTCACTCCCCTCCCTACGGCTTCTTCAGACTGTGCGATGTCAGCTGGTCCCTAATAGCATGCCACGGCCGTGACACCGCACAGTCTGAAAAAGAAGCCGTAGGGAGGGGAGTGAGAGGAGAGGATATGCACTGCGCACGGGCACGGATCACAGGCCCGCGGTGGGATTACATTAGACGACACTGCGAGGCGGGATCTCGGCCAGCGCACCCGCACAGGCGCAGCCAGCCTGACACCAAATGAGGTCAGAAGACGGGCAGCGCAACATGTGTGCATGGCCAAGGGGTAACCTAACAGCGCAGGCTCCGGGACAGATTCAAACAACGCTGAGGAGGCGGCGCACGGCGCCAAGGGGGTAAAAATGATGGCTGTGCTGCGTCACACGACAAAGGAAAGTTCCACCTACCGGACGGTTTATCGCTGTGAGGAGACACATTTCATAAATGTTAGGTTCCGCATGTACAAGGACCATAATTAAAAGAGCTAAGTTTACCTTTTCCAGCATTAGTGCTGTACACAATGGCTCTTTCAGCTACAAACGCCTGGGGGGGGGGGGGGGGTTAAAGGTTTCCTTTCAACTTGCTCGAGTGCAGGCTTCGGCCTACACTCCGCTCCCCCTGCTCCTCCTGCTGACCCTGGGCTCTAACACCGCCAGTTTTTGCCCAGATGTGCTAGCTGCACAGAGAAAAACACCAGCCAATGTGTCAGTGGGGTCCAGCACCGCCAGCTGTTCCCCTGCTGTGCAGCCGGCAACGTGTCCTGCAAAAGCCACGCAGACACAACTGTCATGATCTCCATGGCCAGAGAACTAGCATAAGCCTATATAGGAACAAGCTCTTGGAAGATGGTAACTGTACTGACCATGAACTAAACCTACCGCACAACTAGAAGTAGCCAGGTAGCATGTCCTACTTTTTATCCCTATATGCCCAGCGCCGGCCGGAGAACTAAATAATGCTAGCAGAGGGAAATATAAGACCTGACTCACCTCTAGAGAAATGCCCAAAAAGGAGACAGAGGCCCCCCACATATATTGGCGGTGATTTTAGATGAAATAACAAACGCAGCAGGAAAATAGTTTTAGCAAATTTGAGGTCCGCTTTCTAGATAGCAGAAGACAGAAAGCACACTTTCATGGTCAGTAGAAAACCCTAACAAAACACCATCCAGAAATTACTTTAGGACTCTGGCATTAACTCATAATACCAGAGTGGCAATTCCTGATCAACAAGAGCTTTCCAGACACAGTAACGAAACTGCAGCTGTGAACTGGAACCAAAAAACAAAAACAAACAAGGACGAAAGTCCAACTTATCTAGTAGATGTCTGGGAGCAGGAACAAGCACAGAGAGGCTTCTGATAACATTGTTGACCGGCAAGCAACTAACAGAGAAGCCAGGTTATATAGCGACACCCAGATCTGATGAGAACAGGTGAACAGGGAAGATGATGACACAAGTTCAATTCCACCAGTAGCCACCGGGGGAGCCCAGAATCCAAATTCACAACAGTACCCCCCCCTCAAGGAGGGGGCACCGAACCCTCACCAGAACCACCAGGGCGATCAGGATGGGCCCTATGAAAGGCACGAACCAGATCGGAGGCATGAACATCAGATGCAGTGACCCAAGAATTATCCTCCTGGCCGTATCCCTTCCACTTGACCAGATACTGGAGTCTCCGTCTGGAAACACGGGAGTCTAGGATTTTCTCCACAACGTACTCCAACTCACCCTCAACCAACACCGGAGCAGGAGGCTCAACGGAAGGCACAACCGGTGCCTCATACCTGCGCAATAACGACCGATGAAAAACGTTATGAATAGAAAAGGATGCAGGGAGGTCTAAACGGAAGGAAACAGGGTTAAGAATCTCCAATATTTTATACGGACCGATGAACCGAGGCTTAAACTTAGGAGATGAGACCCTCATAGGGACAAAACGAGAAGACAACCACACCAAATCTCCAACACAAAGCCGAGGACCAACACGACGGTGACGGTTGGCAAAAAGCTGAGTCTTCTCCTGGGACAACTTCAAATTGTCCATCACCTGCCCCCAGATATGATGCAATCTCTCCACCACCGCATCCACTCCAGGACAATCCGAGGATTCCACCTGACCGGAGGAAAATCGAGGATGGAACCCCGAATTACAGAAAAACGGGGACACCAAGGTGGCAGAGCTGGCCCGATTATTGAGGGCGAACTCCGCCAATGGCAAAAAAGCAACCCAATCATCCTGGTCAGCAGACACAAAACACCTCAGATATGTCTCCAGGGTCTGATTAGTCCGCTCGGTCTGGCCATTAGTCTGAGGGTGAAAAGCAGACGAAAAAGACAAATCTATGCCCATCCTAGCACAGAATGCCCGCCAAAATCTAGACACAAATTGGGTTCCTCTGTCAGAAACGATATTCTCAGGAATACCATGCAAACGAACAACATTTTGAAAAAACAGGGGAACCAACTCGGAAGAAGAAGGCAATTTGGGCAGGGGAACCAAATGGACCATCTTAGAAAAACGGTCACACACCACCCAGATGACAGACATCTTCTGGGAAACAGGCAGATCTGAAATAAAATCCATCGAGATGTGCGTCCAAGGCCTCTTAGGAATAGGCAAGGGCAACAATAATCCACTAGACCGAGAACAACAAGGCTTGGCCCGAGCACAAACGTCACAAGACTGCACAAAGCCTCGCACATCTCGTGACAGGGAAGGCCACCAGAAGGATCTTGCCACCAAATCCCTGGTACCAAAAATTCCAGGATGACCTGCCAATGCAGAAGAATGCACCTCAGAGATGACTCTACTGGTCCAATTATCAGGAACAAACAGCCTATCAGGCGGACAACGATCCGGTCTATCCGCCTGAAACTCCTGCAAGGCCCGCCGCAGGTCTGGAGAAACGGCTGACAAAATAACTCCATCCTTAAGGATACCTGTGGGCTCAGAGTTGCCGGGTGAATCAGGCTCAAAACTCCTAGAAAGGGCATCCGCCTTAACATTCTTAGAACCCGGTAGGTATGACACCACAAAATTAAACCGAGAAAAAAATAATGACCAGCGCGCCTGTCTAGGATTCAGGCGCCTGGCGGTCTCAAGATAAATCAAATTTTTGTGGTCAGTCAATACCACCACCTGATGTCTGGCCCCCTCAAGCCAATGGCGCCACTCCTCAAACGCCCACTTCATGGCCAAAAGCTCCCGATTCCCAACATCATAATTCCGCTCCGCGGGCGAAAATTTACGGGAAAAGAAGGCACAAGGCCTCATCACGGAGCAGTCAGAACTTTTCTGCGACAACACTGCCCCAGCTCCGATCTCAGAAGCGTCGACCTCAACCTGAAAAGGAAGAGCCACATCAGGCTGACGCAACACAGGGGCAGAAGAAAAACGGCGCTTAAGCTCCTGAAAGGCCTCCACAGCATCAGGGGACCAATTAGCAACATCAGCACCCTGTCTAGTCAAATCGGTCAATGGCTTAACGACATCCGAAAAACCAGAAATAAATCGACGATAAAAGTTGGCAAAGCCCAAAAATTTCTGAAGAGTTTTAAGAGAAGAGGGCTGCGTCCAATCACAAATAGCTTGAACCTTGACAGGATCCATCTCAATGGAAGAGGGAGAAAAAATATATCCCAAAAAGGAAATTCTCTGAACCCCAAATACGCACTTAGAACCCTTGACACACAGAGAATTAGACCGCAAAACCTGAAAAACCCTCTTAACTTGCTGGACATGAGAGTCCCAGTCATCCGAAAAAATCAGAATATCATCCAGATACACTATCATAAATTTATCCAAAAAATCGCGGAAAATATCATGCATAAAGGACTGGAAGACTGAAGGGGCATTAGAAAGACCAAAAGGCATCACCAAATACTCAAAGTGGCCCTCGGGCGTATTAAATGCGGTTTTCCACTCATCCCCCTGCCTGATCCGCACCAAATTATACGCCCCACGGAGATCAATCTTAGAGAACCACTTGGCCCCCTTTATGCGAGCAAACAAATCAGTCAGCAACGGCAATGGGTATTGATATTTAACCGTGATTTTATTCAAAAGCCGATAATCAATACATGGTCTCAAAGAGCCGTCTTTTTTTGACACAAAGAAAAAACCGGCTCCTAAGGGAGATGACGATGGACGAATATGTCCCTTTTCCAAGGACTCCTTTATATATTCTCGCATAGCAGCATGTTCAGGCACAGACAGATTAAATAAACGACCCTTTGGGTATTTACTACCCGGAATTAAATCTATAGCACAATCGCACTCACGGTGCGGAGGTAGTGAACCCAGCTTGGGTTCTTCAAAGACGTCACGATAATCAGACAGGAACTCAGGGATTTCAGAGGGAATAGATGATGAAATGGAAACCAAAGGTACGTCCCCATGAGTCCCCCTACATCCCCAGCTCAACACAGACATAGCTCTCCAGTCAAGGACTGGGTTGTGAGACTGCAGCCATGGCAATCCTAGCACCAAATCATCATGTAGATTATACAGCACCAGAAAACGAATAGTCTCCTGGTGATCCGGATTAATACGCATAGTTACTTGTGTCCAGTATTGTGGTTTATTATTAGCCAATGGGGTGGAGTCAATCCCCTTCAGAGGAATAAGAGTCTCCAAAGGCTCTAAATCATACCCACAACGATTGGCAAAGGACCAATCCATAAGACTCAAAGCGGCGCCAGAGTCGATATAGGCGTCCGTGGTAATAGATGACAAAGAGCAAATCAGGGTCACAGACAAAATAAATTTAGACTGTAAAGTGCCAATGGAAACGGATTTATCAAGCTTTTTAGTACGCTTAGAGCATGCTGATATAACATGAGTAGAATCCCCACAATAGAAACACAACCCATTTTTCCGTCTAAAATTCTGCCGCTCGCTTCTGGACAGAATTCTATCACACTGCATGCTTTCTGGCGTCTTCTCAGTGGACACCGCCAGATGGTGCACTGGTTTGCGCTCCCGCAGACGCCTATCGATCTGAATGGCCATTGTCATGGACTCATTCAGACCCGCAGGCACAGGGAACCCCACCATAACATCCTTAATGGCATCAGAGAGACCCTCTCTGAAAGTAGCCGCCAAGGCACACTCATTCCACTGAGTAAGCACAGACCATTTACGGAATCTTTGGCAGTAAATTTCAGCTTCATCTTGCCCCTGCGATAGGGACATCAAAGTTTTTTCTGCCTGAAGTTCCAAATGAGGTTCCTCATAGAGCAACCCCAAGGCCAGAAAAAACGCATCCACATTGCGCAACGCAGGATCCCCTGGTGCCAATGAAAAAGCCCAGTCTTGAGGGTCGCCGCGGAGCAAGGAAATCACAATCCCAACCTGCTGTGCAGGGTCTCCAGCAGAACGAGATTTCAGGGACAAAAATAACTTGCAATTATTTCTAAAATTCTGAAAGCCAGATCTATTCCCTGAGAAGAATTCCGGCAAAGGAATTCTCGGCTCTGATACCGGAGCATGAACAACAAAATCTTGCAAACTTTGTACTTTCGTGGCGAGATTATTCAAACCTGCAGTTACACTCTGAAGATCCATTATAGACAGGTGAACACAGAGCCATTCAAAGATTAGAAGGAGAGAGAAAAAAAAGAAAGACTGCAGCATAGACAGACTGGCAAGTGATCCAATTAAGAGCACAAAAAAAAAAAAAAAAAAAAAAAAAAAACTCTCAGCAGACTTCTTATTTCTCTCCTTTCTCAGCCAAGGATTTTAACCCTTTAGTGGGCCGGTCAAACTGTCATGATCTCCATGGCCAGAGAACTAGCATAAGCCTATATAGGAACAAGCTCTTGGAAGATGGTAACTGTACTGACCATGAACTAAACCTACCGCACAACTAGAAGTAGCCAGGTAGCATGTCCTACTTTTTATCCCTATATGCCCAGCGCCGGCCGGAGAACTAAATAATGCTAGCAGAGGGAAATATAAGACCTGACTCACCTCTAGAGAAATGCCCAAAAAGGAGACAGAGGCCCCCCACATATATTGGCGGTGATTTTAGATGAAATAACAAACGCAGCAGGAAAATAGTTTTAGCAAATTTGAGGTCCGCTTTCTAGATAGCAGAAGACAGAAAGCACACTTTCATGGTCAGTAGAAAACCCTAACAAAACACCATCCAGAAATTACTTTAGGACTCTGGCATTAACTCATAATACCAGAGTGGCAATTCCTGATCAACAAGAGCTTTCCAGACACAGTAACGAAACTGCAGCTGTGAACTGGAACCAAAAAACAAAAACAAACAAGGACGAAAGTCCAACTTATCTAGTAGATGTCTGGGAGCAGGAACAAGCACAGAGAGGCTTCTGATAACATTGTTGACCGGCAAGCAACTAACAGAGAAGCCAGGTTATATAGCGACACCCAGATCTGATGAGAACAGGTGAACAGGGAAGATGATGACACAAGTTCAATTCCACCAGTAGCCACCGGGGGAGCCCAGAATCCAAATTCACAACACACAACACACCCAAAGCTGCCGCCAGTGCAGGCTTCGGCCTACACTCCCCTCCCCCTGCTCCTCCTCCTCCTGCTCCTCCTCCTGCTGTCCCTGGGCTCTAACACACCGCCAGTTGGGGCCCAGATGTGCTAGCTGCACAGAGAAAAACACCAGCCAATGTGTCAGTGGGGTCCAGCACCGCCAGCTGTTCCCCTGCTGTGCAGCCGGCAACGTGTCCTGCAAAAGCCACGCAGACACAAGAACTGAAATTGAAGGGAACCTGTCCCCCCTCCCCCAGGCGTTTTTACGTTATCCAGCCACCTTGTACAGCGGTAATGCTGCATGTGTGCAAGGTGGCTCAGAAACATATTCTCCTCGCACATGTGGAACTGAAAACACGTCTGAAATGTGTCCTCTCTGTGACCATTTAACCGTCCCGGTGGTGTGACTTTCCTTTGTAATGACACGCTGCAACCCCCTTGGTAGCGCTGCCCGTCTTCTGGCATCATTGTTTGGCTGGCTGCGCCTCTGCGGCCGCCCTGACCCACACAACGCCCCTCGGTGTCTTATTTATTGGGACTGCGAGGGTGTGATTCATGGGCAGGATCAGTGCATCAGTTCGCCTGTCCCTCCTCTCCTTCCGCCTTGTTCGGACTGTGCGGCTTCATGGCCGTGGCATGCGATAAGGGATCAGATGACGCCGCACAGTCTGAAGCGGGTGTAAGGACCCGAGTGTGAGAGGCGAACATATGTGCTGCGCCAGGCCCTGAATCCCAGCCCCGCAGTGTTTTAACAATGTTAAGACACTGCGGGGCTGGGATTCATGGGCATCGCGAACCGCACCGGCCGACATTACATGATGCCAGAAGATGGGCAGCGCTAACGGCGCTAGGCCAGGGGATAACACGACAGCGCAGACTCCTGTACAGCAAATAACAACGCTCGGGAGGCTGCACCCAGCACCAAGGTGGGATTCTTGACACCTGTGCTGCGTCTCATTACAAAGGGAACTCTCGCCTCCATTACACAGTTTGACTGTATAAAGGGCTAAATGTTATACGTGTTCCATTCAGCGTGTGCAAGGAGAAAAATTACAAGAGCAACCTTTGACTTGCGCAGCACTGCTGCTGCATAAGCTGTGGCTCTTCTACTTTGTAACCCCTGAGGGGGGGTTAAAGGTGACTTTTGAAATCGGTTCAATTAGGCTTCGGCCTACACTCTGCTCCACCTGCAGAGCCCGGGCTCCAACAACGCTAGTTGCTGTCCGGAAGTGCTGGCTGCACAGAGCCAAACACCTCGCCAATGTGTCAGTGGGGTCCAGCACCGCCAGCTGTTCCCCTGCTGTGTAGCCGGCAACGTGTCCTGCAAAAGCCACGCAGACACAACACACCCAAAGCTGCCGCCAGTGCAGGCTTCGGCCTACACTCCCCTCCCCCTGCTCCTCCTCCTCCTGCTCCTCCTCCTGCTGTCCCTGGGCTCTAACACACCGCCAGTTGGGGCCCAGATGTGCTAGCTGCACAGAGAAAAACACCAGCCAATGTGTCAGTGGGGTCCAGCACCGCCAGCTGTTCCCCTGCTGTGCAGCCGGCAACGTGTCCTGCAAAAGCCACGCAGACACAAGAACTGAAATTGAAGGGAACCTGTCCCCCCTCCCCCAGGCGTTTTTACGTTATCCAGCCACCTTGTACAGCGGTAATGCTGCATGTGTGCAAGGTGGCTCAGAAACGTATTCTCCTCGCACATGTGGAACTGAAAACACGTCTGAAATGTGTCCTCTGTGTGACCATTTAACCGTCCCGGTGGTGTGACTTTCCTTTGTAATGACACGCTGCAACCCCCTTGGTAGCGCTGCCCGTCTTCTGGCATCATTGTTTGGCTGGCTGCGCCTCTGCGGCCGCCCTGACCCACACAACGCCCCTCGGTGTCTTATTTATTGGGACTGCGAGGGTGTGATTCATGGGCAGGATCAGTGCATCAGTTCGCCTGTCCCTCCTCTCCTTCCGCCTTGTTCGGACTGTGCGGCTTCATGGCCGTGGCATGCGATAAGGGATCAGATGACGCCGCACAGTCTGAAGCGGGTGTAAGGACCCGAGTGTGAGAGGCGAACATATGTGCTGCGCCAGGCCCTGAATCCCAGCCCCGCAGTGTTTTAACAATGTTAAGACACTGCGGGGCTGGGATTCATGGGCATCGCGAACCGCACCGGCCGACATTACATGATGCCAGAAGATGGGCAGCGCTAACGGCGCTAGGCCAGGGGATAACACGACAGCGCAGACTCCTGTACAGCAAATAACAACGCTCGGGAGGCTGCACCCAGCACCAAGGTGGGATTCTTGACACCTGTGCTGCGTCTCATTACAAAGGGAACTCTCGCCTCCATTACACAGTTTGACTGTATAAAGGGCTAAATGTTATACGTGTTCCATTCAGCGTGTGCAAGGAGAAAAATTACAAGAGCAACCTTTGACTTGCGCAGCACTGCTGCTGCATAAGCTGTGGCTCTTCTACTTTGTAACCCCTGAGGGGGGGTTAAAGGTGACTTTTGAAATCGGTTCAATTAGGCTTCGGCCTACACTCTGCTCCACCTGCAGAGCCCGGGCTCCAACAACGCTAGTTGCTGTCCGGAAGTGCTGGCTGCACAGAGCCAAACACCTCGCCAATGTGTCAGTGGGGTCCAGCACCGCCAGCTGTTCCCCTGCTGTGTAGCCGGCAACGTGTCCTGCAAAAGCCACGCAGACACAACACACCCAAAGCTGCCGCCAGTGCAGGCTTCGGCCTACACTCCCCTCCCCCTGCTCCTCCTCCTCCTGCTCCTCCTCCTGCTGTCCCTGGGCTCTAACACACCGCCAGTTGGGGCCCAGATGTGCTAGCTGCACAGAGAAAAACACCAGCCAATGTGTCAGTGGGGTCCAGCACCGCCAGCTGTTCCCCTGCTGTGCAGCCGGCAACGTGTCCTGCAAAAGCCACGCAGACACAAGAACTGAAATTGAAGGGAACCTGTCCCCCCTCCCCCAGGCGTTTTTACGTTATCCAGCCACCTTGTACAGCGGTAATGCTGTATGTGTGCAAGGTGGCTCAGAAACGTATTCTCCTCGCACATGTGGAACTGAAAACACGTCTGAAATGTGTCCTCTGTGTGACCATTTAACCGTCCCGGTGGTGTGACTTTCCTTTGTAATGACACGCTGCAACCCCCTTGGTAGCGCTGCCCGTCTTCTGGCATCATTGTTTGGCTGGCTGCGCCTCTGCGGCCGCCCTGACCCACACAACGCCCCTCGGTGTCTTATTTATTGGGACTGCGAGGGTGTGATTCATGGGCAGGATCAGTGCATCAGTTCGCCTGTCCCTCCTCTCCTTCCGCCTTGTTCGGACTGTGCGGCTTCATGGCCGTGGCATGCGATAAGGGATCAGATGACGCCGCACAGTCTGAAGCGGGTGTAAGGACCCGAGTGTGAGAGGCGAACATATGTGCTGCGCCAGGCCCTGAATCCCAGCCCCGCAGTGTTTTAACAATGTTAAGACACTGCGGGGCTGGGATTCATGGGCATCGCGAACCGCACCGGCCGACATTACATGATGCCAGAAGATGGGCAGCGCTAACGGCGCTAGGCCAGGGGATAACACGACAGCGCAGACTCCTGTACAGCAAATAACAACGCTCGGGAGGCTGCACCCAGCACCAAGGTGGGATTCTTGACACCTGTGCTGCGTCTCATTACAAAGGGAACTCTCGCCTCCATTACACAGTTTGACTGTATAAAGGGCTAAATGTTATACGTGTTCCATTCAGCGTGTGCAAGGAGAAAAATTACAAGAGCAACCTTTGACTTGCGCAGCACTGCTGCTGCATAAGCTGTGGCTCTTCTACTTTGTAACCCCTGAGGGGGGGTTAAAGGTGACTTTTGAAATCGGTTCAATTAGGCTTCGGCCTACACTCTGCTCCACCTGCAGAGCCCGGGCTCCAACAACGCTAGTTGCTGTCCGGAAGTGCTGGCTGCACAGAGCCAAACACCTCGCCAATGTGTCAGTGGGGTCCAGCACCGCCAGCTGTTCCCCTGCTGTGTAGCCGGCAACGTGTCCTGCAAAAGCCACGCAGACACAACACACCCAAAGCTGCCGCCAGTGCAGGCTTCGGCCTACACTCCCCTCCCCCTGCTCCTCCTCCTCCTGCTCCTCCTCCTGCTGTCCCTGGGCTCTAACACACCGCCAGTTGGGGCCCAGATGTGCTAGCTGCACAGAGAAAAACACCAGCCAATGTGTCAGTGGGGTCCAGCACCGCCAGCTGTTCCCCTGCTGTGCAGCCGGCAACGTGTCCTGCAAAAGCCACGCAGACACAAGAACTGAAATTGAAGGGAACCTGTCCCCCCTCCCCCAGGCGTTTTTACGTTATCCAGCCACCTTGTACAGCGGTAATGCTGCATGTGTGCAAGGTGGCTCAGAAACGTATTCTCCTCGCACATGTGGAACTGAAAACACGTCTGAAATGTGTCCTCTGTGTGACCATTTAACCGTCCCGGTGGTGTGACTTTCCTTTGTAATGACACGCTGCAACCCCCTTGGTAGCGCTGCCCGTCTTCTGGCATCATTGTTTGGCTGGCTGCGCCTCTGCGGCCGCCCTGACCCACACAACGCCCCTCGGTGTCTTATTTATTGGGACTGCGAGGGTGTGATTCATGGGCAGGATCAGTGCATCAGTTCGCCTGTCCCTCCTCTCCTTCCGCCTTGTTCGGACTGTGCGGCTTCATGGCCGTGGCATGCGATAAGGGATCAGATGACGCCGCACAGTCTGAAGCGGGTGTAAGGACCCGAGTGTGAGAGGCGAACATATGTGCTGCGCCAGGCCCTGAATCCCAGCCCCGCAGTGTTTTAACAATGTTAAGACACTGCGGGGCTGGGATTCATGGGCATCGCGAACCGCACCGGCCGACATTACATGATGCCAGAAGATGGGCAGCGCTAACGGCGCTAGGCCAGGGGATAACACGACAGCGCAGACTCCTGTACAGCAAATAACAACGCTCGGGAGGCTGCACCCAGCACCAAGGTGGGATTCTTGACACCTGTGCTGCGTCTCATTACAAAGGGAACTCTCGCCTCCATTACACAGTTTGACTGTATAAAGGGCTAAATGTTATACGTGTTCCATTCAGCGTGTGCAAGGAGAAAAATTACAAGAGCAACCTTTGACTTGCGCAGCACTGCTGCTGCATAAGCTGTGGCTCTTCTACTTTGTAACCCCTGAGGGGGGGTTAAAGGTGACTTTTGAAATCGGTTCAATTAGGCTTCGGCCTACACTCTGCTCCACCTGCAGAGCCCGGGCTCCAACAACGCTAGTTGCTGTCCGGAAGTGCTGGCTGCACAGAGCCAAACACCTCGCCAATGTGTCAGTGGGGTCCAGCACCGCCAGCTGTTCCCCTGCTGTGTAGCCGGCAACGTGTCCTGCAAAAGCCACGCAGACACAACACACCCAAAGCTGCCGCCAGTGCAGGCTTCGGCCTACACTCCCCTCCCCCTGCTCCTCCTCCTCCTGCTCCTCCTCCTGCTGTCCCTGGGCTCTAACACACCGCCAGTTGGGGCCCTAGGAAGACAAGCTTGAATAGGTCCCCATCCGGGTTCCAGTACCGTCAGCTGGTTCTCGGCAGTGTCTTTTGCTCTTGTACCTTCTGCTCCCCATCCTGGTTCCAGTACCGTCAGCTGGTTCCGGGCAGAGCCTTTGGCTTAGGTGCCTCCCTCTGGGTATCCGAGTTCCACCAACGTCAGGTGGTCCTTGGTAGTGCTTTCAGGCACGGGTACCTCCTGCTTAGTAACCGGGTTCCAGTAACGTCAGCTGGTCCTCGGTAGTTCCATTGGCTCTTGGACCTTCGGCTACCCATCCGGGTTCCAGTACCGTCAGCTGGTTCTCGGCAGTGTCTTTTGCTCTTGTACCTTCTGCTCCCCATCCTGGTTCCAGTACCGTCAGCTGGTTCCGGGCAGAGCCTTTGGCTTAGGTGCCTCCCTCTGGGTATCCGAGTTCCACCAACGTCAGGTGGTCCTTGGTAGTGCTTTCAGGCACGGGTACCTCCTGCTTAGTAACCGGGTTCCAGTAACGTCAGCTGGTCCTCGGTAGTTCCATTGGCTCTTGGACCTTCGGGTAGCCATCCGAGTTCCAGTTCCATCAGCTGTTTCTCGGCATTTTCTCAGCCTTCTTGTACCTTCTGCTACATTTCCAAGTTCAAGACCCGAAAGACGATGACCCGGAAGACCACCCCTAAGATGATGACGACACCAGAGACGACAACCACCGAGATGACGACGACCCTGGAGACGATGACCCTGAAGACGACCCCGATGACGATGACCCCGATGACGACGACCCCGATGACGACGACCCTGGAGATGACGACCCTGGAGATGACGACGACAACCTGGAAGACCGAGAAGCAGAAGAACAAGAGGCTGCAGAACAAAGAGCAGAAGAACATTAAGCATAAGACTAAATATCAGAGCAAAAGATATTATCTAAATTATAAGCAGAAGAAGACTAAGCAGTGTATGGGGGTGAGTCCGTTCCTCCTCGTGGTGCCCCTGGATAAAGCCTGATGCTGCAGGCCAAACTGAACACGGACAAATGTAACTGTTTTGTGACAGGCAGAACGGAAGGTGTAATCTTCAAACTTTTATAGATAACAACTACGGGAATGCCTGTCACAAATAAGAATATGATGAAGAAGTTGAATATAGAAAAGATAATAGTTAAATAAAAAGAATATGAACAATGTAAAAAAAAAAATATATATATACGTAGAAAAGAAGAAGATGAATAAGGTGAAGAAGTTGATGTCACAGAAGCTGATGATGAGGATAATGAAGAAGAAAGTGTGGGAGAAGTAAAAAATAGGGTGAAGGGCGTGGAAGTAGTGAAACATCAATATCTGACAAAATAAATAAAAAATTAACATAGTCAATTTCTTTCTAACGCCGAACGTCATAAAAAAATTAAAAATACTGCTATTCTATTTGATTGGGATAAACCCCTGTGCCTTTAATGTCTCCGCCACCTCCCCCAATACATCCTACATTATTCTTAGTTGTTTTCCTTCATGTAGAATTAACCTACAAGGAAAGAAAGGGTTTATTTTAATTCCGATATTTTCGTCCCATTGACTTGCATTGGGATCGGGTATCGGTATCGGATTGGATTCCGATACTGTGACGGTATCGGCCGATACTTTCCGATACCGATACTTTCCGATATCGGAAAGTATCGCTCAACACTACTTACTACCCCTAAAGACAGAAAATACAGCCTACCTTGCCTCAGAGAAATTCCCCAAAGAAATAGGCAGCCCCCACATATATTGACTGTGAGTTAAGATGGAAGTCACAAACACAGGAATGAAATAGGTTTCAGGATAGGAGGCCAGGCTAACTAAACAGACAGAGGATAGAAAAGGTATCTTTGCGGTCAGCATAAAAAAACTAACAAAAAACCACGCAGAGTGTGCAAAAGAAACCACCGCACCGACACGGCGCGGTGGTGCCACTCTGCATCCCAGGGCTTCCAGCTAACAAGATTAAATCATAATAGCAAGCTGGACAAAAACACAGTGGTAACAAATAAGCTAGCAGGGACTTAGCTTTTGCTGAAATAGACAGGTCATCTGAAAGATCCAAGAGAACTGAACCAGTACTAGGACATTGACAGCTGGCATCAAGTAAAGATCTGAGTGGAGTTAAATAGAGCAGCCAGCCAAGGCCTGAACGAGATCAGCTGGAGAAGGAATCTCAGAACCAGCAGCTCCACTCACAGCCACCAGAGGGAGTCCATGAACAGAACTCACCGAAGTACCATTCATAACCACAGGAGGGAGCTCGAGAACAGAATTCACAACAGTACCCCCCCTTGAGGAGGGGTCACCGAACCCTCACCAGAGCCTCCAGGCCAATCCGGATGAGCCAAATGAAAGGCACGAACAAGATCGGCAGCATGAACATCAGAGGCAACTACCCAGGAATTATCCTCCTGACCATAACCTTTCCACTTGACTAGGTACTGAAGTTTCTGTCTCGAAATATGAGAATCCAAAATCTTCACCACATACTCCAACTCCCCCTCAACCAACACCGGGGCAGGAGGATCAACGGAGGGAACCATAGGAGCCACATATCTCCGCAGCAACAACCTATGGAACACATTATGGATGGCGAAAGAAGCTGGAAGGTCCAAACGAAATGACACAGGATTAATAATTTTAGAAATCTTATAAGGACCAATGAAACGAGGCTTAAACTTAGGAGACGAAACCTACATAGGAACAAAACGAGACGACAACCAAACCAAATCCCCAACACGAAGTCGGGGACCAACACAGCGACGGCGGTTAGCGAAACGTTGAGCCTTCTCCTGGGACAATGTCAAATTGTCCACTACGTGAGTCCAAATTTTCTGCAACCTGTCCACCACGGAATCCACACCAGGACAGTCCGAAGGCTCAACCTGCCCTGAAGAAAAACGAGGGTGGAAACGAGAATTACAGAAAAAAGGCGAAACCAAAGTGGCCGAGCTGGCCCGATTATTAAGGGCGAACTCAGCCAAAGGCAAGAAGGACACCCAATCGTCCTGATCAGCAGAAACAAAGCATCTCAGATATGTTTCCAAAGTCTGATTGGTTCGTTCTGTTTGGCCATTTGTCTGAGGATGGAAAGCTGAAGAAAAAGACAAATCAATGCCCATTTTAGCACAAAAGGACCGCCAAAATCTTGAAACAAACTGGGAACCTCTGTCCGACACGATGTTCTCCGGAATGCCATGTAAACGAACTACATGCTGGAAAAACAATGTAACCAAATCAGAGGAGGAAGGCAATTTAGGCAAGGGTACCAAATGGACCATCTTAGAGAAACGATCACAAACCACCCAGATAACTGACATCCTCTGAGAGACAGGGAGATCCGAAATAAAATCCATGGAAATATGCGTCCAGGGCCTTTTTGGGACCGGCAAGGGCAAAAGCAACCCACTGGCACGAGAACAGCAGGGCTTAGCCCGAGCACAAGTCCCACAGGACTGCACAAAAGAACGCACATCTCGTGACAAGGAAGGCCACCAAAAGGATCTAGCCACCAAATCTCTGGTACCAAAGATTCCAGGATGACCAGCCAACACCGAACAATGAACCTCAGAGATAACTCTACTAGTCCATCTATCAGGGACAAACAGCTTCTCCGCTGGACAACGGTCAGGTCTATCAGCCTGAAACTCCTGCAGCACCCGCCGCAAATCAGGGGAGATGGCAGACAAAATTACCCCCTCTTTGAGAATACCAGCCGGCTCAGGAACTCCCGGAGAATCAGGCACTAAACTCCTTGAAAGGGCATCAGCCTTCACATTCTTAGAACCCGGAAGGTACGAAACCACAAAATCGAAGCGGGAGAAAAACAGCGACCATCGAGCCTGTCTAGGATTCAACCGCTTGGCAGACTCGAGATAAGTCAGATTCTTGTGATCCGTCAAGACCACCACGCGATGTTTGGCTCCTTCAAGCCAATGTCGCCACTCCTCAAACGCCCACTTCATAGCCAACAACTCTCGATTACCCACATCATAATTGCGCTCAGCAGGCGAAAACTTTCTAGAAAAGAAAGCACATGGTTTCATCACAGAGCCACCAGAACCTCTTTGAGACAAAACAGCCCCTGCTCCAATCTCAGAAGCATCAACCTCGACCTGGAAGGGGAGAGAGACATCTGGCTGACACAAGACCGGAGCCGAAGAAAACCGGTGCTTCAGCTCCCGAAAGGCCTCCACGGCCGCAGGAGACCAATTAGCCACATCAGAACCCTTCGTGGTCAAATCCGTCAAAGGTTTAACCACGCTAGAAAAATTAGCGATGAAACGACGGTAAAAATTAGCAAAACCCAAGAACTTCTGAAGACTCTTAACAGACGTGGGCTGAGTCCAGTCATGAATAGCCTGGACCTTGACTGGGTCCATCTCCACAGTAGAAGGAGAAAAAATAAAACCCAAAAAGGAGACCTTCTGTACTCCGAAGAGGCATTTTGAGCCCTTCACAAATAAAGCATTAGCACACAGGACCTGAAACACCATCCTGACCTGCTTCACATGGGAATCCCAATCATCAGAAAAGACCAAAATGTCATCCAGATAAACAATCATAAATTTATCCAGATATTCTCGGAAGATGTCATGCATGAAGGACTGAAACACAGAAGGAGCATTAGAGAGTCCAAAAGGCATCACCAAGTACTCAAAATGGCCTTCGGGCGTATTAAATGCTGTTTTCCATTCATCTCCCTGCTTAATGCGCACAAGGTTATACGCACCACGGAGATCTATCTTGGTGAACCAACTGGCACCCTTAATCCGAGCAAACAAATCAGACAATAGTGGCAAAGGATACTGAAATTTGACTGTGATTTTATTCAGAAGACGATAATCTATACAAGGTCTCAAAGAACCGTCTTTCTTGGCCACAAAGAAAAATCCTGCACCAAGAGGGGAAGAGGATGGGCGAATATGTCCCTTCTCCAAGGACTCCTTTATATAACTCCGCATCGCGGCATGCTCTGGTATGGACAAATTAAAAAGTCGTCCCTTAGGGAATTTACTACCAGGAATTAAATTTATAGCACAGTCACAATCCCTATGAGGGGGCAGGGCACTGGACCTGGGCTCATCAAATACATCCTGGTAGTCAGACAAAATCTCAGGGACCTCAGAAGGAGTGGAAGAAGCAATAGACACCAACGGAGTATCGCCATGAATTCCCTGACAACCCCAACTTGACACAGACATAGCTTTCCAATCTAAAACTGGATTATGAGCCTGCAGCCATGGCAGACCCAAAACGACAACATCATGCAAATTATGCAAAACCAGAAAGCGAATCACCTCCTGATGTACGGGAGTCATGCACATGGTCATTTGCGTCCAATACTGAGGCTTATTCTCAGCCAATGGCGTAGCATCAATTCCCCTCAGAGGAATAGGAAATTCCAAAGGCTCCAGGACAAAACCACAGCGCCTGGCAAACGACAAATCCATCAGATTCAGGGCTGCACCCAAATCCACAAAAGCCATAACCGGGTAGGACGACAAAGAACAAATCAAAGTAACAGACAAAATAAATTTAGGCTGTAAACTACCAATGGTGACAGGTTTAGCGATTTTTTTAAGCGTTTAGAGCATGCTGAGATAACATGAGTAGAATCACCACAGTAAAAGCACAACCCATTTTGACGTCTATGACTTTGTCGCTCAATTCTGGTCAGAGTTCGGTCACATTGCATAGACTCAGGTCTCTGTTCAGAAAATACCGCCAAAGGATGAGCAGATTTGCGCTCCCGCAAACGCCGATCAACCTGAATGGCTAAAGCCATAGAATCACTCAGACTTGTAGGGGTGGGAAACCCAACTATAACATTCTTAACGGCCTCAGAAAGACCTTCTCTGAAATTTGCAGCCAGGGCACACTCATTCCATTGAGTAAGCACCGACCATTTCCGAAATTTTTGACAATACACCTCTGCTTCATCCTGACCTTGAGAGATAGCCAGCAACGCTTTTTCTGCCTAATTCTCAAGATTAGGCTCCTCATAAAGCAGTCCAAGAGCCAGAAAAAATGCATCTACATTAAGCAATGCAGGATCTCCTGGCGCCAGAGAGAAGGCCCAATCTTGAGGGTCGCCACGCAACAAGGAGATAACAATTTTAACTTGCTGAGCGGAATCACCAGAGGAACGAGGTCTCAGAGATAGAAATAACTTACAATTATTCTTAAAATTTAGAAACCTAGATCTATCTCCAGAAAACAACTCAGGAATGGGTATCTTTGGTTCTGACATAGGGCTATGAATAACAAAATCCTGAATACTTTGCACCCGTGCAGTAAGATGATCCACACTAGAAGTCAGAGTCTGAACATTCATGTCTGCAGCTGAGCTCAAAACCACCCAGAGTTCAAGGGGATGAAAGAAGCTAAACAGACTGCAGCAAAGGAAAAGCGGGAGAAAAAAAAATAAAAAAATGTACTCAGGTCTTCTTTTTATCCCACTTCTGCGATGCATTAAACACTTTTTGGCCTGCTATACTGTTATGATCCTTAGTGGTTGAGGATCACAAATTACTCCAACTAAGTAACGAAACATAGGACAAGCTCTAGGGAGGTGGCAAACTGGACTGACCGCAAAACTGAACCTATCCAACACACTAGAGGTAGCCTCTGAACGTGCCTAAAAATACTAGACGTCTCGAGCCAGCCTGAGGAACTAACTACCCCTAGAGAGAAAGAAAGACCTCTCTTGCCTCCAGAGAAATAATCCCCAAAGATATAGAAGCCCCCAACATATAATAACGGTGAGGTAAGAGGAAGGCACATACACAGGGGTGAAAGCAGATTCAGCAAATGAGGCCCACTAATACTAGATAGCAGAAAATAGGAAAGGGGTCTGTGCGGTCAGTAAAAAACCCTTACAAAATATCCACCCTGATATTTCAAGAACCCCTGCACCAACTAACGGTGTGGGGGGAGAAACTTAGTCCCCTAGAGCAACCAGCAAGCGAGGAAATCACATTTTAGCAAGCTGGACAAGAAACATGATAAATGCTGAAAATCAAAAATGAACAAACAAAAACTTAGCTTGTCTTGGAGAGACTGGGAGCAAGGTAGTCACAAGGAATCTGAAGAGCACTGAATACATTGATAGCAGGCAAGGAACTGAGTATCCAGGTGAGCTAAATAGGAAACCAACCAAGGATAACGAACCAGCTGATGCTGCCACCTGCAGAAAGACAACACTACACAGTACCGCTTGTGACCACTAGAGGGAGCCCAAAAATAGAGTTCACAACACCCCCCATCTATCCCATTGAGCATCTGCTCAGTGAGCAGAAGACTCCTTTCTGTTATGATCCGGTGACCCTGGAGCCGCGTGAGACTGTCTCGGGTGGTACCTGTACTGACCGCAAACCCTAATCTGACACTGCAACTAGAAGTAGCCGTGGGGGGTACCTAACATGGCCCAGACCCCTCGACGCAGCTGGAGGACTAAATACCCCTAAAGATAGGAAATAGGAATACTATCTGGCCTCAGAGCAGTACCCCAAAGGATAGGCAGCCCCCCACAAATATTGACTGTGAATTTAAGAGGAAAGACAAACGCAGGATGAAATCAGGATTTAGCAAAAGAGGCACTTCTAGCTAAATAGAAAAGTATAGGACAGATTTCTAAGCGGTCAGTATTAAAACCCTAAAAATGTCCACAGCAGATAATACAATATACTACATCTAACTAAAGACATAGAATGTATATCTGCATCTCCAGAGATTCCAGCATGACTGAAAAATCCAAACAAAGTCTAAGCTGGACAAAAACACAAATAATTGCACTGAACAGGAAAGGACACCGCAGTGTGCAAAAGAGACAAAAAACCAGACACTTATCTTAGCTGAATTGGCAGCAGGGCATGAGGAGCCAGAAAGAGATGCAATCCCTCCAAGAACAATGGACAACTGGCAGGGATAAATGGGTCCTACACACCTAAATACCTAATAGAGCTGCAATCAGCAGAAACACCTGCCAAGGATTACCACCCAGAGACAACTTCACTACTATCAACAACCACCGGAGGGAGCCCAAGAGCAGAATTCACAACAGTACCCCCCCTTGAAGAGGGGTCACCGAACCCTCACCCGAGCCCCCAGGCCGATCAGAACGAGCCAGATGAAAGGCACGGACCAAATCAGCAGCATGGACATCAGAGGCAAAAACCCAAGAATTATCCTCCTGGCCATAACCCTTCCATTTGACAAGGTACTGAAGCTTCCGCCTCGAAAAACGAGAATCCAAAATCTTCTCAACCACATACTCCAACTCCCCATCAACCAACACAGGGGCCGGAGGATCAACAGAGGGAACAACGGGCACCACATATTTCCGCAATAAAGATCTATGGAAAACATTATGGATGGCAAAAGAGGCCGAAAGGGCCAAACGAAAAGACACCGGATTGATAATCTCCGAAATCCTATAAGGACCAATAAACCGAGGCTTAAACTTAGGGGAAGAAACCTTCATAGGAACATGACGGGAAGACAACCAGACCAAATCCCCAACCCGAAGCCGGGAAACAACACACCGACGACGGTTAGCAAAACGCTGAGCCTCCTGAGACAACACCAAATTGTCCACCACATGAGCCCAAATTTGCTGCAACCTGTCAACCACAGAATCCACACCAGGACAATCAGAAGGCTCAACCTGCCTTGAAGAAAAACGAGGATGAAAACCAAAATTACAAAAGAAGGGCGAAACCAAGGTAGCCGAACTAGCCCGATTATTAAGGGCAAACTCGGCCAATGGCAAAAAAGCCACCCAATCATCCTGATCAGCAGACACAAAGCATCTCAAATAAGTTTCCAAAGTCTGATTAGTTCGCTCGGTCTGGCCATTTGTCTGAGGATGAAATGCGGAAGAAAAAGACAAATCAATGCCCAGCCTGGCACAAAAGGCCCGCCAAAACCTAGAAACAAACTGGGTACCTCTGTCGGACACAATATTCTCCGGAATACCATGCAAACGAACCACATGCTGAAAAAACAACGGAACCAAATCAGAAAAGGAAGGCAATTTAGGCAAAGGCACCAAATGAACCATCTTAGAGAACCGGTCACAAACCACCCAGATAACCGACATCCTCTGGGAAACCGGAAGATCTGAAATAAAATCCATAGAAATATGCGTCCAGGGCCTCTCAGGGACCGGCAAAGGCAAAAGCAACCCACTAGCGCGGGAACAACAAGGCTTGGCCCGCGCACAAGTCCCACAGGACTACACAAAAGAACGCACATCCCGTGACAAAGAAGGCCACCAAAAGGACCTACCAACCAAATCTCTGGTACCAAAAATACCAGGATGGCCAGCCAACACAGAACAATGAACCTCAGAAATCACTCTACTAGTCCATCTATCAGGAACAATCAGTTTCCCCACTGGACAGTGGTCAGGTTTGTCAGCCTGAAATTTCTGAAGAACCCGTTGTAAATCAGGGGAAATGGCAGAAAGGACCACCCCTTCCTTCAGAATGCCGACCGGTTCAAGGACCTCAGGAGAATCAGGCAAAAAGCTCCTAGAGAGGGCATCAGCCTTAATATTCTTAGAACCCGGAAGATACGAGACCACGAAATCAAAACGGGAGAAAAACAGGGACCATCGAGCCTGTCTAGGATTCAGCCGTTCGTCAGACTCGAGGTAAATCAGATTTTTATGATCGGTCAAGACCACAATACGGTGCTTGGCTCCCTCAAGCCAATGTCGCCATTCCTCAAACGCCCACTTCATAGCCAACAACTCCCGATTGCCGACATCATAATTGCGATCAGCAGGCGAAAACTTTCGGGAAAAGAAGGCACATGGTTTCATCAAGGAACCATCAGAATTCCTCTGAGACAAAACGGCCCCTGCCCCAATCTCAGAAGTGTCAACCTCAACCTGAAATGGAAGAGAAACATCCGGCTGACGCAACACCGGGGCAGAAGTAAATCGGCGTTTAAGCTCCTGAAAGGCAGAGATAGCCACAGAGGACCAATTCGTCACATCAGCTCCTTTCTTCATCAGATCGGTCAGGGGTTTAACCACACTGGAGAAGTTAGCAATGAAACGGCGATAAAAATTAGCAAAGCCCAAAAATTTCTGAAGGCTCTTCACGGATGTGGACTGAATCCAATCATGAATGATAAACAATGACCCAGGTCCAGAAACCATAATCATACATGTATCCTCGCAGGATCAATCAAGATCCTATTGGAAACAATGCCCTGAGATACTTCCTAACTAGATATCAACCACAAAGAATTGAAGTATAAACAACCTCATAACGAATGTAATTTAATCAAAAAAGTAAGTTTATTCAATAAAATACAGAAACAAACACTACAAATCCATAACACAAATAAAGAAAATAGTCTGCTACAGAGTGTTTAGAATATTGGGTGCAGGTGCACCAAAAGAACACGCTACGTGTCACAGCATGGAGAGGGAAAGAAAATAAGGGAATAGAGTCACATGAGTACCATAGCTGGATCAGACCTAATTTTAGTCCATATGACACTACCTTTCACAGAAGTGAACCACCACTGCATCAATCCTAGTAATAAACCAAAATAACAGTACAGTGACCAAATCTCCCAAATGCAGGAGGAACACTAAATCTCGCATTTCTTACCCTTCTCCCTCTCCATGATGCAGACACACGCCCCTACGCGCGTTTCGCCCACCGCTTCGTCTGGAGGCTAGCACGGTGTCTCTATCTTCAAATATCCTGTTTTTATACTCCTCCCCGCCACTAGATGACAGCGCATGTTACTGACGATTACGGGCGCCTAATGCCGCATCATCCCATGCGCCAATATGGCGGTGCGGGTCACCGGGAAATCCCGGATGACGTCACTGACCCGCACACGTCATTAGTAGGCGCCGGAGACGATGCCGCGGCCATTGCCCGTGTCAGGGACATGCGCATTAGTGGCAACAATCCTCCTGCAGTGCCTGATAATACCACCGCAGCGCATCAACATTCAGGTACCAGGATGTGTCCGCAAATCATTTATAAATAGTGATACGGTGCTCGCCCATAACGACGTATAAACTCAATAATAGAGTATCAGAACCCATTCTGCAGTACCATTGCACCTATATAAAAGAAATTAAATACCTAAAAACTTCATACTGCAATTCAATAGAATTAAAAGAAAAAGAAAAAGAAAAGTGAAAAGTGAAAAGAATATGTGGTGCTAACATTGTTATAATTATTATAAATAACATATACAGCATTATTATATATTATAAGCAGCCTAAAATACATAATAAGAACAGTGATCAAAAAATCTGACCAACATAATGAATCATAAGATCATAACACCCCCCCATATAAATTTATATGAACCCATGATACAAATACAAGTAGTGTAAGTGAACATGATAAAGTGACGACGTGCAGATTTACGACTCCATCCATAGATACGGGGGAGAGGAAAGAAATGACGGACCACATCTCCCGGATCCACATCCTGAACACCTGAAATTCTTCTTTTTCTTCCGAGGAGTATATAAGTAACAATAGTTCTTAAATTATTATAGCACTAGGTTAATAAAAAGAAAAAACAACAAAAAAACAAATTAAAACCAGGATAAAACATAATAGTACTGTGAATT
Source organism: Ranitomeya variabilis (assembly GCF_051348905.1). NCBI lineage: Eukaryota > Metazoa > Chordata > Amphibia > Anura > Dendrobatidae > Ranitomeya > Ranitomeya variabilis. Next base: position 105,146,403 of record NC_135238.1, on the reverse strand, counting down.
ACAAGATCCAGAGACGACCCATTATTACAGGAATGGTGAGAAATTTAGTTGCTCATTAAGTCCAAAAGGGACCATTGTATTTAGATTCACTATCCATCTGCATTCCTTTTGCATGAGGATCCTTACAGCATCCCCCCCTCTACTCCCCATATGTACACAATCGATTCCCCAGACCTTCAATTCTTTAGAATTGCATTTGTGTTGTGCGATCTAATGAGAACTCCTTGATAGAAATCGACACACAATTGAAAGATGTACAAGATAATATTAATACACACCTAAACCCTGAAAAAGTAGCCAAATTTAAAGAGGATTTAGATTTAGAACAACAAAAATGGGAAAAAGATGTGGTGGAAACTAAAACTAAAAAATATCAACGAGACCAATTAGATTTTCAAAACGACCAGGTTTACAAGTGGAAGAGAAAAGGGATGGGCCAGAGATCATTCTCACGGGCGCGATCAACATCCATTTCATCTATGTCTTCGGCTGAAGATAAAACTCGGGGCCCGGAGAATTATAAAACAATGTGGGAAAGGAGACAATGGTCCCTTTTGGACTTAATGAGCAACTAAATTTCTCACCATTCCTGTAATAATGGGTCGTCTCTGGATCTTGTAATTCACAGTACTATTATGTTTTATCCTGGTTTTAATTTGTTTTTTTGTTGTTTTTTCTTTTTATTAACCTAGTGCTATAATAATTTAAGAACTATTGTTACTTATATACTCCTCGGAAGAAAAAGAAGAATTTCAGGTGTTCAGGATGTGGATCCGGGAGATGTGGTCCGTCATTTCTTTCCTCTCCCCCGTATCTATGGATGGAGTCGTAAATCTGCACGTCGTCACTTTATCATGTTCACTTACACTACTTGTATTTGTATCATGGGTTCATATAAATTTATATGGGGGGGTGTTATGATCTTATGATTCATTATGTTGGTCAGATTTTTTGATCACTGTTCTTATTATGTATTTTAGGCTGCTTATAATATATAATAATGCTGTATATGTTATTTATAATAATTATAACAATGTTAGCACCACATATTCTTTTCACTTTTCACTTTTCTTTTTCTTTTTCTTTTAATTCTATTGAATTGCAGTATGAAGTTTTTAGGTATTTAATTTCTTTTATATAGGTGCAATGGTACTGCAGAATGGGTTCTGATACTCTATTATTGAGTTTATACGTCGTTATGGGCGAGCACCGTATCACTATTTATAAATGATTTGCGGACACATCCTGGTACCTGAATGTTGATGCGCTGCGGTGGTATTATCAGGCACTGCAGGAGGATTGTTGCCACTAATGCGCATGTCCCTGACACGGGCAATGGCCGCGGCATCGTCTCCGGCGCCTACTAATGACGTGTGCGGGTCAGTGACGTCATCCGGGATTTCCCGGTGACCCGCACCGCCATATTGGCGCATGGGATGATGCGGCATTAGGCGCCCGTAATCGTCAGTAACATGCGCTGTCATCTAGTGGCGGGGAGGAGTATAAAAACAGGATATTTGAAGATAGAGACACCGTGCTAACCTCCAGACGAAGCGGTGGGCGAAACGCGCGTAGGGGCGTGTGTCTGCATCATGGAGAGGGAGAAGGGTAAGAAATGCGAGATTTAGTGTTCCTCCTGCATTTGGGAGATTTGGTCACTGTACTGTTATTTTGGTTTATTACTAGGATTGATGCAGTGGTGGTTCACTTCTGTGAAAGGTAGTGTCATATGGACTAAAATTAGGTCTGATCCAGCTATGGTACTCATGTGACTCTATTCCCTTATTTTCTTTCCCTCTCCATGCTGTGACACGTAGCGTGTTCTTTTGGTGCACCTGCACCCAATATTCTAAACACTCTGTAGCAGACTATTTTCTTTATTTGTGTTATGGATTTGTAGTGTTTGTTTCTGTATTTTATTGAATAAACTTACTTTTTTGATTAAATTACATTCGTTATGAGGTTGTTTATACTTCAATTCTTTGTGGTTGATATCCAATCATGAATGGCCTGAACCTTAACCGGATCCATCTCTATAGATGAGGGAGAAAAAATGAAGCCCAAAAAAGAAACCTTCTGCACTCCAAAGAGACACTTAGACCCCTTCACAAATAAAGCATTATCACGAAGGATCTGAAATACCATCCTGACCTGTTTCACATGAGACTCCCAATCATCGGAAAAAATCAAAATGTCATCCAAATATACAATCATGAATTTATCAAGATAATCCCGGAAGATATCACGCATGAAGGACTGAAAAACAGATGGAGCATTAGAGAGACCAAATGGCATCACAAGGTATTCAAAATGGCCTTCGGGCGTATTAAACGCAGTTTTCCATTCGTCACCCTGCTTAATACGAACAAGATTATACGCCCCTCGAAGGTCAATCTTAGTAAACCAACTAGCCCCCTTAATCCTGGCAAACAAATCGGAAAGCAAAGGCAAAGGGTATTGAAATTTGACCGTGATCTTATTCAAGAGGCGATAATCAATACAGGGTCTCAAGGAGCCATCCTTCTTGGCAACAAAAATTGGTTTCCTTCTATTTCTAGTATGTTTATTCCCATACGGTATATACTGTGCACCGTTCCTATCCAGGATGCTAATAAACGTCTCCCATTTTCTTTGTGTATTTTTATGTCTCAGGATATCGTCCCAGTTAATTGCACCAAGATCCTCTCTCATCTGTTGGAAATTTGCCCTCCTGAAGTTTAGTGTCCTTGTAAATCCCCTACTACCCATCTTATTAAAGGATACATGAAAACTTATTATTTTGTGATCACTATTCCCCAAGTGACCCCCGGCCCTTATATTTGATATGCGGTCTGGCCTGTTGGTTAATATTAGGTCTAGCAGTGCCCCCTTCTTGTTGGGTCCTGAACCAGTTGTGAAAGGTAATGTCTCTCATAGTTGTCAAAAACCAATTACGTTTGCTGGAACTGCAGGTTTCTGTTCCCCAATCTATTTCAGGGTAGTTGAAGTCCCCCATAATAATGACTTCTCCTTGAGTCGCAGCTTCATCTATTTGTTTTACGAGGATATTCTCCGTTGCTTCCATTATTTTTGGAGATTTATAACAAACCCCTATCAGTAATTTATTATTTTTTCCCCCTCCCCTTATCTCTACCCACAGGGACTCTACATTTTCATTAAATTCACCCATATTATCACGCCGGATGGCTTTTATGGATGATTTTACATACAGACACACCCCTCCCCCTCGCTTATCTGTATGGTCATTTCAGAAAAGGCTATAGCCCTGCAAGTTAACAGCCCAGTCATGGCTCTCATCCAGCCATGTTTCAGATATCCCCACCATGTCATAATTATGCTCCAACAACATTAATTCTAATTCGTCCATTTTGTTGGCGAGGCTTCTGGCATTAGTATACATGCACTTGATGTTCCTCTCTGTACCTCTGTTCTTTCTTAAATTATTAACTGTTCTAAGCCCTCCCCCCATGCCACCGCCACCCCCAACTTCCTTATTTGTGCCCAGGTCTCTGTCTGCACTATCTTCTCCTCCTATAAATTGAATACCCTCCCCCCAATCCCTAGTTTAAACACTCCTCCAACCTTCTAGCCATTTTCTCCCCCAGCACAGATGCACCTTCCCCATTGAGGTGCAGCCCGTCCCTAGTGTAGAACCTGTAGCCAACTGAGAAATCACCCCAGTTCTGCAGGAACCCAAACCCCTCCTTCCTACACCAATTCTTCAGCCACTTATTAACCTCCCTAATCTCCCATTGCCTCTCTGGCGTGGCATGTGGTACAGGCAGTATTTAGGAAAATACCACGTTGGAGGTCCTTGCTTTCAGCTTGCAGCCTAATTCCCTGAAATGATCTTTAAGGACCTTCCACCTACCTCTAACTTTGTCATTTGTGCCAATGTGCACCATGACCGCTGGGTCCTCACCAGCCCCTCCCAGTAATCTGTCCACCCAATCAGCGATGTGTCGGACTCGAGCGCCAGGTAGGCAGCACACCGTTCGACGATCCTTGTCTTTGTGACAGATTACCCTATCTGTTCCCCTAATAATTGAGTCACCCACTACGAGCACCTGTCTGGCCTGCCCTGCTCTCCTATTTCCCTCCTTACTGGAGCAGTCACTCCTCCGGCTTTCAGAGGACATGCCTGGCTGCAGCAGTGCTACCCCTGTACTGGCACCCCCCTCATCTGCCAACTTAGCAAACTTATTGGGGTGTGCCAGATCAGGACTAGCCTCCCTGGCACTCTTCCCTCTACCCGGCTTTCTAACTGTCACCCAGCTTGCTACTTCACTGTCCTGCAGCTCCATCCTACCATCCCCCCATCTATCCCATTGAGCATCTGCTCAGTGAGCAGAAGACTCCTTTCTGTTATGATCCGGTGACCCTGGAGCCGCATGAGACTATCTCGGGTGGTACCTGTACTGACCGCAAACCCTAAACTGACACTGCAACTAGAAGTAGCCGTGGGGGGTACCTAACATGGCCTAGACCCCTCGACACAGCCGGAGGACTAAATACCCCTAAAGATAGGAAATAGGAATACTATCTGGCCTCAGAGCAGTACCCCAAAGGATAGGCAGCCCCCCACAAATATTGACTGTGAATTTAAGAGGAAAGACAAACGCAGGATGAAATCAGGATTTAGCAAAAGAGGCACTTCTAGCTAAATAGAAAAGTATAGGACAGATTTCTAAGCGGTCAGTATTAAAACCCTAAAAATGTCCACAGCAGATAATACAATATACTACATCTAACTAAAGACATAGAATGTATATCTGCATCTCCAGAGATTCCAGCATGACTGAAAAATCCAAACAAAGTCTAAGCTGGACAAAAACACAAATAATTGCACTGAACAGGAAAGCACACCGCACTTATCTTAGCTGAATTGGCAGCAGGGCATGAGGAGCCAGAAAGAGATGCAATCCCTCCAAGAACAATGGACAACTGGCAGGGATAAATGGGTCCTGCACACCTAAATACCTAATAGAGCTGCAATCAGCAGAAACACCTGCCAAGGATTACCATCCAGAGACAACTGCACTACTATCAACAACCACCGGAGGGAGCCCAAGAGCAGAATTCACAACAGTACCCCCCCTTGAAGAGGGGTCACCGAACCCTCACCCGAGCCCCCAGGCCGATCAGGATGAGCCAGATGAAAGGCACAGACCAAACCAAAAATTATCCTCCTGGCCATAACCCTTCCATTTGACAAGGTACTGAAGATTCCGCCTCGAAAAACGAGAATCCAAAATCTTCTCAACCACATACTCCAACTCCCCATCAACCAACACAGGGGCCGGAGGATCAACAGAGGGAACAACGGGGAACCACATATTTCCGCAATAAAGATCTATGGAAAACATTATGGATGGCAAAAGAGGCCGGAAGGGCCAAACGAAAAGACACCGGATTGATAATCTCCGAAATCCTATAAGGACCAATAAACCGAGGCTTAAACTTAGGGGAAGAAACCTTCATAGGAACATGACGGGAAGACAACCAGACCAAATCCCCAACCCGAAGCCGGGAAACAACACACCGACGACGGTTAGCAAAACGCTGAGCCTCCTGAGACAACACCAAAATTGTCCACCACATGAGCCCAAATTTGCTGCAACCTGTCAACCACAGAATCCACACCAGGACAATCAGAAGGCTCATCCTGCCCTGAAGAAAAACGAGGATGAAAACCAAAATTACAAAAGAAGGGCGAAACCAAGGTAGCCGAACTAGCCCGATTATTAAGGGCAAACTCGGCCAATGGCAAGAAAGCCACCCAATCATCCTGATCAGCAGACACAAAGCATCTCAAATAAGTTTCCAAAGTCTGATTAGTTCGCTCGGTCTGGCCATTTGAGGATGAAATGCGGAAGAAAAAGACAAATCAATGCCCAGCCTGGCACAAAAGGCCCGCCAAAACCTAGAAACAAACTGGGTACCTCTGTCGGACACAATATTCTCCGGAATACCATGCAAACGAACCACATGCTGAAAAAACAACGGAACCAAATCAGAAGAGGAAGGCAATTTAGGCAAAGGCACCAAATGAACCATCTTAGAGAACCGGTCACAAACCACCCAGATAACTGACATCCTCTGGGAAACCGGAAGATCTGAAATAAAATCCATAGAAATATGCGTCCAGGGCCTCTCAGGGACCGGCAAAGGCAAAAGCAACCCACTAGCGCGGGAACAACAAGGCTTGGCCCGCGCACAAGTCCCACAGGACTGCACAAAAGAACGCACATCCCACGACAAAGAAGGCCACCAAAAGGACCTACCAACCAAATCTCTGGTACCAAAAATACCAAGATGGCCAGCCAACACAGAACAATGAACCTCAGAAATCACTCTACTAGTCCATCTATCAGGAACAAACAGTTTCCCCACTGGACAGCGGTCAGGTTTGTCAGCCTGAAATTTCTGAAGAACCCATCGTAAATCAGGGGAAATGGCAGAAAGGACCACCCCTTCCTTCAGAATGCCGACCGGTACAAGGACCTCAGGAGAATCAGGCAAAAAGCTCCTAGAGAGGGCATCAGCCTTAATATTCTTAGAACCCGGAAGATACGAGACCACGAAATCAAAACGGGAGAAAAACTGGGACCATCGAGCCTGTCTAGGATTCAGCCGTTTGGCAGACTCGAGGTAAATCAGATTTTTATGATCGGTCAAGACCACAATACGGTGCTTGGCTCCCTCAAGCCAATGTCGCCATTTCTCAAACGCCCACTTCATAGCCAACAACTCCCGATTGCCGACATCATAATTGCGTTCAGCAGGCGAAAACTTACGGGAAAAGAAGGCACATGGTTTCATCAAGGAACCATCAGAATTCCTCTGAGACAAAACGGCCCCTGCCCCAATCTCAGAAGTGTCAACCTCAACCTGAAATGGAAGAGAAACATCCGGCTGACGCAACACCGGGGCAGAAGTAAATCGGCGTTTAAGCTCCTGAAAGGCAGAGATAGCCACAGAGGACCAATTCGTCACATCAGCTCCTTTCTTCGTCAGATCGGTCAGGGGTTTAACCACACTGGAGAAGTTAGCAATGAAACGGCGATAAAAATTAGCAAAGCCCAAAAATTTCTGAAGGCTCTTCACGGATGTGGACTGAATCCAATCATGAATGGCCTGAACCTTAACCGGATCCATCTCTATAGATGAGGGAGAAAAAATGAAGCCCAAAAAAGAAACCTTCTGCACTCCAAAGAGACACTTAGACCCCTTCACAAATAAAGCATTATCACGAAGGATCTGAAATACCATCCTGACCTGTTTCACATGAGACTCCCAATCATCGGAAAAAATTAAAATGTCATCCAAATATACAATCATGAATTTATCAAGATAATCCCGGAAGATATCATGCATGAAGGACTGAAAAACAGATGGAGCATTAGAGAGACCAAATGGCATCACAAGGTATTCAAAATGGCCTTCGGGCGTATTAAACGCAGTTTTCCATTCGTCACCCTGCTTAATACGAACAAGATTATACGCCCCTCGAAGGTCAATCTTAGTAAACCAACTAGCCCCCTTAATCCTGGCAAACAAATCGGAAAGCAAAGGCAAAGGGTATTGAAATTTGACCGTGATCTTATTCAAGAGGCGATAATCAATACAGGGTCTCAAGGAGCCATCCTTCTTGGCAACAAAAAAAAATCCCGCTCCCAACGGTGAAGAAGATGGCCGAATATGCCCTTTCTCCAAAGACTCCTTAACATAACTCCGCATGGCGGTATGTTCAGGCACAGACAGGTTGAAAAGTCGGCCCTTAGGAAACTTACAGCCTGGAATCAAGTCAATAGCACAATCACAGTCCCTTTGCGGTGGAAGGGAACTGGACTTGGGCTCATCGAATACATCCTGAAAATCAGACAAAACTCTGGAATTTCAGAAGAGGAGGAAGAGGAGATTGACATCAAAGGAACGTCATTATGAACCCCCTGACAACCCCAACTAGTCACAGACATAGATTTCCAATCCAACACCGGATTATGTACCTGCAACCACGGAAACCCCAGCACAATAGCATCATGCAAATGATGCAACACCAGAAAACGACAATCTTCCTGATCGGCTGGCGCCATGCACATGGTCACCTGTGCCCAGAACTGGGGCTTATTTTTAGCCAAAGGTGTAGCATCAATGCCCCTTAAAGGAATAGGGTTCTGCAAAGACTGCAAGGGGAAACCACAACGCCTGGCAAATTCAAAGTCCATTAAATTCAAAGCGGCGCCTGAATCCACAAACGCCATGACAGAAAATGACCACAATGAGCAGATCAAGGTCACGGATAACAGAAATTTAGGTTGTACAGTACTGATGGTAACTTAACTAGCGATTCTCTTGGTACGCTTAGGGCAGACTGAAATAATATGAGAGGCATCGCCACAATAAAAACACAACCTATTCCGACGTCTGAACCCTTGTTGTTCTGCTCTAGACAGAATCCTATCACACTGCATAGGCTCAGGTATCTGCTCTGAGGACAATGCCACAGTGCGCATAGTTCTGCGCTCCCGCAAACGCCGATCAATCTGAATGGCCAGAGACATAGAATCACTCAGACCAACAGGCGTGGGAAACCCCACCATAACATTCTTAACAGATTCAGAAAGACCCTTTCTAAAAATTGCCGCCAAAGCATCCTCATTCCATTTAGTCAGCACAGACCATTTTCTAAACTTCTGACAATACAATTCTGCCGCTTCTTGACCCTGAAACAAGGCCAACAAGGTCTTCTCAGCATGATCCACAGAATTTGGTTCATCATATAATAACCCTAGAGCCTGAAAAAAGGTGTCTACATTAAGCAAGGCCGGATTCCCAGATTCCAGGGAAAATGCCCAATCCTGAGGATCGCCATGCAGCAGGGAGATGACAATTTTAACCTGCTGAATGGGATCACCAGAGGAATGAGGTTTCAGAGCAAAAAACAATTTACAGTTGTTTTTAAAACTCAAAAATTTGGACCTGTCCCCAAAAAAACAGATCAGGAGTAGGAATCCTAGGCTCTAAAACCGGAGTCTGAACAATATAATCGGAAATACCCTGTACCCTAGCAGCAAGTTGGTCCACACGAGAAGCTAATCCCTGAACATCCATGCTAGCACACAACTCCTCAGTCACCCAGAGGAAAAGAGGGAAAAAGAGACCAAGCAGACTACAGAAAAAAAACGTCTCAACACCTTTTTTTCCCTTCTTCTGAGATGCATTTAACTCATTGTTGGCCAGTTGTACTGTTATCATCCGGTGACCCTGGAGCCGCATGAGACTATCTCTGGAGTAGGTGGTACCTGTACAGACTGCAAACCCTAAACTGACACCGCAACTAGAAGTAGCCGTGGGGGGTACCTAACACGGCCTAGACCCCTCGACACAGCCGGAGGACTAAATACCCCTAAAGATAGGAATACTATCTGGCCTCAGAGCAGTACCCCAAAGGATAGGCAGCCCCCCACAAATATTGACTGTGAATTTAAGAGGAAAGACAAATGCAGGATGAAATCAGGATTTAGCAAAAGAGGCACTTCTAGCTAAATAGAAAAGTATAGGACAGATTTCTAAGCGGTCAGTATTAAAACCCTAAAAATGTCCACAGCAGATAATACAATATACTACATCTAACTAAAGACATAGAATGTATATCTGCATCTCCAGAGATTCCAGCATGACTGAAAAATCCAAACAAAGTCTAAGCTGGACAAAAACACAAATAATTGCACTGAACAGGAAAGCACACCGCAGTGTGCAAAAGAGACAAAAAAACAGACACTTATCTTAGCTGAATTGGCAGCAGGGCATGAGGAGCCAGAAAGAGATGCAATCCCTCCAAGAACAATGGACAACTGGCAGGGATAAATGGGTCCTGCACACCTAAATACCTAATAGAGCTGCAATCAGCAGAAACACCTGCCAAGGATTACCACCCAGAGACAACTGCACTACTATCAACAACCACCGGAGGGAGCCCAAGAGCAGAATTCACAACACCTTTCCATGTTATCAATGGATCTCAGTGTTGCCAGCTGCACATTTAGATTCAGAATCTGGGTTTCCAAATGCACAACATGCTCACATCTCGCACAGCAGTATGCACCCTCGACCGGCTGATCAAGGACTGCATACATGTGGCAAGATGTGCACTGGATGGCATTAACAATAGTGGAGCACATTTCCTAATGGGGATTGCACCAGACAGAAACGTTAAATAAAAATAAATACTAAGTAATACAGACAGCAATTTAGCAATTCCTCCCTTGGAAACTCACTGAATCCAAAGTCACTGAATCGCAAGTCACACTTACCGCCGTTCACACTTACGCTCAGGTCACACTCAGCTCGTTCACCCTCGCTAAGCTGAAGATTTAAAGATTTTTTTTTCCCCGTCAGCAGCAATCCACCTTGCTGTTCAATGCACTTCCAAAAAGGTCTTGAGTCCCAAACAGCTGCCCCTTATAACCCCTTAATTATGATCCCCCACCCTAAGTTAATTCATCCTTGTGAATATACCTACTCCCAATTCAGCAACTCACATCAATTCACACAGGTATTTGTTAAAGGCTTTCCAAATACCTCTTCACTGAATCACAAGTCACACTTACCGCCGTTCACACTTACGCTCAGGTCACACTCAGATCGTTCACACTCGCTAAGCTGAAGATTTAAAGATTTTTTTTTCCCGTCAGCAGCAATCCACCTTGCTGTTCAATTCACTTCCAAAAACGTTACAAAAAGCTATTTCTGTATATATAGCATAGAGTATAAGTTAACACCATATAGAGAGGACATGTGATCTGTAGGACACATATATAACAGACTCACAGAAGGGTGGGGGCTGTCACGTGGGGCCTGTCACCTCCTGCCTTCACCATCATTCTCCATGAACGTCAGACAACTCACACAAGGAGTGAACAGTTGGTAGCCATGATTCTACTCCATGAAAGAAAGATGACTTCTACTCCATCTCAGAAACGATGAGTAACAAGCGCTGATATTTACAAATGGACAATCTGTTCGTATCTGTTTCATCTATTTTTATGTTTTGCTGCAATGTGTTTTTTTCTGTGGACAATTCAATAAACCACTACATTTTTGATGAAAATATCATGACATTTTTTCTTTAAGAGTAACGCACCTGGTAAATAGTCTTGATTAAGTAAATGTGCAAAAAAGCATATTTAACACGCTCATTAAAGTAATGTGTCATGGTTTACTGTGCTCTCGGGTCAGGTAGTTGCAGGGTTAACTCGAATGGCCTCTTTCTGGGTCCTGGAAGGCTTTTTATAGCCTCACTGTGAGGTCAATCCTTGTCGTTTATACTCTGACCCTTGACTGAGTGTGTCTGACCCTGGTGTGCCTCTGCTTTGTGCAAGTACTAAAGTCTGTCTGTTTAGTTTCTGATCTGGTCCTGTCCCTGTTGTGATTCCTGCCTGCTGTTTCTGTACCGTCTATTGCCCGTTCTAGTTTTCTGATCTCTTGCTATGTCCTGACTTTTCTTCTGACTGCCCTTGTGTACTGCGCCGCCCTCTCTGTGTATGACCCCCGCCTGTCCGACCTGAGTTCCCCTCTCCTCTACTTCAGATTCCCTATAAAGTCCTGCACTCATCTCCAGCAGCAGAACGCTAAGCTCCGCCCCCTGTGGTCACATGATCGTAGGTCCTTCTGGTCTCTACCATACTCAGCACGCTGCTCAGGTCCAGTCTGTCTGAGTTTTCCTTGTGGTATCTAACCCCGGGCTCTCCCACAATGTGGGTGAGTCACCCTGTTCAGCCGTGGCAGTGCACCGGTGCTGACAGGATCCTGACATAATGAATATGGACTCCACTCCCATAGGGGTGGAGCCACATATTCATTACTGTAATGAGCGGTACCAGTGACCACTGAACAGAGGAAGAGGCTGCCGGAGACCATCTGTCTGGGAGAAGCTGCCAGGGAGCAGGTGAGTATTTCATATTCACCTTTCCTCGTTGCACCGCCACCCCGTCTTCCGCATCCTCTGCAGTGACTGTTCAGGTCAGAGGGCGCGATGACATATTAGGCTACATTCACATTTGGGCGCAGCGTCGTCGACGCATAACGACGCATGCGTCATGCGCCCCTATCTTTAACATTGGGGATGCATGGACATGCGTTGTCATGCGTTTTGCTGCGTTTAACAACGCATGCGTCGTTTGGCCGCACCTGGGGGGGCGCGGCTGACGCTACATGTTGCATTTTTGTAGCATCGAAAATTTTGGAAAAAACGCATGCGTCGCCCGTGCGTCGTAATTGCGTTTTTATCCCCATTGAACACAATAGACAACGCAACGGACGCAAGTGCATGCGTCATACTGCGTTGTGCGATGCATGCGTCTTTTAATAAAATAACACAAAACAGTGTCTAGACGGTGTCTAGACAGTGAAAAAACATCTGACATATATAAATAAAATGTTTGCATTGTTTGTCACTTGGCTGCTGCATAGGACAGAGAACAGACAAGCTCATCTACATCATGTGCTTTCAAGAGATGTAAGTATAGAATGGATCTGCGCGTTTTCTTTGTGTTTGATTTTTTAAAACTTATAGCAAGTTGTGTATTTTTTTGTTATGCACTTTCACCGTCTATACTGTGGTTGTGTAATGGACATTGTTTTTTTTTTATTCTGGTTGTGATGTATTTCTGGCGTTATATGATGGCGTTTGATTGTCTCCGGCCTTGTTGGTTTAAAGTATGGTGTTCTATCCAGGATTGACTTTTATGTTCCTTTTTTTTTGGCTGTTTTTTTATTCTGGTGGTGATGTATTTCTGGAGTTATATGATGGCGTTTCATTGTCTCCGGCCTTGTTGGTTTTATTATAAATTATGGTGGTCTATCCAGGATTGACTTTTATTTTCCTTTTTTTTTTTTTTTTTTGGTTTGCCTTTTCTTGTGCCTTTCTGAAAAAAAACTATTTTTTTTTCTTAAAAAAGCTATGCGTATTTTTTGTATTAGTACATAGGGTCTGTTGTTTATTTGTTTTGTTATCTTTTCTGGGACTGTTCTCTTCTGCTTTTGCTATACTCTGGCATTGTGTCGTCTCTGCCATTTTAGTTTCAATGTATGGCGGTGTGGTTTGCTCAGTGCTTGTTCAGTTGGCATTGTACTATGAGTGCACTGTTCGTTGTGTTCGTAATGCTTATGTATGTTTTTTTTTATATTTTCCTCTATGTGGCTGTGTATAATTGTGCATTCTGTTAATGTAATTTTTTTGGGGGGGTTTTCCTTGCAGAATGTTTATCTTGTTACCATGGCCAGCGAGTCAAGCCACACAACACCACAGGGGAGTCAGGTGAGTACATGAACTACTGTTGCTTACTATTCGTTGTCATTTGTATATGTGTCACTCAATTGTTGTAAAACTATTTTCCACTCTTCTTCAAGTGAGGAGGAGGAAGCGCGCCAGCAGGAGCAGCGACCTCGGGGCCAAGCTGTCGTGGCAAGACTGCGAGTAAGTATTTTTTCCAACAACCAACGGAAGGGGAATGAACATGAAATATATGTAGAGAATAGGAGAATGAACACGTATCCCAAATAAAAAGGTGTATACTATATTACCAGAGCTTGATAGGTGGGGAATGAACATGAAATATATGTAGATAACAGAGGAATGAACTCATATCCCATATAAACAGGTGTATATTATATTCCCTGAGCCTGATAGGTGGGGAATGAACATGAAATATATGTAGAGAATAGGAGAATGAACACGTATCCCAAATAAAAAGGTGTATACTATATTACCAGAGCTTGATAGCTGGGGAATGAACATGAAATATATACAGATAATAGGAGAATGAACACATATCTCATATAAACAGATGTATATTATATTCCTTTTGCCTGATAGGTGGGGAGTGAACATGAAATATATGTAAAGAATAGGAGAATAAATATGTATCCCAAATAAAAAGGTGTATACTATATTTACCAGAGCTTGATAGGTGGGGAATGAACATGAAGCATATGTAGATAATAGAGGAATGAACTCATATCCCATATAAACAGGTGTATATTATATTCCCTGAGCCTGATAGGTGGGGAATGAACATGAAATATACATAGAGAATAGGAGAATGAACACATATCCCATATAAACAAGTGTCTATTTTATTCCTTGAGCTTTATAGGTGGGGAATGAACATGAAATATATACAGATAATAGGAGAATGAACACATATCTTATATAAACAGGTGTCTATTATATTCCCTGTGCCTGATAGGTGAGGAATGAATATGAATTAAATGTAGAAAATAGGGGAATGAACACATATCCCATATAAACAGGTATATAATATATGGGAAAAAGAACGCTGCGTACACTACAGCGCTGCCTGCTGTGAGGGAAAAAAACGGGGCCAATTGTGCTCTGCTTAGCGGAGAAGGTCCGTGGTGCAGACAGTTTATGTACATGCACATACACTTACTAGATGTAGGCGTGAGGATAGTCACGGAGATCAGTAGATGTCCAAATCCCTTCTGCTGAGCCGAGCTGAGCCTTCAGGGAGATCCGGAGCCGACTGAACCCAGCTCCGGCTCCGGATCTCCCTGAAGTGTAGTGTACGCAGCGTTCTTTTTCCCATTAGCGCAGGTGAGGTATCGGTTTATTACATTATTTATTTATTTACTCTAGACAGGGTTCAGCACAGTCTCTGTCACCTCACCAGCAGCTTTACCTTCCCCTTCTCCTTTTGTTTGGACAGTGCAGCGCCAGTGTTTACCCCCTCTTTTTCGGTATATAATATATTCCCTGTGCCGGATAGGTGGGCAATGAACATGAAATATATGTAGAGAATAGAGGAATGAACACATATCCCATATAAACAAGTGTATATCATATTCCATGTGCCTGATAGGTGGGGAATGAACATGAAATATATGAAGAGAATAGGAGTATGAACACATATCCCATAAAAACAGGTGTATATTATATTCCTTGTGCCTAATAGGTGGGGAATGAACATGAAATATATCTACAGAATAGAATGAACACATATCCCATATAAACAAGTGTATATTATATTCCTTGAGCTTTATAGGTGGGGAATGAACATGAAATATATGTAGAGATTAGTAAAATTAACATGTATCCCAAATAAAAATGTGTATACTATATTACCTGAGCTTGATAGGTGGGGACTAAAAATGAAATATATGTAGATAATAGAGTAATGAACACATATCCCATAAAACAGGTGTCTATTATTTTCCCTTTGCCTGATAGGTGGGGAATGAACATGAAATATATGTAGAGAATAGGAGAATGAACACATATCCCAAATAAAAAGGTGTATACTATATTATCTGAGCTTGATAGGTGGGGAATGAAAATGAAATATATGTAGATAATAGAGGAATGAACACATATCCCATATAAAAAGATGTATATTATATTCTAAGTGCCTGATAGGTGGGGAATGAACATGAAATATATGTAGATAATAGGGGAATGAACACATATCCATATAAACAGGTGTATGTTATATTCCCTGTGCTTTGATAGGTGGGGAATGATCATGTAATACATGTAGATGATAGAGGAATGAACACATATCCCATATAAACAGGTGTATATTATATTCCCTGAGCCTGATAGATGGGGAATGAACATGAAATATACAGTTAGGTCCATATATATTTGGACAGAGACAACATTTTTCTAATTTTGGTTATAGACATTACCACAATGAATTTTAAACAAAACAATTCAGATGCAGTTGAAGTTCAGACTTTCAGCTTTCATTTGAGGGTATCCACATTAAAATTGGATGAAAGGTTTAGGAGTTTCAGCTCCTTAACATGTGCCACCCTGTTTTTGAAGGGACCAAAAGTAATTGGACAATTGACTCCAAGGCTATTTCATGGACAGGTGTGGGCAATCCCTTCGTTATGTCATTCTCAAGCAGATAAAAGGCCTGGAGTTGATTTGAGGTGTGCTTGCATTTGGAAGGTTTTGTTGTGAAGTAAACATGCGGTCAAAGGAGCTCTCCATGCAGGTGAAACAAGCCATCCTTGAGCTGCGAAAACAGAAAAAGCCCATCCGAGAAATTGCTACAATATTAGTAGAGGCAAAATCTACAGTTTGGTACATCCCGAGAGAGAAAGAAAGCACTGATGAACTCATCAATGCAAAAAGACCTGGGCGCCCAAGGAAGACAACAGTGTTGGATGATCACAGAATAATCTCCTTGGTGAAGAGAAACCCCTTCACAACAGCCCACCAAGTGAACAACACTCTCCCGGAGGTTGGCGTATCAATATCCAAATCTACCATAAAGAGAAGACTGCATGAAAGTAAATACAGAGGGTTCACTGCACGGTGCAAGCCACTCATAAGCATCAAGAATAAAAAGGATAGACTGGACTTTGCTAAAAAACATCTAAAAAAGCCAGCACAGTTCTGGAAGAACATTCTTTGGACAGATGAAACCAAGATCAACCTCTACCAGAATGATGGAAAGAGAAAAGTATGGCGAAGGCGTGGTACTGCTCATGATCCAAAGCATACCACATCATCTGTAAAACATGGCGGAGGCAGTGTGATGGCTTGGGCATGCATGGCTGCCAGTGGCACTGGGTCACTAGTGTTTATTGATGATGTGACACAGGACAGAAGCAGCCGAATGAATTTTGAGGTCTTCAGAGCCATACTGTGTGCTCAGATCCAGCCAATGCAGCCAAACTGATTGGTTGTTGTTCATTGCTACAGATGGACAATGACCCAAAACATAAAGCCAAAGCAACCCAGGAGTTTATTAAAGCAAAGAAGTGGAATATTCTTGAATGGCCAAGTCAGTCACCTGATCTCAACCCAATTGAGCATGCATTTCACTTGTTAAAGACTAAACTTCAGACAGAAAGGCCCACAAACAAACAGCAACTGAAAACCACCACAGTGAAGGCCTGGCAGATCATCAGAAAGGAGGAAACAGCATCTGGTGATGTCCATGAGTTCAAGACTTCAGGCCGCCATTGCCAACAAAGGGTTTTCAACCAAGTACTAGAAATGAACATTTTATTTAAAATTATTTAATCTGTCCAGTTACTTTTGGTCTCTTTTAAAAACAGGGTGGCACATGTTAAGGATCTGAAACTCCTAAACCTTTCATCCAATTTTAATGTGGATACCCTCAAATGAAAGCTGAAAGTTTGAACTTCAACTGCATCTGAATTGTTTTGTTTAAAATTCATTGTGGTAATGTCTATAACCAAAATTAGAAAAATGTTGTCTCTGTCCAAATATATATGGACCTAACTGTATGTAGAGAATAGGAGAGTGAACACATATCCCATATACACAGGTGTATATTATATTCTCTGTGCTTGATAGGTGGGGAATGAACATGAAATATACGTAGAGAATAGGAGAGTGAACACATATCCCATAAAAAACAGATATACCCTATGTACTCAAGTATAAGCTGAGAATTTCAGCCCATGTTTTTAGGCTGAAATTGCCCCTCTCGGCTTATACTCGAGCCATACCCAGGGGTCGGCAGGGGAGGTGGAGTGGCAGCTGTCTAAGCATACTCACCTGCTCCTGGCGCAGTCCCTGGTTCCCTGGCGCCGGCAGCTTCTTCCTGTAGTGAGCGGTCACATGGTACCACTCATTACAGTAATGAATATGGAGCTGACTCCACTCCCATAGTGGTGGAACCGCATATTCGTTAATGAGCGGTACCAAGTGACCGCTCAATGCAGGAAGAAGCTGTCGGCGCCGGGGAAGCAGGGACCATGCCAGGAGCAGGTGAATATAAGCAGTGTGCGATATTCACCTGCTCCCCGTTCCACCGTCGCCGGCCGCCTCTGCGTCTTCTGCATCCTCTGCACTGACGCTCAGGTCAGAGGGCGTGGTGATGCAATTAGTGCCCGCCTCCCTCTGCCTGAGCTGTCAGTGCAGTGGACGGGGAACGTAGCGGCTGCTGGCGGCGGTGGAACGGGGAGCAGGTGAGTATATTAAGTACCAGGGGCCTGAACGACGAGAGGTGAGTATGTGATTTTTTTTTTTCATCGCATCAACAGCATATGGGGCAAATGACTGTATGGAGCATCTTATGGGGCCATAATCAGCATTTATGGAGCATTACATGGGGCAAATGACTGTATGGAGCATCTTATGGGGCCATAATCAGCATTTATGGAGCATTACATGGGGCAAATGACTGTGGAGCGCCCCCAGTAGGGCAGTGGGGTACTCGGTACCGGGTCCTTTGGTTCTCGGCAGGGATGTCACGGAGGCTGACCTGGCCCGTGGCCCTAGGGGAACGTCCGTTGTAAAATAAGGGAAAGGTCTTTAAAGGGGAAATGTTCATGACGCCACCTGTGGTATTCGGTCAGGGGGACCGATGCTGCTTAGGGGTCCGCTGGGGTGATGTTATGGCAGCTTGATGGTATACCTTCCCACAGGTGAAGTGTATCCCCAGGGCTTCCCAGTGGTGTAGATGATGAATAGTGTGAGGCGCAGTAAATAACGAGGACACAAGGTTGCAGTCTCTTTACCTTTACTGAAGGCTTCGGTGTCCACAGTCCATAGTACGGACCACAGGATAGGCAGAGTCCGGCTGGTCTAAAGGCAAATCCAGAGTCCCCTTATCCAGGTGGAAATCAGTAGCCTTCCTCTAGCGCCTGGGTGTTGTAGTACCTCCATGCTGAGCTTCTCAGTAAGGTCCTCACAACTATTGTAGATGTTAAGTCTCTTTCTCTCTGTCCCCCTGATGGATAGGATAGGATAGGACAAAACCCGTATGACTGATGGCCTGAGGCTTTTTACAGGGACTCTATCATGCCCCGGCCCCCACAAGTTGCCACCGTGCCTCCTGGGTATAAGGTCGGGCAGCTAACGTGGAATTAACTGTCCTGCCAGTCTCTGAAGTAAAGCGTAGAGATCCTTACTCCCTCGGTATGCTGGCCACCGGATTCTTGCGCCTCAGAAGGAGGCAGCCTTTCTCAGGGCAGAACTCCTTCTGATTTCCTCTCCTTTTTGCTATGACTTCGTTTATCACCCTCTGCAATACACTTCTCTTCTAATGTCTCTTTCTTAGGATGCTGCCGCATGTGGGGCAGGCCCAGCTCCGTGGACCCTCGTCCTCCTCAGATCACAGTCTGGATCTGACTGGAACTCACTCCAGGCAGCTTCTCCCTCCTTCTGCCTCACTTTCTGTCCATCCAACATCAAATGAACAGCGCTCCACTCGGGTGTAGAAATCTTCAAAAGTGCTTTATTAAGCCATGACACAGCAGCAACGTTTCGACCAACACTTGGTCTTTTTCAAGCATACAGTACATCACAATGGGCTGTCTTAAATAGTGCAGATGCCCCCTAGTGCACCAATCATTATCAGGCACCACCCACATACAAATCAACAAATATAGCATATATAACAGACATCAGATATCAGCAAATATATTTACAATAAACACCCACATGTACAAATCATAAATAACCGTAATAATAAATATACAGCAAAGGATCTCTCTTTATTTATGACCAGCGAATCCGCTTCATGCATCACCATCTCCATAGGGACCACCAACGAATCAGCCGCTCCATGTCCACATTGTCATAGGTATTATACAGTCCAACCCAGGATCCCGGCGCTAGGAAATCTAACACCCTATCATCACACACGATCCATCTAGTCCCTCAGTACTATCCAATACAACGGGCTCCCTTATTTGAATCGGCGTCCCATAACACATACCTGAGTTTCCTACCGGGTCGCTTGAGTTCAACAGAGGCGTCCCAAGGGAGCGCACGCGCACAGGACGAACCCCCACCACGTGACCGCAGTAGAGGCACGACCACAGCACACAGCGCGCACACGCTACCACCCGGCCGCCCCATATGAACATAGCGATCAGGTAACCCATATGATAGATAAGAAAAAGGTTACCTTGTAGATGCTGTGGTGATACGCTACCTGAGTGTGTTGGGGGACACTTGCTTGGCATAGGATTCAAGCACTTAGGCACGGTACCTCACACAAATCTGGTCAAATCCGGTTTATTAAACGTCATAAACCACATGACATACAGTCTATTTCATTATGTCCATGAACTTATCACGACCACCAGTCTGTTCATGTAGCAGATAAACTTCTCTGTCATATATTACAATCCCCTTGTCTGGGGTTACCTTTCAGGAGTTCCACTCCTCATGCTGACTTCACGTCAATCCCAGGTCCTCAACACAGACCGTCCAGGTCTACGGTCTCTGGGAGCTTCCAGGACGATTCCACTCCCAGGAGCCTCCAACACTGACCGTCCAGGTCTACGGTCTCTAGGTGCTTCCAGGACGACTCCACTCCCAGGAGCCTCCAACACTGACTATCCAGGACCTACAGCACACAGGCCACTCTGCAGTGTCCAGCCAGGGCACATGGAAGTGTGTCCACCCTGACAGACTCCCCAAAACACTCACACCATGTGCTACACACACCTCCTTTACATAGGTGTAACCACACCCAGGTACCTGTCACATGGCCAGTCAGGTGAGCGTGACATCACCACAGGTCTTTAAAACACAAAACTATCTTAGGTGTTCAGACACGCCTCTTTGGGTGGGTTTGTAGGTGACTGGGCCCACCCATCTCTCCAATCACCTGGAAGCCTTCCCAATGTAAACAAAACCCTCAGCAGTAGATCTGCTTGAGCAAAACATACCCAGGCTTCCATCACAGGGCCACCCACCTCTGCGATACATACCGGCCATTCACAACACTGCCAATCACTGTTTCATCACAATTATGCTTCCAAGTGCATCTTGAAGTGCACAGACAAAGCCCCCTGGCTGTAACATTGGTCACTGCACCACAATGCGCAGGAGCGCCATACCCCAGAAGAAACTCTGACAAAGCAAGAGTCCATCAGGGCAGCATAGCGCGCACGCGCAACCCACAGGCAGAACACATATACAACTAATACATCCATATTATGAAAAATCATACAATCTACAGAACCCAATCATAAAAACTAGATGGGTATTTCCTGAAGGAACTACAGATAGTGCTTTGGAATGGTGCCCGGGCTGCCCCTGCAAGACTTTCACACTTGGGTGCCCCTCAGGCGCTGGTTTGGTAGTTGTAGCCCCTCAGGGTTGAGGATTTGGTGGGCTGGGCACCTCGGGGTCCGGTTTGGTGGGCTGGGCACCTCGGGGTCTGATTTGGTGGGCGGGGCCACTCGGGGTCCGATTTGGGGGGAGGGGCCCCTCGGGGTCCGATTTGGGGAGCGGGGCCCCTCGGGGTCCGATTTGGGGGGCAGGGCCCCTCGAGGTCCGATTTGGTGGGTGGGGCCCCTAGGGGTCCGATTTGGCAGGTGGGGCCCCTTGGGGTCCGAATTGGTTAGCAGGGCCCCTCGGGGTCCGATATGGTTGGCGGGGCCCCTCGGGTTCCAATTTGGTGGGCGGGGCCCCTCGGGTTCCGGTTTGGTGGGCGGGGCCACTCGGGGTCCGATTTGGTGGGCGGGGCCACTCGGGGTCCGATTTGGTGGGCGGGGCCCCTTGGGGTCCGATTTGGGGAGCGGGGCCCCTCGGGGTCCGAATTGGTTAGCAGGGCCCCTCGGGATCCGATTTGGTTGGCGGGGCCCCTCGGGTTCCAATTTGGTGGGCGGGGCCCCTCGGGGTCCGGTTTGGTGGGCGGGGCCACTCGGGGTCCGATTTGGTGGGCGGGGCCACTCGGGGTCCGATTTGGTGGGCGGGGCCCCTTGGGGTCCGATTTGGTGGGAGGGGCCACTCGGGGTCCGATTTGGTGGGCGGGGCTACTCGAGGTCCGATTTGGTGGGCGGGTTCACTCGTGGTCCGATTTGGTGGGCGGGGTCACTCTGGGTCTGAATTGGTGAGCAGGGTCACTCTGGGACCGATTTGGTGGGCGGGGTCACTCTGGGTCCGATTTGGGGGTCGGGGCCACTCGGGGTCCGATTTGGGGGGCGGGGCCACTCGGTGCACTTATTTTTCACCCACGGGACCGGGGGTGCACTTACTTTTCACCCACGGGACGAGAGGGTGTCATAGTCACTTTATTCTGATGTTTAACTTTGATAAATGATCATGTCCTAAAATGGACACCGTACATTTGCATAGCTGCCATCTTTGGAAGGTCAAGTTGGGGATAATGGAAAGTTTGCCATTATTTCCTATGGGAAAATTTTATTTTAAAATGCAATTTTTCAAAAAAAACTACAAATCGGATTGTCACGAAAAATACTTAGCACACCTCTCGTGGACGCTGGCTTCGAAATGACGCCTCACTGGAGTCTGTGCGTGCAGCGGTTCGGACCACATTAATTGCGGAAAAAAACTGAATAATAAGCTTACCACGTTCGGATTACAATAATAATACTAGATGGGTATTTCCTGAAGGAACTACAGATAGTGCTTTGGAATGGTGCCTGGGCTGCCCCTGCAAGACTTTCACACTTGGGTGCCCCTCAGATGCTGGTTTGGTAGTTGTAGCCCCTCAGGGTTGAGGATTCGGTGGGCGGGGCCACTCTGGGTCCGATTTGGTGGGTGGAGCCACTCTGGGTCCGATTTGGTGGGACGGGTCACTCTGGGTCCGATTTGGTGGGCCGGGTCACTCTGGGTCCGATTTGGTGGGCCGGGTCACTCTGGGTCCGATTTGGTGGGCCGGGTCACTCTGGGTCCGATTTGGTGGGCCGGGTCACTCGGGGTCCGATTTGGTGGGCGGGGTCATTCGGGGTCCGATTTGGTGGGCGGGGTCACTCGGGGTCCGATTTGGTGGGCGGAGCCACTCTGGGACCGATTTGGTCGGCGGGGTCACTCAGGGTCCGTTTTGGTGGACGGTGTCACTATGGGTCCGATTTGGTGGACGGGGTCACTATGGGTCCGATTTGGTGGGCGGGGTCACTCTGGGTTTGATTTGGTGGGCCGGGCACCTCTGAGTCCGATTTGGTGGGCGGGGTCACTTTGGGTCCGATTTGGTGGGCCGGGTCACTCTGGGTCCGATTTGGTGGCCCGGGTCACTCTGGGTCCGATTTGGTGGCCCGGGTCACTCTGGGTCCGATTTGGTGGGCCGGGTCACTCTGGGTCCGATTTGGTGGGCCGGGTCGCTCTGGGTCCAATTTGGAGGGCCGAGTCACTCTGGGTCCCATTTGGTGGGCCGGGTCACTCTGGGTCCCATTTGTTGGGCCGGGTCACTCTGAGTCCGATTTGGTGGGCGGGGTCACTTTGGGTCCGATTTGGTGGGCCGGGTCACTCTGGGTCCGATTTGGTGGCTCGGGTCACTCTGGGTCCGATTTGGTGGCCCGGGTCACTCTGGGTCCAATTTGGTGGCCCGGGTCACTCTGGGTTCGATTTGGTGGGCCGGGTCACTCTGGGTCCGATTTGGTGGGCCGGGTCACTCTGGGTCCGATTTGGTGGCCCGGGTCACTCTGGGTCCGATTTGGTGGCCCGGGTCACTATGGGTCCGATTTGGTGGCCCGGGTCACTCTGGGTCCGATTTGGTGGCCCGGGTCACTCTGGGTCCGATTTGGGGCCAGGGTCACTCTGGGTCCGATTTGGTGGCCAGGGTCACTCTGGGTCCGATTTGGTGGCCCGGGTCACTCTGTGTCCGATTTGGTGGCCCGGGTCACTCTGGGTCCGATTTGGTGGGCGGGGTCACTCTGGGTTTGATTTGGTGGGCCGGGCACCTCTGAGTCCGATTTGGTGGGCGGGGCCACTCTGGGTCCGATTTGGTGGGCCGGGCCACTCTGGGTCCGATTTGGTGGCCCGGGTCACTCTGGGTCCGATTTGGTGGGCCGGGTCACTCTGGGTCTGATTTGGTGGCCCGGGTCTCTCTGGGTCCGATTTGGTGGCCCGGGTCACTCTGGGTCCGATTTGGTGGCCCGGGTCACTCTGGGTCCGATTTGGTGGCCAGGGTCACTCTGGGTCCGATTTGGTGGCCAGGGTCACTCTGGGTCCGATTTGGTGGCCCGGGTCACTCTGGGTCCGATTTGGTGGCCCGGGTCACTCTGGGTCCGATTTGGTGGCCCGGGTCACTCCGGGTCCGATTTGGTGGCCCGGGTCACTCTGGGTCCGATTTGGTGGCCCGGGTCACTCTGGGTCCGATTTGGTGGCCCGGGTCACTCCGGGTCCGATTTGGTGGCCCGGGTCACTCTGGGTCCGATTTGGTGGCCCGGGTCACTCTGGGTCCTGTAGAGATCAGATTGAAGAATCCATTTTGTCTTCCTCTACTCAGAGACGTATATGAAGAAACTTGAGCAAGGTAGACATATTTCCTTTTATGGACGCATTCCTTTGCCATATTGTAACCTGCATTCCAGAAGTGAACGTTATCAGTAGAATAGATACTCTTTTGTTAGAGAATATGAGCGCTTGTACGCATGTCTGTAATGCTTATCTCATTCCTATATAAACAGGAGGGGTGAGCCCAGTGAGTCAGAGACGGGCTCCTGAGCTTTCCCTGTTATGATCACACAATACTTTGTTTGCGTGTCATTTACCTGGAAGCTTACCTCCAGAAAGCCAGGGACGGATGAGGACTCAACAATTCTGGCGCCTGAACAGGGACCTGAGGAGAGAGTGTTTGCTCGAGATTTACCTGCGGATACGGACAACGGAGATCTGGGATAATGGACGGCAAATGAACTGAAAAACCTGGCCAGGTAAGAGACATTATTAGTTCTCTTTTATCTGCCCTGTATTATCCGAAAGATCTCTATGAGCCGTGTCACGCTGGGTTAGTCTAGTAGTGAGTAGATACCTATAAAACTCGGGTTACCATATTGTATAGATTTATGAGTCTAGTCCCTGGCAGTGTGTGAGCAGTGTGTGAACAGTGTGTGAGCAGTGTGAAGGTTGTGACATGTTGTGAAAGAAGAATAGAAGTACGTAGAACAATAAGCCACGATTGTTAGAACAAGGTTATTGGTGAAGTCAGCCTAACTGGGTTATGAGGTAGCGTCCTTCTGGGAGACCTCCGCCCATGCTTGACTCTCCTATAGAACTTGTTTCTACATTCCCTGGATAAGGTGTGATAGAATGAGCCCAGGACGCGGTTTTCATGAGCCTGGGACAAGTATGCTAACTGACACAGAAAGTTTTGTGATCTGTATGGTGTTGCTGGGTCTGTGTGCATAATAGCACTTAAGTACGTCCTGCATATTAGAAGAAACAGAGCAGACAAGCCCTTCAATATTTTAGCTCCCTAGGAGAGAAGGCAACGAGACGCCACCAACAGAGGAAGTGGTTGTCCAAACGTCACCTAGGGTAGTCATAGCTAATATTGAAAAGAAAAATGAGAAATAAACAGACCAAAACCGTCTTAGGACAAGTGGAAGCAGCAGATATCATACAGGAAAGATGTGGAAAGGCAGTCAGAAGTCAGATTAGAAGAGTGAGAGGAAAATTGGGAATTTCAGAAGCACTTATGTTCAGTACAGAATGGGAAAGACTGAGTAAAGAACGAGGTGGAATTATCAAAGATAATGGGTGGGAAGAAATCATACATTGTATGATAGAGGTCTCAAAAACAGCTAAAGAGGAGAATTGGAAGTATGATCCAGACACTTCCAAATGGATCATGGGAAAGGGAAAAAGTTGTAATATAATCCCACCACCTTACCTAGATCCAAAAGCCCAATCATTTGTACCATCTGGAAGAGCAGAAGGAGGAAAACAATTTCCAGCCTTGTATCCCAATCTTGGTGGGGTAGGAGGATGGGAATGTTCACACTGTGGACAACAAAATCCAGATTGGAGAAATGATTGCCTAGCCTGTGGTACACCTAGATATGGCGCTGTACTTGCCCCTGTTAGGGTAGTACCTAGACCTTTTAGAGAAGCTGGCGCCAATGGAGTAATGGCAACCCACTACCATAACACACGCCAATACTTCCCTTGGTCCCCTGCTGAGGGTATGTCCCTCTTACATAACGCACCAGATCCTATCCAGTTTCCAGTTAGATTTGCACAGTATATACAACAAATCATGCAGACTCATGCTGGGGTCTGGGCGGACGGGGAAGAATTATGTAGAATGAAAATGTCCCCCGGACTTTTTCAGGAATTATTGACACACCTACAGCCCAATAGACCAGTGGCAGAAGGGGGTGCCTTACAGACAGAAGCATCAGGTACCCAGTTCACAGAGGCATTAATAATTTTCATGAGAGGAAAACAGAGGGAAAGGGGGTCTACAGGTGTGATTATGCAGAAATTTGGGCAAAATATTGAAGAATATAGTCAGGAACTAGAAAATAGCTTTAGGGATGAAGGATTGGATTTGACTGATGCTTCAGTAAGGAGACTTTTCACAAAACAATTAATAGAGGGGCTAGATCCGAAAATCAGAGAAAAATTTAAATCCTCTACTCCAGATTGGAGAACGATTGAACAACCAAATATTGTGAAACAACGATGTTTAGGAATAGCCATGGATATGAGAGAGAATCGTAAGCCTGTTAGAATAGCACAAGCTAATACAGGAGGAAGAGTGAGACACAATTTTCTTTGCCACTACTGTAAAAAGCCAGGTCATTTCCAAAGAGAGTGCAGGAAGAAGTTGGCAGATATAAAGTCAGGCAAATTTGTTCCCAGAAATAACCCTCCCCAAACGGACAACCAGCAGAAATCTACCATCATAGATGGTCCCATACCAGATTCAGATTGACTCGATGTGTTACAAACTTTCCTACCAGCTAGAAGACCTATGATACAGGTGAATGTGGGGGGGAGAGAGATTCCATTTTTGATAGATACAGGTGCAACTTCCTCAATTTTGAATCAAGATTTTCTTCCGAATCCGGAAGATATTTCAGAACAAACAACTTTTGCTGAGGGTTATGATGGGGTAATTCGAACACTGCCATATACTGTGCCCCTAGAGGTCTCATTAGGACCTAAATGTTTTGCATCCAGATTTTTGTATGCCAGAGGTGCCCCAACATGTCTGTTAGGAACTGATGTACTAAAGAAATTAGAAGCTAACATCAATTTTAGGGAAGATGGCACAGTTATGCTGACTATCCCTGATGATGCAGAATCATTAGAACAATATGTCAGAATTCAGGCTTTTGAGGATTATACTGAAGAAAAAGAGTACACCACAGATCTAGATCTCTCAATGATCCCAGAAACACTGTGGGCACAGGGTGACACTGATGTGGGATTATTACATATCTCTCCTGTAAAATTATCTGTGCAACCAGGAGCTGTTCTCCAACAGCTCAGACAATACCCTGTGAGTGCCCAGCAGGAATTAGCGATTACAAAACAGATAGAGGAATATAGAGAGAAAGGAGTTTTGGTAGAGATACAATCACCTGCTAACACCCCTCTGTATCCAGTCAAAAAGAGAACTCTTGATAAGAGTTCTATGCCCAAATATCGTATGGTACATGATCTAAGAGAAATAAACAAAGTTCTAGATCCAATCACCCCAGTTGTACCCAATCCTCATACGTTACTATCACAGATACCAGCCAGTTCTCAAGTGTTTACTGTAATAGATCTTTCAAATGCATTTTTCTCGGTTCCTTTACACCAAGATAGTTGGCATTTATTTGCATTTACATTTAAGGGCAAACAGTTGGCGTGGACACGCCTTCCACAGGGAATGATACACTCCCCTACTCTTTATTCAAATGCCCTACAAACAGTTCTTCAAAGGTTTGAACCTGAACCACAGGTAGTAATTTTACAGTATGTGGATGACATACTACTTTGCTGCCCAGATCTAGAAACTGCAGAAAGGTCCACTGTGAGTTTACTATGTTTTCTAGAAAAAGAAGGGTGTAAAGTGAATAGACAAAAGCTACAAGTTTGTCAGATCAAAGTGGTCTTTCTAGGTCATTGCATTTCTCAAGGTAAAAAGCATCTTACACCTCAAAGAACTGAAGCAATAAGACAGATGAATGAGCCTAGAAATCATAAACAGCTACGAGCATTTTTAGGAATAGTGTCTCATTGTAGACAATGGATTATACATGCCAGTCAACTAATGCAATCACTGTATGACTGTGTAAAAAGTGAACCTTATTTGTTGACAAAAGAAGGTCAGATTTCGTTCCAACAATTAAAAGATGCCCTTGTTTCAGCTCCAGCGTTAGGGCTACCAGACTATCACATTTGCTAGGCTTCAGACTCTTAATTTAGCAACACTGCTACCTCTCGAGTCTGAAGGGGGGAATAAGGACACTGATCCACACGCAAATTTTTTCCCTACAGACACACATGATTGTACAGAGCTCATTTTACAAGAAACGGTAGGCTTACCCAATGTATCCGAAACACCACTTCAAAATCCAGATTTAGAGCTGTTTATAGATGGTAGTAGGTTTGCAGATGACACAGGTAACTTCCATACAGGGTATGCAGTTGTGTCAGAATCTGAAACTCTCAAAGCAGAACCTCTTCCACCGAAACAGTCTGCACAAGAAGCAGAACTAACAGCATTGATTGAAGCGCTAAAAATAGCTGAGAATCAGACAGCTAATATATACACTGATTCTAGGTATGCACATGGTATTGTGTTTGACTTTGGAGTAATCTGGAGAGCTAGAGGTTACATGACAGCGTCAGGCCAACCTGTAAAACATGCTTCTCTGATCAAACAGATCTTAGAGGCTGCACAAGAAACAAAAGAAGTAGCAGTAATTAAGGTAGCTGCACATGTGAGACTCGACACTAGGGAATCTAGGGGAAATGATAGGGCTGATAAAGCAGCCAAAGCAGCAGCAGTTAAACCCTTACAGCAGGTTCATACTGTAAACCCCACAGAAAATACTGAAGATAGACTGAGACAAGCACAGGAAGATGCAGGAGAAGAGGAGAGGGACAGGTGGAAAAAGGAAGGGGCAGAAGAACAAGCAGGAATTTGGAAGAAAGATGGACTAATATGTCTACCTAGAGCCTGGTACCCGATTGTAGTTGGTGGACTGCACCACCCTACTCATGTGTCTGCAAATGCAATGACACTACTGGCAAAGCAAGTCTGGTTGGCTCCAGGTTTTGGCAACTATGCAAGAGACTATTGTGCTGCATGCGCTATATGCCTGGCACATAATCCTGGACAGACAACAAAGACCCCTATGAAGCACCACGTCCGACCTCTCTATCCGTTTCAGCGATTACAAATAGACTTTATCCAGCTGCCAAAAAGTAATGGGTATGAGTATGTGTTGGTGTGTGTGGACATGTTCTCAGGGTGGCCAGAGGCCTATCCAGTTCGGAAGGCTTCAGCTAAAAACACTGCTGTAAAGCTAGTTGCCGAACTGATACCCCGTTACGGTCTCCCTGAAGTGATCGAGTCAGATAGGGGTACTCATTTCACTGGAGAAATATTTCAAAATGTACTGAAAATGTTGGGTGTTGAAAGTCAGTTACACACTCCGTACCATCCTCAAAGTTCTGGTAAGGTGGAACGCATGAATGGAACTTTAAAATTAAAAATACAGAAAGCCATGGCTGAAACAGGAAAGCCTTGGACAGAATGCCTTCCACTGGCCCTTTACTCAATACGCAATACCCCAAGGGGTAAGACTAAACTGTCTCCATATGAAATTTTGTTTGGCAGGACTGCCAATTTAGGATGTTATTTTCCACAGCAACTTGTGTTAAATATTGAGTCATTGACTTCTTATGTGCAAAATCTTCAGAAACAATTAACTAAGGTGCATGCACAAGTTTTTGCTTCCCTTCCAGATCCTGACAACACAGAAGGAAGTCACAAGTTGGAACCAGGTGATCAAGTCTATGTAAAAAGACACACCAGAAAGGCTCTTGAACCAAGATTTGACGGACCCTTCCAAGTCCTGTTGACAACACCTACATCAGTCAAGCTTGAAGGAAAGGCATCATGGATACATGCAAGCCATTGCAAAAGAGCAGTATAAAACTCATAACATTGATGTTAATAGTATTAACCTCAACGGAGGCATGGGATAGACTAAATTCTTTAACCCCTTTGAACAATAGATTCGTACAACATCATAGAAAATTAGTACATGACATTTAAATTAAAGGACGTACAACGACTCAGAGATCAGTATGATAAAGACAATGACCAGAATAAGGATAGCTGGTGGTCTGATACTTTCTCTTTTCTCAACCCAGCCAACTGGTTCAGAGGAATCGGCGGGTGGGTTGCTGGGATTATGCAGAGCATAATACATATAGTTATGATTATTGTAGTCATATACGTACTATTCCAGATTGTGCTCAAGAGTATCTCAGTATGCACAGATAAATTTTGTGTAATAGATGCAAGAGTATAAATTTTCTTCTTTATTCTTATGTTATCCTCTAGTGATTCTAATTAATATTACCGTACTAATTTTTGTTTTTATATTTTAGTATACTTATTGCAGAACAAAGAAAAGGTTGTGAGAGTTAAACGGAAGAATTGATACTAGATTTGATTCTCTTATTGAATACAAGCGTGTACATGTGTAATACCAAAAATAAAGGCTTTGTCTTTGGCCCTGTGGTAATCTAAAATATGGATATGTTAAAGGGGATTTGTGATAGATTATAAAAGGAATATGTCAAAGGGGGGAATTGTAGAGATCAGATTGAAGAATCCATTTTGTCTTCCTCTACTCAGAGACGTATATGAAGAAACTTGAGCAAGGTAGACATATTTCCTTTTATGGACGCATTCCTTTGCCATATTGTAACCTGCATTCCAGAAGTGAACGTTATCAGTAGAATAGATACTCTTTTGTTAGAGAATATGAGCGCTTGTACGCATGTCTGTAATGCTTATCTCATTCCTATATAAACAGGAGGGGTGAGCCCAGTGAGTCAGAGACGGGCTCCTGAGCTTTCCCTGTTATGATCACACAATACTTTGTTTGCGTGTCATTTACCTGGAAGCTTACCTCCAGAAAGCCAGGGACGGATGAGGACTCAACAGTCCGATTTGGTGGGCCGGGCCACTCTGGGTCCGATTTGGTGGGCCGGGCCACTCTGGGTCCGATTTGCTGGGCCGGGCCACTCTGGGTCCGATTTGGTGGGCCGAGTCATTCTGGGTCCGATTTGGTGGGCGGGGCCACTCGGGGTCCGATTTGGTGAGGGGGGCCACTCGGGGTCCGATTTGGTGGGCAAGGCCACTCGGGATCCGATTTGGTGGGCTGCGCACCTCATGGTCCGATTTGGTGGGCGGGTCACTTTAAGAGCTGATATTATCTGTGGTGGTGTCATGTAGAGTTCGTAGGCGTTGGCATAGTAACTGTTTCTGACTGCGCATATCAATGAGCTAATCAGCCAGGTGGCAGTTGGCAGTTATTTTTAGAAATTGCCTCAGAAATCAGGCCCAATATAAATGTATGGGAAAATTTCCCTATTGAAATACATTGAGCAATGAGGGGAAAAACATTTTCAAACGCAAATTGCGCCAAAACTACAAATCCGATCGACACGAAAAATACTTAGCACACCTCTTGGGGACGCTGGCTTCGAAATGACACCTCACTGGAGTCTGTGAGTGAAGCGGTTCGGGCCGCATTACGTGCGGACTGAATAATAATAATAACTAGATGGGTATTTCCTGATGGAACTACAGATAGTGCTTTGGAATGGTACCCGGGCTGCCCCAGCAATACTTTCACACTTGGGTGCCCCTCAGGCGCTGGTTTGGTAGTTGTAGGCACTCTGGGTCCGATTTGGTGGCCCGGGTCACTCTGGGTCCGATTTGGTGGCCCGGGTCACTCTGGGTCCGATTTGGTGGCCCGGGTCACTCTGGGTCCGATTTGGTGGCCCGGGTCACTCTGGGTCCGATTTGGTGGCCCGGGTCACTCTGGGTCCGATTTGGTGGCCCGGGTCACTCTGGGTCCGATTTGGTGGCCCGGGTCACTCTGGGTCCGATTTGGTGGCCCGGGTCACTGTGGGTCCGATTTGGTGGCCCGGGTCACTCTGGGTCCGATTTGGTGGCCCGGGTCACTCTGGGTCCGATTTGGTGGGCCGGGTCACTCTGGGTCCGATTTGGTGGGCCGGGTCACTCTGGGTCCGATTTGGTGGGCCGGGTCTCTCTGGGTCCGATTTGGTGGGCCAGGCCACTCTGGGTCCGATTTGGTGGCCCGGGTCACTCTGGGTCCGATTTGGTGGCCCGGGTCACTCTGGGTCCGATTTGGTGGCCCGGGTCACTCTGGGTCCGATTTGGTGGCCCGGGCCACTCTGGGTCCGATTTGGTGGCCCGGGTCACTCCGGGTCCGATTTGGTGGGCCGGGTCACTCCGGGTCCGATTTGGTGGGCCGGGTCACTCCGGGTCCGATTTGGTGGGCCGGGTCACTCCGGGTCCGATTTGGTGGGCCAGGCCACTCCGGATCCGATTTGGTGGCCCGGGTCACTCCGGATCCGATTTGGTGGCCCGGGTCACTCCGGGTCCGATTTGGTGGCCCGGGTCACTCCGGATCCGATTTGGTGGCCCGGGTCACTCCGGGTCCGATTTGGTGGCCCGGGTCACTCCGGGTCCGATTGGGTGGCCCGGGTCACTCCGGGTCCGATTTGGTGGCCCGGGCCACTCCGGGTCCGATTTTGTGGCCCGGGTCACTCCGGGTCCGATTTGGTGGGCCGGGTCACTCCGGGTCCGATTTGGTGGGCCGGGTCACTCCGGGTCCGATTTGGTGGGCCGGGTCACTCCGGGTCCGATTTGGTGGGCCGGGTCACTCCGGGTCCGATTTGGTGGGCCGGGTCACTCCGGGTCCGATTTGGTGGGCCGGGTCACTCCGGGTCCGATTTGGTGGGCCGGGTCACTCTGACTGACAGCAGGATAAGGGAATGGCTGATAACAGAGAGAATAGACTGACAGCAGGACAAGGGAATGGCTGATAACAGAGAGAATAGACTGACAGCAGGACAGGGGAATTGCTGATAGAGAGAAATAGACTGACATCAGGACGGGGAATGGCTGATAACAGAGAAAAATAGACTGACTGCAGTACGGGGAATGGCTGATAACAGAGAGAAATAGACTGACAGCAGGACGGGGAATGGCTGATAACAGAGAGAATAGACTGACAGCAGGACAGGGAATGGCTGATAACAGAGAGAATAGACTGACAGCAGGACAGGGGAATGGCTGATAACAGAGAGAAATAGACTGACAGCAGTACGGGGAATGGCTGATAACAGAGAGAAATAGATGGGTATTTCCTGAAGGAACTACAGATAGTGCTTTGGAATGGTGCCCGGGCTGCCCCAGCAAGACTTTCACACTTGGGTGCCCCTCAGGCGCTGGTTTGGTAGTTGTAGCCACTCTGGGTCCGATTTGGTGGGTGGGGCCCCTCAGGGGCCGATTTGGTGGGCGCTGTATACTGCGCGGCTCTGCGCTGTATACTGCGGGGCTCTGCGCTGTATACTGCACGGCTCTGCGCTGTATGCTGCGCGGCTCTGCGCTGTATGCTGCGGGGCTCTGCGCTGTATACTGCGCGGCTCTGCGCTGTATGCTGCGGGGCTCAGCGCTGTATGCTGCGGGGCTCCGCGCTGTATGCTGCGCGGCTCCGCGCTGTATGCTGCGGGGCTCCGCGCTGTATGCTGCGCGTCTCCGCGCTGTATGCTGCGCGGCTCCGCGCTGTATGCTGCGCGGCTCCGCGCTGTATAATGCGCGGCTCCGCGCTGTATGCTGCGGGGCTCCGCGCTGTATAATGCGCGGCCCTGCGCTGTATGCTGCGGGGCTCTGCGCTGTATACTGTAATAATAATAAGACTACAGATAGTGCTTTGAAATTGTGCTGTGCTGTCACTTTAAGAGCTGATATTATCTGACAAAACTGTGGCCTGGTAGGCGTTGGCATGGTAACTGTGTCTGACTGCGCATATCAATGAGCTAATCAGCCAGGTGGCATTTGGCAGTTAAGTTATTTTTAGAAATTGCCTCAGAAACCAGCCCATTTTAAACGTATAGGAAAATTTCCCTATTGAAATGCATTACAATGAGGGGAAAAAACATTTTCAAACGCAAATTGCGCCAAAACTACAAATCCGATCGACACGAAAAATACTTAGCACACCTCTTGGGGACGCTGGCTTCGAAATGACACCTCACTGGAGTCTGTGAGTGAAGCGGTTCGGGCCGCATTACGTGCGGACTGAATAATAATAATAACTAGATGGGTATTTCCTGAAGGAACTACAGATAGTGCTTTGGAATGGTGCCCGGGCTGCCCCTGCAAGACTTTCACACTTGGGTGCCACCCAGGCGGTCCGATTTGGTAGGCAGAGTCACTCTGGGTCTGATTTGGTGGGTTGGGTCAATCTAGGTCTGATTTTGTGGGCGGGGCCACTCGGGGTCCAATTGGGGGGCGGGGCCACTCGGTGCACTTACTTTTCACACACGGGATCGGGGGTGCACTTACTTTTCACACACGGGACGAGAGGGTGTCATAGTCACTTTATTCCGATGTTTGACTTTGATAAATGATCATGTCCTAAAATGGACACCATACATTTGCATAGCTGCCATCTTTGGAAGGTCAAGTTGGGGGTAATGGAAAGTTTGCCATTATTTCCTATGGGAAATTTTTTTTTGAAAATGCAATTTTTAAAAAAACTACAAATCGGATCGACACGAAAAATACTTAGCACACCTCTCGTGGACGCTGGCTTCAAAATGACGCCTCACTGGAGTCTGTGCGTGCAGCGGTTTGGGCCGCATTAATTGCGGAAAAAAACTGAATAATAAGATTTCCACGTTCGGATTACAATAATAATACTAGATGGGTATTTCCTGAAGGAACTACAGATAGTGCTTTGGAATGGTGCCCGGGCTGCCCCTGCAAGACTTTGACACTTGGGTGCCCCTCAGGCGGTCCGATTTGGTGGGTTGGGTCAATCTGGGTCTGATTTTGTGGGCGGGGTAAATCTAGGTCCGATTCGGTGGGCGGGGTCACTTTTGGTCCGATTCTGTGGGCGCGGCCACTCTGGGTCCGATTCGGTGGGCGGAGCCACTCTGGGTCCGATTTGGTGGGCGGGGCACCTTAGGGACCAATTTGGTGGGTGGGGTCACTCGGTCCGATTTGGTGGGCTGGGCACCTCAGGGTCTGATTTGGTGGGCTGGGCACCTCAGGGTCCGATTTGGTGGGTGGGGTCACTCTGGGTCCGATTTGGTGGGCGGGGTCACTCTGGGCCCGATTTGGTGGAAGGGGCCACTCTGGGTCCGATTTGGTGGAAGGGGTCACTCTGGGTCTGATTTGGTGGAAGGGGTCACTCTGGGTCCGATTTGGTGGGCGGAGCCACTCTGGGTCCGATTTGGTGGGCGGAGTCACTCTGGGTCTGATTTAGGGGGCGGGGTCACTCTGGGTCCGATTTGGTGGGCCGGGCCCCTCGGGGTCCGATTTGGTGGGCCGGGCCTCTCGGGTTCCGAATTGGTGAGCGGGGTAATCTACTATCTAATTGTCTAAGGGCACTTCCGTCTTTCTGTCTCACAACACCGCTACGTCATCATCTCGTGAGACCGCAATGCACTCTTGGGACCGGAGCGCGCAACAAGCATCGGGTACCGGCCACTCCAGGTGCAACAAGCATCGTGTACCGGCCGCTCTAGGAGGTGCAACAACCATCAGATACCGGCCGCTCCAGGAGGTGAGTATGTAACTTTTTTATTTTAATTCTTTTTTTTTTTTAACAGGGATATGCAGTATACTATGTGACTGGACAATATACTACGTGACTGGGCAGTATAACTACGTGGCTCTGCGCTGTATACTGCGTGGCTCTGTGCTGTATACTGCGTGGCTCTGCGCTGTATACTACGCGGCTCTGCGCTGTATACTACGCGGCTCTGCGCTGTATACTGCGTGGCTCTGCGCTGTGTACTGCGTGGCTCTGCGCTGTGTACTGCGCGGCTCTGCGCTGTGTACTGCGCGGCTCTGCGCTGTGTACTGCACGGCTCTGCGCTGTGTACTGCGCGGCTCTGCACTGTGTACTGCGCGTTCTGCGCTGTATACTGCGCGGCTCTGCGCTGTGTACTGCGCGGCTCTGTGCTGTGTACTGTGCGGCTCTGCACTGTGTACTGCGCGGCTCTGCGCTGTGTACTGCGCGGCTCTGCGCTGTGTACTGCGCGGCTCTGCGCTTTATACTGTGCGGCTCTGCGCTCTGTACTGCGCGGCTCTGCGCTGTGTACTGCGCGGCTCTGCGCTGTGTACTGCGCGGCTCTGCGCTGTGTACTGCGCGGCTCTGCGCTGTGTACTGCGTGGCTCTGCGCTGTGTACTGCGCGGCTCTGCGCTGTGTACTGCGCGGCTCTGCGCTTTATACTGCGCGGCTTTGCGCTGTGTACTGCGCGGCTCTGCGCTGTGTACTGCGCGGCTCTGCGCTGTGTACTGCACGGCTCTGCGCTTTATACTGCGCGGCTCTGCGCTGTGTACTGCACGGCTCTGCGCTGTGTACTGCGCGGCTCTGCGCGGTATACTGCGCGGCTCTGCGCTTTGTACTGTGCGGCTCTGCGCTCTGTACTGCACGGCTCTGCGCTGTCTACTGCGCGGCTCTGCGCTGTGTACTGCTCGGCTCTGCGCTGTGTACTGCGCGGCTCTCCGCTTTATACTGCGCGGCTCTGCGCTTTATACTGCGCGGCTTTGCGCTGTGTACTGCATGGCTCTGCGCTGTGTACTGCGCGGCTCTGCGCTGTGTACTGCGCGGCTCTGCGCTGTGTACTGCACGGCTCTGCTCTTTATACTGTGCGGCTCTGCGCTGTGTACTGCGCGGCTCTGCGCTGTGTACTGCTCGGCTCTGCGCTGTGTACTGCGCGGCTCTGCGCTGTGTACTGCGCGGCTCTGCGCTTTATACTGCGCGGCTTTACGCTGTGTACTGCAGGGCTCTGCGCTGTGTACTGCGCGGCTCTGCGCTGTGTACTGCGCGGCTCTGCTCTTTATACTGTGCGGCTCTGCGCTGTGTACTGCGCGGCTCTGCGCTGTGTACTGCGCGGCTCTGCGCTGTGTACTGCGCGGCTCTGCGCTGTGTACTGCACGGCTCTGCGCTGTATACTGCGCGGCTCTGCGCTGTGTACTGCACGGCTCTGCGCTGTGTACTGCGCGGCTCTGCGCTGTGTACTGCGCGGCTCTGCGCTGTGTACTGCGCGGCTCTGCGCTGTGTACTGCACGGCTCTGCGCTTTGTACTGCGCGGCTCTGCGCTGTGTACTGCACGGCTCTGCGCTGTGTACTGCGCGGCTCTGCGCTGTGTACTGCACGGCTCTGCGCTTTATACTGCGCGGCTCTGCGCTGTGTACTGCACGGCTCTGCGCTGTGTACTGCGCGGCTCTGCGCTGTGTACTGCGCGGCTCTGCGCTGTGTACTGCGCGGCTCTGCGCTTTATACTGCGCGGCTTTGCGCTGTGTACTGCATGGCTCTGCGCTGTGTACTGCGCGGCTCTGCGCTGTGTACTGCGCGGCTCTGCGCTGTGTACTGCGCGGCTCTGCTCTTTATACTGTGCGGCTCTGCGCTGTGTACTGCGCGGCTCTGCGCTGTGTACTGCGCGGCTCTGCGCTGTGTACTGCACGGCTCTGCGCTGTGTACTGCACGGCTCTGCGCTGTATACTGCGCGGCTCTGCGCTGTGTACTGCACGGCTCTGCGCTGTGTACTGCGCGGCTCTGCGCTGTGTACTGCGCGGCTCTGCGCTGTGTACTGCGCGGCTCTGCGCTGTGTACTGCACGGCTCTGCGCTTTATACTGCGCGGCTCTGCGCTGTGTACTGCACGGCTCTGCGCTGTGTACTGCGCGGCTCTGCGCTGTGTACTGCACGGCTCTGCGCTTTATACTGCGCGGCTCTGCGCTGTGTACTGCACGGCTCTGCGCTGTGTACTGCGCGGCTCTGCGCTGTGTACTGCGCAGCTCTGTGCTTTATACTGCGCGGCTCTGCGCTGTGTACTGCGCGGCTCTGCGCTGTGTACTGCGCGGCTCTGCGCTGTGTACTGCGCGGCTCTGCGCTGTGTACTGCGCAGCTCTGCGCTGTGTACTGCACGGCTCTGCGCTTTATACTGCGCGGCTCTGCGCTGTGTACTGCACGGCTCTGCGCTGTGTACTGCGCGGCTCTGCGCTGTGTACTGCACGGCTCTGCGCTTTATACTGCGCGGCTCTGCGCTGTGTACTGCACGGCTCTGCGCTGTGTACTGCACGGCTCTGCGCTGTGTACTGCGCGGCTCTGCGCTGTGTACTGAGCGGCTCTGCGCTGTGTACTGCGCGGCTCTGCGCTGTGTACTGCGCGGCTCTGCGCTTTATACTGCGCGACTCTGCGCTTTGTACTGCGCGGCTCTGCGCTTTATACTGCGCGGCTCTGCGCTGTGTACTGCACGGCTCTGCGCTGTGTACTGCGCGGCTCTGCGCTGTGTACTGCGCGGCTCTGCGCTGTGTACTGCGCGGCTCTGCGCTTTATACTGCGCGGCTCTGCACTGTATACTGCGTGGCTGTGCAATATACTACGTGGACATGCATATTCTAGAATACCCGATGAGTTAGAATCGGGCCACCATCTAATAATTATAAGACTACAGATAGTGGTTTGGAATTGTGCTGTACTGTCACTTTAAGAGCTGATATTATCTGACAAAACTTGTGACCTGGTGAGCTGATGTAGATTTCATAGGCGTTGGCATAGTAACTGTGTCTGACTGCGCATATCAATGAGCTAATCAGCCAGGTGGCAGTTATTTTTAGAAATTGCCTCAGAAACCAGCCCATTATAAACGTATAGGAAAATTTCTCCATTGAAACGCATTGAAAGACTTTTTTCAAACACAAATTGCGCAAAAACTACAAATCCGATCGGCACGAAAAATACTTAGCACACCTCTTGGGGATGCTGGCTTCGAAATGACACCTCACTGGAGTCTGTGAGTTTAGCGGTTCGGGCCGCATTACGTGCGGACTGAATAATAAGAATAAGAAGAAGTTTACCACGGTGGAATAACAGTATAGTGCTTTGTTCCAAAGCACTATAATAATAAGAAGAAGTTTACCACGATGGAATAACAGTATAGTGCTTTGTTCCAAAGCACTATAATAAGAACTAGATGGGTATTTCCTGGAGGAACTACAGATAGTGCTTTGGAATGGTGCCCGGGCTGCCCCTGCAAGAGTTTCACACATGGGTGCCCCTCAGGCACTGATTTGGCAGTTGTAGCACCTCAGGGTTGAGGATTTGGCGGGCAGCGCCACTCCGGGTCCGATTTGGCGGGCGGTGCCACTCCGGGTCCGATTTGGCGGGCGGCGCCACTCCGGGTCCGATTTGGCGGGCGGCGCCACTCCGGGTCTGATTTGGCGGGCGGCTCCACACTGGGTCCGATTTGGCGGGCGGCGCCACTCTGGGTCCAATTTGGCGGGCGGCACCACTCTGGGTCCGATTTGGCGGGCGGCGCCACTCTGGGTCCGATTTGGCGGGCGGCGCCACTCTGGGTCCGATTTGGCGAGCGGCGCCACTTTGGGTCCGATTTGGCGGGCGGCGCCACTCTGGGTCCGATTTGGTGGGCGGCGCCACTCTGGGTCCGATTTGGTGGGCCGGGCCACCCTGGGTCCGATTTGGTGGGCCGGGCCACTCTGGGTCCGATTTGGTGGGCCGGGTCACTCTGGGTCCGATTTGGTGGGCCGGGACACTCTGGGTCCGATTTGGTGGGCCGGGCCACTCTGGGTCCGATTTGGTGGGTCGGGCCACTCTGGGTCCGATTTGGTGGGCCTGGTCACTCTGGGTCCGATTTGGTGGGCCGGGTCACTCTGGGTCCGATTTGGTGGGCCGGGCCACTCTGGGTCCGATTTGGTGGGCCGGGCCACTCTGGGTCCGATTTGGTGGGCCGGGTCACTCTGGGTCCGATTTGGTGGGCCGGGCCACTCTGGGTCCGATTTGGTGGGCCGGGCCACTCTGGGTCCGATTTGCTGGGCCGGGCCACTCTGGGTCCGATTTGGTGGGCCGAGTCATTCTGGGTCCGATTTGGTGGGCGGGGCCACTCGGGGTCCGATTTGGTGAGGGGGGCCACTCGGGGTCCGATTTGGTGGGCAAGGCCACTCGGGATCCGATTTGGTGGGCTGCGCACCTCATGGTCCGATTTGGTGGGCGGGTCACTTTAAGAGCTGATATTATCTGTGGTGGTGTCATGTAGAGTTCGTAGGCGTTGGCATAGTAACTGTTTCTGACTGCGCATATCAATGAGCTAATCAGCCAGGTGGCAGTTGGCAGTTATTTTTAGAAATTGCCTCAGAAATCAGGCCCAATATAAATGTATGGGAAAATTTCCCTATTGAAATACATTGAGCAATGAGGGGAAAAACATTTTCAAACGCAAATTGCGCCAAAACTACAAATCCGATCGACACGAAAAATACTTAGCACACCTCTTGGGGACGCTGGCTTCGAAATGACACCTCACTGGAGTCTGTGAGTGAAGCGGTTCGGGCCGCATTACGTGCGGACTGAATAATAATAATAATAAGAACTAGATGGGTATTTCCTGGAGGAACTACAGATAGTGCTTTGGAATGGTGCCCGGGCTGCCCCTGCAAGAGTTTCACACATGGGTGCCCCTCAGGCACTGATTTGGCAGTTGTAGCACCTCAGGGTTGAGGATTTGGCGGGCGGCGCCACTCCGGGTCCGATTTGGCGGGCGGCGCCACTCCGGGTCCGATTTGGCGGGCGGCGCCACTCCGTGTCCGATTTGACGGACGGCGCCACTCCGGGTCCGATTTGGCGGGCGGCGCCACTCCGGGTCCGATTTGGCGGGCGGCGCCACTCCGGGTCCGATTTGGCGGGCGGCGCCACTCCGGGTCCGATTTGGCGGGCGGCGCCACTCCGGGTCCGATTTGGTGGGCGGCGCCACTCTGGGTCCGATTTGGCGGGCGGCGCCACTCTGGGTCCGATTTGGCGGGCGGCGCCACTCTGGGTCCGATTTGGCGTTCGGCGCCACTCTGGGTCCGATTTGGCGGGCGGCGCCACTCTGGGTCCGATTTGGCGGGCGGCGCCACTCTGGGTCCGATTTGGCGGGCGGCGCCACTTTGGGTCCGATTTGGCAGGCGGCGCCACTCTGGGTCCGATTTGGCGGGCGGCGCCACTCTGGGTCCGATTTGGTGGGCCGGGCCACCCTGGGTCCGATTTGGTGGGCCGGGCCACTCTGGGTCCGATTTGGTGGGCCGGGCCACTCTGGGTCCGATTTGGTGGGCCGGGTCACTCTGGGTCCGATTTGGTGGGCCGGGTCACTCTGGGTCCGATTTGGTGGGCCGGGCCACTCTGGGTCCGATTTGGTGGGCCGGGCCACTCTGGGTCCGATTTGGTGGGCCGGGTCACTCTGGGTTCGATTTGGTGGGCCGGGCCACTCTGGGTCCGATTTGGTGGGCCGGGCCACTCTGGGTCCGATTTGGTGGGCCGGGCCACTCTGGGTCCGATTTGGTGGGCCGGGCCACTCTGGGTCCGATTTGGTGGGCCGAGTCATTCTGGGTCCGATTTGGTGGGCGGGGCCACTCGGGGTCCGATTTGGTGAGGGGGGCCACTCGGGGTCCGATTTGGTGGGCGAGGCCACTCGGGATCCGATTTGGTGGGCTGCGCACCTCCGTGTCCGATTTGGTGGGCGGGTCACTTTAAGAGCTGATATTATCTGTGGTGGTGTCATGTAGAGTTCGTAGGCGTTGGCATAGTAACTGTGTCTGACTGCGCATATCAATGAGCTAATCAGCCAGGTGGCAGTTGGCAGTTATTTTTAGAAATTGCCTCAGAAATCAGGCCCAATATAAATGTATGGGAAAATTTCCCTATTGAAATACATTGAGCAATGAGGGGAAAAACATTTTCAAACGCAAATTGCGCCAAAACTACAAATCCGATCGACACGAAAAATACTTAGCACACCTCTTGGGGACGCTGGCTTCGAAATGACACCTCACTGGAGTCTGTGAGTGAAGCGGTTCGGGCCGCATTACGTGCGGACTGAATAATAATAATAAGAAGAACTAGATGGGTATTTCCTGGAGGAACTACAGATAGTGCTTTGGAAAGGTGCCCGGGCTGCCCCTGCAAGA
The DNA here is from genome assembly GCF_051348905.1 of Ranitomeya variabilis. Classification (NCBI taxonomy): domain Eukaryota; kingdom Metazoa; phylum Chordata; class Amphibia; order Anura; family Dendrobatidae; genus Ranitomeya; species Ranitomeya variabilis. Next base: position 105,104,438 of record NC_135238.1, on the reverse strand, counting down.
CTTTCACACTTGGGTGCCCCTCAGGCGCTGGTTTGGTAGTTGTAGCCCCTCAGGGTTGAGGCCACTCTGGGTCTGATTTGGTGGTCCGGGTCACTCTGGGTCCGATTTGGTGGCCCGGGTCACTCTGGGTCCGATTTGGTGGGCCGGGTCACTCTGGGTCCGATTTGGCGGGCGGCGCCACACTGGGTCCGATTTGGCGGGCGGCGCCACCCTGGGTCTGATTTGGCGGGTGGCGCCACCCCGTGTCCGATTTGGCGGGCGGCGCCACCCCGGGTCCGATTTGGCGGGCGGCGCCACTCCGGGTCCGATTTGGCGGGCGGCGCCACTCCGGGTCCGATTTGGCGGGCGGCGCCACTCTGGGTCTGATTTGGCGGGCGGCGTTACTCTGGGTCCGATTTGGCGGGCGGCGCCACTCCGGGTCCGATTTGGCGAGCGGCGCCACTCTGGGTCCGATTTGACGGGCGGCGCCACTCTGGGTTCGATTTGGCGGGCGGCGCCACTCTGGGTCCGATTTGGCGGGCGGCGTTACTCCGGGTCCGATTTGGCGGGCGGCGCCACTCCGGGTCCGATTTGGCGGGCGGCGCCACTCCGGGTCCGATTTGGCGGGCGGCGCCACTCCGGGTCCGATTTGGTGGGCGGCGCCACTCTGGGTCCGATTTGGCGGGCGGCGCCACTCCGGGTCCGATTTGGCGGGCGGCGCCACTCTGGGTTCGATTTTGCGGGCGGCGCCACTCTGGGTCTGATTTGGCGGGCGGCGCCACTCTGGGTCCAATTTGGCGGGCGGCGCCACTCTGGGTCCGAATTGGCGGGCGGCGCCACTCTGGGTCCGATTTGGCGGGCGGCACCACTCTGGGTCCGATTTGGCTCGCGGCGCCACTCTGGGTCCGATTTGGCGGGCGGCGCCACTCTGGGTCCGATTTGGCGAGCGGCACCACTCTGGGTCCGATTTGGCGGGCGGCGTGACTCCGGGTCCGATTTGGCGGGCGGCGTGACTCCGGGTCCGATTTGGCGGGCGGCGCCACTCCGGGTCCGATTTGGCGAGCGGGGCAATAATTATAATAAGACTACAGATAGTGCTTTGAAATTGTGCTGTGCTATCACTTTAAGAGCTGATATTATCTGGCAAAACTGTGCTGGGGTCATGTACAGTTCGCAGGCGTTGGCATAGTAACTGGGCCTGACTGCACATATCAATGAGCTAATCAGCCAGGTGGCAGGTACATTTCAAATTGCCTCAGAAACCCGGCCATTATAACCTATGGGAAAATTTCCCTATTGAAATGCATTACAATGAGGGGAAAAAACATTTTCAAACGCAAATTGCGCCAAAACTACAAATCCGATCGACACGAAAAATACTTAGCACACCTCTTGGGGACGCTGGCTTCGAAATGACACCTCACTGGAGTCTGTGAGTGAAGCGGTTCGGGCCGCATTACGTGCGGACTGAATAATAATAAGAAGAACTAGATGGGTATTTCCTGAAGGAACTACAGATAGTGCTTTGGAATGGTGCCCGGGCTGCCCCTGCAAGACTTTGACACTTGGGTGCCCCTCAGGCGGTCCGATTTGGTGGGTTGGGTCAATCTGGGTCTGATTTTGTGGGCGGGGTAAATCTAGGTCCGATTCGGTGGGCGGGGTCACTTTTGGTCCGATTCTGTGGGCGCGGCCACTCTGGGTCCGATTCGGTGGGCGGAGCCACTCTGGGTCCGATTTGGTGGGCGGGGCACTTTAGGGACCAATTTGGTGGGTGGGGTCACTCGGTCCGATTTGGTGGGCTGGGCACCTCAGGGTCTGATTTGGTGGGCTGGGCACCTCAGGGTCCGATTTGGTGGGTGGGGTCACTCTGGGTCCGATTTGGTGGGCGGGGTCACTCTGGGTCCGATTTGGTGGAAGGGGTCACTCTGGGTCTGATTTGGTGGAAGGGGTCACTCTGGGTCTGATTTGGTGGAAGGGGTCACTCTGGGTCCGATTTGGTGGGCGGAGCCACTCTGGGTCCGATTTGGTGGGCGGGGTCACTCTGGGTCCGATTTGGTGGGCGGGGTCACTCTGGGTCCGATTTGGTGGGCGGGGTCACTCTGGGTCCGATTTGGTGGGCCGGGCCCCTCGGGGTCCGATTTGGTGGGCCGGGCCCCTCGGGTTCCGAATTGGTGAGCGGGGTAATCTACTATATAATTGTCTAAGGGCACTTCCGTCTTTCTGTCTCACAACACCGCTACGTCATCATCTCGTGAGACCGCAATGCACTCTTGGGACCGGAGCGCGCAACAAGCATCGGGTAGCGGCCACTCCAGGTGCAACAAGCATCGTGTACCGGCCGCTCTAGGAGGTGCAACAACCATCAGATACCGGCCGCTCCAGGAGGTGAGTATGTAACTTTTTTATTTTAATTCTTTTTTTTTTTTTTTAACAGGGATATGCAGTATACTATGTGACTGGACAATATACTACGTGACTGGGCAGTATAACTACGTGGCTCTGCGCTGTATACTGCGTGGCTCTGCGCTGTATACTGCGTGGCTCTGCGCTGTATACTACGCGGCTCTGCGCTGTATACTACGCGGCTCTGCGCTGTATACTGCGCGGCTCTGCGCTGTGTACTACGCGGCTCTGCGCTGTGTACTGCGCGGCTCTGCGCTGTGTACTGCGCGGCTCTGCGCTGTGTACTGCGCGGCTCTGCGTTGTGTACTGCGCGTTCTGCGCTGTATACTGCGCGGCTCTGCGCTGTATACTGCGCGGCTCTGCGCTTTGTACTGTGCGGCTCTGCGCTATATACTGCGTGGCTCTTTGCTGTATACTACGCGGCTCTGCGCTGTGTACTGCGCGGCTCTGCGCTGTGTACTGCGCGTGTCCGTGCTGTGTACTGCGCGTGTCTGCGCTGTATACTGCGCGGCTCTGTGCTGTGTACTGCACGGCTCTGCACTGTGTACTGCACGGCTCTGCGCTGTATACTGCGGGGCTCTGCACTGTGTACTGCGCGGCTCTGTGCGGTATACTGCGCGGCTCTGCTCTTTATACTGTGCGGCTCTGCGCTCTGTACTGCGCGGCTCTGCGCTGTGTACTGCCCGGCTCTGCGCTGTGTACTGCGCGGCTCTGCGCGGTATACTGCGCGGCTCTGCGCTGTGTACTGCACGGCTCTGCGCTTTATACTGCGCGGCTCTGCGCTGTGTACTGCGCGGCTCGGCGCTGTGTACTGCGTGGCTCTGCGCTGTGAACTGCGCGGCTCTGCGCTTTGCCCTGCGCCGCTCTGCGCTGTGTACTGCGCGGCTCTGCACTGTGTACTGCGCGGCTCTGCGCGGTATACTGCGCGGCTCTGCTCTTTATACTGTGCGGCTCTGCGCTGTGTACTGCGCGGCTCTGCGCTGTGTACTGTGCGGCTCTGCGCTGTGTACTGCGCGGCTCTGCGCTGTGTACTGCGCGGCTCTGCGCTTTGCACTGCGCCGCTCTGCGCTGTGTACTGCGCGGCTCTGCGCTGTATACTGCGCGGCTCTGCGCTTTCCACTGCGCCGCTCTGCGCTGTGTACTGCGCGGCTCTGCGCTGTGTACTGCACGGCTCTGCGCTGTGTACTGCGCGGCTCTGCACTGTGTACTGCGCGGCTCTGCGCGGTATACTGCGCGGCTCTGCTCTTTATACTGTGCGGCTCTGCGCTCTGTACTGCGCGGCTCTGCGCTGTGTACTGCCCGGCTCTGCGCTGTGTACTGCGCGGCTCTGCGCTGTGTACTGCGCGGCTCTGCGCGGTATACTGCGCGGTTCTGCGCTGTGTACTGCACGGCTCTGCTCTTTATACTGCACGGCTCTGCGCTGTGTACTGCGCGGCTCTGCGCTGTGTACTGCGCGGCTCTGCGCTGTGTACTGCACGGCTCTGCGCTGTGTACTTCGCGGCTCTGCGCTGTGTACTGCGCGGCTCTGCGCTTTGCACTGCGCCGCTCTGCGCTGTGTACTGCGCGGCTCTGCGCTGTGTACTGTGCGGCTCTGCGCTGTGTACTGCGCGGCTCTGCTCTTTATACTGTGCGGCTCTGCGCTGTGTACTGCGCGGCTCTGTGCTGTGTACTGCGCGGCTCTGCGCTGTGTACTGCGCGGCTCTGCGCTGTGTACTGCGCGGCTCTGCGCGGTATACTGCGCGGCTCTGCGCTGTGTACTGCACGGCTCTGCGCTTTATACTGCGCGGCTCTGCGCTGTGTACTGCGCGGCTCTGCGCTGTGTATTGCGCGGCTCTGCGCTGTGTACTGCGCGGCTCTGCGCTTTATACTGCGCGGCTCTGCGCTGTGTACTGCGCGGCTCTGCGCTGTGTACTGCGCGGCTCTGCGCTTTGCACTGCGCGGCTCTGCGCTTTGCACTGCGCGGCTCTGCGCTTTGCACTGCGCCGCTCTGCGCTGTGTACAGCGTGGCTCTGCGCTGTGTACTGCGCGGCTCTGCACTGTGTACTGCGCGGCTCTGCGCGGTATACTGCGCGGCTCTGCTCTTTATACTGTGCGGCTCTGCGCTGTGTACTGCGCGGCTCTGCGCTGTGTACTGCGCGGCTCTGCGCTGTGTACTGCGCGGCTCTGCGCGGTATACTGCGCGGCTCTGCGCTGTGTACTGCACGGCTCTGCGCTTTATACTGCGCGGCTCTGCGCTGTGTACTGCGCGGCTCTGCGCTGTGTACTGCGCGGCTCTGCGCTGTGTACTGCGCGGCTCTGCGCTTTATACTGCGCGGCTCTGCGCTGTGTACTGCGCGGCTCTGCGCTGTGTACTGCGCGGCTCTGCGCTGTGTACTGCGCGGCTCTGCGCTTTATACTGCGCGGCTCTGCGCTGTGTACTGCGCGGCTCTGCGCTGTGTACTGCGCGGCTCTGCACTGTATACTGCGTGGCTGTGCAATATACTACGTGGACATGCATATTCTAGAATACCCGATGAGTTAGAATCGGGCCACAGTCTAATAATCATAAGACTACAGATAGTGCTTTGTAATTGTGCTGTACTGTCACTTTAAGAGCTGATATTATCTGACAAAACTTGTGACCTGGTGAGCTGATGTAGACTTTATAGGCGTTGGCATAGTAACTGGGTCTCACTGCGCATATCAATGAGCTAATCAGCCAGGTGGCAGTTATTTTTAGAAATTGCCTCAGAAATCAGGCCCATTATAAACGTATTGGAAAATTTCTCTATTGAAATGCATTGAAACACTTTTTTCAAACACAAATTGCGCAAAAACTACAAATCCGATCGGCACGAAAAATACTTAGCACACCTCTCAGGAACGCTGGCTTCGAAATGACACCTCACTGGAGTCTGTGAGTGAAGCGGTTCGGGCCGCATTACGTGCGGACTGAATAATAATAATAACTAGATGGGTATTTCCTGAAGGAACTACAGATAGTGCTTTGGAATGGTGCCCGGGCTGCCCCTGCAAGACTTTCACACTTGGGTGCCCCTCAGGCGGTCCGATTTGGTGGGTTGGGTCAATCTGGGTCTGATTTTGTGGGCGGGGTAAATCTAGGTCCGATTCGGTGGGCGGGGTCACTTTTGGTCCGATTCTGTGGGCGCGGCCACTGTGGGTCCGATTCGGTGGGCGGAGCCACTCTGGGTCCGATTTGGTGGGCGGGGCACCTTAGGGACCAATTTGGTGGGTGGGGTCACTCGGTCCGATTTGGTGGGCTGGGCACCTCAGGGTCTGATTTGGTGGGCTGGGCACCTCAGGGTCCGATTTGGTGGGTGGGGTCACTCTGGGTCCGATTTGGTGGGCGGGGTCACTCTGGGCCCGATTTGGTGGAAGGGGTCACTCTGGGTCCGATTTGGTGGAAGGGGTCACTCTGGGTCTGATTTGGTGGAAGGGGTCACTCTGGGTCCGATTTGGTGGGCGGAGCCACTCTGGGTCCGATTTGGTGGGCGGGGTCACTCTGGGTCTGATTTAGGGGGCGGGGTCACTCTGGGTCCGATTTGGTGGGCCGGGCCCCTCGGGGTCCAATTTGGTGGGCCGGGCCTCTCGGGTTCCGAATTGGTGAGCGGGGTAATCTACTATCTAATTATCTAAGGGCACTTCCGTCTTTCTGTCTCACAACACCGCTACGTCATCATCTCGTGAGACCGCAATGCACTCTTGGGACCGGAGCGCGCAACAAGCATCGGGTACCGGCCACTCCAGGTGCAACAAGCATCGTGTACCGGCCGCTCTAGGAGGTGCAACAACCATCAGATACCGGCCGCTCCAGGAGGTGAGTATGTAACTTTTTTATTTTAATTCTTTTTTTTTTTAACAGGGATGTGCAGTATACTATGTGACTGGACAATATACTACGTGACTGGGCAGTATAACTACGTGGCTCTGCGCTGTATACTGCGTGGCTCTGTGCTGTATACTGCGTGGCTCTGCGCTGTATACTACGCGGCTCTGCGCTGTATACTACGCGGCTCTGCGCTGTATACTGCGTGGCTCTGCGCTGTGTACTGCGTGGCTCTGCGCTGTGTACTGCACGGCTCTGCGCTGTGTACTGCGCGGCTCTGCACTGTGTACTGCGCGTTCTGCGCTGTATACTGCGCGGCTCTGCGCTGTATACTGCGCAGCTCTGCGCAGCTCTGCGCTTTGTACTGCGCGGCTCTGCGCTATATACTGCGTGGCTCTTCGCTGTATACTACGCGGCTCTGCGCTGTGTACTGCGCGGCTCTGCGCTGTGTACTGCGCGTGTCCGTGCTGTGTACTGCGCGTGTCTGCGCTGTATACTGCGGGGCTCTGCACTGTATACTGCGGGGCTCTGCGCTGTATACTACGCGGCTCAGCGCTGTATACTGCGCGGCTCTGCGCTGCATACTGCGTGGCTCTACGCTGCGTACTGCGCGGCTCTGCGCTGTATACTGGGTGGCTCTGCGCTGTGTACTGCGCGGCTCTGTGCTGTGTACTGTGCGGCTCTGCACTGTGTACTGCGCGGCTCTGCGCTGTGTACTGCGCGGCTCTGCGCTGTGTACTGCGCGGCTCTGCGCTTTATACTGTGCGGCTCTGCGCTCTGTACTGCGCGGCTCTGCGCTGTGTACTGCGCAGCTCTGCGCTGTATACTGCGCGGCTCTGCGCTGTGTACTGCGCGGCTCTGCGCTGTGTACTGCGCGGCTCTGCGCTGTGTACTGCTCGGCTCTGCGCTGTGTACTGCACGGCTCTGCGCTGTGTACTGCGCGGCTCTGCGCTGTGTACTGCGCGGCTCTGCGCTGTGTACTGCGCGGCTCTGCGCTCTGTACTGCACGGCTCTGTGCTGTCTACTGCGCGGCTCTGCGCTGTGTACTGCTCGGCTCTGCGCTGTGTACTGCGCGGCTCTCCGCTTTATACTGCGCGGCTCTGCGCTTTATACTGCGCGGCTTTGCGCTGTGTACTGCATGGCTCTGCGCTGTGTACTGCGCGGCTCTGCGCTGTGTACTGCACGGCTCTGCGCTGTGTACTGCACGGCTCTGCGCTTTATACTGCGCGGCTCTGCGCTGTGTACTGCACGGCTCTGCGCTGTGTACTGTGCGGCTCTGCGCTGTGTACTGCACGGCTCTGCGCTTTATACTGCGCGGCTCTGCGCTGTGTACTGCACGGCTCTGCGCTGTGTACTGCGCGGCTCTGCGCTGTGTACTGCGCGGCTCTGCGCTTTATACTGCGCGGCTCTGCGCTTTATACTGCGCGGCTCTGCGCTGTGTACTGCGCGGCTCTGCGCTGTGTACTGCGCGGCTCTGCGCTGTGTACTGCACGGCTCTGCGCTTTATACTGCGCGGCTCTGCGCTGTGTACTGCACGGCTCTGCGCTGTGTACTGCGCGGCTCTGCGCTGTGTACTGCACGGCTCTGCGCTTTAAACTGCGCGGCTCTGCGCTGTGTACTGCACGGCTCTGCGCTGTGTACTGCGCGGCTCTGCGCTGTGTACTGCGCGGCTCTGCGCTTTATACTGCGCGGCTCTGCGCTGTGTACTGCACGGCTCTGCGCTTTATACTGCGCGGCTCTGCGCTGTGTACTGCACGGCTCTGCGCTGTGTACTGCGCGGCTCTGCGCTGTGTACTGCACGGCTCTGCGCTTTATACTGCGCGGCTCTGCGCTGTGTACTGCACGGCTCTGCGCTGTGTACTGCGCGGCTCTGCGCTGTGTACTGCGCGGCTCTGCGCTTTATACTGCGCGGCTCTGCGCTGTGTACTGCGCGGCTCTGCGCTGTGTACTGCGCGGCTCTGCGCTGTGTACTGCACGGCTCTGCGCTTTATACTGCGCGGCTCTGCGCTGTGTACTGCACGGCTCTGCGCTGTGTACTGCGCGGCTCTGCGCTGTGTACTGCACGGCTCTGCGCTTTATACTGCGCGGCTCTGCGCTGTGTACTGCACGGCTCTGCGCTGTGTACTGCGCGGCTCTGCGCTGTGTACTGCGCGGCTCTGCGCTTTATACTGCGCGGCTCTGCGCTGTGTACTGCGCGGCTCTGCGCTGTGTACTGCGCGGCTCTGCGCTGTGTACTGCACGGCTCTGCGCTGTGTACTGCGTGGCTCTGCGCTGTGTACTGCGCGGCTCTGCGCTGTGTACTGCGCAGCTCTGCGCTTTATACTGCGCGGCTCTGCACTGTATACTGCGTGGCTGTGCAATATACTACGTGGACATGCATATTCTAGAATACCCGATGAGTTAGAATCGGGCCACAGTCTAATAATCATAAGACTACGGATAGTGGTTTGGAATTGTGCTGTACTGTCACTTTAAGAGCTGATATTATCTGACAAAACTTGTGACCTGGTGAGCTGATGTAGATTTCATAGGAGTTGGCATAGTAACTGTGTCTGACTGCGCATATCAATGAGCTAATCAGCCAGGTGGCAGTTATTTTTAGAAATTGCCTCAGAAACCAGCCCATTATAAACGTATAGGAAAATTTCTCCATTGAAACGCATTGAAAGACTTTTTTCAAACACAAATTGCGCAAAAACTACAAATCCGATCGACACGAAATATACTTAGCACACCTCTCAGGAACGCTGGCTTCGAAATGACACCTCACTGGAGTCTGTGAGTTTAGCGGTTCGGGCCGCATTACGTGCGGACTGAATAATAAGAATAAGAAGAAGTTTACCACGGTGGAATAACAGTATAGTGCTTTGTTCCAAAGCACTATAATAACTAGATGGGTATTTCCTGAAGGAACTACAGATAGTGCTTTGGAATGGTACCCGGGCTGCCCCAGCAATACTTTCACACTTGGGTGCCCCTCAGGCGCTGGTTTGGTAGTTGTAGCCACTCTGGGTCCAATTTGGTGGCCCGGGTCACTCTGGGTCCGATTTGGTGGCCCGGGTCACTCTGGGTCCGATTTGGTGGCCCGGGTCACTCTGGGTCCGATTTGGTGGCCCGGGTCACTCTGGGTCCGATTTGGTGGCCCGGGTCACTCTGGGTCCGATTTGGTGGCCCGGGTCACTCTGGGTCCGATTTGGTGGCCCGGGTCACTCTGGGTCCGATTTGGTGGCCCGGGTCACTCTGGGTCCGATTTGGTGGGCCGGGTCACTCTGGGTCCGATTTGGTGGGCCGGGTCACTCTGGGTCCGATTTGGTGGGCCAGGTCTCTCTGGGTCCGATTTGGTGGGCCAGGCCACTCTGGGTCCGATTTGGTGGCCCGGGTCACTCTGGGTCCGATTTGGTGGCCCGGGTCACTCTGGGTCCGATTTGGTGGCCCGGGTCACTCTGGGTCCGATTTGGTGGCCCGGGTCACTCTGGGGCCGATTTGGTGGCCCGGGTCACTCTGGGTCCGATTTGGTGGCCCGGGTCACTCTGGGGCCGATTTGGTGGCCCGGGTCACTCTGGGTCCGATTTGGTGGCCCGGGTCACTCTGGGTCCGATTTGGTGGCCCGGGTCACTCTGGGTCCGATTTGGTGGCCCGGGCCACTCTGGGTCCGATTTGGTGGCCCGGGTCACTCCGGGTCCGATTTGGTGGGCCGGGTCACTCCGGGTCCGATTTGGTGGGCCGGGTCACTCCGGGTCCGATTTGGTGGGCCGGGTCACTCCGGGTCCGATTTGGTGGGCCAGGCCACTCCGGATCCGATTTGGTGGCCCGGGTCACTCCGGATCCGATTTGGTGGCCCGAGTCACTCCGGGTCCGATTTGGTGGCCCGGGTCACTCCGGATCCGATTTGGTGGCCCGGGTCACTCCGGGTCCGATTTGGTGGCCCGGGTCACTCCGGGTCCGATTGGGTGGCCCGGGTCACTCCGGGTCCGATTTGGTGGCCCGGGCCACTCCGGGTCCGATTTTTTGGCCCGGGTCACTCCGGGTCCGATTTGGTGGGCCGGGTCACTCCGGGTCCGATTTGGTGGGCCGGGTCACTCCGGGTCCGATTTGGTGGGCCGGGTCACTCCGGGTCCGATTTGGTGGGCCGGGTCACTCCGGGTCCGATTTGGTGGGCCGGGTCACTCCGGGTCCGATTTGGTGGGCCGGGTCACTCCGGGTCCGATTTGGTGGGCCGGGTCACTCCGAGTCCGATTTGGTGGGCCGGGTCACTCCGGGTCCGATTTGGTGGGCCGGGTCACTCCGGGTCCGATTTGGTGGGCCGGGTCACTCCGGGTCCGATTTGGTGGGCCGGGTCACTCCGGGTCCGATTTGGTGGGCCGGGTCACTCCGGGTCCGATTTGGTGGGCCGGGTCACTCCGGGTCCGATTTGGTGGGCCGGGTCACTCCGGGTCCGATTTGGTGGGCCGGGTCACTCCGGGTCCGATTTGGTGGGCCGGGTCACTCCGGGTCCGATTTGGTGGGCCGGGTCACTCCGGGTCCGATTTGGTGGGCCGGGTCACTCTGGGTCCGATTTGGTGGGCCGGGTCACTCTGACTGACAGCAGGATAAGGGAATGGCTGATAACAGAGAGAATAGACTGACAGCAGGACAAGGGAATGGCTGATAACAGAGAGAATAGACTGACACCAGGACAGGGGAATTGCTGATAGAGAGAAATAGACTGACATCAGGACGGGGAATGGCTGATAACAGAGAAAAATAGACTGACTGCAGTACGGGGAATGGCTGATAACAGAGAGAAATAGACTGACAGCAGGACGGGGAATGGCTGATAACAGAGAGAATAGACTGACAGCAGGACAGGGAATGGCTGATAACAGAGAGAATAGACTGACAGCAGGACAGGGGAATGGCTGATAACAGAGAGAAATAGACTGACAGCAGTACGGGGAATGGCTGATAACAGAGAGAAATAGATGGGTATTTCCTGAAGGAACTACAGATAGTGCTTTGGAATGGTGCCCGGGCTGCCCCAGCAAGACTTTCACACTTGGGTGCCCCTCAGGCGCTGGTTTGGTAGTTGTAGCCACTCTGGGTCCGATTTGGTGGGTGGGGCCCCTCAGGGGCCGATTTGGTGGGCGCTGTATACTGCGCGGCTCTGCGCTGTATACTGCGGGGCTCTGCGCTGTATGCTGCGCGGCTCTGCGCTGTATGCTGCGGGGCTCTGCGCTGTATACTGCGCGGCTCTGCGCTGTATGCTGCGGGGCTCAGCGCTGTATGCTGCGGGGCTCCGCGCTGTATGCTGCGCGGCTCCGCGCTGTATGCTGCGGGGCTCCGCGCTGTATGCTGCGCGGCTCCGCGCTGTATGCTGCGCGGCTCCGCGCTGTATGCTGCGCGGCTCCGCGCTGTATAATGCGCGGCTCCGCGCTGTATGCTGCGGGGCTCCGCGCTGTATAATGCGCGGCCCTGCGCTGTATGCTGCGGGGCTCTGCGCTGTATACTGTAATAATAATAAGACTACAGATAGTGCTTTGAAATTGTGCTGTGCTGTCACTTTAACCCCTTCACCACCAAGGGTGGTTTGCACGTTAATGACCGGGCCAATTTTTACAATTCTGACCACTGTCCCTTTATGAGGTTATAACTCTGGAACGCTTCAACGGATCTTGGCGATTCTGACATTGTTTTCTCGTGACATATTGTACTTCATGTTAGTGGTAAAATTTCTTCGATATAACTTGCGTTTATTTGTGAAAAAAACGAATATTTGGCGAAAATTTTGAAAATTTCGCAATTTTCCAACTTTGAATTTTTATGCCCTTAAATCACAGACATATGTCACACAAAATACTTAATAAATAACATTTCCCACATGTCTACTTTACATCAGCACAATTTTGGAACCAAAATTTTTTTTTTGTGACGGAGTTATAAGGGTTAAAAGTTGACCAGCAATTTCTCATTTTTACAACACCATTTTTTTTTAGGGACCACATCTCATTTGAAGTCATTTTGACGGGTCTATATGATAGAAAATACCCAAGTGTGACACCATTCTAAAAACTGCACCCCTCAAGGTACTCAAAACCACTTTCAAGAAGTTTATTAACCCTTCAGGTGTTTCACAGGAATTTTTGGAATGTTTAAATAAAAATGAACATTTAACTTTTTTTCACACAAAATTTATTTCAGCTCCAATTTGTTTTATTTTACCAAGGGTAACAGGAGAAAATAGACCCCAAAAGTTGTTGTGCAATTTGTCCTGAGTACGCTGATACCCCATATGTGGGGGTAAACCACAGTTTGGGCGCATGGCAGAGCTTGGAAGCAAAGGAGCGCCATTTGACTTTTCAATGCAAAATTGACTGGAATTGAGATGGGACGCCATGTTGCATTTGGAGAGCCCCTGATGTGCCTAAACATTGAAACCCCTAACAAGTGACACCATTTTGGAAAGTAGACCCCCTAAGGAACTTATCTAGATGTGTGGTGAGCACTTTGACCCAACAAGTGCTTTACAGAAGTTTATAATGCAGAGCCGTAAAAATAAAAAATTATATTTTTTCACAAAAATGATCTTTTCACCCCCAATTTTTTATTTTCCCAAGGGTGAGAGAAGAAATTGGACCCCAAAAATTGTTGTGCAATTTGTCCTGAGTACGCTGATACCCCATATGTGGGTGTAAACCATTGTTTGGGCGCAGGGCAGAGCTCGGAAGGGAAGGAGCGCCATTTGACTTTTCAATGCAAAATTGACTGGAATTGAGATGGGACGCCATGTTGCATTTAGAGAGCCCTTGATGTGCCTAAACATTGAAACCCCTAACAAGTGACACCATTTTGGAAAGTAGACCCCCTAAGGAACTTATCTAGATGTGTGGTGAGCACTTTGACCCAACAAGTGCTTTACAGAAGTTTATAATGCAGAGCCGTAAAAATAAAAAATCATATTTTTTCACAAAAATGATCTTTTCACCCCCAATTTTTTATTTTCCCAAGGGTAAGAGAAGAAATTGGACCCCAAAAATTGTTGTGCAATTTGTCCTGAGTACACTGATACCCCATATGTGGGTGTAAACCATTGTTTGGGCGCAGGGCAGAGCTCAGAAGGGAAGAAGCGCCATTTGACTTTTCAATGCAAAATTGACTGGAATTGAGATAGGACGCCATGTTGCGTTTGGAGAGCCCCTAATGTGCCTAAACATTGAAACCCCCCACGAGTGACACCATTTTGGAAAGTAGACCCCTTAAGGAACTTATCTAGATGTGTGTTGAGCACTTTGACCCAACAAGTGCTTCACAGAAGTTTATAATGCAGAGCCGTAAAAATAAAAAATCATATTTTTTCACAAAAATGATCTTTTCACCCCCATTTTTTTATTTCCCCAAGGGTAAGAGAAGAAATTAGACCACAAAAGTTGTTGTGCAATTTGTCCTGAGTACGACGATACCCCATATGTGGGTGTAAACCATTGTTTGGGCGCATAGCAGAGCTCAGAAGGGAAGAAGCGCTATTTTACTTTTCAATGCAAAATTGACTGGAATTAAGATGGGATGCCATGTTGCGTTTGGAGAGCCCCTGATGTGCCTAAACATTAAACCCCCCCACAAGTGACACCATTTTGGAAAGTAGACCCCCTAAGGAACTTATCTAGATGTGTTTTGAGAGCTTTGAACCCCCAAATGTTTCACTACAGTTTATAACGCAGAGCCGTGAAAATAAAAATTATTATTTTTTTTCACAAAAATGATTTTTTAGCCCCCGGTTTTGTATTTTCACAAGGGTATCAGGATAAATTGGACCCTAAAAGTTGTTGTCCAATTTGTCCTGAGTATGCTGATACCCCCTATGTGGGGGGGAACCACTGTTTGGGCGCATGACAGAGCTCGGAAGGGAAGGAGCGCCATTTGGAATGCAGACTTAAATGGATTGGTCTGCAGGCGTCACGTTGCATTTGCAGAGCCCCTGATGTACCCAAACAGTACAAACCCCCCACAAGTGACCCCATATTGGAAACTAGACCCCCCAAGGAACTTATCTAGATGTGTTGTGAGAACTTTGAACCCCCAAGTGTTTCACTACAGTTTATAACGCAGAGCCGTGAAAATAAAAATTATTTTTTTTTTCACAAAAATGATTTTTTAGCCCCCAGTTTTGTATTTTCACAAGGGTATCAGGATAAATTGGACCCTAAAAGTTGTTGTCCAATTTGTCCTGAGTACGCTGATACCCCCTATGTGGGGGGGAACCACTGTTTGGGCGCATGACAGAGCTCGGAAGGGAAGGAGCGCCATTTGGAATGCAGACTTAAATGGATTGGTCTGCAGGCGTCACGTTGCATTTGCAGAGCCCCTGATGTACCCAAATAGTACAAACCCCCCACAAGTGACCCCATATTGGAAACTAGACCCCCCAAGGAACTTATCTAGATGTGTTGTGAGAACTTTGAACCCCCAAGTGTTTCACTACAGTTTATAACGCAGAGCCGTGAAAATAAAAATTATTTTTTTTTTTCACAAAAATGATTTTTTAGCCCCCAGTTTTGTATTTTCACAAGGGTATCAGGATAAATTGGACCCTAAAAGTTGTTGTCCAATTTGTCCTGAGTATGCTGATACCCCCTATGTGGGGGGGAACCACTGTTTGGGCGCATGACAGAGCTCGGAAGGGAAGGAGCGCCATTTGGAATGCAGACTTAAATGGATTGGTCTGCAGGCGTCACGTTGCATTTGCAGAGCCCCTGATGTACCCAAATAGTACAAACCCCCCACAAGTGACCCCATATTGGAAACTAGACCTCCCAAGGAACTTATCTAGATGTGTTGTGAGAACTTTGAACCCCCAAGTGTTTCACTACAGTTTACAACGCAGAGCCGTGAAAATAAAACATATTTTTTTTCCCACAAAAATGATTTTTAGCCCCCCAAATTTTTATTTTCCCAAGGATAACAAGAGAACTTGGACCCCAGAAGTTGTTGTTCAATTTGTCCCTAGTACGCTGATACCCCATATGTTGGGGTAAACCCCTTTTTGGACGCACGGGAGAGCTCGGAAGGGAAGGAGCACTGTGTTACTTTTTCAACGCAGAATTGGCTGGAATTGAGATTGGACGCCATGTCGCGTTTGGAGAGCCCCTGATGTGCCTGAACAGTGGAAACTCCCCAATTCTACCTGAAACCCTACCCCTAACCTCACCCCTAACTGTTTACTGAACATTTTCTGACAGTCATAAGTGCCACGTATATAAGTGCCACGTATATAAGTGCCACGTATTTAAGAGCCACGTATTTAAGAGCCACGTATTTAAGTGCCACGTATTTAAGTGCCACGTATTTCAGTGCCACGATATTTCAGTGCCACGTATTTTAGTGCCACGTATTTTAGTGCCACGTATTTCAGTGCCACGTATTTCAGGCACTGAAAAATACGTGGCACGTAAATACTTCAGTGCCACGATATTTCAGTGCCACGATATTTCAGTGCCACGTATTTCAGTGCCACGTATTTCAGTGCCACGTATTTCAGGCACTGAAAAATACGTGGCACTGAAATACGTGGCACTGAAATACGTGGCACTGAAATACGTGGCACTTAAATACGTGGCACTTAAATACGTGGCACTTAAATACGTGGCACTTAAATACGTGGCACTTATATACGTGGCACTTATATACGTGGCCACTGAAATATCGTGGCACTTATATACGTATATACGTATATAAACGTATATTTCAGTGCCACGTATTTCAGTGCCACGTATTTCAGGTTAGGGGTAGGGTTAGGGGTAGGGTTAGGGTTTTTTGTTTTTTTCTTGTTTTCTTGTGTTTTTCTATAAAAACGCATGCGTTTTACCGCGTTTACATGCATTTTTTCACACATGTGGTTTTTTTAAAAAACGCATGCAGATAAAAACGCAAGTGTGAAACCAGACTAAAAGACGCTTTTTATAGCAAAAAAGTTTTTGCGTCTCCACATTTTGAGACCTATAATTTTTCCACATTTTGGTCCACAGAGTCATGTGAGGTCTTGTTTTTTGCGGGACGAGTTGACGTTTTTATTGGTAACATTTTCGGACACGTGACATTTTTTGATCGCTTTTTATTCCGATTTTTGTGAGGCAGAGTGATCAAAAACCAGCTATTCATGAATTTCTTTTGGGGGAGGCGTTTATACCGTTCCGCGTTTGGTAAAATTGATAAAGCAGTTTTATTCGTCGGGTCAGTACGATTACAGCGATACCTCATTTATATCATTTTTTTATGTTTTGACGCTTTTATACGATAAAAACTATTTTATAGAAAAAATAATTATTTTGGCATCACTTTATTCTGAGGACTATAACTTTTTTATTTTTTTGCTGATGATGCTGTATGGCGGCTCGTTTTTTGCGGGACAAGATGACGCTTTCAGCGGTAACATGGTTATTTATATCCGTCTTTTTGATCGCGTGTTATTCCACTTTTTGTTCGGCGGTATGGTAATAAAGCGTTGTTTTTTGCCTCGTTTTTTTTTTTTTTTTCTTACGGTGTTTACTGAAGGGGTTAACTAGTGGGCCAGTTTTATAGGTTGGGTCGTTACGGACGCGGCGATACTAAATATGTGTACTTTTATTGTTTTTGTTTGTTTTTTTTAGATAAAGAAATGTATTTATGGGAATAATATTTTTTTTTTTATTATTATTTATTTAGGAATTTTTTTTATTTTTTTTTACACATGTGGAAATTTTTTTTTTTACTTTTTTACTTTGTCCCAGGGGGGGACATCACAGATCGCAGATCTGATAGTGTGCACAGCACTCTATCAGATCCGCGATCATACTTTCATCGGAGCAGGCTGCAGCTTTCATCTGCAGCCTGCTCCGACCCGGAAGTGCTCCCTGCAGGACCCGGATACAGCCCCTCGGCCATTTTGGATCCGGGGCCTGCAGGGAGAAGACGTTCGGTACGAGGTGAGTACATCACCTTGTACCGATCGTCTCAGGGAAGCCCGCAGGGAGCCCCCTCCCTGCGCGATGCTTCCCTGTACCGCCGGTACACCGCGATCATGTTTGATCGCGGTGTGCCGGGGGTTAATGTGCCGGGGGCGGTCCGTGACCGCTCCTGGCACATAGTGCCGGATGTCAGCTGCGATATGCAGCCGACACCCGGCCGCGATCGGCCGCGCTCCCCCCGTGAGCGCGGCCGATCGCGTATGACGTACTATCCCGTCGGCGGTCATGGGGGCCCACCCCACCTCGACGGGATAGTACGTCAAATGTCGGGAAGGGGTTAAGAGCTGATATTATCTGACAAAACTGTGGCCTGGTAGGCGTTGGCATAGTAACTGTGTCTGACTGCGCATATCAATGAGCTAATCAGCCAGGTGGCATTTGGCAGTTAAGTTATTTTTAGAAATTGCCTCAGAAACCAGCCCATTTTAAACGTATAGGAAAATTTCCCTATTGAAATGCATTACAATGAGGGGAAAAAACATTTTCAAACGCAAATTGCGCCAAAACTACAAATCCGATCGACATGAAAAATACTTAGCACACCTCTTGGGGACGCTGGCTTCGAAATGACACCTCACTGGAGTCTGTGAGTGAAGCGGTTCGGGCCGCATTACGTGCGGACTGAATAATAATAATAACTAGATGGGTATTTCCTGAAGGAACTACAGATAGTGCTTTGGAATGGTGCCCGGGTTGCCCCAGCAAGACTTTCACACTTGGGTGCCCCTCAGGCGCTGGCTTGGTAGTTGTAGCCCCTAAAGGGGTGAGGCCACTATGGGTCCGATTTGGTGGGCGGGGTCACTCTGGGACCAATTTGGTGGGCGGGGTCACTCTGGGACCAATTTGGTGGGCGGGGTCACTCTGGGACCGATTTGGCGGGCGGCACCACTCTGGGTCCGATTTGGCGGGCGGCGCCACTCTGGGTCCGATTTGGCGGGCGGCGCCACTCTGGGTCCGATTTGGCGGGCGGCGCCACTCTGGGTCCGATTTGGCGGGCGGCGCCACTCTGGGTCCGATTTGGCAGGCGGCGCCACTCTGGGTCCGATTTGGCGGGCGGCGCCACTCTGGGTCCGATTTGGCGGGCGGCGCCACTCTGGGTCCGATTTGGCGGGCCGGGTCACTCTGGGTCCGATTTGGCGGGCCGGGTCACTCTGGGTCCGATTTGGTGGCCCGGGTCACTCTGGGTCCGATTTGGTGGGCCGGGTCACTCTGGGTCCGATTTGGTGGGCCGGGTCACTCTGGGTCCGATTTGGTGGGCCGGGTCACTCTGGGTCCGATTTGGTGGGCCGGGTCACTCTGGGTCCGATTTGGTGGGCCGGGTCACTCTGGGTCCGATTTGGTGGGCCGGGTCACTCTGGGTCCGATTTGGTGGGCCGGGTCACTCTGGGTCCGATTTGGTGGCCCGGGTCACTCTGGGTCCGATTTGGTGGCCCGGGTCACTCTGGGTCCGATTTGGTGGCCCGGGTCACTCTGGGTCCGATTTGGTGGCCCGGGTCACTCTGGGTCCGATTTGGTGGCCCGGGTCACTCTGGGTCCGATTTGGTGGCCCGGGTCACTCTGGGTCCGATTTGGTGGCCCGGGTCACTCTGGGTCCGATTTGGTGGCCCGGGTCACTCTGGGTTTGATTTGGTGGGCCGGGTCACTCTGGGTCCGATTTGGTGGCCCGGGTCACTTTGTGCCCGATTTGGTGGCCCGGGTCACTCTGGGTCCGATTAGGTGGCCCGGGTCACTCTGGGTCCGATTTGGTGGCCCGGGTCACTCTGGGTCCGATTTGGTGGCCCGGGTCACTCTGGGTCCGATTTGGTGGCCCGGGTCACTCTGGGTCCGATTTGGTGGCCCGGGTCACTCTGGGTCCGATTTGGTGGCCCGGGTCACTCTGGGTCCGATTTGGTGGCCCGGGTCACTCTGGGTCCGATTTGGTGGCCCGGGTCACTCTGGGTCCGATTTGGTGGCCCGGGTCACTCTGGGTCCGATTTGGTGGCCCGGGTCACTCTGGGTCCGATTTGGTGGCCCGGGTCACTCTGGGTTTGATTTGGTGGCCCGGGTCACTCTGGGTGCGATTTGGTGGGCCGGGTCACTCTGGGTCCGATTTGGTGGCCCGGGTCACTCTGGGTCCGATTTGGTGGGCCGGGTCACTCTGGGTCCGATTTGGTGGCCCGGGTCACTCTGGGTCCGATTTGGTGGGCCGGGTCACTCTGACTGACAGCAGGATAAGGGAATGGCTGATAACAGAGAATAGACTGACAGCAGGACAAGGGAATGGCTGATAGCAGAGAGAATAGACTGACAGCAGGACAGGGGAATTGCTGATAACAGAGAGAAATAGACTGACAGCAGGACGGGGAATGGCTGATAACAGAGAGAATAGACTGACAGCAGGACAGGGGAATGGCTGATAACAGAGAGAATAGACTGACAGCAGGACAGGGGAATGGCTGATAACAGAGAGAATAGACTGACAGCAGGACGGGGAATGGCTGATAACAGAGAGAATAGACTGACAGCAGGACAGGGGAATGGCTGATAACAGAGAGAAATAGACTGACAGCAGTACGGGGAATGGCTGATAACAGAGAGAAATAGATGGGTATTTCCTGAAGGAACTACAGATAGTGCTTTGGAATGGTGCCCGGGTTGCCCCAGCAAGACTTTCACACTTGGGTGCCCCTCAGGCGCTGGTTTGGTAGTTGTAGCCACTCTGGGTCCGATTTGGTGGGTGGGGCCCCTCAGGGGCCGATTTGGTGGGCGCTGTATACTGCGGGGCTCTGCGCTGTATACTGCGGGGCTCTGCGCTGTATACTGCGGGGCTCTGCGCTGTATACTGCGGGGCTCTGCGCTGTATACTGCGGGGCTCTGCGCTGTATGCTGCGGGGCTCTGCGCTGTGTACTGCGCGGCTCTGCGCTGTGAACTGCACGGCTCTGCGCTTTATACTGCGCGGCTCTGCGCTGTGTACTGCACGGCTCTGCGCTGTGTACTGCGCGGCTCTGCGCTGTGTACTGCACGGCTCTGCGCTTTATACTGCGCGGCTCTGCGCTGTGTACTGCACGGCTCTGCGCTGTGTACTGCGCGGCTCTGCGCTGTGTACTGCGCGGCTCTGCGCTTTATACTGCGCGGCTCTGCGCTGTGTAGTGCGCAGCTCTGCGCTGTGTACTGCGCGGCTCTGCACTGTATACTGCGTGGCTGTGCAATATACTACGTGGACATGCATATTCTAGAATACCCGATGAGTTAGAATCGGGCCTCCATCTAATAATCATAAGACTACAGATAGTGGTTTGGAATTGTGCTGTACTGTCACTTTAAGAGCTGATATTATCTGACAAAACTTGTGAGCTGATGTAGAGTTCATAGGCGTTGGCATAGTAACTGTGTCTGACTGCGCATATCAATGAGCTAATCAGCCAGGTGGCAGTTATTTTTAGAAATTGCCTCAGAAACCAGCCCATTATAAACGTATGGGACAATTTCCCTATTGAAACGCATTGAAAGACTTTTTTCAAACACAAATTGCGCAAAAACTACAAATCCGATCGGCACGAAAAATACTTAGCACACCTCTTGGGGACGCTGGCTTCGAAATGACACCTCACTGGAGTCTGTGAGTTTAGCGGTTCGGGCCGCATTACGTGCGGACTGAATAATAAGAATAAGAAGAAGTTTACCACGGTGGAATAACAGTATAGTGCTTTGTTCCAAAGCACTATAATAACTAGATGGGTATTTCCTGAAGGAACTACAGATAGTGCTTTGGAATGGTGCCCGGGCTGCCCCTGCAAGACATTCACACTTGGGTGCCCCTCAGGCGCTGGCTTGGTAGTTGTAGCCCCTCAGAGTTGAAGATTTGGTGGGTGGGGCCCCTCAGGGTCTGATTGGGGGGGGCGGGGCCCCTCGGGGTCCGATTTGGTGGGAGGGGCCACTCGGTGTCTGATTTGGTGGGCGGTGCCCCTCGGGGTCCAATTTGGTAAGCGGGGCCCCTCGGGGTCCGATTTGGTGGGCGGGGCCCCTCTGGGTCCGATTTGGTGGGCGGGGCCACTCTGGGTCCCATTTGGTGGGCGGGGCCACTCAGGGTCCCATTTAGTGGGCGGGGCCCCTCTGGGTCCGATTTGGTGGGCGGGGTCACTCTGGGTCCGATTTGGTGGGTGGGGCCACTCGGTGTCCGATTTGGTGGGCGGGGCCACTCGGGGTCCCATTTGGTGGGCGGGGCCCCTCTGGGTCCGATTTGGTGGGCGGGGCCCCTCTGGGTCTGATTTGGTGGGCAGGGTCTCTCTGGGTCCGATTTGGGGGGCGGGGCCACTCGGTGCACTTTTCACCCACGGGATTGGGGTGCAGTTACTTTTCACACACGGGAGGAGAGGGTGTCATAGTCACTTTATTCTGATGTTTGACTTTGATAAATGAACATGTCTTAAAATGGACACCGTACATTTGCATAGCTGCCATCTTTGGAAGGTCAAGTTGGGGGTAATGGAAAGTTCGCCATTATTTCCTATGGGAAATTTTTTTTTTTAAATGCAATTTTTAAAAAAACTACAAATCGGATCGACACGAAAAATACTTAGCACACCTCTCGTGCACGCTGGCTTCGAAATGACGCCTCACTGGAGTCTGTGCGTGCAGCAGTTTGGGCCGCATTAATTGCGGAAAAAAACTGAATAATAATAAGTTTACTACGTTCGGATTACAATAATAATACTAGATGGGTATTTCCTGAAGGAACTACAGATAGTGCTTTGGAATGGTGCCCGGGCTGCCCCTGCAAGACTTTCACACTTGGGTGCCCCTCAGGCGGTCCGATTTGGTGGGTTGGGTCAATCTGGGTCTGATTTTGTGGGCGGGGTAAATCTAGGTCCGATTCGGTGGGCGGGGTCACTTTTGGTCCGATTCTGTGGGCGCGGCCACTCTGGGTCCGATTCGGTGGGCGGAGCCACTCTGGGTCCGATTTGGTGGGCGGGGCACCTTAGGGACCAATTTGGTGGGTGGGGTCACTCGGTCCGATTTGGTGGGCTGGGCAACTCAGGGTCTCATTTGGTGGGCTGGGCACCTCAGGGTCCGATTTGGTGGGTGGGGTCACTCTGGGTCCGATTTGGTGGGCGGGGTCACTCTGGGTCCAATTTGGTGGAAGGGGTCACTCTGGGTCCGATTTGGTGGAAGGGGTCACTCTGGGTCTGATTTGGTGGAAGGGGTCACTCTGGGTTCGATTTGGTGGGAGGAGCCACTCTGGGTCCGATTTGGTGGGCGGGGTCACTCTGGGTCCGATTTAGGGGGCGGGGTCACTCTGGGTCCGATTTGGTGGGCCGGGCCCCTCGGGGTCCGATTTGGTGGGCCGGGCCTCTCGGGTTCCGAATTGGTGAGCGGGGTAATCTACTATATAATTGTCTAAGGGCTCTTCCGTCTTTCTGTCTCACAACACCGCTACATCATCATCTCGTGAGACCGCAATGCACTCTTGGGACCGGAGCGCGCAACAAGCATCGGGTACCGGCCACTCCAGGTGCAACAAGCATCGTGTACCGGCCGCTCTAGGAGGTGCAACAACCATCAGATACCGGCCGCTCCAGGAGGTGAGTATGTAACTTTTTTATTTTAATTCTTTTTTTTTTTTTAACAGGGATATGCAGTATACTATGTGACTGGACAATATACTACGTGACTGGGCAGTATAACTACGTGGCTCTGCGCTGTATACTGCGTGGCTCTGCGCTGTATACTGCGTGGCTCTGCGCTGTATACTACGCGGCTCTGCGCTGTATACTACGTGGCTCTGCGCTGTATACTGCGCGGCTCTGCGCTTTGTACTGCGCGGCTCTGCGCTATATACTGCGTGGCTCTTCGCTGTATACTACGCGGCTCTGCGCTGTGTACTGCGCGGCTCTGCGCTGTGTACTGCGCGTGTCCGTGCTGTGTACTGCGTGTGTCTGCGCTGTATACTGCGCGGCTCTGCGCTGTGTACTGCGCGGCTCTGCACTGTGTACAACACGGATGCGCTGTATACTGCGGGGCTCTGCACTGTATACTGCGCGGCTCTACGGTGTATACTGCGCGGCTCTGCGCTGTGTACTGCGCGGCTCTGCGCTGTGTACTGCGCGGCTCTGCGCTGTGTACTGCGCAGCTCTGCGCGGCTCTGCGCGGCTCTGCGCTCTGTACTGCGCGGCTCTGCGCTGTGTACTGCGCGGCTCTGCGCTGTGTACTGCGCGGCTCTGCGCTGTGTACTGCGCGGCTCTGCGCTGTGTACTGCTCGGCTCTGCGCTGTGTACTGCGTGGCTCTCCGCTGTGTACTGTGCGGCTCTGCGCTGTGTACTGCGCGGCTCTGCGCTGTGTACTGCGCGGCTCTGCGCTGTGTACTGCGCTGTGTACTGCGCGGCTCTGCGCTGTGTACTGCACGGCTCTGCGCGGTATACTGCGCGGCTCTGCGCTTTATACTGTGCGGCTCTGCGCTCTGTACTGCACGGCTCTGCGCTGTCTACTGCGCGGCTCTGCGCTGTGTACTGCTCGGCTCTGCGCTGTGTACTGCGCGGCTCTCCGCTTTATACTGCGCGGCTCTGCGCTTTATACTGCGCGGCTTTGCGCTGTGTACTGCATGGCTCTGCGCTGTGTACTGCGCGGCTCTGCGCTGTGTACTGCGCGGCTCTGCGCTGTGTACTGCGCGGCTCTGCGCTGTGTACTGCGCGGCTCTGCGCTGTGTACTGCGCGGCTCTGCGCTGTGTACTGCGCTGTGTACTGCGCGGCTCTGCGCTGTGTACTGCACGGCTCTGCGCGGTATACTGCGCGGCTCTGCGCTTTATACTGTGCGGCTCTGCGCTCTGTACTGCACGGCTCTGCGCTGTCTACTGCGCGGCTCTGCGCTGTGTACTGCTCGGCTCTGCGCTGTGTACTGCGCGGCTCTCCGCTTTATACTGCGCGGCTCTGCGCTTTATACTGCGCGGCTTTGCGCTGTGTACTGCATGGCTCTGCGCTGTGTACTGCGCGGCTCTGCGCTGTGTACTGCGCGGCTCTGCGCTGTGTACTGCGCGGCTCTGCGCTGTGTACTGCACGGCTCTGCGCTTTATACTGCGCGGCTCTGCGCTGTGTACTGCACGGCTCTGCGCTGTGTACTGCGCGGCTCTGCGCTGTGTACTGCACGGCTCTGCGCTTTATACTGCGCGGCTCTGCGCTGTGTACTGCACGGCTCTGCGCTGTGTACTGCTCGGCTCTGCGCTGTGTACTGCGCGGCTCTGCGCTTTATACTGCGCGGCTCTGCGCTGTGTACTGCGCGGCTCTGCGCTGTGTACTGCGCGGCTCTGCGCTGTGTACTGCACGGCTCTGCGCTTTATACTGCGCGGCTCTGCGCTGTGTACTGCACGGCTCTGCGCTGTGTACTGCGCGGCTCTGCGCTGTGTACTGCACGGCTCTGCGCTTTAAACTGCGCGGCTCTGCGCTGTGTACTGCACGGCTCTGCGCTGTGTACTGCGCGGCTCTGCGCTGTGTACTGCGCGGCTCTGTGCTTTATACTGCGCGGCTCTGCGATGTGTACTGCGCGGCTCTGCGCTGTGTACTGCGCGGCTCTGCGCTGTGTACTGCACGGCTCTGCGCTTTATACTGCGCGGCTCTGCGCTGTGTACTGCACGGCTCTGCGCTGTGTACTGCGCGGCTCTGCGCTGTGTACTGCACGGCTCTGCGCTTTATACTGCGCGGCTCTGCGCTGTGTACTGCACGGCTCTGCGCTGTGTACTGCGCGGCTCTGCGCTTTATACTGCGCGGCTCTGCGCTGTGTACTGCGCGGCTCTGCGCTGTGTACTGCGCGGCTCTGCGCTGTGTACTGCACGGCTCTGCACTGTATACTGCGTGAGTAGTGGAGCGTCGGGTGGTTTCGTCAAACTCAATTTGACAGGTGGACACGCCCCTATCAAGATGTATCAAAGTGTGTAACCCCTCCCCCCTGCCAGCTGGCCTCCTTGTCTTCTAACAGCAGCTGTGTGGCAGCTCCCCCTCCCTTTTTATATAATTTAATTTGTTAATAGAGTGAATGTTATCTCCGTAATTGTTTTATATTAGAGTTTTATATTTATAGGGGTATTATAATGCGAGCATTATGTATGCGGGCATGTTACAACATGAATGTTATCCCCCGTGGCATGTTACAACATGAATATTATCCCCGGGGCATGTTACAACATGCCCCTGGGCATGTTACAACATGAGTGTTACCCCCGTAATTGTTTTATATTAGAGTTTTATATTTATATGGGGATTTATAACGCGCGCATTATGTGTGCGACCATATTACAACAAGCGCAGGTATGAATCGTGGTGTTTTATACGTTTATAAAAAAGCAAAGTCGGGGTATTGTAAAAGTAAAAGATATTTATTGTAAATAAACACATCTCAGTATAAAAGCACCCGCATTAAATAGCACGTTTGGTTATACAGCAGCAAACGTCTTACAAAATAATGTGATTATTTATACACTATAAGTTGTGGTTCATTATCACTGAACACATTCTAACTGCAGAAACCCTGGCTGTCTAGTTAATGGCCACACAACTTTGCATTTAAGTAAGGAATACTGTCTCCTACTTAATTACCCTAACAGCTGCGATCACGGTGCTTGGAAAATGACCGCGTATGATTCAAACCTTTGTTTGTGGGGATCCCCAGCAGCTGTCTCTCCGGTACCCCAAATAACGGGCGCAAGCAGAGGATGGCTAAAAATAGTTTACTGTGTGAAATAAAGCATGGTAGATTTCCCACTAGCCGAGAAAACACAGAATTTTGCTAGCAGCTGTCACACAAAGCAACTGTCACCTTGAACGTCCTCTAAGAATTTAAACAACTAGTTAGATCAGTGAAGACAAGCGCAGTTTTGATTAAATTGATAATTGCAATTAGAACGCGGTAAATTTGAAAATGTTGACGAAATAATCGTGAGTGAAGACAAGTGCAGTTGGCCACGGCACATTTAGAGTGAAACAGCATATTTTTCAGCTTATAACGCAGTTTCTCATTTTCATGAGTTTTAAGAGGTCGTGTTATGTGTGATACGGGGGCTACATGCTCGTGTGGTTAATAGATAAAATACAGATATGATATGCCAATTCACCAACATCAGAGCAGTGTATTTTATACACAGTGTTCACATATAGTGAATAGTGCTTCTATATGTATTTGTGCTGAGAGTGCATTCTGCAACCAGAGCAATACTGCTAGCTATCAGTGTGAAACTTTCAGACAAGTACAGTATATTCTGGACATATTATGTATAATTATTAGTTAATTGTTCGCTAAAACGATCATTTCTGACAGAACAATGTCAAATTTTGACAAAGACAATTCAATAATATAAAAATTCTTACAGAATATAAAAAGCAAAAACATTAAATATGTATGTACACATGCATGATTTAGCTTAAAAGACATATTATGTATAATTATTAGTTAATTTTTCACTAAAATGACACAAAATTGTGTTTTATAATACACCATGCTGTTTATTCATTATATGTTGTATTAAATAGAGTCTAACTATCACATTACATGTCTTGCTGTACCAGTATGTATCAGTTTTATTGACATTTTCATAAACCTATAGTGCCAATAATATTTATTTAACCACCAGATAATTAATTAAAATCGCATAAAGCGTGTTAAATAGACATAACACCAAAAGCATAGCGAATCAAAAGCATAGCGAATCAAATTGTATTAAATTGATTACTGGTACGCTTCCAACAAATTGATAATAATATCAAAAGTGTACCAACAATATTTATTCTCTTTTATTGACATCGGATATCGTAGTGCCTGTGCCGTCTATTTGCACACAATCATTTTGAAACCTTGGTATTATTCTGTTGTGAGCTTGAAGTCTGGGTACTATAACTGCTAACAGCTGCTAAGATTTTCTGTGCTGCAGATACAAACACTCCGCTTGCTAGCAGCTGTTAAAATGTGTCTGTACTGACCACTAACTAGATGTCAGGTTGTGCGTGTTAAGAGGTGTTTACCAAATATGTGAAACTTCTTACAAAACAATATTTTGTTACAAGTCATTTAACCACTATAAGATGTGCTGCTGACATTTTCATAGGCAGGACCCTCTTTTATTGACAGTTTGATACTATAAACAGTACTGATCTTTGTAAAATAAAGAACGAGAGAACTTTTCAGATAAAAGTAATAACGTTTATTGAACAAAATCAATTACATTTTCTAAAAAAGTAATGTGAATAAATTTCGCTGTTCAATTAGATCAAAAGCTACTTCTTGAAATCCGCAATACATCACAAATAAACAAATCAAATCAATTATCACTGAACACTCATTATTACATTCCGATCCAGCGCAGCTCGCTGAGCGTTACCACTGTACTCACAGGCCCAATAATATTTATTTGGACTGCAGATAATTAATTAAAAGCGCATAAAGCGTGTTAAATAGACAGTACACCAAAATCACAGCGAATCAAAATGTATTAAATTGATTACTGATACGCGTGGGATAGTATTAAATTGATTACTGATACGCGCCCAACAAGTTGATAATATCAAAAGTGTACCAATAATATTTATTCTCTTTTATTGACATTTTCATAAACCTATAGTGCCAATAATATTTATTTGACCACCAGATAATTAATTAAAATCGCATAAAGCGTGTTAAATAGACAGTACACCAAAAGCATAGCGAATCAAAATGTATTAAATTGATTACTGATACGCTTCCAACAAATTGATAATAATATCAAAAGTGTACCAACAATATTTATTCTCTTTTATTGACATCGGATATCGTAGTGCCTGTGCCAGCTATTTGCACACAATCATTTTGAAACCATGTTTTGCTGACCTTAAACATTTTGTATAACAGATGTGTTTCTCCGGATTTTTCTAGCGCAGCTCGCTGAGCGTTACCACTGCACTCATTTCTCTTTGCTGTTTCTGAATGTACACTATTCTTACCCATAGACAGCTCTCCTTTAAAAAATACGAATATTATTGAATATAATGTTTTACATATGTCACAGTATTTTATTTTCCGGGTGTTACTTTAATAATAATAATGATAATAATAATAATAACCATACAGCGCAAAATTGTGCCAATATTGGACTACTATGAAATTTTCCATAAAAATCTTCTTGGTTATCCCAAGACACGTAAGAAACAAATGCAGGACTTTTACAACCGCCACAGACACGTATATTATTCCATCATTCTTTAATTCAACATTATTTTATCACACATTAATTTCACAGATGGCTGTGCCATCTATTTGCACACAACCATTTTGAAACCGTGTTTTGCTGACCTTAAACATTTGTATAACAGCTGTGTTTCTCCTGATTTTTCTAGCGCAGCTCGCTGAGCGTTACCACTGCACTCATTTCTCTTTGCTGTTTCTGAATGTACACTATTCTTACCCATAGACAGCTCTCCTTTAAAAAATACGAATATTATTGAATATAATGTTTTACATATGTCACAGTATTTTATTTTCCGGGTGTTACTTTAATAATAATAATGATAATAATAATAATAACCATACAGCGCAAAATTGTGCCAATATTGGACTACTATGAAATTTTCCATAAAAATCTTCTTGGTTATCCCAAGACACGTAAGAAACAAATGCAGGACTTTTACAACCGCCACAGACACGTATATTATTCCATCATTCTTTAATTCAACATTATTTTATCACACATTAATTTCACAGATGGCTGTGCCATCTATTTGCACACAACCATTTTGAAACCGTGTTTTGCTGACCTTAAACATTTGTATAACAGCTGTGTTTCTCCTGATTTTTCTAGCGCAGCTCGCTGAGCGTTACCACTGCACTCATTTCTCTTTGCTGCTTCTGAATGTACACTATTCCCAACCATGGACAGTTTTCCTTAAAAAATATGCGTATTATTGAATATAATGTTTTACATATGTTACAGTATTTTATTTTATTAATAGTTACTTTTAACTATTCTTTTAGAGTGTCTAGTAGATTTATATTCTTTGCCTGATATATTTCTACACAAAGCTTCAAACTATTTTGTAATTTATAATGTATCACAGTAGTTTCATATGAAGTTACATCTTAGGCCCCATTCAGACTATTGTAATATCTGTAGCTTAAAATAGAGGCAAATAGCTACTTTCAAATCCGGACATACACCACTGATTTTAATGGGGTCTAAGGGGGTTCTATCAAGGTTTCCACATAATAGTTATGGAAAGAATAATGCTACAGAACTGGCCGCTCCAGTTATAAAACAAAAATGATGAAAATTATCCATGATGTTAATGTGAAAGAGGCTTATGCAGTGGGTTTATGGATCTCTACAATAAACAACATGTGTAGAAATTTGGTTCTAGAACTTGTTGGATTAGTGAATATAATAACGTTTGTCATATTTTATAACATGCAGCTAATGATTCTTGCTTTCAAATTGTATGTAACAGGATTAAAATAAAGAATAATGACCTAGCTGATTTGGGTGATATTGTAAAACCATTTATTGTTTCTACTACTTGGCAATTGTTACATTCAGTTATTTTTATTTATGTATTTATTTATTTTTATTTATTTATTTATTTATTTTTCCATGGAATTTGTTAGCCATTACAATTATTTTTACTCCCAAGATAGGCTATTAGAGCCACCAAGCTACATAAATGTGCAGGCTCCTGAATATTACAATTACAAAACATTCAAAGTTTGTTTCTCCACTTTTTGCAGATAATAAATCTTAATTTCTTTATAATCTGACTTTTAGTTATAGCTTGTCGCAGTTCTTTGGCGTTCTATGTATACCGTAAATTTTGCGTCCTTTGAGTGAATAATATAAGACAGATTATTTTTATTCAAAAAACATCTAACTTATGTATACTTTTAAAGCTTTGTTACATTTCTAGCCACTCTACAACATGCTGTGTAACATAAATACATGCGGCCTTGTAGTGATTTAATATAGTGCACCAAACATGATATGGTTTTTGGTTTCTCTGAACTGACGCATACAAAACATATAAGGTAGTACGGCACAAGACGTGAGCGTGCCCGCAGCTCAATCTTTATAGAAATAATACTTCTGCACTCATGGCCACTTCTCCTCCACCTTTGCCTCCTGAACTCATCATTCACTGTGAAATAATGCAAAAATCCAGCTTTGTGGTGTATGTGTTGTGTGTGTTTGTTGTGTGTGTTTGATGTGTGTGTGTTGCATGTGTTGTGTGTGTATGTTTGTTGTGTGTGTTGTATGTGTTGTGTGTGTTCTGTATGTTGTGTGTGTTTGCTGTATGTGTTGTGTATGTTTGGGTGTATGTGTTGTGTGTGTTTGTTGTGTGTGTGTTGCATGTGTTGTGTGTGTTCTGTATGTTGTGTGTATGTTTGTTGTGTGTGTTGTATGTGTTGTGTGTGTTCTGTATGTTGTGTGTGTGTTTGCTGTATGTGTTGTGTGTGTTTGTTGTGTGTGTTTGTTGTGTGTGTGTTGCATGTGTTGTGTGTGTTCTGTATGTTGTGTGTGTGTATGTTTGTTGTGTGTGTTGTATGTGTTGTGTGTGTTTGTTGTGTGTGTGTGTTGTTGTGTGTGTGTGTGTGTTGCATGTGTTGTGTGTGTGTGTGTATGTTTGTTGTTTGTGTTGTATGTGTTGTGTGTGTTCTGTATGTTGTGTGTGTTTGCTGTATGTGTTGTGTATGTTTGGGTGTATGTGTTGTATGTGTTGTGTGTGTTCTGTATGTTGTGTGTGTTTGCTGTATGTGTTGTGTGTATTTGTTGTGTGTGTGTGTGTGTTGCATGTGTTGTGTGTGTTCTGTATGTTGTGTGTGTGTATGTTTGTTGTGTGTGTTGTATGTGTTGTGTGTGTTTGTTGTGTGTGTGTGTTGTTGTGTGTGTGTGTGTGTTGCATGTGTTGTGTGTGTGTGTGTTGCATGTGTTGTGTGTGTGTGTTTGATGTGTGTGTGTTGCATGGGTTGTGTGTGTTCTGTATGTTGTGTGTATGTTTGTTGTGTGTGTTGTATGTGTTGTGTGTGTTCTGTATGTTGTGTGTGTTTGCTGTATGTGTTGTGTGTGTTTGTTGTGTGTGTTTGTTGTGTGTGTGTTGCATGTGTTGTGTGTGTTCTGTATGTTGTGTCTGTGTATGTTTGTTGTGTGTGTTGTATGTGTTGTGTGTGTTTGTTGTGTGTGTGTTGCATGTGTTGTGTGTGTTCTGTATGTTGTGTGTGTGTATGTTTGTTGTGTGTGTTGTATGTGTTGTGTGTGTTTGTTGTGTGTGTGTGTGTGTTGCATGTGTTGTGTGTGGGTGTGTGTATGTTTGTTGTTTGTGTTGTATGTGTTGTGTGTGTGTATGTTTGTTGTTTGTGTTGTATGTGTTGTGTGTGTTCTGTATGTTGTGTGTGTTTGCTGTATGTGTTGTGTATGTTTGTTGTGTGTGTTGTATGTGTTGTGTGTGTGTTTGTTGTGTGTGTGTGCCACAAAGCTGGATTTTTGCATTATTTCACAGTGAATGATGAGTTCAGGAGGCAAAGGTGGAGGAGAAGTGGCCATGAGTGCAGAAGTATTATTTCTATAAAGATTGAGCTGCGGGCACGCTCACGTCTTGTGCCGTACTACCTTATATGTTTTGTATGCGTCAGTTCAGAGAAACCAAAAACCATATCATGTTTGGTGCACTATATTAAATCACTACAAGGCCGCATGTATTTATGTTACACAGCATGTTGTAGAGTGGCTAGAAATGTAACAAAGCTTTAAAAGTATACATAAGTTAGTTGTTTTTTGAATAAAAATAATCTGTCTTATATTATTCACTCAAAGGACGCAAAATTTACGGTATACATAGAACGCCAAAGAACTGCGGCAAACTATAACTAAAAGTCAGATTATAAAGAAATTAAGATTTATTATCTGCAAAAAGTGGAGAAACAAACTTTGAATGTTTTGTAATTGTAATATTCAGGAGCCTGCACATTTATGTAGCTTGGTGGCTCTAATAGTCTATCTTGGGAGTAAAAATAATTGTAATGGCTAACAAATTCCATGGAAAAATAAATAAATAAATAAATAAAAATAAATAAATACATAAATAAAAATAACTGAATGTAACAATTGCCAAGTAGTAGAAACAATAAATGGTTTTACAATATCACCCAAATCAGCTAGGTCATTATTCTTTATTTTAATCCTGTTACATACAATTTGAAAGCAAGAATCATTAGCTGCATGTTATAAAATATGACAAACGTTATTATATTCACTAATCCAACAAGTTCTAGAACCAAATTTCTACACATGTTGTTTATTGTAGAGATCCATAAACCCACTGCATAAGCCTCTTTCACATTAACATCATGGATAATTTTCATCATTTTTGTTTTATAACTGGAGCGGCCAGTTCTGTAGCATTATTCTTTCCATAACTATTATGTGGAAACCTTGATAGAACCCCCTTAGACCCCATTAAAATCAGTGGTGTATGTCCGGATTTGAAAGTAGCTATTTGCCTCTATTTTAAGCTACAGATATTACAATAGTCTGAATGGGGCCTAAGATGTAACTTCATATGAAACTACTGTGATACATTATAAATTACAAAATAGTTTGAAGCTTTGTGTAGAAATATATCAGGCAAAGAATATAAATCTACTAGACACTCTAAAAGAATAGTTAAAAGTAACTATTAATAAAATAAAATACTGTAACATATGTAA
This sequence comes from Ranitomeya variabilis, assembly GCF_051348905.1. Taxonomy (NCBI): domain Eukaryota; kingdom Metazoa; phylum Chordata; class Amphibia; order Anura; family Dendrobatidae; genus Ranitomeya; species Ranitomeya variabilis. Next base: position 105,071,574 of record NC_135238.1, on the reverse strand, counting down.
AACATTATATTCAATAATACGCATATTTTTTAAGGAAAACTGTCCATGGTTGGGAATAGTGTACATTCAGAAGCAGCAAAGAGAAATGAGTGCAGTGGTAACGCTCAGCGAGCTGCGCTAGAAAAATCAGGAGAAACACAGCTGTTATACAAATGTTTAAGGTCAGCAAAACACGGTTTCAAAATGGTTGTGTGCAAATAGATGGCACAGCCATCTGTGAAATTAATGTGTGATAAAATAATGTTGAATTAAAGAATGATGGAATAATATACGTGTCTGTGGCGGTTGTAAAAGTCCTGCATTTGTTTCTTACGTGTCTTGGGATAACCAAGAAGATTTTTATGGAAAATTTCATAGTAGTCCAATATTGGCACAATTTTGCGCTGTATGGTTATTATTATTATTATCATTATTATTATTAAAGTAACACCCGGAAAATAAAATACTGTGACATATGTAAAACATTATATTCAATAATATTCGTATTTTTTAAAGGAGAGCTGTCTATGGGTAAGAATAGTGTACATTCAGAAACAGCAAAGAGAAATGAGTGCAGTGGTAACGCTCAGCGAGCTGCGCTAGAAAAATCAGGAGAAACACATCTGTTATACAAATGTTTAAGGTCAGCAAAACACGGTTTCAAAATGGTTGTGTGCAAATAGATGGCACAGCCATCTGTGAAATTAATGTGTGATAAAATAATGTTGAATTAAAGAATGATGGAATAATATACGTGTCTGTGGCGGTTGTAAAAGTCCTGCATTTGTTTCTTACGTGTCTTGGGATAACCAAGAAGATTTTTATGGAAAATTTCATAGTAGTCCAATATTGGCACAATTTTGCGCTGTATGGTTATTATTATTATTATCATTATTATTATTAAAGTAACACCCGGAAAATAAAATACTGTGACATATGTAAAACATTATATTCAATAATATTCGTATTTTTTAAAGGAGAGCTGTCTATGGGTAAGAATAGTGTACATTCAGAAACAGCAAAGAGAAATGAGTGCAGTGGTAACGCTCAGCGAGCTGCGCTAGAAAAATCCGGAGAAACACATCTGTTATACAAAATGTTTAAGGTCAGCAAAACATGGTTTCAAAATGATTGTGTGCAAATAGCTGGCACAGGCACTACGATATCCGATGTCAATAAAAGAGAATAAATATTGTTGGTACACTTTTGATATTATTATCAATTTGTTGGAAGCGTATCAGTAATCAATTTAATACATTTTGATTCGCTATGCTTTTGGTGTACTGTCTATTTAACACGCTTTATGCGATTTTAATTAATTATCTGGTGGTCAAATAAATATTATTGGCACTATAGGTTTATGAAAATGTCAATAAAAGAGAATAAATATTATTGGTACACTTTTGATATTATCAACTTGTTGGGCGCGTATCAGTAATCAATTTAATACTATCCCACGCGTATCAGTAATCAATTTAATACATTTTGATTCGCTGTGATTTTGGTGTACTGTCTATTTAACACGCTTTATGCGCTTTTAATTAATTATCTGCAGTCCAAATAAATATTATTGGGCCTGTGAGTACAGTGGTAACGCTCAGCGAGCTGCGCTGGATCGGAATGTAATAATGAGTGTTCAGTGATAATTGATTTGATTTGTTTATTTGTGATGTATTGCGGATTTCAAGAAGTAGCTTTTGATCTAATTGAACAGCGAAATTTATTCACATTACTTTTTTAGAAAATGTAATTGATTTTGTTCAATAAACGTTATTACTTTTATCTGAAAAGTTCTCTCGTTCTTTATTTTACAAAGATCAGTACTGTTTATAGTATCAAACTGTCAATAAAAGAGGGTCCTGCCTATGAAAATGTCAGCAGCACATCTTATAGTGGTTAAATGACTTGTAACAAAATATTGTTTTGTAAGAAGTTTCACATATTTGGTAAACACCTCTTAACACGCACAACCTGACATCTAGTTAGTGGTCAGTACAGACACATTTTAACAGCTGCTAGCAAGCGGAGTGTTTGTATCTGCAGCACAGAAAATCTTAGCAGCTGTTAGCAGTTATAGTACCCAGACTTCAAGCTCACAACAGAATAATACCAAGGTTTCAAAATGATTGTGTGCAAATAGACGGCACAGGCACTACGATATCCGATGTCAATAAAAGAGAATAAATATTGTTGGTACACTTTTGATATTATTATCAATTTGTTGGAAGCGTACCAGTAATCAATTTAATACAATTTGATTCGCTATGCTTTTGATTCGCTATGCTTTTGGTGTTATGTCTATTTAACACGCTTTATGCGATTTTAATTAATTATCTGGTGGTTAAATAAATATTATTGGCACTATAGGTTTATGAAAATGTCAATAAAACTGATACATACTGGTACAGCAAGACATGTAATGTGATAGTTAGACTCTATTTAATACAACATATAATGAATAAACAGCATGGTGTATTATAAAACACAATTTTGTGTCATTTTAGTGAAAAATTAACTAATAATTATACATAATATGTCTTTTAAGCTAAATCATGCATGTGTACATACATATTTAATGTTTTTGCTTTTTATATTCTGTAAGAATTTTTATATTATTGAATTGTCTTTGTCAAAATTTGACATTGTTCTGTCAGAAATGATCGTTTTAGCGAACAATTAACTAATAATTATACATAATATGTCCAGAATATACTGTACTTGTCTGAAAGTTTCACACTGATAGCTAGCAGTATTGCTCTGGTTGCAGAATGCACTCTCAGCACAAATACATATAGAAGCACTATTCACTATATGTGAACACTGTGTATAAAATACACTGCTCTGATGTTGGTGAATTGGCATATCATATCTGTATTTTATCTATTAACCACACGAGCATGTAGCCCCCGTATCACACATAACACGACCTCTTAAAACTCATGAAAATGAGAAACTGCGTTATAAGCTGAAAAATATGCTGTTTCACTCTAAATGTGCCGTGGCCAACTGCACTTGTCTTCACTCACGATTATTTCGTCAACATTTTCAAATTTACCGCGTTCTAATTGCAATTATCAATTTAATCAAAACTGCGCTTGTCTTCACTGATCTAACTAGTTGTTTAAATTCTTAGAGGACGTTCAAGGTGACAGTTGCTTTGTGTGACAGCTGCTAGCAAAATTCTGTGTTTTCTCGGCTAGTGGGAAATCTACCATGCTTTATTTCACACAGTAAACTATTTTTAGCCATCCTCTGCTTGCGCCCGTTATTTGGGGTACCGGAGAGACAGCTGCTGGGGATCCCCACAAACAAAGGTTTGAATCATACGCGGTCATTTTCCAAGCACCGTGATCGCAGCTGTTAGGGTAATTAAGTAGGAGACAGTATTCCTTACTTAAATGCAAAGTTGTGTGGCCATTAACTAGACAGCCAGGGTTTCTGCAGTTAGAATGTGTTCAGTGATAATGAACCACAACTTATAGTGTATAAATAATCACATTATTTTGTAAGACGTTTGCTGCTGTATAACCAAACGTGCTATTTAATGCGGGTGCTTTTATACTGAGATGTGTTTATTTACAATAAATATCTTTTACTTTTACAATACCCCGACTTTGCTTTTTTATAAACGTATAAAACACCACGATTCATACCTGCGCTTGTTGTAATATGGTCGCACACATAATGCGCGCGTTATAAATCCCCATATAAATATAAAACTCTAATATAAAACAATTACGGGGGTAACACTCATGTTGTAACATGCCCAGGGGCATGTTGTAACATGCCCCGGGGATAATATTCATGTTGTAACATGCCACGGGGGATAACATTCATGTTGTAACATGCCCGCATACATAATGCTCGCATTATAATACCCCTATAAATATAAAACTCTAATATAAAACAATTACGGAGATAACATTCACTCTATTAACAAATTAAATTATATAAAAAGGGAGGGGGAGCTGCCACACAGCTGCTGTTAGAAGACAAGGAGGCCAGCTGGCAGGGGGGAGGGGTTACACACTTTGATACATCTTGATAGGGGCGTGTCCACCTGTCAAATTGAGTTTGACGAAACCACCCGACGCTCCACTACTTGCGTGGCTGTGCAATATACTACGTGGACATGCATATTCTAGAATACCCGATGAGTTAGAATCGGGCCACAGTCTAATAATCATAAGACTACGGATAGTGGTTTGGAATTGTGCTGTACTGTCACTTTAAGAGCTGATATTATCTGACAAAACTTGTGACCTGGTGAGCTGATGTAGATTTCATAGGAGTTGGCATAGTAACTGTGTCTGACTGCGCATATCAATGAGCTAATCAGCCAGGTGGCAGTTATTTTTAGAAATTGCCTCAGAAACCAGCCCATTATAAACGTATAGGAAAATTTCTCCATTGAAACGCATTGAAAGACTTTTTTCAAACACAAATTGCGCAAAAACTACAAATCCGATCGACACGAAAAATACTTAGCACACCTCTTGGGGACGCTGGCTTCGAAATGACACCTCACTGGAGTCTGTGAGTTTAGCGGTTCGGGCCGCATTACGTGCGGACTGAATAATAAGAATAAGAAGAAGTTTACCACGGTGGAATAACAGTATAGTGCTTTGTTCCAAAGCACTATAATAAGAAGAAGTTTACCACGATGGAATAACAGTATAGTGCTTTGTTCCAAAGCACTATAATAAGAAGAAGTTATCCACGATGGAATAACAGTATAGTGCTTTGTTCCAAAGCACTATAACTAGATGAGTATTTCCTGAAGGAACTACAGATAGTGCTTTGGAATGGTGCCTGGGCTGCCCCTTCAAGACTTTCACACTTGGGTGCCCCTCAGGCAGTCCGATTTGGTAGTCGGAGTCACTCTGGTTCTGATTTGGTGGGTTGGGTCAATCTGGGTCCTATTTGGTGGGCGGGGTCACTCTGGGACCAATTTGGTGGGCGGAGCCACTCTGGGTCCAATTTGGTGGGCGGGGCACCTCAGGGACCGATTTGGTGGGCGGGGTCACTCAGGGTCCGATTTGGTGGATGGGGTCACTCAGGGTCCGATTTGGTGGGCGGGGTCACTCTGGGTTCGATTTGGTGGATGGGGTCACTCAGGGTCTGATTTGGTGGGCGGGGTCACTCTGGGTCCGATTTGGTGGGCGGGGTCACTGGGTTCGATTTGGTGGGCGGGGTCACTCTGGAACAGATTTGGTGGGCGGGGTCACTCTGGAACAGATTTGGTGGGCAGGGTCACTCTGGGACCGATTTGGTGGGCGGGGTCACTCTGGGTCCGATTTGGTGGGCGGGGCACCTCAGGGTCCGATTTGAGGGGCGGGGCACCTCAGGGTCCAATTTGGTGGGCGGGGTCACACTGGGTCCGATTTGGTGGGCGGGGTCACTCTGGGACCAAATTGGTGGGCGGAGCCACTCTGGGTCCGATTTGGTGGGCGGGGCACCTCAGGGACCGATTAGGTGGGCGGGGTCACTCTGGGTCCAATTTGGTGGGCGGAGCCACTCTGGGTCCGATTTGGTGGGCGGGGCACCTCAGGGTCCAATTTGGTGAGTGGGGTAACTCTGGGTCCGATTTGGTGGGCAGAGCCACTCTGGGTTCGATTTGGTGGGCGGGGCACCTCATGACCGATTTGGTGGGCGGGGCCCCTCAGGGGCCGATTTGGTGGGCGGGGCCCCTCAGGGGCCGATTTGGTGGGCGGGCCCCTCAGGGGCCGATTTGGTGGGCGGGGCCACTCTGGGTCCGATTTGGTGGGCGGGGCACCTCAGGGGCCAATTTGGTGGGCGGGGCCCCTCATGGGCCCATTTGGTGGGCGGGTCCACTCTGGGTCCAATTTGGTGGGCGGGGCACCTCAGGGGCCGATTTGGTAGGCGGGGCCCCTCGGGCCGATTTCATGGGCGGGGCCACTCTGGGGCCGATTTCATGGGAGGGGCCACTCGGTCCGATTTGGTTTGCAGGGCCACTCTGGGTCCGTTTTGGTGGGCGGGGCCCCTCAGGGGCCGTTTGGTGGGCAGGGTCCCTCAGGAGCCGTTTTGGTGGGTGCGGCCCCTCAGGGGCCGATTTGGTGGGTGGCGCCCCTCAGAGGCCGATTTGGTGAGCGGGGCCACTCTGGGTCCGATTTGGTGGGCGGGGGACCTCAGGGGATGATTTGGTGGGCAGGGTCCCTCAGGGGCCGATTTGGTGGGCGGGGCCCCTCAGGGGCCAATTTGATGGGCGGGGCCACTCTGGGTCCGATTTGGTTTGCGGGGCCACTCTGGGTCCGTTTTGGTGGGCGGGGCCCCTCAGGGGCCGTTTGGTGGGCGGGGCCCCTCAGGAGCCGTTTTGGTGGGCTCGGCCCCTCAGGGGCCGATTTGGTGGGTGGCGCCCCTCAGGGGCTGATTTGGTGAGCGCCCCGGCCACTCTGGGTCCGATTTGGTGGGCGGGGGACCCCAGGGGATGATTTGGTGGGCGGGGCCCCTCAGGGGCTGATTCGGTGGGCGGGGCCCCTCACGGGCCGATTTGGTGGGCGGGGCCACGCTGGGTCTGATTTGGTGGGCGGGGCACCTCTGGGGCTGATTTGGTGAGCAGGGCCCCTCAGGGGCCGATTTGGTGGGCGGGGCCCCTCAGGGGCCCATTTGGGGGGCGGGGCCCCTCTGGGTCCAATTTGGTGGGCGGAGCCACTCTGGGTCCAATTTGGTGGGCAAGGCACCTCAGGGTCCGATTTGGTGGGCGGGGCCGATTTGGTGGGCGGGGCCACTCTGGGTCCGATTTGGTGAGCGGGGCCCCTCAGGGGCCGATTTGGTGGGTGGGGCCCCTCTGGGTCCCATTTGGTGGGCGGGGCCCCTCTGGGTCCGATTTGGTGGGCGGGGCCACTCTGGGTCCAATTCGGTGGGCGGGGCCCCTCAGGGGCCGATTTGGTGGGTGGGGACCCTCAGGGTCCGATTTGGTGGGCGGGGCCCCTCAGAGTCCGATTTGGTGGGCGGGGCCCTTCAGGGTCCGATTTGGTGGGCGGAGCCCCTCAGGGGCCGATTTGGTGGACGGGGCCACTCTGGGTCCGATTTGGTGGGCGGGGCCCCTCAGGGGTTGATTTGGTGGGTGGGCCCCTCAGGGTCCGACTTGGTGGGCGGGGCCCCTCAGGGGCCGATTTGTTGGGGGGGGCCACTCTGGGTCCGATTTGGTGGGCGGGGCCCCTCAAGGGTTGATTTGGTGGGCGGGCCCCTCAGGGTCCGATTTGGTGGGCGGGGCCCCTCAGGGGCTGATTTGTTGGGGGGGGGCGCTCTGGGTCCGATTTGGTGGGCGCGGCCCCTCAGGGGCCGATTTGGTGGGCGGGGCCCCTCAGGGGCCGATTTGGTGGGCGGGGCACCTCAGGGGCCGATTTGGTGGGCGGGGCACCTCAGGGGCCAATTTGGTGGGCGGAGCACCTCTGGGTCCAATTTGGTGGGCGGGGTCACACTGGGTCCGATTTGGTGGGCAGGGTCACTCTGGGACCAAATTGGTGGGCGGAGCCACTCTGGGTCCGATTTGGTGGGCGGGGCACCTCAGGGACCGATTAGGTGGGTGGGGTCACTCTGGGTCCGATTTGGTGGGCAGGGCACCTCAGGGTCCGATTTGGTGGGTGGGGTCACTCTGGGTCCGATTTGGTGGGCAGAGCCACTCTGGGTCCGATTTGGTGGGCGGGGCACCTTACGACCGATTTGGTGGGCGAGGCCCCTCAGGGGCCGATTTGGTGGGCGGGGCCCCTCTGGGGCCGATTTGGTGGGCGGGGCCACTCTGGGTCCGATTTGGTTTGCAGGGCCACTCTGGGTCCGATTTGGTGGGCGGGGCCCCTTAGGGGCCGTTTGGTGGGCGGGGCCCCTCAGGAGCCGATTTGGAGGGCTGGTCACCTCAGGGGCCGATTTGGTGGGCGGGGCACTTCAGGGGCCGATTTGGTGGGCGGGGCCACTCTGGGGCCGATTTGGTGGGCAGAGCCACTCTGGGTCCAATTTGGTGGGCAAGGCACCTCAGGGTCTGATTTGGTGGGCGGGGCCGCTCAGGGGCCAATTTGGTGGGCGGGGCCACTCAGGGGCCCATTTGGGTGGCGGGGCCCCTGTGGGGACGATTTGGTGGGCGAGGCCACTTTGGGTCCAATTCGGTGGGCGGGGCCCCTCAGGGGCTGATTTTGTGGGCGGGGCCCCTCAGTGTCCAATTTGGTGGGTGGGGACCCTCAGGGTCCGATTTGGTGGGCGGGGCCCCTCAGGGTCCGATTTGGTGGGCGGAGCCCCTCAGGGGCCGATTTGGTGGGCGGGGCCACTCTGGGTCCGATTTGGTGGGTGGGGCCCCTCAGGGGTTGATTTGGTGGGCGGGCCCCTCAGGGTCCGATTTGGTGGGCGGGCCCCTCAGGGTCCGATTTGGTGGGCGGGGCACCTCAGGGGCCGATTTGGTGGGCGGGTCACTTTAAGAGCTGATACTACAAATCCGATCGACACGAAAAATAGTTAGCACACCTCTCGTGGACGCTGGCTTCGAAATGACACCTCACTGGAGTCTGTGCGTTCAGCGGTTCGGGCCGCATTAATTGCGGAAAAAAGCCTAATAATAATAAGAAGAAGAATAAGAAAAAGTTTACCACGATGGAATAACAGTATAGTGCTTTGTTCCAAAGCACTATAACTAGATGGGTATTTCCTGAAGGAACTACAGATAGTGCTTTGGAATGGTGCCCGGGCTGCCCCTGCAAGACTTTCACACTTGGGTGCCCCTCAGGCGGTTCGATTTGGTAGGCGGAGTCACTCTGGGTCTGATTTGGTGGGTTGGGTCAATCTGGGTCTGATTTTGTGGGCGAGGTAAATCTAGGTCCGATTCGGTGGGCGGGGTCACTTTGGGTCCGATTTGGTGTTCGGGGTCACTCTGTGTCTGATTTGGTGGGTGGGGTCACTCTGGGTCCGATTCGGTGGGCGGAGCCACTCTGGGTCTGATTTGGTGGGCGGGGCACCTCAGAGACCGATTTGGTGGGTGGGGTCACTCAGGGTCTGATTTGGTGGGCTGGGCACCTCAGGGTCTGATTTGGTGGGCGGGGTCACTGGGTCCGATTTGGTGGGCGGGGTCACTCTGGGTCCGATTTGGTGGGCGGGGTCACTGGGGCCGATTTGGTGGGCGGGGCCCTCATGGGCCGATTTGGTGGGCGGGGCCACTCTGGGTCCGATTAGGTTTGTGGGGCCACTGTGGGTCCGATTTGGTGGGCGGGGCCCCTCAGGAGCTGATTAGGTGGGCGGCGCCCCTCAGGGTCCGATTTTGTGAGCGGGGCCACACTGGGTCCGATTTGGTGGGCGGGGCACCTCAGGGGCCGATTTGGTGGGCGGGGCCCCTCAGGGGCCGATTTGGTGGGCGGGGCCCCTCAGGGGCCGATTTGGTGGGCGGGGCCACTCTGGGTCCGATTTGGTGGGCGGGGCACCTCAGGGGCCGATTTGGTGGGCGGGGCCCCTCAGGGGCCGATTTGGTGGGCGGGGCCCCTCATGGGCCCATTTGGTGGGCGGGGCCACTCTGGGTCCGATTTGTTGGGCCGGGCACCTCAGGGGCCGATTTGGTGGGCGGGGCCCCTAGGGCCGATTTCATGGGCGGGGCCACTCTGGGGCCGATTTCATGGGCGGGGCCACTCTGGGGCCGATTTCATGGGCGGGGTCACTCTGGGTCCGATTTGGTTTGCGGGGCCACTCTGGGTCCATTTTGGAGGGCGGGGCCCATCAGGGGCCGTTTGGTGGGCGTGGCCCCTCAGGGGCCGATTTGGTGGGCGGGTGACCTCAGGGGATGATTTAGTGGGCGGGTCCCCTCAGGGGCCGATTTGGTGGGCGGGGCCCCTCAGGGGCCAATTTGATGGGAGGGCCACTCTGGGTCCGATTTGGTTTGCTGGGTCACTCTGGGTCTGAGTTGGTGGGTGGGACACCTCAGGGGCCCATTTGGGGGCGGGGCCACTCTGGGTCCAATTTGGTGGGCGGGGCCCCTCAGGGGCCGATTTGGTGGGCGGGGCACCTCAGGGTCCTATTTGGTGGGCGGGGCCCCTCAGGGTCCGATTTGGTGGGCGGGGCCCCTCAGGGTCCGATTTGGTGGGCGGAGCCACTCAGGGGCCCATTTGGGGGGCGGGGCCCCTCTGGGTCCCATTTGGTGGGCGTGGCCCCTCTGGGTCCGATTTGGTGGGCCGGGTCACTCTGGGTCCGATTTGGTGGGTCGGATCATTCTGGGTCCGATTTGGTGGCCCGGGTCACTCTGGGTCCGATTTGGTGGGCCGGGTCGCTCTGGGTCCGATTTGGTTGGCCGGGTCACTCTGGGTCCGATTTGGTGGGCAGGGCACCTCAGGGACCGATTTGGTGGGCGGGGTCACTCAGGGTCCGATTTGGTGGATGGGGTCACTCAGGGTCCGATTTGGTGGGCGGGGTCACTCTGGGTTCGATTTGGTGGATGGGGTCACTCAGGGTCTGATTTGGTGGGCGGGGTCACTCTGGGTCCGATTTGGTGGGCGGGGTCACTCAGGGTCCGATTTGGTGGGCGGGGTCACTCTGGAACAGATTTGGTGGGCGGGGTCACTCTGGAACAGATTTGGTGGGCGGGGTCACTCTGGGACCGATTTGGTGGGCGGGGTCACTCTGGGTCCGATTTGGTGGGCGGGGCACCTCAGGGTCCGATTTGATGGGCGGGGCACCTCTGTGTCCAATTTGGTGGGCGGGGTCACACTGGGTCCGATTTGGTGGGCGTGGTCACTCTGGGACCAAATTGGTGGGCGGAGCCACTCTGGGTCCGATTTGGTGGGCGGGGCACCTCAGGGACCGATTAGGTGGGCGGGGTCACTCAGGGTCCAATTTGGTGGGTGGGGTAACTCTGGGTCCGATTTGGTGGGCAGAGCCACTCTGGGTTCGATTTGGTGGGCGGGGCACCTCATGACCGATTTGGTGGGCGGAGCCCCTCAGGGGCCGATTTGGTGGGCGGGGCCCCTCAGGGGCCGATTTGGTGGGCGGGCCCCTCAGGGGCCGATTTGGTGGGCGGGGCCACTCTGGGTCCGATTTGGTGGGCGGGGCACCTCAGGGGCCAATTTGGTGGGCGGGGCCCCTCATGGGCCCATTTGGTGGGCGGGTCCACTCTGGGTCCAATTTGGTGGGCGGGGCACCTCAGGGGCCGATTTGGTAGGCGGGGCCCCTCGGGCCGATTTCATGGGCGGGGCCACTCTGGGGCCGATTTCATGGGAGGGGCCACTCGGTCCGATTTGGTTTGCGGGGCCACTCTGGGTCCGTTTTGGTGGGCGGGGCCCCTCAGGGGCCGTTTGGTGGGCAGGGTCCCTCAGGAGCCGTTTTGGTGGGTGCGGCCCCTCAGGGGCCGATTTGGTGGGTGGCGCCCCTCAGGGGCCAATTTGGTGAGCGGGCCACTCTGGGTCCGATTTGGTGGGCGGGGGACCTCAGGGGATGATTTGGTGGGCAGGGCCCCTCAGGGGCCGATTTGGTCGGCGGGGCCCCTCAGGGGCCAATTTGATGGGTGGGGCCACTCTGGGTCCGATTTGGTTTGCGGGGCCACTCTGGGTCCGTTTTGGTGGGCGGGGCCCCTCAGGAGCCGTTTTGGTGGTCTCGGCCCCTCAGGGGCCGATTTGGTGGGTGGCGCCCCTCAGGGTCTGATTTGGTGAGCGGGGCCACTCTGGGTCCGATTTGGTGGGCGGGGCCCCTCAGGGGCCGATTTGGTGGGCGGGGCCCCTCAAGGTCCAATTTGGTGGGTGGGGCCCCTCAGGGTCCGATTTGGTGGGCGGGGCCCCTCAGGGTCCGATTTGGTGGGCGGAGCCCCTCAGGGGTCGATTTGGTGGGCGGGGCCACTCTGGGTCCGATTTGGTGGGCGGGGCCCCTCAGGGGTTGATTTGGTGGGTGGGCCCCTCAGGGTCCGATTTGGTGGGCGGGGCCCCTCAGGGGCCGATTTGTTGGGGGGGGCCACTCTGGGTCCGATTTGGTGGGCGGGGTCCCTCAGGGGTTGATTTGGTGGGCGGGCCCCTCAGGGTCCGATTTGGTGGGCGGGGCCCCTCAGGGGCCGATTTGTTGGGGGGGGCGCTCTGGGTCCGATTTGGTGGGCGGGGTCACACTGGGTCCGATTTGGTGGGCAGGGTCACTCTGGGACCAAATTGGTGGGCGGAGCCACTCTGGGTCCGATTTGGTGGGCGGGGCACCTCAGGGACCGATTAGGTGGGCGGGGTCACTCTGGGTCTGATTTGGTGGCCGGGGCACCTCAGGGTCCGATTTGATGGGCGGGGCACCTCTGGGTCCAATTTGGTGGGCGGGGTCACACTGGGTCCGATTTGGTGGGCAGGGTCACTCTGGGACCAAATTGGTGGGCGGAGCCACTCTGGGTCCGATTTGGTGGGCGGGGCACCTCAGGGACCGATTAGGTGGGCGGGGTCACTCTGGGTCCAATTTGGTGGGCGGGGCACCTCAGGGTCCAATTTGGTGGGTGGGGTCACTCTGGGTCCGATTTGGTGGGCAGAGCCACTCTGGGTCCTATTTGGTGGGCGGGGCACCTCACGACCGATTTGGTGGGCGAGGCCCCTCAGGGGCCGATTTGGTGGGCGGGGCCCCTCTAGGGCCGATTTGGTGGGCGGGGCCACTCTGGGGCCGATTTGGTTTGCAGGGCCACTCTGGGTCCGATTTGGTGGGCGGGGCCCCTCAGGGGCCGTTTGGTGGGCGGGGCCCCTCAGGAGCCGATTTGGAGGGCAGGGCACCTCAGGGGCCGATTTGGTGGGCGGGGCACCTCAGGGGCCGATTTGGTGGGCGGGGCCGCTCAGGGGCCGATTTGGTGGGCGGGGCCACTCAGGGACCCATTTGGGTGGCGGGGCCCCTGTGGGGACGATTTGGTGGGCGAGGCCACTTTGGGTCCAATTCGGTGGGCGGGGCCCCTCAGGGGCCGATTTTGTGGGCGGGGCCCCTCAGTGTCCAATTTGGTGGGTGGGGACCCTCAGGGTCCGATTTGGTGGGCGGGGCCAATCAGGGTCCGATTTGGTGGGCGGAGCCCCTCAGGGGCCGATTTGGTGGGCGGGGCCACTCTGGGTCTGATTTGGTGGGTGGGTCCCCTCAGGGGTTGATTTGGTGGGCGGGCCCCTCAGGGTCCGATTTGGTGGGCGAGGCCCCTCAGGGGCTGATTTGTTGGGGGAGGCCACTCTGGGTCCGATTTGGTGGGCGCGGCCCCTCAGGGGCCGATTTGGTGGGCGGGGCCCCTCAGGGGCCGATTTGGTGGGCGGGGCACCTCAGTGGCCGATTTGGTGGGCAGGGCACCTCAGGGGCCGATTTGGTGGGCGGGTCACTTTAAGAGCTGATACTACGAATCCGATCGACACGAAAAATAGTTAGCACACCTCTCGTGGACGCTGGCTTCGAAATGACACCTCACTGGAGTCTGTGCGTTCAGCGGTTCGGGCCGCATTAATTGCAGAAAAAAGCCTAATAATAATAAGAAGAAGAATAAGAAAAAGTTTACCACGATGGAATAACAGTATAGTGCTTTGTTCCAAAGCACTATAACTAGATGGGTATTTCCTGAAGGAACTACAGATAGTGCTTTGGAATGGTGCCCGGGCTGCCCCTGCAAGACTTTCACACTTGGGTGCCCCTCAGGTGGTCCGATTTGGTAGGCGGAGTCACTCTGGGTCTGATTTGGTGGGTTGGGTCAATCTGGGTCTGATTTTGTGGGCGAGGTAAATCTAGGTCCGATTCGGTGGGCGGGGTCACTTTGGGTCCGATTTGGTGTTCGGGGTCACTCTGTGTCTGATTTGGTGGGTGGGGTCACTCTGGGTCCGATTCGGTGGGCGGAGCCACTCTGGGTCTGATTTGGTGGGCGGGGCACCTCAGAGACCGATTTGGTGGGTGGGGTCACTCAGGGTCTGATTTGGTGGGCTGGGCACCTCAGGGTCTGATTTGGTGGGCGGGGTCACTGGGTCCGATTTGGTGGGCGGGGTCACTCTGGGTCCGATTTGGTGGGCGGGGTCACTGGGGCCGATTTGGTGGGCGGGGCCCTCATGGGCCCGATTAGGTTTGTGGGGCCACTGTGGGTCCGATTTGGTGGGCGGGGCCCCTCAGGAGCTGATTTGGTGGGCGGGGTCACTGGGTCCCATTTGGTGGGCGGGGCCCCTCTGGGTCCAATTTGGTGGGCGGGTCCCCTCAGGGGCCGATTTGGTGGGCGGGGCACCTCAGGGTCCTATTTGGTGGGCGGGGCCCCTCAGGGTCCGATTTGGTGGGCGGGGCCCCTCAGGGTCCGATTTGGTGGGCGGAGCCACTCAGGGGCCCATTTGGGGGGCGGGGCCCCTCTGGGTCCCATTTGGTGGGCGTGGCCCCTCTGGGTCCGATTTGGTGGGCCGGGTCACTCTGGGTCCGATTTGGTGGGCCGGGTCATTCTGGGTCCGATTTGGTGGCCCGGGTCACTCTGGGTCCGATTTGGTGGACCGGGTCACTCTGGGTCCGATTTGGTGGGCCGGGTCACTCTGGGTCCGATTTGGTGGGCCGGGTCACTCTGGGTCCAATTTGGTGGGACGGGTCACTCTGGGTCCAATTTGGTGGGCGGGGCTCCTCAGGGGCCGATTTGGTGGGCGGGCCACTCTGGGTCCGATTTGGTGGGCGGGGCCCCTCAGGGGCCGATTTGGTGGGCAGGGCCACTCAGGGGCCGATTTGGTGGGCGGGGCCACTCTGGGTCCGATTTGGTTGGCGGGGCCACTCTGGGTCTGATTTGGTGGGCGGGCCCCTCAGGGGCCGATTTTGTGGGCGGGGCCACTCTGGGTCCGATTTGGTGGGCGGGGCACCTCAGGGGCCGATTTGGTCGGCGGGGCCCCTCACGGGCCGATTTGGTGGGCGGGGCCACTGTGGGTCCGATTTGGTGGGCGGGGCACCTCAGGGGTCGATTTGGTGTGCGGGGACCCTCAGGGGCCGATTTGGTGGGCTGGGCACCTCAGGGGCCGATTTGGTGGGCGGGGCACCTCAGGGGCCGATTTGGTGGGCGGGTCACTTTAAGAGCTGATATTATCTGGCAAAACTGTCCTGCTGGGGTCATGTACAGTTCAGTTCATAGGCGTTGGCATAGTAACTGGGTCTGACTGCACATATCAATGAGCTAATCAGCCAGGTGGCAGTTGACAGTTATGTTGAAATTGCCTCAGAAACCAGGCCATTATACCCTATGAGGAAATTTCCCTATTGAAATGCATTAAGGCAATGCTTTCCAATGAGGGGAAAACAATTTTCAAACGCAAATTGCGCCAAAACTACAAATCCGATCGACACGAAAAATAGTTAGCACACCTCTCGTGGACGCTGGCTTCGAAATGACACCTCACTGGAGTCTGTGCGTTCAGCGGTTCGGTCCGCATTAATTGTGGAAAAAAGCCTAATAATAATAAGAACTAGATGGGTATTTCCTGAAGGAACTACAGATAGTGCTTTGGAATGGTGCCAGGGCTGCCCCTGCAAGACCTTCACACTTGGGTGCCCCTCAGGCGGTCCGATTTGGCGGGCGGCGCCACTCTGGGTCCAATTTGGCGGGCGGCGCCACTCTGGGTCCAATTTGGCGGGCGGCGCCACTCTGGGTCCAATTTGGCGGGCGGCGCCACTCTGGGTCCAATTTGGTGGGCGGCGCCACTCTGGGTCCAATTTGGCGGGCAGCGCCACTCTGGGTCCGATTTGGCGGGCAGCGCCACTCTGGGTCCGACTTGGCGGGCGGCGCCACTCTGGGTCCGATTTGGTGGGCGGCGCCACTCTGGGTCCGATTTGGCGGGCGGCGCCACTCTGGGTCCAATTTGGCGGGTGGCACCACTCTGGGTCCGATTTGGCGGGCGGCGCCACTCTGGGTCCGATTTGGCGGGCGGCGCCACTCTGGGTCCGATTTGGCAGGCGGCGCCACTCTGGGTCTGATTTGGCGGGCGGCGCCACTCTGGGTCCGATTTGGCGCGCGGCGCCACTCTGGGTCCGATTTGGCGGGCGGCGCCACTCTGGGTCCGATTTGGCGGGCGGCGCCACTCTGGGTCCGATTTGGCGGGCGGCGCCACTCTGGGTCCGATTTGGCGGGCGGCGCCACTCTGGGTCCGATTTGGCGGGCGGCGCCACTCTGGGTCCGATTTGGTGGGCTGCGCACCTCGGGATCCGATTTTGTGGGCGGGTTCGCTCTGGGTCCGATTTGGTGGGCGGGGCCACTTGGGGACCGATTTGGTTGGCGGGGCCACTCTGAGACCGATTTGGTGGGCAAGGTCACTCTGGGACTGATTAGGTGGGCGGGGTCACTCTGGGTCCGATTTGGTGGGTGGGGTCACTCTGGGTCCGATTTGGTGCGCGGGGTCATTCTGGGTCCGATTTGGTGGGCGGGGTTAGTCTGGGTCCGATTTGGCGGGCGGCTCCACTCTGGGTCCGATTTGGTGGGCGGCGCCACTCTGGGTCCGATTTGGCGGGCGGCGCCACTCTTGGTCCGATTTGGCGGGCGGCACCACTCTGGGTCCGATTTGGCGGGCGGCGCCACTCTGGGTCCGATTTGGCAGGCGGCGCCACTCTGGGTCCGATTTGGTGGGCGGCGCCACTCTGGGTCCGATTTGGCGGGCGGCGCCACTCTGGGTCCGATTTGGCGGGCGGCACCACTCTGGGTCCGATTTGGCGGGCGGCGCCACTCTGGGTCCGATTTGGCGGGCGGTGCCCCTCAGGGGCCGATTTGGTGGGCGGGGCCCCTCATGGGCCCATTTGGTGGGCGGGGCCACTCTGGGTCCGATTTGTTGGGCCGGGCACCTCAGGGGCCGATTTGGTGGGCGGGGCCCCTAGGGCCGATTTCATGGGCGGGGCCACTCTGGGGCCGATTTCATGGGCGGGGCCACTCTGGGGCCGATTTCATGGGCGGGGTCACTCTGGGTCCGATTTGGTTTGCGGGGCCACTCTGGGTCCATTTTGGAGGGCGGGGCCCATCAGGGGCTGTTTGGTGGGCGTGGCCCCTCAGGGGCCGATTTGGTGGGCGGGGGACCTCAGGGGATGATTTAGTGGGCGGGTCCCCTCAGGGGCCGATTTGGTGGGTGGGGCCCCTCAGGGGCCAATTTGATGGGAGGGCCACTCTGGGTCCGATTTGGTTTGCTGGGTCAGTCTGGGTCTGAGTTGGTGGGTGGGGCACCTCAGGGGCCGATTTGGTGGGCGGGGCCCCTCAGGGGCCCATTTGGGGGCGGGGCCCCTCTGGGTCCCATTTGGTGGGCGGGGCCCCTCTGGGTCCGATTAGGTGGGCGGGGCCACTCTGGGTCCAATTTGGTGGGCGGGGCCCCTCAGGAGCCGATTTGGTGGGCGGGGCACCTCAGGGTCCTATTTGGTGGGCGGGGCCCCTCAGGGTCCGATTTGGTGGGCGGGGCCCCTCAGGGTCCGATTTGGTGGGCGGAGCCACTCAGGGGCCCATTTGGGGGGCGGGGCCCCTCTGGGTCCCATTTGGTGGGCGTGGCCCCTCTGGGTCCGATTTGGTGGGCCGGGTCACTCTGGGTCCGATTTGGTGGGCCGGATCATTCTGGGTCCGATTTGGTGGCCCAGGTCACTCTGGGTCCGATTTGGTGGGCCGGGTCACTCTGGGTCCGATTTGGTTGGCCGGGTCACTCTGGGTCCGATTTGGTGGGCGGGGCACCTCAGGGACCGATTTGGTGGGCGGGGTCACTCAGGGTCCGATTTGGTGGATGGGGTCACTCAGGGTCCGATTTGGTGGGCGGGGTCACTCTGGGTTCGATTTGGTGGATGGGGTCACTCAGGGTCTGATTTGGTGGGCGGGGTCACTCTGGGTCCGATTTGGTGGGCGGGGTCACTCAGGGTCCGATTTGGTGAGCGGGGTCACTCTGGAACAGATTTGGTGGGCGGGGTCACTCTGGGACCGATTTGGTGGGCGGGGTCACTCTGTGTCCAATTTGGTGGGCGGGGTCACACTGGGTCCGATTTGGTGGGCGTGGTCACTCTGGGACCAAATTGGTGGGCGGAGCCACTCTGGGTCCGATTTGGTGGGCGGGGCACCTCAGGGACCGATTAGGTGGGCGGGGTAACTCTGGGTCCAATTTGGTGGGCGGAGCCACTCTGGGTCCGATTTGGTGGGCGGGGCACCTCAGGGTCCAATTTGGTGGGTGGGGTAACTCTGGGTCCGATTTGGTGGGCAGAGCCACTCTGGGTTCGATTTGGTGGGCGGGGCACCTCATGACCGATTTGGTGGGAGGAGCCCCTCAGGGGCCGATTTGGTGGGCGGGGCCCCTCAGGGGCCGATTTGGTGGGCGGGCCCCTCAGGGGCCGATTTGGTGGGCGGGGTTACTCTGGGTCCGATTTGGTGGGCGGGGCACCTCAGGGGCCAATTTGGTGGGCGGGGCCCCTCATGGGCCCATTTGGTGGGCGGGTCCACTCTGGGTCCAATTTGGTGGGCTGGGCACCTCAGGGGCCGATTTGGTAGGCGGGGCCCCTCGGGCCGATTTCATGGGCGGGGCCACTCTGGGGCCGATTTCATGGGAGGGGCCACTCGGTCCGATTTGGTTTGCGGGGCCACTCTGGGTCCGTTTTGGTGGGCGGGGCCCCTCAGGGGCCGTTTGGTGGGCAGGGTCCCTCAGGAGCCGTTTTGGTGGGTGCGGCCCCTCAGGGGCCGATTTGGTGGGTGGCGCCCCTCAGGGGCCGATTTGGTGAGCGGGCCACTCTGGGTCCGATTTGGTGGGCGGGGGACCTCAGGGGATGATTTGGTGGGCAGGGCCCCTCAGGGGCCGATTTGGTGGGCGGGGCCCCTCAGGAGCCAATTTGATGGGCGGGGCCACTCTGGGTCCGATTTGGTTTGCGGGGCCACTCTGGGTCCGTTTTGGTGGGCGGGGCCCCTCAGGGGCCGTTTGGTGGGCGGGGCCCCTCAGGAGCCGTTTTGGTGGGCTCGGCCCCTCAGGGGCCGATTTGGTGGGTGGCGCCCCTCAGGGTCTGATTTGGTGAGCGGGGCCACTCTGGGTCCGATTTGGTGGGCGGGGCCCCTCAGGGGCCGATTTGGTGGGCGGGGCCCCTCAAGGTCCAATTTGGTGGGTGGGGCCCCTCAGGGTCCGATTTGGTGGGCGGGGCCCCTCAGGGTCCGATTTGGTGAGTGGAGCCCCTCAGGGGTCGATTTGGTGGGCGGGGCCACTCTGGGTCCGATTTGGTGGGCGGGGCCCCTCAGGGGTTGATTTGGTGGGCGGGCCCCTCAGGGTCCGATTTGGTGGGCGGGGCCTCTCAGGGGTTGATTTGGTGGGCGGGCCCCTCAGGGTCCGATTTGGTGGGCGGGGCCCCTCAGGGGCCGATTTGTTGGGGGGGGCCACTCTGGGTCCGATTTGGTGGGCGGGGTCCCTCAGGGGTTGATTTGGTGGGCGGGCCCCTCAGGGGCCGATTTGTTGGGGGGGGCGCTCTGGGTCCGATTTGGTGGGCACGGCCCCTCAGGGGCCGATTTGGTGGGCGGAGCACCTCAGGGGCCGATTTGGTGGGCGGGGCACCTCTGGGTCCAATTTGGTGGGCGGGGTCACACTGGGTCCGATTTGGTGGGCAGGGTCACTCTGGGACCAAATTGGTGGGCGGAGCCACTCTGGGTCCGATTTGGTGGGCGGGGCACCTCAGGGACCGATTAGGTGGGCGGGGTCACTCTGGGTCTGATTTGGTGGCCGGGGCACCTCAGGGTCCGATTTGATGGGCGGGGCACCTCTGGGTCCAATTTGGTGGGCGGGGTCACACTGGGTCCGATTTGGTGGGCAGGGTCACTCTGGGACCAAATTGGTGGGCGGAGCCACTCTGGGTCCGATTTGGTGGGCGGGGCACCTCAGGGACCGATTAGGTGGGCGGGGTCACTCTGGGTCCAATTTGGTGGGCGGGGCACCTCAGGGTCCAATTTGGTGGGTGGGGTCACTCTGGGTCCGATTTGGTGGGCAGAGCCACTCTGGGTCCGATTTGGTGGGCGGGGCACCTCACGACCGATTTGGTGGGCGAGGCCCCTCAGGGGCCGATTTGGTGGGCGGGGCCCCTCTGGGGCCGATTTGGTGGGCGGGGCCACTCTGGGGCCGATTTGGTTTGCAGGGCCACTCTGGGTCCGATTTGGTGGGCGGGGCCCCTCAGGGGCCGTTTGGTGGGCGGGGCCCCTCAGGAGCCGATTTGGAGGGCAGGGCACCTCAGGGGCCGATTTGGTGGGCGGGGCACCTCAGGGGCCGATTTGGTGGGCGGGGCCACTCTGGGTCCAATTTGGTGGGCAGAGCCACTCTGGGTCCAATTTGGTGGGCAAGGCACCTCAGGGTCTGATTTGGTGGGCGGGGCCGCTCAGGGGCCGATTTGGTGGGCGGGGCCACTCAGGGGCCCATTTGGGTGGCGGGGCCCCTGTGGGGACGATTTGGTGGGCGAGGCCACTTTAGGTCCAATTCGGTGGGTTGGGCCCCTCAGGGGCCGATTTTGTGGGCGGGGCCCCTCAGTGTCCAATTTGGTGGGTGGGGACCCTCCGGGTCCGATTTGGTGGGCGGGGCCAATCAGGGTCCGATTTGGTGGGCGGAGCCCCTCAGGGGCCGATTTGGTGGGCGGGGCCACTCTGGGTCTGATTTGGTGGGTGGGGCCCCTCAGGGGTTGATTTGGTGGGCGGGCCCCTCAGGGTCCGATTTGGTGGGCGAGGCCCCTCAGGGGCTGATTTGTTGGGGGAGGCCACTCTGGGTCCGATTTGGTGGGCGGGGCCCCTCAGGGGCCGATTTGGTGGGCGGGGCCCCTCAGGGGCCGATTTGGTGGGCGGGGCACCTCAGTGGCCGATTTGGTGGGCGGGGCACCTCAGGGGCCGATTTGGTGGGCGGGTCACTTTAAGAGCTGATACTACAAATCCGATTCACACGAAAAATAGTTAGCACACCTCTCGTGGACGCTGGCTTCGAAATGACACCTCACTGGAGTCTGTGCGTTCAGCGGTTCGGGCCGCATTAATTGCAGAAAAAAGCCTAATAATAATAAGAAGAAGAATAAGAAAAAGTTTACCACGATGGAATAACAGTATAGTGCTTTGTTCCAAAGCACTATAACTAGATGGGTATTTCCTGAAGGAACTACAGATAGTGCTTTGGAATGGTGCCCGGGCTGCCCCTGCAAGACTTTCACACTTGGGTGCCCCTCAGGCGCTGGTTTGGTAGTTGTAGCCCCTCAGGGTTGAGGCCACTCTGGGTCCGATTTGGCGGGCGGCGCCACTCTGGGTCCGATTTGGCGGGCGGCGCCACTCTGGGTCCGATTTGGCAGGCGGCGCCACTCTGGGTCCGATTTGGCGGGCGGCGCCACTCTGGGTCCGATTTGGCGTGCGGTGCCACTCTGGGTCCGATTTGGCGGGCGGCGCCACTCTGGGTCCGATTTGGCGGGCGGCGCCACTCTGGGTCCGATTTGGCGGGCGGCGCTACTCTGGGTCCGATTTGGCGGGCGGCGCCACTCTGGGTCCGATTTGGTGGGCGAGGCCACTCGGGGTCCGATTTGGTGGGCTGCGCACCTCGGGATCCGATTTTGTGGGTGGGTTCGCTCTGGGTCCGATTTGGTGGGCGGGGCCACTTGGGGACCGATTTGGTTGGCGGGGCCACTCTGAGACCGATTTGGTGGGCAAGGTCACTCTGGGACTGATTAGGTGGGCGGGGTCACTCTGGGTCCGATTTGGTGGGTGGGGTCACTCTGGGTCCGATCTGGTGCGCGGGGTCATTCTGGGTCCGATTTGGTGGGCGGGGTTAGTCTGGGTCCGATTTGGCGGGCGGCGCCACTCTGGGTCCGATTTGGCGGGCGGCGCCACTCTGGGTCCGATTTGGCGGGCGGCGCCACTCTGGGTCCGATTTGGCGGGCGGCCCAACTCTGGGTCCGATTTGGCGGGCGGCGCCACTCTGGGTCCGATTTGGCGGGCGGCGCCACTCTGGGTCCGATTTGGTGGGCGGCGCCACTCTGGGTCCGATTTGGCGGGCGGCGCCACTCTGGGTCCGATTTGGCGGGCGGCGCCACTCTGGGTCCGATTTGGCGGGCGGCGCCATTCTGGGTCCGATTTGGCAGGCGGCGCCACTCTGGGTCCGATTTGGCGGGCGGCGCCACTCTGGGTCCGATTTGGCGGGCGGCGCCACTCTGGGTCCGATTTGGTGGGCGAGGCCACTCGGGGTCCGATTTGGTGGGCCGGGTCACTCTGGGTCCGATTTGGTGGGCCGGGTCACTCTGGGTCCGATTTGGTGGGCCGGGTCACTCTGGGTCCGATTTGGTGGCCCGGGTCACTCTGGGTCCGATTTGGTGGGCGGGGTCACTCTGGGTCCGATTTGGTGGGCGGGGTCACTCTGGGTCCGATTTGGTGGGCGGGGTCACTCTGGGCTTGATTTGGTGGGCGGAGCCAGTCAGGGATAGATTTGGTGGGCGGGGTCACTCTGGGTCCGATTTGGTGGGTGGGGTCACTCTGGGTCCGATTTGGTGGGCGGGGCTACTCGGGGTCCGATTTGGTGGGTGGGGCCACTTGGGGTCCGAATTGGTGGGCGGGGCCACTCTGGGTCTGATTTGGGGGGCGGGGCCGCTCGGGGTCAGATTTGGTGGGGCGAGGCCACTCGGTGCACTTACTTTTCTCCCACGCGATCGGGGGTGCACTTACTTTTCACCCCCGGGACCGGGGGTGCACATACTTTTCACAAACTGGACGAGAGGGTGTCATAGTCACTTTATTCTGATGTTTGACTTTGATAAATGATCATGTCCTAAAATGGACACCGTTCATTTGCATAGCTGCCATCTTTGGAAGGTCAAGTTGGGGGTAATGGAAAGTTCGCCATTATTTCCTATAGGAATTGTTTTTTTTTTTGAAAAATGCAATTTAAAAAAAAAACTGCAAATCAGATCGACACAAAAAATACTTAGCACACCTCTCGTGGACTCTGGCTTCTAAATGACGCCTCACTGGAGTCTGTGCGTGCAGTGGTTCGGGCCGCATTAATTGCGGAAAAAACTGAATAATAATAAGTTTACCACGTTCGGATTACAATAATAACTAGATGGGTATTTCCTGAAGGAACTACAGATAGTGCTTTGGAATGGTGCCCGGGCTGCCCCTGCAAGACTTTCACACTTGGGTGCCCCTCAGGCGCTGGTTTGGTAGTTGTAGCCCCTAAAGGGGTGAGGCCATGCTGGGTCCGATTCAGTGGGCCGGGTCACTCTGGGACCAATTTGGTGGGCGGGGCACCTTAGGGACCAATTTGGTGGGTGGGGTCACTCTGGGTCCGATTTGGTGGGCGGGGTCACTCTGGGTCCGATTTGGTGGAAGGGGTCACTCTGGGTCCGATTTGGTGGAAGGGGTCACTCTGGGTCCGATTTGGTGGAAGGGGTCACTCTGGGTCTGATTTGGTGGGCGGGGTCACTCTGGGTCCGATTTGGTGGGCCGGGCCCCTCGGGGTCCGATTTGGTGGGCCGGGGCCCTCGGGTTCCGAATTGGTGAGCGGGGTAATCTACTATATAATTGTCTAAGGGCACTTCCGTCTTTCTGTCTCACAACACCGCTACGTCATCATCTCGTGAGACCGCAATGCACTCTTGGGACCGGAGCGTGCAACAAGCATCGGGTACCGGCCACTCCAGGTGCAACAAGCATCGTGTACCGGCCGCTCTAGGAGGTGCAACAACCATCAGATACCGGCCGCTCCAGGAGGTGAGTATGTAACTTTTTTATTTTAATTCTTTTTTTTTTTTTTTAACAGGGATATGCAGTATACTATGTGACTGGACAATATACTACGTGACTGGGCAGTATAACTACGTGGCTCTGCGCTGTATACTGCGTGGCTCTGCGCTGTATACTATGCGGCTCTGCGCTGTATACTACGCGGCTCTGCGCTGTATACTGCGCGGCTCTGCGCTGTGTACTGCACGGCTCTGCGCTGTGTACTGCGTGGCTCTGCGCTGTGTACTGCGCGTTCTACTGCGCGGCTCTGCGCTGTATACTGCGTGGCTCTGCGCTTTGTACTGTGCGGCTCTGCGCTATATACTGCGTGGCTCTTCGCTGTATACTACGCGGCTCTGCGCTGTGTACTGCGCGGCTCTGCGCTGTGTACTGCGCGTGTCCGTGCTGTGTACTGCGCGTGTCTGCGCTGTATACTGCGCGGCTCTGCGCTGTGTACTGCTCTGCACTGTATACTACGCGGCTCTGCGCAGTATACTGCGCGGCTCTGCGCTGTATACTGCGCGGCTCTGCGCTGTATACTGCGCGGCTCTGCGCTGTACACTGGGTGGCTCTGCGCTGTGTACTGCGCGGCTCTGCGCTGTATACTGCGCGGCTCTGCGCTGTATACTGCGCGGCTCTGCGCTTTGCACTGCGCCGCTCTGCGCTGTGTACTGCGCGGCTCTGCGCTGTGTACTGCGCGGCTCTGCACTGTGTACTGCGCGGCTCTGCGTGGTATACTGCGCGGCTCTGCTCTTTATACTGTGCGGCTCTGGGCTCTGTACTGCGCGGCTCTGCGCTGTGTACTGCGCGGCTCTGCGCTGTGTACTGCGCGGCTCTGCGCTGTGTACTGCGCGGCTCTGCGCTGTGTACTGCGCGGCTCTGCGCTGTGTACTGTGCGGCTCTGCGCGGCTCTGCGCTGTGTACTGCGCGGCTCTGCGCTGTGTACTGCGCGGCTCTGCGTGGTATACTGCGCGGCTCTGCGTTGTGTACTGCACGGCTCTGCGCTTTATACTGCGCGGTTCTGCGCTGTGTACTGCGCGGCTCTGCGCTGTGTACTGCGCGGCTCTGCGCTGTGTACTGCGCGGCTCTGCGCTTTATACTGCGCGGCTCTGCGCTGTGTACTGCGCGGCTCTGCGCTGTGTACTGCGCGGCTCTGCGCTGTATACTGCGCAGCTCTGCACTGTATACTGCGTGGCTGTGCAATATACTACGTGGACATGCATATTCTAGAATACCCGATGAGTTAGAATCGGGTCACAGTCTAATAATCATAAGACTACGGATAGTGTTTTGGAATTGTGCTGTACTGTCACTTTAAGAGCTGATATTATCTGACAAAACTTGTGACCTGGTGAGCTGATGTAGAGTTCATAGGCGTTGGCATAGTAACTGTGTCTCACTGCGCATATCAATGAGGTAATCAGCCAGGTGGCAGTTATTTTTAGAAATTGCCTCAGAAACCAGCCCATTATAAACGTATTGGAAAATTTCTCTATTGAAATGCATTGAAACACTTTTTTCAAACACAAATTGCGCAAAAACTACAAATCCGATCGGCACGAAAAATACTTAGCACACCTCTCAGGAACGCTGGCTTCGAAATGACACCTCACTGGAGTCTGTGAGTGAAGCGGTTCGGGCCGCATTACGTGCGGACTGAATAATAATAATAACTAGATGGGTATTTCCTGAAGGAACTACAGATAGTGCTTTGGAATGGTGCCCGGGCTGCCCCTGCAAGACTTTGACACTTGGGTGCCCCTCAGGCGGTCCAATTTGGTGGGTTGGGTCAATCTGGGTCTGATTTTGTGGGCGGGGTAAATCTAGGTCCGATTCGGTGGGCGGGGTCACTTTTGGTCCGATTCTGTGGGCGCGGCCACTCTGGGTCCGATTCGGTGGGCGGAGCCACTCTGGGTCCGATTTGGTGGGCGGGGCACCTTAGGGACCAATTTGGTGGGTGGGGTCACTCGGTCCGATTTGGTGGGCTGGGCACCTCAGGGTCTGATTTGGTGGGCTGGGCACCTCAGGGTCCGATTTGGTGGGTGGGGTCACTCTGGGTCCGATTTGGTGGGCGGGGTCACTCTGGGCCCGATTTGGTGGAAGGGGTCACTCTGGGTCCGATTTGGTGGAAGGGGTCACTCTGGGTCTGATTTGGTGGAAGGGGTCACTCTGGGTCCGATTTGGTGGGCGGAGCCACTCTGGGTCCGATTTGGTGGGCGGGGTCACTCTGGGTCTGATTTAGGGGGCGGGGTCACTCTGGGTCCGATTTGGTGGGCCGGGCCCCTCGGGGTCCGATTTGGTGGGCCGGGCCTCTCGGGTTCCGAATTGGTGAGCGGGGTAATCTACTGTCTAATTGTCTAAGGGCACTTCCGTCTTTCTGTCTCACAACACCGCTACGTCATCATCTCGTGAGACCGCAATGCACTCTTGGGACCGGAGCGCGCAACAAGCATCGGGTACCGGCCACTCCAGGTGCAACAAGCATCGAGTACCGGCCGCTCTAGGAGGTGCAACAACCATCAGATACCGGCCGCTCCAGGAGGTGAGTATGTAACTTTTTTATTTTAATTCTTTTTTTTTTTTAACAGGGATATGCAGTATACTATGTGACTGGACAATATACTACGTGACTGGGCAGTATAACTACGTGGCTCTGCGCTGTATACTGCGTGGCTCTGCGCTGTATACTGCGTGGCTCTGCGCTGTATACTACGCGGCTCTGCGCTGTATACTACGCGGCTCTGCGCTGTATACTGCGTGGCTCTGCGCTGTGTACTGCGCGGCTCTGCGCTGTGTACTGCGCGGCTCTGCGCTGTGTACTGCACGGCTCTGCGCTGTGTACTGCGCGGCTCTGCACTGTGTACTGCGCGTTCTGCGCTGTATACTGCGCGGCTCTGCGCTGTATACTGCGCGGCTCTGCGCTGTATACTGCGCAGCTCTGCGCTTTGTATTGCGCGGCTCTGCGCTATATACTGCGTGGCTCTTCGCTGTATACTACGCGGCTCTGCGCTGTGTACTGCGCGGCTCTGCGCTGTGTACTGCGCATGTCCGTGCTGTGTACTGCGCGTGTCTGCGCTGTATACTGCGCGGCTCTGCGCTGTGTACTGCGCGGCTCTGCACTGTGTACTGCACGGCTCTGCGCTGTATACTGCGGGGCTCTGCACTGTATACTGCGGGGCTCTGCGCTGTATACTACGCGGCTCAGCGCTGTATACTGCGCGGCTCTGCGCTGCATACTGCTTGGCTCTACGCTGCGTACTGCGCGGCTCTGCGCTATATACTGGGTGGCTCTGCGCTGTGTACTGCGCGGCTCTGTGCTGTGTACTGTGCGGCTCTGCACTGTGTACTGCGCGGCTCTGCGCTGTGTACTGCGCGGCTCTGCGCTGTGTACTGCGCGGCTCTGCGCTGTATACTGTGCGGCTCTGCGCTGTGTACTGCGCGGCTCTGCGCTGTGTACTGCGCGGCTCTGCGCTGTATACTGCGCGGCTCTGCGCTGTGTACTGCGCGGCTCTGCGCTGTGTACTGCGCGGCTCTGCGCTGTGTACTGCGCGGCTCTGCGCTGTGTACTGCGCGGCTCTGCGCTGTGTACTGCTCGGCTCTGCGCTGTGTACTGCGCGGCTCTCTGCTGTGTACTGCGCGGCTCTGCGCTGTGTACTGCGCGGCTCTGCGCTGTGTACTGCGCGGCTCTGCGCTGTGTACTGCGCGGCTCTGCGCTGTGTACTGCGCGGCTCTGCGCTTTATACTGCACGGCTTTGCGCTGTGTACTGCGCGGCTCTGCGCTGTGTACTGCGCGGCTCTGCGCTGTGTACTGCACGGCTCTGCGCTTTATACTGCACGGCTTTGCGCTGTGTACTGCGCGGCTCTGCGCTGTGTACTGCGCGGCTCTGCGCGGTATACTGCGCGGCTCTGCGCTTTATAGTGTGCGGCTCTGCGCTCTGTACTGCACGGCTCTGCGCTGTCTACTGCGCGGCTCTGCGCTGTGTACTGCTCGGCTCTGCGCTGTGTACTGCGCGGCTCTCCGCTTTATACTGCGCGGCTCTGCGCTGTGTACTGCGCGGCTCTGCGCTGTGTACTGCGCGGCTCTGCGCTTTATACTGCGCGGCTTTGCGCTGTGTACTGCATGGCTCTGCGCTGTGTACTGCGCGGCTCTGCGCTGTGTACTGCGCGGCTCTGCGCTGTGTACTGCGGGGCTCTGCTCTTTATACTGTGCGGCTCTGCGCTGTGTACTGCATGGCTCTGCGCTGTGTACTGCGCGGCTCTGCGCTGTGTACTGCGCGGCTCTGCGCTGTGTACTGCGCGGCTCTGCGCTGTGTACTGCGTGGCTCTGCGCTGTGTACTGCGCGGCTCTGCACTGTATACTGCGTGGCTGTGCAATATACTACGTGGACATGCATATTCTAGAATACCCGATGAGTTAGAATCGGGCCACCATCTAATAATTATAAGACTACAGATAGTGGTTTGGAATTGTGCTGTACTGTCACTTTAAGAGCTGATATTATCTGACAAAACTTGTGACCTGGTGAGCTGATGTAGATTTCATAGGCGTTGGCATAGTAACTGTGTCTAACTGCGCATATCAATGAGCTAATCAGCCAGGTGGCAGTTATTTTTAGAAATTGCCTCAGAAACCAGCCCATTATAAACGTATAGGAAAATTTCTCCATTGAAACGCATTGAAAGACTTTTTTCAAACACAAATTGCGCAAAAACTACAAATCCGATCGGCACGAAAAATACTTAGCACACCTCTTGGGGACGCTGGCTTCGAAATGACACCTCACTGGAGTCTGTGAGTTTAGCGGTTCGGGCCGCATTACGTGCGGACTGAATAATAAGAATAAGAAGAAGTTTACCACGGTGGAATAACAGTATAGTGCTTTGTTCCAAAGCACTATAATAATACTAGATGGGTATTTCCTGAAGGAACTACAGATAGTGCTTTGGAATGGTGCCCGGGCTGCCCCTGCAAGACTTTCACACTTGGGTGCCCCTCAGGCGCTGGTTTGGTAGTTGTAGCCCCTCAGGGTTGAGGCCACTCTGGGTCCGATTTGGTGGGCCGGGTCACTCTGGGTCCGATTTGGTGGCCCGGGTCACTCTGGGTCCGATTTGGTGGCCCGGGTCACTCTGGGTCTGATTTGGTGGCCCGGGTCACTCTGGGTCTGATTTGGTGGCATGGGTCACTCTGGGTCCGATTTGGTGGACGGGGTCACTCTGGGTCCGATTTGGTGGCCCGGGTCACTCTGGGTCCGATTTGGTGGCCCGGGTCACTCTGGGTCCGATTTGGTGGCCCGGGTCACTCTGGGTCCGATTTGGTGGCCCGGGTCACTCTGGGTCCGATTTGGTGGCCCGGGTCACTCTGGGTCCGATTTGGTGGCCCGGGTCACTCTGGGTCCCATTTGGTGGCCCGGGTCACTCTGGGTCCGATTTGGTGGCCCGGGTCACTCTGGGTCCGGTTTGGTGGGCCGGGTCACTCTGGGTCCGATTTGGTGGCCCGGGTCACTCTGGGATCCGATTTGGTGGCCCGGGTCACTCTGGGTCCGATTTGGTGGGCCGGGTCACTCTGGGTCCGATTTGGTGGGCCGGGTCACTCTGGGTCCGATTTGGTGGCCCGGGTCACTCTGGGTCCGATTTGGTGGGCCGGGTCACTCTGGGTTCGATTTGGTGGCCCGGGTCACTCTGGGTCCGATTTGGTGGGCCGGGTCACTCTGGGTCCGATTTGGTGGGCCGGGTCACTCTGGGTCCGATTTGGTGGGCCGGGTCACTCTGGGTCCGATTTGGTGGGCCGGGTCACTCTGGGTCCGATTTGGTGGGCCGGTCACTCTGGGTCCGATTTGGTGGGCCGGGTCACTCTGGGTCCGATTTGGTGGGCCGGGTCACTCTGGGTCCGATTTGGTGGGCCGGGTCACTCTGGGTCCGATTTGGTGGGCCGGGTCACTCTGGGTCCGATTTGGTGGGCCGGGTCACTCTGGGTCCGATTTGGTGGGCCGGGTCACTCTGGGTCCGATTTGGTGGGCCGGGTCACTCAGGGTCCGATTTGGTGGCCCGGGTCACTCTGGGTCCGATTTGGTGGGCCGGGTCACTCTGGGTCCCATTTGGTGGGCCGGGTCACTCTGGGACCCATTTGGTGAGCCGGGTCACTCTGGGTCCCATTTGGTGGGCCGGGTCACTCTGGGTCCCATTTGGTGGGCCGGGTCACTCTGGGTCCCATTTGGTGGGCCGGGTCACTCTGGGTCCCATTTGGTGGGCCGGGTCACTCTGGGTCCCATTTGGTGGCCTGGGTCACTCTGGGTCCGATTTGGTGGGCCGGGTCACTCTGGGTCCGATTTGGTGGGCCGGGTCACTCTGGGTCCGATTTGGTGGCCCGGGTCACTCTGGGTCCGATTTGGTGGCCCGGGTCACTCTGGGTCCGATTTGGTGGCCCGGGTCACTCTGGGTCCGATTTGGCGGGCGGTGCCACTCTGGGTCCGATTTGGCGGGCGGCGCCACTCTGGGTCCGATTTGATGGGCCGGGTCACTCTGGGTCCCATTTGGTGGCCTGGGTCACTCTGGGTCCGATTTGGTGGGCCGGGTCACTCTGGGTCCGATTTGGTGGGCCGGGTCACTCTGGGTCCGATTTGGTGGCCCGGGTCACTCTGGGTCCGATTTGGTGGGCCGCGTCACTCTGGGTCCGATTTGGTGGCCCGGGTCACTCTGGGTCCGATTTGGTGGGCGGGGCCCCTCAGGGGCCGATTTGGTGGGCCGGGCCACTCTGGGTCCGATTTGGTGGGCCGGGCCACTCTGGGTCCGATTTGGTGGCCCGGGTCACTCTGGGTCCGATTTGGTGGCCCGGGTCACTCTGGGTCCGATTTGGTGGGCCGGGTCACTCTGGGTCCGATTTGGTGGGCCGGGTCACTCTGGGTCCGATTTGGTGGCCCGGGTCACTCTGGGTCCGATTTGGTGGCCCGGGTCACTCTGGGTCCGATTTGGTGGCCCGGGTCACTCTGGGTCCGATTTGGTGGGCGGGTGTATGGGTGGATGACAAACTCATATTCAGTGGCCAGTGTCAGGCAGCTGCTACAAAGGCAAATAAAATAATGGGATGTATTAAAAGAGGCATAGATGCTCATGAGGAGAACATAATTTTACCTCTATACAAGTCACTAGTTCGACCACACTTAGAATACTGTGCACAGTTCTGGTCTCCGGTGTATAAGAAAGACATAGCTGAACTGGAGCGGGTGCAGAGAAGAGCGACCAAGGTTATTAGAGGACTGGGGGGTCTGCAATACCAAGATAGGTTATTACACTTGGGGCTATTTAGTTTGGAAAAACGAAGACTAAGGGGTGATCTTATTTTAATGTATAAATATATGAGGGGACAGTACAAAGACCTTTCTGGTGATCTTTTTAATCATAGACCTGAGACAGGGACAAGAGGGCATCCTCTACGTCTGGAGGAAAGAAGGTTTAAGCATAATAACAGACGCGGATTCTTTACTGTAAGAGCAGTGAGACTATGGAACTCTCTGCCGTATGATGTTGTAATGAGTGATTCATTAATTAAATTTAAGAGGGGACTGGATACCTTTCTGGAAAAGTATAATGTTACAGGGTATATACACTAGATTCCTTGATAAGGTGTTGATCCAGGGAACTAGTCTGATTGCCGTATGTGGAGTCGGGAAGGAATTTTTTTCCCCATGGTGGAGTTACTCTTTGCCACATGGGGTTTTTTTGCCTTCCCCTGGATCAACATGTTAGGGCATGTTAGGTTAGGCTATGGGTAGAACTAGATGGACTTACAGTCTTCCTTCAACCTTAATAACTATGTAACTATGTAACTATGGTGGCCCGGGTCACTCTGGGTCCGATTTGGTGGCCCGGGTCACTCTGGGTCCGATTTGGTGGCCCGGGTCACTCTGGGTCCGATTTGGTGGGCCGGGTCACTCTGGGTCCGATTTGGTGGGCCGGGTCACTCTGGGTCCGATTTGGTGGGCCGGGTCACTCTGGGTCCGATTTGGTGGCCTGGGTCACTCTGGGTCCGATTTGGTGGCCCGGGTCACTCTGGGTCCGATCTGGTGGCCCGGGTCACTCTGGGTCCGATTTAGTGGGCCGGGTCACTCTGGGTCCGATTTGGTGGGCCGGGTCACTCTGGGTCCGATTTGGTGGGCCGGGTCACTCTGGGTCCGATTTGGTGGGCCGGGTCACTCTGTGTCCGATTTGGTGGGCCGGGTCACTCTGGGTCCGATTTGGTGGGCCGGGTCACTCTGGGTCCGATTTGGTGGCCCGGGTCACTCTGGGTCCGATTTGGTGGGCCGGGTCACTCTGGGTCCGATTTGGTGGGCCGGGTCACTCTGGGTCCGATTTGGTGGGCCGGGTCACTCTGGGTTTGATTTGGTGGCCCGGGTCACTCTGGGTCCGATTTGGTGGCCCGGGTCACTCTGGGTCCGATTTGGTGGCCCGGGTCACTCTGGGTCCGATTTGGTGGCCCGGGTCACTCTGGGTCCGATTTGGTGGCCCGGGTCACTCTGGGTCCGATTTGGTGGCCCTGGTCACTCTGGGTCCGATTTGGTGGCCCGGGTCACTCTGGGTCCGATTTGGTGGGCCGGGTCACTCTGGGTCCGATTTGGTGGGCCGGTTCCCTCTGGGTCCGATTTGGTGGGCCGGGTCCCTCTGGGTCCGATTTGGTGGGCCGGGTCACTCTGGGTCCGATTTGGTGGGCCGGGTCCCTCTGGGTCCGATTTGGTGGGCCGGGTCACTCTGGGTCCGATTTGGTGGGCCGGGTCATTCTGGGTCCGATTTGGTGGCCCGGGTCACTCTGGGTCCGATTTCGTGGCCCGGGTCACTCTGGGTCCGATTTGGTGGCCAAGGTCACACTGGGTCCGATTTCGTGGCCCGGGTCACTCTGGGTCCGATTTGGTAGCCCGGGTCACTCTGGGTCCGATTTGGTGGGCCGGGTCACTCTGGGTACGATTTGGTGGGCCGGGTCACTCTGGGTCCGATTTGGTGGGCCGGGTTACTCTGGGTCCGATTTGGTGGGCCGAGTCACTCTGGGTCCGATTTGGTGGGCCGGGTTACTCTGGGTCCGATTTGGTGGGCCGGGTCACTCTGGGTCCGATTTGGTGGGCCGGGTCACTCTGGGTCCGATTTGGTGGCCCGGGTCACTCTGGGTCCGATTTGGTGGGCCGGGTCACTCTGGGTCCGATTTGGTGGCTCGGGTCACTCTGGGTCCGATTTGGTGGGCCGGGTCACTCTGGGTCCGACTTGGCGGGCGGCACCACTCTGGGTCCGACTTGGCGGGCGGCGCCACTCTGGGTCCGACTTGGCGGGCGGCGCCACTCTGGGTCCGACTTGGCGGGCGGCGCCACTCTGGGTCCGACTTGGCGGGCGGCGCCACTCTGGGTCCGACTTGGCGGGCGGCGCCACTCTTGGTCCGATTTGGTGGGCCGGGTCACTCTGGGTCCGATTTGGCGGGCCGGGTCACTCTGGGTCCGATTTGGCGGGCCGGGTCACTCTTGGTCCGATTTGGCGGGCCGGGTCACTCTGGGTCCGATTTGGGGGGCCGGGTCACTCTGGGTCCGATTTGGCGGGCCGGGTCACTCTGGGTCCGATTTGGCGGCCCGGGTCACTCTGGGTCCGATTTGGCGGGCCGGGTCACTCTGGGTCCGATTTGGCGGGCGGCGCCACTCTGGGTCTGATTTGGCGGGCGGCGCCACTCTGGGTCCGATTTGGCGGGCGGCGCCACTCTGGGTCCGATTTGGCGGGCGGCGCCACTCTGGGTCCGATTTGGCGGGCGGTGCCACTCTGGGTCCGATTTGGCGGCCCGGGTCACTCTGGGTCCGATTTGGCGGGCGGCGCCACTCTGGGTCCGATTTGGCGGGCGGCGCCACTCTGGGTCCGATTTGGCGGGCGGCGCCACTCTGGGTCCGATTTGGCGGGCGGCGCCACTCTGGGTCCGATTTGGCGGGCGGCGCCACTCTGGGTCCGATTTGGCGGGCGGCGCCACTCTGGGTCCGATTTGGCAGCCCGGGTCACTCTGGGTCCGATTTGGCGGCCCGGGTCACTCTGGGTCCGATTTGGTGGCCCGGGTCACTCTGGGTCCGATTTGGCGGGCGGCGCCACTCTGGGTCCGATTTTGCGGGCGGCGCCACTCTGGGTCCGATTTGGCGGGCGGCGCCTCTCTGGGTCCGATTTGGCGGGCGGCGCCACTCTGGGTCCGATTTGGCGGGCGGCGCCACTCTGGGTCCGATTTGGCGGGCGGCGCCACTCTGGGTCCGATTTGGCGGGCGGCGCCACTCTGGGTCCGATTTGGCGGGCGGCGCCACTCTGGGTCCGATTTGGCGGGCGGCGCCACTCTGGGTCCGATTTGGCGGGCGGCGCCACTCTGGGTCCGATTTGGCGGGCGGCGCCACTCTGGGTCCCACTTGACGGGCGGCGCCACTCTGGGTCCGACTTGACGGGCGGCGCCACTCTGGGTCCGATTTGGCGGGCGTGGGCACTCTGGATCCGATTTGGCAAGCGGGGGCACTCTGGTCCGATTTGGTGGGCTGGGTCCGATTTGGTGAGCGGGGCAATAATGATAAGACTACAGATAGTGCTTTGTAATTGTGCTGTACTGTCACTTTAAGAGCTGATATTATCTGACAAAACTTGTGACCTGGTGGGCTGGTAGAGTTTATAGGCGTTGGCATAGTAACTGGGTCTCACTGCGCATATCAATGAGGTAATCAGCCAGGTGGCAGTTATTTTTAGAAATTGCCTCAGAAATCAGGCCCATTATAAACGTATTGGAAAATTTCCCTATTGAAATGCATTGAGACACTTTTTTCAAACGCAAATTGCGCCAAAACTACAAATCCGATCGACACGAAAAATACTTAGCACACCTCTCAGGAACGCTGGCTTCGAAATGACACCTCACTGGAGTCTGTGAGTTTAGCGGTTCGGGCCGCATTAACTGCGAAAAAAAGCCTAATAATAATAATAATAACTAGATGGGTATTTCCTGAAGGAACTACAGATAGTGCTTTGGAATGGTGCCCGGGCTGCCCCTGCAAGACTTTCACACTTGGGTGCCCCTCAGGCGGTCCGATTTGGTAGGCGGAGTCACTCTGGGTCTGATTTGGTGGGTTGGGTCAATCTGGGTCTGATTTTGTGGGCGGGGTAAATCTAGGTCCGATTCGGTGGGCGGGGTCACTTTGGGTCCGATTTGGCGTTCGGGGTCACTCTGTGTCTGATTTGGTGGGCGGGGTCACTCTGGGTCCGATTTGGTGGGAGGGGTCACTCTGGAACAGATTTGGTGGGCGGGGTCACTCTGGGACCGATTTGGTGGGCGGGGCACCTCAGGGTCTGATTTGGTGGGCGGGGCACCTCAGGGGCCGATTTGGTGGGCGGGGCCCCTCAGGAGCCAAATTGGTGGGTGGGGCCACTCTGGGTCCGATTTGGTGGGCGGGGCACTCCGGGGCCGATTTTTTTATGGGCGGGGCCACTCTGGGTCCAATTTGGTGGGCGGAGCCACTCTGGGTTCAATTTGGTGGGCAAGGCACCTCAGGGTCTGATTTGGTGGGCGGGGCCGCTCAGGGGCCGATTTGGTGGGCGGGGCCACTCAGGGGCCCATTTGGGTGGCGGGGCCCCTGTGGGGCCGATTTGGTGGGCGGGGCCACTCTGGGTCCAATTCGGTGGGCGGGGCCCCTCAGGGGCCGATTTGGTGGGCGGGGCCCCTCAGGGTCCAATTTGGTGGGTGGGGACCCTCAGGGTTCGATTTGGTGGGCGGGGCCCCTCAGGGTCCGATTTGGTGGGCGGAGCCCCTCAGGGGCCGATTTGGTGGGCGGGGCCACTCTGGGTCCGATTTGGTGGGCGGGGCCCCTCAGGGGTTGATTTGGTGGGCGGGCCCCTCAGGGTCCGATTTGGTGGGCGGGGCCCCTCAGGGGCCGATTTGTTGGGGGGGGCCACTCTGGGTCCGATTTGGTGGGCGCGGCCCCTCAGGGGCCGATTTGGTGGGCGGGGCCCCTCAGGGGCCGATTTGGTGGGCGGGGCACCTCAGGGGCCGATTTGGTGGGCGGGTCACTTTAAGAGCTGATATTATCTGGCAAAACTGTCCTGCTGGGGTCATGTACAGTTCATAGGCGTTGGCATAGTAACTGGGTCTGACTGCACATATCAATGAGCTAATCAGCCAGGTGGCAGTTGACAGTTATGTTGAAATTGCCTCAGAAACCAGGCCATTATACCCTATGAGGAAATTTCCCTATTGAAACGCATTAAGACAATGCTTTCCAATGAGGGGAAAACAATTTTCAAACGCAAATTGCGCCAAAACTACAAATCCGATCGACACGAAAAATAGTTAGCACACCTCTCGTGGACGCTGGCTTCGAAATGACACCTCACTGGAGTCTGTGCGTTCAGCGGTTCGGGCCGCATTAATTGCGGAAAAAAGCCTAATAATAATCATAAGAAGAACTAGATGGGTATTTCCTGAAGGAACTACAGATAGTGCTTTGGAATGGTGCCCGGGCTGCCCATGCAAGACTTTCACACTTGGGTGCCCCTCAGGCGCTGGTTTGGTAGTTGTAGCCCCTCAGGGTTGAGGCCACTCTGGGTCCGATTTGGTGGGCCGGGTCACTCTGGGTCCGATTTGGTGGGCCGGGTCACTCTGGGTCCGATTTGGTGGCCCGGGTCACTCTGGGTCCGATTTGGTGGCCCGGGTCACTCTGGGTCCGATTTGGTGGCCCGGGTCACTCTGGGTCCGATTTGGTGGCCCGGGTCACTCTGGGTCTGATTTGGTGGCCCGGGTCACTCTGGGTCCGATTTGGTGGCCCGGGTCACTCTGGGTCCGATTTGGTGGCCCGGGTCACTCTGGGTCCGATTTGGTGGGCCGGGCACTCTGGGTCCGATTTGGTGGGCCGGGTCACTCTGGGTCCGATTTGGTGGGCCGGGTCACTCTGGGTCCGATTTGGTGGGCCGGGTCACTCTGGGTCCGATTTGGTGGGCCGGGTCACTCTGGGTCCGATTTGGTGGGCCGGGTCACTCTGGGTCCGATTTGGTGGCCCGGGTCACTCTGGGTCCGAGTTGGTGGCCCGGGTCCTCTGGGTCCGATTTGGCGGGCGGCACCACTCTGGGTCCGATTTGGCGGGCGGCGCCACTCTGGGTCCGATTTGGCGGGCGGCGCCACTCTGGGTCCGATTTGGCGGGCGGCGCCACTCTGGGTCCGATTTGGCGGGCGGCGCCACTCTGGGTCCGATTTGGCGGGCGGCGCCACTCTGGGTCCGATTTGGCGGGCGGCGCCACTCTGGGTCCGATTTGGAGGGCGGCGCCACTCTGGGTCCGATTTGGCGGGCGGCGCCACTCTGGGTCCCATTTGGCGGGCGGCGCCACTCTGGGTCCGATTTGGCGGGCGGGGCAATAATTATAATATGACTACAGATAGTGCTTTGGAATTGTGCTGTGCTGTCACTTTAAGAGCTGATATTATCTGACAACACTTGTGTGCTGGACTCATGTAGAGTTCATAGGCGTTGGCATAGTATCTGGGTCTGACTGCGCTGTATACTGCGCGGCTCTGCGCTGTATACTGCGAGGCTCTGCGCTGTATACTGCGGGGCTCTGCGCTGTATGCTGCGCGGCTCTGCGCTGTATGCTGCGCGGCTCTGCGCTGTATGCTGCGCGGCTCCGCGCTGTATGCTGCGCGGCTCCGCGCTGTATAATGCGCGGCTCTGCGCTGTATGCTGCCGGGCTCTGAGCTGTATGCTGCGGGGCTCTGCGCTGTATGCTGCGCGGCTCTGCGCTGTATGCTGCACCGCTCTGCGCTGTATGCTGCGCGGCTCTGCGCTGTATAATGCGCGGCTCTCGCTGTATACTGCGGGGCTCTGCGCTGTATGCTGCAGAGCTCTGCGCTGTATGCTGCGCGGCTCCGCGCTGTATGCTGCGGGGCACTGCGCTGTATAATGCGCGGCTCTGCGCTGTATACTGCGCGGCTCTGCGCTGTATACTGCGGGGCTCTGCGCTGTATGCTGCGGGGCTCTGCGCTGTGTACTGCGCTGTATGCTGCGGGGCTCTGCGCTGTATGCTGCAGGGCTCTGCGCTGTATGCTGCGCTGTATGCTGCGGGGCTCTGCGCTGTATACTGCGGGGCTCTGCGCTGTATGCTGCGGGGCTCCGCGCTGTATGCTGCGCGGCTCCGCGCTGTATGCTGCGCGGCTCCGCGCTGTATAATGCGCGGCTCCGCGCTGTATGCTGCGCGGCTCTGCGCTGTATGCTGCGGGGCTCTGCGCTGTATGCTGCAGGGCTCTGCTCTGTATGCTGCGGGGCTCTGCGCTGTATGCTGCGCGGCTCTGCGCTGTATGCTGCGCGGCTCCGTGCTGTATAATGCGCGTCTCTGCGCTGTATATTGCTCGGCTCTGCGCTGTATACTGCGGGGCTCTGCGCTGTATACTGCGGGGCTCTGCGCTGTATGCTGCGGGGCTCTGCGCTGTATACTGTAATAATAATAAGACTACAGATAGTGCTTTGAAATTGTGCTGTGCTGTCACTTTAAGAGCTGATATTATCAGACAAAACGGTGACCTGGTGGAGTTGATAGTAATTGGCATAGTAACTTTGTCTGACTGCGCATATCAATGAGCTAATCAGCCAGGTGGCATTTGGCAGTTAAGTTATTTTTAGAAATTCCCTCAGAAACCAGCCCATTTTAAACGTATAGGAAAATTTCCCTATTGAAATGCATTGAAAACAATGCTTTCCAATGAGGGGGAAACAATTTTCAAATGCAAATTGCGCCAAAACTACAAATCCGATCGACACGAAAAATACTTAGCACACCTCTCGTGGACGCTGGCTTCGAAATGACGCCTCACTGGAGTCTGTGAGTGCAGCGGTATGGGCCGCATTAATTGCGGAAAAAAGCCTAATAATAATAATAATAATAAGAAGTTTACCACGATGGAATAACAGTATAGTGCTTTGTTCCAAAGCACTATAATAAGAAAAAGTTTACCACGATGGAATAA
This sequence comes from Ranitomeya variabilis, assembly GCF_051348905.1. NCBI lineage: Eukaryota > Metazoa > Chordata > Amphibia > Anura > Dendrobatidae > Ranitomeya > Ranitomeya variabilis. The sequence continues at coordinate 105,032,980 of NC_135238.1, read as the reverse complement.
CAGTATAGTGCTTTGTTCCAAAGCACTATAACTAGATGGGTATTTCCTGAAGGAACTACAGATAGTGCTTTGGAATGGTGCCCGGGCTGCCCCTGCAAGACTTTCACACTTGGGTGCCCCTCAGGCCCCTTGGACTGATTTGGTAGGCGGAGTCACTCTGGGTCTGATTTGGTGGGTTGGGTCAATCTGGGTCTGATTTTGTAGGCGGGGTAAATCTAGGTCCGATTCGGTGGGCGGGGTCACTTTGGGTCCGATTTGGTGTTCGGGGTCACTCTGGGTCTGATTTGGTGGGCGGGGCACCTCAGAGACCGATTTGGTGGGTGGGGTCACTCAGGGTCTGATTTGGTGGGCTGGGCACCTCAGGGTCCGATTTGGTGGGCGGGGTCACTGGATCCGATTTGGTGGGCGGGGTCACTCTGGGTCCGGTGGGCGGGGTCACTGGATCCGATTTGGTGAGCGGGGTCATTCTGGGTCCGATTTAGTGGGCGGGGTCACTCTGGGTCCGATTTGGTGGGCGGGGTCACTCTGGGTCCGATTTGGTGGGCGGGGTCACTCTGGGTCCGATTTGGTGGGCGGGGTCACTCTGGAACAGATTTGGTGGGCGGGGTCACTCTGGGTCTGATTTGGTGGCCGGGGCACCTCAGGGTCTGATTTGATGGGCGGGGCACCTCTGGGTCCAATTTGGTGGGCGGGGTCACACTGGGTCCGATTTGGTGGGCAGGGTCACTCTGGGACCAAAGTGGTGGGCGGAGCCACTCTGGGTCCGATTTGGTGGGCGGGGCACCTCAGGGACCGATTAGGTGGGCGGGGTCACTCTGGGTCCAATTTGGTGGGCGGGGCACCTCAGTGTCCAATTTGGTGGGTGGGGTCACTCTGGGTCCGATTTGGTGGGCAGAGCCACTCTAGGTCCGATTTGGTGGGCGGGGCACCTCACGACCGATTCGGTGGGCGGGGCCCCTCTGGGGCCGATTTGGTGGGCGGGGCCACTCTGGGTCCGATTTGGTTTGCAGGGCCACTCTGGGTCCGATTTGGTGGACGGGGCCCCTCAGGGGCCGTTTGGTGGGCGGGGCCCCTCAGGAGCCGATTTGGTGGGCAGGGCACCTCAGGGGCCGATTTGGTGGGTGGGGCACCTCAGGGGCCGATTTGGTGGGTGGAGCACCTCAGGGGCCGATTTGGTGGGCGGGTCACTTTAAGAGCTGATATTATCTGGCAAAACTGTCCTGCTGGGGTCATGTACAGTTCATAGGCGTTGGCATAGTAACTGGGTCTGACTGCACATATCAATGAGCTAATCAGCCAGGTGGCAGTTGACAGTTATGTTGAAATTGCCTCAGAAACCAGGCCATTATACCCTATGAGGAAATTTCCCTATTGAAACGCATTAAGACAATGCTTTCCAATGAGGGGAAAACAATTTTCAAACGCAAATTGCGCCAAAACTACAAATCCGATCGACACGAAAAATAGTTAGCACACCTCTCGTGGACGCTGGCTTCGAAATGACACCTCACTGGAGTCTGTGCGTTCAGCGGTTCGGGCCGCATTAATTGCGGAAAAAAGCCTAATAATAATAATAAGAAGAATAAGAAAAAGTTTACCACGATGGAATAACAGTATAGTGCTTTGTTCCAAAGCACTATAACTAGATGGGTATTTCCTGAAGGAACTACAGATAATGCTTTGGAATGGTGCCCGGGCTGCCCCTGCAAGACTTTCACACTTGGGTGCCCCTCAGGCCCCTCGGACCGATTTGGTAGGCGGAGTCACTCTGGGTCTGATTTGGTGGGTTGGATCAATCTGGGTCTGATTTTGTGGGCGGGGTAAATCTATGTCCGATTCGGTGGGCGGGGTCACTTTGGGTCCGATTTGGTGTTCGGGGTCACTCTGGGTCTGATTTGGTGGGCAGGGTCACTCTGGGTCCGATTCGGTGGGCGGAGCCACTCTGGGTCTGATTTGGTGGGCGGGGCACCTCAGAGACCTATTTGGTGGGTGGGGTCACTCAGGGTCTGATTTGGTGGGATGGGCACCTCAGGGTCCGATTTGGTGGGCGGGGTCACTGGGTCCGATTTGGTGGGCGGGGTCACTCTGGGTCCGGTGGGTGGGGTCACTGGATCCGATTTGGTGGGCTGGGTCACTCTGGGTCCGATTTAGTGGGCGGGGTCACTCTGGGTCCGATTTGGTGGGCGGGGTCACTCTGGGTCCGATTTGGTGGGTGGGGTCACTCTGGGTCCGATTTGGTGGGCGGGGTCACTCTGGAACAGATTTGGTTGGCGGGGTCACTCTGGGACCGATTTGGTGGGCGGGGTCACTCTGGGACCGATTTGGTGGGCGGGGTCACTCTGGGTCTGATTTGGTGGGCGGGGCACCTCAGGGTCCGATTTGATGGGCGGGGCACCTCTGGGTCCAACTTGGTGGGCGGGGTCACACTGGGTCCGATTTGGTGGGCGGGGTCACTCTGGGACCAAATTGGTGGGCGGAGCCACTCTGGGTCCGATTTGGTGGGCGGGGCACCTCAGGGACCAATTAGGTGGGCAGAGCCACTCTGGGTCCGATTTGGTGGGCGGGGCACCTCACGACCGATTTGGTGGGTGGGGCCCCTCATGGGCCGATTTGGTGGGCGGGGCCCCTCAGGGGCCGATTTGGTGGGCGGGGCCACTCTGGGTCCGATTTGGTTTGCAGAGCCACTCTGGGTCCGATTTGGTGGGTGGGGCCCCTCAGGGGCCGTTTGGTGGGCGGGGCCCCTCAGGAGCCAATTTGGTGGGCGCGGCCCCTCAGGGGCCAATTTGGTGGGCGGCGCCCCTCAGGGGACGATTTGGTGGGTGGGGCCACTCTGGGCCCGATGTGGTGGGCGGGGCACCTCAGGGGCCGATTTGGTGGGCGGGGCCCCTCAAGGGCCGATTTGGTGGGCGGGGCCCCTCACAGGCCGATTTGGTGGGAGGGGCCACTCTGGGTCCGATTTGGTGGACGGAGCACCTCAGGAGCCGATTTGGTGGGTGGGGCCCCTCAGGGGCCCATTTGGTGGGCGGGGCACCTCTGGGTCCGATTTGGTGGGCGGGGCCCCTCTGGGTCCGATATGGTGGGCGGGGCCACTCTGGGTCCGATTTGGTGGGAGGGGCACTCCAGGGCCGATTTGGTGGGCGGGGCCACTCTGGGTCCAATTTGGTGGGCGGAGCCACTCTGGGTCCAATTTGGTGGGCGGGGCACCTCAGGGTCCGATTTGGTGGGCGGGGTCACTGGGTCCGATTTGGTGGGCGGGGTCACTCTGGGTCCGGTGGGCGGGGTCACTGGATCCGATTTTGTGGGCGGGGTCACTCTGGGTCCGATTTAGTGGGCGGGGTCACTCTGAGTCCGATTTGGTGGGCGGGGTCACTCTGGGTCCGATTTGGTGGGCGGGGTCACTCTGGGTCCGATTTGGTGGGTGGGGTCACTCTGGGTCCGATTTGGTGGGCGCGGGTCACTCTGGAACAGATTTGGTTGGCGGGGTCACTCTGGGACCGATTTGGTGGGCGGGGTCACTCTGGGACCGATTTGGTGGGCGGGGTCACTCTGGGACCGATTTGGTGGGCGGAGCCACTCTGGGTCCGATTTGGTGGGCGGGGCACCTCAGGGACCGATTAGGTGGGCGGGGTCACTCTGGGTCCAATTTGGTGGGCGGGGCACCTCAGTGTCGAATTTGGTGGGTGGGGTCACTCTGGGTCCGATTTGGTGGGCAGAGCCACTCTGGGTCCGATTTGGTGGGCGGGGCACCTCACGACCGATTTGGTGGGCGGGGCCCCTCTGGGGCTGTTTGGTGGGCGGGGCCCCTCAGGAGCCGATTTGGTGGGCAGGGCACCTCAGGGGCCGATTTGGTGGGTGGGGCACCTCAGGGGCCGATTTGGTGGACGGAGCACCTCAGGGGCCGATTTGGTGGGCGGGTCACTTTAAGAGCTGATATTATCTGGCAAAACTGTCCTGCTGGGGTCATGTACAGTTCATAGGCGTTGGCATAGTAACTGGGTCTGACTGCACATATCAATGAGCTAATCAGCCAGGTGGCAGTTGACAGTTATGTTGAAATTGCCTCAGAAACCAGGCCATTATACCCTATGAGGAAATTTCCCTATTGAAACGCATTAAGACAATGCTTTCCAATGAGGGGAAAACAATTTTCAAACGCAAATTGCGCCAAAACTACAAATCCGATCGACACGAAAAATAGTTAGCACACCTCTCGTGGACGCTGGCTTCGAAATGACACCTCACTGGAGTCTGTGCGTTCAGCGGTTCGGGCCGCATTAATTGCGGAAAAAAGCCTAATAATAATAAGAATAAGAAAAAGTTTACCACGATGGAATAACAGTATAGTGCTTTGTTCCAAAGCACTATAACTAGATGGGTATTTCCTGAAGGAACTACAGATAATACTTTGGAATGGTGCCCGGGCTGCCCCTGCAAGACTTTCACACTTGGGTGCCCCTCAGGCCCCTCGGACCGATTTGGTAGGTGGAGTCACTCTGGGTCTGATTTGGTGGGTTGGGTCAATCTGGGTCTGATTTTGTGGGCGGGGTAAATCTATGTCCGATTCGGTGGGCGGGGTCACTTTGGGTCCGATTTGGTGTTCGGGGTCACTCTGGGTCTGATTTGGTGGGCAGGGTCACTCTGGGTCCGATTCGGTGGGCGGAGCCACTCTGGGTCTGATTTGGTGGGCGGGGCACCTCAGAGACCGATTTGGTGGGTGGGGTCACTCAGGGTCTGATTTGGTGGGATGGGCACCTCAGGGTCCGATTTGGTGGGCGGGGTCACTGGGTCCGATTTGGTGGGCGGGGTCACTCTGGGTCCGGTGGGTGGGGTCACTGGATCCGGTTTGGTGGGCGGGGTCACTCTGGGTCCGATTTAGTGGGCGGGGTCACTCTGGGTCCGATTTGGTGGGCGGGGTCACTCTGGGTCCGATTTGGTGGGCGGGGTCACTCTGGGTCCGATTTGGTGGGTGGGGTCACTCTGGGTCCGATTTGGTGGGCGGGGTCACTCTGGAACAGATTTGGTTGGTGGGGTCACTCTGGGACCGATTTGGTGGGCGGGGTCACTCTGGGACCGATTTGGTGGGCGGGGTCACTCTGGGTCTGATTTGGTGGGTGGGGCACCTCAGGGTCCGATTTGATGGGCGGGGCACCTCTGGGTCCAATTTGGTGGGCGGGGTCACACTGGGTCCGATTTGGTGGGTGGGGTCACTCTGGGACCAAATTGGTGGGCGGAGCCACTCTGGGTCCGATTTGGTGGGCGGGGCACCTCAGGGACTGATTAGGTGGGCAGAGCCACTCTGGGTCCGATTTGGTGGGCGGGGCACCTCACGACCGATTTGGTGGGTGGGGCCCCTCATGGGCCGATTTGGTGGGCGGGGCCCCTCAGGGGCCGATTTGGTGGGCGGGGCCACTCTGGGTCCGATTTGGTTTGCAGAGCCACTCTGGGTCCGATTTGGTGGGCGGGGCCCCTCAGGGGCCGTTTGGTGGGCGGGGCCCCTCAGGAGCCGATTTGGTGGGCGCGGCCCCTCAGGGGCCAATTTGGTGGGCGGCGCCCCTCAGTGGCCGATTTGGTGGGTGGGGCCACTCTGGGCCCGATGTGGTGGGCGGGGCACCTCAGGGGCCGATTTGGTGGGCGGGGCCCCTCAAGGGCCGATTTGGTGGGAGGGGCCACTCTGGGTCCGATTTGGTGGACGGAGCACCTCAGGAGCCGATTTGGTGGGTGGGGCCCCTCAGGGGCCCATTTGGTGGGCGGGGCACCTCTGGGTCCGATTTGGTGGGCGGGGCCCCTCTGGGTCCGATATGGTGGGCGGGACCACTCTGGGTCCGATTCGGTGGGTGGGGCACTCCGGGGCCGATTTGGTGGGCGGGGCCACTCTGGGTCCGATTTGGTGGGAGGGGCACTCCAGGGCCGATTTGGTGGGCGGGGCCACTCAGGGGCCGATTTGGTGGGCGGGGCCACTCTGGGTCCGATTTGGTTTGCAGAGCCACTCTGGGTCCGATTTGGTGGGCGGGGCCCCTCAGGGGCCGTTTGGTGGGCGGGGCCCCTCAGGAGCCGATTTGGTGGGCGGCGCCCCTCAGGGGCCGATTTGGTGGGTGGGGCCACTCTGGGCCCGATGTGGTGGGCGGGGCACCTCAGGGGCCGATTTGGTGGGCGGGGCCCCTCAAGGGCCGATTTGGTGGGCGGGGCCCCTCACAGGCCGATTTGGTGGGAGGGGCCACTCTGGGTCCGATTTGGTGGACGGAGCACCTCAGGAGCCGATTTGGTGGGTGGGGCCCCTCAGGGGCCCATTTGGTGGGCGGGGCACCTCTGGGTCCGATTTGGTGGGCGGGGCCCCTCTGGGTCCGATATGATGGGCGGGGCCACTCTGGGTCCGATTCGGTGGGTGGGGCACTCCGGGGCCGATTTGGTGGGTGGGGCCACTCTGGGTCCGATTTGGTGGGAGGGGCACTCCAGGGCCGATTTGGTGGGCGGGGCCACTCTGGGTCCAATTTGGTGGGCGGAGCCACTCTGGGTCCAATTTGGTGGGCGGAGCCACTCTGGGTCCGATTTGGTGGGCGGGGCCGCTCAGGGGCCGATTTGGTGGGCGGGGCCACTCTGGGTCCGATTTGGTGGGCGGGGCCCCTCAGGGGCCGATTTGGTGGGTGGGGCCCCTCAGAGGCCGATTTGGTGGGCGGGGCCACTTTGCGGCCGATTTGGTGGGCGGGGCCACTCTGGGGCAGATTTAATTGGCGGGGCCACTCTGGGTCCGATTTGGTGGGCGGGGCCCCTCAGGGGCCATTTGGTGGGCGGGGCCCCTCAGGAGCCGATTTGGTGGGCGGGGCACCTCAGGGGCCGATTTGGTGGGCGAGGCACCTCAGGGGCCGATTTGGTGGGCGGAGCACCTCAGGGGCCGATTTGGTGGGCGGGTCACTTTAAGAGCTGATATTATCTGGCAAAACTGTCCTGCTGGGGTCATGTACAGTTCATAGGCGTTGGCATAGTAACTGGGTCTGACTGCACATATCAATGAGCTAATCAGCCAGGTGGCAGTTGACAGTTATGTTGAAATTGCCTCAGAAACCAGGCCATTATACCCTATGAGGAAATTTCCCTATTGAAACGCATTAAGACAATGCTTTCCAATGAGGGGAAAACAATTTTCAAACGCAAATTGCGCCAAAACTACAAATCCGATCGACACGAAAAATAGTTAGCACACCTCTCGCGGACGCTGGCTTCGAAATGACACCTCACTGGAGTCTGTGCGTTCAGCGGTTCGGGCCGCATTAATTGCGGAAAAAAGCCTAATAATAATAATAATACGAACTAGATGGGTATTTCCTGAAGGAACTACAGATAGTGCTTTGGAATGGTGCCCGGGCTGCCCCTGCAAGACTTTGACACTTGGGTGCCCCTCAGGCGCTGGTTTGGCAGTTGTAGCCCCTCAGGGTTGAGGCCACTCTGGGTCCGATTTGGTGGCCCGGGTCACTCTGGGTCCGATTTGGTGGGCCGGGTCACTCTGGGTCCGATTTGGTGGGCCGGGTCACTCTGGGTCCGATTTGGTGGCCCGGGTCACTCTGGGTCCGATTTGGTGGGCCGGGTCACTCTGGGTCCGATTTGGTGGGCCGGGTCACTCTGGGTCCGATTTGGTGGGCCGGGTCACTCTGGGTCCGATTTGGTGGGCCGGGTCACTCTGGGTCCGATTTGGTGGGCCGGGTCACTCTGGGTCCGATTTGATGGGCCGGGTCACGCTGGGTCCGGTTTGATGGGCCGGGTCACTCTGGGTCCGATTTGGTGGGCCGGGTCACTCTGGGTCCAATTTGGTGGGCCGGGTCACTCTGGGTCCAATTTGGTGGGCCGGGTCACTCTGGGTCCGATTTGGTGGGCCGGGTCACTCTGGGTCCGATTTGGTGGGCCGGGTCACTCTGACTGACAGCAGGATAAGGGAATGGCTGATAACAGAGAATAGACTGACAGCAGGACAAGGGAATGGCTGATAACAGAGAGAATAGACTGACAGCAGTACGGGGAATGGCTGATAACAGAGAGAAATAGACTGACAGCAGAACGGGGAATGGCTGATAACAGAGAGAATAGACTGACAGCAGGACAGGGGAATGGCTGATAACAGAGAGAAATAGACTGACAGCAGTACGGGGAATGGCTGATAACAGAGAGAAATAGACTGACAGCAGGACGCGGAATGGCTGATAACAGAGAGAATAGACTGACAGCAGGACAGGGGAATGGCTGATAACAGAGAGAATAGACTGACAGCAGGACGGGGAATGGCTGATAACAGAGAGAATAGACTGACAGCAGGACAGGGGAATGGCTGATAACAGAGAGAAATAAGGTACCGTCACACTAGGCGATATCGCCAGCGATCCGTGACGTTGCAGCGTCCTGCATAGCGATATCGCTATGTTTGGCACGCAGCAGTGATCTGGATCCTGCTGGGATATCGCTGGTTGCAGGGAGAGTGGACGAACTTTCTTTTGTCGCAACTCTCCCGCTGACACCGCTGGATCGCCGTGTGTGACGCCGATCCAGCGATGTCTTCACTGGTATCCATGGTAAACATCGGGTTACTAAGCGCAGGGCCGCGCTTAGTAACCCGATATTTACCATGGATACCATGGTAAAAGTAAAAAAAAAAACACTACATACTCACCGTCTGTTGTCCGTCACGTCCCCTGGAGCTTGCCGTACTGACTGTCTCAGCGCCGTCCGGCCGTAAAGCAGAGCCCAGCGGTGAACCTGCAGGAACAGCGGTTCACCGCTGGGCACCGCTGTTACGGCCGGCGCTGAGACACAGTCAGTGCGGCAAGTGCCGAGGGACATGAAGGACGACAGAAGGTGCGTATGTAGTGTTTTGTTTTTTTTTTACATGGGGACTTCGGCATCGCTGAAGACAGTTTCAGCGATGCCGAAGTCGCTTGGTCGCTGGAGAGAGCTGTCTGTGTGACAGCTCCCCAGCGACCACACAGCAACTTACCAGCGATCACGTCGCTGGTCGCGATCGCTGGTAAGTTGCTTAGTGTAACGGCACCCATAGACTGACAGCAGTACGGGGAATGGCTGATAACAGAGAGAAAAAGATGGGTATTTCCTGAAGGAACTACAGATAGTGCTTTGGAATGGTGCCCGGGTTGACCCAGCAAGACTTTCACACTTGGGTGCCCCTCAGGCGCTGGTTTGGTAGTTGTAGCCACTCTGGGTCCGATTTGGTGGGCGCTGTATACTGCGCGGCTCTGCGCTGTATACTGCGCGGCTCTGCGCTGTATACTGCGCGGCTCTGCGCTGTATACTGCGCGGCTCTGCGCTGTATACTGCGGGGCTCTGCGCTGTATGCTGCGGGGCTCTGCGCTGTATGCTGCGGGGCTCTGCGCTGTATGCTGCGGGGCTCTGCGCTGTATGCTGCGCGGCTCTGCGCTGTATGCTGCGCGGCTCTGCGCTGTATACTGCGGGGCTCTGCGCTGTATACTGCGGGGCTCTGCGCTGTATGCTGCGGGGCTCTGCGCTGTATGCTGCGGGGCTCTGCGCTGTATGCTGCGGGGCTCTGCGCTGTATGCTGCGGGGCTCTGAGCTGTATGCTGCGGGGCTCTGAGCTGTATGCTGCGGGGCTCTGCGCTGTATGCTGCGGGGCTCTGCGCTGTATGCTGCGGGGCTCTGGGCTGTATGCTGCGCGGCTCTGCGCTGTATACTGCGGGGCTCTGCGCTGTATACTGCGGGGCTCTGCGCTGTATGCTGCGGGGCTCTGCGCTGTATGCTGCGGGGCTCTGCGCTGTATGCTGCGGGGCTCTGAGCTGTATGCTGCGGGGCTCTGAGCTGTATGCTGCGGGGCTCTGCGCTGTATGCTGCGGGGCTCTGAGCTGTATGCTGCGGGGCTCTGGGCTGTATGCTGCGCGGCTCTGCGCTGTATGCTGCGTGGCTCTGCGCGGCTCTGCGCTGTATACTGCGGGGCTCTGCGCTGTATACTGCGGGGCTCTGCGCTGTATGCTGCGGGGCTCTGCGCTGTATGCTGCGGGGCTCTGAGCTGTATGCTGCGGGGCTCTGGGCTGTATGCTGCGCGGCTCTGCGCTGTATGCTGCGCGGCTCTGCGCGGCTCTGCGCTGTATACTGCGGGGCTCTGCGCTGTATACTGCGGGGCTCTGCGCTGTATGCTGCGGGGCTCTGCGCTGTATGCTGCGGGGCTCTGCGCTGTATGCTGCGGGGCTCTGCGCTGTATGCTGCGGGGCTCTGCGCTGTATGCTGCGGGGCTCTGAGCTGTATGCTGCGGGGCTCTGCGCTGTATGCTGCGCGGCTCTGCGCTGTATGCTGCGCGGCTCTGCGCTGTATCCTGCGGGGCTCTGCGCTGTATACTGCGGGGCTCTGCGCTGTATGCTGCGGGGCTCTGCGCTGTATGCTGCGGGGCTCTGCGCTGTATGCTGCGGGGCTCTGCGCTGTATGCTGCGGGGCTCTGAGCTGTATGCTGCGGGGCTCTGAGCTGTATGCTGCGGGGCTCTGAGCTGTATGCTGCGGGGCTCTGCGCTGTATGCTGCGGGGCTCTGAGCTGTATGCTGCGGGGCTCTGGGCTGTATGCTGCGCGGCTCTGCGCTGTATGCTGCGCGGCTCTGCTCGGCTCTGCGCTGTATACTGCGGGGCTCTGCGCTGTATACTGCGGGGCTCTGCGCTGTATGCTGCGGGGCTCTGCGCTGTATGCTGCGGGGCTCTGCGCTGTATGCTGCGGGGCTCTGAGCTGTATGCTGCGGGGCTCTGGGCTGTATGCTGGGCGGCTCTGCGCTGTATGCTGCGCGGCTCTGCGCTGTATGCTGCGCGGCTCCGCGCTGTATGCTGCGCGGCTCCGCGCTGTATAATGCGTGGCTCCGTGCTGTATACTGCGCGTCTCCGCGCTGTATACTGCGCGTCTCCGCGCTGTATGCTGCGGGGCTCCGCGCTGTATGCTGCGGGGCTCCGCGCTGTATGCTGCGGGGCTCCGCGCTGTATGCTGCGCGGCTCCGCGCTGTATACTGCGGGGCTCCGCGCTGTATGCTGCGCGGCTCCGCGCTGTATACTGCGGGGCTCCGCGCTATATGCTGCGGGGCTCTGCGCTGTATACTGTAATAATAATAAGACTACAGATAGTCCTTTGGAATTGTGCTGTGCTGTCACATTAATAGCTGATATTATCTGACAAAACTGTGACCTGGTGGAGTTGATAGGCGTTGGCATAGTAACTGTGTCTGACTGCGCATATCAATGAGCTAATCAGCCAGGTGGCATTTGGCAGTTAAGTTATTTTTAGAAATTGCCTCAGAAACCAGCCCACTTTAAACGTATAGCAAAATTTCCCTATTGAAATGCATTGAAACAATGCTTTCCAATGAGGGGGAAACAATATTCAAATGCAAATTGCGCCAAAACTACAAATCCGATCGACATGAAAATAACTTAGCACACCTCTCGTGGACGCTGGCTTCGAAATGACACCTCACTGGAGTCTGTGCGTTCAGCGGTTCGGGCCGCATTAACTGCGAAAAAAAGCCTAATAATAATAATAATAATAAGAAGAAGAAGTTTACCACGATGGAATAACAGTATAGTGCTTTGTTCCAAAGCACTATAATAATAATAAGAAGTTTACCACGATGGAATAACAGTATAGTGCTTTGTTCCAAAGCACTATAACTAGATGGGTATTTCCTGAAGGAACTACAGATAGTGCTTTGGAATGGTGCCTGGGCTGCCCCTGCAAGACTTTCACACTTGGGTGCCCCTCAGGCGCTGGTTTGGTAGTTGTAGCCCCTCAGGGTTGAGAATTTGGTGGGCTGGGCACCTCGGGGTCCGATTTGGTGGGCGAGGTCACTCTGGGATCGATTTTGTGGGCGGGGTCACTCTGGGACCGATTTGGTGGGCGGAGTCACTCTGGGACCGATTTTGTCTGCGGGGCCCCTCAGGGTCCAATTTGGCGGACGGAGCCAATCTGGGTCCGATTTGGTGGGCGGGGCACCTCAGGGACTGATTTGGTGGGCGGGGTCACTCGGGGTCCGATTTGGTGGGCGGGGTCACTCGGGGTCCGATTTGGTGGGCGAGGCCCCTCTGGGTCCGATTTGGTGGGCAAGGCCCCTCGGGGTCCGATTTGGTTGGCGGGGCCCCTCTGGGTCCGATTTGGTCGTCGGGGCCCCTCTGGGTCTGAATTGATCGGCGGGGCCCCTCTGGGTCCGAATTGATCGGCGGGGCCTGTTATGACCCCAGTGGACAGGGTCTCAGAGGAACGTGTAAGTCTGCGAGATACAAAAATCCAGCTCATAGGGCTGTGGTAACTGGGTTGACCAAATAGCTACTCCTAACGCCAACACTAGAAGTAGCCGGGGATCATGCCTACGGTGATCGCTAGATGACTCGCGCCAGCCGGAGAATCTAACTACCCCTAGGAGAAGAAAACAAAGACCTCTCTTGCCTCCAGAGAAAGGGACCCCAAAGCAAGATACAAGCCCCCCACAAATAATAACGGTGAGGTAAGAGGAAATGACAAACACAGAAATGAACCAGGTTCAGCAAAGAGAGGCCAGCTTACTAATAGCAGAATAAAGCAAGATAACTTATCTGGTCAACAAAAACCCTATAAAAATCCACGCTGGAGATTCAAGAACCCCCGAACCGTCTAACGGTCCGGGGGGAGAACACCAGCCCCCTAGAGCTTCCAGCAAAGGTCAGGATACAGATAGGAACAAGCTGGACAAAAATACAAAACAAAACCAAAGCAAAAAGCAAGGAAGCAGACTTAGCTTGAAATACAGGAACTGGATCAAAGGACAAGAGCACAACAGATTAGCTCTGATTTCAACGATGCCAGGCATTGAACTGAAGGTCCACGGAGCTTAAATAGCAACGCCCCTGAACTAACGGCCCAGGTGAGGAAATAGGAAAAGACAGACGCTCCAGAGTCAAATCACTAATGACCACTAGAGGGAGCAAAAAGCAAAATCACAACAGTACCCCCCCCTTAGTGAGGGGTCACCGAACCCTCACCACGACCACCAGGGCGATCAGGATGAGCGGCGTGAAAGGCACGAACTAACCTTCCTGACCATAGCCCTTCCACTTGACCAGGTACTGAAGCCTCCGCCTGGAGAGACGAGAATCCAAGATCTTCTCCACCACGTACTCCAACTCGCCCTCAACCAACACCGAAGCAGGAGGCTCAGCAGAAGGAACCACAGGCACAACGTACCGCCGCAACAAGGACCTATGAAACACGTTGTGGATAGCAAACGACACAGGAAGATCCAGGCGAAAGGATACAGGATTAAGAATTTCCAATATCCTGTAAGGACCAATAAAACGAGGTTTAAATTTGGGAGAGGAAACCTTCATAGGAACAAAGCGGGAAGAAAGCCACACCAAATCCCCAACACGTAGTCGGGGACCCACACCACGGCGGCGGTTGGCAAAGCGCTGAGCCCTTTCCTGTGACAACTTCAAGTTGTCCACCACAAGATTCCAGATCCGCTGCAACCTATCCACCACAGAATCCACCCCAGGGCAGTCAGAAGGTTCCACATGACCCGAAGAAAAACGAGGGTGGAAACCAGAGTTGCAGAAAAACGGCGAAACCAAGGTGGCAGAACTAGCCCGATTATTAAGGGCAAACTCAGCTAACGGCAAGAAGGTCACCCAATCGTCCTGATCAGCAGAGACAAAACACCTCAAATAAGCCTCCAAAGTCTGATTAGTTCGCTCCGTCTGTCCATTAGTCTGAGGATGGAAAGCAGACGAAAACGACAAGTCAATGCCCATCCTACCACAAAAGGATCGCCAGAATCTGGAAACGAACTGGGAACCTCTGTCTGACACAATATTCTCAGGTATGCCGTGCAAACGAACCACGTTCTGGAAAAACACAGGAACCAGATCGGAAGAGGAAGGCAGCTTAGGCAAAGGAACCAAATGGACCATCTTGGAGAAGCGATCACATATAACCCAGATAACAGACATGCCTTGAGACACCGGAAGATCAGAAATGAAATCCATGGAGATATGTGTCCAAGGTCTCTTAGGGACAGGCAAGGGCAAGAGCAACCCGCTGGCACGAGAACAGCAAGGCTTAGCTCGAGCACAAGTCCCACAGGACTGTACAAATGACCGCACATCCCTAGACAAGGAAGGCCACCAAAAGGATCTGGCCACCAGATCTCTGGTGCCAAAAATTCCTGGGTGACCTGCCAACACCGAGGAATGAACCTCGGAAATGACTCTGCTGGTCCACTTATCAGGCACAAACAGTCTGTCAGGAGGACAAGAATCAGGCCTATCAGTCTGAAATCTCTGCAACACACGTCGCAGATCTGGAGAAATAGCTGACAAGATAATACCATCCTTAAGAATACCAACAGGTTCAGCGACTCCAGGAGCATCAGGCACAAAGCTCCTGGAAAGAGCATCGGCCTTCACATTCTTTGAACCTGGTAAATACGAGACAACAAAGTCAAAACGGGAGAAAAACAATGACCAGCGGGCCTGTCTAGGATTCAGGCGTTTAGCAGACTCGAGATACATCAGATTTTTGTGATCAGTTAAGACCACCACACGATGCTTAGCACCCTCGAGCCAATGACGCCACTCCTCAAATGCCCATTTCATGGCCAACAACTCCCGATTGCCCACATCATAATTTCGCTCCGCAGGCGAAAATTTCCTAGAGAAAAAGGCGCAAGGTCTCATAAAAGAGCAACCAGGGCCTCTCTGCGACAAAACGGCCCCTGCTCCAATCTCTGAAGCATCCACCTCAACTTGAAAGGGAAGCGAGACATCAGGCTGGCACAAAACAGGCGCCGAAGTAAATCGACGTTTCAACTCCTGGAAAGCCTCCACGGCAGCAGGAGCCCAATTAACCACATCGGAGCCCTTCTTGGTCATATCCGTCAAAGGTTTCACAATGCTAGAAAAGTTAGCGATAAAACGACGGTAGAAGTTAGCGAAACCCAAGAACTTCTGAAGACTCTTAACTGACGAGGGCTGAGTCCAATCAAGAATAGCTCGGACCTTGACTGGGTCCATCTCCACAGCAGAAGGGGAAAAAATGAACCCCAAAAAGGGAACCTTCTGTACACCAAAAAGACACTTTGAGCCCTTGACAAACAAAGAATTTTCACGCAAAATTTTAAAGACCATCCTGACCTGCTCCACATGCGAGTCCCAATTATCAGAAAAAACCAGAATATCATCCAGATAAACGATCAAAAATTTATCCAGATAGTTCCGGAAAATGTCATGCATAAAGGACTGAAAAACTGAAGGGGCATTAGAGAGCCCAAAAGGCATCACCAAGTACTCAAAATGACCTTCGGGCGTATTGAATGCGGTTTTCCATTCATCTCCTTGCCTAATGCGCACAAGGTTGTACGCACCATGAAGGTCTATCTTGGTAAACCACTTGGCACCCTTAATCCGGGCAAACAAGTCAGACAACAGCGGCAAAGGATACTGAAATTTGACAGTGATCTTATTTAAAAGCCGATAGTCAATACAAGGCCTCAAAGATCCGTCCTTTTTAGCCACAAAAAAGAATCCCGCACCAAGAGGGGAAGAAGACGGACGGATGTGTCCTTTCTCCAGAGACTCCTTGATATATGAGCGCATAGCGGTATGTTCAGGTATCGACAGATTAAACAGTCTCCCCTTAGGAAACTTACTGCCTGGAATCAAATCTATTGCACAGTCACATTCCCTATGAGGAGGCAATGCACTGGACCTGGACTCGCTAAAGACATCCTGATAATCAGACAAATACTCCGGAACTTCCGAAGGCGTAGAAGAAGCAATAGACACAGGCAGGGAATCCGCATGAATACCAAGACAGCCCCAACTAGACACTGACATAGCCTTCCAGTCAAGGACTGGATTATGGGTCTGTAACCATGGCAGCCCCAAAACAACCAAATCATGCATTTTATGTAGAACGAGAAAACGTATCACCTCGCGGTGTTCAGGAGTCATGCACATGGTAACCTGTGTCCAATACTGCGGCTTATTTTCTGCCAATGGCGTAGCATCAATACCCCTAAGAGGGATAGGATTTTCCAATGGTTCAAGAATAAAACCACAGCGCTTAGCAAATGAAAGATCCATAAGACTCAGGGCAGCACCTGAATCTACAAACGCCATGACAGGATAAGATGACAATGAGCAAATCAAAGTTACAGACAGAATAAACTTAGGATGCAAATTACCAACGGTGACAGGACTAACAACCTAAGATATACGTTTAGAGCATGCTGAGATAACATGTGTAGAATCACCACAGTAGTAGCACAAGCCATTCCGGCGTCTATGAATTTTCCTCTCATTTCTAGTCAGGATTCTATCACATTGCATCAAATCAGGTGTCCGTTCAGACAACACCATGAGGGAATTTGCGGTTTTTCTATCACATTGCATTACATCAGGTGTCTGTTCAGACAACAACATGAGGGAATTTGCGGTTTTGCGCTCCCGCAACCGCCGGTCAATTTGAATAGCCAGGGACATGGTATCATTCAGACCTGTGGGAATGGGAAAACCCACCATAACATTCTTAATGGCCTCAGAAAGGCCATTTCTAAAATTAGCGGCCAGTGCACACTCGTTCCAATGTGTCAGCACGGACCATTTCCGAAATTTTTGGCAATACACCTCAGCCTCGTCCTGGCCCTGAGACATAGCCAGCAAGGCTTTCTCTGCCTGAATCTCAAGATTGGGTTCCTCATAAAGTAAACCGAGCGCCAGAAAAAACGCATCAATATCAGCCAATGCCGGATCTCCTGGCGCCAGCGAAAAAGCCCAATCTTGAGGGTCACCCCGTAAGAATGAAATAACAATTTTTACTTGTTGAGCAGAGTCTCCAGACGAACAAGGTTTCAGGGACAAAAACAATTTACAATTATTCCTGAAATTCCTAAACTTAAATCGGTCTCCTGAAAACAGTTCAGGAATCGGAATCTTGGGTTCAGACCTAGGATTTCTGGTAACATAATCTTGTATACCCTGCACACGAGCGGCAAGCTGGTCCACACTTGTAATCAAGGTCTGGACATTCATGTCTGCAGCAAGCTTAAGCCACTCTGAGGTAAAGGGGAAAGGAAAAAAAAAAAATGAGAGAGGGAAAAAAAAACTCAAAATTTTCTTTCTTATAATCCCACTTCTGCAATGCATTAAACATTTAATACTGGCCTGGCATACTGTTATGACCCCAGTGGACAGGGTCTCAGAGGAACGTGTAAGTCTGCGAGATACAAAAATCCAGCTCATAGGGCTGTGGTAACTGGGTTGACCAAATAGCTACTCCTAACGCCAACACTAGAAGTAGCCGGGGATCATGCCTACGGTGATCGCTAGATGACTCGCGCCAGCCGGAGAATCTAACTACCCCTAGGAGAAGAAAACAAAGACCTCTCTTGCCTCCAGAGAAAGGGACCCCAAAGCAAGATACAAGCCCCCCACAAATAATAACGGTGAGGTAAGAGGAAATGACAAACACAGAAATGAACCAGGTTCAGCAAAGAGAGGCCAGCTTACTAATAGCAGAATAAAGCAAGATAACTTATCTGGTCAACAAAAACCCTATAAAAATCCACGCTGGAGATTCAAGAACCCCCGAACCGTCTAACGGTCCGGGGGGAGAACACCAACCCCCTAGAGCTTCCAGCAAAGGTCAGGATACAGATTGGAACAAGCTGGACAAAAATACAAAACAAAACCAAAGCAAAAAGCAAGGAAGAAGACTTAGCTTGAAATACAGGAACCAGGATCAAAGGACATGAGCACAACAGATTGGCTCTGATTTCAACGATGCCAGGCATTGAACTGAAGGTCCACGGAGCTTAAATAACAACGCCCCTGAACTAACGGCCCAGGTGAGGAAATAGGAAAAGACAGACGCTCCAGAGTCAAATCACTAATGACCATTAGAGGGAGCAAAAAGCAAAATCACAACAGGGGCCCCTCTGGGTCCGATTTGGTCGGCGGGGCCCCTCTGGGTCCGATTTGGTTGGCAGGGCCCCTCTGGGTCCGATTTGTTGGGCGGGGTCACTCTGGGACCGATTTGGTGGGCGGGGTCACTCTGGGTCCGATTTGGGGGCAGGGCCACTCGGGGTTCGATTTGGGGGGCGGGGCCACTCGGTGCACTTGCTTTTCACCCACGGGATTGGGGTGCACTTACTTTTCACCCACGGGACCGAGGGTGCACTTACTTTTCACACACGGGATGAGAGGGTGTCATAGTCACTTTATTCTGATGTTTGACTTTGATAAATGATCATGTCCTAAAATGGACACCGTACATTTGCATAGCTGCCATCTTTGGAAGGTCAAGTTGGGGGTAATGGAAAGTTCGCCATTATTTCCTATGGGAATTTTTTTTTTTAAATGCAATTTTAAAAAAAACTACAAATCGGATCAACATGAAAAATACTTAGCACACCTCTCGTGGACGCTGGCTTCGAAATGACGCCTCACTGGAGTCTGTGCGTGCAGCGGTTCGGGCCGCATTAATTGCGGAAAAAAACTGAATAATAAGCTTACCAAGTTCGGATTACAATAATAATACTAGATGGGTATTTCCTGAAGGAACTACAGATAGTGCTTTGGAATGGTGCCCGGGCTGCCCCTGCAAGACTTTCACACTTGGGTGCCCCTCAGGCGCTGGTTTGGTAGTTGTAGCCCCTCAGGGTTGAGGCCACTCTGGGTCCGATTTGGTAGGCGGTGTCACTCTGGGTCCGATTTGGTGGGCGGGGTCACTTTGGGACCAATTTGGTGGGCAGAGCCACTCTGGGTCGGATTTGGCGGGCGGCACCACTCTGGGTCCGATTTGGCGGGCGGCGCCACTCTGGGTCCGATTTGGCGGGCGGCGCCACTCTGGGTCCGATTTGGCGGGCGGCGCCACTCTGGGTCCGATTTGGTGGGTGGCGCCTCTCTGCGTCCGTTTTGGCTGGCGGCGCCAATCTGGGTCCGATTTGGCGGGCGGCGCCACTCTGGGTCCGATTTGGCGGGCGGCACAACTCTGGGTCCGATTTGGCGGGCGGCGCCACTCTGGGTCCAATTTGGCGAGCGGTGCCACTCTGGGTCAGATTTGGCGGGCGGCGCCACTCTGGGTCAGATTTGGCGGGCGGCGCCACTCTGGGTCTGATTTGGCGGGCGGCGCCACTCTGGGTCCAATTTTGTGGGTGGCGCCACTCTGGGTCCGATTTGGTGAGCGGGGCAATAATTATAATAAGACTACAGATAGTGCTTTGAAATTGTGCTGTGCTATCACTTTAAGAGCTGATATCTGGCAAAACTGTGCTGGTGTGGTCATGTACAGTTCGCAGGCGTTGGCATAGTAACTGGGCCTGACTGCGCATATCAATGAGCTAATCAGCCAGGTGGCAAGTGGCAGGTACATTTCAAATTGCCTCAGAAACCCGGCCATTATAACCTATGGGAAAATTTCCCTATTGAAATGCATTACAATGAGGGGAGAAAACATTTTCAAACGCAAATTGCGCCAAAACTACAAATCCGATCGACACGAAAAATACTTAGCACACCTCTTGGGGACGCTGGCTTCGAAATGACACCTCACTGGAGTCTGTGAGTGAAGCGGTTCGGGCCGCATTACGTGCGGACTGAATAATAAGAATAAGAACTAGATGGGTATTTCCTGAAGGAACTACAGATAGTGCTTTGGAATGGTGCCCGGGTTGCCCCAGCAAGACTTTCACACTTGGGTGCCCCTCAGGCGCTGGTTTGGTAGTTGTAGCCACTCTGGGTCCGATTTGGTGGGTGGGGCCACTCTGGGTCCGATTTGGCGGGCGGCGCCACTCCGGGTCCGATTTGGCAGGCGGCGCCACTTCAGGTCCGGTTTGGCGGGCGGCGCCACTCCGGGTCCGGTTTGGCGGGCGGCGCCACTCCGGGTCCGGTTTGGCGGGCGGCGCCACTCCGGGTCCGATTTGGCGGGCGGCGCCACTCCGGGTCCGATTTGGCGGGCAGCGCCACTCCGGGTCCGATTTGGCGGGCGGCGCCACTCCGGGTCCGATTTGGCAGGCGGCGCCACTCCGGGTCCGATTTGGCTGGCGGCGCCACTCCGGGTCCGCTTTGGCGGGTGGCGCCACTCCGGGTCCGATTTGGGAGCGGCGCCACTCCGGGTCCGATTTGGCGGGCGGTGCCACTCCGGGTCCGATTTGGCGGCCGGCGCCACACTGGGTCCGATTTGGCGGCCGGCGCCACTCTGGGTCCGATTTGGCGGCCGGCGCCATTCTGGGTCCGAGTTGGCGGCCGGCGCCACTCTGGGTCCGATTTGGCGGCCGGCGCCACTCTGGGTCCGATTTGGCGGCCGGCGCCACTCTGGGTCCGATTTGGCGGGCGGCGCCACTCTGGGTCCGATTTGGCGGCCGGCGCCACTCTGGGTCCGATTTGGCGGCCGGCGCCACTCTGGGTCCGATTTGGCGGGCGGCGCCACTCTGGGTCCGATTTGGCGGGCGGCGCCACTCTGGGTCCGATTTGGCGGGCGGCGCCACTCTGGGTCCGATTTGGCGGGCGGCGCCACTGTGGGTCCGATTTGGCGGGCGGCACCACTCTGGGTCCGATTTGGCGGGCGGGGGCACTCTGGGTCCGATTTGGCAAGCGGGGGCACTCTGGGTCCGATTTGGCAAGCGGGGGCACTCTGGTCCGATTTGGTGGGCTGGGTCCGATTTGGTGAGCGGGGCAATAATGATAAGACTACAGATAGTGCTTTGTAATTGTGCTCTACTGTCACTTTAAGAGCTGATATTATCTGACAAAACTTGTGACCTGGTGGGCTGGTAGAGTTTATAGGCGTTGGCATAGTAACTGGGTCTCACTGCGCATATCAATGAGGTAATCAGCCAGGTGGCAGTTATTTTTAGAAATTGCCTCAGAAATCAGGCCCATTATAAACGTATTGGAAAATTTCCCTATTGAAACACATTGAGACACTTTTTTCAAACGCAAATTGCGCCAAAACTACAAATCCGATCGACACGAAAAATACTTAGCACACCTCTCAGGAACGCTGGCTTCGAAATGACACCTCACTGGAGTCTGTGAGTTTAGCGGTTCGGGCCGCATTACGTGCGGACTGAATAATAATAATAAGAACTAGATGGGTATTTCCTGAAGGAACTACAGATAGTGCTTTGGAATGGTGCCCGGGCTGCCCCTGCAAGACTTTCACACTTGGGTGCCCCTCAGGCGGTCCGATTTGGTGGGTTGGGTCAATCTGGGTCTGATTTTGTGGGCGGGGTAAATCTAGGTCCGATTCGGTGGGCGGGGTCACTTTTGGTCCGATTCTGTGGGCGCGGCCACTCTGGGTCCGATTCGGTGGGCGGAGCCACTCTGGGTCCGATTTGGTGGGCGGGGCACCTTAGGGACCAATTTGGTGGGTGGGGTCACTCGGTCCGATTTGGTGGGCTGGGCACCTCAGGGTCTGATTTGGTGGGCTGGGCACCTCAGGGTCCGATTTGGTGGGTGGGGTCACTCTGGGTCCGATTTGGTGGGCGGGGTCACTCTGGGTCCGATTTGGTGGAAGGGGTCACTCTGGGTCTGATTTGGTGGAAGGGGTCACTCTGGGTCTGATTTGGTGGAAGGGGTCACTCTGGGTCCGATTTGGTGGGCGGAGCCACTCTGGGTCCGATTTGGTGGGCGGGGTCACCCTGGGTCCGATTTGGTGGGCGGGGTCACTCTGGGTCCGATTTGGTGGGCGGGGTCACTCTGGGTCCGATTTGGTGGGCCGGGCCCCTCGGGGTCCGATTTGGTGGGCCGGGCCCCTCGGGTTCCGAATTGGTGAGCGGGGTAATCTACTATATAATTGTCTAAGGGCACTTCCGTCTTTCTGTCTCACAACACCGCTACGTCATCATCTCGTGAGACCGCAATGCACTCTTGGGACCGGAGCGCGCAACAAGCATCGGGTAGCGGCCACTCCAGGTGCAACAAGCATCGTGTACCGGCCGCTCTAGGAGGTGCAACAACCATCAGATACCGGCCGCTCCAGGAGGTGAGTATGTAACTTTTTTATTTTAATTCTTTTTTTTTTTTTTTAACAGGGATATGCAGTATACTATGTGACTGGACAATATACTACGTGACTGGGCAGTATAACTACGTGGCTCTGCGCTGTATACTGCGTGGCTCTGCGCTGTATACTGCGTGGCTCTGCGCTGTATACTACGCGGCTCTGCGCTGTATACTACGCGGCTCTGCGCTGTATACTGCGCGGCTCTGCGCTGTGTACTGCGCGGCTCTGCGCTGTATACTGCGCGGCTCTGCGCTGTGTACTGCGCGGCTCTGCGCTGTGTACTGCGCGGCTCTGCGCTGTGTACTGCGCGGCTCTGCGCTGTGTACTGCACGGCTCTGCGCTGTGTACTGCGCGGCTCTGCGCTGTGTACTGCGCGTTCTGCGCTGTATACTGCGCGGCTCTGCGCTGTATACTGCGCGGCTCTGCGCTTTGTACTGTGCGGCTCTGCGCTATATACTGCGTGGCTCTTCGCTGTATACTACGCGGCTCTGCGCTGTGTACTGCGCGGCTCTGCGCTGTGTACTGCGCGTGTCCGTGCTGTGTACTGCGCGTGTCTGCGCTGTATACTGCGCGGCTCTGTGCTGTGTACTGCACGGCTCTGCACTGTGTACTGCACGGCTCTGCGCTGTATACTGCGGGGCTCTGCACTGTGTACTGCGCGGCTCTGTGCGGTATACTGCGCGGCTCTGCTCTTTATACTGTGCGGCTCTGCGCTCTGTACTGCGCGGCTCTGCGCTGTGTACTGCCCGGCTCTGCGCTGTGTACTGCGCGGCTCTGCGCGGTATACTGCGCGGCACTGCACTGTGTACTGCGCGGCTCTGCGCTTTATACTGCGCGGCTCTGCGCTGTGTACTGCGCGGCTCGGCGTTGTGTACTGCGCGGCTCTGCGCTGTGTACTGCGCGGCTCTGCGCTTTGCCCTGCGCCGCTCTGCGCTGTGTACTGCGCGGCTCTGCGCTGTGTACTGCGCAGCTCTGCACTGTGTACTGCGCGGCTCTGCGCTGTGTACTGCGCGGCTCTGCGCTGTGTACTGCGCGGCTCTGCGCTGTGTACTGCGCGTTCTGCGCTGTATACTGCGCGGCTCTGCGCTGTATACTGCGCGGCTCTGCGCTTTGTACTGTGCGGCTCTGCGCTATATACTGCGTGGCTCTTCGCTGTATACTACGCGGCTCTGCGCTGTGTACTGCGCGGCTCTGCGCTGTGTACTGCGCGTGTCCGTGCTGTGTACTGCACGTGTCTGCGCTGTATACTGCGCGGCTCTGTGCTGTGTACTGCACGGCTCTGCACTGTGTACTGCACGGCTCTGCGCTGTATACTGCGGGGCTCTGCACTGTGTACTGCGCGGCTCTGTGCGGTATACTGCGCGGCTCTGCTCTTTATACTGTGCGGCTCTGCGCTCTGTACTGCGCGGCTCTGCGCTGTGTACTGCCCGGCTCTGCGCTGTGTACTGCGCGGCTCTGCGCGGTATACTGCGCGGCACTGCACTGTGTACTGCGCGGCTCTGCGCTTTATACTGCGCGGCTCTGCGCTGTGTACTGCGCGGCTCGGCGTTGTGTACTGCGCGGCTCTGCGCTGTGTACTGCGCGGCTCTGCGCTTTGCCCTGCGCCGCTCTGCGCTGTGTACTGCGCGGCTCTGCGCTGTGTACTGCGCAGCTCTGCACTGTGTACTGCGCGGCTCTGCGCGGTATACTGCGCGGCTCTGCTCTTTATACTGTGCGGCTCTGCGCTGTGTACTGCGCGGCTCTGCGCTGTGTACTGTGCGGCTCTGCGCTGTGTACTGCGCGGCTCTGCGCTGTGTACTGCGCGGCTCTGCGCTTTGCACTGCGCCACTCTGCGCTGTGTACTGCGCGGCTCTGCGCTGTATACTGCGCGGCTCTGCGCTTTCCACTGCGCCGCTCTACGCTGTGTACTGCGCGGCTCTGCGCTGTGTACTGCACGGCTCTGCGCTGTGTACTGCGCGGCTCTGCACTGTGTACTGCGCGGCTCTGCGCGGTATACTGCGCGGCTCTGCTCTTTATACTGTGCGGCTCTGCGCTCTGTACTGCGCGGCTCTGCGCTGTGTACTGCCCGGCTCTGCGCTGTGTACTGCGCGGCTCTGCACTGTGTACTGCGCGGCTCTGCGCGGTATACTGCGCGGCTCTGCGCTGTGTACTGCACGGCTCTGCGCTTTATACTGCACGGCTCTGCGCTATTTACTGCGCGGCTCTGCGCTGTGTACTGCGCGGCTCTGCGCTGTGTACTGCACGGCTCTGCGCTGTGTACTTCGCGGCTCTGCGCTGTGTACTGCGCGGCTCTGCGCTTTGCACTGCGCCGCTCTGCGCTGTGTACTGCGCGGCTCTGCGCTGTGTACTGTGCGGCTCTGCGCTGTGTACTGCGCGGCTCTGCTCTTTATACTGTGCGGCTCTGCGCTGTGTACTGCGCGGCTCTGTGCTGTGTACTGCGCGGCTCTGCGCTGTGTACTGCGCGGCTCTGCGCTGTGTACTGCGCGGCTCTGCGCGGTATACTGCGCGGCTCTGCGCTGTGTACTGCACGGCTCTGCGCTTTATACTGCGCGGCTCTGTGCTGTGTACTGCGCGGCTCTGCGCTGTGTACTGCGCGGCTCTGCGCTGTGTACTGCGCGGCTCTGCGCTTTATACTGCGTGGCTCTGCGCTGTGTAGTGCGCGGCTCTGCGCTGTGTACTGCGCGGCTCTGTGCTTTGCACTGCGCCGCTCTGCGCTGTGTACTGCGCGGCTCTGCGCTGTGTACTGCGTGGCTCTGCACTGTGTACTGCGCGGCTCTGCGCGGTATACTGCGCGGCTCTGCTCTTTATACAGTGCGGCTCTGTGCTGTGTACTGCGCGGCTCTGCGCTGTGTACTGCGCGGCTCTGCGTTGTGTACTGCGCGGCTCTGCGCGGTATACTGCGCGGCTCTGCGCTGTGTACTGCACGGCTCTGCGCTTTATACTGCGCGGCTCTGCGCTGTGTACTGCGCGGCTCTGCGCTGTGTACTGCGCGGCTCTGCGCTGTGTACTGCGCGGCTCTGCGCTGTGTACTGCGCGGCTCTGCGCTTTATACTGCGCGGCTCTGCGCTGTGTACTGCGCGGCTCTGCGCTGTGTACTGCGCGGCTCTGCGCTTTATACTGCGCGGCTCTGCGCTGTGTACTGCGCGGCTCTGCGCTGTGTACTGCGCGGCTCTGCACTGTATACTGCGTGGCTGTGCAATATACTACGTGGACATGCATATTCTAGAATACCCGATGAGTTAGAATCGGGCCACAGTCTAATAATCATAAGACTACAGATAGTGCTTTGTAATTGTGCTGTACTGTCACTTTAAGAGCTGATATTATCTGACAAAACTTGTGACCTGGTGAGCTGATGTAGACTTTATAGGCGTTGGCATAGTAACTGGGTCTCACTGCGCATATCAATGAGCTAATCAGCCAGGTGGCAGTTATTTTTAGAAATTGCCTCAGAAATCAGGCCCATTATAAACGTATTGGAAAATTTCTCTATTGAAATGCATTGAAACACTTTTTTCAAACACAAATTGCGCAAAAACTACAAATCCGATCGGCACGAAAAATACTTAGCACACCTCTCAGGAACGCTGGCTTCGAAATGACACCTCACTGGAGTCTGTGAGTGAAGCGGTTCGGGCCGCATTACGTGCGGACTGAATAATAATAATAACTAGATGGGTATTTCCTGAAGGAACTACAGATAGTGCTTTGGAATGGTGCCCGGGCTGCCCCTGCAAGACTTTGACACTTGGGTGACCCTCAGGCGGTCCGATTTGGTGGGTTGGGTCAATCTGGGTCTGATTTTGTGGGCGGGGTAAATCTAGGTCCGATTCGGTGGGCGGGGTCACTTTTGGTCCGATTCTGTGGGCGCGGCCACTCTGGGTCCGATTCGGTGGGCGGAGCCACTCTGGGTCCGATTTGGTGGGCGGGGCACCTTAGGGACCAATTTGGTGGGTGGGGTCACTCGGTCCGATTTGGTGAGCTGGGCACCTCAGGGTCTGATTTGGTGGGCTGGGCACCTCAGGGTCCGATTTGGTGGGTGGGGTCACTCTGGGTCCGATTTGGTGGGCGGGGTCACTCTGGGCCCGATTTGGTGGAAGGGGTCACTCTGGGTCCGATTTGGTGGAAGGGGTCACTCTGGGTCTGATTTGGTGGAAGGGGTCACTCTGGGTCCGATTTGGTGGGCGGAGCCACTCTGGGTCCGATTTGGTGGGCGGGGTCACTCTGGGTCTGATTTAGGGGGCGGGGTCACTCTGGGTCCGATTTGGTGGGCCGGGCCCCTCGGGGTCCGATTTGGTGGGCCGGGCCTCTCGGGTTCCGAATTGGTGAGCGGGGTAATCTACTATCTAATTGTCTAAGGGCACTTCCGTCTTTCTGTCTCACAACACCGCTACGTCATCATCTCGTGAGACCGCAATGCACTCTTGGGACCGGAGCGCGCAACAAGCATCGGGTACCGGCCACTCCAGGTGCAACAAGCATCGTGTACCGGCCGCTCTAGGAGGTGCAACAACCATCAGATACCGGCCGCTCCAGGAGGTGAGTATGTAACTTTTTTATTTTAATTCTTTTTTTTTTTTTAACAGGGATATGCAGTATACTATATGACTGGACAATATACTACGTGACTGGGCAGTATAACTACGTGGCTCTGCGCTGTATACTGCGTGGCTCTGGGCTGTATACTGCGTGGCTCTGCGCTGTATACTACGCGGCTCTGCGCTGTATACTACGCGGCTCTGCGCTGTATACTGCGTGGCTCTGCGCTGTGTACTGCGCGGCTCTGCGCTGTGTACTGCGCGGCTCTGCGCTGTGTACTGCACGGCTCTGCGCTGTGTACTGCGCGGCTCTGCACTGTGTACTGCGCGTTCTGCGCTGTATACTGCGCGGCTCTGCGCTGTATACTGCGCGGCTCTGCGCTGTATACTGCGCAGCTCTGCGCTTTGTACTGCGCGGCTCTGCGCTATATACTGCGTGGCTCTTCGCTGTATACTACGCGGCTCTGCACTGTGTACTGCGCGGCTCTGCGCTGTGTACTGCGCGTGTCCGTGCTGTGTACTGCGCGGCTCTGCGCTGTGTACTGCACGGCTCTGCGCTGTGTACTGCGCGGCTCTGCACTGTGTACTGCGCGTTCTGCGCTGTATACTGCGCGGCTCTGCGCTGTATACTGCGCAGCTCTGCGCAGCTCTGCGCTTTGTACTGCGCGGCTCTGCGCTATATACTGCGTGGCTCTTCGCTGTATACTACGCGGCTCTGCGCTGTGTACTGCGCGGCTCTGCGCTGTGTACTGCGCGTGTCCGTGCTGTGTACTGCGCGTGTCTGCGCTGTATACTGCGGGGCTCTGCACTGTATACTGCGGGGCTCTGCGCTGTATACTACGCGGCTCAGCGCTGTATACTGCGCGGCTCTGCGCTGCATACTGCGTGGCTCTACGCTGCGTACTGCGCGGCTCTGCGCTGTATACTGGGTGGCTCTGCGCTGTGTACTGCGCGGCTTTGTGCTGTGTACTGTGCGGCTCTGCACTGTGTACTGCGCGGCTCTGCGCTGTGTACTGCGCGGCTCTGCGCTGTGTACTGCGCGGCTCTGCGCTTTATACTGTGCGGCTCTGCGCTCTGTACTGCGCGGCTCTGCGCTGTGTACTGCGCAGCTCTGCGCTGTATACTGCGCGGCTCTGCGCTGTGTACTGCGCGGCTCTGCGCTGTGTACTGCGCGGCTCTGCGCTGTATACTGCGCGGCTCTGCGCTTTATACTGTGCGGCTCTGCGCTGTGTACTGCGCGGCTCTGCGCTGTGTACTGCGCGGCTCTGCGCTGTGTACTGCTCGGCTCTGCGCTGTGTACTGCGCGGCTCTGCGCTGTGTACTGCGCGGCTCTGCGCTGTGTACTGCGCGGCTCTGCGCTGTGTACTGCGCGGCTCTGCGCTGTGTACTGCACGGCTCTGCGCGGTATACTGCGCGGCTCTGCGCTTTATACTGTGCGGCTCTGCGCTCTGTACTGCACGGCTCTGCGCTGTCTACTGCGCGGCTCTGCGCTGTGTACTGCTCGGCTCTGCGCTGTGTACTGCGCGGCTCTCCGCTTTATACTGCGCGGCTCTGCGCTTTATACTGCGCGGCTTTGCGCTGTGTACTGCATGGCTCTGCGCTGTGTACTGCGCGGCTCTGCGCTGTGTACTGCACGGCTCTGCGCTGTGTACTGCACGGCTCTGCGCTTTATACTGCGCGGCTCTGCGCTGTGTACTGCACGGCTCTGCGCTGTGTACTGCGCGGCTCTGCGCTGTGTACTGCACGGTTCTGCGCTTTATACTGCGCGGCTCTGCGCTGTGTACTGCACGGCTCTGCGCTGTGTACTGCGCGGCTCTGCGCTGTGTACTGCGCGGCTCTGCGCTTTCTACTGCGCGGCTCTGCGCTTTATACTGCGCGGCTCTGCGCTGTGTACTGCGCGGCTCTGCGCTGTGTACTGCGCGGCTCTGCGCTGTGTACTGCACGGCTCTGCGCTTTATACTGCGCGGCTCTGCGCTGTGTACTGCACGGCTCTGCGCTGTGTACTGCGCGGCTCTGCGCTGTGTACTGCACGGCTCTGCGCTTTAAACTGCGCGGCTCTGCGCTGTGTACTGCACGGCTCTGCGCTGTGTACTGCGCGGCTCTGCGCTGTGTACTGCGCGGCTCTGCGCTTTATACTGCGCGGCTCTGCGCTGTGTACTGCGCGGCTCTGCGCTGTGTACTGCGCGGCTCTGCGCTGTGTACTGCACGGCTCTGCGCTTTATACTGCGCGGCTCTGCGCTGTGTACTGCACGGCTCTGCGCTGTGTACTGCGCGGCTCTGCGCTGTGTACTGCACGGCTCTGCGCTTTATACTGCGCGGCTCTGCGCTGTGTACTGCATGGCTCTGCGCTGTGTACTGCGCGGCTCTGCGCTGTGTACTGCGCGGCTCTGCGCTTTACACTGCGCGGCTCTGCGCTGTGTACTGCGCGGCTCTGTGCTGTGTACTGCGCGGCTCTGCGCTGTGTACTGCACGGCTCTGCACTGTATACTGCGTGGCTGTGCAATATACTACGTGGACATGCATATTCTAGAATACCCGATGAGTTAGAATCGGGCCACAGTCTAATAATCATAAGACTACGGATAGTGGTTTGGAATTGTGCTGTACTGTCACTTTAAGAGCTGATATTATCTGACAAAACTTGTGACCTGGTGAGCTGATGTAGATTTCATAGGAGTTGGCATAGTAACTGTGTCTGACTGCGCATATCAATGAGCTAATCAGCCAGGTGGCAGTTATTTTTAGAAATTGCCTCAGAAACCAGCCCATTATAAACGTATAGGAAAATTTCTCCATTGAAACGCATTGAAAGACTTTTTTCAAACACAAATTGCGCAAAAACTACAAATCCGATCGACACGAAAAATACTTAGCACACCTCTCAGGAACGCTGGCTTCGAAATGACACCTCACTGGAGTCTGTGAGTTTAGCGGTTCGGGCCGCATTACGTGCGGACTGAATAATAAGAATAAGAAGAAGTTTACCACGGTGGAATAACAGTATAGTGCTTTGTTCCAAAGCACTATAATAATAAGAAGAAGTTATCCACGATGGAATAACAGTATAGTGCTTTGTTCCAAAGCACTATAATAAGAAGTTTACCACGGTGGAATAACAGTATAGTGCTTTGTTCCAAAGCACTATAATAAGAAGTTTACCACGGTGGAATAACAGTATAGTGCTTTGTTCCAAAGCACTATAATAAGAAGAAGTTATCCACGATGGAATAACAGTATAGTGCTTTTTTCCAAAGCACTATAATAAGAAGTTATCCACGATGGAATAACAGTATAGTGCTTTGTTCCAAAGCACTATAATAAGAAGAAGTTATCCACGATGGAATAACAATATAGTGCTTTGTGCCAAAGCACTATAACTAGATGGGTATTTCCTGAAGGAACTACAGATAGTGCTTTGGAATGGTGCCCGGGCTGCCCCTGCAAGACACACTTGGGTGCCCCTCAGATGCTGGTTTGGTAGTTGTAGCCCCTCAGGGTTGAGCTTAACCCCTGGGGACCTGCTGAGGCCACTTGCGCCTCCTAGGGCCCATTTTTTGATCTTCAGAAAATGTAAGAGCAAATTAAAAATGGAAATTGCAGATCTGACATCGGCCAACATGTGGAAGATCCCCAGAACATATAAGGTGAAGTTTAAATGTGTCAAGATTAGGGTTGAGCTGAACCGTTCCCTGAGGTTCGTTATTAGTAGCGAATCTTGTGTGTTTGTATTCACTTTAGGTGCATACGAACACACGCTGAAAGTTCGTTCCCCCCCAATTTTTTTTTTTTCTGTCATCTTACCTGTCGGCGGCGTGGGGTCAGCAGAGCAGGTTTCCAGGATCAGCATCATCCGCAGGTCCCGGTATCAGCACCATCAGCAGCTCCCGGCATCATCACCATCGGCAGGTCCCAGCATCATCGGCAGGTCCCCACATCAGCACCATCGGGAAGGTCTCGGCATCAGCACCATCGGCAGGTCCCGGCATCAGCACCATCGGCAGGTCACAGCATCATCACCATCGGCAGGTCACAGCATCATCACCATCGGCAGGTCACAGCATCATCACCATCGGCAGGTCACAGCATCATCATCATCGGCAGGTCCCACAGCATCGGAGTAGCAGGTCCCGGCATCAGCAGCATGTGAGATGACAGCGAAAGAGCAGGTCCCGGCATCAGTGCAGTCAATGGGTTAAGAGCAGGGACTCCTCCGGAGCTCTGGAGTCCCTGCTCGTAACCCATTGACTCCACCGCCTATGCCGCTATGTGTTGTGAAATTGGATTTTGGGCTCCCCCGGTGGCCACTGGTGGAATTGAACTGGTGTGCATCATCCCCTCTGTTCACCTGTTTCCATCAGGATGTGGGAGTCGCTATTTAGCCTTGCTCCTCTGTCACTTCCATGCCGGTCAACATTGTAATCAGAAGCCTTTCTGTGCATGTTCCTGCTGCTAGACAACTCCCAGCTAAGTTGGACTTTAGTCCTCGTTTGTTTTTGCATTTTGTTCCAGTTCACAGCTGTAGTTTCGTTTCTGTGTCTGGAAAGCTCTTGTGATCTGAAATTGCCACTCTGATGTTATGAGTTAATACTAGAGTCTTAAAGTAATTTCAGGATGGTGTTTTGATAGGGTTTTCAGCTGACCATGAAAGTGCCCTTTCTGTCTTCCTGCTATCTAGTAAGCGGACCTCAATTTTGCTAAACCTATTTTCATACTACGTTTGTCATTTTCATCTAAAATCACCGCCAATATATGTGGGGGCCTCTGTCTGCCTTTCGGGGAAATTTCTCTAGAGGTGAGCCAGGACTATATTTTCCTCTGCCAGGATTAGTTAGTCCTCCGGCCGGCGCTGGGCGTCTAGGGATAAAACGCAGGCAACGCTACCCGGCTACTGTTAGTTGTGCGGCAGGTTTAGTTCATGGTCAGTTTAGTTTCCATCCTTCCAAGAGCTAGTTCTTATGTTTGCTGGGCTATGTTCTCTTGCCATTGAGAACCATAACAGTTTGACCGGCCCCAAAGGGTTGGATTGGTTGACAGAGAAAGGAGAGAAAAGAGAAGTCTGCTGAGGATTTTTTTTTTTTTTTTTCCCTTCAGTTCTGAGTGTGCTTGTAATTGAATCTCTTGCAAGTCTGCCTATATTGCAGCCTTTCTCTCTCTCTCTCCTTCTAATCCTGGAATGGCTCTGTGTTTACCTGTTTAAAATGGATATTCAGAGTTTAGCTGCAGGTTTGAATAATCTCACCACGAAAGTTCAAAATTTACAAGATTTTGTTGTTCAGGTTCCTATATCTGAACCTAGAATTCCTTTGCCTGAATTTTTCTCGGGGAATAGATCTTGCTTTCAAAATTTCAAAAATAATTGCAAGTTGTTTTTGTCCCTGAAATCTCGCTCTGCTGGAGATCCTGCTCAGCAGGTCAGGATTGTGATTTCCTTGCTCCGGGACGACCCTCAGGATTGGGCTTTTGCATTGGCTCCAGGGGATCCTGCGTTGCTCAATGTGGATGCGTTTTTTCTGGCCTTGGGGTTGCTTTATGAGGAACCTCAGTTAGAGCTTCAGGCGGAAAAGGCCTTGATGTCCCTATCTCAGGGGCAAGACGAAGCTGAAATATACTGCCAGAAATTCCGTAAATGGGCTGTGCTTACTCAGTGGAATGAGTGCGCCCTGGCGGCGAATTTCAGAGAGGGTCTCTCTGATGCCATTAAGGATGTTATGGTGGGGTTCCCTGTGCCTGCGGGTCTGAATGAGTCCATGACAATGGCTATCCAGATCGATAGGCGTCTGCGGGAGCGCAAACCTGTGCACCATTTGGCGGTGTCTACTGAGAAGACGCCAGAGAATATGCAATGTGATAGAATTCTGTCCAGAAGTGAACGGCAGAATTTTAGACGAAAAAATGGGTTGTGCTTCTATTGCGGTGATTCAACTCATGTTATATCAGCATGCTCTAAGCGTACTAAGAAGCTTGATAAGTCTGTTTCAATTGGCACTTTACAGTCTAAGTTTATTCTATCTGTGACCCTGATTTGTTCTTTATCATCTATTACCGCGGATGCCTATGTCGACTCTGGCGCCGCTTTGAGTCTTATGGATTGGTCCTTTGCCAAACGCTGTGGGTATGATTTGGAGCCTCTTGAAACTCCTATACCCCTGAAGGGGATTGACTCCACCCCATTGGCTAGCAATAAACCACAATACTGGACACAAGTAACTATGCGGATTAATCCGGATCACCAGGAGATTATTCGCTTTCTTGTGCTGTATAACCTACATGATGTGTTGGTGCTTGGATTGCCATGGCTGCAATCTCATAACCCAGTCCTTGACTGGAAAGCTATGTCTGTGTTAAGCTGGGGATGTAAGGGGACGCATGGGGACGTACCTGTGGTTTCCATTTCATCATCTATTCCCTCTGAGATTCCTGAATTCTTGACTGAATATCGTGACGTTTTTGAAGAACCTAAGCTTGGTTCATTACCTCCGCACCGGGAGTGCGATTGTGCCATAGATTTGATTCCGGGTAGTAAATACCCTAAGGGTCGTTTATTTAATCTGTCTGTGCCTGAACATGCTGCTATGCGAGAATATATAAAGGAGTCCTTGGAAAAGGGACATATTCGTCCTTCGTCATCTCCCTTAGGAGCCGGTTTTTTCTTTGTGGCTAAGAAAGATGGCTCTTTGAGGCCGTGTATTGATTATCGGCTTTTGAATAAAATCACGGTTAAATATCAATATCCGTTGCCACTGCTGACTGATTTGTTTGCTCGCATAAAGGGGGCCAAGTGGTTCTCTAAGATAGATCTCCGTGGGGCGTATAATTTGGTGCGAATTAAGCAGGGGGATGAGTGGAAAACCGCATTTAATACGCCCGAGGGCCACTTTGAGTATTTGGTGATGCCTTTTGGTCTTTCAAATGCCCCTTCAGTCTTTCAGTCCTTTATGCATGACATTTTCCGTGATTATTTGGATAAATTTATGATTGTGTATCTGGATGATATTTTGATTTTTTCGGATGACTGGGACTCTCATGTCCAGCAGGTCAGGAGGGTTTTTCAGGTTTTGCGGTCTAATTCCTTGTGTGTGAAGGGTTCTAAGTGCGTTTTTGGGGTTCAAAAGATTTCCTTTTTGGGATATATTTTTTCCCCCTCTTCCATCGAGATGGATCCTGTCAAGGTTCAGGCTATTTGTGATTGGACGCAACCCTCTTCTCTTAAGAGTCTTCAGAAATTTTTGGGCTTTGCTAACTTTTATCGTCGATTTATTGCTGGTTTTTCTGATGTTGTTAAACCATTGACTGATTTGACTAAGAAGGGTGCTGATGTTGCTGATTGGTCCCCTGCTGCTGTGGAGGCCTTTCGGGAGCTTAAGCGCCGCTTTTCTTCCGCCCCTGTGTTGCGTCAGCCTGATGTTGCTCTTCCTTTTCAGGTTGAGGTCGACGCTTCTGAAATCGGAGCTGGGGCGGTTTTGTCGCAGAGAAGTTCCGATTGCTCCGTGATGAGACCTTGTGCTTTTTTCTCGCGTAAATTTTCGCCCGCCGAGCGGAATTATGATTTTGGGAATCGGGAGCTTTTGGCCATGAAGTGGGCTTTTGAGGAGTGGCGTCATTGGCTTGAGGGGGCTAGACATCAGGTGGTGGTATTGACTGACCACAAAAATCTAATTTATCTTGAGTCCGCCAGACGCCTGAATCCTAGACAGACGCGCTGGTCGTTGTTTTTCTCTCGGTTTAATTTTGTGGTGTCCTACCTGCCGGGTTCTAAGAATGTTAAGGCGGATGCCCTTTCTAGGAGTTTTGAGCCTGACTCCCCTGGTAATTCTGAACCTACAGGTATCCTTAAGGATGGAGTGATATTGTCTGCCGTTTCTCCAGACCTGCGGCGGGCCTTGCAGGAGTTTCAGGCGGATAGACCTGATCGTTGCCCACCTGGTAGACTGTTTGTTCCTGATGATTGGACCAGTAAAGTCATTTCTGAGGTTCATTCTTCTGCGTTGGCAGGTCATCCTGGAATCTTTGGTACCAGGGATTTGGTGGCAAGGTCCTTCTGGTGGCCTTCCCTGTCTCGAGATGTGCGAGGCTTCGTGCAGTCTTGTGACGTTTGTGCTCGGGCCAAGCCTTGTTGTTCTCGGGCTGCGCGGCTCTGCGCTTTATACTGCGCGGCTCTGCGCTGTGTACTGCGCGGCTCTGTGCTGTGTACTGCGCGGCTCTGCGCTGTGTACTGCACGGCTCTGCACTGTATACTGCGTGGCTGTGCAATATACTACGTGGACATGCATATTCTAGAATACCCGATGAGTTAGAATCGGGCCACAGTCTAATAATCATAAGACTACGGATAGTGGTTTGGAATTGTGCTGTACTGTCACTTTAAGAGCTGATATTATCTGACAAAACTTGTGACCTGGTGAGCTGATGTAGATTTCATAGGAGTTGGCATAGTAACTGTGTCTGACTGCGCATATCAATGAGCTAATCAGCCAGGTGGCAGTTATTTTTAGAAATTGCCTCAGAAACCAGCCCATTATAAACGTATAGGAAAATTTCTCCATTGAAACGCATTGAAAGACTTTTTTCAAACACAAATTGCGCAAAAACTACAAATCCGATCGACACGAAAAATACTTAGCACACCTCTCAGGAACGCTGGCTTCGAAATGACACCTCACTGGAGTCTGTGAGTTTAGCAGTTCGGGCCGCATTACGTGCGGACTGAATAATAAGAATAAGAAGAAGTTTACCACGGTGGAATAACAGTATAGTGCTTTGTTCCAAAGCACTATAATAATAATAAGAAGAAGTTATCCACGATGGAATAACAGTATAGTGCTTTGTTCCAAAGCACTATAATAAGAAGTTTACCACGGTGGAATAACAGTATAGTGCTTTGTTCCAAAGCACTATAATAAGAAGTTTACCACGGTGGAATAACAGTATAGTGCTTTGTTCCAAAGCACTATAATAAGAAGAAGTTATCCACGATGGAATAACAGTATAGTGCTTTTTTCCAAAGCACTATAATAAGAAGTTATCCACGATGGAATAACAGTATAGTGCTTTGTTCCAAAGCACTATAATAAGAAGAAGTTATCCACGATGGAATAACAATATAGTGCTTTGTGCCAAAGCACTATAACTAGATGGGTATTTCCTGAAGGAACTACAGATAGTGCTTTGGAATGGTGCCCGGGCTGCCCCTGCAAGACACACTTGGGTGCCCCTCAGATGCTGGTTTGGTAGTTGTAGCCCCTCAGGGTTGAGCTTAACCCCTGGGGACCTGCTGAGGCCACTTGCGCCTCCTAGGGCCCATTTTTTGATCTTCAGAAAATGTAAGAGCAAATTAAAAATGGAAATTGCAGATCTGACATCGGCCAACATGTGGAAGATCCCCAGAACATATAAGGTGAAGTTTAAATGTGTCAAGATTAGGGTTGAGCTGAACCGTTCCCTGAGGTTCGTTATTAGTAGCGAATCTTGTGTGTTTGTATTCACTTTAGGTGCATACGAACACACGCTGAAAGTTCGTTCCCCCCCAATTTTTTTTTTTTCTGTCATCTTACCTGTCGGCGGCGTGGGGTCAGCAGAGCAGGTTTCCAGGATCAGCATCATCCGCAGGTCCCGGTATCAGCACCATCAGCAGCTCCCGGCATCATCACCATCGGCAGGTCCCAGCATCATCGGCAGGTCCCCACATCAGCACCATCGGGAAGGTCTCGGCATCAGCACCATCGGCAGGTCCCGGCATCAGCACCATCGGCAGGTCACAGCATCATCACCATCGGCAGGTCACAGCATCATCACCATCGGCAGGTCACAGCATCATCACCATCGGCAGGTCACAGCATCATCATCATCGGCAGGTCCCACAGCATCGGAGTAGCAGGTCCCGGCATCAGCAGCATGTGAGATGACAGCGAAAGAGCAGGTCCCGGCATCAGTGCAGTCAATGGGTTAAGAGCAGGGACTCCTCCGGAGCTCTGGAGTCCCTGCTCGTAACCCATTGACTCCACCGCCTATGCCGCTATGTGTTGTGAAATTGGATTTTGGGCTCCCCCGGTGGCCACTGGTGGAATTGAACTGGTGTGCATCATCCCCTCTGTTCACCTGTTTCCATCAGGATGTGGGAGTCGCTATTTAGCCTTGCTCCTCTGTCACTTCCATGCCGGTCAACATTGTAATCAGAAGCCTTTCTGTGCATGTTCCTGCTGCTAGACAACTCCCAGCTAAGTTGGACTTTAGTCCTCGTTTGTTTTTGCATTTTGTTCCAGTTCACAGCTGTAGTTTCGTTTCTGTGTCTGGAAAGCTCTTGTGATCTGAAATTGCCACTCTGATGTTATGAGTTAATACTAGAGTCTTAAAGTAATTTCAGGATGGTGTTTTGATAGGGTTTTCAGCTGACCATGAAAGTGCCCTTTCTGTCTTCCTGCTATCTAGTAAGCGGACCTCAATTTTGCTAAACCTATTTTCATACTACGTTTGTCATTTTCATCTAAAATCACCGCCAATATATGTGGGGGCCTCTGTCTGCCTTTCGGGGAAATTTCTCTAGAGGTGAGCCAGGACTATATTTTCCTCTGCCAGGATTAGTTAGTCCTCCGGCCGGCGCTGGGCGTCTAGGGATAAAACGCAGGCAACGCTACCCGGCTACTGTTAGTTGTGCGGCAGGTTTAGTTCATGGTCAGTTTAGTTTCCATCCTTCCAAGAGCTAGTTCTTATGTTTGCTGGGCTATGTTCTCTTGCCATTGAGAACCATAACAGTTTGACCGGCCCCAAAGGGTTGGATTGGTTGACAGAGAAAGGAGAGAAAAGAGAAGTCTGCTGAGGATTTTTTATTTTTTTTTCCCTTCAGTTCTGAGTGTGCTTGTAATTGAATCTCTTGCAAGTCTGCCTATATTGCAGCCTTTCTCTCTCTCTCTCCTTCTAATCCTGGAATGGCTCTGTGTTTACCTGTTTAAAATGGATATTCAGAGTTTAGCTGCAGGTTTGAATAATCTCACCACGAAAGTTCAAAATTTACAAGATTTTGTTGTTCAGGTTCCTATATCTGAACCTAGAATTCCTTTGCCTGAATTTTTCTCGGGGAATAGATCTTGCTTTCAAAATTTCAAAAATAATTGCAAGTTGTTTTTGTCCCTGAAATCTCGCTCTGCTGGAGATCCTGCTCAGCAGGTCAGGATTGTGATTTCCTTGCTCCGGGACGACCCTCAGGATTGGGCTTTTGCATTGGCTCCAGGGGATCCTGCGTTGCTCAATGTGGATGCGTTTTTTCTGGCCTTGGGGTTGCTTTATGAGGAACCTCAGTTAGAGCTTCAGGCGGAAAAGGCCTTGATGTCCCTATCTCAGGGGCAAGACGAAGCTGAAATATACTGCCAGAAATTCCGTGAATGGGCTGTGCTTACTCAGTGGAATGAGTGCGCCCTGGCGGCGAATTTCAGAGAGGGTCTCTCTGATGCCATTAAGGATGTTATGGTGGGGTTCCCTGTGCCTGCGGGTCTGAATGAGTCCATGACAATGGCTATCCAGATCGATAGGCGTCTGCGGGAGCGCAAACCTGTGCACCATTTGGCGGTGTCTACTGAGAAGACGCCAGAGAATATGCAATGTGATAGAATTCTGTCCAGAAGTGAACGGCAGAATTTTAGACGAAAAAATGGGTTGTGCTTCTATTGCGGTGATTCAACTCATGTTATATCAGCATGCTCTAAGCGTACTAAGAAGCTTGATAAGTCTGTTTCAATTGGCACTTTACAGTCTAAGTTTATTCTATCTGTGACCCTGATTTGTTCTTTATCATCTATTACCGCGGATGCCTATGTCGACTCTGGCGCCGCTTTGAGTCTTATGGATTGGTCCTTTGCCAAACGCTGTGGGTATGATTTGGAGCCTCTTGAAACTCCTATACCCCTGAAGGGGATTGACTCCACCCCATTGGCTAGCAATAAACCACAATACTGGACACAAGTAACTATGCGGATTAATCCGGATCACCAGGAGATTATTCGCTTTCTTGTGCTGTATAACCTACATGATGTGTTGGTGCTTGGATTGCCATGGCTGCAATCTCATAACCCAGTCCTTGACTGGAAAGCTATGTCTGTGTTAAGCTGGGGATGTAAGGGGACGCATGGGGACGTACCTGTGGTTTCCATTTCATCATCTATTCCCTCTGAGATTCCTGAATTCTTGACTGAATATCGTGACGTTTTTGAAGAACCTAAGCTTGGTTCATTACCTCCGCACCGGGAGTGCGATTGTGCCATAGATTTGATTCCGGGTAGTAAATACCCTAAGGGTCGTTTATTTAATCTGTCTGTGCCTGAACATGCTGCTATGCGAGAATATATAAAGGAGTCCTTGGAAAAGGGACATATTCGTCCTTCGTCATCTCCCTTAGGAGCCGGTTTTTTCTTTGTGGCTAAGAAAGATGGCTCTTTGAGGCCGTGTATTGATTATCGGCTTTTGAATAAAATCACGGTTAAATATCAATATCCGTTGCCACTGCTGACTGATTTGTTTGCTCGCATAAAGGGGGCCAAGTGGTTCTCTAAGATAGATCTCCGTGGGGCGTATAATTTGGTGCGAATTAAGCAGGGGGATGAGTGGAAAACCGCATTTAATACGCCCGAGGGCCACTTTGAGTATTTGGTGATGCCTTTTGGTCTTTCAAATGCCCCTTCAGTCTTTCAGTCCTTTATGCATGACATTTTCCGTGATTATTTGGATAAATTTATGATTGTGTATCTGGATGATATTTTGATTTTTTCGGATGACTGGGACTCTCATGTCCAGCAGGTCAGGAGGGTTTTTCAGGTTTTGCGGTCTAATTCCTTGTGTGTGAAGGGTTCTAAGTGCGTTTTTGGGGTTCAAAAGATTTCCTTTTTGGGATATATTTTTTCCCCCTCTTCCATCGAGATGGATCCTGTCAAGGTTCAGGCTATTTGTGATTGGACGCAACCCTCTTCTCTTAAGAGTCTTCAGAAATTTTTGGGCTTTGCTAACTTTTATCGTCGATTTATTGCTGGTTTTTCTGATGTTGTTAAACCATTGACTGATTTGACTAAGAAGGGTGCTGATGTTGCTGATTGGTCCCCTGCTGCTGTGGAGGCCTTTCGGGAGCTTAAGCGCCGCTTTTCTTCCGCCCCTGTGTTGCGTCAGCCTGATGTTGCTCTTCCTTTTCAGGTTGAGGTCGACGCTTCTGAAATCGGAGCTGGGGCGGTTTTGTCGCAGAGAAGTTCCGATTGCTCCGTGATGAGACCTTGTGCTTTTTTCTCGCGTAAATTTTCGCCCGCCGAGCGGAATTATGATTTTGGGAATCGGGAGCTTTTGGCCATGAAGTGGGCTTTTGAGGAGTGGCGTCATTGGCTTGAGGGGGCTAGACATCAGGTGGTGGTATTGACTGACCACAAAAATCTAATTTATCTTGAGTCCGCCAGACGCCTGAATCCTAGACAGACGCGCTGGTCGTTGTTTTTCTCTCGGTTTAATTTTGTGGTGTCCTACCTGCCGGGTTCTAAGAATGTTAAGGCGGATGCCCTTTCTAGGAGTTTTGAGCCTGACTCCCCTGGTAATTCTGAACCTACAGGTATCCTTAAGGATGGAGTGATATTGTCTGCCGTTTCTCCAGACCTGCGGCGGGCCTTGCAGGAGTTTCAGGCGGATAGACCTGATCGTTGCCCACCTGGTAGACTGTTTGTTCCTGATGATTGGACCAGTAAAGTCATTTCTGAGGTTCATTCTTCTGCGTTGGCAGGTCATCCTGGAATCTTTGGTACCAGGGATTTGGTGGCAAGGTCCTTCTGGTGGCCTTCCCTGTCTCGAGATGTGCGAGGCTTCGTGCAGTCTTGTGACGTTTGTGCTCGGGCCAAGCCTTGTTGTTCTCGGGCTAGTGGATTGTTGTTGCCCTTGCCTATCCCGAAGAGGCCCTGGACGCACATCTCGATGGATTTTATTTCGGATCTTCCTGTTTCTCAGAAGATGTCTGTCATCTGGGTGGTGTGTGACCGTTTCTCTAAGATGGTCCATTTGGTTCCCCTGCCTAAGTTGCCTTCTTCTTCCGAGTTGGTTCCTCTGTTTTTTCAAAATGTGGTCCGTTTGCATGGTATTCCGGAGAATATCGTTTCTGACAGAGGTACCCAATTCGTGTCTAGATTTTGGCGAGCATTCTGTGCTAGGATGGGCATAGATTTGTCTTTCTCGTCTGCTTTCCATCCTCAGACTAATGGCCAGACCGAGCGGACGAATCAGACCTTGGAGACATATTTGAGGTGTTTTGTGTCTGCAGATCAGGATGATTGGGTTGCTTTTTTGCCTTTAGCGGAGTTTGCCCTCAATAATCGGGCCAGCTCTGCCACCTTGGTGTCTCCCTTTTTCTGTAATTCGGGGTTTCATCCTCGATTTTCTTCTGGTCAGGTGGAATCTTCGGATTGTCCTGGAGTGGATGCTGTGGTGGAGAGGTTGCATCAGATTTGGGGGCAGGTAGTGGACAATTTGAAGTTGTCCCAGGAGAAGACTCAGCTTTTTGCCAACCGCCGGCGTCGGTTTGGTCCTCGGCTTTGTGTTGGGGACTTGGTGTGGTTGTCTTCTCGTTTTGTCCCTATGAGGGTTTCTTCTCCTAAGTTTAAGCCTCGGTTCATCGGCCCGTACAAGATATTGGAGATTCTTAACCCTGTGTCCTTCCGTTTGGACCTCCCTGCATCTTTTTCTATTCATAATGTTTTTCATCGGTCATTATTGCGCAGGTATGAGGTACCGGTTGTGCCTTCCGTTGAGCCTCCTGCTCCGGTGTTGGTTGAGGGCGAGTTGGAGTACGTTGTGGAAAAAATCTTGGACTCCCGTGTTTCCAGACGGAAACTCCAGTATCTGGTCAAATGGAAGGGATACGGTCAGGAGGATAATTCTTGGGTGACTGCCTCTGATGTTCATGCCTCCGATCTGGTCCGTGCCTTTCATAGGGCTCATCCTGATCGCCCTGGTGGTTCTGGTGAGGGTTCGGTGCCCCCTCCTTGAGGGGGGGGTACTGTTGTGAAATTGGATTTTGGGCTCCCCCGGTGGCCACTGGTGGAATTGAACTGGTGTGCATCATCCCCTCTGTTCACCTGTTTCCATCAGGATGTGGGAGTCGCTATTTAGCCTTGCTCCTCTGTCACTTCCATGCCGGTCAACATTGTAATCAGAAGCCTTTCTGTGCATGTTCCTGCTGCTAGACAACTCCCAGCTAAGTTGGACTTTAGTCCTCGTTTGTTTTTGCATTTTGTTCCAGTTCACAGCTGTAGTTTCGTTTCTGTGTCTGGAAAGCTCTTGTGATCTGAAATTGCCACTCTGATGTTATGAGTTAATACTAGAGTCTTAAAGTAATTTCAGGATGGTGTTTTGATAGGGTTTTCAGCTGACCATGAAAGTGCCCTTTCTGTCTTCCTGCTATCTAGTAAGCGGACCTCAATTTTGCTAAACCTATTTTCATACTACGTTTGTCATTTTCATCTAAAATCACCGCCAATATATGTGGGGGCCTCTGTCTGCCTTTCGGGGAAATTTCTCTAGAGGTGAGCCAGGACTATATTTTCCTCTGCCAGGATTAGTTAGTCCTCCGGCCGGCGCTGGGCGTCTAGGGATAAAACGCAGGCAACGCTACCCGGCTACTGTTAGTTGTGCGGCAGGTTTAGTTCATGGTCAGTTTAGTTTCCATCCTTCCAAGAGCTAGTTCTTATGTTTGCTGGGCTATGTTCTCTTGCCATTGAGAACCATAACAGCTATGCATATGCATATGCGTACACATAAGACAATATGCGTACGTATATGAGAGAATATGTGTACGCATATTAGCGAATATATGTACGCATATTAGCGAATATGCATACGTACAGTATATACGCACTTTTTCCCCTATTGCGTATGTTCGTATTCGTGTGTATTAGTATTCAGATTCGTACAAAAAAAGTTAGTATTCGGAAATGGTTCCAACTAACGGCAAAAAGACGGTTTCGGCTCATCCCTAGTCAAGATCACTAGCAATATCGTCTGCCAAAAGCGGCTACCAAAGATCTAGCAATCAGATTTCTCTAAGCTTAAACTTGGTCGAGAACCGGGCACCGAGCAATCATTTGCTCATCTCTATCTGCTAGCAGATGATATTGCAACCAATATTGTATTGTGTAAAGCCCACCATGCAAAATTCTCACATTCATTTGTTTGTCTACTTTTTTGTACCACAATGATTGTATATGAGGTCTTGGTTAGTATTCTGCCCAAATTTCAGTTTTTAAAAACGTAATTTATGCAAAATGCAACTCTTAAAAAAAAAAAAGTAGCTGAAAATTTGTGCAGCAATACGTAAGCTCGCAAGCCACGTCAAGGCTCCTCATCTTCTTGCGAGTCCTAACTAACTAAAAAAAATAAAAGGGGAGACTATCTAAGCTAGGGTGGTCAAAATTTAGAGTAGCCAATGTACATTTGGCTTTGCGAATAAAAAAAAAAAGTTTGATTGCAAAAAATTATTTCTTTTTTTTTTTACATTTTACTCCTTTTATTTGCATTTAGCAGAGGAGCCTTTAATAACGGCGTGTATTATAGGACAGGAGCTGCGTCTCTAGCATCAGGACCCTTGTGGAGCCTGAGCTCCGGGAGACAAATCGTCCTCCTATTGTAAGACAGAAGAGACACAACTCGATGATACAGAGAAAGGCGAAGAAAACCCCCGGAGATCCGAGTCTCAGGGGGGAAAGAAAATTCCTTCCTGACCCCAAATATGGCGGTCGGTTCA
Organism: Ranitomeya variabilis; assembly: GCF_051348905.1. Classification (NCBI taxonomy): domain Eukaryota; kingdom Metazoa; phylum Chordata; class Amphibia; order Anura; family Dendrobatidae; genus Ranitomeya; species Ranitomeya variabilis. Next base: position 104,989,677 of record NC_135238.1, on the reverse strand, counting down.
GGGTCTGTCATGTTTCGTTTTTCTGCCCTGTGGGTGTCCAGCTACAGGAAACTACAAAGAGGCGAACATTGAGACGAAGCTAACAGAAAAACGAAGCATAAGGGAGCCTTCATCACCCTGCATCATATCTATCCTCCTACCTAGCGCTAACCCCGCTCCTAAAAGCTTACAATCTAAAGTGATGATCAGTTCAGGTTCTTACACGTTTTGTCTTCCGCGATGTGTAGGCGCCATCTCGGTTGTCCTCTTGGGTGTCCGTCTTCTATACAGAAAACTGCAAAGAGACGGACCCCGAAATGGAGCCGACAGAATCGAAAACTTTATGAAAGAAGCGTCAGTAGTAGCCCATGCTAGCCAGAGAACACGACTAGTGGTGATGCATGCCCACATATGCCACACGTGATCCTACAAAGCAAATCAGTTATAACCCCTTCCCCAAGTGTGGTGATGATAGGTGCAGCTTCTTTGAAAGAAGAGTCAGTTCCCCATGCTAGCCAGAGAACCCAACTAGTGGAGATGCAAGCCGTCCGCTTGCAATAAAACTATCTCATGCAAGTGGCATGCATGCCTTCAGTAAATGCCACTACATCATAGAAGTACAGTGTGATATATGTACGATATAGGTGCCGCGATTACATGCATTAGATACATGCTTGTGCTTGCATGCAAGTGCATGTTTGTGCTTCACACATAAGGTGTATGGGGTGCACGCAACTTGCACTTTCCTGCCTTCTGTGCATGTCACTAACGCCGAACAAAGGATGATACATGGTCTAACAAAGTATGATACAAAAATATATACTTTATTGATAACAATAAAACCAAGTGTAAGGAAGGAAATAATAATGGCTATACAGGGGAGATTCTGTGCATGTCGCGGTATACACTTAATGTGAGGGTGCTCGGACTTTCCTGCCTTCTGTCCAAACACTTGCACCCCATGCCTTCAGTACATGTTTGCTCTGCATATATCCTGAGCATGCTTGCGCTGCATATATCGTGTGCATGCTTGTGATGCACGCCTGCGATGCGTGCTTGCGATATGTGTCTGATAGAAGTGTGAAGCATTTCTTCAGGCATGCAGACAATTGACACGAGAAGACTTGAGAGATATGTGTGACAGGTGGGCAATGACATGTATAATAAATTTGGGTGATAGACGTGTAATAGAGATGGGTGAAAGATTGCTAACATGTTCCCCACTTGACTGACCAAAATATGTCTGCTTTGTTTCCTCTCTAGCCCCCCCCATCTCTAGTGTGTGTAAACCCATTGAAATCAATGGGGTGCGTTTTTTTAGTGCAAATTCGCACTAATAAAACACGTGTGTAGGAGCCATAACTCAGCTTCATACATATGTATATTATATGTTCCATACCAGGGATACCGCGTCTCCCTAGATGTCACATACCGGGGATAAATCTTCTCCCAATCTTGGCTAGGTCCCCACAGATTGCCTCCCTGCATTTGATTTTTACCTACAAATTTGCACACACTCTTATTTTGACCCCTTATGCTGAAGAACGCCCTGTGTCCATCCAGTTCAGCCTATTTTAGTGTACCTATCCTGCAGTGTTGATCCAAAGGAAGGCAAAAAACCCCATGAGGTAGCAGCCAATTTTCCACATAGGGAAAAAATTCCTTCCCGACTCCAAATATGGCAGTCAGATTAAATCCCTGGATCAACAACTATTCTGTAAATTCTAGTTATTTATAACATAATATTGTTACTCACAGAAAAGCATCCATACCTTACTTGTAAAACTAAAAAAAATAATAATAAAACCCATATTCCACTGGGTCCTGAGTCAAATACACGAAAAAAGGACTGCTGTATACCTGATATAGTCTCAGGTAAATAGAGAACTAGTAAAGACAAAATAAACTACAGCAGTATAAGTAAACTTAAAAGGACTGCTGTATACCTGATATAGTCTCAGATAAATAGAGAACTAGTAAAGACAAAATAAACTACAGCAGTATAAGTAAACTTAAAAGGACTGCTGTATACCTGATATAGTCTCAGGTAAATAGAGAACTAGTAAAGACAAAATAAACTACAGCAGTATAAGTAAACTTAAAAGGACTGCTGTATACCTGATATAGTCTCAGGTAAATAGAGAACTATTAAAGACAAAATAAACTACAGCAGTATAAGTAAACTTAAAAGGACTGCTGTATACCTGATATAGTCTCAGATAAATAGAGAACTAGTAAAGACAAAATAAACTACAGCAGTATAAGTAAACTTAAAAGGACTGCTGTATACCTGATATAGTCTCAGGTAAATAGAGAACTAGTAAAGACAAAATAAACTACAGCAGTATAAGTAAACTTAAAAGGACTGCTGTATACCTGATATAGTCTCAGGTAAATAGAGAACTATTAAAGACAAAATAAACTACAGCAGTATAAGTAAACTTAAAAGGACTGCTGTATACCTGATATAGTCTCAGGTAAATAGAGAACTAGTAAAGACAAAATAAACTACAGCAGTATAAATAAACTTAAAAGGACTGCTGTATACCTGATATAGTCTCAGGTAAATACAGAACTAGTAAAGACAAAATAAACTACAACAGTATAAGTAAACGTAAAAGGACTGCTGTATGCCTGATATAGTCTCAGGTAAATAGAGAACTAGTAAAGACAAAATAAACTACAGCAGTATAAGTAAACCTAAAAGGACTGCTGAGGCAAGATACCCCACTCAGCAGTACAGGGTTAGGCTTCGTTTCCACTTGCGCCCCTCTCCATCAGAAGGTGATCTGTGATGGATCTGACATGACATGGATCACAACACATCAGGTGTTTGTCTACATCCTGGCCCTGAGTTCAGCAAAGATAAGATTGCTAGAGGGCATGTGGAATAGAGAGGAGATTAAGCCAAAACCCAGCCAACTAGTTAGTAAGCTGTAATCATACTTTAAAGGTCCCGTCACACTAAGCGACTCTCCAGCGATCCCAACAACGATCCGACCTGGCTGGATCGCTGGAACGTCGCGAACTGATCGTTGGGATCGCTGGTGAGATGTCAAAAACAACTATGTCCACAGCGACACAGCAACGATATGGGTCGCTGTAACGACCCATACGCCGACCTGTTAGACGAGCCAGGCACCAGGAAATCGCTGTGGAGGTCGTTGCTTAGGCGTCAAACACGCTGATGCATGCCGCCCTGCGGGAGAGGAATGATCAGAAAATGGTCCAGGCCGTTACGTCACGATCAGCGATCTCACAGCGGGGGTCTGGTCGCTACTAGGTGTCAAACACAGCAAGATCGCTGCCGAGGTCGCTGTAGCATCACAAAACTGGTGACTTAGCAGCGATCTTGCTAACGATCTCATTATGTGTAATGTGTTGTGAATTAGACTTTTTTGGCTCCCTCTTGTGGTCACTAGTGATATGACTCTGGGATTGTCTTTCCCTAGTTTGGCACCCACCTGGGTCGTTAGTCCAGGGGTGTTGCTATATAAACTTCCTTAATTCTCAGTCTGGTGCCTGGCATCGTTGTAATCAGTTCCTTTCTGTTTGCTCCTGTCTGCTGGTCGTGGTTCTTGCAAAATTACGCTAAGTCCTGCTTCCTTGTTTTTTGGTTATTTGTATTGCTCTTATTTATTTGTCCAGCTTGTACTAAATGTGATTCCTGATTTTGCTGGAAGCTCTAGGGGGCTGGTATCCTCCCCCCGGGCCGTTAGACGGTTCGGGGGTTCTTGTATATCCAGCGTGGAAATTTTGATAGGGTTTTTGCTGACCGTATAAGTCATCTTACTATATTCTGCTATTAGTCAGTGGGCCTCTATTTGCTAAATATCTAGTTCATTCTTACGTTTGTCTTTTCTTCTTACCTCACCGTTATTATTTGTTGGGGGCTTGTATCCAACTTTTGGGGTCTTTTCTCTGGAGGCAAGAAAGGTCTATCTTTTCCCTTCTAGGGTTAGTTAGTTCTCCGGCTGGCGCGAGACGTCTAGAACCAACGTAGGCACGTTCCCCGGCTGCTGCTATTTGTGGTGCTAGGATTAGATATATGGTCAGCTCAGTTACCACTGCCCTATGAGCTGGTTTTTTGTGTTTGCAGACTTGGTAATTACTTCTGAGACCCTCTGCCATTGGGGTCATAACAGTATGCCAGGCCAAAGTTGAATGTTTAATGCATTGCAGAAGTGGGATAATAAGAAAGGAAATTCTGAGTTTTTTTTTTTTCTTTCTTCCTCCCCTTTACCTCTGAGTGGCTTGTGCTTGCTGCAGACATGAATGTCCAGACCTTGATTACAAGTGTAGATCAGCTTGCTGCTCGTGTGCAGGGCATACAAGATTTTGTTACTAGTAGTCCTATGTCTGAACCTAAAATACCTATTCCTGAACTGTTCTCTGGAGACCGATTTAAGTTTAGGAATTTCAGGAATAATTGTAAATTGTTTCTGTCTCTGAGACCCCGTTCATCTGGAGACTCAGCTCAGCAAGTTAAAATTGTTATCTCTTTTTTGCGGGGCGACCCTCAGGATTGGGCTTTCTCGCTAGCGCCAGGAGATCCGGCATTGGCAAATATTGATGCGTTTTTTCTGGCGCTCGGATTGCTTTACGAGGAACCCAATCTTGAAATTCAGGCAGAAAAAGCCTTGCTGGCTATTTCTCAGGGCCAGGATGAAGCTGAAGTGTATTGCCAAAAATTTCGGAAATGGTCCGTGCTTACTCAGTGGAATGAGTGTGCTCTGGCCGCTAATTTCAGAAATGGCCTTTCAGAAGCCATTAAGAATGTGATGGTGGGTTTCTCCATTCCTACAAGTCTGAATGATTCCATGGCGCTGGCTATTCAAATTGACCGGCGTTTGCGGGAGCGCAAAGCCGCTAATCCTCTGGTGGTGTTGTCTGAACAAACACCTGATTTAATGCAATGTGGTAGAATTCAGACTAGAAATGAACGGAAAAATCATAGACGTCAGAATGGGTTGTGTTTTTACTGTGGTGATTCTACACATGTTATATCAGCATGCTCTAAACGCCTAACAAGGGTTGTTAGTCCTGTCGCCATTGGTAATTTGCAACCTAAATTTATTTTGTCTGTGACTTTAATTTGCTCATTGTCCTCCTACCCTGTTATGGCGTTTGTGGATTCAGGTGCTGCCCTGAGTCTTATGGATCTGTCATTTGCCAAGCGCTGTGGTTTTGTTCTTGAGCCGTTGGTAAATCCTATCCCTCTTAGAGGTATTGATGCTACGCCATTGGCGGAAAATAAACCGCAGTTTTGGACACAGGTAACCATGTGCATGACTCCTGAACATCGGGAGGTGATTCGTTTTCTTGTGCTGCATAAAATGCATGATTTGGTCGTTTTGGGTCTGCCATGGTTACAGACCCATAATCCAGTCTTGGATTGGAAGGCAATGTCTGTGTCAAGTTGGGGCTGTCAGGGAATTCATGGTGATTACCCCCCGGTGTCTATTGCTTCCTCTACTCCTTCGGAAGTTCCTGAGTATTTGTCTGATTATCAGGATGTATTCAGCAAGTCCAGGTCCAGTGCTCTGCCTCCTCATAGGGACTGTGACTGCGCTATAGATTTGATTCCAGGCAGTAAATTTCCTAAGGGAAGATTATTTAATCTGTCTGTACCTGAGCATACCGCAATGCGTTCGTATATCAAGGAATCTCTGGAGAAGGGGCATATCCGTCCATCCTCTTCCCCTCTTGGTGCGGGATTCTTTTTTGTGGCCAAGAAGGACGGATCTTTGAGACCTTGTATTGACTATCGGCTTCTGAATAAAATCACTGTTAAATTTCAGTATCCTTTGCCTCTGTTGTCGGACTTGTTTGCCCGGATTAAAGGTGCCAAGTGGTTCACCAAGATAGATCTTCGTGGTGCGTACAACCTTGTGCGCATTAAGCAAGGAGATGAATGGAAAACTGCATTTAATACGCCCGAAGGTCATTTTGAGTACTTGGTGATGCCTTTTGGGCTCTCTAATGCTCCTTCAGTGTTTCAGTCCTTTATGCATGATATTTTCCGGAAGTATCTGGATAAATTTATGATTGTTTATCTGGATGATATTCTGTTTTTTTCTGATGATTGGGACTCGCATGTAGAGCAGGTCAGGATGGTGTTTCAGGTTTTGCGTGAGAATGCTTTGTTTGTTAAGGGCTCAAAGTGTCTCTTTGGAGTACAGAAGGTTCCCTTTTTGGGTTTTATTTTTTCCCCTTCTGCGGTGGAGATGGACCCAGTCAAGGTCCGAGCTATTCATGATTGGACTCAACCCACGTCAGTTAAGAGTCTTCAGAAGTTCTTGGGTTTTGCTAACTTCTACCGTCGTTTTATCGCTAATTTTTCTAGCGTTGTTAAACCTTTGACGGATATGACCAAGAAAGGTTCTGATGTTGCTAACTGGGCTCCTGCAGCCGTGGAAGCTTTCCAAGAGTTGAAGCGCCGGTTTACTTCGGCGCCTGTTTTGTGCCAGCCTGATGTCTCACTTCCCTTTCAGGTTGAAGTGGATGCTTCTGAGATTGGAGCAGGGGCCGTTTTGTCGCAGAGAGGCCCTGGTTGCTCTGTAATGAGACCATGTGCTTTTTTCTCTAGGAAGTTTTCGCCCGCTGAGCGGAATTATGATGTTGGCAATCGGGAGTTGTTGGCCATGAAGTGGGCATTTGAGGAGTGGCGTCATTGGCTCGAGGGTGCTAAGCATCGTGTGGTGGTCTTGACTGATCACAAAAATCTGATGTATCTCGAGTCTGCTAAACGCCTGAATCCTAGACAGGCCCGTTGGTCATTGTTTTTCTCCCGTTTTGACTTTGTGGTTTCGTATTTACCAGGTTCAAAGAATGTGAAGGCTGATGCTCTTTCAAGGAGCTTTGTGCCTGACTCTCCTGGAGTCGCAGAACCTGTTGGTATTCTTAAAGAGGGAGTAATCTTGTCAGCCATTTCTCCGGATTTGCGACGTGTGTTGCAGAGATTTCAGGCTGGTAGACCTGACTCTTGTCCACCTGACAGACTGTTTGTTCCTGATAAGTGGACCAGCAGAGTCATTTCCGAGGTTCATTCCTCGGTGTTGGCAGGGCATCCGGGAATTTTTGGCATCAGAGATTTGGTGGCTAGGTCCTTTTGGTGGCCTTCTTTGTCACGGGATGTGCGGTCATTTGTGCAGTCCTGTGGGACTTGTGCTTGAGCTAAGCCTTGCGGTTCTCGTGCCAGCGGGTTGCTCTTGCCCTTGCCTGTCCCGAAGAGGCCTTGGACACACATTTCCATGGATTTCATTTCAGATCTTCCGGTGTCTCAGGGCATGTCTGTCATCTGGGTGGTATGTGATCGCTTTTCCAAGATGGTCCATTTGGTATCTTTGCCTAAGCTGCCTTCCTCTTCCGATCTGGTTCCTTTGTTCTTTCAGAATGTGGTTCGTTTACACGGCATTCCTGAGAATATCGTGTCTGACAGAGGATCCCAGTTTGTTTCCAGGTTCTGGCGATCCTTCTGTGCTAAGATGGGCATTGATTTGTCGTTTTCGTCTGCCTTTCATCCTCAGACTAATGGACAAACGGAGCGAACTAATCAGACTCTGGAGGCTTATTTGAGGTGTTTTGTTTCTGCAGATCAGGATGATTGGGTGACCTTCTTGCCGTTGGCTGAGTTTGCCCTTAATAATCGGGCTAGTTCCGCTACTTTGGTTTCGCCATTTTTCTGCAACTCTGGTTTCCATCCTCGTTTTTCCTCGGGACATGTGGAGCCTTCTGACTGTCCTGGGGTAGATTCTGTGGTGGATAGGTTGCAGCAGATTTGGAATCATGTGGTGGACAACTTAAAGTTGTCACAGGAGAAGGCTCAGCGTTTTGCCAACCGCCGCCGCGGTGTGGGTCCCCGACTTCGTGTTGGGGATTTGGTATGGCTGTCTTCTCGATTTGTTCCTATGAAGGTCTCCTCTCCTAAATTTAAGCCTCGCTTCATCGGTCCTTACAAGATATTGGAAATCCTTAATCCCGTGTCCTTTCGCTTGGATCTTCCTGTGTCGTTTGCCATTCACAACGTGTTCCATAGGTCTTTGTTGCGGCGGTACGTTGTACCTGTGGTTCCTTCTGTTGAGCCTCCTGCTCCGGTGTTGGTTGAGGGCGAGTTGGAGTACGTGGTGGAGAAGATCTTGGATTCTCGTCTCTTCAGGCGGAGGCTTCAGTATCTGGTCAAGTGGAAGGGCTATGGTCAGGAGGATAATTCCTGGGTGGTTGCCTCTGATGTGCATGCGGCCGATTTAGTTCGTGCCTTTCACGCTGCTCATCCTGATCGCCCTGGTGGTCTTGGTGAGGGTTCGGTGACCCCTCCTTAAAGGGGGGGTACTGTTGTGAATTAGACTTTTTTGGCTCCCTCTTGTGGTCACTAGTGATATGACTCTGGGATTGTCTTTCCCTAGTTTGGCACCCACCTGGGTCGTTAGTCCAGGGGTGTTGCTATATAAACTTCCTTAATTCTCAGTCTGGTGCCTGGCATTGTTGTAATCAGTTCCTTTCTGTTTGCTCCTGTCTGCTGGTCGTGGTTCTTGCAAAATTACGCTAAGTCCTGCTTCCTTGTTTTTTGGTTATTTGTATTGATCTTATTTATTTGTCCAGCTTGTACTAAATGTGATTCCTGATTTTGCTGGAAGCTCTAGGGGGCTGGTATCCTCCCCCCGGGCCGTTAGACGGTTCGGGGGTTCTTGTATATCCAGCGTGGAAATTTTGATAGGGTTTTTGCTGACCGTATAAGTCATCTTACTATATTCTGCTATTAGTCAGTGGGCCTCTATTTGCTAAATATCTAGTTCATTCTTACGTTTGTCTTTTCTTCTTACCTCACCGTTATTATTTGTTGGGGCTTGTATCCAACTTTTGGGGTCTTTTCTCTGGAGGCAAGAAAGGTCTATCTTTTCCCTTCTAGGGTTAGTTAGTTCTCCGGCTGGCGCGAGACGTCTAGAACCAACGTAGGCACGTTCCCCGGCTGCTGCTATTTGTGGTGCTAGGATTAGATATATGGTCAGCTCAGTTACCACTGCCCTATGAGCTGGTTTTTTGTGTTTGCAGACTTGGTAATTACTTCTGAGACCCTCTGCAATTGGGGTCATAACAGTAATGGGGGCTTTACTCCCAGTCTCTGTCTTCCCTCATAAAAGAGAAAAGATCCACAACACAGGTGTTTGTCTGCATCCTGGCCCTGAGTTCAGTACAGATAAGATTGCTAGAGGGCATGTGGAATAGAGAGGAGATTAAGCCAAAATCCAGCCAACTAGTTAGTAAACTGTAATCATACTTGTACTCCCAGTCTCTGCTCTTCCCTCATAAAAGAGAAAAGATCCACAGAACAGGTGTTTGTCTGCATCCTGGCCCTGAGTTCAGTAAAGATAAGATTGCTAGAGGGCATGTGGAATAGAGAGGAGATTAAGCCAAAACCCAGTCAACTAGTTAGTAAACTGTAATCATACTTGTACTCCCAGTCTCTGCTCTTCCCTCATAAAAGAGAAAAGATCCACAGCACAGGTGTTTGTCTGCATCCTGGCCCTGAGTTCAGTACAGATAAGATTGCTAGAGGGCATGTGGAATAGAGAGATTAAGCCAAAACCCAGCCAACTAGTTAGTAAACTGTAATCATACTTGTACTCCCAGTCTCTGCTCTTCCCTCATAAAAGAGAAAAGATCCACAAGCACATGTGTTTGTCTGCATCCTGGCCCTGAGTTCAGTACAGATAAGATTGCTAGAGGGCATGTGGAATAGAGAGGAGATTAAGCCAAAACCCAGCCAACTAGTTAGTAAACTGTAATCATACTTGTACTCCCAGTCTCTGCTCTTCCCTCATAAAAGAGAAAAGATCCACAGCACAGGTGTTTGTCTGCATCCTGGCCCTGAGTTCAGTACAGATAAGATTGCTAGAGGGCATGTGGAATAGAGAGGAGATTAAGCCAAAACCCAGCCAACAAGTTAGTAAACTTTAATCATACTTGTACTCCCAGTCTCTGCTCTTCCCTCATAAAAGAGAAAAGATCCACAGCACAGGTGTTTGTCTGCATCCTGGCCCTGAGTTCAGTAAAGATAACATTGCTAGAGGGCATGTGGAATAGAGAGGAGATTAAGTCAAAACCCAGCCAACTAGTTAGTAAACTGTAATCATACTTTTACTCCCAGTCTCTGCGCTTCCCTCATAAAAGAGAAAAGATCCACAACACATCAGGTGCTTGCCTGCATCCTGCCCTGAGTTTAGCTCCTGCCATTTAACCCTCCACAGGGAAAGGAGTGGGAGGAGAACCACATGTCTAGCAGTACTGCAGGAGATCAATTGATTACAGGAGTGCAAATTAGGTTAAAATACAATAAACAGGATTATGATAACTGTAATATGTCTGGAGTACACCAGATTCGGCACAATACTCCTGGCTGAAAATATACAAATGATCTAGAAGTGTATTCTTCTCTGTAGTAGCTGCTGTAGTTAGCTGTTTGTAGCCTCTGGACTGCAGCATTTCAAATATGGGCTTCTTTCTATCTGACAACAGATCCTCATTGAAGTCACCACAAATAATTAGTGGACCATGTTGAATAATTTCTAAAGAATTCAACAAGTTAGAGAGTTGTGGCAAAAACAGATTAGTGCTGTAATCTGGAGGCCTGTAAATTACTGAAATTAGAGATGGAATTGGTGCCTCAACTCTCAAAACCAGTTACTCAAGGTCAGTCACGCTCTGCATATATTGCATTGGGCTTGCTTGAATGTCATTTTTCACATAGATGGCTACTCCACCGCCATTCTTATTAGACAGATTAGAATAGGTTGAATATGAAACCTGCCTGTTTCTTTTAAACATTTGATAGTTTTGTAATTCTATGTCATTACTGACAAATTGGCCTGAAAGATGAGTTTCGGTGAAACATAAAATGTCTGCATGACACATTTCATGATGACTTCTCACATCATCAATGTGGACTGACAGTCCTTCTACGTTGTGGTGAATAAATGTTAGAAAAGGAGAACTTGGCCATTGAAGACTATTGAGTAAAGGCATAGCATTATTGACTGTTGCTATTTTCATGTTTTCCAAAGATCTTGTGATTTGTGGATCAGCATAGATTTGATTTTCATTGAAGTAAAAAATGTGTAGTCCAGAAAGGGAAGTTGTTCTACTGAGAGCAACATATGCCATGCCTGGTTCAAAAATATGCTTTAATGAAACTACTGCAGAAGTTGTAGTCATGCCTTGCACCTTATGTACTGTGCAGGCAAAAGCAAGTTTAATAGGAAACTGGTGACGAACAACTCCTTTTTTGCTCAGGGGCTCTTCTATTCTCTCTATATACACCAAGTTACCTGTTGGTGTGCATGTCCTGTTGTGATTCTTCTGTCCGGCATTTGGATTATCTAATTCAACACCAAGCTTCATTACAACTATTTTATCATCTTCTAATTGGGAAACAATAGCAGCAATTTTTCCAAATGAACCATTTACTAGTCCATCCTCCACATCTATGTTTCTAATCAGCATCACATGTGCACCCTCAGCAACTTGTAGCCTGTCTGGCAGATCCCCTTTTTGACTTGCAAAAGGTATTTTCTGCTTTTCCATCCGCCCTGTTTTAAGATCTTTTTTATAGTCATGTGCATCGATGTTTATCACTACAGAATGCAAAGCATTGGCTGCGTTATGCTCATCTACATCTTTATTTCTGGCAAACACATGAAGGACGTCCTTTGGACAATCTTCAATTTGAGTCACAAACTGCTGAGAAAGTAAGGCTCTATCTACTTCAGATATTGCCTCTTCCTTGCCTTTTAATCTAATTCTGTTTAATAGTTCAGCAAATGCTACATCCTCCTTTTGGCGCATTATTTCCGTGAGGGTAACTACCTGAAAGAGGTCCTGCCAGAAATCAAGCATGTGGTCTTCAAAAACACAGAGAGGTTTCGCTTTACCTGGAGGTGGCAACTGGTAGAAGTCTCCCACTGCTAGAACAGACATGCCTCCAAAAGGTTTTTTGATACCTTTAGGCCATGTGCACACGTTCAGTATTTTTTGCGTTTTTTTCGCGTTTTTTCGCTATAAAAACGTGATAAAAACGCGAAAAAAACGCTTACATATGCCTCCCATTATTTTCAGTGTATTCCGCATTTTTTGTGCAAATGTAGCCTTTTTTTCCGCGAAAAAATCGCATCGCGGAAAAAAAAGCAACATGTTCATTAAAATGCGGAATTGCAGGGGATTCCGCACACCTAGAAGTCCATTGATCTGCAGACTTCCCGCACGGGGCTGTGCACATCATGCGGGAAGTAAGCAGATTATGTGCGGTTGGTACCCAGGGTGGAGGAGAGGAGACTCTCCTCCACGCACTGGGCACCATATAAGTGGTAAAAAATAAGAATTAAAATAAAAAATAGTCCTATACTCACCCTCGATGTCTTCCCGCCTCTCCGCTACATGCTGCCGCTTCGGTTTCTGTAGCTGGTGTGCGGTGAAGGACCTGCCGATGACGTCACTTTCTTGTGATTGGTCGTGAGCGGTCATGTGACCGCTCACGTGACCGTGATGTCATGGAAGGTCCTGCACGCACACACCAGCTATAGGAAGAGGAACGGACGCCGCCGAGGAGATGTCTGGGTGAGTATAAGCATTTTTTTTATTATTTTTAAACATTCTATCTTTTACTATAGATGCGGCATAAGCAGCATCTATAGTAAAAAGTTGGTCACACTTGTCAAACAGTATGTTTGACAAGTGTGACCAACCTGTCAGTCAGTTTTCCAAGCGATGCTACAGATCGCTTGGAAAACTTTAGCATTCTGCAAGCTAATTACGCTTGCAGAATGCTAAAAAAAACCGCGAAAAAAACGGAAAAAAAACGCAAAAAAAAAATGCGGATTTCTTGCAGAAAATTTCCGGATTTCTTCAGGAAATTTCTGCAAGAAATCCGGACGTGTGCACATACCCTTAATGTCTTGTAGCCTCCAATTGATGTAAGCAAACAGTGGTTTGGAGACCATGGACACCTCATCAATAATAATAATTTCAGCATTTGACAGCGCTACTCTCAGTTCATCAAGACAATTTCCCAACCCCTGGTATGGTGGTTTAAGACTTTTTGGTAATTTCAAAATGGAATGTAAAGTTTTGCCTGAAATGTTAAAGGCTGCTGTGCCAGTGAAGGCTGAGAGTAGGACAGTAGGCATAGAAATATCAGTTTCCTCAGAAATCCTGGGAAGCCTCTGAAGTATCTTTGATGCCTCTAAATAGATACATTTAATGAGGTGTGATTTACCAGTACCAGCTCCACCAGTCACAAATAGAAAAAACTGTTCTGGATTTTCTCCGCACACACGTCTTACGCACCATTTACGTATTGTATAGAAAATGGATGCCTGACTTTGATTCAGATTCTGATACATCTGTCTCATCACAGCAGGGTTTGCAACAGGTCCTTCAAATGTTGCTGCTGTGGTACATTTCTTTTTGGGACTTTTACTGAATTCAGGAACATCATCTAATTCGTTCAATTCCTCTGGGTTTATCGCCTCACGCTCTGAAATACACTCCAGTCTAATAAGTTCAGACTCTGGAGCAAGTGTCGCCCATGCATCCTCCATCGGTCCATTTTTTTCAAGCTCTTCAATGGCCTTTTCGACTGTTTTACTGTATTTTTCGTACGGTGCCCTATTTTTTTTGACAATTGAAAACACGGTCTGAACACAGTTACTTCCAGGAAGCTGTACAGTTCCACGAGATAAGAAAGATTTGTATGATGGGAAATCTTTTGGTTTGAGCTGTGTAGGTGAGCGGTAGGGTAGGTATAGTTTTAGTACTGTGGCATAGAATTTCTCAGGAGAATTTTTCTGGGAAAATCGAGCATATCTAATGACAGCAGGTTTTCCTTGTGTTCGTTTTTGAATGGATCCAATACCATTTAGAAGGGACAGGACATTTCTGCCTTTTCTCTGCCTACCTGTTATGATCCTTAGTGGTTGAGGATCACAAATTACTCCAGCTTAGTAACAAACATAGGACAAGCTCTAGGGAGGTGGCAAACTGGACTGACCGCAAATCTGAACCTATCCAAACACACTAGAAGTAGCCGGTGAACGTGCCTAAAAATCCTAGACGTCTCGAGCCAGCCTGAGGAACTAACTACCCCTAGAGAGAAAGAAAGACCTCTCTTGCCTCCAGAGAAATAATCCCCAAAGATATAGAAGCCCCCAACAAATAATAACGGTGAAGTAAGAGGAAGGCACATACACAGGGGTGAAAGCAGATTCAGCAAATGAGGCCCACTAATACTAGATAGCAGAAAATAGAAAAGGGAATCTATGCGGTCAGTAAAAAACCCTTACAAAATATCCACTCTGAGATTTCAAGAACCCCCACACCAACGGTGTGGGGGGAGAAACTCAGTCCCCTAGAGCAACCAGCAAGCGAGGAAATCACATTTTAGCGAGCTGGACTAAAAACATAATGAACGCTGATAATCAAAAAATGATCAAACAAAAACTTAGCTTGTCTTGGAGAGACTGGGAGCAAGGTAGACACAAGGAATCTGAAGAGCACTGAATACATTGATAGCAGGCAAGGAACTGAGTATCCAGGTGAGCTAAATAGGAAACCAACCAGGATAACGAACCAGCTGATGCTGCAACCTGCAGAAAGACAACACTACACAGTACCGCTTGTGACCACTAGGGGGAGCCCAAAAATAGAGTTCACAACAGTACCCCCCCTTGAGGAGGGGTCACCGAACCCTCATCAAGACCCCCAGGGCGATCAGGATGAGCTGCGTGGAAGGCACGAACCAAATCGGCCGCATGAACATCAGAGGCGACAACCCAGGAATTATCCTCCTGACCATAGCCCTTCCACTTAACCAAATACTGAAGCCTCTGTCTAGAGATACGAGAATCCAAAATCTTCTCCACCACGTACTCCAATTCGCCCTCGACCAGCACCGGAGCAGGAGGCTCAACAGAAGGAACCACCTTTTTTGGAAGTGCATCTGAACAGCAAGGTGGATTGCTGTTGAGGGGAGATAGAGAGAAAAAAAAAATCTATAAATCTTCAGCACAGCGAGTGTGAGCGAGCTGAGTGTGACCTGAGCGTAAGTGTGAATGGCGGTAAGTGTGTGACTTGTGATTCAGTGAGGAGGTATTTGGAAGGCCTTTAACAAATACCTGTGTGAATTTGTGTAAGTTGCTGAATTGGGAGTAGTTATATTCATAAGGAGTTAACTTAGGGTGGGGGCTCATAATTAAGGGGATATAAGGGGCAGCTGTTTGGGGCTCAAGTCCTTTTTGGAAGTGCATCTGAACAGCAAGGTGGATTGCTGTTGAGGGGAGATAGAGAGAAAAAAAAAATCTATAAATCTTCAGCACAGCGAGTGTGAGCGAGCTGAGTGTGACCTGAGCGTAAGTGTGAACGGCGGTAAGTGTGTGACTTGTGATTCAGTGAGGAGGTATTTGGAAGGCCTTTAACAAATACCTGTGTGAATTTGTGTGAGTTGCTGAATTGGGAGTAACTATATTCATAAGGAGTTAACTTAGGGTGGGGGCTCATAATTAAGGGGATATAAGGTGCAGCTGTTTGGGGCTCAAGTCCTTTTTGGAAGTGCATCTGAACAGCAAGGTGGATTGCTGTTGAGGGGAGATAGAGAGAAAAAAAAATCTATAAATCTTCAGCACAGCGAGTGTGAGCAAGCTGAGTGTGACCTGAGCGTAAGTGTGAACGGCGGTAAGTGTGTGACTTGTGATTCAGTGACTTTGGAATCAGGGAGTTTCCAAGGGAGGAATTGCTTCTGTTTTTTTTTTTTTTAATTAATACTTTGTATTAATTTTTAATTAACGTTTCTGTGTGGTGCAATCCCCATTAGGAAATGTGCTCCACAATTGTTAATGCCATCCAGTGCACATCTTGCCACATGTATGCAGTCCTTGAGCAGCTGGTCGAGGGTGCATACTGCTGTGCTAGATGTGAGCACATTGTGCATTTGGAAACCCAGATACTGGATCTAAATGTGCAGCTGGCAACACTGAGATCCATAGACAATATGGAGAGGAGTCTTCTGCTCACAGAGCAGACGCTCAATGGGATAGATGAGGAGGGGGATGGTAGGATGGAGCTGCAGGACAGTGTGGCAGTTAGCTGGGTGACAGATAGAAGGCGGGGTAGAGGGAAGAGTGCCAGGGAGGCTAGTCCTGATCTGGCACACCCCAATAAGTTTGCTAAGTTGGCAGATGAGGGGGGTGCCAGTACAGGGGTAGCACTGCTGCAGCCAGGCATTTCCTCTGAAAGCCGGAGGAGTGACTGCTCCAGTAAGGAGGGAAATAGGAGAGCAGGGCAGGCCAGACAGGTGCTGGTAGTGGGGGACTCAATTATTAGGGGAACAGATAGGGCAATCTGTCACAAAGACAGGGATCGTCGGACGGTGTGCTGCCTACCTGGCGCTCGAGTCCGACACATCGCTGATCGGGTGGACAGATTACTGGGAGGGGCTGGTGAGGACCCAGCGGTCATGGTGCACATTGGCACAAATGACAAAGTTAGAGGTAGGTGGAAGGTCCTTAAAGATGATTTCAGGGAATTAGGCTGCAAGCTGAAAGCAAGGACCTCCAACGTGGTATTTTCCGAAATACTGCCTGTACCACGTGCCACGCCAGAGAGGCAACGGGAGATTAGGGAGGTTAATAAGTGGCTCAAGAATTGGTGTAGGAAGGAGGGGTTTGGGTTCCTGCAGAACTGGGCTGACTTCTCAGTTGGCTACAGGCTCTACGCTAGGGACGGGCTGCACCTCAATGGGGAAGGGGCAGCTGTTCTGGGGGAGAAAATGGTTAGAAGGTTGGAGGAGTGTTTAAACTAGGGATTGGGGGGGAGGGTATTCATTTTATAGGAGGGGAAGATAGTGCAGATAGAGACCTGGGCGCAAATATGGAAGTTGGGGCTGGCGGTGGCATGGGGGGTGGGGTTAGAACAGTTAGTAATTTAAGAAAGAATAGAGGTACAGAGAGTAACATCAAGTGCATGTATACTAATGCCAGAAGCCTCGCCAACAAAATGGATGAATTAGAACTAATGTTGTTGGAGCATAATTATGACATGGTGGGGATATCTGAGACGTGGCTGGATGAGAGCCATGACTGGGCTGTTAACTTGCAGGGCTATAGCCTGTTCAGAAATGACCGTACAGATAAGCGAGGGGGAGGGGTGTGTCTATATGTAAAATCTTCCTTAAAACCCATCCTGCATGATAATATAGGTGAATTTAATGAAAATGTAGAGTCCCTGTGGGTGGAGATAAGGGGAGGGGGAAAAAATAATAAATTACTGATAGGGATTTGTTATAAATCTCCAAAAATAATGGAAGCAATGGAGAATATCCTCGTAAAGCAAATAGATGAAGCTGCGACTCAAGGAGAAGTCATTATTATGGGGGACTTCAACTACCCTGAAATAGATTGGGGAACAGAAACCTGCAGTTCCAGCAAAGGTAATCGGTTTTTGACAACTATGAGAGACAATTACCTTTCACAACTGGTTCAGGACCCAACAAGGAGAGGGACACTGCTAGACCTAATATTAACCAACAGGCCAGACCGCATATCAAATATAAGGGTTGGGGGTCACTTGGGGAATAGTGATCACAAAATAATAAGTTTTCATGTAACCTTTAATAAGATGGGTAGTAGGGGGGTGACAAGGACACTAAACGTACGGATGAGAGAGGATCTTGGTGCAATTAACTGGGACGATATCCTGAGACACAAAAATACACAAAGAAAATGGGAGACGTTTATTAGCATCCTGGATAGGACCTGTGCACAGTATATACCGTATGGGAATAAACATACTAGAAATAGGAGGAAACCAATATGGCTAAATAGAGCTGTAAGGGGCACAATAATGGACAAAAAGAAAGCATTTAGAGAATTAAAGGAAGTAGGTAGTGAGGAGGCATTAAATAAATACAGAAAATTAAATAAATTCTGTAAAAAGCAAATCAAGGCAGCAAAGATTGAGACAGAGAGACTCATTGCCAGAGAGAGTAAAAATAATCCCAAAATATTCTTTAACTATATAAATAGTAAGAAACTAAAAAATGACAGTGTTGGCCCCCTTAAAAATAATCTGGGGGAAATGGTGGATGAGGATGAGGAAAAAGCCAATATGCTAAATGACTTTTTTTCATCAGTATTTACAAAAGAAAATCCTATGGCAGACAAAATGACTAGTGATAAAAATTCCCCATTAAATGTCACCTGCTTAACCCAGCAGGAAGTACAGCGGCGTCTAAAAATAACTAAAATTGACAAATCTCCGGGCCCGGATGGGATACACCCCCGAGTACTGCAGGAACTAAGTACAGTCATTGATAGACCATTATTTTTAATCTTTAAAGACTCCATAATAACAGGGTCTGTACCACAGGACTGGCGTATAGCAAATGTGGTGCCAATATTAAAAAAAGGGGCAAAAACTGAACTCGGTAATTATAGGCCAGTAAGCTTAACCTCTACTGTGGGTAAAATCCTGGAGGGCATTCTAAGGGATACTATACTGGAGTATCTGAAGAGGAATAACCTTATGACCCAGTATCAGCACGGGTTTGCTAGGGACCGTTCATGTCAGACTAATTTGATCAGCTTCTATGAAGAGGTAAGTTCCGGACTGGACCAAGGGAACCCAGTGGACGTAGTGTATATGGACTTTTCCAAAGCTTTTGATATGGTGCCACACAAAAGGTTGTTACATAAAATGAGAGTAATGGAGATAGGGGAAAATATGTGTAAGTGGGTTGAGAGCTGGCTCAGGGATAGGAAACAAAGGGTGGTTATTAATGGAGCACACTCGGACTGGGTTGCGGTTAGCAGTGGGGTACCACAGGGGTCAGTATTGGGCCCTCTTCTTTTTAACATATTTATTAATGACCTTGTAGGGGGCATTCAGAGTAGAATTTCAATATTTGCAGATGACACTAAACTCTGCAGGGTAATCAATACAGGGGAGGACAATTTTATATTACAGGATGATTTATGTAAACTAGAAGCTTGGGCTGATAAATGGCAAATGAGCTTTAATGGGGATAAATGTAAGGTCATGCACTTGGGTAGAAGTAATAAGATGTATAACTATGTGCTTAATTCTAAAACTCTGGGCAAAACCCGTCAATGAAAAAGACCTGGGTATATGGGTGGATGACAAACTCATATTCAGTGGCCAGTGTCAGGCAGCTGCTACAAAGGCAAATAAAATAATGGGATGTATTAAAAGAGGCATAGATGCTCATGAGGAGAACATAATTTTACCTCTATACAAGTCACTAGTTCGACCACACTTACAATACTGTGCACAGTTCTGGTCTCCGGTGTATAAGAAAGACATAGCTGAACTGGAGCGGGTGCAGAGAAGAGCGACCAAGGTTATTAGAGGACTGGGGGGTCTGCAATACCAAGATAGGTTATTACACTTGGGGCTATTTAGTTTGGAAAAACGAAGACTAAGGGGTGATCTTATTTTAATGTATAAATATATGAGGGGACAGTACAAAGACCTTTCTGATGATCTTTTTAATCATAGACCTGAGACAGGGACAAGGGGGCATCCTCTAGGTCTGGAGGAAAGAAGGTTTAAGCATAATAACAGACGCGGATTCTTTACTGTAAGAGCAGTGAGACTATGGAACTCTCTGCCGTATGATGTTGTAATGAGTGATTCATTAATTAAATTTAAGAGGGGACTGGATACCTTTCTGGAAAAGTATAATGTTACAGGGTATATACACTAGATTCCTTGATAAGGCGTTGATCCAGGGAACTAGTCTGATTGCCGTATGTGGAGTCGGGAAGGAATTTTTTTCCCCATGGTGGAGTTACTCTTTGCCACATGGTTTTATTTTGCCTTCCTATGGATCAACA
Source organism: Ranitomeya variabilis (assembly GCF_051348905.1). Taxonomy (NCBI): domain Eukaryota; kingdom Metazoa; phylum Chordata; class Amphibia; order Anura; family Dendrobatidae; genus Ranitomeya; species Ranitomeya variabilis. The sequence continues at coordinate 104,969,800 of NC_135238.1, read as the reverse complement.
TGTTAGGGCATGTTAGGTTAGGCTATGGGTTGAACTAGATGGACTTACAGTCTTCCTTCAACCTTAATAACTATGTAACTATGTAACTATGTAACAGGTACCACATACCTCCGCAACAAAGACCTATGGAACACATTATGAATGGCAAACGATGCTGGGAGATCCAAACGAAAAGACACCGGGTTAAGGATTTCCAAGATCTTATAAGGACCGATGAAGCGAGGCTTGAATTTAGGAGAGGAGACCTTCATAGGAACATACCGAGAAGACAGCCACACCAAATCCCCAACACGAAGTCGGGGACCCACACCGCGGCGGCGGTTGGCAAAGCGCTGAGCCTTCTCCTGTGACAACCTCAAATTGTCCACCACATGGTTCCAAATCTGCTGCCACCTATCCACCACAGAATCCACCCCAGGACAGTCAGATGGCTCAACCTGACCCGAGGAAAAACGAGGATGGAAACCAGAATTGCAGAAAAAAGGCGAAACCAAAGTAGCAGAACTAGCCCGATTATTAAGGGCAAACTCGGCCAAAGGCAAAAAAGTCACCCAATCATCCTGATCAGCAGAAACAAAACATCTCAAATAAGTTTCCAACGTCTGATTAGTTCGCTCGGTTTGGCCATTAGTCTGAGGATGGAAGGCCGACGAAAAAGACAAATCAATGCCCATCTTAGCACAAAAAGTCCGCCAAAACCTGGACACAAACTGGGATCCTCTATCAGACACAATATTTTCAGGAATGCCGTTCAAGCGAACCACATTCTGAAAAAATAGAGGAACCAAATCGGAGGAAGAAGGCAACTTAGGCAAGGGCACCAAATGGACCATCTTGGAAAAACGATCACACACCACCCAGATGACACATTTTCTGAGATACTGGAAGATCCGAAATAAAATCCATGGAAATGTGCGTCCAAGGGCTTTTCGGAACAGGCAAAGGCAAAAGCAAACCGCTGGCACGAGAACAGCAAGGCTTAGCCCGAGCACAAATCCCACAAGACTGCACAAAGGAACGCACATCCCGCGACAAGGAAGGCCACCAGAAGGACCTAGCCACCAAATCTCTGGTACCAAACATCCCAGGATGACCCGCCAACACCGAAGAATGAACCTCGGAAATAACCCTGCTGGTCCATCTATCCGGGACAAACAGTCTCTCTGGTGGACAACGGTCAGGTCTATCCGCCTGAAATTTCTGCAGCACCCTTCGCAAATCTGGGGAAATGGCAGACAAAATCACTCCCTCTCTGAGAATACCAGCCGGCTCAGAAACTCCCGGAGAGTCAGGCACAAAACTCCTAGAAAGTGCATCAGCTTTCACGTTCTTCGAACCAGGCAGGTATGAGACCACGAAGTTGAAACGGGAGAAAAACAATGACCAACGAGCCTGTCTAGGATTTAGGCGCTTGGCAGATTCAAGGTAAATCAGATTTTTGTGATCAGTCAAGACCACCACACGATGTTTAGCTCCTTCGAGCCAATGTCGCCACTCCTCAAATGCCCACTTCATAGCCAACAACTCCCGATTACCAACATCATAATTCCGCTCGGCAGGCGAAAACTTTCTTGAAAAGAAAGCACATGGCTTCATCACAGAGCCCTCAGAGCTTCTCTGCGACAAAACAGCCCCTGCTCCAATCTCAGAAGCATCAACCTCGACCTGGAAGGGGAGAGAGACATCTGGCTGACATAAGACTGGAGCTGAAGAAAACCGGTGCTTCAGCTCCCGAAAGGCCTCCATGGCCGCAGGAGACCAATTAGTCACATCAGAACCCTTTTTGGTCAAATCCGTCAAAGGTTTAACCACGCTAGAAAAATTAGCGCTGAAACGACGGTAAAAATTAGCAAAACCCAAGAACTTCTGAAGACTCTTGACAGACGTGGGCTGAGTCCAGTCATGAATAGCCTGGACCTTGACTGGGTCCATCTCCACAGTAGAAGGATAAAAAATAAAACCCAAAAAGGAGACCTTCTGTACTCCGAAGAGGCATTTTGAGCCCTTCACAAATAAAGCATTAGCACGCAGGACCTGAAACACCATCCTGACCTGCTTCACATGGGACTCCCAATCATCAGAAAAGACCAAAATGTCATCCAGATAAACAATCATAAATTTATCCAGATATTCTCGGAAGATGTCATGCATGAAGTACTGAAACACAGAAGGAGCATTAGAGAGTCCAAAAGGCATCACCAAGTACTCAAAATGGCCTTCGGGCGAATTAAATGCTGTTTTCCATTCATCTCCCTGCTTAATGCGCACAAGGTTATACGCACCACGGAGATCTATCTTGGTGAACCAACTGGCACCCTTAATCCGAGCAAACAAATCAGACAATAGTGGCAAAGGATACTGAAATTTGACTGTAATTTTATTCAGAAGACGATAATCTATACAAGGTCTCAAAGAACCGTCCTTCTTGGCCACAAAAAAAAATCCTGCACCAAGAGGGGAAGAGGATGGGCGAATATGTCCCTTCTCCAAAGACTCCTTTATATAACTCCGCATCGCGGCATGCTCTGGTATAGACAAATTAAAAAGTCGTCCCTTAGGGAATTTACTACCAGGAATTAAATTTATAGCACAGTCACAATCCCTATGAGGGGGCAGGGCACTGGACCTGGGCTCATCAAATACATCCTGGTAGTCAGACAAAAACTCAGGGACCTCAGAAGGAGTGGAAGAAGCAATAGACACCAATGGAGTATCGCCATTAATTCCCTGACAACCCCAACTTGACACAGACATAGCTTTCCAATCTAAAACTGGATTATGAGCTTGCAGCCATGGCAGACCCAAAACGACAACATCATGCAAATTATGCAGAACAAGAAAGCGAATCACCTCCTGATGTACGGGAGTCATGCACATGGTCATTTGTGTCCAATACTGAGGCTTATTCTCAGCCAATGGCATAGCATCAATTCCCCTCAGAGGAATAGGAAATTCCAAAGGCTCTAGGACAAAACCACAGCGCCTGGCAAACGACAAATCCATCAGATTCAGGGCAGCACCCGAATCCACAAAAGCCATAACCGGGTAGGACGACAAAGAACAAATCAAAGTAACAGACAAAATAAATTTAGGCTGTATAGTACCAATGGTGACAGGTTTAGCGATTTTTTTTAAGCGTTTAGAGCATGCTGAGATAACATGAGTAGAATCACCACAGTAGAAACACAACCCATTTTGACGTCTATGACTTTGTCGCTCAATTCTGGTCAGAGTTCGGTCACATTGCATAGACTCAGGTCTCTGTCCAGAAAATACCGCCAAAGGATGAGCAGATTTGCGCTCCCGCAAACGCCGATCAACCTGAATGGCTAAAGCCATAGAATCACTCAGACTTGTAGGGGTGGGAAACCCCACCATAACATTCTTAACGGCCTCAGAAAGACCTTCTCTGAAATTTGCAGCCAGGGCACACTCATTCCATTGAGTAAGCACCGACCATTTCCGAAATTTTTGACAATACACCTCTGCTTCATCCTGACCTTGAGAGATAGCCAGCAACGCTTTTTCTGCCTGATTCTCAAGATTAGGCTCCTCATAAAGCAGTCCAAGAGCCAGAAAAAATGCATCTACATTAAGCAATGCAGGATCTCCTGGCGCCAGAGAGAAAGCCCAATCTTGAGGGTCGCCACGCAACAAGGAGATAACAATTTTAACTTGCTGAGCGGAATCACCAGAGGAACGAGGTCTCAGAGATAGAAATAACTTACAATTATTCTTAAAATTTAGAAACCTAGATCTATCTCCAGAAAACAACTCAGGAATGGGTATCTTTGGTTCTGACATAGGGCTATGAATAACAAAATCCTGAATACTTTGCACCCGTGCAGTAAGATGATCCACACTAGAAGTCAGAGTCTGAATATTCATGTCTGCAGCTGAGCTCAAAACCACCCAGAGTTCAAGGGGATGAAAGAAGCTAAACAGACTGCAGCAAAGGAAAAGCGGGAGGAAAAAAAAAAATGTACTCAGGTCTTCTTTTTATCCCACTTCTGCGATGCATTAAACACTTTTTGGCCTGCTATACTGTTATGATCCTTAGTGGTTGAGGATTACAAATTACTCCAGCTAAGTAACAAACATAACAAACATAGGACAAGCTCTAGGGAGGTGGCAAACTGGACTGACCGCAAATCTGAACCTATCCAAACACACTAGAAGTAGCCGGTGAACGTGCCTAAAAATCCTAGACGTCTCGAGCCAGCCTGAGGAACTAACTACCCCTAGAGAGAAAGAAAGACCTCTCTTGCCTCCAGAGAAATAATCCCCAAAGATATAGAAGCCCCCAACAAATAATAACGGTGAAGTAAGAGGATGGCACATACACAGGGGTGAAAGCAGATTCAGCAAATGAGGCCCACTAATACTAGATAGCAGAAAATAGAAAAGGGAATCTATGCGGTCAGTAAAAAACCCTTACAAAATATCCACTCTGAGATTTCAAGAACCCCCACACCAACTAACGGTGTGGGGGGAGAAACTCAGTCCCCTAGAGCAACCAGCAAGCGAGGAAATCACATTTTAGCGAGCTGGACTAAAAACATAATGAACGCTGATAATCAAAAAATGATCAAACAAAAACTTAGCTTGTCTTGGAGAGACTGGGAGCAAGGTAGACACAAGGAATCTGAAGAGCACTGAATACATTGATAGCAGGCAAGGAACTGAGTATCCAGGTGAGCTAAATAGGAAACCAACCAGGATAACGAACCAGCTGATGCTGCAACCTGCAGAAAGACAACACTACACAGTACCGCTTGTGACCACTAGAGGGAGCCCAAAAATAGAGTTCACAACATCTACCATAGACTACTCTATAAGTGGAAGCGAATTCTGCTATGCACATGTTTTCAAACTCTGGTGTGTCTGGCCTGTTTTGATATTTTTCTGTTATTCCTGACATCCAAACATTTTCTGATTCTGGACTTTTATCATTTAAGGACCTCAAAGGCAAACTCATTTTTAAGGCATTGTCATCAGTGGGTATGAATACAACAAGACAAGAACAGGATTTAAGTTTCAGACTGCATACACGGGCAACGGCTTCTTGAATACTGACCTCTCGATTTTTAGAATAGGCCTGCATAATCTGTTTCATTTCATCACGATCAGATATGTTAGCTTGTCTTGTGTCGGCAACAATTCTTTTAAGGTAATGACTCATCTCATGTTCACCTTTTGAAATGTACGATAAAATATACATTATACAAGAGTGTGGATTTAATATATACTGAATATCGATATTTGCATTCCATGCTCTTAACAAATGCTTGTTATAATTATTTACCCAGGCATCCTTTGGCTGTCGTTTCATCATTAGCGCACTAGAACTGTTTATGAAACTTATACAACACTTGTATTCCTCATGACTTAATTTGCATTGTGCAAGTAGTTGGGATATGCTTGCAGATGAAGCCTCAGGTTTATGCATTAAATCCCAAAGGGGTTTAAGTCTCCTTTTTGCTTCTTCAAGGGACATGACAGATGGATCACTGTCTGAATCAGCTGCTTGTTCTTCACTGGTCTGTGCTGGAACAGGTCTCGTTATATAAGTATGTTCTACTGGTGGCTTTGGAAATCCGAATCTACAATGTTTTTTTCCTTTCTTACATGACTTTGAATGTGTTTTGCTATGAGTTTGTACTTCAGTTACAATTTTGTAAAGATCTGGGTCTGCATTAGGATCTGGAAGCTGACATGTTATATATCTATCCAATATATATAGTTATATATCTATCTTTCTCAAATTCAGGTGCATCTTTACACCAAGCCAAAAGATGTATATGTGGAGATCCTCTAGCTTGGTATTCCACTCGATAAAAGTAGTCAATGACCTCTCCAATAGGCTGTGCGGGTGACAAGAGTAGATGTCTTAGTAGTGCTTCTACTCTTTTTTAAAAAATATGCATAGTTGTTACAGGGTTACTACGTAAAACTTCACATTTTGAGGCCCAGTCCATCTCAGAAAAATTAACTTGCTCATTTTGCTGCGCCTTTATTATTTGAATGACTTCTGGCCATTTCATTTCTGCAGCACTAAATGTGCAGATTAAAGTTGGAGTTCCCAACTGACGAAGCATAGCAAAAAGATCTCTCAAGGTTTTCTCCCAATAAGCTGGAGTGCCTCTCAATGGCTGCATAAATCTAGTTGCATCTTTATTCCTTACTAGTCTTTCAACTTCTTTCTTATCTTTCAGCATTTGAACTGTGATTTTACATCCATCTCTGGTCACAGGTTTTCCTTTCCGGAGCTGAATGGACATACTGGATGTTGCTAAATGCATTTCAGTGACAAACTGTGCAAAGAAAATATAATTTGAATCGATAGCAAAACGATTGTCAACAGAAAGGAGACGTGCATTAAAGTACCTGCTCGGAGTCAAATTCCTAATTCTGTTCATTTGATCTAAGGTGTTAATACCAGTCGGGAACTGAACTGGAAAAGCCATAGCCTCTAGTTTTGGTACTCTAAAAAAACTCACTGGCTTTTTTCCTTCCGATGGTGCAACACAAAAGATACCCTCACCAAATGCTATAAGCTCTTGGGCAATATCAGATGGCTGTAAACAACTATCAAAGTAGCAAGCGCCATTCTGTTCATTAGTTTCTTGATTCAAAGCATGCAAGTCCTCCTGATCAATGTTTTCTTCTGAGGGTTCTGGGAGTTGGTTATTGGGTCTTGCTTCTTCATTTACTGTAATGTCATCCCAATTGTCTGTTTCCATTAAATCAATTGCTTGTTGAATATCATCTCTAATTTCAGATAGGTTTTCTATTATATCATCTTCATTTGTTAAGTCATGACATAGCTGATCAAAGTGACAGCTATCATGAATGATATCTATATTTTTGTATTCTGAATGTACTTCTTTCAGTTTAAGCAGAGCAGTTAGTATTTTGCACATATTTAACGTTTGGAATTGGTAGTGTCCTTTGTAATTAAGTCGTCTTTTTAGCTTTACTTTTAACAACTGAGACTGACTAATGGGTCTCGGTAATGCATTGACTGTTGTCTCCACTTCTGATGGAACACACACAACAGAACCATGGATCGCTCTCTGTTGCCCTTTAGGGAGAGTGATTATTTTTGCAAATGGTATATATAGTGCTATTATGTGCCTTTCGAGTATGTTTAAGTCAGCAAGTTCTGCTGTAATTGGCGCCAGTTCTAACTTATTAAAAACCGCAATTGGAGGAGCATTTCCTGTCATTAGGTTTTCGTGGCAGCTGTGGCAAATCCACTCTGTCATCCTTTCAGGTACTGCACATAGTTCTACATGTTGACAGCCATCACTGCAAACATGAACATATTTCCCTGTAAGACAATGTGATACCATGGCTGTGTTTTTTTTATATTTCTCACGTTTACACACTTTCACCTGTTTGGGGAACAGGGCTCTGTGACAGCTTGTGCAGATGTGAGTTGGTCCACTCTGTATTTCCATATGAAAGGCATCAATGGCTTGTTGCATTATAGCACTAACTCTGTCATCAGAATTTGATTTAACTGCTTTGATTTGTTGTCGAATTAGTTGAAGTTTAGACTGCTTATATTTTTGTTGTATCCTGAAAGCACATAACATTTTATGAAACATTCTGAAATAAGTTTCATTTTTGTATTTTTCTACAAAACATTGCTTCCTATTCTGTTTGTTTTGAAGGTCTGATGCATACTGTTGCATGTAGTTTTTCCGTTTTGTTTGAAATTCAGGGTAATTGAGATAACGTTTCTTCATGTATGCTATCCGCTTAAATCTGTAGTCTGCATCACAGGCATAACGTACATTTACATATGATTTTTTCCTCTGTCTGTAATCTGGATCATGGGCATAATGGACATTTACATATGATTTTTGCCTCAGTCGGTACTCTGGATCATGGGCATAACGTACATTTACATATGATTTTTGCCTCAGTCTGTACTCTGGATCATGGGCATAACGTACATTTACATATGATTTTTGGCCCAGTCTGTACTCTGGATCATGGGCATAACGTAAATTTACATATGATTTTTGGCCCAGTCTGTACTCTGGATCATGGGCATAACGTACATTTACATATGATTTTTGTCTCAGTCTGTACTTTGGATCATGGGCATAACGTACATTTACATATGATTTTTGCCTCAATTTGTACTCTGCATCCCTAGAATAATGCAACTTCACATATAATTGTTGCTTCATCCTGTAGTGCGCATCACGGGAATATCGATCTGTAATAAATGCTTTTTGTTTCATTCTAAAATGAGAATAATTTAAATACTTGTCTTTTTGGTTCTTTAACATGTTTGTCTTATTTTTTTCATAATAAATATGTTTTCTCAATTTGATGACCTCTTTATGGTATATTTTCTTTTGTTTATTTGCGATTACTTTTCTGCGTCTTCTATTTTTGTTACGCTTTAGCATGTTTAATGTGTTTAAATTTGAAGTACCACATTCGTCGACTGGTGCATTCTTTTTGCTCACTGCAGATTGTATATTAGAAGAACTGTTTGCCTGCTGACTGTCCATTGTACAAATAAACATAACTGGCATAAACTCATAAATGCAGTCATCAGGTGTTTGTAGCAATGCATGAAATAAAAGCAGTATTTCAATCATGTCATTCAGATATTCAAAAGTCACCATTACAGCAGTACCTGTGTCAGAGAACAAACCTTCAGGAGACCTACAGTGAGGATCGAAAAAACCAAAGTGGCCTAAACTATTGCAGAACACAGCAATAGTCAGACTGCTCATTGTGAGTAGTGCATATTTTATATCTGAACACAGACACTGTAATCTTTCAGAAAGTTCCAAAAAGTCTGGCGCACCATCAGGTCCCCGCTTCCTTAAATATCCATACTGTGAGGGAAATTTAATAACACTGTATGTATGCATATTGTAAACAACAGTGTCTGGAAGCTCATCATGAGCTAAAAAGTCATGCACAAACTTGCCATCAGTAATTAGCTTTTGCTTTGTGCTTGTATACAACAAGTCACCCTCTTTCAAAATATAATCAAGATCATTACTTAATAACTTTGAGTTCTCATTAAGGGCAATGAGAAAAATTAGGGAATTACATGTGCACTGTTTGTTTCTGGAAAATTCTGTATACCTGTAATCGCCCTGACTATGAGACGCTTGTACAGAAGTAACGCTTTTGACCTGTTCTTTTTGTAATTCAGCAGCATCACACACAATTTCTAACTGCTTCTTCTCTTCTATGCTATGACCAAGTGGCAGCTTACCAGACTTTTCACAAGCAGAAATATTGATTCTTTGCAAGCGTTTTTTTTGAGCTTCAGATCGTTTCACTTTGCGTGGCATTCTGTACAGTAATAATGATAATGCATCCCTTTAGCAACATGTTTTCAGAAACAAAATGCTGTCAAATAACAGACATTAGGTTTACACTCTTCAATGATTGTGCAATCATTGTTCATTAGATCGGGGACATATTGTTCCATTTGTACATGGCCACAAACCTGGCACTGAACAATTTATCTCCAAAAGTTGTTAGTCATGCATAGGCTGCAGGACAACACACGATTTTCAGTGAAAAATTATTCAGTGCCAGGTTTGTGGCCATGTACAAATGGAACAATATGTACAAGATTTCACTGCAATCATAGCTCTGAATTAATAATTATTTAATCATTATAATGATGATAGCACAATTATTTAGGCATGTAAGCCCAGCCTACAGGTGGGTTTAGACACTATGATATTAGGCTATGTTCACACTTTTCGAATTAGAGACTGATTCTTCCGTCGGATTGGGCGCTGAAATTCTGCCAATAAATCCGATGCACTGCTTTTGGCATCGGATTTACTGGCGGAATTTAGGAGTGTTTTTTTTTTTTTTTACAATGCATTGCCCCCATCGGAGCTCCGACACGGATCTGACAAGAACAACAACATGCAGCGGAGTGAAAAATCCGTCCAAACGGACGAATCCGGTCAGAAAATTCCACTAGCAAGTGTGCACAGGGATTTGACTGTTTTACATTGCTGCCTATGGTTTAATTCGGATTAAGCCTACGGAACTGAAAAATCCTACTGAAAATTCCGACAGAAGAATCAGTCTGTAATCCGACAAGTGTGAACATGGCCTTAGACAAATCCATCACTAGCTATAGTGGCTGTTGTGACTACACAACCAATAGTTCAGTTTTAGCACTGCGACAATCACTAGCAGCCAAATAAGACCTAGCACACACTGTCTGACATGAGATCCAACATCCAAAGTCAGATCCAATGTCAGATGCTACTGATGGCATCTAATTGTGCCCTATCCAATTTTGATGTTGGAGCCATTGATTCCTATGGATTAACATTCAATCTGACATTAAAGTCCGACAGGTCTGATCCTTAAAAATCAGATCAGACTGTCAGATGGTTGAATTGGATGCTAATTTAGTAAGCAATGGACCCATAGAGCTCAATAGGATCTGACATTGGATGTCCGATCTCAAATAGGACAGTGTATCCTACTTCTAATAGTCATTCACTAAAACATTTGCGTCAGTGAAAATTTGTTTGCGTCATTGGCTACACTACAAATTCATTGCAACAGTTGTGCAAATATCACTGAAAAGCAGACTGCAAATGAGCAGTCTGCTTTTCAGACTATTTTCACAGGATCCTGCTGTGACATTGCTGGTCGGAGCTAGAAGGCCAGAACTTTATTTCGTCGCTGATGACCCGCTGTCATCGCTGGATCGGCATGTGTGACGCCGATCCAGCGATGTGTTCGCTTGTAACCAGGGTAAACATCGGGTTACTAAGCGCAGGGCCGCGCTTAGTAACCCGATATTTACCCTGGTTACCATTGTAAATGTAAAAAAACCCAAAACACTACATACTCACATTCCGGTGTCCCTCGCCATCAGCTTCCTGCACTGACTGTCAGCGCCGGCCGTAAAGTAAAAGCAGAGCACAGCGGTGACGTCACCGCTGTGCTGTGCTTTACGGCCGGCGCTGACACAGTCAGTGCGGGAAGCTGACGGCGAGGGACGTGACAGACACCGGAATTTAAGTATGTGTTGTTTTTTTTTTACATTTACAATGGTAACCAGGGTAAACATCGGGTTACTAAGCGCGGCCCTGCGCTTAGTAACCCGATGTTTACCCTGGTTACCCGGGGACTTCGGCATCGTTGGTCGCTGGAGAGCTGTCTGTTTGACAGCTCTCCAGCGACCACACAACGACTTACCAACGATCACGGCCAGGTGTTATCGCTGGTCGTGATCGTTGGTAAATCGTTTAGTGTAACGGTACCCTAAGAGTGAACCCCCATGGGCTTGTGTGATAGTCATGCGGCACTGTTGTAACATCACACGACCTTGTCGCTTGACTATTAGATTACATTGTTCTACTGTGCTGCGATACCCACAGCAGAATAACACATTAGCACTTTTTTGACTTGCCGCCATTGTGGCAAGAAAAACATCCATCTGTTTAAGCCCATTAAAAACTATGAGCTGCAACTGCTAGGAAGATTTTATCACACAACAGTTATGCGAAAGTCTTGCCCGTGTGTTTGTCCTATGGCTACATATACATCTACATTATTGCATAGTTCAGTAAAACGCATTGTAACATCGTGCACTAAGTGGAGGTTTACACATGAGAATATCACTGTGAATGATCCCTGGCAGCCACAAACAGTCGAGGCTGCTAATCAGAGAGAGAAGCCATGGTTGTGATTCCACTACACCAACGGCAATAAAAATACATTGCTCAGGTCTAGTGATATTACTAGAGTTGCTTTCAAATGGCACTATCAATTAGCTATAGTGAACATCAGAAATGGACCACAATCTGCTACACATCAAGCAATTAATTCATAACTGGGTGCCAGAATTGCAGCCCACTTCTAACATAGTAATATTGTTCGTTAGATCGCTGATGCCAGCCTCTAACAAACAATATTTCTAGAGATATCTGTGCATGTAACCCCCCATAACACTAACAAGAGGAACCATAGACTAAAATAATGTTAATCTGCTAGCACTTTTTATAAACAAGGATAAAAATACTGCATACATGAGTTGTCTTTCCACTCATAAAAAGCACAAGCAAATTAACACAATTTTAGTACATGGTCTCCTCTTGTCAGTGTTAGGGGAGGTTTACACACATGAACATCAGTATCAATGATATTGGCTGGCATCAGCCATCTAACAAGCAATATTACTAGCTTTGAATGCAGCCACAAACTGGGTACTGAGCAATAAATCATACTTAATTGCTTATGCCTGGGAGATGGCAAGTCATTCACCTGCCACTAGCAACAGGCAAATACTGCATTTAAATGCAATTCTAGCAATACTGCTAAAACCACAGCAATGTATTTATATTGCCATATTTTAGAAGAATTGCAACCATGGCTAATTGTTCAATAAGTTGCTATGAATGAATACTAGTGAGTATCGCTGGGTCTAACCAAAGCGACCAACATACCAGCATATAGCCATGAGCAATGCTTGTCAACAATCGCTTATAGCAACATCACAGTATGTGACCCCTGTCATGATCTCCATGGCCAGAGAACTAGCATAAGCCTCAATAGGAACAAGCTCTTGGAAGATGTAACTATACTGACCATGAACTAAACCTACCGCATCATCTAGAAGTAGCCAGGTAGCATGTCCTACTTTTTATCCCTATATGCCCAGCGCCGGCCGGAGAACTAAATAATGCTAGCAGAGGGAAATATAAGACCTGACTCACCTCTAGAGAAATGCCCAAAAAGGAGACAGAGGCCCCCCACATATATTGGCGGTGATATGAGATGAAACAACAAACGCAGCAGGAAAATAGTTTTAGCAAATTTGAGGTCCGCTTTCTAGATAGCAGAAGACAGAAAGCATACTTTCATGGTCAGTAGAAAACCCTAACAAAACACATCCAGAAATTACTTTAGGACTCTGGCATTAACTCATAATACCAGAGTGGCAATTCCTGATCAACAAGAGCTTTCCAGACACAGTAACGAAACTGCAGCTGTGAACTGGAACCAAAATACAAAAACAAAACATGGACGAATGTCCAACTTATCTAGTAGATGTCTGGGAGCAGGAACAAGCACAGAGAGGCTTCTGATAACATTGTTGACCGGCAAGCATCTAACAGAGAAGCCAGGTTATATAGCGACACCCAGATCTAATCAGAACAGGTGAACAGGGAAGATGATGTCACAAGTTCAATTCCACCAGTAGCCACCGGGGGAGCCCAGAATCCAAATTCACAACAGTACCCCCCCCTCAAGGAGGGGGCACCGAACCCTCACCAGAACCACCAGGGCGATCAGGATGGGCCCTATGAAAGGCACGAACCAGATCAGAGGCATGAACATCAGATGCAGTGACCCAAGAATTGTCCTCCTGGCCGTATCCCTTCCACTTGACCAGATACTGGAGTCTCCGTCTGGAAACACGGGAGTCTAGGATTTTTTCCACAACGTACTCCAACTCACCCTCAACCAACACCGGAGCAGGAGGCTCAACGGAAGGCACAATCGGTGCCTCATACCTGCGCAATAACGACCGATGAAAAACGTTATGAATAGAAAAGGATGCAGGGAGGTCCAAACGGAAGGAAACAGGGTTAAGAATCTCCAATATTTTATACGGACCGATGAACCGAGGCTTAAACTTAGGAGATGAGACCCTCATAGGGACAAAACGAGAAGACAACCACACCAAATCTCCAACACAAAGCCGAGGACCAACACGACGGTGACGGTTGGCAAAAAGCTGAGTCTTCTCCTGGGACAACTTTAAATTGTCCATCACCTGCCCCCAGATATGATGCAATCTCTCCACCACCGCATCCACTCCAGGACAATCCGAGGATTCCATCTGACCGGAGGAAAATCGAGGGTGGAACCCCGAATTACAGAAAAACGGGGACACCAAAGTGGCAGAGCTGGCCCGATTATTGAGGGCGAACTCCGCCAATGGCAAAAAAGCAACCCAATCATCCTGGTCAGCAGACACAAAACACCTCAGATATGTCTCCAGGGTCTGATTAGTCCGCTCGGTCTGGCCATTAGTCTGAGGGTGAAAAGCAGACGAAAAAGACAAATCTATGCCCATCCTAGCACAGAATGCCCGCCAAAATCTAGACACAAATTGGGTTCCTCTGTCAGAAACGATATTCTCAGGAATACCATGCAAACGAACAACATTTTGAAAAAACAGGGGCACCAACTCGGAAGAAGAAGGCAATTTGGGCAGGGGAACCAAATGGACCATCTTAGAAAAACGGTCACACACCACCCAGATGACAGACATCTTCTGAGAAACAGGCAGATCTGAAATAAAATCCATCGAGATGTGTGTCCAAGGCCTCTTAGGAATAGGCAAGGGCAACAATAATCCACTAGCCCGAGAACAACAAGGCTTGGCCCGAGCACAAACGTCACAAGACTGCACAAAGCCTCGCACATCTCGTGACAGGGAAGGCCACCAGAAGGATCTTGCCACCAAATCCCTGGTACCAAAAATTCCAGGATGACCTGCCAATGCAGAAGAATGTACCTCAGAGATGACTCTACTGGTCCAATCATCAGGAACAAACAACCTATCAGGCGGACAACGATCCGGTCTATCCGCCTGAAACTCCTGCAAGGCCCGCCGCAGGTCTGGAGAAACGGCTGACAAGATAACTCCCTCCTTAAGAATACCTGTGGGGTCAGAGTTGCCGGGTGAATCAGGCTCAAAACTCCTAGAAAGGGCATCCGCCTTAACATTCTTAGAACCCGGTAGGTACGATACCACAAAATTAAACCGAGAGAAAAATAATGACCAGCGCGCCTGTCTAGGATTCAGGCGCCTGGCGGTCTCAAGATAGATCAAATTTTTGTGGTCAGTCAATACCACCACCTGATGTCTGGCCCCCTCGAGCCAATGGCGCCACTCCTCAAACGCCCACTTCATGGCCAAAAGCTCCCGATTCCCAACATCATAATTCCGCTCAGCGGGCGAAAATTTACGGGAAAAGAAGGCACAAGGCCTCATCACGGCGCAGTCAGAACTTTTCTGCGACAACACTGCCCCAGCCCCGATCTCAGAAGCGTCGACCTCAACCTGAAAAGGAAGAGTCACATCAGGCTGACGCAACACAGGGGCAGAAGAAAAACGGCGCTTAAGCTCCTGAAAGGCCTCCACAGCATCAGGGGACCAATTAGCAACATCA
Organism: Ranitomeya variabilis; assembly: GCF_051348905.1. Taxonomy (NCBI): domain Eukaryota; kingdom Metazoa; phylum Chordata; class Amphibia; order Anura; family Dendrobatidae; genus Ranitomeya; species Ranitomeya variabilis. Next base: position 104,954,588 of record NC_135238.1, on the reverse strand, counting down.
GCACCCTGTCTAGTCAAATCGGTCAATGGCTTAACGACATCCGAAAAACCAGAAATAAATCGACGATAAAAGTTGGCAAAGCCCAAAAATTTCTGAAGACTTTTAAGAGAAGAGGGCTGCGTCCAATCACAAATAGCTTGAACCTTGACAGGATCCATCTCAATGGAAGAGGGAGAAAAAATATATCCCAAAAAGGAAATTCTCTGAACCCCAAAAACGCACTTAGAACCCTTGACACACAGAGAATTAGACCGCAAAACCTGAAAAACCCTCTTAACTTGCCGGACATGAGAGTCCCAATCATCCGAAAAAATCAGAATATCATCCAGATACACTATCATAAATTTATCCAAAAAATCGCGGAAAATATCATGCATAAAGGACTGGAAGACTGAAGGGGCATTAGAAAGACCAAAAGGCATCACCAAATACTCAAAGTGGCCCTTGGGCGTATTAAATGCGGTTTTCCACTCATCCCCCTGCCTGATCCGCACCAAATTATACGCCCCACGGAGATCAATCTTAGAGAACCACTTGGCCCCCTTTATGCGAGCAAACAAATCAGTCAGCAACGGCAATGGGTATTGATATTTAACCGTGATTTTATTCAAAAGCCGATAATCAATACATGGTCTCAAAGAGCCGTCTTTTTTTGACACAAAGAAAAAACCGGCTCCTAAGGGAGATGACGATGGACGAATATGTCCCTTTTCCAAGGACTCCTTTATATATTCTCGCATAGCAGTATGTTCAGGCACAGACAGATTAAATAAACGACCCTTTGGGTATTTACTACCCGGAATTAAATCTATAGCACAATCGCACTCACGGTGCGGAGGTAGTGAACCCAGCTTGGGTTCTTCAAAGACGTCACGATAATCAGACAGGAACTCAGGGATTTCAGAGGGAATAGATGATGAAATGGACACCAAAGGTACGTCCCCATGAGTCCCCTTACATCCCCATCTCAACACAGACATAGCTCTCCAGTCAAGGACTGGGTTGTGAGACTGCAGCCATGGCAATCCCAGCACCAAATCATCATGTAGATTATACAGCACCAGAAAACGAATAGTCTCCTGGTGATCCGGATTAATACACATAGTCACTTGTGTCCAGTATTGTGGTTTATTATTAGCCAATGGGGTGGAGTCAATCCCCTTCAGAGGAATAAGAGTCTCCAAAGGCTCTAAATCATACCCACAACGATTGGCAAAGGACCAATCCATAAGACTCAAAGCGGCGCCAGAGTCGATATAGGCGTCCGTAGTAATAGATGACAAAGAGCAAATCAGGGTCACAGACAAAATAAATTTAGACTGTAAAGTGCCAATGGGAACGGATTTATCAAGCTTTTTAGTACGCTTAAAGCATGCTGATATAACATGAGTAGAATCCCCACAATAGAAACACAACCCATTTTTCCGTCTAAAATTCTGCCGCTCGCTTCTGGACAGAATTCTATCACACTGCATGTTTTCTGGCGTCTTCTCAGTGGACACCGCCAGATGGTGCACTGGTTTGCGCTCCCGCAGACGCCTATCGATCTGAATGGCCATTGTCATGGACTCATTCAGACTTGCAGGCACAGGGAACCCCACCATAACATCCTTAATGGCATCAGAAAGACCCTCTCTGAAAGTAGCCGCCAAGGCACACTCATTCCACTGAGTAAGCACAGACCATTTACGGAATTTTTGGCAGTAAATTTCAGCTTCATCTTGCCCCTGCGATAGGGACATCAAAGTTTTTTCTGCCTGAAGTTCCAAATGAGGTTCCTCATACAGCAAGCCCAAGGCCAGAAAAAACGCATCCACATTGCGCAACGCAGGATCCCCTGGTGCCAATGCAAAAGCCCAATCTTGAGGGTCGCCGCGGAGCAAGGAAATCACAATCCCAACCTGCTGTGCAGGGTCTCCGGCAGAACGAGATTTCAGGGACAAAAATAACTTACAATTATTTCTAAAATTCTGAAAGCTAGATCTATTCCCTGAGAAGAATTCCGGCAAAGGAATTCTCGGCTCTGATACCGGAGCATGAACAACAAAATCTTGCAAACTTTGTACTTTCGTGGCGAGATTATTCAAACCTGCAGTTACACTCTGTAGATCCATTATAGACAGGTGAACATAGAGCCATTCAAAGATTAGAAGGAGAGAGAAAAAAAAAGAAAGACTGCAGCATAGACAGACTGGCAAGTGATCCAATTAAGAGCACACTAACTACTAGAGAAAAAAAAAAAAAAAAAAAAAAAATTTTCAGCAGACTTCTTATTTCTCTCCTTTCTCAGCCAAGGATTTTAACCCTTTAGTGGGCCGGTCAAACTGTCATGATCTCCATGGCCAGAGAACTAGCATAAGCCTCAATAGGAACAAGCTCTTGGAAGATGTAACTATACTGACCATGAACTAAACCTACCGCATCATCTAGAAGTAGCCAGGTAGCATGTCCTACTTTTTATCCCTATATGCCCAGCGCCGGCCGGAGAACTAAATAATGCTAGCAGAGGGAAATATAAGACCTGACTCACCTCTAGAGAAATGCCCAAAAAGGAGACAGAGGCCCCCCACATATATTGGCGGTGATATGAGATGAAACAACAAACGCAGCAGGAAAATAGTTTTAGCAAATTTGAGGTCCGCTTTCTAGATAGCAGAAGACAGAAAGCATACTTTCATGGTCAGTAGAAAACCCTAACAAAACACATCCAGAAATTACTTTAGGACTCTGGCATTAACTCATAATACCAGAGTGGCAATTCCTGATCAACAAGAGCTTTCCAGACACAGTAACGAAACTGCAGCTGTGAACTGGAACCAAAATACAAAAGCAAAACATGGACGAATGTCCAACTTATCTAGTAGATGTCTGGGAGCAGGAACAAGCACAGAGAGGCTTCTGATAACATTGTTGACCGGCAAGCATCTAACAGAGAAGCCAGGTTATATAGCGACACCCAGATCTAATCAGAACAGGTGAACAGGGAAGATGATGTCACAAGTTCAATTCCACCAGTAGCCACCGGGGGAGCCCAGAATCCAAATTCACAACAGACCCCCTTTAGTGATAGTTTCTGTTTGTTACCAATTCATCCTGCTGCTGAAAAGCAGAGTAGGGTGGATCTGTCAAAATGTAGATGTGAATGAACCCTGAGGACCCATTTATACACTTCAATGATTGTTTATTGATGGTTCATCACATCAGTGCTTGCTATTAAATTGGGGACATATTCCATTTGCACATGGCCACAAATCTGGCATTGATTGTCCACAATTTCACTACAACCACAGATCTGCCGAACAATTGATGAACAATGATTGAAGAGTGTACAGGGGTTCTCATACTGATCTGTTTTTTGGAGCAACTAAACTAAAAGACAGATGTATAGCGGCTAAAAAACACGGGCAAGTGTTTGCCAGAAATCTTGCATCAGAGAATCATGGCAAAAATCTGAACGCATTGTTTTCAACGGTAAGAATCACATCAGAATAGCATATATAAATAGCATTTTTGTGCAACAGGGTTGTGTGATGCCACACTATATAGTCACGCAATAATTGTGCTCGTACATATGTTTTAGCATTTAACAAAACCATTTTTCTGCTATTGATTTCAACGAAGCTTGAAAAAACGGAATGGCTTCAGTTTGCTTTAGATCCATTTTGTTTTAGCTTTAGAAACTTAAACATCTCTGCTGCAGCCTGTGCTGTTGTGTTACTCAAAAACTGAAATAAAAATGGATCTGAAGCAAACAGATGTTTTTTTGGTGCAGCCAAATGAAAAAAAACTGATCAGCATAACTAAAAAAAATGAATGTGTGAACACAACCTAATAGATAAATTCTGTCTGAAAAATCCTGTCAAAGTAAGGGCAAAGACACACAGGTGAATATTCCCGTCCAAATTTGGACAGGAATATCCACCCTGGATGCCTGGTCTGCAGAACTGAACTCTGGAGCTCAGGTGAGCCCCAGAGCACAGCCCGGCCTGAACACGGCACTCAGGGACTGAACTCTGAGCACCCGACAATTGCTCATTGCTCAGAGTTCAGTCTCTGAGTGCCATGGTCGGTCCGGCCTGTGCTCGGAGGCTCACCTGAGCCTCAGAGTTCTGCACTGCTGACTCACGGCCAGAGCTTCACACACGCCCAAAAAAAGCATCTGAATTCAGATGCTTTTTTCGGCCGTGTGTTTTAGCCCTAAATGCTCACTTCTACTGTTCTGACTCCCTTTCTGTACAAGTACTCCATCCATGAATTGAAGAAAATGGAGAAAAATTGATTCGTTTTTGTTCTCATTGAAGCCAATGGGAAATTATATGATTCATTTTATATTCATTTGTATTCTTTTCAGTTTTTTTAAACAGAAACAAAAGGGTTGCAACCTTTGATTTTGTATTTTTAAAAACAGAAAGCATACCACAGAGTCCAAATGAATCCATTCCATTCCCACTGTCAAAAAGAACAAAAATTAATACATTTTTCTCCTCTTGCCTTTCGTTCAGTTGTTTCTATGAGGCCGGTTTCACACGTCAGTGGCTCCGGTACGTGAGGTGACAGTTTCCTCACGTACCGGAGACACTGACACACGTAGACCCATAAAAATCAATGCATCTGTTCAGATGTCATTGATTTTTTGCGGACCGTGTCTCCGTGTGCCAAACACGGAGACATGTCAGTGTTCGTGGGAGCGCACGGATTACACGGACCCAATAGAGTCAATGGGTCCGTGTAAAACACGGACCTCACACGGACATTCTCCGTCTGGGGTCCGTGTGCGTGCAGGAGACAGCGCTACAGTAAGCGCTGTCCCCCCACATGGTGCTGAAGCCGCGATTCATATGTTCCCTGCAGAGAAAATATGAATAATAGTGTTTAAAATAAAGATCTATGTGTCTGCCGCCCTCCCACCCCCTGTGCGCCCCCCCGCTGTTCAGAAAATACTCACCCGCTCCCACGTTGGCTGTCACTCCTTCCTCTCTGCCCCGCGCCTCCTACTGTATGCGGTCACGTGGGGCCAATCATTTACAATCATGAATAGTCGGCTCCGCCCCTATGGGAGGTGGAGCCACATATTCATGACTGTAAATGATCGGCCCCACGTGACCACATACACTAGAAGCCGCGGCCAGACCAGGAAGCAGCGAGGGAGGCGGGTAAGTATTTTCTGAACAGCGGGGGGGGCGCACAGGGGGTGGGGGGCCTGCGGACAGATAGATCTTTATTTTAAACACTATTCTTCATATTTTCTCTGCAGCAAACGCTGCTGCAGGGAACATATGAATCGCGGCTTCACCGTGATGCAGGGTACCACACGCGTGGGTACCACACGCTCCGTGTGGTACCCACTCGCCATATGGGCGGCACACGTGTGCCGCACGTATGGCCTACGTGAGTTCCCAGGCACACGGACACGGATAACTCCGGTACCGATTTATTCCGGTACCGGAATTATCTGGACGTGTGGGACAGCCCTGACAGAGCAGGTGACCAAAAACCTGTAACAATACTGAAAATGTAGCTTAATAGAAAAATCCTCTAAAATAACAGAGTAAGGGCCCTGTCACACTGGCAGATAACCTCTGCAATTGTGATGCTGCGACATATGTATACAATGTCATATCCGCTGTCACATGTAGCGATAGCGCGGTCACAGCCGGATTCCTAGGAGCAAAGAAAGGGCTGAACTTTCTTTCAACTTATACAAAGAAGAGCAGGGGCCCAACCGTGTACAGTAGTTCACACAGTATGAAGTCAGAGTTACAAGCCTGCTACATCACAGATTGTCGACTCGTTATGACAAATGTCGTACTGTGTGATGGGACCTTAAGAGCCTATTCACACAAGTGCTTTTTCTGGCTGCGATTATCACCACCGAAAATTCATAGTAGGACTGCGCCCTAATTATTTCAATGGGGCCAGCAAAAAGACCGGTGATAATCGCTGATTATATAGTAGGTCACTGACCTATAATGGCAATGGTGGAGAAAATCAAAATGATAATTACCAGCAGCACTGGGCAAAAGTGGCCATGTGCATGAAGCCTAAGACCTTATTCACCCAGGTGATTTTCTCTAGCAATTATTGCTAGCGATTTTTCTAGTGAAAATCACTTTGAACAGAGACAATTTTTTCACTATGGTGGCCTATGACAGGAAAGCACTGCCCTAAATTTTTAAATTTTAAATTGCTAGCAATTATTTTACCATAGGAGCCCATAGAAAAAAAAATTCACCTCTGTTCAAAGCAATTTTGCTAGCAATAATTGCCTGTGTGAATAAGGCCTAATCTAAGAATTCTATAAAACAGATGGTGGGTCAGAAATGGGTCTGTCACCATAGGTTAACAGAAAAAAAAACAAAAAAAGAATTCACCACAATAACAAAAGCCAATAAGTAAATGTATCATCTCTAATATATTAATTACATATAATTTTCTAACCTGTTCAGTGTAATATGCTAATTGAATTGATGATGATGTGTTCGGTTACACAGGCTGTAGCAAAGTTGAAGGTAAAAATGCTCCCTGTTCAGCTTTTTCTGTGATAGGAAACCTATAACAGTAGTGGGAATATAGCAAAATAGAAAAATCCTCTCAGAACAATCCTACCAAATAACAGAGTAATGGAAAAATCCTGTCATGAAACAACTGGCGACTCCAAAATGTGTCTGTCACCATAAGTTACCAACAAATGTAAAAAAAATGCACCAGACAATAAGAGAGCCCTAATTATTTCAATGGGGCCAGCAAAAAGACCGGTGGTAATCGCTGATTATACAGTAGGTCACTGACCTATAATGGTAATGGTGGAGAAAATCAAAATGATAATTACCAGCAGCACTGGGCAAAAGTGGCCATGTGCATGAAGCCTAAGGCCGGTTTCACACGTCAGTGGCTCCGGTACGTGAGGTGACAGTTTCCTCACGTACCGGAGACACTGACACACGTAGACCCATAAAAATCAATGCATCTGTTCAGATGTCATTGATTTTTTGCGGACCGTGTCTCCGTGTGCCAAACACGGAGACATGTCAGTGTTCGTGGGAGCGCACGGATTACACGGACCCAATAGAGTCAATGGGTCCGTGTAAAACACTGACCTCACACGGACATTCTCCGTCTGGGGTCCGTGTGCGTGCAGGAGACAGCGCTACAGTAAGCGCTGTCCCCCCACATGGTGCTGAATCCGCGATTCATATGTTCCCTGCAGCAGCGTTTGCTGCAGAGAAAATATGAATAATAGTGTTTAAAATAAAGATCTATGTGTCCGCCGCCCCCCCACCCCCTGTGCGCCCTCCCGCTGTTCAGAAAATACTCACCCGCTCCCACGTTGGCTGTTGCTCCTTCCTGGTCTGGCCGCGGCTTCCACTGTATGCGGTCACGTGGGGCCGATCATTTACAATCATGAATAGTCGGCTCCGCCCCTATGGGAGGTGGAGCCACATATTCATGACTGTAAATGATCGGCCCCACGTGACCGCATACACTAGAAGCCGTGGCCAGACCAGGAAGCAGCGAGGGAGGCGGGTAAGTATTTTCAGAACAGCGGGGGGGCGCACAGGGGGTGGGGGGGCGGCGGACACATAGATCTTTATTTTAAACACTATTCTTCATATTTTCTCTGCAGCAAACGCTGCTGCAGGGAACATATGAATCCGCGATGCAGGGTACCACACGCGTGGGTACCACACGCTCCGTGTGGTACCCACTCGCCATACGGGCGGCACACGTGTGCCGCACGTATGGCCTACGTGAGTTCCCAGGCACACGGACACGGATAACTCCGGTACCGATTTATTCCGGTACCGGAATTATCTGGACGTGTGGGACAGCCCTAAGACCTTATTCACCCAGGCGATTTTCTCTAGCAATTATTGCTAGTGATTTTTCTAGTGAAAATCACTTTGAACAGAGACGATTTTTTCACTATGGTGTCCTATGACAGGAAAGCACTGCCCTAAATTTTTAAATTTTAAATTGCTAGCAATTATTTTACCATAGGAGCCCATAGAAAAAAAAATTCACCTCTGTTCAAAGCAATTTTGCTAGCAATAATTGCCTGTGTGAATAAGGCCTAATCTAAGAATTCTATAAAACAGATGGTGGGTCAGAAATGGGTCTGTCACCATAGGTTAACAGAAAAAAAAAAAAACAAGAATTCACCACAATAACAAAAGCCAATAAGTAAATGTATCATCTCTAATATATTAATTACATATAATTTTTCTAACCTGTTCACTGTAATATGCTAATTGAATTGATGATGATGTGTTCTGTTACACAGGCTGTAGCAAAGTTGAAGGTAAAAATGCTTCCTGTTCAGCTTTTTCTGTGATAGGAAACCTATAACAGTAGTGGGAATATAGCAAAATAGAAAAATCCTCTCAGAACAATCCTACCAAATAACAGAGTAATGGAAAAATCCTGTCATGAAACAACTGGCGACTCCAAAATGTGTCTGTCACCATAAGTTACCAACAAATGTGAAAAAAATGCACCAGACAATAAGAGCCAATAAGTAAATGTATAATCACTAATATATTAAATACATATAATTTTTCTAACCTGTTCAGTGTAATATGTCAATTGAATAGATGTTGAAGTGTTCCCTCACAAAGGCTGAGGTAAAGTGAAAGTAAAAATCCTAGGTTGCATCACATCAATCAACTTCAGCTGACCACACAGCTGATTGACAAAAAAATAAGCATCCTATCAATTTTTTGTGTGTAATTTAAGTTTTCTGTTTGAAGATGTGCCTTCAGCTCGAATCCATAACTATTAGAAAGCCAAAATATACACAGTAGGCTTTTCCCCCTCAATTAGATACAGTAGAACTGAGAGCAAAGAGTTATCAAAATAGTGTTTTTTCAAAGCACTATAATAAATTAGCAGCGTTCAGATTACAAGATAGTGCTTTTTCAAAGCACTATAATAACTAGACAATTACCTCACGGTACTAGCAGCTCTGAGGCGTTTTCCTCTGCCAGAGCGTTACCTCACAATATGGCCCACTCTGAGGCATTTGCCTCATCCAAAGATCTACTGTACATCGCAACATAACCAGTTATGAGGTGCTCACCTCTATCAGAGGTTTACTTCACGATTCTCAAAAATCCTTCGGAGAAATAGACTACTCAGGGCATGAGATATTCTGAGGTGTTCGCATCACTCAGAATTTTACCTCAGGATATGAGATATTCTGAGGTGTTTGCATCACTCAGGTGCTGATTTGGTGGGCGGGGTCACTCTGGGTCTGATTTGGTGGGTGGGGCAACTCTGGTGATGATTTGGTGGGCGGGGCACTTTGGGGGTGCCTGGGGGTCAATTCGATCCTCAGGGGGTCACTTTGACCCTCAAGAGTCCCTGGGGGTCACTTTGACCCTCGGCTCCACAGGGGTCAATTTGACCCTTGGGGATCCCTGGGGGCCACTTTAACCCTTGGGGGTCAATATGACCCTGCGGGGTCACTTTCACCCTTGAGGGTCGCTGGGGGTCAATTTGACCCTCGGGGGTTTCTAGGGGTGACTTTGACCCTCGGCGGTCCCTGGGGGTCATTTTGACCTTCGGGGGTCACTTTGACACTTGGTCAGGGGTCACTGAGAGGAAATTGACCCCCGGGGGTCACTTTGACCCTCGGGGGTCGCTAAGGGTCACTTTGAGCTTTGGTGGTCCCTGGGGTTCAATTTGACACTCAGGGGTGACTTTGAGCCTCGGGGGTCAATTTGATGCTCAGGGCCACTTTGACCCTTGGGGGTCCCAGGGGTCTATATAACCTTCTGGGGTCACTTTGACCCTCAGGGGTCCAAGGGGTCACTTTGACCCTAGGGGGTCAATTTGACCCTTGTGGGTTACTTTGACCCTCAGGGCCCGATTTGGCGGGTGGTGCCACCCTGGGTTCGATTTGGTGGGCGGGGCCACCCTGGGTCCGATTTGGAAGGCGGGGTCACCCTGGGTCCGATTTGGTGGGCGGAGTGACACTGGGTCCGATTTGGTGGGCCGGGTCACTCTGGGTCCGATTTGGTGGGCCGGGTCACTCTGGGTCCGATTTGGTGGCCCGGGTCACTCTGGGTCCGATTTGGTGGCCCGGGTCACTCTGGGTCCGATTTGGTGGGCCGGGTCACTCTGGGTCTGATTTGGTGGCCCGGGTCACTCTGGGTCCGATTTGGTGGCCCGGGTCACTCTGGGTCCGATTTGGTGGCCCGGGCCACTCTGGGTCCGATTTGGCGGGCGGCGCCACTCTGGGTCCGATTTGGCGGGCGGCGCCACTCTGGGTCCGATTTGGTGGGCGGCGCCACTCTGGGTCCGATTTGGCGGGCGGCACCACTCTGGGTCCGATTTGGCGGGCGGCGCCACTCTGGGTCCGATTTGGCGGGCGGCGCCACTCTGGGTCCGATTTGGCGGGCGGCGCCACTCTGGGTCCGATTTGGCGGGCGGCGCCACTCTGGGTCCGATTTGGCGGGCGGCGCCACTCCGCGTCCGATTTGGTGGGCTGGGTCCGATTTGGTGAGCGGGGCAATAATTATAATAAGACTACAGATAGTGCTTTGGAATTGTGCTGTGCTATCACTTTAAGAGCTGATATTATCTGGCAAAACTGTGCTGGTGTAGTCATGTACAGTTCGCAGGCGTTGGCATAGTAACTGGGCCTGACTGCGCATATCAATGAGCTAATCAGCCAGGTGGCAGGTACATTTCAAATTGCCTCAGAAACCCGGCCATTATAACCTATGGGAAAATTTCCCTATTGAAATGCATTACAATGAGGGGAAAAAAAATTTTCAAACGCAAATTGCGCCAAAACTACAAATCCGATCGACACAAAAAATACTTAGCACACCTCTTGGGGACGCTGGCTTCGAAATGAAACCTCACTGGAGTCTGTGAGTGAAGCGGTTCGGGCCGCATTACGTGCGGACTGAATAATAATAAGAACTAGATGGGTATTTCCTGAAGGAACTACAGATAGTGATTTGGATGGTGCCCGGGCTGCCCCAGCAAGACTTTCACACTTGGGTGCCCCTCAGGCGCTGTTTTGGTAGTTGTAGCCACTCTGGGTCCGATTTGGCGGGCGGCGCCACTCTGGGTCCGATTTGGCAGGCGGCGCCACTCCGGGTCCGATTTGGTGAGCGGCGCCACTCCGGGTCCGATTTGGCGGGCGGCGCCACTCCTGGTCCGATTTGGCGGGTGGCGCCACTCCAGGTCCGATTTGGCGGGCGGCGCCACTCTGGCGGGCGGCGCCACTCCGGGTCCGATTTGGCGGGTGGCGCCACTCCGGGTCCGTTTTGGCGAGCGGCGCCACTCCGGGTCCGATTTGGCGGGCGGTGCCACTCTGGGTCCGATTTGGCGGGCGGCGCCACTCTGGGTCCGATTTGGCGGGTGGCGCCACTCCGGGTCCGATTTGGCGGGCGGCGCCACTCTGGGTCCGATTTGGCGGGCGGCGCCACTCTGGGTCCGATTTGGCGGGCGGCGCCACTCTGGGTCCGATTTGGTGGGCGGCGCCACACTGGGTCCGATTTGGCGGGCGGCGCCACTCTGGGTCCGATTTGGCGGGCGGCGCCACTCTGGGTCCGATTTGGTGGGCGGTGCCACTCTGGGTCCGATTTGGCGGCCGGCGCCACTCTGGGTCCGATTTGGCGGGCGGCGCCACTCTGGGTCCGATTTGGCGGGCGGTGCCACTCTGGGTCCGATTTGGCGGGCGGTGCCACTCTGGGTCCGATTTGGCGGGCGGCGCCACTCTGGGTCCGATTTGGGGGGCGGCGCCACTCTGAGTCCGATTTGGCGGGCGGCGCCACTCTGGGTCCGATTTGGCGGGCGGCGCCACTCTGGGTCCGATTTGGCGGGCGGCGCCACTCTGGGTCCGATTTGGCGGGCGGCGTCACTCTGGGGCCGATTTGGCGGGCGGCGCCACTCTGGGTCCGATTTGGCGGGCGGCGCCACTCTGGGTCCGATTTGGCGGGCGGCGCCACTCTGGGGCCGATTTGGTGGGCTGGGTCCGATTTGGTGAGCGGGGCAATAATTATAATAAGACTACAGATAGTGTTTTGGAATTGTGCTGTGCTATCACTTTAAGAGCTGATATTATCTGGCAAAACTGTGTTGGTGTAGTCATGTACAGTTCGCAGGCGTTGGCATAGTAACTGGGCCTGACTGCGCATATCAATGAGCTAATCAGCCAGGTGGCAGGTACATTTCAAATTGCCTCAGAAACCCGGCCATTATAACCTATGGGAAAATTTCCCTATTGAAATGCATTACAATGAGGGGAAAAAAAATTTTCAAACGCAAATTGCGCCAAAACTACAAATCCGATCGACACAAAAAATATTTAGCACACCTCTTGGGGACGCTGGCTTCGAAATGAAACCTCACTGGAGTCTGTGAGTGAAGCGGTTCGGGCCGCATTACGTGCGGACTGAATAATAATAAGAACTAGATGGGTATTTCCTGAAGGAATTACAGATAGTGCTTTGGAATGGTGCCCGGGCTGCCCCAGCAAGACTTTCACACTTGGGTGCCCCTCAGGCGCTGTTTTGGTAGTTGTAGCCACTCTGGGTCCGAGTTGGCGGGCGGCGCCACTCTGGGTCCGATTTGGCAGGCGGCGCCACTCCGGGTCCGATTTGGTGAGCGGCGCCACTCCGGGTCCGATTTGGCGGGCGGCGCCACTCCTGGTCCGATTTGGCGGGCGGCGCCACTCCAGGTCTGATTTGGCGGGCGGCGCCACTCTGGCGGGCGGCGCCACTCCGGGTCCGATTTGGTGGGCGGCGCCACTCCGGGTCCGATTTGGCGGGCGGCGCCACTCTGGGTCCGATTTGGCGGGCGGCGCCACTCTGGGTCCGATTTGGCGGGCGGCGCCAGACTGGGTCCGATTTGGCGGGCGGCGCCACTCTGGGTCCGATTTGGTGGGCGGCGCCACTCTGGGTCCGATTTGGGGGGCGGCGCCACTCTGGGTCCGATTTGGCGGGCGGCGCCACTCTGGGTCCGATTTGGCGGGCGGCGCCACTCTGGGTCCGATTTGGCGGGCGGCGCCACTCTGGGTCCGATTTGGGGGGCGGCGCCACTCTGGGTCCGATTTGGCGGGCGACGCCACTCTGGGTCCGATTTGGCGGGCGGCGCCACTCTGGGTCCGATTTGGCGGGCGGTCACACTGGGTCACACTGGGTCCGATTTGGCGGGCGGCGCCACTCTGGGTCCGATTTGGCGGGCGGTGCCACTCTGGGTCCGATTTGGCGGGCGGCGCCACTCTGGGTCCGATTTGGTGGGCGGCGCCACTCTGGGTCCGATTTGGCGGGCGGCGCCACTCTGGGTCCGATTTGGCGGGCGGCGCCACTCTGGGTCCGATTTGGTGGGCGGCGCCACTCTGGCGGGCGGTGCCACTCCGGGTCCGATTTGGCGGGCGGCGCCACTCCGGGTCCGATTTGGCGGGCGGCGCCACTCCGGGTCCGATTTGGCGGGCGGCGCCACACTGGGTCCGATTTGGCGGGTGGCGCCACTCTGGGTCCGATTTGGCGGGCGGCGCCACTCTGGGTCCGATTTGGCGGGCGGCGCCACTCTGGGTCCGATTTGGCGGGCGGCGTCACTCTGGATCCGATTTGACGGGCGGCGCCACTCTGGGTCCGATTTGGCGGGCGGCGCCACTCTGGGTCCAATTTGGCGGGCGGCGCCACTCTGGGTCCGATTTGGCGGGCGGCGCCACTCTGGGTCCGATTTGGTGAGCGGGGCAATAATTATAATAAGACTACAGATAGTGCTTTGAAATTGTGCTGTGCTATCACTTTAAGAGCTGATATTATCTGGCAAAACTGTGCTGGGGTCATGTACAGTTCGCAGGCGTTGGCATAGTAACTGGGCCTGACTGCACATATCAATGAGCTAATCAGCCAGGTGGCAGGTACATTTCAAATTGCCTCAGAAACCCGGCCATTATAACCTATGGGAAAATTTCCCTATTGAAATGCATTACAATGAGGGGAAAAAACATTTTCAAACGCAAATTGCGCCAAAACTACAAATCCGATCGACACGAAAAATACTTAGCACACCTCTTGGGGACGCTGGCTTCGAAATGACACCTCACTGGAGTCTGTGAGTGAAGCGGTTCGGGCCGCATTACGTGCGGACTGAATAATAATAATAAGAACTAGATGGGTATTTCCTGAAGGAACTACAGATAGTGCTTTGGAATGGTGCCCGGGCTGCCCCTGCAAGACTTTCACACTTGGGTGCCCCTCAGGCGGTCCGATTTGGTGGGTTGGGTCAATCTGGGTCTGATTTTGTGGGCGGGGTAAATCTAGGTCCGATTCGGTGGGCGGGGTCACTTTTGGTCCGATTCTGTGGGCGCGGCCACTCTGGGTCCGATTCGGTGGGCGGAGCCACTCTGGGTCCGATTTGGTGGGCGGGGCACCTTAGGGACCAATTTGGTGGGTGGGGTCACTCGGTCCGATTTGGTGGGCTGGGCACCTCAGGGTCTGATTTGGTGGGCTGGGCACCTCAGGGTCCGATTTGGTGGGTGGGGTCACTCTGGGTCCGATTTGGTGGGCGGGGTCACTCTGGGCCCGATTTGGTGGAAGGGGTCACTCTGGGTCCGATTTGGTGGAAGGGGTCACTCTGGGTCTGATTTGGTGGAAGGGGTCACTCTGGGTCCGATTTGGTGGGCGGAGCCACTCTGGGTCCGATTTGGTGGGCGGGGTCACTCTGGGTCTGATTTAGGGGGCGGGGTCACTCTGGGTCCGATTTGGTGGGCCGGGCCCCTCGGGGTCCGATTTGGTGGGCCGGGCCTCTCGGGTTCCGAATTGGTGAGCGGGGTAATCTACTATCTAATTATCTAAGGGCACTTCCGTCTTTCTGTCTCACAACACCGCTACGTCATCATCTCGTGAGACCGCAATGCACTCTTGGGACCGGAGCGCGCAACAAGCATCGGGTACCGGCCACTCCAGGTGCAACAAGCATCGTGTACCGGCCGCTCTAGGAGGTGCAACAACCATCAGATACCGGCCGCTCCAGGAGGTGAGTATGTAACTTTTTTATTTTAATTCTTTTTTTTTTTAACAGGGATATGCAGTATACTATGTGACTGGACAATATACTACGTGACTGGGCAGTATAACTACGTGGCTCTGCGCTGTATACTGCGTGGCTCTGTGCTGTATACTGCGTGGCTCTGCGCTGTATACTACGCGGCTCTGCGCTGTATACTACGCGGCTCTGCGCTGTATACTGCGTGGCTCTGCGCTGTGTACTGCGCGGCTCTGCGCTGTGTACTGCACGGCTCTGCGCTGTGTACTGCGCGGCTCTGCACTGTGTACTGCGCGTTCTGCGCTGTATACTGCGCGGCTCTGCGCTGTATACTGCGCAGCTCTGCGCAGCTCTGCGCTTTGTACTGCGCGGCTCTGCGCTATATACTGCGTGGCTCTTCGCTGTATACTACGCGGCTCTGCGCTGTGTACTGCGCGGCTCTGCGCTGTGTACTGCGCGTGTCCGTGCTGTGTACTGCGCGTGTCTGCGCTGTATACTGCGGGGCTCTGCACTGTATACTGCGGGGCTCTGCGCTGTATACTACGCGGCTCAGCGCTGTATACTGCGCGGCTCTGCGCTGCATACTGCGTGGCTCTACGCTGCGTACTGCGCGGCTCTGCGCTGTATACTGGGTGGCTCTGTGCTGTGTACTGCGCGGCTCTGTGCTGTGTACTGTGCGGCTCTGCACTGTGTACTGCGCGGCTCTGCGCTGTGTACTGCGCGGCTCTGCGCTGTGCACTGCGCGGCTCTGCGCTTTATACTGTGCGGCTCTGCGCTCTGTACTGCGCGGCTCTGCGCTGTGTACTGCGCAGCTCTGCGCTGTATACTGCGCGGCTCTGCGCTGTGTACTGCGCGGCTCTGCGCTGTGTACTGCGCGGCTCTGCGCTGTGTACTGCTCGGCTCTGCGCTGTGTACTGCGCGGCTCTGCGCTGTGTACTGCGCGGCTCTGCGCTGTGTACTGCGCGGCTCTGCGCTGTGTACTGCGCGGCTCTGCACTGTGTACTGCACGGCTCTGCGCGGTATACTGCGCGGCTCTGCGCTTTATACTGTGCGGCTCTGCGCTCTGTACTGCACGGCTCTGCGCTGTCTACTGCGCGGCTCTGCGCTGTGTACTGCTCGGCTCTGCGCTGTGTACTGCGCGGCTCTCCGCTTTATACTGCGTGGCTCTGCGCTTTATACTGCGCGGCTTTGCGCTGTGTACTGCATGGCTCTGCGCTGTGTACTGCGCGGCTCTGCGCTGTGTACTGCACGGCTCTGCGCTGTGTACTGCACGGCTCTGCGCTTTATACTGCGCGGCTCTGCGCTGTGTACTGCGCGGCTCTGCGCTGTGTACTGCACGGCTCTGCGCTGTGTACTGCGCGGCTCTGCGCTGTGTACTGCACGGCTCTGCGCTTTATACTGCGCGGCTCTGCGCTGTGTACTGCACGGCTCTGCGCTGTGTACTGCGCGGCTCTGCGCTGTGTACTGCGCGGCTCTGCGCTTTATACTGCGCGGCTCTGCGCTTTATACTGCGCGGCTCTGCGCTGTGTACTGCGCGGCTCTGCGCTGTGTACTGCGCGGCTCTGCGCTGTGTACTGCACGGCTCTGCGCTTTATACTGCGCGGCTCTGCGCTGTGTACTGCACGGCTCTGCGCTGTGTACTGCGCGGCTCTGCGCTGTGTACTGCACGGCTCTGCGCTTTAAACTGCGCGGCTCTGCGCTGTGTACTGCACGGCTCTGCGCTGTGTACTGCGCGGCTCTGCGCTGTGTACTGCACGGCTCTGCGCTTTATACTGCGCGGCTCTGCGCTGTGTACTGCGCGGCTCTGCGCTGTGTACTGCGCGGCTCTGCGCTGTGTACTGCACGGCTCTGCGCTTTATACTGCGCGGCTCTGCGCTGTGTACTGCACGGCTCTGCGCTGTGTACTGCGCGGCTCTGCGCTGTGTACTGCACGGCTCTGCGCTTTATACTGCGCGGCTCTGCGCTGTGTACTGCACGGCTCTGCGCTGTGTACTGCGCGGCTCTGTGCTGTGTACTGCGCGGCTCTGCGCTTTATACTGCGCGGCTCTGCGCTGTGTACTGCGCGGCTCTGCGCTGTGTACTGCACGGCTCTGCACTGTATACTGCGTGGCTGTGCAATATACTACGTGGACATGCATATTCTAGAATACCCGATGAGTTAGAATCGGGCCACAGTCTAATAATCATAAGACTACGGATAGTGGTTTGGAATTGTGCTGTACTGTCACTTTAAGAGCTGATATTATCTGACAAAACTTGTGACCTGGTGAGCTGATGTAGATTTCATAGGAGTTGGCATAGTAACTGTTTCTGACTGCGCATATCAATGAGCTAATCGGCCAGGTGGCAGTTATTTTTAGAAATTGCCTCAGAAACCAGCCCATTATAAACGTATAGGAAAATTTCTCCATTGAAACGCATTGAAAGACTTTTTTCAAACACAAATTGCGCAAAAACTACAAATCCGATCGACACGAAAAATACTTAGCACACCTCTCAGGAACGCTGGCTTCGAAATGACACCTCACTGGAGTCTGTGAGTTTAGCGGTTCGGGCCGCATTACGTGCGGACTGAATAATAAGAATAAGAAGAAGTTTACCACGGTGGAATAACAGTATAGTGCTTTGTTCCAAAGCACTATAATAAGAAGAAGTTATCCACGATGGAATAACAGTATAGTGCTTTGTTCCAAAGCACTATAACTAGATGGGTATTTCCTGAAGGAACTACAGATAGTGCTTTGGAATGGTGCCCGGGCTGCCCCTGCAAGACTTTCACACTTGGGTGCCCCTCATGCGCTGGTTTGGTAGTTGTAGCCCCTCAGGGTTGAGGCCACTCTGGGTCCAATTTGGTGGGCGGCGCCACTCTGGGTCCGATTTGGCGGGCGGCGCCACTCTGGGTCCGATTTGGCGGGCGGCGCCACTCTGGGTCCGATTTGGCGGCCGGCGCCACTCTGGGTCCGATTTGGCGGGCCGGGTCACTCTGGGTCTGATTTGGCGGGCGGTGCCACTCTGGGTCCGATTTGGCGGCCCGGGTCACTCTGGGTCCGATTTGGCGGCTCGGGTCACTCTGGGTCCGATTTGGCGGGCGGCGCCACTCTGAGTCCGATTTGGCGGGCGGCGCCACTCTGGGTCCGATTTGGCGGGCGGCGCCACTCTGGGTCCGATTTGGCGGGCGGCGCCACTCTGGGTCCGATTTGGCGGGCAGCGCCACTCTGGGTCCGATTTGGCGGGCGGCGCCACTCTGGGTCCGATTTGGCGGGCGGCGCCACTCTGGGTCCGATTTGGTGAGCGGGGCAATAATTATAATAAGACTACAGATAGTGCTTTGAAATTGTGCTGTGCTATCACTTTAAGAGCTGATATTATCTGGCAAAACTGTGCTGGTGTGGTCATGTACAGTTCGCAGGCGTTGGCATAGTAACTGGGCCTGACTGCGCATATCAATGAGCTAATCAGCCAGGTGGCAAGTGGCAGGTACATTTCAAATTGCCTCAGAAACCCGGCCATTATAACCTATGGGAAAATTTCCCTATTGAAATGCATTACAATGAGGGGAAAAAACATTTTTAAATGCAAATTGCGCCAAAACTACAAATCCGATCGACACGAAAAATACTTAGCACACCTCTTGGGGACGCTGGCTTCGAAATGACACCTCACTGGAGTCTGTGAGTGAAGCGGTTCGGGCCGCATTACGTACGGACTGAATAATAATAAGAACTAGATGGGTATTTCCTGAAGGAACTACAGATAGTGCTTTGGAATGGTGCCCGGGCTGCCCCTGCAAGACTTTCACACTTGGGTGCCCCTCAGGCGCTGGTTTGGTAGTTGTAGCCCCTCAGGGTTGAGGCCACTCTGGGTCCGATTTGGTGACCCGGGTCACTCTGGGTCCGATTTGGTGGCCCCGGTCACTCTGGGTCCGATTTGGTGGCCCGGGTCACTCTGGGTCTGATTTGGTGGCCCGGGTCACTCTGGGTCCGATTTGGTGGCCCGGGTCACTCTGGGTCCGATTTGGTGGGCCGGGTCACTCTGGGTCCGATTTGGTGGCCCGGGTCACTCTGGGTCCGATTTGGTGGGCCGGGTCACTCTGGGTCCGATTTGGTGGGCCGGGTCACTCTGGGTCCGATTTGGTGGGCCGGGTCACTCTGGGTCCGATTTGGTGGGCCGGGTCACTCTGGGTCCGATTTGGTGGGCCGGATCACTCTGGGTCCGATTTGGTGGCCCGGGTCACTCTGGGTCCGATTTGGTGGCCCGGGTCACTCTGGGTCCGATTTGGTGGCCCGGGTCACTCTGGGTCCGATTTGGTGGCCCGGGTCACTCTGGGTCCGATTTGGTGGCCCGGGTCACTCTGGGTCCGATTTGGTGGCCCGGGTCACTCTGGGTCCGATTTGGTGGGCCGGGTCACTCTGGGTCCGATTTGGTGGCCCGGGTCACTCTGGGTCCGATTTGGTGGCCCGGGTCACTCTGGGTTCGATTTGGTGGCTCGGGTCACTCTGGGTCCGATTTGGTGGCCCGGGTCACTCTGGGTCCGATTTGGTGGGCCGGGTCACTCTGGGTCCGATTTGGTGGGCCGGGTCGCTCTGGGTCCGATTTGGAGGGCCGAGTCACTCTGGGTCCCATTTGGTGGGCCGGGTCACTCTGGGTCCCATTTGTTGGGCCGGGTCACTCTGGGTCCCATTTGGTGGGCCGGGTCACTCTGGGTCCCATTTGGTGGCCCGGGTCACTCTGGGTTCCATTTGGTGGCCCGGGTCACTCTGGGTCCCATTTGGTGGCCCGGGTCACTCTGGGTCCCATTTGGTGGCCTGGGTCACTCTGGGTCCCATTTGGTGGGCCGGGTCACTCTGGGTCCCATTTGGTGGCCCTGGTCACTCTGGGTCCGATTTGGTGGGCCGGGTCACTCTGGGTCCGATTTGGTGGGCCGGGTCACTCTGGGTCCGATTTGGTGGGCCGGGTCTCTCTGGGTCCGATTTGGTGGGCCGGGTCACTCTGAGTCCGATTTGGTGGGCCGGGTCACTCTGGGTCCGATTTGGTGGGCCGGGTCACTCTGGGTCCGATTTGGTGGGCCGGGTCACTCTGGGTCCGATTTGGTGGGCCGGGTCACTCTGGGTCCGATTTGGTGGGCCGGGTCACTCTGGGTCCGATTTGGTGGCCCGGGTCACTCTGGGTCCGATTTGGTGGCCCGGGTCACTCTGGGTCCAATTTGGTGGCCTGGGTCACTCTGGGTCCAATTTGGTGGTCCGGGTCACTTTGGGTCCGATTTGGTGGCCCGAGTCACTCTGGGTCCGATTTGGTGGGCCGGGTCACTCTGGGTCCGATTTGGTGGCCCGGGTCACTCTGGGTCCGATTTGGTGGCCCGGGTCACTCTGGGTCCGATTTGGTGGCCCGGGTCACTCTGGGTCCGATTTGGTGGCCCGGGTCACTCTGGGTCCGATTTGGCGTTCGGCACCACTCTGGGTCCGATTTGGCGGGCGGCGCCACTCTGGGTCCGATTTGGCGGACGGCGCCACTCTGGGTCCGATTTGGTGGGCGGCGCCACTCTGGGTCCGATTTGGCGAGCGGGGCAATAATTATAATAAGACTACAGATAGTGCTTTGAAATTGTGCTGTGCTATCACTTTAAGAGCTAATATTATCTGGCAAAACTGTAATGGTGTGGTCATGTACAGTTCGCAGGCGTTGGCATAGTAACTGGGCCTGACTGCGCATATCAATGAGCTAATCAGCCAGGTGGCAGGTACATTTCAAATTGCCTCAGAAACCCGGCCATTATAACCTATGGGAAAATTTCCCTATTGAAATGCATTACAATGAGGGGAAAAAACATTTTTAAACGCAAATTGCACCAAAACTACAAATCCGATCGACACGAACTATAATAAGAACTAGATGGGTATTTCCTGAAGGAACTACAGATAGTGCTTTGGAATGGTGCCTGGGCTGCCCCTGCAAGACTTTCACACTTGGGTGCCCCTCAGATGCTGGTTTGGTAGTTGTAGCCCCTCAGGGTTGAGGATTCGGTGGGCGGGGCCACTCTGGGTCCGATTTGGTGGGTGGAGCCACTCTGGGTCCGATTTGGTGGGACGGGTCACTCTGGGTCCGATTTGGTGGGCCGGGTCACTCTGGGTCCGATTTGGTGGGCCGGGTCACTCTGGGTCCGATTTGGTGGGCCGGGTCACTCTGGGTCCCATTTGGTGGCCCGGGTCACTCTGGGTCCCATTTGGTGGCCCGGGTCACTCTGGGTCCCATTTGGTGGCCCGGGTCACTCTGGGTCCCATTTGGTGGCCCGGGTCACTCTGGGTCCCATTTGGTGGGCCGGGTCACTCTGGGTCCGATTTGGTGGGCCGGGTCACTCTGGGTCCGATTTGGTGGGCCGGGTCTCTCTGGGTCCGATTTGGTGGGCCGGGTCACTCTGAGTCCGATTTGGTGGGCCGGGTCACTCTGGGTCCGATTTGGTGGGCCGTGTCACTCTGGGTCCGATTTGGTGGGCCGGGTCACTCTGGGTCCGATTTGGTGGCCCGGGTCACTCTGGGTCCGATTTGGTGGCCCGGGTCACTCTGGGTCCGATTTGGTGGCCCGGGTCACTCTGGGTCCGATTTGGTGGTCCGGGTCACTTTGGGTCCGATTTGGTGGCCCGAGTCACTCTGGGTCCGATTTGGTGGGCCGGGTCACTCTGGGTCCGATTTGGTGGGCCGGGTCACTCTGGGTCCGATTTGGTGGCCCGGGTCACTCTGGGTCCGATTTGGTGGCCCGGGTCACTCTGGGTCCGATTTGGTGGCCCGGGTCACTCTGGGTCCGATTTGGCGTTCGGCACCACTCTGGGTCCGATTTGGCGGGCGGCGCCACTCTGGGTCCGATTTGGTGGGCGGCGCCACTCTGGGTCCGATTTGGCGAGCGGGGCAATAATAAGACTACAGATAGTGCTTTGAAATTGTGCTGTGCTATCACTTTAAGAGCTAATATTATCTGGCAAAACTGTAATGGTGTGGTCATGTACAGTTCGCAGGCGTTGGCATAGTAACTGGGCCTGACTGCGCATATCAATGAGCTAATCAGCCAGGTGGCAGGTACATTTCAAATTGTCTCAGAAACCCGGCCATCATAACCTATGGGAAAATTTCCCTATTGAAATGCATTACAATGAGGGGAAAAAACATTTTTAAACGCAAATTGCACCAAAACTACAAATCCGATCGACACGAACTATAATAAGAACTAGATGGGTATTTCCTGAAGGAACTACAGATAGTGCTTTGGAATGGTGCCTGGGCTGCCCCTGCAAGACTTTCACACTTGGGTGCCCCTCAGATGCTGGTTTGGTAGTTGTAGCCCCTCAGGGTTGAGGATTCGGTGGGCGGGGCCACTCTGGGTCCGATTTGGTGGGTGGAGCCACTCTGGGTCCGATTTGGTGGGACGGGTCACTCTGGGTCCGATTTGGTGGGCCGGGTCACTCTGGGTCCGATTTGGTGGGCCGGGTCACTCTGGGTCCGATTTGGTGGGCCGGGTCACTCTGGGTCCGATTTGGTGGGCCGGGTCACTCGGGGTCCGATTTGGTGGGCGGGGTCATTCGGGGTCCGATTTGGTGGGCGGGGTCACTCGGGGTCCGATTTGGTGGGCGGAGCCACTCTGGGACCGATTTGGTCGGCGGGGTCACTCAGGGTCCGTTTTGGTGGACGGTGTCACTATGGGTCCGATTTGGTGGACGGGGTCACTATGGGTCCGATTTGGTGGGCGGGGTCACTCTGGGTTTGATTTGGTGGGCCGGGCACCTCTGAGTCCGATTTGGTGGGCGGGGTCACTTTGGGTCCGATTTGGTGGGCCGGGTCACTCTGGGTCCGATTTGGTGGCCCGGGTCACTCTGGGTCCGATTTGGTGGCCCGGGTCACTCTGGGTCCGATTTGGTGGGCCGGGTCACTCTGGGTCCGATTTGGTGGGCCGGGTCGCTCTGGGTCCAATTTGGAGGGCCGAGTCACTCTGGGTCCCATTTGGTGGGCCGGGTCACTCTGGGTCCCATTTGTTGGGCCGGGTCACTCTGGGTCCCATTTGGTGGGCCGGGTCACTCTGGGTCCCATTTGGTGGCCCGGGTCACTCTGGGTCCCATTTGGTGGCCCGGGTCACTCTGGGTCCCATTTGGTGGCCCGGGTCACTCTGGGTCCCATTTGGTGGCCCGGGTCACTCTGGGTCCCATTTGGTGGCCCGGGTCACTCTGGGTCCGATTTGGTGGGCCGGGTCACTCTGGGTCCGATTTGGTGGGCCGTGTCACTCTGGGTCCGATTTGGTGGGCCGGGTCACTCTGGGTCCGATTTGGTGGGCCGGGTCACTCTGGGTCCGATTTGGTGGCCCGGGTCACTCTGGTTCCGATTTGGTGGCCCGGGTCACTCTGGGTCCGATTTGGTGGCCCGGGTCACTCTGGGTCCGATTTGGTGGTCCGGGTCACTTTGGGTCCGATTTGGTGGCCCGAGTCACTCTGGGTCCGATTTGGTGGGCCGGGTCACTCTGGGTCCGATTTGGTGGCCCGGGTCACTCTGGGTCCGATTTGGTGGCCCGGGTCACTCTGGGTCCGATTTGGTGGCCCGGGTCACTCTGGGTCCGATTTGGTGGCCCGGGTCACTCTGGGTCCGATTTGGCGTTCGGCACCACTCTGGGTCCGATTTGGTGGGCCGGGTCACTCTGGGTCCGATTTGGTGGCCCGGGTCACTCTGGGTCCGATTTGGTGGCCCGGGTCACTCTGGGTCCGATTTGGTGGCCCGGGTCACTCTGGGTCCGATTTGGTGGCGGGGTCACTCTGGGACCGCTTTGGTGGGCGGGGTCACTCAGGGTCCGATTTGGTGGGCGGGGTCAATCTGAGTCCGATTTGGTGGGCGGGGCACCTCAAGGTCCGATTTGGTGGGCGTTGTCACTCGGGGTCCGAATTGGTGAGCGTGGCAATAATTATAATATGACTACAGATAGTGCTTTGGAATTGTGCTGTGCTATCACTTTAAGAGCTGATATTATCTGACAAAACTTGTGTGCTGGGCTCATGTAGAGTTCGTAGGCGTTGGCATAGTAACTGGGTCTGACTGCGCTGTATACTGTGGGGCTCTGCGCTGTATACTGCACGGCTCTGCGCTGTATACTGCGCCGCTCTGCGCTGTATACTGCGGGGCTGTGCGCTGTATACTGCGGGGCTCTGCACTGTATACTGCGGGGCTCTGCGCTGTATACTGCGGGGCTCTGCGCTGTATACTGCGCGGCTCTGCGCTGTATACTGCGTGGCTCTGCGCTGTATACTGCGCGGCTCTGCGCTGTATACTGCGCGGCTCTGCGCTGTATACTGCGGGGCTCTGCTGTTATGATCCTTAGTGGCTGAGGATCACGAATAGACCAGCAAGTGAATAAACTAAGGACAAGCTCTAGGGAGATGGTAACTGGACTGATCGCAAATCTGAACCTATCCAACACAAATAGAGGTAGCCGGTGAACGTGCCTGAAAAATTCCTAGACGTCTCGAGCCAGCCTGAGGAACTAGCTACCCCTAAAGAGAAAGAAAGACCTCGCTTGCCTCCAGAGAAATAATCCCCAAAGATATAGAAGCCCCCAACAAATATTAACGGTGAAGTAAGAAGAAGGCACATACGTAGGGATGAAATCAGATTCAGCAAAAGAGGCCCACTAGTACTAGAAAGCAGAAAATAGAGCAGGGGTCTATGCGATCACTAAAAAACCCTTACAAAATATCCATCCTGAGATTTCAAGAACCCACGCACCAACTAATGGTGTGTGGGGAGAAACTCAGTCCACTAGAGCATTCAGCAAGCGAGGGAATCACATTTTAGCAAGCTGGACAAGAAAACATGATAAACACTGCTGATCAAAAAATGAGCAAAACAAAACTTAGCTTGTCCTGGATGGACTGGGAGCAAGGTAGTCAGAAGGAATCTGAGTAGCACTGATTACATCGACAGCCGGCAACAAGTGGAAGTAAAACAGAGCTATATAGGAACCTCCCAGAGGATAACGAACCAGCTGATAGCCAGAGACCAGCAGGATAACAAACAAAGCCACCAGGGGGAGCCCAAAGCAAAAGTCACACCATACCACCAGTGACCACAAGAGGGAGCCTGATAACAGAGTTCACAACAGTACCCCCCCCTTAAGGAGGGGTCACCGAACCCTCATGAAAACCCCCAGGGCGATCAGGATGAGCCACATGGAAGGCACGAACCAAATCGGCCGCATGAACATCAGAAGCGACAACCCAAGAATTATCCTCCTGACCATAGCCCTTCCACTTGACCAAATACTGGAGCCTCCGTCTAGAAACACGAGAATCCAAGATCTTCTCCACCACGTATTCCAATTCTCCCTCAACCAGCACCGGGGCAGGAGGCTTAACCGGAGGAACCACAGGTACCACATACCTCCGCAACAACGAGCGATGGAACACATTATGAATAGCAAATGATGCCGGGAGGTCCAGACGGAATGACACAGGGCCAAGGACTTCCAGAATCTTATAAGGACCGATAAACCGAGGCTTGAACTTAGGAGAGGAGACCTTCATAGGAACGAAGCGAGAAGACAACCACACCAAGTCCCCAACGCGAAGTCGGGGACCCACACAGCGACGGCGGTTGGCAAAGAGCTGAGCCTTCTCTTGTGACAACTTCAAATTGTCCACCACATGATTCCAAATCTGATGCAACCTATCCACCACAACATCCACTCCAGGACAATCAGAAGGCTCCACCTGACCCGAGGAAAAACGAGGATGAAACCCCGAATTACAAAAAAAAGGAGAAACCAAAGTAGCAGAACTAGCCCGATTATTAAGGGCAAACTCGGCCAACGGCAAAAAAGTAACCCAGTCGTCCTGGTCAGCAGAAACAAAACATCTTAAATAAGTCTCCAAGGTCTGATTAGTTCGCTCGGTTTGGCCATTCGTCTGAGGATGGAAGGCCGACGAAAAAGACAATTCAATGCCCAACTTAGCACAAAAGGTCCGCCAAAATCTAGACACAATCTGGGATCCTCTGTCAGAAACAATGTTCTCAGGAATCCCGTGCAAACGAACCACATTTTGAAAAAACAGTGGAACCAACTCAGAGGAGGAAGGCAACTTAGGCAAGGGCACCAAATGGACCATCTTAGAAAAACGATCACACACCACCCAGATGACAGACATTCTCTGAGAGACAGGGAGATCTGAAATAAAATCCATGGAAATGTGCGTCCAAGGCCTCTTCGGGACAGGCAAAGGTAACAGCGAACCACTGGCACGAAAACAGCAAGGCTTCGCCCGAGCACAAATTCCACAAGACTGCACAAAGGAACGCACATCCCGCGACAAGGAAGGCCACCAAAAAGACCTGGCCACCAAGTCTCTGGTACCAAATATTCCAGGATGGCCCGCCAACACCGAAGAATGAACCTCAGAGATGACTCTGTTGGTTTATCTATCCGGGACAAACAGTCTCTCCGGTGGACAGCGGTCAGGTCTATCTGCCTGAAACTCTTGCAGCACACGTCGCAAATCTGGGGAGATGGCAGACAAAACCACCCCTTCTCTAAGGATACCAGCCGGCTCTGAATCTCCAGGAGAGTCAGGCACAAAACTCCTAGAAAGAGCATCAGCCTTCACATTCTTCGAACCCGGCAGGTACGAGACCATGAAATCAAAACGAGAGAAAAACAACGACCAACGAGCCTGTCTGGGATTCAGCCGCTTGGCCGACTCGAGAAAAATAAAATTCTTGTGATCAGTTAAGACCACCACCCGATGTTTAGCTCCCTCGAGCCAATGTCGCCACTCCTCAAATGCCCACTTCATAGCCAACAGCTCCCGATTACTGACATCATAATTCCGCTCGGTAGGCGAAAACTTTCTTGAAAAGAAAGCACATGGCTTCATCACAGAGCCATTGGGGCTTCTCTGCGACAAAACAGCCCCTGCTCCAATCTCAGAAGCATCAACCTCCACCTGGAAGGGAAGTGAGACATCTGGCTGACATAAGACCGGAGCCGAAGAAAACCGACGCTTCAGCTCCCGAAAGGCCTCCACAGCCGCAGAAGACCAATTAGTCACATCAGAACCCTTCTTGGTCAAATTCGTCAAAGGCTTAACAACGCCAGAAAAATTAGCTATGAAGCGACGGTAAAAATTAGCAAAACCCAAGAACTTCTGAAGACTCTTAACAGATGTAGGTTGCATCCAGTCATGAATAGCCTGAACCTTGACTGGGTCCATCTCAATAGTAGAAGGAGAAAAAATGAAACCCAAAAAAGAAATCTTCTGGACTCCAAAAAGACATTTTGAGCCCTTCACAAATAAAGCATTGTCACGCAGGACCTGAAAGACCATCCTAACCTGCTTAACATGAGACTCCCAATCATCCGAAAAAAACAGAATATCATCCAGATACACAATCATAAACTTATCCAGATATTCACGGAAGATGTCATGCATAAAGGACTGAAAGACTGAAGGAGCATTAGAAAGTCCAAAAGGCATCACCAAGTACTCAAAATGGCCTTCAGGCGTATTAAATGCAGTTTTCCATTCATCACCCTGTTTTATACGCACAAGGTTATACGCACCACGAAGATCTATCTTGGTGAACCAACTAGACCCCCTAATGCGAGCAAACAAATCAGTTAACAATGGCAAAGGATACTGAAATTTGACCGTGATTTTATTCAAAAGGCGATAATCAATACAGGGTCTCAGGGAACCATCCTTTTTAGCCCCCAAAAAGAAACCTGCACCAAGAGGGGATGAGGACGGGCGAATATGTCCCTTCTCTAAAGACTCCTTTATATAACTCCGCATGGCAGCATGCTCCGGCACAGATAAATTGAAAAGTCGTCCCTTAGGAAACTTACTACCAGGAATCAAATCTATAGCACAATCACAGTCCCTATGAGGAGGTAGAGAATTGAGTTTGGGCTCCTCAAATACATCCTGGTAGTCTGACAAAAACGTAGGGACTTCCGAAGGAGTGGACGAAGCAATTGACACCACAGGAGCGTCACCATGAATTCCCTGACAACCCCAACTTGACACCGACATAGCTTTCCAATCCAGGACTGGATTATGAGTCTGCAACCATGGCAGACCCAAAACGACAACATCATGCAAATTATGCAGTACAAGAAAGAGAATCACCTCCTGATGAACAGGAGTCATGCACATGGTCACTTGTGTCCAGTACTGAGGTCTATTCGTAGCCAATGGTGTAGAATCAATTCCCCTTAGTGGAATAGGGAATTTTAAAGGCTCCAAATCAAAACCTCTGGGTCCATCATACTGCCTCTGTACAAATCCCTAGTTAGACCGCACATGGAGTACTGTGTCCAGTTTTGGGCACCGGTGCTCAAGAAGGATATAATGGAACTAGAGAGAGTACAAAGGAGGGCAACAAAATTAATAAAGGGGATGGGAGAACTACAATACCCAGATAGATTAGCGAAATTAGGATTATTTAGTCTAGAAAAAAGCCGACTGAGGGGCGATCTAATAACCATGTATAAGTATATAAGGGGACAATACAAATATCTCGCTGAGGATCTGTTTATACCAAGGAAGGTGACGGGCACAAGGGGGCATTCTTTGCGTCTGGAGGAGAGAAGGTTTTTCCACCAAAATAGAAGAGGATTCTTTACTGTTAGGGCAGTGAGAATCTGGAATTGCTTGCCTGAGGAGGTGGTGATGGCGAACTCAGTTGAGGGGTTCAAGAGAGGCCTGGATGTCTTCCTGGAGCAGAACAATATTGTATCATACAATTATTAGGTTCTGTAGAAGGACGTAGATCTGGGGATTTATTATGATGGAATATAGGCTGAACTGGATGGACAAATGTCTTTTTTCGGCCTTACTAACTATGTAACTATGTAACTATGTAACTATGTAAAACCACAGCGCCTGGCACATGACCAATCCATCAGACTCAGGGCGGCACCTGAATCTACAAAAGCATTAACCGGGTAAGATGACAGGGAACAAATCAAGGTAACAGACAAAATGAACTTAGGCTGTAAAGTACCAATGGTGACAGATTTATCAACCTTTTTTTTTGCGCTTAGAGCATGCTGAGATAACATGAGCTGAGTCACCACAGTAAAAGCACAACCCATTTTGCAGTCTATAACCTTGCCATTCACTTCTGGTCAGAATTCTGTCACATTCCATAGATTCAGGTGTCTGTTCAGAAGACACCGCCAAATGGTGCACAGGTTTGCGCTCCCGCAAACGCCGATCAATCTGAATGGCCAGAGTCATTGACTCATTCAGACCTGCAGGCGTAGGGAACCCCACCATGACATTCTTAATGGCTTCAGAAAGACCTTCTCTGAAATTTGCAGCCAGGGCCCACTCATTCCACTGAGTAAGCACCGACCATTTCCGAAATTTCTGGCAGTACACCTCTGCTTCATCTTGCCCCTGCGAGAGGGCCAATAACGTTTTTTCAGCCTGGTTCTCAAGATTAGGTTCCTCATAGAGCAATCCAAGGGCTAGAAAAAAACGCATCTACACTAAGCAATGCAGGATCCCCTGGCGCCAATGCGAAGGCCCAATCTTGGGGGTCACCACGCAAAAAGGAAATGATAATCTTAACTTGCTGAACAGCATCACCAGAGAAACGAGGCCTCAAAGAAAGAAACAACTTACAATTGTTCCTAAAATTCGGGAACCTAGATCTATCTCCAGAAAACAACTCCGGAATAGGTATCCTAGGCTCTGACATAGGACTGTGAACAACAAAATCCTGAATACTTTGAACCCTAGCAGCAAGATGATCCAGACTGGAAGCCAAGCTCTGGACATCCATGTCAGCAGCTGAACTCAGAGCCACACCAAGATTAAGAGGAGGAGAGAAGCCAGCCACAGCAGCTAGACACACGGCAAACAAAAAAAAAAAAAAATTTCTCAAGGCCTCTTTTCTCCTGCTTCTGCCATGCAATTAACACTTTATAGGCCGGCTGTACTGTTATGATCCTTAGTGGCTGAGTATCACGAATAGACCAGCAAGTGAATAAACTAAGGACAAGCTCTAGGGAGATGGTAACTGGACTGATCGCAAATCTGAACCTATCCAACACAAATAGAGGTACCCGGTGAACGTGCCTAAAAAATTCCTAGACGTCTCGAGCCAGCCTGAGGAACTAGCTACCCCTAAAGAGAAAGAAAGACCTCGCTTGCCTCCAGAGAAATAATCCCCAAAGATATAGAAGGCCCCAACAAATATTAACGGTGAAGTAAGAAGAAGGCACATACGTAGGGATGAAATCAGATTCAGCAAAAGAGGCCCACTAGTACTAGAAAGCAGAAAATAGAGCAGGGGTCTATGCGATCAATAAAAAACCCTTACAAAATATCCATCCTGAGATTTCAAGAACCCACGCACCAACTAATGGTGTGTGGGGAGAAACTCAGTCCACTAGAGCATCCAGCAAGCGAGGGAATCACATTTTAGCAAGCTGGACAAGAAAACATGATAAACACTGCTGATCAAAAAATGAGCAAAACAAAACTTAGCTTGTCCTGGATGGACTGGGAGCAAGGTAGTCAGAAGGAATCTGAGTAGCACTGATTACATCGACAGCCGGCAACAAGTGGAAGTAAAACAGAGCTATATAGGAACCTCCCAGAGGATAACGAACCAGCTGATAGCCAGAGACCAGCAGGATAACAAACAAAGCCACCAGGGGGAGCCCAAAGCAAAAGTCACACCATACTACCAGTGACCACAAGAGGGAGCCTGAAAACAGAGTTCACAACACTCTGCGCTGTATACTGCGGGGCTCTGCGCTGTATACTGCGCGGCTCTGCGCTGTATACTGTGCGGTTCTGCGCTGTATATTGCGCTGCTCTGCGCTGTATACTGCGGGGCTCTGCGCTGTATACTGCGGGGCTCTGTGCTGTATACTGCGGGGCTCTGCGCTGTATACTGCGGGGCTCTGCGCTGTATACTCCGTGGCTGTGCAATATACTACGTGGACATACATATTCTAGAATGCCCAATGCGTTAGAATCGGGCCACCATCTAGTAATAATAATAATAAGACTACAGATAGTGCTTTGGAATTGTGCTGTACTGTCACTTTAAGAGCTGATATTATCTGACAAAACGTTTGTGCTGGTGGGCTCATCTACAGTTCATAGGCATTGGCATAGTAACTGTGTCTGACTGCGCATATCAATGAGCTAATCAGCCAGGTGGCAGTTGGCAGTTATTTTTAGAAATTGCCTCAGAAACCCGGCCATTATAAACGTATGGGAAAATTTCCCTATTGAAACGCATTGAGACACTTTTTTCAAACACAAGTTGCGCCAAAACTACAAATCCGATCGACACGAAAAATACTTAGCACACCTCTCAGGAACGCTGGCTTCGAAATGACACCTCACTGGAGTCTGTGAGTTTAGCGGTTCGGGCCGCATTACGTGCGGACTGAATAATAACTAGATGGGTATTTCCTGAAGGAACTACAGATAGTGCTTTGGAATGGTGCCCGGGCTGCCCCTGCAAGAGTTTCACACATGGGTGCCCCTCAGGCACTGATTTGGCAGTTGTAGCACCTCAGGGTTGAGGATTTGGCGGGCAGCGCCACTCCGGGTCCGATTTGGTGGGCGGTGCCACTCCGGGTCCGATTTGGCGGGCGGCGCCACTCCGGGTCCGATTTGGCGGGCGGCGCCACTCCGGGTCCGATTTGGCGGGCGGCTCCACACTGGGTCCGATTTGGCGGGCGGCGCCACTCTGGGTCCGATTTGGCGGGCGGCGCCACTCTGGGTCCGATTTGGCGGGCGGCGCCACTTTGGGTCCGATTTGGCGGGCGGCGCCACTCTGGGTCCGATTTGGTGGGCGGCGCCACTCTGGGTCCGATTTGGTGTGCCGGGCCACCCTGGGTCCGATTTGGTGGGCCGGGCCACTCTGGGTCCGATTTGGTGGGCCGGGTCACTCTGGGTCCGATTTGGTGGGCCGGGACACTCTGGGTCCGATTTGGTGGGCCGGGCCACTCTGGGTCCGATTTGGTGGGTCGGGCCACTCTGGGTCCGATTTGGTGGGCCGGGTCACTCTGGGTCCGATTTGGTGGGCCGGGTCACTCTGGGTCCGATTTGGTGGGCCGGGCCACTCTGGGTCCGATTTGGTGGGCCGGGCCACTCTGGGTCCGATTTGGTGGGCCGGGTCACTCTGGGTCCGATTTGGTGGGCCGGGCCACTCTGGGTCCGATTTGGTGGGCCGGGCCACTCTGGGTCCGATTTGCTGGGCCGGGCCACTCTGGGTCCGATTTGGTGGGCCGAGTCATTCTGGGTCCGATTTGGTGGGCGGGGCCCGATTTGGTGAGGGGGGCCACTCGGGGTCCGATTTGGTGGGCAAGGCCACTCGGGATCCGATTTGGTGGGCTGCGCACCTCATGGTCCGATTTGGTGGGCGGGTCACTTTAAGAGCTGATATTATCTGTGGTGGTGTCATGTAGAGTTCGTAGGCGTTGGCATAGTAACTGTTTCTGACTGCGCATATCAATGAGCTAATCAGCCAGGTGGCAGTTGGCAGTTATTTTTAGAAATTGCCTCAGAAATCAGGCCCAATATAAATGTATGGGAAAATTTCCCTATTGAAATACATTGAGCAATGAGGGGAAAAACATTTTCAAACGCAAATTGCGCCAAAACTACAAATCCGATCGACACGAAAAATACTTAGCACACCTCTTGGGGACGCTGGCTTCGAAATGACACCTCACTGGAGTCTGTGAGTGAAGCGGTTCGGGCCGCATTACGTGCGGACTGAATAATAATAATAACTAGATTGGTATTTCCTGAAGGAACTACAGATAGTGCTTTGGAATGGTGCCCGGGCTGCCCCTGCAAGACTTTGACACTTGGGTGCCCCTCAGGCGGTCCGATTTGGTGGGTTGGGTCAATCTGGGTCTGATTTTGTGGGCGGGGTAAATCTAAATCCGATTCGGTGGGCGGGGTCACTTTTGGTCCGATTCTGTGGGCGCGGCCACTCTGGGTCCGATTCGGTGGGCGGAGCCACTCTGGGTCCGATTTGGTGGGCGGGGCACCTTAGGGACCAATTTGGTGGGTGGGGTCACTCGGTCCGATTTGGTGGGCTGGGCACCTCAGGGTCTGATTTGGTGGGCTGGGCACCTCAGGGTCCGATTTGGTGGGTGGGGTCACTCTGGGTCCGATTTGGTGGGCGGGGTCACTCTGGGCCCGATTTGGTGGAAGGGGTCACTCTGGGTCCGATTTGGTGGAAGGGGTCACTCTGGGTCTGATTTGGTGGAAGGGGTCACTCTGGGTCCGATTTGGTGGGCGGAGCCACTCTGGGTCCGATTTGGTGGGCGGGGTCACTCTGGGTCTGATTTAGGGGGCGGGGTCACTCTGGGTCCGATTTGGTGGGCCGGGCCCCTCGGGGTCCGATTTGGTGGGCCGGGCCTCTCGGGTTCCGAATTGGTGAGCGGGGTAATCTACTATCTAATTGTCTAAGGGCACTTCCGTCTTTCTGTCTCACAACACCGCTACGTCATCATCTCGTGAGACCGCAATGCACTCTTGGGACCGGAGCGCGCAACAAGCATCGGGTACCGGCCACTCCAGGTGCAACAAGCATCGTGTACCGGCCGATCTAGGAGGTGCAACAACCATCAGATACCGGCCGCTCCAGGAGGTGAGTATGCAACTTTTTTATTTTAATTCTTTTTTTTTTTTTTAACAGGGATATGCAGAATACTATGTGACTGGACAATATACTACGTGACTGGGCAGTATAACTACGTGGCTCTGCGCTGTATACTGCGTGGCTCTGCGCTGTATACTGCGTGGCTCTGCGCTGTATACTACGCGGCTCTGCGCTGTATACTACGTGGCTCTGCGCTGTATACTGCGCGGCTCTGCGCTGTGTACTGCGTGGCTCTGCGCTGTGTACTGCGCGGCTCTGCGCTGTGTACTGCGCGGCTCTGCGCTGTGTACTGCACGGCTCTGCGCTGTGTACTGCGCGGCTCTGCGCTGTGTACTGCGCGTTCTGCGCTGTATACTGCGCGGCTCTGCGCTGTATACTGCACGGCTCTGCGCTTTGTACTGTGCGGCTCTGCGCTATATACTGCGTGGCTCTGCGCTATATACTGCGTGGCTCTTCGCTGTATACTGCGCGGCTCTGCGCTGTGTACTGCGCGTGTCCGTGCTGTGTACTGCGCATGTCTGCGCTGTATACTGCGCGGCTCTGCGCTGTGTACTGCGCGGCTCTGCACTGTGTACTGCACGGCTCTGCGCTGTATACTGCGGGGCTCTGCACTGTATACTGCGCGGCTCTGCGCTGTGTACTGCACGGCTCTGCGCTGTGTACTGCGCGGCTTTGCGCTGTGTACTGCACGGCTCTGCGCTTTATACTGCGCGGCTCTGCGCTGTGTACTGCACGGCTCTGCGCTGTGTACTGCGCGGCTCTGCGCTGTGTACTGCGCGGCTCTGCGCTTTATACTGCGCGGCTCTGCGCTGTGTACTGCGCGGCTCTGCGCTGTGTACTGCGCGGCTCTGCGCTGTGTACTGCGCGGCTCTGCGCTTTATACTGCGCGGCTTTGCGCTGTGTACTGCGCGGCTCTGCGCTGTGTACTGCGCGGCTCTGCGCTGTGTACTGCACGGCTCTGCGCTTTATACTGCGTGGCTCTGCGCTGTGTACTGCACGGCTCTGCGCTGTGTACTGCGTGGCTCTGCGCGGTATACTGCGCGGCTCTGCGCTTTATACTGTGCGGCTCTGCGCTCTGTACTGCACGGCTCTGCGCTGTCTACTGCGCGGCTCTGCGCTGTGTACTGCTCGGCTCTGCGCTGTGTACTGCGCGGCTCTCCGCTTTATACTGCGCGGCTCTGCGCTGTGTACTGCGCGGCTCTGCGCTGTGTACTGCGCGGCTCTGCACTTTATACTGCGCGGCTTTGCGCTGTGTACTGCATGGCTCTGCGCTGTGTACTGCGCGGCTCTGCGCTGTGTACTGCACGGCTCTGCGCTTTATACTGCGCGGCTCTGCGCTGTGTACTGCACGGCTCTGCGCTGTGTACTGCGCGGCTCTGCGCTGTGTACTGCACGGCTCTGCGCTTTATACTGCGCGGCTCTGCGCTGTGTACTGCACGGCTCTGCGCTGTGTACTGCGTGGCTCTGCGCTGTGTACTGCGCGGCTCTGCGCTTTATACTGCGCGGCTCTGCGCTGTGTACTGCGCGGCTCTGCGCTGTGTACTGCGCGGCTCTGCGCTGTGTACTGCACGGCTCTGCGCTTTATACTGCGCGGCTCTGCGCTGTGTACTGCACGGCTCTGCGCTGTGTACTGCGCGGCTCTGCGCTGTGTACTGCACGGCTCTGTGCTTTATACTGCGCGGCTCTGCGCTGTGTACTGCACGGCTCTGCGCTGTGTACTGCGCGGCTCTGCGCTGTGTACTGCGCGGCTCTGCGCTGTGAACTGCACGGCTCTGCGCTTTATACTGCGCCGCTCTGCGCTGTGTACTGCGCGGCTCTGCGCTGTGTACTGCGCGGCTCTGCGCTGTGAACTGCACGGCTCTGCGCTTTATACTGCGCGGCTCTGCGCTGTGTACTGCACGGGTCTGCGCTGTGTACTGCGCGGCTCTGCGCTGTGTACTGCACGGCTCTGCGCTTTATTCTGCGCGGCTCTGCGCTGTGTACTGCACGGCTCTGCGCTGTGTACTGCGCAGCTCTGCGCTGTGTACTGCGCGGCTCTGCGCTTTATACTGCGCGGCTCTGCGCTGTGTAGTGCGCGGCTCTGCGCTGTGTACTGCGCGGCTCTGCACTGTATACTGCGTGGCTGTGCAATATACTACGTGGACATGCATATTCTAGAATACCCGATGAGTTAGAATCGGGCCTCCATCTAATAATCATAAGACTACAGATAGTGGTTTGGAATTGTGCTGTACTGTCACTTTAAGAGCTGATATTATCTGACAAAACTTGTGAGCTGATGTAGAGTTCATAGGCGTTGGCATAGTAACTGTGTCTGACTGCGCATATCAATGAGCTAATCAGCCAGGTGGCAGTTATTTTTAGAAATTGCCTCAGAAACCAGCCCATTATAAACGTATGGGACAATTTCCCTATTGAAACGCATTGAAAGACTTTTTTCAAACACAAATTGCGCAAAAACTACAAATCCGATCGGCACGAAAAATACTTAGCACACCTCTTGGGGACGCTGGCTTCGAAATGACACCTCACTGGAGTCTGTGAGTTTAGCGGTTCGGGCCGCATTACGTGCGGACTGAATAATAAGAATAAGAAGAAGTTTACCACGGTGGAATAACAGTATAGTGCTTTGTTCCAAAGCACTATAACTAGATGGGTATTTCCTGAAGGAACTACAGATAGTGCTTTGGAATGGTACCCGGGCTGCCCCAGCAATACTTTCACACTTGGGTGCCCCTCAGGCGCTGGTTTGGTAGTTGTAGCCACTCTGGGTCCGATTTGGTGGCCCGGGTCACTCTGGGTCCGATTTGGTGGCCCGGGTCACTCTGGGTCCGATTTGGTGGCCCGGGTCACTCTGGGTCCGATTTGGTGGCCCGGGTCACTCTGGGTCCGATTTGGTGGCCCGGGTCACTCTGGGTCTGATTTGGTGGCCCGGGTCACTCTGGGTCCGATTTGGTGGCCCGGGTCACTCTGGGTCCGATTTGGTGGCCCGGGTCACTCTGGGTCCGATTTGGTGGCCCGGGTCACTCTGGGTCCGATTTGGTGGCCCGGGTCACTCTGGGTCCGATTTGGTGGGCCGGGTCACTCTGGGTCCGATTTGGTGGGCCGGGTCACTCTGGGTCCGATTTGGTGGGCCGGGTCTCTCTGGGTCCGATTTGGTGGGCCAGGCCACTGGGTCCGATTTGGTGGCCCGGGTCACTCTGGGTCCGATTTGGTGGCCCGGGTCACTCTGGGTCCGATTTGGTGGCCCGGGTCACTCTGGGTCCGATTTGGTGGCCCGGGTCACTCTGGGGCCGATTTGGTGGCCCGGGTCACTCTGGGTCCGATTTGGTGGCCCGGGTCACTCTGGGTCCGATTTGGTGGCCCGGGTCACTCTGGGTCCGATTTGGTGGCCCGGGTCACTCTGGGTCCGATTTGGTGGGCCGGGTCACTCTGGGTCCGATTTGGTGGCCCGGGTCACTCTGGGTCCGATTTGGTGGCCCGGGTCACTCTGGGTCCGATTTGGTGGCCCGGGTCACTCTGGGTCCGATTTGGTGGCCCGGGTCACTCTGGGTCCGATTTGGTGGCCCGGGTCACTCTGGGGCCGATTTGGTGGCCCGGGTCACTCTGGGTCCGATTTGGTGGCCCGGGTCACTCCGGGTCCGATTTGGTGGGCCGGGTCACTCCGGGTCCGATTTGGTGGGC
The DNA here is from genome assembly GCF_051348905.1 of Ranitomeya variabilis. NCBI lineage: Eukaryota > Metazoa > Chordata > Amphibia > Anura > Dendrobatidae > Ranitomeya > Ranitomeya variabilis. The sequence continues at coordinate 104,917,224 of NC_135238.1, read as the reverse complement.
CGGGTCACTCCGGGTCCGATTTGGTGGGCGGGTCACTCCGGGTCCGATTTGGTGGGCCAGGCCACTCCGGATCCGATTTGGTGGCCCGGGTCACTCCGGATCCGATTTGGTGGCCCGGGTCACTCCGGGTCCGATTTGGTGGCCCGGGTCACTCCGGATCCGATTTGGTGGCCCGGGTCACTCCGGGTCCGATTTGGTGGCCCGGGTCACTCCGGGTCCGATTGGGTGGCCCGGGTCACTCCGGGTCCGATTGGGTGGCCCGGGCCACTCCGGGTCCGATTTTGTGGCCCGGGTCACTCCGGGTCCGATTTGGTGGGCCGGGTCACTCCGGGTCCGATTTGGTGGGCCGGGTCACTCCGGGTCCGATTTGGTGGGCCGGGTCACTCCGGGTCCGATTTGGTGGGCCGGGTCACTCCGGGTCCGATTTGGTGGGCCGGGTCACTCCGGGTCCGATTTGGTGGGCCGGGTCACTCCGGGTCCGATTTGGTGGGCCGGGTCACTCCGGGTCCGATTTGGTGGGCCGGGTCACTCCGGGTCCGATTTGGTGGGCCGGGTCACTCCGGGTCCGATTTGGTGGGCCGGGTCACTCCGGGTCCGATTTGGTGGGCCGGGTCACTCTGACTGACAGCAGGATAAGGGAATGGCTGATAACAGAGAGAATAGACTGACAGCAGGACAAGGGAATGGCTGATAACAGAGAGAATAGACTGACAGCAGGACAGGGGAATTGCTGATAGAGAGAAATAGACTGACATCAGGACGGGGAATGGCTGATAACAGAGAAAAATAGACTGACTGCAGTACGGGGAATGGCTGATAACAGAGAGAAATAGACTGACAGCAGGACGGGGAATGGCTGATAACAGAGCGAATAGACTGACAGCAGGACAGGGAATGGCTGATAACAGAGAGAATAGACTGACAGCAGGACAGGGGAATGGCTGATAACAGAGAGAAATAGACTGACAGCAGTACGGGGAATGGCTGATAACAGAGAGAAATAGATGGGTATTTCCTGAAGGAACTACAGATAGTGCTTTGGAATGGTGCCCGGGCTGCCCCAGCAAGACTTTCACACTTGGGTGCCCCTCAGGCGCTGGTTTGGTAGTTGTAGCCACTCTGGGTCCGATTTGGTGGGTGGGGCCCCTCAGGGGCCGATTTGGTGGGCGCTGTATACTGCGCGGCTCTGCGCTGTATACTGCGGGGCTCTGCGCTGTATACTGCGCGGCTCTGCGCTGTATGCTGCGCGGCTCTGCGCTGTATGCTGCGGGGCTCTGCGCTGTATACTGCACGGCTCTGCGCTGTATGCTGCGGGGCTCAGCGCTGTATGCTGCGGGGCTCCGCGCTGTATGCTGCGCGGCTCCGCGCTGTATGCTGCGGGGCTCCGCGCAGTATGCTGCGCGTCTCCGCGCTGTATGCTGCGCGGCTCCGCGCTGTATGCTGCGCGGCTCCGCGCTGTATAATGCGCGGCTCCGCGCTGTATGCTGCGGGGCTCCGCGCTGTATAATGCGCGGCCCTGCGCTGTATGCTGCGGGGCTCTGCGCTGTATACTGTAATAATAATAAGACTACAGATAGTGCTTTGAAATTGTGCTGTGCTGTCACTTTAAGAGCTGATATTATCTGACAAAACTGTGGCCTGGTAGGCGTTGGCATAGTAACTGTGTCTGACTGCGCATATCAATGAGCTAATCAGCCAGGTGGCATTTGGCAGTTAAGTTATTTTTAGAAATTGCCTCAGAAACCAGCCCATTTTAAACGTATAGGAAAATTTCCCTATTGAAATGCATTACAATGAGGGGAAAAAACATTTTCAAACGCAAATTGCGCCAAAACTACAAATCCGATCGACACGAAAAATACTTAGCACACCTCTTGGGGACGCTGGCTTCGAAATGACACCTCACTGGAGTCTGTGAGTGAAGCGGTTCGGGCCGCATTACGTGCGGACTGAATAATAATAATAATAAGAAGTTTACCACGATGGAATAACAGTATAGTGCTTTGTTCCAAAGCACTATAATAAGAACTAGATGGGTATTTCCTGGAGGAACTACAGATAGTGCTTTGGAATGGTGCCCGGGCTGCCCCTGCAAGAGTTTCACACATGGGTGCCCCTCAGGCACTGATTTGGCAGTTGTAGCACCTCAGGGTTGAGGATTTGGCGGGCGGCGCCACTCCGGGTCCGATTTGGCGGGCGGCGCCACTCCGGGTCCGATTTGGCGGGCGGCGCCACTCCGTGTCCGATTTGACGGACGGCGCCACTCCGGGTCCGATTTGGCGGGCGGCGCCACTCCGGGTCCGATTTGGCGGGCAGCGCAACTCCGGGTCCGATTTGGCGGGCGGCGCCACTCCGTGTCCGATTTGATGGACGGCGCCACTCCGGTCCGATTTGGCGGGCGGCGCCACTCCGGGTCCGATTTGGCGGGCGGCGCCACTCCGGGTCCGATTTGGCGGGCGGCGCCACTCCGGGTCCGATTTGGCGGGCGGCGCCACTCTGGGTCCGATTTGGCGGGCGGCGCCACTCTGGGTCCGATTTGGCGTTCGGCGCCACTCTGGGTCCGATTTGGCGTTCGGCGCCACTCTGGGTCCGATTTGGCGGGCGGCGCCACTCTGGGTCCGATTTGGCGGGCGGCGCCACTTTGGGTCCGATTTGGCAGGCGGCGCCACTCTGGCTCCGATTTGGCGGGCGGCGCCACTCTGGGTCCGATTTGGTGGGCCGGGCCACCCTGGGTCCGATTTGGTGGGCCGGGCCACTCTGGGTCCGATTTGGTGGGCCGGGCCACTCTGGGTCCGATTTGGTGGGCCGGGTCACTCTGGGTCCGATTTGGTGGGCCGGGTCACTCTGGGTCCAATTTGGTGGGCCGGGCCACTCTGGGTCCGATTTGGTGGGCCGGGCCACTCTGGGTCCGATTTGGTGGGCCGGGTCACTCTGGGTCCGATTTGGTGGGCCGGGCCACTCTGGGTCCGATTTGGTGGGCCGGGCCACTCTGGGTCCGATTTGGTGGGCCGGGCCACTCTGGGTCCGATTTGGTGGCCCGGGTCACTCTGGGTCCGATTTGGTGGCCCGGGTCACTCTGGGTCCGATTTGGTGGCCCGGGTCACTCTGGGTCCGATTTGGTGGCCCGGGTCACTCTGGGTCCGATTTGGTGGCCCGGGCCACTCTGGGTCCGATTTGGTGGCCCGGGTCACTCCGGGTCCGATTTGGTGGGCCGGGTCACTCCGGGTCCGATTTGGTGGGCCGGGTCACTCCGGGTCCGATTTGGTGGGCCGGGTCACTCCGGGTCCGATTTGGTGGGCCGGGCCACTCCGGATCCGATTTGGTGGCCCGGGTCACTCCGGATCCGATTTGGTGGCCCGGGTCACTCCGGGTCCGATTTGGTGGCCCGGGTCACTCCGGATCCGATTTGGTGGCCCGGGTCACTCCGGGTCCGATTTGGTGGCCCGGGCCACTCCGGGTCCGATTTTGTGGCCCGGGTCACTCCGGGTCCGATTTGGTGGGCCGGGTCACTCCGGGTCCGATTTGGTGGGCCGGGTCACTCCGGGTCCGATTTGGTGGGCCGGGTCACTCCGGGTCCGATTTGGTGGGCCGGGTCACTCCGGGTCCGATTTGGTGGGCCGGGTCACTCCGGGTCCGATTTGGTGGGCCGGGTCACTCCGGGTCCGATTTGGTGGGCCGGGTCACTCCGGGTCCGATTTGGTGGGCCGGGTCACTCCGGGTCCGATTTGGTGGGCCGGGTCACTCCGGGTCCGATTTGGTGGGCCGGGTCACTCCGGGTCCGATTTGGTGGGCCGGGTCACTCCGGGTCCGATTTGGTGGGCCGGGTCACTCCGGGTCCGATTTGGTGGGCCGGGTCACTCCGGGTCCGATTTGGTGGGCCGGGTCACTCCGGGTCCGATTTGGTGGGCCGGGTCACTCCGGGTCCGATTTGGTGGGCCGGGTCACTCCGGGTCCGATTTGGTGGCCCGGGTCACTCCGGGTCCGATTTGGTGGGCCGGGTCACTCCGGGTCCGATTTGGTGGGCCGGGTCACTCCGGGTCCGATTTGGTGGGCCGGGTCACTCCGGGTCCGATTTGGTGGGCCGGGTCACTCCGGGTCCGATTTGGTGGGCCGGGTCACTCCGGGTCCGATTTGGTGGCCCGGGTCACTCCGGGTCCGATTTGGTGGCCCGGGTCACTCCGGGTCCGATTTGGTGGCCCGGGTCACTCTGGGTCCGATTTGGTGGCCCGGGTCACTCTGGGTCCGATTTGGTGGCCCGGGTCACTCTGGGTCCGATTTGGTGGCCCGGGTCACTCTGGGTCCGATTTGGTGGCCCGGGTCACTCTGGGTCCGATTTGGTGGCCCGGGTCACTCTGGGTCCGATTTGGTGGCCCGGGTCACTCTGGGTCCGATTTGGTGGCCCGGGTCACTCTGGGTCCGATTTGGTGGCCCGGGTCACTCTGGGTCCGATTTGGTGGCCCGGGTCACTCTGGGTCCGATTTGGTGGCCCGGGTCACTCTGGGTCCGATTTGGTGGCCCGGGTCACTCTGGGTCCGATTTGGTGGCCCGGGTCACTCCGGGTCCGATTTGGTGGGCCGGGTCACTCCGGGTCCGATTTGGTGGGCCGGGTCACTCCGGGTCCGATTTGGTGGGCCGGGTCACTCCGGGTCCGATTTGGTGGGCCAGGCCACTCCGGATCCGATTTGGTGGCCCGGGTCACTCCGGATCCGATTTGGTGGCCCGGGTCACTCCGGGTCCGATTTGGTGGCCCGGGTCACTCCGGATCCGATTTGGTGGCCCGGGTCACTCCGGGTCCGATTTGGTGGCCCGGGTCACTCCGGGTCCGATTGGGTGGCCCGGGTCACTCCGGGTCCGATTTGGTGGCCCGGGCCACTCCGGGTCCGATTTTGTGGCCCGGGTCACTCCGGGTCCGATTTGGTGGGCCGGGTCACTCCGGGTCCGATTTGGTGGGCCGGGTCACTCCGGGTCCGATTTGGTGGGCCGGGTCACTCCGGGTCCGATTTGGTGGGCCGGGTCACTCCGGGTCCGATTTGGTGGGCCGGGTCACTCCGGGTCCGATTTGGTGGGCCGGGTCACTCCGGGTCCGATTTGGTGGGCCGGGTCACTCCGGGTCCGATTTGGTGGGCCGGGTCACTCCGGGTCCGATTTGGTGGGCCGGGTCACTCCGGGTCCGATTTGGTGGGCCGGGTCACTCTGACTGACAGCAGGATAAGGGAATGGCTGATAACAGAGAGAATAGACTGACAGCAGGACAAGGGAATGGCTGATAACAGAGAGAATAGACTGACAGCAGGACAGGGGAATTGCTGATAGAGAGAAATAGACTGACATCAGGACGGGGAATGGCTGATAACAGAGAAAAATAGACTGACTGCAGTACGGGGAATGGCTGATTAACAGAGAGAAATAGACTGACAGCAGGACGGGGAATGGCTGATAACAGAGAGAATAGACTGACAGCAGGACAGGGAATGGCTGATAACAGAGAGAATAGACTGACAGCAGGACAGGGGAATGGCTGATAACAGAGAGAAATAGACTGACAGCAGTACGGGGAATGGCTGATAACAGAGAGAAATAGATGGGTATTTCCTGAAGGAACTACAGATAGTGCTTTGGAATGGTGCCCGGGCTGCCCCAGCAAGACTTTCACACTTGGGTGCCCCTCAGGCGCTGGTTTGGTAGTTGTAGCCACTCTGGGTCCGATTTGGTGGGTGGGGCCCCTCAGGGGCCGATTTGGTGGGCGCTGTATACTGCGCGGCTCTGCGCTGTATACTGCGGGGCTCTGCGCTGTATACTGCGCGGCTCTGCGCTGTATGCTGCGCGGCTCTGCGCTGTATGCTGCGGGGCTCTGCGCTGTATACTGCACGGCTCTGCGCTGTATGCTGCGGGGCTCAGCGCTGTATGCTGCGGGGCTCCGCGCTGTATGCTGCGCGGCTCCGCGCTGTATGCTGCGGGGCTCCGCGCAGTATGCTGCGCGTCTCCGCGCTGTATGCTGCGCGGCTCCGCGCTGTATGCTGCGCGGCTCCGCGCTGTATAATGCGCGGCTCCGCGCTGTATGCTGCGGGGCTCCGCGCTGTATAATGCGCGGCCCTGCGCTGTATGCTGCGGGGCTCTGCGCTGTATACTGTAATAATAATAAGACTACAGATAGTGCTTTGAAATTGTGCTGTGCTGTCACTTTAAGAGCTGATATTATCTGACAAAACTGTGGCCTGGTAGGCGTTGGCATAGTAACTGTGTCTGACTGCGCATATCAATGAGCTAATCAGCCAGGTGGCATTTGGCAGTTAAGTTATTTTTAGAAATTGCCTCAGAAACCAGCCCATTTTAAACGTATAGGAAAATTTCCCTATTGAAATGCATTACAATGAGGGGAAAAAACATTTTCAAACGCAAATTGCGCCAAAACTACAAATCCGATCGACACGAAAAATACTTAGCACACCTCTTGGGGACGCTGGCTTCGAAATGACACCTCACTGGAGTCTGTGAGTGAAGCGGTTCGGGCCGCATTACGTGCGGACTGAATAATAATAATAATAAGAAGTTTACCACGATGGAATAACAGTATAGTGCTTTGTTCCAAAGCACTATAATAAGAACTAGATGGGTATTTCCTGGAGGAACTACAGATAGTGCTTTGGAATGGTGCCCGGGCTGCCCCTGCAAGAGTTTCACACATGGGTGCCCCTCAGGCACTGATTTGGCAGTTGTAGCACCTCAGGGTTGAGGATTTGGCGGGCGGCGCCACTCCGGGTCCGATTTGGCGGGCGGCGCCACTCCGGGTCCGATTTGGCGGGCGGCGCCACTCCGTGTCCGATTTGACGGACGGCGCCACTCCGGGTCCGATTTGGCGGGCGGCGCCACTCCGGGTCCGATTTGGCGGGCGGCGCAACTCCGGGTCCGATTTGGCGGGCGGCGCCACTCCGTGTCCGATTTGATGGACGGCGCCACTCCGGGTCCGATTTTGTGGCCCGGGTCACTCCGGGTCCGATTTGGTGGGCCGGGTCACTCCGGGTCCGATTTGGTGGGCCGGGTCACTCCGGGTCTGATTTGGTGGGCCGGGTCACTCCGGGTCCGATTTGGTGGGCCGGGTCACTCCGGGTCCGATTTGGTGGGCCGGGTCACTCCGGGTCCGATTTGGTGGGCCGGGTCACTCCGGGTCCGATTTGGTGGGCCGGGTCACTCCGGGTCCGATTTGGTGGGCCGGGTCACTCCGGGTCCGATTTGGTGGGCCGGGTCACTCCGGGTCCGATTTGGTGGGCCGGGTCACTCTGACTGACAGCAGGATAAGGGAATGGCTGATAACAGAGAGAATAGACTGACAGCAGGACAAGGGAATGGCTGATAACAGAGAGAATAGACTGACAGCAGGACAGGGGAATTGCTGATAGAGAGAAATAGACTGACATCAGGACGGGGAATGGCTGATAACAGAGAAAAATAGACTGACTGCAGTACGGGGAATGGCTGATAACAGAGAGAAATAGACTGACAGCAGGACGGGGAATGGCTGATAACAGAGAGAATAGACTGACAGCAGGACAGGGAATGGCTGATAACAGAGAGAATAGACTGACAGCAGGACAGGGGAATGGCTGATAACAGAGAGAAATAGACTGACAGCAGTACGGGGAATGGCTGATAACAGAGAGAAATAGATGGGTATTTCCTGAAGGAACTACAGATAGTGCTTTGGAATGGTGCCCGGGCTGCCCCAGCAAGACTTTCACACTTGGGTGCCCCTCAGGCGCTGGTTTGGTAGTTGTAGCCACTCTGGGTCCGATTTGGTGGGTGGGGCCCCTCAGGGGCCGATTTGGTGGGCGCTGTATACTGCGCGGCTCTGCGCTGTATACTGCGGGGCTCTGCGCTGTATACTGCGCGGCTCTGCGCTGTATGCTGCGCGGCTCTGCGCTGTATGCTGCGGGGCTCTGCGCTGTATACTGCACGGCTCTGCGCTGTATGCTGCGGGGCTCAGCGCTGTATGCTGCGGGGCTCCGCGCTGTATGCTGCGCGGCTCCGCGCTGTATGCTGCGGGGCTCCGCGCAGTATGCTGCGCGTCTCCGCGCTGTATGCTGCGCGGCTCCGCGCTGTATGCTGCGCGGCTCCGCGCTGTATAATGCGCGGCTCCGCGCTGTATGCTGCGGGGCTCCGCGCTGTATAATGCGCGGCCCTGCGCTGTATGCTGCGGGGCTCTGCGCTGTATACTGTAATAATAATAAGACTACAGATAGTGCTTTGAAATTGTGCTGTGCTGTCACTTTAAGAGCTGATATTATCTGACAAAACTGTGGCCTGGTAGGCGTTGGCATAGTAACTGTGTCTGACTGCGCATATCAATGAGCTAATCAGCCAGGTGGCATTTGGCAGTTAAGTTATTTTTAGAAATTGCCTCAGAAACCAGCCCATTTTAAACGTATAGGAAAATTTCCCTATTGAAATGCATTACAATGAGGGGAAAAAACATTTTCAAACGCAAATTGCGCCAAAACTACAAATCCGATCGACACGAAAAATACTTAGCACACCTCTTGGGGACGCTGGCTTCGAAATGACACCTCACTGGAGTCTGTGAGTGAAGCGGTTCGGGCCGCATTACGTGCGGACTGAATAATAATAATAATAAGAAGTTTACCACGATGGAATAACAGTATAGTGCTTTGTTCCAAAGCACTATAATAAGAACTAGATGGGTATTTCCTGGAGGAACTACAGATAGTGCTTTGGAATGGTGCCCGGGCTGCCCCTGCAAGAGTTTCACACATGGGTGCCCCTCAGGCACTGATTTGGCAGTTGTAGCACCTCAGGGTTGAGGATTTGGCGGGCGGCGCCACTCCGGGTCCGATTTGGCGGGCGGCGCCACTCCGGGTCCGATTTGGCGGGCGGCGCCACTCCGTGTCCGATTTGACGGACGGCGCCACTCCGGGTCCGATTTGGCGGGCGGCGCCACTCCGGGTCCGATTTGGCGGGCGGCGCAACTCCGGGTCCGATTTGGCGGGCGGCGCCACTCCGTGTCCGATTTGATGGACGGCGCCACTCCGGGTCCGATTTGGCGGGCGGCGCCACTCCGGGTCCGATTTGGCGGGCGGCGCCACTCCGGGTCCGATTTGGCGGGCGGCGCCACTCCGGGTCCGATTTGGCGGGCGGCGCCACTCTGGGTCCGATTTGGCGGGCGGCGCCACTCTGGGTCCGATTTGGCGTTCGGCGCCACTCTGGGTCCGATTTGGCGTTCGGCGCCACTCTGGGTCCGATTTGGCGGGCGGCGCCACTCTGGGTCCGATTTGGCGGGCGGCGCCACTTTGGGTCCGATTTGGCAGGCGGCGCCACTCTGGCTCCGATTTGGCGGGCGGCGCCACTCTGGGTCCGATTTGGTGGGCCGGGCCACCCTGGGTCCGATTTGGTGGGCCGGGCCACTCTGGGTCCGATTTGGTGGGCCGGGCCACTCTGGGTCCGATTTGGTGGGCCGGGTCACTCTGGGTCCGATTTGGTGGGCCGGGTCACTCTGGGTCCAATTTGGTGGGCCGGGCCACTCTGGGTCCGATTTGGTGGGCCGGGCCACTCTGGGTCCGATTTGGTGGGCCGGGTCACTCTGGGTCCGATTTGGTGGGCCGGGCCACTCTGGGTCCGATTTGGTGGGCCGGGCCACTCTGGGTCCGATTTGGTGGGCCGGGCCACTCTGGGTCCGATTTGGTGGCCCGGGTCACTCTGGGTCCGATTTGGTGGCCCGGGTCACTCTGGGTCCGATTTGGTGGCCCGGGTCACTCTGGGTCCGATTTGGTGGCCCGGGTCACTCTGGGTCCGATTTGGTGGCCCGGGCCACTCTGGGTCCGATTTGGTGGCCCGGGTCACTCCGGGTCCGATTTGGTGGGCCGGGTCACTCCGGGTCCGATTTGGTGGGCCGGGTCACTCCGGGTCCGATTTGGTGGGCCGGGTCACTCCGGGTCCGATTTGGTGGGCCAGGCCACTCCGGATCCGATTTGGTGGCCCGGGTCACTCCGGATCCGATTTGGTGGCCCGGGTCACTCCGGGTCCGATTTGGTGGCCCGGGTCACTCCGGATCCGATTTGGTGGCCCGGGTCACTCCGGGTCCGATTTGGTGGCCCGGGCCACTCCGGGTCCGATTTTGTGGCCCGGGTCACTCCGGGTCCGATTTGGTGGGCCGGGTCACTCCGGGTCCGATTTGGTGGGCCGGGTCACTCCGGGTCCGATTTGGTGGGCCGGGTCACTCCGGGTCCGATTTGGTGGGCCGGGTCACTCCGGGTCCGATTTGGTGGGCCGGGTCACTCCGGGTCCGATTTGGTGGGCCGGGTCACTCCGGGTCCGATTTGGTGGGCCGGGTCACTCCGGGTCCGATTTGGTGGGCCGGGTCACTCCGGGTCCAATTTGGTGGGCCGGGTCACTCCGGGTCCGATTTGGTGGGCCGGGTCACTCCGGGTCCGATTTGGTGGGCCGGGTCACTCCGGGTCCGATTTGGTGGGCCGGGTCACTCCGGGTCCGATTTGGTGGGCCGGGTCACTCCGGGTCCGATTTGGTGGGCCGGGTCACTCCGGGTCCGATTTGGTGGGCCGGGTCACTCCGGGTCCGATTTGGTGGGCCGGGTCACTCCGGGTCCGATTTGGTGGGCCGGGTCACTCTGGGTCCGATTTGGTGGGCCGGGTCACTCTGACTGACAGCAGGATAAGGGAATGGCTGATAACAGAGAGAATAGACTGACAGCAGGACAAGGGAATGGCTGATAACAGAGAGAATAGAGTGACAGCAGGACAGGGGAATTGCTGATAGAGAGAAATAGACTGACATCAGGACGGGGAATGGCTGATAACAGAGAAAAATAGACTGACTGCAGTACGGGGAATGGCTGATAACAGAGAGAAATAGACTGACAGCAGGACGGGGAATGGCTGATAACAGAGAGAATAGACTGACAGTAGGACAGGGAATGGCTGATAACAGAGAGAATAGACTGACAGCAGGACAGGGGAATGGCTGATAACAGAGAGAAATAGACTGACAGCAGTACGGGGAATGGCTGATAACAGAGAGAAATAGATGGGTATTTCCTGAAGGAACTACAGATAGTGCTTTGGAATGGTGCCCGGGCTGCCCCAGCAAGACTTTCACACTTGGGTGCCCCTCAGGCGCTGGTTTGGTAGTTGTAGCCACTCTGGGTCCGATTTGGTGGGTGGGGCCCCTCAGGGGCCGATTTGGTGGGCGCTGTATACTGCGCGGCTCTGCGCTGTATACTGCGGGGCTCTGCGCTGTATACTGCGCGGCTCTGCGCTGTATGCTGCGCGGCTCTGCGCTGTATGCTGCGGGGCTCTGCGCTGTATACTGCGCGGCTCTGCGCTGTATGCTGCGGGGCTCAGCGCTGTATGCTGCGGGGCTCCGCGCTGTATGCTGCGCGGCTCCGCGCTGTATGCTGCGGGGCTCCGCGCTGTATGCTGCGCGTCTCCGCGCTGTATGCTGCGCGTCTCCGCGCTGTATGCTGCGCGGCTCCGCGCTGTATAATGCGCGGCTCCGCGCTGTATGCTGCGGGGCTCCGCGCTGTATAATGCGCGGCCCTGCGCTGTATGCTGCGGGGCTCTGCGCTGTATACTGTAATAATAATAAGACTACAGATAGTGCTTTGAAATTGTGCTGTGCTGTCACTTTAAGAGCTGATATTATCTGACAAAACTGTGGCCTGGTAGGCGTTGGCATAGTAACTGTGTCTGACTGCGCATATCAATGAGCTAATCAGCCAGGTGGCATTTGGCAGTTAAGTTATTTTTAGAAATTGCCTCAGAAACCAGCCCATTTTAAACGTATAGGAAAATTTCCCTATTGAAATGCATTACAATGAGGGGAAAAAACATTTTCAAACGCAAATTGCGCCAAAACTACAAATCCGATCGACACGAAAAATACTTAGCACACCTCTTGGGGACGCTGGCTTCGAAATGACACCTCACTGGAGTCTGTGAGTGAAGCGGTTCGGGCCGCATTACGTGCGGACTGAATAATAATAATAATAACTAGATTGGTATTTCCTGAAGGAACTACAGATAGTGCTTTGGAATGGTGCCCGGGCTGCCCCTGCAAGACTTTGACACTTGGGTGCCCCTCAGGCGGTCCGATTTGGTGGGTTGGGTCAATCTGGGTCTGATTTTGTGGGCGGGGTAAATCTAAATCCGATTCGGTGGGCGGGGTCACTTTTGGTCCGATTCTGTGGGCGCGGCCACTCTGGGTCCGATTCGGTGGGCGGAGCCACTCTGGGTCCGATTTGGTGGGCGGGGCACCTTAGGGACCAATTTGGTGGGTGGGGTCACTCGGTCCGATTTGGTGGGCTGGGCACCTCAGGGTCTGATTTGGTGGGCTGGGCACCTCAGGGTCCGATTTGGTGGGTGGGGTCACTCTGGGTCCGATTTGGTGGGCGGGGTCACTCTGGGCCCGATTTGGTGGAAGGGGTCACTCTGGGTCCGATTTGGTGGAAGGGGTCACTCTGGGTCTGATTTGGTGGAAGGGGTCACTCTGGGTCCGATTTGGTGGGCGGAGCCACTCTGGGTCCGATTTGGTGGGCGGGGTCACTCTGGGTCTGATTTAGGGGGCGGGGTCACTCTGGGTCCGATTTGGTGGGCCGGGCCCCTCGGGGTCCGATTTGGTGGGCCGGGCCTCTCGGGTTCCGAATTGGTGAGCGGGGTAATCTACTATCTAATTGTCTAAGGGCACTTCCGTCTTTCTGTCTCACAACACCGCTACGTCATCATCTCGTGAGACCGCAATGCACTCTTGGGACCGGAGCGCGCAACAAGCATCGGGTACCGGCCACTCCAGGTGCAACAAGCATCGTGTACCGGCCGATCTAGGAGGTGCAACAACCATCAGATACCGGCCGCTCCAGGAGGTGAGTATGCAACTTTTTTATTTTAATTCTTTTTTTTTTTTTTAACAGGGATATGCAGAATACTATGTGACTGGACAATATACTACGTGACTGGGCAGTATAACTACGTGGCTCTGCGCTGTATACTGCGTGGCTCTGCGCTGTATACTGCGTGGCTCTGCGCTGTATACTACGCGGCTCTGCGCTGTATACTACGTGGCTCTGCGCTGTATACTGCGCGGCTCTGCGCTGTGTACTGCGTGGCTCTGCGCTGTGTACTGCGCGGCTCTGCGCTGTGTACTGCGCGGCTCTGCGCTGTGTACTGCACGGCTCTGCGCTGTGTACTGCGCGGCTCTGCGCTGTGTACTGCGCGTTCTGCGCTGTATACTGCGCGGCTCTGCGCTGTATACTGCACGGCTCTGCGCTTTGTACTGTGCGGCTCTGCGCTATATACTGCGTGGCTCTGCGCTATATACTGCGTGGCTCTTCGCTGTATACTACGCGGCTCTGCACTGTGTACTGCGCGGCTCTGCGCTGTGTACTGCGCGTGTCCGTGCTGTGTACTGCGCGTGTCTGCGCTGTATACTGCGCGGCTCTGCGCTGTGTACTGCGCGGCTCTGCACTGTGTACTGCACGGCTCTGCGCTGTATACTGCGGGGCTCTGCACTGTATACTGCGCGGCTCTGCCCTGTGTACTGCACGGCTCTGCGCTGTGTACTGCGCGGCTTTGCGCTGTGTACTGCACGGCTCTGCGCTTTATACTGCGCGGCTCTGCGCTGTGTACTGCACGGCTCTGCGCTGTGTACTGCGCGGCTCTGCGCTGTGTACTGCGCGGCTCTGCGCTTTATACTGCGCGGCTCTGCGCTGTGTACTGCGCGGCTCTGCGCTGTGTACTGCGTGGCTCTGCGCTGTGTACTGCGCGGCTCTGCGCTTTATACTGCGCGGCTTTGCGCTGTGTACTGCGCGGCTCTGCGCTGTGTACTGCGCGGCTCTGCGCTGTGTACTGCACGGCTCTGCGCTTTATACTGCGTGGCTCTGCGCTGTGTACTGCACGGCTCTGCGCTGTGTACTGCGTGGCTCTGCGCGGTATACTGCGCGGCTCTGCGCTTTATACTGTGCGGCTCTGCGCTCTGTACTGCACGGCTCTGCGCTGTCTACTGCGCGGCTCTGCGCTGTGTACTGCTCGGCTCTGCGCTGTGTACTGCGCGGCTCTCCGCTTTATACTGCGCGGCTCTGCGCTGTGTACTGCGCGGCTCTGCGCTGTGTACTGCGCGGCTCTGCACTTTATACTGCGCGGCTTTGCGCTGTGTACTGCATGGCTCTGCGCTGTGTACTGCGCGGCTCTGCGCTGTGTACTGCACGGCTCTGCGCTTTATACTGCGCGGCTCTGCGCTGTGTACTGCACGGCTCTGCGCTGTGTACTGCGCGGCTCTGCGCTGTGTACTGCACGGCTCTGCGCTTTATACTGCGCGGCTCTGCGCTGTGTACTGCACGGCTCTGCGCTGTGTACTGCGTGGCTCTGCGCTGTGTACTGCGCGGCTCTGCGCTTTATACTGCGCGGCTTTGCGCTGTGTACTGCGCGGCTCTGCGCTGTGTACTGCGCGGCTCTGCGCTGTGTACTGCACGGCTCTGCGCTTTATACTGCGCGGCTCTGCGCTGTGTACTGCACGGCTCTGCGCTGTGTACTGCGCGGCTCTGCGCTGTGTACTGCACGGCTCTGTGCTTTATACTGCGCGGCTCTGCGCTGTGTACTGCACGGCTCTGCGCTGTGTACTGCGCGGCTCTGCGCTGTGTACTGCGCGGCTCTGCGCTGTGAACTGCACGGCTCTGCGCTTTATACTGCGCCGCTCTGCGCTGTGTACTGCGCGGCTCTGCGCTGTGTACTGCGCGGCTCTGCGCTGTGAACTGCACGGCTCTGCGCTTTATACTGCGCGGCTCTGCGCTGTGTACTGCACGGGTCTGCGCTGTGTACTGCGCGGCTCTGCGCTGTGTACTGCACGGCTCTGCGCTTTATACTGCGTGGCTCTGCGCTGTGTACTGCACGGCTCTGCGCTGTGTACTGCGCAGCTCTGCGCTGTGTACTGCGCGGCTCTGCGCTTTATACTGCGCGGCTCTGCGCTGTGTAGTGCGCGGCTCTGCGCTGTGTACTGCGCGGCTCTGCACTGTATACTGCGTGGCTGTGCAATATACTACGTGGACATGCATATTCTAGAATACCCGATGAGTTAGAATCGGGCCTCCATCTAATAATCATAAGACTACAGATAGTGGTTTGGAATTGTGCTGTACTGTCACTTTAAGAGCTGATATTATCTGACAAAACTTGTGAGCTGATGTAGAGTTCATAGGCGTTGGCATAGTAACTGTGTCTGACTGCGCATATCAATGAGCTAATCAGCCAGGTGGCAGTTATTTTTAGAAATTGCCTCAGAAACCAGCCCATTATAAACGTATGGGACAATTTCCCTATTGAAACGCATTGAAAGACTTTTTTCAAACACAAATTGCGCAAAAACTACAAATCCGATCGGCACGAAAAATACTTAGCACACCTCTTGGGGACGCTGGCTTCGAAATGACACCTCACTGGAGTCTGTGAGTTTAGCGGTTCGGGCCGCATTACGTGCGGACTGAATAATAAGAATAAGAAGAAGTTTACCACGGTGGAATAACAGTATAGTGCTTTGTTCCAAAGCACTATAATAAGAAGAAGTTTACCATGATGGAATAACAGTATAGTGCTTTGTTCCAAAGCACTATAATAAGAACTAGATGGGTATTTCCTGGAGGAACTACAGATAGTGCTTTGGAATGGTGCCCGGGCTGCCCCTGCAAGAGTTTCACACATGGGTGCCCCTCAGGCACTGATTTGGCAGTTGTAGCACCTCAGGGTTGAGGATTTGGAGGGCGGCGCCACTCCGGGTCCGATTTGGCGGGCGGCGCCACTCCGGGTCCGATTTGGCGGGCGGCGCCACTCCGTGTCCGATTTGACGGACGGCGCCACTCCGGGTCCGATTTGGCGGGCGGCGCCACTCCGGGTCCGATTTGGCGGGCGGCGCAACTCCGGGTCCGATTTGGCGGGCGGCGCCACTCCGTGTCCGATTTGACGGACGGCACCACTCCGGGTCCGATTTGGCGGGCGGCGCCACTCCGGGTCCGATTTGGCGGGCGGCGCCACTCCGGGTCCGATTTGGCGGGCGGCGCCACTCCGGGTCCGATTTGGCGGGCGGCGCCACTCCGGGTCCGATTTGGTGGGCGGCGCCACTCTGGGTCCGATTTGGCGGGCGGCGCCACTCTGGGTCCGATTTGGCGGGCGGCGCCACTCTGGGTCCGATTTGGCGTTCGGCGCCACTCTGGGTCCGATTTGGCGTTCGGCACCACTCTGGGTCCGATTTGGCGGGCGGCGCCACTCTGGGTCCGATTTGGCGGGCGGCGCCACTTTGGGTCCGATTTGGCAGGCGGCGCCACTCTGGGTCCGATTTGGTGGGCGGCGCCACTCTGGGTCCGATTTGGTGGGCCGGGCCACCCTGGGTCCGATTTGGTGGGCCGGGCCACTCTGGGTCCGATTTGGTGGGCCGGGCCACTCTGGGTCCGATTTGGTGGGCCGGGTCACTCTGGGTCCGATTTGGTGGGCCGGGTCACTCTGGGTCCGATTTGGTGGGCCGGGCCACTCTGGGTCCGATTTGGTGGGCCGGGCCACTCTGGGTCCGATTTGGTGGGCCGGGTCACTCTGGGTCCGATTTGGTGGGCCGGGCCACTCTGGGTCCGATTTGGTGGGCCGGGCCACTCTGGGTCCGATTTGGTGGGCCGGGCCACTCTGGGTCCGATTTGGTGGGCCGAGTCATTCTGGGTCCGATTTGGTGGGCGGGGCCACTCGGGGTCCGATTTGGTGAGGGGGGCCACTCGGGGTCCGATTTGGTGGGCGAGGTCACTCGGGATCCGATTTGGTGGGCTGCGCACCTCAGGGTCCGATTTGGTGGGCGGGTCACTTTAAGAGCTGATATTATCTGTGGTGGTGTCATGTAGAGTTCGTAGGCGTTGGCATAGTAACTGTGTCTGACTGCGCATATCAATGAGCTAATCAGCCAGGTGGCAGTTGGCAGTTATTTTTAGAAATTGCCTCAGAAATCAGGCCCAATATAAATGTATGGGAAAATTTCCCTATTGAAATACATTGAGCAATGAGGGGAAAAACATTTTCAAACGCAAATTGCGCCAAAACTACAAATCCGATCGACACAAAAAATACTTAGCACACCTCTTGGGGACGCTGGCTTCGAAATGACACCTCACTGGAGTCTGTGAGTGAAGCGGTTCGGGCCGCATTACGTGCGGACTGAATAATAATAATAAGAAGAACTAGATGGGTATTTCCTGGAGGAACTACAGATAGTGCTTTGGAAAGGTGCCCGGGCTGCCCCTGCAAGACTTTCACACTTGGGTGCCCCTCAGGCGCTGGTTTGGTAGTTGTAGCCCCTCAGGGTTGAGGCCACTCTGGGTCTGATTTGGTGGTCCGGGTCACTCTGGGTCCGATTTGGTGGCCCGGGTCACTCTGGGTCCGATTTGGTGGGCCGGGTCACTCTGGGTCCGATTTGGCGGGCGGCGCCACACTGGGTCCGATTTGGCGGGCGGCGCCACCCTGGGTCTGATTTGGCGGGTGGCGCCACCCCGGGTCCGATTTGGCGGGCGGCGCCACCCCGGGTCCGATTTGGCGGGTGGCGCCACTCCGGGTCCGATTTGGCGGGCGGCGCCACTCCGGGTCCGATTTGGCGGGCGGCGCCACTCTGGGTCTGATTTGGCGGGCGGCGTTACTCTGGGTCCGATTTGGCGGGCGGCGCCACTCCGGGTCTGATTTGGCGAGCGGCGCCACTCTGGGTCCGATTTGGCGGGCGGCGCCACTCTGGGTCCGATTTGGCTCGCGGCGCCACTCTGGGTTCGATTTGGCGGGTGGCGCCACTCTGGGTCCGATTTGGCGGGCGGCGCCACTCTGGGTCCGATTTGGCGGGCGGCGCCACTCTGGGTCCGATTTGGCTCGCGGCGCCACTCTGGGTCCGATTTGGCGGGCGGCGCCACTCTGGGTCCGATTTGGCGGGCGGCGCCACTCTGGGTCCGATTTGGCGGGCGGCGTGACTCCGGGTCCGATTTGGCGGGCTGCGCCACTCCGGGTCCGATTTGGCGAGCGGGGCAATAATTATAATAAGACTACAGATAGTGCTTTGAAATTGTGCTGTGCTATCACTTTAAGAGCTGATATTATCTGGCAAAACTGTGCTGGGGTCATGTACAGTTCGCAGGCGTTGGCATAGTAACTGGGCCTGACTGCACATATCAATGAGGTACATTTCAAATTGCCTCAGAAACCCGGCCATTATAACCTATGGGAAAATTTCCCTATTGAAATGCATTACAATGAGGGGAAAAAACATTTTCAAACGCAAATTGCGCCAAAACTACAAATCCGATCGACACGAAAAATACTTAGCACACCTCTTGGGGACGCTGGCTTCGAAATGACACCTCACTGGAGTCTGTGAGTGAAGCGGTTCGGGCCGCATTACGTGCGGACTGAATAATAATAAGAACTAGATGGGTATTTCCTGAAGGAACTACAGATAGTGCTTTGGAATGGTGCCCGGGCTGCCCCTGCAAGACTTTCACACTTGGGTGCCCCTCAGGCGGTCCGATTTGGTGGGTTGGGTCAATCTGGGTCTGATTTTGTGGGCGGGGTAAATCTAGGTCCGATTCGGTGGGCGGGGTCACTTTTGGTCCGATTCTGTGGGCGCGGCCACTCTGGGTCCGATTCGGTGGGCGGAGCCACTCTGGGTCCGATTTGGTGGGCGGGGCACCTTAGGGACCAATTTGGTGGGTGGGGTCACTCGGTCCGATTTGGTGGGCTGGGCACCTCAGGGTCTGATTTGGTGGGCTGGGCACCTCAGGGTCCGATTTGGTGGGTGGGGTCACTCTGGGTCCGATTTGGTGGGCGGGGTCACTCTGGGTCCGATTTGGTGGAAGGGGTCACTCTGGGTCTGATTTGGTGGAAGGGGTCACTCTGGGTCTGATTTGGTGGAAGGGGTCACTCTGGGTCCGATTTGGTGGGCGGAGCCACTCTGGGTCCGATTTGGTGGGCGGGGTCACTCTGGGTCCGATTTGGTGGGCGGGGTCACTCTGGGTCCGATTTGGTGGGCGGGGTCACTCTGGGTCCGATTTGGTGGGCCGGGCCCCTCGGGGTCCGATTTGGTGGGCCGGGCCCCTCGGGTTCCGAATTGGTGAGCGGGGTAATCTACTATATAATTGTCTAAGGGCACTTCCGTCTTTCTGTCTCACAACACCGCTACGTCATCATCTCGTGAGACCGCAATGCACTCTTGGGACCGGAGCGCGCAACAAGCATCGGGTAGCGGCCACTCCAGGTGCAACAAGCATCGTGTACCAGCCACTCTAGGAGGTGCAACAACCATCAGATACCGGCCGCTCCAGGAGGTGAGTATGTAACTTTTTTATTTTAATTCTTTTTTTTTTTTTTTAACAGGGATATGCAGTATACTATGTGACTGGACAATATACTACGTGACTGGGCAGTATAACTACGTGGCTCTGCGCTGTATACTGCGTGGCTCTGCGCTGTATACTGCGTGGCTCTGCGCTGTATACTACGCGGCTCTGCGCTGTATACTACGCGGCTCTGCGCTGTATACTGCGCGGCTCTGCGCTGTGTACTACGAGGCTCTGCGCTGTATACTGCGCGGCTCTGCGCTGTGTACTGCACGGCTCTGCGCTGTGTACTGCGCGGCTCTGCGCTGTGTACTGCACGGCTCTGTGCTGTGTACTGCGCGGCTCTGCGCTGTGTACTGCGCGTTCTGCGCTGTATACTGCGCGGCTCTGCGCTGTATACTGCGCGGCTCTGCGCTTTGTACTGTGCAGCTCTGCGCTATATACTGCGTGGCTCTTCGCTGTATACTACGCGGCTCTGCGCTGTGTACTGCGCGGCTCTGCGCTGTGTACTGCGCGTGTCCGTGCTTTGTACTGCGCGTGTCTGCGCTGTATACTGCGCGGCTCTGTGCTGTGTACTGCACGGCTCTGCACTGTGTACTGCACGGCTCTGCGCTGTATACTGCGGGGCTCTGCACTGTGTACTGCGCGGCTCTGTGCGGTATACTGCGCGGCTCTGCTCTTTATACTGTGCGGCTCTGCGCTCTGTACTGCGCGGCTCTGCGCTGTGTACTGCCCGGCTCTGCGCTGTGTACTGCGCGGCTCTGCGCGGTATACTGCGCGGCTCTGCACTGTGTACTGCACGGCTCTGCGCTTTATACTGCGCGGCTCTGCGCTGTGTACTGCGCGGCTCGGCGCTGTGTACTGCGCGGCTCTGCGCTGTGTACTGCGCGGCTCTGCGCTTTGCCCTGCGCCGCTCTGCGCTGTGTACTGCGCGGCTCTGCGCTGTGTACTGCGCGGCTCTGCACTGTGTACTGCGCGGCTCTGCGCGGTATACTGCGCGGCTCTGCTCTTTATACTGTGCGGCTCTGCGCTGTGTACTGCGCGGCTCTGCGCTGTGTACTGTGCGGCTCTGCGCTGTGTACTGCGCGGCTCTGCGCTGTGTACTGCGCGGCTCTGCGCTTTGCACTGCGCCACTCTGCGCTGTGTACTGCGCGGCTCTGCGCTGTATACTGCGCGGCTCTGCGCTTTCCACTGCGCCGCTCTGCGCTGTGTACTGCGCGGCTCTGCGCTGTGTACTGCACGGCTCTGCGCTGTGTACTGCGCGGCTCTGCACTGTGTACTGCGCGGCTCTGCGCGGTATACTGCGTGGCTCTGCTCTTTATACTGTGCGGCTCTGCGCTCTGTACTGCGCGGCTCTGCGCTGTGTACTGCCCGGCTCTGCGCTGTGTACTGCGCGGCTCTGCGCTGTGTACTGCGCGGCTCTGCGCGGTATACTGCGCGGCTCTGCGCTGTGTACTGCACGGCTCTGCGCTTTATACTGCGCGGCTCTGCGCTGTGTACTGCGCGGCTCTGCGCTGTGTACTGCGCGGCTCTGCGCTGTGTACTGCACGGCTCTGCGCTGTGTACTTCGCGGCTCTGCGCTGTGTACTGCGCGGCTCTGCGCTTTGCACTGCGCCGCTCTGTGCTGTGTACTGCGCGGCTCTGCGCTGTGTACTGTGCGGCTCTGCGCTGTGTACTGCGCGGCTCTGCTCTTTATACTGCGCGGCTCTGCGCTGTGTACTGCGCGGCTCTGTGCTGTGTACTGCGCGGCTCTGCGCTGTGTACTGCGCGGCTCTGCGCTGTGTACTGCGCGGCTCTGCGCTGTGTACTGCGCGGCTCTGCGCTGTGTACTGCACGGCTCTGCGCTTTATACTGCGCGGCTCTGCGCTGTGTACTGCGCGGCTCTGCGCTGTGTACTGCGCGGCTCTGCGCTGTGTACTGCGCGGCTCTGCGCTTTATACTGCGCGGCTCTGGGCTGTGTACTGCGCGGCTCTGCGCTGTGTACTGCGCGGCTCTGCGCTTTGCACTGCGCCGCTCTGCGCTGTGTACTGCGCGGCTCTGCGCTGTGTACTGCGCGGCTCTGCACTGTGTACTGCGCGGCTCTGCGCGGTATACTGCGCGGCTCTGCTCTTTATACTGTGCGGCTCTGCGCTGTGTACTGCGCGGCTCTGCGCTGTGTACTGCGCGGCTCTGCGTTGTGTACTGCGCGGCTCTGCGCGGTATACTGCGCGGCTCTGCGCTGTGTACTGCACGGCTCTGCGCTTTATACTGCGCGGCTCTGCGCTGTGTAGTGCGCGGCTCTGCGCTGTGTACTGCGCGGCTCTGTGCTGTGTACTGCGCGGCTCTGCTCTGTGTACTGCGCGGCTCTGCGCTGTGTACTGCGCGGCTCTGCGCTTTATACTGCGCGGCTCTGCGCTGTGTACTGCGCGGCTCTGCGCTGTGTACTGCGCGGCTCTGCGCTGTGTACTGCGCGGCTCTGCGCTGTGTACTGCGCGGCTCTGCGCTTTATACTGCGCGGCTCTGCGCTGTGTACTGCGCGGCTCTGCGCTGTGTACTGCGCGGCTTTGCACTGTATACTGCGTGGCTGTGCAATATACTACGTGGACATGCATATTCTAGAATACCCGATGAGTTAGAATCGGGCCACAGTCTAATAATCATAAGACTACAGATAGTGCTTTGTAATTGTGCTGTACTGTCACTTTAAGAGCTGATATTATCTGACAAAACTTGTGACCTGGTGAGCTGATGTAGACTTTATAGGCGTTGGCATAGTAACTGGGTCTCACTGCGCATATCAATGAGCTAATCAGCCAGGTGGCAGTTATTTTTAGAAATTGCCTCAGAAATCAGGCCCATTATAAACGTATTGGAAAATTTCTCTATTGAAATGCATTGAAACACTTTTTTCAAACACAAATTGCGCTAAAACTACAAATCCGATCGGCACGAAAAATACTTAGCACACCTCTCAGGAACGCTGGCTTCGAAATGACACCTCACTGGAGTCTGTGAGTGAAGCGGTTCGGGCCGCATTACGTGCGGACTGAATAATAATAATAACTAGATGGGTATTTCCTGAAGGAACTACAGATAGTGCTTTGGAATGGTGCCCGGATTGCCCCAGCAAGACTTTCACACTTGGGTGCCCCTCAGGCGCTGGTTTGGTAGTTGTAGCCACTCTGGGTCCGATTTGGTGGGTGGGGCCACTCTGGGTCCGATTTGGCGGGCGGCGCCACTCCGGGTCCGATTTGGTGGGTGGCGCCACTTCAGGTCCGGTTTGGCGGGCGGCGCCACTCCGGGTCCGGTTTGGCGGGCGGCGCCACTCCGGGTCCGGTTTGGCGGGCGGCGCCACTCCGGGTCCGATTTGGTGGGCGGCGCCACTCCGGGTCCGATTTGGCGGGCGGCGCCACTCCGGGTCCGATTTGGCGGGCGGCGCCACTCCGGGTCCGATTTGGCGGGCGGCGCCACTCCGGGTCCGATTTGGCGGGTGGCGCCACTCCGGGTCCGATTTGGTGAGCGGCGCCACTCCGGGTCCGATTTGGCGGGTGGCGCCACTCCGGGTCCGATTTGGTGAGCGGCGCCACTCCGGGTCCGATTTGGCGGGCGGTGCCACTCCGGGTCCGATTTGGCGGCCAGCGCCACACTGGGTCCGATTTGGCGGCCGGCGCCACTCTGGGTCCGATTTGGCGGCCGGTGCCATTCTGGGTCCGAGTTGGCGGCCGGCGCCACTCTGGGTCCGATTTGGCGTCCGGCGCCACTCTGGGTCCGATTTGGCGTCCGGTGCCACTCTGGGTCCGATTTGGCGGCCGGCGCCACTCTGGGTCCGATTTGGCGGCCGGCGCCACTCTGGGTCCGATTTGGCGGCCGGCGCCACTCTGGGTCCGATTTGGCGGGCGGCGCCACTCTGGGTCCGATTTGGCGGGTGGCGCCACTCTGGGTCCAATTTGGCGGGCGGCGCCACTGTGGGTCCGATTTGGCGGGCGGCGCCACTCTGGGTCCGATTTGGCGGGCGGGGGCACTCTGGGTCCGATTTGGCAAGCGGGGGCACTCTGGTCCGATTTGGTGGGCTGGGTCCGATTTGGTGAGCGGGGCAATAATGATAAGACTACAGATAGTGCTTTGTAATTGTGCTGTACTGTCACTTTAAGAGCTGATATTATCTGACAAAACTTGTGACCTGGTGGGCTGGTAGAGTTTATAGGCGTTGGCATAGTAACTGGGTCTCACTGCGCATATCAATGAGGTAATCAGCCAGGTGGCAGTTATTTTTAGAAATTGCCTCAGAAATCAGGCCCATTATAAACGTATTGGAAAATTTCCCTATTGAAACACATTGAGACACTTTTTTCAAACGCAAATTGCGCCAAAACTACAAATCCGATCGACACGAAAAATACTTAGCACACCTCTCAGGAACGCTGGCTTCGAAATGACACCTCACTGGAGTCTGTGAGTTTAGCGGTTCGGGCCGCATTACGTGCGGACTGAATAATAATAATAAGAACTAGATGGGTATTTCCTGAAGGAACTACAGATAGTGCTTTGGAATGGTGCCCGGGCTGCCCCTGCAAGACTTTCACACTTGGGTGCCCCTCAGGCGGTCCGATTTGGTGGGTTGGGTCAATCTGGGTCTGATTTTGTGGGCGGGGTAAATCTAGGTCCGATTCGGTGGGCGGGGTCACTTTTGGTCCGATTCTGTGGGCGCGGCCACTCTGGGTCCGATTCGGTGGGCGGAGCCACTCTGGGTCCGATTTGGTGGGCGGGGCACCTTAGGGACCAATTTGGTGGGTGGGGTCACTCGGTCCGATTTGGTGGGCTGGGCACCTCAGGGTCTGATTTGGTGGGCTGGGCACCTCAGGGTCCGATTTGGTGGGTGGGGTCACTCTGGGTCCGATTTGGTGGGCGGGGTCACTCTGGGTCCGATTTGGTGGAAGGGGTCACTCTGGGTCTGATTTGGTGGAAGGGGTCACTCTGGGTCTGATTTGGTGGAAGGGGTCACTCTGGGTCCGATTTGGTGGGCGGAGCCACTCTGGGTCCGATTTGGTGGGCGGGGTCACTCTGGGTCCGATTTGGTGGGCGGGGTCACTCTGGGTCCGATTTGGTGGGCGGGGTCACTCTGGGTCCGATTTGGTGGGCCGGGCCCCTCGGGGTCCGATTTGGTGGGCCGGGCCCCTCGGGTTCCGAATTGGTGAGCGGGGTAATCTACTATCTAATTGTCTAAGGGCACTTCCGTCTTTCTGTCTCACAACACCGCTACGTCATCATCTCGTGAGACCGCAATGCACTCTTGGGACCGGAGCGCGCAACAAGCATCGGGTACCGGCCACTCCAGGTGCAACAAGCATCGTGTACCGGCCGCTCTAGGAGGTGCAACAACCATCAGATACCGGCCGCTCCAGGAGGTGAGTATGTAACTTTTTTATTTTAATTCTTTTTTTTTTTTTTTAACAGGGATATGCAGTATACTATGTGACTGGACAATATACTACGTGACTGGGCAGTATAACTACATGGCTCTGCGCTGTATACTGCGTGGCTCTGTGCTGTATACTGCGTGGCTCTGCGCTGTATACTACGCGGCTCTGCGCTGTATACTACGCGGCTCTGCGCTGTATACTGCGTGGCTCTGCGCTGTGTACTGCGCGGCTCTGCGCTGTGTACTGAACGGCTCTGCGCTGTATACTGCGCGGCTCTGCGCTGTATACTGCGCGGCTCTGCGCTGTATACTGCGCAGCTCTGCGCTTTGTACTGCGCGGCTCTGCGCTATATACTGCGTGGCTCTTCGCTGTATACTACGCGGCTCTGCGCTGTGTACTGCGCGGCTCTGCGCTGTGTACTGCGCGTGTCCGTGCTGTGTACTGTGCGGCTCTGCGCTGTGTACAGCGCGGCTCTGCACTGTGTACTGCACGGCTCTGCGCTGTATACTGCGGGGCTCTGCACTGTATACTGCGGGGCTCTGCGCTGTATACTACGCGGCTCAGCGCTGTATACTGCGCGGCTCTGCACTGCATACTGCGTGGCTCTACGCTGCGTACTGCGCGGCTCTGCGCTGTATACTGGGTGGCTCTGCGCTGTGTACTGCGCGGCTCTGTGCTGTGTACTGTGCGGCTCTGCACTGTGTACTGCGCGGCTCTGCGCTGTGTACTGCGCGGCTCTGCGCTGTGTACTGCGCGGCTCTGCGCTCTATACTGCGCGGCTCTGCGCTCTGTACTGCGCGGCTCTGCGCTGTGTACTGCGCGGCTCTGCGCTGTGTACTGCGCGCCTCTGCGCTGTGTACTGCGTGGCTCTGCGCTGTGTACTGCGCGGCTCTGCACTGTGTACTGCTCGGCTCTGCGCTGTGTACTGCGCGGCTCTCCGCTGTGTACTGCGTGGCTCTGCGCTGTGTACTGCGCTGCTCTGCGCTGTGTACTGCGCGGCTCTGCGCTTCATACTGCGCGGCTTTGCGCTGTGTACTGCGCGGCTCTGCGCTGTGTACTGCGCGGCTCTGCGCTGTGTACTGCATGGCTCTGCGCTTTATACTGCGCGGCTCTGCGCTGTGTACTGCACGGCTCTGCGCTTTGTACTGCGCGGCTCTGCGCGGTATACTGCGCGGCTCTGCGCTTTATACTGTGCGGCTCTGCGCTCTGTACTGCACGGCTCTGCGCTGTGTACTGCGCGGCTCTGCGCTGTGTACTGCTCGGCTCTGCGCTGTGTACTGCGCGGCTCTCCGCTTTATACTGCGCGGCTCTGCGCTGTGTACTGCGCGGCTCTGCGCTGTGTACTGCGCGGCTCTGCGCTGTGTACTGCGCGGCTCTGCGCTGTGTACTGCGCGGCTTTGCGCTGTGTACTGCATGGCTCTGCGCTGTGTACTGCGCGGCTCTGCGCTGTGTACTGCGCGGCTCTGCGCTGTGTACTGCACGGCTCTGCGCTGTGTACTGCACGGCTCTGCGCTGTATACTGCGCGGCTCTGCGCTGTGTACTGCACAGCTCTGCGCTGTGTACTGCGCGGCTCTGCGCTGTGTACTGCGCGGCTCTGCGCTTTATACTGCGCGGCTCTGCGCTGTGTACTGCGCGGCTCTGCGCTGTGTACTGCGCGGCTCTGCGCTGTGTACTGCACGGCTCTGCGCTTTATACTGCGCGGCTCTGCGCTGTGTACTGCACGGCTCTGCGCTGTGTACTGCGCGGCTCTGCGCTGTGTACTGCACGGCTCTGCGCTTTATACTGCGCGGCTCTGCGCTGTGTACTGCGCGGCTCTGCGCTGTGTACTGCGCGGCTCTGCGCTTTATACTGCGCGGCTCTGCGCTGTGTACTGCGCGGCTCTGCGCTGTGTACTGCGCGGCTCTGCACTGTATACTGCGTGGCTGTGCAATATACTACGTGGACATGCATATTCTAGAATACCCGATGAGTTAGAATCGGGCCACCATCTAATAATTATAAGACTACAGATAGTGGTTTGGAATTGTGCTGTACTGTCACTTTAAGAGCTGATATTATCTGACAAAACTTGTGACCTGGTGAGCTGATGTAGATTTCATAGGCGTTGGCATAGTAACTGTGTCTGACTGCGCATATCTATGAGGTAATCAGCCAGGTGGCAGTTATTTTTAGAAATTGCCTCAGAAACCAGCCCATTATAAACGTATAGGAAAATTTCTCCATTGAAACGCATTGAAAGACTTTTTTCAAACACAAATTGCGCAAAAACTACAAATCCGATCGGCACGAAAAATACTTAGCACACCTCTTGGGGACGCTGGCTTCGAAATGACACCTCACTGGAGTCTGTGAGTTTAGCGGTTCGGGCCGCATTACGTGCGGACTGAATAATAAGAATAAGAAGAAGTTATCCACGGTGGAATAACAGTATAGTGCTTTGTTCCAAAGCACTATAATAATAAGAAGAAGTTATCCACGATGGAATAACAGTATAGTGCTTTGTTCCAAAGCACTATAATAATAAGAAGAAGTTATCCACGATGGAATAACAGTATAGTGCTTTGTTCCAAAGCACTATAATAATAAGAAGAAGTTATCCACGATGGAATAACAGTATAGTGCTTTGTTCCAAAGCACTATAATAAGAAGAAGTTATCCACGATGGAATAACAGTATAGTGCTTTGTTCCAAAGCACTATAATAATAAGAAGTTTACCACGATGGAATAACAGTATAGTGCTTTGTTCCAAAGCACTATAATAAGAAGAAGTTTACCACGATGGAATAACAATATAGTGCTTTGTTCCAAAGCACTATAATAAGAAGAAGTTTACCATGATCGGATTACAATATAGTGCTTTGTTCCAAAGCACTATAATAAACATGTGACGAAACTGATCATTCAAATTTGTGAACAACATAACCCCCACCATTGTAAACATGTGGCAAAATAAATCATATACTACAATGAGGCAGTCGGAAGGTCATCCAAAAAAACAAGATGCACAGGTATCGGATACAATTCTGACTAACATAAACTAATACCTAAAATGTATAAACTTTATTAAATTTTGCGTGACAAACAAACACTTAAAAGGCACCAGGCCTGAAATGACCCGTGGCTGTGTGTTACTGAATAAATGGGTACCTATAAACCCTAAAAGACCCTCATATACCCTTCCTAACAGCGGAGGTTGGCACCCTAGCTTGAACGCAAATTGGCGCCCCCGCTCACCATCGGCTTACCCTAGGTGCACCCTGTTATGCCCTATATGGGTGCAGAGTATGGCTGGTAAACCTTCTTGATAAATAGGCCAGCTATGCTGTGGTGAAAGAAAAAAGGGGGAGGGGGAAGTGAACCCGAATAAAAAACTAGATAAACACCTGCTTGTAATCAGGAACACTTACTAAACAGTAAAGGTACCGTCACATTAAGCGACGCTGCAGCGATAGCGACAACGATGCCGATCGCTGCAGCGTCGCTGTTTGATCGCTGGAGAGCTGTCATACAGACCGCTCTCCAGCGACCAACGATGCCGAGGTCCTCGGGTAACCAGGGTAAACATCGGGTTGCTAAGCGCAGGGCCGCGCTTAGTAACCCGATGTTTACCCTGGTTACCAGCGTAAAAGTAAAAAAAACAAACAGTACATGCTCACCTGCGCGTCCCCCGGCGTCTGCTTCCTGACACTGACTGAGCTCCGGCCCTAACAGCAGAGCGGTGACGTCACCGCTGTGCTTTCACTTTAGGGCCGGCGCTCAGTCAGTGTCAGGAAGCAGACGCTGGGGGAGGTATGACGCTGGGTGAGTATGTACTGTTTGTTTTTTTTACTTTTACGCTGGTAACCAGGGTAAACATCGGGTTACTAAGCGCGGCCCTACGCTTAGTAACCCGATGTTTACCCTGGTTACCAGTGTAAAACATCGCTGGTATCGTTGCTTTTGGTGTCAAACACAACGATACACGGCGATCGGACGACCAAATAAAGTTCTGGACTTTATTCAGCGACCAGCGACATCACAGCAGGATCCTGATCGCTGCTGCGTGTCAAACTAAACGATATCGCTAGCGAGGACGCTGCAACGTCACGGATCGCTAGCGATGTCGTTTAGTGTGACGGTACCTTAACACTCAAATCACAGCACAAACAACGATTAAACCAACAAAAAACCAAAAAACCGGATAACACTGAGCATGATTCAGTGATGGAGGATGGCACGATAAAGCCTAATGTACTCCTCCCTACACTCACCCTAATCAGGTCGTCCCTACCTGACAGCGGAGGTTGGCACCCTAGATGAATACGTGATGTGGCGCCCCCGCTCCCGTCGGCTGACCCTCACTTCCCCTTAACAGTTGATCCTCACTGCTCTAAACCAGAGAAAAAAATAGAATCATGAGAGGGAAAAACCAAAAAGTGAGGGAAAGCGCTATTCATGAGTGAGAGAGAGGGATCAAAAACCCAAGAAGGAGGAGCGAATGTGCATTGGAGTTTTAATAAATCTATTATAGCCAAGATGGATAATATAACATTTTTACCAAAAATAATAAACCATTAGGATCAGCTATATTGCACCAATTTCATTACTGCACTCTCCCCACTACAACACGCAACAGCGATAACACTAAGATCCCAAAAGTATATATATGCTTCTGAATAAAGGCTAAGCAGATATATGCGGCACTCAAAAGGTAAAAGTCCAAAAAAATAATTTCATCCAACAAAGTGAATACACTGATCACTTAATGAAGTGATCACCGAGATAGGCCAGACTTTTACTGTATCTTTACTAACAAATTGCTCAAAATATAGAGCCGCAACATAATGCACCGAATCACCTATTATTTTTCTTTAAACCAGTAAGCCATGATAATGGGTTCTTATCTGAAATCCGGATAATGTATAGATGCCTCAACGCGTTTCCCTTCCATCATACAAGTTAATCAGGAGGCGGATGGATAAGCCAGCGTCCAGAGATACGAAAGACTGGTGGCCGTCATAACATCATATTTGCAGGTGATTTGCAAATATGATGTTATGACGGCCACCAGTCTTTCGTATCTGGTGGGGAGAGTGCAGTAATGAAATTGGTGCAATATAGCTGCATTAGGCTTTATCGTGCCATCCTCCATCACTGAATCATGCTCAGTGTTATCCGTTTTTTTGGTTTTTTGTTGGTTTAATCGTCGTTTGTGCTGTGATTTGAGTGTTACTGTTTAGTAAGTGTTCCTGATTACAAGCAGGTGTTTATCTAGTTTTTTATTCGGGTTCACTTCCCCCTCCCCCTTTTTTCTTTCACCACGGCTTAGCTGGCCTATTTATCAAGAAGGTTTACCAGCCATACTCTGCACCCATATAGGGCATAACAGGGTACACCTAGGGTAAGCCGACGGTGAGCGGGGGCGCCAATTTGCGTTCAAGCTAGGGTGCCAACCTCCGCTGTTAGGAAGGGTATATGAGGGTCTTTTAGGGTTTATAGGTACCCATTTATTCAGTAACACACAGCCACGGGTCATTTCAGGCCTGGTGCCTTTTAAGTGTTTGTTTGTCACGCAAAATTTAATAAAGTTTATACATTTTAGATATTAGTTTATGTTAGTCAGAGGCAGTCGGAAGGCAAAGGAGGAAAAGACAATATATAATCCATTTATTAAATAGTGTATTAAACAATATCACACCAATCCTCTACCGTCTCAATTCATCCAGCCACCGACTGTCCCAAAGTATCCTACAAAAAATAAAATTAAAATATTAGCAAAATTTTTATATCCGATATCAATAAAAACAATATATACACTGATAATACACATAAACAGAGGGATAAGAATCCCATCACCGGGTACAAAATTGTAGATTAAAATCTACATTTAAACCCTTGGGTTGTAAAGACCCTAGGGTGTAGATCCATCTCATCTCCTTTGTTTTGAGGATTTGAACTCTATCCCCACCTCTCCTCAGTACAGGAACACTATATATAACCCTGAATCTAAGCTGGTTAACAGAATGTCTCTTTTCCAAAAAAATGTTTAGGGACTGGTAAATCAGTTAACACTGTCCTGATTGTACTTTTGTGCTTACTAATACGGGCCTTCACTTCCATAGTGGTTTCACCCACATATGTCAGGCCACATGGACATACTATCATATATATTACATAGCTTGACAGGCAGGTATATCTCTCCTTCAAAAAAATGTTTTTGCCAGTATGGGGATGATAGAAAAATTCACCTTTAAGCATATTATTGCAACAAGCACAGCCAAGACCCGGAAAATTACCATATCTGGCTGTGCTCAAAACCCGTTGGGTTGAAGTCTTTTCTGTACCAATATCTGATTTAACTAATTTGTCCTTCAAATTCCGCCCCCTCCTAAACGACATCATTGGATATGATCTAAAACCCAGAACAGACGGAAGCCCCCGTTGTAGGAAAGCCCAGTGCTTCTTTAAAACCGTGCCAATTTGATTACTAGCAGAGTTATAGGTGGACACAAAGGGGATGCGTTCACATGGCTGTCTAATAGACGTCTTACTTTGAATACTAGCCCGCGATAGATTACGAGCCCTGCTTTTATACCTATCCACTTCCACTCTCGGATAACCTCTCATCGGAAATTTAGTACACATCTCGTCTAAACGTAGATCAACCCTCCCCTCATCTGATACTATCCGCCAAACCCTCAATAACTGACTCCAGGGTAAGGAACTAACCATCTTTCTTGGGTGATTACTATCAAACAATAGGAGGCTATTTCTATCCAATTCCTTTACATAGATATCGGTCTTCAGTTTCATCCCATCTTTATAAACCAAAGTATCCAAAAACTGTATCTGAGTTGCCGAATAGGTAAGGGTAAACTGTAGTTCTGGGTATATGCTATTAAGCTCTCCCCATAGATCTTCCAGTCCCTTGGGACTACCTTCCCATATCAAAAAACATCGTCAATATAGCGCCACCAGGCTCTGACGTGGCGCCAGAGGCTAGAATTGTACACAAACCTGTCCTCGAATACCGCCATGTAGATGTTAGCATAAGTGGGGGCCACATTGGACCCCATGGCGGTACCCCTTAACTGTAGGAAATACTCATCCCCAAAGAGGAAATAATTCCTCCTGAGGATGAATTCCAACAGTGAGAGGACAAGTTGTGCACACTCTGGGGCCACGTCAGAGCCCGATAGCACACAAGACACGGCCCTTATCATGTTCAATCGATGTGTATAATGATGTCACATCAAATGAGGCCAAAATGGTAGATTCAGAAATAATTATGTCATTGATTTTGTCAAGAAAGTCATTGGTATCCCTGATATATGATCGTGCTGCTACAGCGTAAGGACGCAGCACCTTATCCAGAAAAATGGCAGTCTTATTGAAAAGAGAACCTCTTCCAGAGACAATTGGTCTGCCCGGCGGGTTAAACAAATCTTTATGGATCTTAGGTAATACATATATCACAGGAACAATTGGTGCATCCACAATCAAAAATTCAGACAACTTCTGGTCAATGAGCCCCATGGCAAGGGAATCACTGACCATAAGTTGTAATTCCCTCTGGAAACGAGGAGTAGGATTACATGACAATTTTTCATATATCAAATGATCCCCCAACTGTCGCTGAATTTCAGCCTTATACTTCAGGGTGTCCATTACCACCAACGCCCCACCTTTATCCACCGATTTAATCGTTAAAGTGGTATTATTCACCAAAGAATCCAAGGATAATCTCTCCACAGCCGTCATATTACCCCTAGACCTAGGTTTAAAGGTAGTCTTTATTTTTTCAATATCTCTCTGGACTAATTCAATATAGGACTCCACAAAGTGGTTCCTCACAGGCGGTTGAAACTTACTCTTATTATATAGTCCAACCTTCTGCAACGAAAAACTGCATGTTGATTCTTCAACCGACATTACCATCAATAGCCTTATCAGAAAAATAAGATGACACTTTCTGTCCAGACCACCAGTTTTACCTAATTGTGATGAGTGCCCTAATAGATAGAAGTGTAGCTCCCCCTGGTGGCCTGGAGTGTGAAGTGTGCTGTGTGGTTTGTGATACCTGGTAAAGAGAACTCCTTTATTGTCTTCAGACGTAATATCACTCCCCCTGGTGGAAGAACGACATTACTGCAATGACCAGGACTCTGGGGCACTGCACTCCCCCCCCCATTAAATCCAGTACTCCTGGACTGGAAAAAGAAAACAACAATACATTAGCAAAACATGCAAAATTTTTGAAATGCTATAAAACAAGTTAATATAACTGTGCTTCCCTTTATGGGAGGTGAGAACACTTGAACGTTACAAACCAGAACATATTTACACAGTGCGTACGACTTTAAATTAAGTAAATAACAGTCATTAACTAACTATGAACGATAATTACCCATACAGGTATACTATCTATTAAGTGCAAGTACCCTCTAAGGGTATACTATCATAAAACCTCAAAGTGCGAATCAACATTTTCTTCATTCTTCTACACATGCAGGACTGTCTATCAACCCCCACGGGCTCACTGCATTTTCTTTAATTTACACACATAAAATCTCAATTTTATTCAAAGTACATCATCTAACATTTTATTCTCTAAATACATCAAACGTGCTACCAGGAGCTACAGACTCTCATGCCTGCTCAGCTATTCTCCTTACGTACCATCTCCGCCTAGCTGATGTTCCACAACAAGCTCCCTTTATTTCAACAGTGCATTATCAACTAACTTTCCCGCTACATACTACTAACTATATATACCAAAACCACACCCAAATGGTAAAAAGGTGAAGAAAAAGAGGCATAAGCAATTAAATTAAAACATGATATTTTTATTAAACAAGAACAAACTATAAAAACACAAGACACATGCCCCCATTTGAAGAAGCTATTATAGCGAAACGGCGCTGTTGGGGTCACTGATGGACATATAAAGAAAAGGCACATATATATGTGAGTACATAGGTTTTTTGCTGTTATAATCTACCTCATTTGTTAACTACCTCGTGCACTAGACACCTTTTAGGTGATCTGGAGTAGTACAGGCACATTGGCACTTTATCTTTTTAAAAATCTAAGACCATTATGGTATTAACTTTATTTAAATTATTGTATCTATACAGCACTAAGCATTTTTTCTAAACTGTCGTTATTCATGATTATACCTGTGTATTATCTTTGCACTGGGCACTTTCAGTCTAATTTATACTGTCATAACTGCATAAAAATATACTAATAAAATTATTTTGGAATACGGTATTACTGTAGCACTAAGACATTGTACAGCTTGTAACTGGATATACATTAAGCTGTAGGCTAGTCATTAAAGTGCTATTCACATTATAGTGATACGGTTTTTCAGCTATAAACCTTCCAATGTGCACGTGCCACTGTTATACCTAGTCATTTATATAGGGCTGGTTCCCACAAATATAATTGAATCTCCTAAAAGGTTATATAGTGCCATACAGCTGTTTAATTCTTTTTCTTTGGAGATATGTTCCATCAGTATCTCTTTGAATTTCCTTGTCTTGTGTTTTTATAGTTTGTTCTTGTTTAATAAAAATATCATGTTTTAATTTAATTGCTTATGCCTCTTTTTCTTCACCTTTTTACCATTTGGGTGTGGTTTTGGTATATATAATATATTTGGAGGTGGCAAGTCCACTATTGGATTTTTGTTCATGTATAATACTACTAACTATGTAATACATTAACTTTTTGGTACAGTGCAACAGGTAAACCATCCGTTTAAGGGCAAAGGCGAGTCTTTTTATGAGGTAGTGCAAACAATCACATCGTAAGCATTCAAGTTTACTTAAAGGTGACGTGATGCGAGGGACCCGTGATGAACCTCCGAACATTGGTCTTGAGTGGGCTACAAGACGTGTAATCCTGTCCTGGAATTCTGCCACACCAACGGGTTTTTCTTCAGGTCTGAAAGGCGAAGTTATTTTACAGCAAAATTTAACAGCAGTTTCTGTTAAGAGGCAGTCTCTGTAAAAGCTTCCTTTGTAAAACCAGTAGAGAGCACCTTTAAGAAGGTGCAAACTATTTACAAGCAGTTTCTGACCATGCACAGTCCATGATTCCACAGTTCTTTAAAGGCAAAGACGAAACTTGTGCAAAACAGGTGCAGAGTTTGGAATCCTCCTTTAACTGAAGACCCCTTTAAGGCATAACCCTGGTCGGGTTTAAGCAGCAAAGAAACAGTTTAAGTGCAACAAACAGTCAATTCTGGAACTTGCAGCAAGGGATTAATTTTTTTTAACTATTTACAGTCTTTTCAGTTACATAGTTACATAGTTATTAAGGTTGAAGGAAGACTGTAAGTCCATCTAGTTCAACCCATAGCCTAACCTAACATGCCCTAACATGTTGATCCAGAGGAAGGCAAAAAAAACCCATGTGGCAAAGAGTAACTCCACCATGGGGAAAAAAATTCCTTCCCGACTCCACATACGGCAATCAGACTAGTTCCCTGGATCAACGCCTTATCAAGGAATCTAGTGTATATACCCTGTAACATTATACTTTTCCAGAAAGGTATCCAGTCCCCTCTTAAATTTAATTAATGAATCACTCATTACAACAT
The DNA here is from genome assembly GCF_051348905.1 of Ranitomeya variabilis. Taxonomy (NCBI): domain Eukaryota; kingdom Metazoa; phylum Chordata; class Amphibia; order Anura; family Dendrobatidae; genus Ranitomeya; species Ranitomeya variabilis. The sequence continues at coordinate 104,881,878 of NC_135238.1, read as the reverse complement.
CATACGGCAGAGAGTTCCATAGTCTCACTGCTCTTACAGTAAAGAATCCGCGTCTGTTATTATGCTTAAACCTTCTTTCCTCCAGACGTAGAGGATGCCCCCTTGTCTCTGTCTCAGGTCTATGATTAAAAAGATCATCAGAAAGGTCTTTGTACTGTCCCCTCATATATTTATACATTAAAATAAGATCACCCCTTAGTCTTCGTTTTTCCAAACTAAATAGCCCCAAGTGTAATAACCTATCTTGGTATTGCAGACCCCCCAGTCCTCTAATAACCTTGGTCGCTCTTCTCTGCACCCGCTCCAGTTCAGCTATGTCTTTCTTATACACCGGAGACCAGAACTGTGCACAGTATTCTAAGTGTGGTCGAACTAGTGACTTGTATAGAGGTAAAATTATGTTCTCCTCATGAGCATCTATGCCTCTTTTAATACATCTCATTATTTTATTTGCCTTTGTAGCAGCTGCCTGACACTGGCCACTGAATATGAGTTTGTCATCCACCCATATACCCAGGTCTTTTTCATTGACGGTTTTGCCCAGAGTTTTAGAATTAAGCACATAGTTATACATCTTATTACTTCTACCCAAGTGCATGACCTTACATTTATCCCCATTAAAGCTCATTTGCCATTTATCAGCCCAAGCTTCTCGTTTACATAAATCATCCTGTAATATAAAATTGTCCTCCCCTGTATTGATTACCCTGCAGAGTTTAGTGTCATCTGCAAATATTGAAATTCTACTCTGAATGCCCCCTACAAGGTCATTAATAAATATGTTAAAAAGAAGAGGGCCCAATACTGACCCCTGTGGTACCCCACTGCTAACCGCAACCCAGTCCGAGTGTGCTCCATTAATAACCACCCTTTGTTTCCTATCCCTGAGCCAGCTCTCAACCCACTTACACATATTTTCCCCTATCCCCATTACTCTCATTTTATGTAACAATCTTTTGTGTGGCACCGTATCAAAAGCTTTGGAAAAGTCCATATACACTACGTCCACTGGGTTCCCTTGGTCCAGTCCGGAACTTACCTCTTCATAGAAGCTGATCAAATTAGTCTGACATGAACGGTCCCTAGTAAACCCGTGCTGATACTGGGTCATAAGGTTATTCCTCTTCAGATACTCCAGTATAGTATCCCTTAGAATGCCCTCCAGGATTTTACCCACAGTAGAGGTTAAGCTTACTGGCCTATAATTACCGAGTTCAGTTTTTGCCCCTTTTTTGAATATTGGCACCACATTTGCTATACGCCAGTCCTGTGGTACAGACCCTGTTATTATGGAGTCTTTAAAGATTAAAAATAATGGTCTATCAATGACTGTACTTAGTTCCTGCAGTACTCGGGGGTGTATCCCATCCGGGCCCGGAGATTTGTCAATTTTAGTTATTTTTAGACGCCGCTGTACTTCCTGCTGGGTTAAGCAGGTGACATTTAATGGGGAATTTTTATCACTAGTCATTTTGTCTGCCATGGGATTTTCTTTTGTAAATACTGATGAAAAAAAGTCATTTAGCATATTGGCTTTTTCCTCATCTTCATCCACCATTTCCCCCAGATTATTTTTAAGGGGGCCAACACTGTCATTTTTTAGTTTCTTACTATTTATATAGTTAAAGAATATTTTGGGATTATTTTTACTCTCTCTGGCAATGAGTCTCTCTGTCTCAATCTTTGCTGCCTTGATTTGCTTTTTACAGAATTTATTTAATTTTCTGTATTTATTTAATGCCTCCTCACTACCTACTTCCTTTAATTCTCTAAATGCTTTCTTTTTGTCCCTTATTGCGCCCCTTACAGCTCTATTTAGCCATATTGGTTTCCTCCTATTTCTAGTATGTTTATTCCCATACGGTATATACTGTGCACAGGTCCTATCCAGGATGCTAATAAACGTCTCCCATTTTCTTTGTGTATTTTTGTGTCTCAGGATATCGTCCCAGTTAATTGCACCAAGATCCTCTCTCATCCGTTGGAAATTTGCCCTCCTGAAGTTTAGTGTCCTTGTCACCCCCCTACTACCCATCTTATTAAAGGTTACATGAAAACTTATTATTTTGTGATCACTATTCCTCAAGTGACCCCCAACCCTTATATTTGATATGCGGTCTGGCCTGTTGGTTAATATTAGGTCTAGCAGTGCCCCCATCCTTGTTGGGTCCTGAACCAGTTGTGAAAGGTAATTGTCTCTCATAGTTGTCAAAAACCGATTACCTTTGCTGGAACTGCAGGTTTCTGTTCCCCAATCTATTTCAGGGTAATTGAAGTCCCCCATAATAATGACTTCTCCTTGAGTCGCAGCTTCATCTATTTGCTTTACGAGGATATTCTCCATTGCTTCCATTATTTTTGGAGATTTATAACAAATCCCTATCAGTAATTTATTATTTTTTCCCCCTCCCCTTATCTCCACCCACAGGGACTCTACATTTTCATTAAATTCACCTATATTATCACGCAGGATGGGTTTTAAGGAAGATTTTACATATAGACACACCCCTCCCCCTCGCTTATCTGTACAGTCATTTCTGAACAGGCTATAGCCCTGCAAGTTAACAGCCCAGTCATGGCTCTCATCCAGCCACGTCTCAGATATCCCCACCATGTCATAATTATGCTCCAACAACATTAGTTCTAATTCATCCATTTTGTTGGCGAGGCTTCTGGCATTAGTATACATGCACTTGATGTTACTCTCTGTACCTCTATTCTTTCTTAAATTACTAACTATTCTAACCCCACCCCCCATGCCACCGCCAGCCCCAACTTCCTTATTTGTGCCCAGGTCTCTATCTGCACTATCTTCCCCTCCTATAAAATGAATACCCTCCCCCCCAATCCCTAGTTTAAACACTCCTCCAACCTTCTAACCATTTTCTCCCCCAGCACAGCTGCCCCTTCCCCATTGAGGTGCAGCCCGTCCCTAGCGTAGAGCCTGTAGCCAACTAAGTCGGCCCAGTTCTGCAGGAACCCAAACCCCTCCTTCCTACACCAATTCTTGAGCCACTTATTAACCTCCCTAATCTCCCGTTGCCTCTCTGGCGTGGCACGTGGTACAGGCAGTATTTCGGAAAATACCACGTTGGAGGTCCTTGCTTTCAGCTTGCAGCCTAATTCCCTGAAATCATCTTTAAGGACCTTCCACCTACCTCTAACTTTGTCATTTGTGCCAATGTGCACCATGACCGCTGGGTCCTCACCAGCCCCTCCCAGTAATCTGTCCACCCGATCAGCGATGTGTCGGACTCGAGCGCCAGGTAGGCAGCACACCGTCTGACGATCCCTGTCTTTGTGACAGATTGCCCTATCTGTTCCCCTAATAATTGAGTCCCCCACTACCAGCACCTGTCTGGCCTGCCCTGCTCTCCTATTTCCCTCCTTACTGGAGCAGTCACTCCTCCGGCTTTCAGAGGAAATGCCTGGCTGCAGCAGTGCTACCCCTGTACTGGCACCCCCCTCATCTGCCAACTTAGCAAACTTATTGGGGTGTGCCAGATCAGGACTAGCCTCCCTGGCACTCTTCCCTCTACCCCGCCTTCTATCTGTCACCCAGCTAACTGCCACACTGTCCTGCAGCTCCATCCTACCATCCCCCTCCTCATCTATCCCATTGAGCGTCTGCTCTGTGAGCAGAAGACTCCTCTCCATATTGTCTATGGATCTCAGTGTTGCCAGCTGCACATTTAGATCCAGTATCTGGGTTTCCAAATGCACAATGTGCTCACATCTCGCACAGCAGTATGCACCCTCGACCAGCTGGTCAAGGACTGCATACATGTGGCAAGATGTGCACTGGATGGCATTAACAATTGTGGAGCACATTTCCTAATGGGGATTGCACCACACAGAAACATTAATTAAAAATAAATACAAAGTATTAATTAAAAAAAAAAAAAACAGAAGCAATTCCTCCCTTGTAAACTCCCTGATTCCAAAGTCACTGAATCACAAGTCACACACTTACTGCCGTTCACACTTACGCTCAGGTCACACTCAGCTCGCTCACACTCGCTGTGCTGAAGATTTATAGATTATTTTTTTTCTCTCTATCTCCCCTCAACAGCAATCCACCTTGCTGTTTAGATGCACTTCCAAAAAGGACTTGAGCCCCAAACAGCTGCCCCTTATATCCCCTTAATTATGAGCCCCCACCCTAAGTTAACTCCTTATGAATATAGCTACTCCCAATTCAGCAACTCACACAAATTCACACAGGTATTTGTTAAAGGCCTTCCAAATACCTCCTCACTGAATCACAAGTCACACACTTACCGCCGTTCACACTTACGCTCAGGTCACACTCAGCTCGCTCACACTCGCTGTGCTGAAGATTTATAGATTTTTTTTTCTCTCTATCTCCCCTCAACAGCAATCCACCTTGCTGTTCAGATGCACTTCCAAAAAAGGAAGTTTTCTTTTACTTGAACCATTCTGGATGTAGTACCGGTGGGGGTAGTCCTGCTGGATATTGGCGACCACCTGGTACTACCTAGAGTGCATTCGCACTCCTGATTGGGGTCTGTGTGCTGACAGTCCTCCGTGCCACCGAAGTTTGGGTACACTTAGAACACATGGTAACCGGTGCAGGGGTCACCTGTTCGGGTGGAGCTTGCAGTGTTTCCCTAGGCGCGAGTTCAGGGCTGTGAGGTGGCGATGCGGTGGCTTCCAGTTTGTACTTGTGGACATGAAGGGCATACCACCCCTTGTCCCCTCAATGTCGCGTGTATGTGACACGGTCAACTGGGTACAAATCCCGGCCTGGGTGTCCCTCCATGAGGTGTGCCTCCACATCACGCCGGTTCACAAATACTTCCGGATAGAGGCCTGGTTCCTTAATAAAGCCCCAGCCTCCCTGCAGGCGAAAGGTTACGACAGTTCCGTAACGCTGCGGGCCCCAGTCCTCCTCACTCATCTGCCTGGCCCGAGCTTTGGCTTGCAAATCTTTTTCGCGGTCAGCCTGGCACTGACGCTCTGCCTCCCTCTCCTTCTGTTCCTGCCGGAGGGTTTCCTGGCATCGGTATTCTGCTAGCCCGACCACCTCGATCTTCTCTCCCTCTAGCTGACCCTCTCCAGGGAACCCGATTAGGTTGGTGGTGGCGTGGGTCCATTTAAATGTCACCCACTCTTCCTGGATCTCCACCGTCTGCTTAGTGGGCTGCAGTGGGACGTCGGAGGTTTTTAGGGCCTTTCCCACTCTAGGAGGCCACACACCCGGCTGGGTGGTGGTGGCGGAGGGGATTCTACGGCCACTAGCAGGGATTCTTCGACTACCGGGGCATGGTTGATGTCATTACCTGCCTCTGCGGCATCTCCGGTGCCGGTCTCCTCTTTTGCAGTCTGGGGTTCCGGCGGCTGGCTGCGCCGCTGCTCCTCATGGCCGGTGGTCGCACGATGCCACAAGCTCTGGAGCTGCCGACACAACTCGTCCACTTCCATTCCCAGAACCTCCTGGTTCATGCAACCTGGTAAGGTTTCGCTCTGCTCCCGTTGGCTGGGACAGCTGCGGGTTTTCTCCCCCTCTTCCAGGCGACCTCCGCTCGCCATGTTGCCAACCAGGTTCTGCCTAATGGCGTCCAGGGGTTCTTGCTCCTCCTCTTCCGGGGGGCAGTTTCTTCTTCTTCCTCCACCATCCCAGACCAGGAGGTATATATATATATATATATATATATATATATATATATAATCAATTTTGGCACTCAACTTTGTCAACTGAAAGAGTTTTATTCGCAGCCACTTGTATAAACATTTCGGTCAATAAGGTTGACCTTCTTCAGTATACTGCAATATTCATAAAATACAATATACAATCAATGTCTCAAAAACAAACTTATATAATATATTGGATCTAATACAAAACATATTGTGCATTTTTGGTGAGGGATGGATGAAAAAGAAGAAACGGGAAAGAAAAAAGGAAGAAAAATGAAAAAAAATAAAATAAAGAAAAAAATAATAAAATAAAAGGGTCATACCTTGCTATTATGACATAACATATATTTGTGGCTCAAATCAAAAAAGGGGTCCTACTCGGATCCTAATGAGGTAATAATATAACGTTATGGTTGTAAATAATTTCTATGAGGTGTGTAAGAGAGAAAAAAAGGGAAATAAAAGGGAAAACTAACCTATAAGGTAATGTAAATGATGCTAATGTTCAGATAATCCAATAGAAGTCTCTGCATAGTTACTTGCGGAATGATGTCCTTCTCAGAGAACCAGATCTATATATAGGTTTGAAATATTTCATAATAATAGAATATAAGGATAAAAAAAGAGGGGGAGGGACATACATACCCCATATGCTTTTATGTGATGTTCAGATCCGTATTGTGGACCGAAAAGGTGCTTGTCCCTATCTGAGTGTGGGAGAGCATATAGTAATATAATTAGCCATGTGGCTTGACACCTTTTTTCTTAGTGATAAAGTTCCACGAATGTATCTTACCTAGGGTGGGCTGTGATGGCGTCTGACAGGAATGCGGTGTCCGCCGCTTGTTCTCAGATGCCATAGCCTGATGTGCGCCCATTTTTATATGTAAGGGGCGGGATAAGTCCACCGGCCGAAAACCGGAAGTGCGTCACCGGAAGTGACGTCACGACCAGGCCAGTCTTTTGTTTGCATTCCAGGAGAGACAGGAACTGTCATGGAGGAGCGTTCCACTGCTGTGTTGTCTAGCTAATACGTCTAGACCCATACTATTGTGTATATTACCTGGGAAACAGAAAATAGCACAGTGGAGCGTTCCACCGGTATGTATAGTGGTAGACAAAACCTGACAGATGTAAAACGCATAAACGGCTATGGACTGTGATAAGGAGGTATATCCTGTGTGGCATTAATAATAAGGTATTATAATATTTAAATAAGTGGAGTGTTGAAAAAGAGGAGGGTAAAAAAATAAAATAAAGGAATCAGGATAAAGGAATAATGAAAATAAAGAAATGGGACTAAGATGGGAATGGGGATCCAGGAGGAGGAAGGATCAGGAAGTGAAATTGCATGATGTCAATTCAATATAGATGACTCTGTAAAATAAAGCACTGTGTCAATACAATTATGTTCATGAACATACAGAGTCATACCACATTTCAGATTTATTTATGCTATATCTCAAAGTAAGTGATACATGAAGGAAAATAGGTCATACTCTCTATTGAGACCCCTAGGGAATATAGTCTCCAATTCATGTATCCAGAAGGCTTCCCTTCTCTTGAGGGTCTGGATACGACTACCCCCTCATCTGGGTGGTGGAATATGCTCAATCACCTGAAATTTTAACTGTGGTATGGAATGTCCTGCGCTAATGAAATGGTCAGGTAACGGAAGTAATGTATTCCTACACCTGATGGTGGATTTATGTTTACTGATACGATCTCTAATGGGTTGTGTTGTTTCCCCAATGTAGAGGAGACCTCAGGGACATTTAATTGAATAAACCACATGTGAAGTGTCGCAGGTGCTATAATCCTTAATCTTATATTGTTTACCCGAGTGTGGGTGGTAAAAGTAATCACCTTTCTGCAATGTAAACATGGGTGTGTACCCGTTTTTGGTTGAGATAGAAATCTTTGTGTAGAAATACGTAAGCCTGAGCCAATATCTGCTTTAATGAGTGTATCACGGATATTTCGAGGACGTTTATAGCAAGGCAAAAATTGTCTTTGAAATTCCGGTACCTCCGGGTGTGCCTCTCTACAGAGAGATTCCAATGTTTCCTGATGGTGTGGTGAAGAATATGGACATAAGGATGATAAGTATGGACGAATGGCACTCGTCCCGTAGCGGGTTGCCTGGGGGTTGTAGATGCTTGTAAAGCATTATGTAAAACCTCTGGAGTATAACCCCATTCTCTGAATTTATGGTACATTTCATCCACCCTTCTTGATGGGATCTGTAACTATGCGTTCTACCCTTTGAAATTGGGAACGAGGGATGGCATTTTTTGTGGAGATAGGGTGGAGACTTTTGTAATGGGGCAAGCTGTTACGATCTGTGGGTTTTCTATACAGATCTGTGCTCAGGGTGCCATTCTCATCTTTCAATACAAGTGTATCTAAGAAGCTGACTTGATGTGTATCTTTAGTAACTGTAAAATGGAGTCCTGGCCAAGTCTGATTAAGTATATTGAAGAAATCGTCCAATGTGTCAGGGGAGCCCGTCCATATGCAAAAAATATCATCAATTAATCTTTTCCATATGATGCAATGAGTTCTGAAAAGGTTGTTTGGATACACTACCTCTTCCTCAAAGGTGGCCATATACGTATTTGCATATGAGGGCGCTACGTTCGACCCCATAGCGGTCCCCTGTGCCTGTAGGTAATGAGTATCTTCGAACAGAAAGTAATTACGGGTAAGAACTACTGTAATTCCAAGCACAATTGGATGATATTAGGGTCTAGATCTGATAAGGTAAGTAAGCGTTTGACACAATCAATTCCCCAGTCGTGTGGGATGGACGTGTAGAGGTCCTTAACGTCAAAGGAAACTAAAAGAGATGTCTTGGGAATGGTACCCAAGGTTTGTATCATCTTGAGAAAAGCCCCTGTATCTAGTAGGTAAGATTGTGATTTTTGTGTCAAGGGAGTGAGAATTTTTTCCAAAAAGATGGATATAGGTGATAATATTGAGTCTGTAGCAGTGATAATGGGTCGGCCAGGTGGATTCACTAAACTTTTGTGTACTTTCGGAAGTAAATAAAAACTGGTGTAACCGGGTTCGTCTTAATTAGAAACTCTTTAGTTTTGGAGTCAAGGACCCCTGAATTGAGATAGGTGTTTAGTATGGTAGTTATAGTGGTGCCTATTTCTCCTGTTGGGTCTCTATTCAATTTAATGTACACTGTACCATCTGTAGCGTTTCACCCGCTTCGGGTCTTGGGGATACTCACTTGGCAGCAGGGTAAACACTTCAGGCACGATATCTCACACATATCAGTCCATATGATTTATTCAAACTCCGCATAAACCAGACAGGGTACAGTCCATTTCATTACAGCCATGAAACATTAGACAGTTCACGTAGCAGATAGGCTTCTCTGCTGTACATTATAATCCCGTTGTCCGGGGTTACCTCTCAGAAGTTCCACTCCTTACACTGACTTCAGGTCAGTCCCAGGTTCTCAACACAGACCGTCCAGGTCTACGGTCTCCAGGTGCTTCCAGGACGACTCCACTCCCAGGAGTCTCCAACACCAACCGTCCGTGCTATGTCCAGCACGCAGGTTCTCCAGCCTGGAATGGTCTCTGTGTGCTTCCAGGACGTCCCCACTTGGAACCGTCCAACACACAGGCCATTCTGCAGTGTCCTGCCAGGACACACGGAAGTGTGTCCACCCTGACAGACACTCACACACTCACTCAATCTCTCTCCCATGTGCTACACACACCTCCTTTACATAGGTGTAACCACACCCAGGTACCTGTCACATGGCTAGTCAGGTAAGCGTGACATCACCACAGGTCCTTACACACAAAACCATCTTACATGTTCAGACACGCCTCTTTGGCTGGGTTTGTAGGTGACTGAACCCACCCATCTCTCCAATCACCTGGAAGCCTTCCCAATGTAAACAAACCCCTCAGCAGTAGATCTGCTTGAGCAAAACATACCCAGGCTTCCATCACAGGGCCACCCACCTCTGCGATACATACCATCCATCATTCACATGACCAGTCGCTATGCTACATATTTCCCCCTCTGCCTAAAGCCGTGGGGCTTTGGCACTTTCTATTACCCGCCAGAGACCCTTCTCTGTCGTCCCTGACAGTCAAACCATCTGTCAACCATTTCCGTCACACGCTTTGATAAGGACGACCTCTTTTCATTTCTTCTGCTACAGGATCTCCCGCTTAGGTCACTGAGCCCTGAGCTAAGTGAGGAGTCACTGCCTCTAACTCTTCCATCTGGCGTCAAAATCTGAATGGGAGTCACCACCACCCACTCGGTCATCCTGTAACCTGCAGTCGCCCCTCACACAGGTCACAATTTCTGTTATGGCTACCCCTGCCATCCTGACTTTACCTTGGGGAGCACTATCCTTCCCCTGTGTCAGTGCCTCCGTCCGCACAACCTAGTACTCAGCTCTAGTGGTTGCTACTGGTAATGACACGTCACAGTCACCCCCCCAGAGTTTGTGTCATACCCCACAGTACGGTGAACCCTCAAGTTCCTTTCTAACAGGGTGTCAGCTTCACAGGTTCTATTTACCAGATCACTGTCAGTCATTTCAGTGTACACATTTGGTGACATCATGTCGGTAAGTTGGGCAAACGAACCCTTCACACTGGTCACCCCGATGTCTGACCCGTCAATTTTGGGACCCATTACTGACTTAACATATGCCCCTGCAACAGTAATGAGACTTCCATCCTCCAGCTGTAGACGAACCCTCTCCTCCCACAAGTCTGAGGATAACTTACAGTCCGGCCTACTATCCAATGATGCATTCACCACCGCCTCTTTTTTCCGCCATCCCTATTCGGGTTACCGCCCCTTTTTGGGACTCCGCCCACTTTAGGGTCACTACCCCCTTTTGGGACTCCACCCCCTTTTGGGCAACTACGCTCTTTTGGGTTACCGCCCCCTTTTGGGACTCCGCCCCTTTTTTGGAAACCACCATTTGGCAGAACTCCACCCCTTTTCTTGGAAACCACCATTTGGCGGAACTCCAGCCCTTTTCTTGGAAACCACCATTTGGCGGAACTTCACCCCTTTTCTTGGAAACCACCATTTGGCAGAACTCCACCCCTTTTTTTGGAAACCACCATTTGGCGGAACTCCACCCCTTTCTTGGAAACCACCATTTGGCGGAACTCCACCCCTTTTAGGGACCCCACCCCTTCCCTCGGGTACACCCTGTTGACTTCCCACAGTACTCTCAGGCCCCAGTTCGCACAGCACACCAATGTGACTCTGGCCTTTTAAGAGTCTGCACGCTCTAAACCAGCAATGTCTTTTTTTTTTTTTCTTCTTTTTGCCGCAACTGCAGCTAGGCTTCACAAGGCTCTGCACCGCAAACTTCGTGGACCCGCCGATCCACAGCAAGCCGCTTGTCACCTTCGTGGACCTGCCGATCCACAGCAAGCCGCTTGTCACCTTCGTGGACCCGCCGATCCACAGCAAGCCGCTTGTCACCTTCGTGACCCCACCGAGCCACAGCAAACTTCGTGACCTCACCGAGCCACAGCAAGCTGACTCTCAGGAAAAAAAAACTCAGTCTCTCACTGACCCTGGTCAGAACAACACAGATTTCAGTCTGTTACACACCCGGCTTTAACACAGCCCAAATATAGTTTCTCACTGATCCCGATCAGCATAATACACGGTTTTCAGACCGTCACCCATTGGCAACTTCACGGGTTCCTGGACACCCCTCGGCCTCAGAGGTGCCCAGACACAACAGTTTTCTCACTGACCCCGGTCAGTATTTACTCACGGTTTTCAAGACCGTCACCTGCCATTACCACACAGGTTCCCGGATCCCTCTTCTCCTCAGAGGTATCCCATAAACAGCAGTTCCTCACTGACCCCGGTCAGTATTTACTCACAGTTTTCAAGACCGTTTCCCATCATTGCCGCACAGGTTCCTGGGACCCTCTTCTCCTCGAAGGTATCCCACCAATAACAATTCTCACTGACCCCGGTCAGTATTTACTCACGGTTTTCAAGACCGTCCACTCTTCTGGCTCAGACCAGCCAGCGCTGCAACATGTGCTCTTCAGATCTTTGCCCGCATTCGAAACACCAATTGTAGCGTTTCACCCGCTTCGGGTCTTGGGGATACTCACTTGGCAGCAGGATAAACACTTCAGGCACGATATCTCACACATATCAGTCCATATGGTTTAATCAAACTCCGCATAAACCAGACAGGGTACAGTCCATTTCATTACAGCCATGAAACATTAGACAGTTCATGTAGAAGATAGGCTTCTCTGCTGTACATTATAATCCCGTTGTCCGGGGTTACCTCTCAGAAGTTCCACTCCTTACACTGACTTCAGGTCAGTCCCAGGTTCTCAACACAGACCGTCCAGGTCTACGGTCTCCAGGTGCTTCCAGGACGACTCCACTCCCAGGAGTCTCCAACACAAACCGTCCGTGCTATGTCCAGCACGCAGGTTCTCCAGCCTGGAATGGTCTCTGTGTGCTTCCAGGACGTCCCCACTTGGAACCGTCCAACACACAGGCCATTCTGCAGTGTCCTGCCAGGACACACGGAAGTGTTTCCACCCTGACAGACACTCACACACTCACTCAATCTCTCTCCCATGTGCTACACACACCTCCTTTACATAGGTGTAACCACACCCAGGTACCTGTCACATGTTAAGTCAGGTAAGCATGACATCACCAAAGGTCCTTACACACAAAACCATCTTACATGTTCAGACACGCCTCTTTGGCTGGGTTTGTAGGTAACTGAACCCACCCATCTCTCCAATCACCTGGAAGCCTTCCCAATGTAAACAAACCGCTCAGCAGTAGATCTGCTTGAGCAAAACATACCCAGGCTTCCATCACAGGGCCACCCACCTCTGCGATACATACCATCCATCATTCACATGACCAGTTGCTATGCTACACATCATTTAATTGGCGGTATGCCTCTTTAATGTAGTCGGCCTTCTCCACGACTACTATGGCCCTGCCTTTGTCGGCGGGTTTAATTATGATGTTCTTGTCATTACGTAAAGATTGTAACGCCTGAAAGTCAAGATTGGTTAAGTTTGGTGAAAAGTGTAATTTACCACTGTCTGTATCACGGCGGAGTTGGATAAATGCTTTATCGATGAACTCTATGAAAGTTTCCACCGCATGTGAACCTGGTGGTGGACGATAAGAACTCTTATTCCGAAGGCCCAATTGGCCTATGGAGATCAAAGGTTGACTAGTAGAAGGGGTGGACCCTCGTGTTCCATCCATTTTAGCAAAGTGCGTTAATAATCTAATGCGACGATAGAAACGTTGTAATTCCATATCAAGCCCAAAGGTACTCAACTTTTAAGAGGGACAAAATGAGAGTCCCTTCTGGAGTAGGTAGTACCAGCACCACTCGTCATTTTTTAGACCAACACAAGCGACAGCCAAGAAGAAAAGGCCCCGCCAGAGCCAGAGGAGGAAGAGGTCCAGACTTCTTCAGGGTGACACGTTCACAGGTACTAACTCTTTAGTCATTAATATTTCCTCAAGAACGCTCAGCATTGCAGAACACAACCTTCGAACATGTTTTCTACCGCCAGGTCAGGGGCTGCCGATGGGGATGAGATTCGCCCCAGTTATGCAAATTTATTTATGGGGGCATTTGAGTCCGTCTTCATCACGCAGTCCCCACGGACGTGTGAAAAATTAGCATTTTATCGACGCTTTATTGATGACCTTTTTATAATTTGGACTGGTACGGAGGGGGAGGCGCTTGATTTTATTTCTGATCTGAATAAAAATTCCTGGGGTCTGAATTTCACCGCCAATATCTCCAACATGTCCATTCAGTTTTTGGACTTGATGGTACTGGTTGATGAATCTGGCATTTTTTTCACTATGACGCACTTCAAGGAAGTGGATGTGAACAGCTACTTAAGCTTTAACATCTTCCTAGTTGGATACAGAATGTTCCATATGGGCAGTACTGGCGAATACGTAAGAATTGTACTCGAGACTCAGATTTCTGCAAAGGGGCCAAGATCTTGGATCAGAGGTTCCAACAAAAAGGATACCTGAGGAAACTTGTTAATGATGCATTTCTGAAGGCCAAAACTCTAACTCAAATGGACTGTATCAATAGGATTAAGGAGAAAGCAACTTTGCCCCCACATGATATACATTTGGCAGATGGAGCTTGGTGACCACCTTCAACCAATCTCATGGTACTATTAAAAGGCTAAAAGGCTCCTGTCAAAATATTGGCCCATCCTTAAAGGAGACCCAGTATCCAGACATATACCCTCAAACCCCAGAACTATATTTTGGAGGAATCGTACACTACGCAACCTTATTGCACTAAGCAACACCACTCTGAGACCAGGCCTTCCACCTCCTTAGGACCTTTGAACCTGTTTTCCGTGTAAAGCCCCAAGATGTCTTTGTTGTACCTCGATCCTTAATGGGGTAACTCATTTTAAATCCAATGTTACAGGCACTTCGTACAAGATTAATTTTCATTTAAATTGCCAATCCATGTATGTGGTTTACCTGTTGGAATGTGGGAGCGGCCTGCAATATGTAGGCCGAACCATACAAACCATGCATGCCAGACTTAATAAGCATCGCCAAAACATTCGCAATGGCTTTCTCCTGCACAGCCTTTCAAAACATTTTTTTAACAGCGCACCATAAGGATCTTAAAACACTAAAATTAATTATTATTGATTATATACCCGATTCTGTGGCGGATCGTTTTAATAGTCTTGTGAATCGTGAGAGTTTTTGGATTTTTAAGCTCGGTACATTAACCCCTGAGGGGCTTAACTTAATGATTGAGAAAGTAGCTAGATTAGAGTCGTAATTATTATTGAACACGTAATTTTTTGTCTATATAGGTGTAGATTCATACTTTTATATTATATTTTTTTTATCTGTGATATGGTTTTAATTATATATAAATAATAAAAAATCTCTTGTTTTATGATTTTAATGTTATATTTGAATCTATGTGATTACATTTATCAGTGGTTGCTCTTTTTTTTTTATGTGAATGTTCCTTTAACCCCTTTCTGCCATTGGACGTACTATTCCGTCCATGTGGGGTGGGCCCTAATTCCCAAGGACGGAATAGTACGTCCAGCACGATCAGCCGAGCTCACTATCGCAGCTGACATCCGGCACTATGTGCCAGGAGTGGTCACGGACCACCCCCGGCACATTAACCCCCGGCACACCGCGATCAAACATGATCGCGGTGTGCCGGCGGTACAGGGAAGCATCGCGCAGGGAGGGGGCTCCTTGCGGGCTTCCCTGAGACCCTCGGAGCAACGCGATGTGATCGCGTTGCTGCGAGGGTCTCTTACCTCCTATCCCTGCAGGCCCTGGATCCAAAATGGCCACGGGGCTGCATCCGGGTCCTGCAGGGATTACTTCTAGGTGCCGTGCAGGCGCTGGTAAGCCTGCACGGCTGTATGTTAGATCTGTGATCTGACAGAGTGCTGTGCAAACTTAAAAAAGCTTAAAAAAAATTCGCACATGTGTAAAAAAAAAAAGAAAAAAAAAAATCCTAAATAAAGAAAAAAAAAATATTATTCCCATAAATACATTTCTTTATCTAAATAAAAAAAAATCAAACAATAAAAGTACACATATTTAGTATCGCCGCGTCCATAATGACCCCACCTATAAAACTATATCACTAGTTAACCCCTTCAGTGAACACTGTAAAAAAACAACAACAAAAAAACGAGGCAAAAAACAACGCTTTATTGTCATACCGCCAAACAAAAAGTGGAATAACACACGATCAAAAAGACGGATATAAATAACCATGGTACCGGTGAAAACGTCATCTTGTCCCGCAAAAAATGAGCCGCGATACAGCATCATCAGCGAAAAAATAAAAAAGTTATAGTCCTCAGAATAAAGCGATGCCAAAATAATTATTTTTTCTATAAAATTGTTTTTATCGTATAAAAGCGCCAAAACATAAAAAAAATGATATAACTGAGGTATCGCTGTAATCATACTGACCCGAAGAATAAAACTGCTTTATCAATTTTACCAAATGCGGAACGGTATAAACGCCTCCCCCAAAAGAAATTCATGAATAGCTGGTTTTTGGTCATTCTGCCTCACAAAAATCGGAATAAAAAGCGATCAAAAAATCTCCTGTGCCCAAACATGTTACCAATAAAAACGTCAACTCATCCCGCAAAAAACAAGACCTCACATGACTCTGTGGACTCAAATATGAAAAAATTATAGCTCTCAAAATGTGGTAACGCAAAAAATATTTTTTGCAATAAAAAGCGTCTTTCAGTGTGTGACGGCTGCCAATCATAAAAATCCGATAAAAAAGCCGCTATAAAAGTAAATCAAACCTCCCTTCATCACCCGCTTAATTAGGGAAAATTTCAAAAATGTAAAAAATGTATTTATTTCCATTTTCCCGTTAGGGCTAGGGTTAGGGCTAGAGTTAGGGCTAGGGTTAGGGCTAGGGTTAGGGTTAGGGCTAGGGTTAGGGCTAGGGTTAGGGCTAGGGTTAGGGTTGGGTCTAGGGTTAGAGCTAGGGTTAGGGTTAGGGCTAGGGTTAGGGTTAGGGTTGGGGCTAGGGTTAGGGCTAGGGTTAGGGTTGGGGCTAGGGTTAAGGCTACAGTTAGGGTTGGGGCTAAAGTTAAGGTTAGGGTTGGGGCTAAAGTTAGAATTAGGGTTTGGATTACATTTATGGTTGGGAATAGGGTTGGGATTAGGGTTAGGGGTGTGTCTGGGTTAGAGGTGTGGTTAGGGTTACCATTGGGATTAGGGTTAGGGGTGTGTTTGGATTAGGGTTTCAGTTATAATTGGGGGGTTTCCACTGTTTAGGCACATCAGGGGCTCTCCAAACGCGACATGGCGTCTGATCTCAATTTCAGCCAATTCTGCGTTGAAAAAGTAATCAGTGCTCCTTCCCTTCTGAGCTCTCCTGTGCGCCCAAACGGGTTTACCCCAACATATGGGGTATCAGTGTACTCGGAACACATTGGAGAACAACTTTTGGGGTCCAATTTCTCCTGTTACCCTTGGGAAAATACAAAACTGGGGGCTAAAAAATAACTTTTGTGGAAAAAAAAATATTTTTTATTTGCACGGCTCTGCGTTATAAACTGTAGTGAAACACTTGGGGGTTCAAAGCTCTCACAACACATCTAGATGAGTTCCTTAGGGGGTCTACTTTCCAAAATGGTGTCAATTGTGGGGGGTTTCTACTGTTTAGGTACATTAGGGCCTCTGCAAACGCAATGTGACGCCTGCAGACCATTCCATCTAAGTCTGCATCCCAAATGGCGCTCCTTACCTTCCGAGCCCTCCCATGTGCCCAAACAGTGGTTCCCCCCCACATATTGGGTATCAGCGTACTCAGGACAAATTGGACAACAACTTTTGGGGTCCAATTTCTCCTGTTACCCTCGGGAAAATACAAAACTGGGGGCTAAAAAATAATTTTTGTGGGAAAAAATTTTTGTTTTATTTTTACGGCTCTTCATTATAAACTTCTGTGAAGCAATTGGTGGGTCAAAGTGCTCACTACACCTCTAGATAAGTTCCTTAGGGGGTCTACTTTCCAAAATGGTGTCACTTGTGGGGGGTTTCAATGTTTAGGCACATCAGTGGCTCTCCAAACGCAACATGGCGTCCCATCTCAATTCCTGTCAATTTTGCAGTGAAAAGTCAAACGGCGCTACTTCCCTTCCGAGCTCTCCCATGCGCCCAAACAGTGGTTTACCCCCACATATGGGGTATCAGCTTACTCAGGACAAATTGTTAAACAACTTTTGGGGTCCAATTTCTTCTCTTACTCTTGGAAAAATAAAAAAATTTGGGGTGAAAAAATAATTTTTGTGAAAAAATATGATTTTTTATTTTTATGGTTCTGCATTATAAACTTCTGTGAAGCACATGGTGGGCCAAAGTGCTCACCACACCTCTAGATAAGTTCCTTAGGGGGTCTACTTTCCAAAATGGTGTCACTTGTGGGGGGTTTCAATGTTTAGGCACATTAGTGGCTCTCCAAACGCAACATGGCGTCCCATCTCAATTCCTGTCAATTTTGCATTGAAAAGTCAAACTGCGCTCCTTCCCTTCCGAGCTCTCCCAAGTGCCCAAACAGTGGTTTACCCCCACATATGGGGTATCAGCATACTCAGGACAAATTGTACAACTTTTGGGGTCCAATTTCTTCTCTTACCCTTGGGAAAATAAAAAATTGGGGGAGAAAAGATAATTTTTGTGAACAAATATGATTTTTTATTTTTACGGTTCTGCATTATAAACTTCTGTGAAGCACTTGGTGACTCAAAGTGCTCACCACACCTCTAGATAAGCTCCTTAGGGGTCTACTTTCCAAAATGGTGTCACTTGTGGGGGGTTTCAATGTTTAGGCACATCAGGGGCTCTCCAAACGCAACATGGCATCCCATCTCAATTCCAGTCAATTTTGCATTGAAAAGTCAAATGGCTCTCCTTCGCTTCCGAGCTCTGTCATGCACCCAAACAGTGGTTTACCCCCACATATGGGGTATCGGCGTACTCAGGACAAATTGTACAACATCTTTTGGGGTCCATTTTCTCCTGTTACCCTTGGTGAAATAAAAAAAAATTGGAGCTGAATTAAATTTTGTGTGAAAAAAAGTTAAATGTTCATTTTTATTTAAACATTCCAAAAATTCCTGTGAAACACCTGAAGGGTTAATAAACTTCTTGAATGTGGTTTTGAGCACCTTAAGCGGTGCAGTTTTTAGAATGGTGTCACACTTGGGTATTTTCTATCATATAGACCCCTCAAAATGACTTCAAATGAGATGTGGTCCCTAAAAAAAAATGGTGTTGTAAAAATGAGAAATTGCTGGTCAAATTTTAACTCTTATAACTCCCTAACAAAAAAAAAATTGGGTTCCAAAATTGTGCTGATGTAAAGTAGACATGTGGGAAATGTTACTTATTAAGTATTTTGTGTGACATATCACTGTGATTTAATTGCATAAAAATTCAAAGTTGGAAAATTGCGAAATTTTCAAAATTTTTGCCAAATTTCCATTTTTTTCACAAATAAATGCAGGTAATATCAAAGAATTTTTACCACTATCATGAAGTACAATATGTCACAAGAAAACAATGTCAGAATCACCGGGATCCGTTGAAGCATTCCAGAGTTATAACCTCATAAAGGGACAGTGGTCAGAATTGTAAAAATTGGCCTGGTCATTAACGTGCAAACCACCCTTGGGGGTGAAGGGATTAAATTTGTAAATCTGTGAACAGCGTTGTGATTGGCTGTTTATTTTTTAAATATTGCCTTCCTGTTCCCATTAATAAACTCCCACCTGAAGAAGACGGTGTTTACCCTCGAAACGTGTTGTGGTAAACTACATATGTTGTCTAAGTTTCCTTCAGCGCTCCTGGGACTGATTTCTGTTTGACATATGCTCTTATCCTCCCTTGGAGGTATTCAGCTGGAGCTGCGGTGGTGCTCGACATCTCCCCTTCCCTAGGTTGATTCCTCTGCGCTCCCCTGTGACTGCTTTCACTTATTTTCATCCTTCATTCCCTACGAGGACGGCGGCTGGAGCTGCATTGGAATAACCCACTTTAACCAAACAGGACCTTCCTCTTCACGTGACCTGAAGGTCCTTGCATCCACATTGCATCTTGGCTTCCCTGCAGTGCCCTGGGGTGCTTTACATACCATCCAGTGAGCCTGCTTGCTACTGCTTCATCCAAGAATCCCCAGTTTCCTGATCGCTTGCTTATCAACACTGTTATGCGTGGCTGCATAACTGTAGAAGGTTAGTAGCCCATTTATCATGAGCTTTACCTGGCCCTTGGAGGTACTTCTCATTGCTTGTTTTTTCCTCCATTTCTGAGTTTACTGCTCCCAGTTCCCTGGCGCTTCTGCAGGTGCTTTTTGCTTCTAACTGCTTCATGGTTCTGGATTTGATGTATAAACTATATATCCCTGGCTACGTTTTTGGGAAGAATTTCTAACCAACTGTGATTTATCGGACTAATGTAGCTTCTATAGACTCTATTTGCTGGTGGAATCCGTTTATGTTTACCACATATGTTGTCTGTTGCTTCATTAGTAATACTAATCTTGTTGTTTTTTTTTTTTTTCTAAACACTTTTCAAAGCTTTGCTTGCTGAGTGGTAGTTTTCAGTTAATAACATTTATTTTATGTTATTTTATTTTTGATTCCTTGATTCATTATTTATATATATATTTTTTTCTTTTTTATACTCTATTTTAAGTTGTATATTCTTTGGTCCCGTTTGCTATGGATTATTTCAGGATAAAAACTGAAGTCCTTAGAACCACTACTATAATAGAAGCATTAGGTGCATTTACAAGTTATCAAGCACCCCAAGACACTCCTGTCACCTTAAAACTAAATGATAATGATAGAAAAGTTATGATTCAGCTATTTTTGGAGTATGAGAATCACAGTAAAATAGAGATCACTAATCATATAGATGTGCTCTTTCTGAGACAATATATCACAGAAAGCCTCATACCCAAAGGTTTGGTTATATCTCAACACTCCTCTTTTCCTAATGATCCCATGTTCTCTATGAACTGGGATCTGATCAGGTCTGAATGCTCTATGCGCATGATGGATTTGCTTGTTTCCAAGCAGAAATCCCTTGCTGAATATGCCTTATCACAGCTTGACATAATTAAGGAAAAACTTAATCCCTTTTCTCTTTCTGCTGACTTTTTAGAGTTCAATGCCAAATTATATAGTAAATTGAACAAATTTGAAGATGACCTAATAAAGAAAAAAGTATCCAAATTCTTAAGGGATAGGAATGCTAAATCTTCAAGAGATGTAGCTACCCACATGGAAACTAATGCTATTAATAATTTGGCACCCTCCAATGAGGATGATTCAAATAACTCTCTGTTAATTTTGTGTAATAAACAGCATAAATTTTTTTTATAAGCAGCATAGAGATAGTCTGAAAGGTATTACCAATATGTCCCGAGCACCTTCTAAAATGTCTGTAACAGTGGGTAGTAACAATATTACTGAATCATGCTATTCTTTGGAAAACTTGCCCATGATGACCCCTAACCTGTCAAATACATTGACACAACCACCCATGAATGATGTTCACCCCATGTTAAATGAACCAGAAACCTCTCATGATCTTTCCCAATTTTCGATCCATGTGACATCTCCTATCTCTCAATCCCCTGCCCAATTTTCCACTACCACTAGGTCACATGCCCCCTCGGTGTTGCCAGTTAGTGACATCTTGGAGTCCAATATAGTAGAGAGTAATGAATTGGTTACGCCCCTTCAACAAGAGTCTTTCACTTTATCTTCCCCTCTTAGGATTGATCCACAAAATTCAAAAATTACTCATTTTTTTCAGGTGGTACCAGGCCACCATCCAAAGATAAAAAGGAAAAGAGAACAAGAGGATCTAGAGGTAAAGGCAAGAAACATAAAAAAAGCATTTGGGCCACCGGTAAATCTGTTAGTGTAGGAACGAGTATTGATTCTGAGAATTCTAATGTAGTTTCTAATATTTTTAATTTATCAGATTATACCTTGAGTAATGATGAGAGAACATTATTGGAACGTGGCTTGTCATTCTGCCAGAATTCCCCATTAAATGCATTCAATCTTTACCTTGATTTGAATGACTTTATACAGAGGCTCACGGTGCAACGCCACTTTCTGATTGAGAATGGCAAAGATGATGATAATTCCACAGTGACTACTTCTTCCATTGAGCCTGATTCTTTCTTACATGTTGCCCCTAAGAATACTAATAGTCGTTTTTACCCCGTTCACCATAAAGGGTCGCATCTAGAAACGTTTCAGCAACTTATATTTAAGGATCTTAGATCTCTACCTTCCACGAAAAAATTGGGGAGAAATTTGAATAATGGTGAAATAGCAGCCATCAAATCCTTACGGGAAAATACGGGGATTATAATAAAAAATGCGGACAAAGGGGGTGGGGTAGTTGTCATGAATAGGGGATCATATATTCGGGAAGCGCTTAGACTTTTAGGGGATTCCGAGTTCTACTCCAAGCTAGAACAGGATAGCTCTATTAGTATATTCATTGAGTACAATGCACTGATAAAGGGAGCTCACTTATTGGGCATTCTAAACAAAAAAGAGTATACATTTCTCAACATTTCCAGTTATAAAACCCCCTTTTTTTATTTTTTTTATTTTTTACCAAAAATTCACAAAGATTCACATAATCCCCCTGGTCGCCCTATTATTTCTGGTATTGGTTCAATTACTAGCAATCTTTCCCATTACATAGACCTTTTTCTCCAGAAGTATGTCATGAGATTGGACTCCTATCTAAAGGATTCATCTCATCTCATTGATTCCCTTCTTAAGTTAGCACCTGCCCCAAACTGTTTTTTAATTACGATGGATGTTCAAGCCCTCTATACAAATATTCCCCATGATAGGGGCATAGAGGCAGTACAACAATTTCTTGTAGATGATTCTTCATTACACCCCGATCAAAGGGACTTTATACTCAATCCCATTCGATTTGTACTTTATAACAACATTTTCTCCTTCGAACATGTTTTCTACCGCCAGGTCAGGGGCTGCGCGATGGGGACAAGATTCGCCCCCAGTTATGCAAATTTATTTATGGGGGCATTTGAATCCGTCTTCATCGCACAGTCCCCACGGACGTGTGATAAATTAGCATTTTATCGACGCTTTATTGATGACCTTTTTATAATTTGGACTGGTATGGAGGGGGAGGCGCTTGATTTTATTTCTGATCTGAATAAAAATTCCTGGGGTCTAAATTTCACCGCCAATATCTCCAACATGTCCATTCAGTTTTTGGACTTGATGGTACTGGTTGATGAATCTGGCATTTTTTCCACTATGATGCACTTCAAGGAAGTGGATGTGAACAGCTACTTAAGCTTTAACAGCGGCCATCTTCCTAGGTGGATACAGAATGTTCCATATGGGCAGTACTGGCGAATACGTAAGAATTGTTCTCGAGACTCAGATTTCTGTAAAGGGGCCAAGATCTTGGATCAGAGGTTCCAACAAAAAGGATACCCGAGGAAACTTGTTAATGATGCATTTCTGAAGGCCAAAACTCTAACTCAAATGGACTGTATCAATAGGATTAAGGAGAAAGCAACTTTGCCCCCACATGATATTACATTTGGCAGATGGAGCTTGGTGACCACCTTCAACCAGTCTCATGGTACTATTAAAAGGCTCCTGTCAAAATATTGGCCCATCCTTAAAAGAGACCCAGTTCTATCCAGACATATCCCCTCAAACCCCAGAACTATATTTCGGAAAAATCGTACACTACACAACCTCATTGCACCAAGCAACACCACTCTGAGACCAGGCCTTCCACCTCCTTAGGACCTTTGAACCCTGGCTGTTTTCCGTGTAAAGCCCCAAGATGTCTTTGTTGTACCTTCATTCCTAATGGGCTAACTCATTTTAAATCCAATGTTACAGGCACTTCGTACAAGATTAAATTTCATTTAAATTGCCAATCCACGTATGTGGTTTACCTGTTGGAATGTGGGTGCGGCCTGCAATATGTAGGCCAAACCATACAAACCATGCATGCCAGACTTAAAGGGGTTGTCCACTACTTTCAATTATCCCCCCAATATATCCCCCCGGGGACCCTGACGAATTGTGTAAATACCTTGCGTTGCCTTTTTTGCCTGTGAGCGGCGCTATGCTGGTGGCTGAGTCCGGGTCACGTGACCCCGAGGCTGCAGCCACCGCTAATTTCCGCCGACATCACGTCAATTTCCAGACTCTGAAAATTGACGTGACGTCAGTAACAGGCGTGACCTAGCCGCACAGTCAGCAGTCACTAGCAGTCACTCAAAAGTGACTGGGCTGTGGGTGGGACTGTGGGCTGCCTGTGCTGTGCTGGGGGCAGGCGGGGCTTTGCTGGGGGCGGGCGGGGCTGTGCACTGCGGGTGTCTGGTGCTGGGATCTGCTTGCCGAGATGTGCGGCGGCTGGTCCCTTGGCGGCGGCGGCCGGTGTACTGCACTGTACCGGCGGCGGCCAGTGCGTGGGCGGCCGCGGCCGGTGTACTGCACCAGTGCGTGGGCGGCCGCGGCCGGTGTACTGCACTGTACTGGCGGCGGCCGGTGCGTGGGCGGCCGCGGCCGGTGTACTGCACTGTACCGGCGGTGGCCGGTGCGTGGGCGGCCGGTCCCGCCACGGCGGCCGGTATACTGTACTGTACCGCGGCGGCCGGTGCGTGGGCGGCGGCAGCTGGTGCGACGGTGGGGTTCTGCGTGGTGCTGAAGGTGGCTGTGCGGTGGTGGTGGCGGCGGCATTGTCTCTGTGTGCAGGCATGTCTGATGGGACTACAAGTCCCATCGGGCTCTGCCTGCTACAGTGACAGTGAGTGACACAGTCCCATCATCCGGCTAATGTGTTGAATGTAAAAAAAAAACAAAGAAAAAAAAACACATATACAGTACATACATACATAGAACACATACAGAACATGCGACATGCGTTATGCGACGACATGCACCATGCGACAACATGCGCCATGCGTCGACATGCAGCATGCGACGACATGCGCCATGCGACGACATGCAGCATGCGACGACATGCGCCATGCGACGACATGCGACGACATGCGGCATGCGACAACATGCGGCATGCGACGACATGCGCCATGCGACGACATGCCGCATGCGACGACATGCGGCATGTGTCGACATGCCGCATGCGACGGCATGCAGCATGCGACGGCATGCGCCTTGCGACAGCATGTGACGATATGCAGCATGCGACGACATGCGCCATGCGACGGCATACGGCATGCGACGCCATGCGACGACATGCACCATGCGACGACATGCGCCATGCGACGACATGCGCCATGCGTCGACATGCAGCATGCGACGACATGCGCCATGCGACGACATGCAGCATGCGACGACATGCGCCATGCGCCGACATGCAGCATGCAACGACATGCGCCATTCGACGCAAGTCCCATCGGGCTCTGCCTGCTACAGTGACAGTGAGTGACACATTAGCCAATGATGGGACAGTAGTAGTCCCATCATCCGGCTAATGTGTTGAATGTAAAAAAAAAAACAAAGAAAAAAAAACACATATACAGTACATACA
The DNA here is from genome assembly GCF_051348905.1 of Ranitomeya variabilis. Classification (NCBI taxonomy): domain Eukaryota; kingdom Metazoa; phylum Chordata; class Amphibia; order Anura; family Dendrobatidae; genus Ranitomeya; species Ranitomeya variabilis. The sequence continues at coordinate 104,857,047 of NC_135238.1, read as the reverse complement.
TACATAGAACACATACAGAACATGCGATGACATGCGCCATGCGACAACATGCGCCATGCGTCGACATGCAGCATGCGACGACATGCGCCATGCGATGACATGCAGCATGCGACAACATGCGACGATATGCGGCATGCGACAACATGTGGCATGCGACGACATGCAGCATGTGACGACATGCGCCATGCGACGACATGCGCCATGCGACGACATGCGGCATGCGACGACATGCAACATGCGACGGCATGCAGCATGCAATGGCATGCGCCATGCGACAGCATGTGACGACATGCAGCATGCGACGACATGCGCCATGCGATGACATGCGCCATTCGATGACATACTGCATGCGACGCCATGTGACGACATGCGCAATGCGACGACATGCGCCATGCGACGACATGCGATGACATGCAGCATGCGCCATGCGTCGACATGCAGCATGTGACGACATGCGCCATGCGTCGACATGCAGCATGCGACGACATGCGCCATTCGACGACATGCAGCATGCGACATGCGACGACATGCGCCATACAACGACATGCACCATGCGACGACATGCGCCATGCGACGACATGTGGCATGCGACGACATGCGGCATGCCGCATACAGTACATACATACAGTACATACATACAGACATACAGTACATACATACAGTACATATAACATAGAGTATATACTCACCATCACTTGTCACTTTGATCCCCGAAGCCATTGTCATCTGTAAAAAATATTAAAATAATAAACAAACACTATACTCCCTGATCCGCAGAAATCCAATTAAAATGAGTGTCCCGCGATGATCTCCCGTGGAGAGCAGGAGTGTCACGATTCACACCGTGACTGTCACCAATTGTCAAGATCCCTTAGCCGCTGCCTACAATATGTCACGGATTGGGGTGACTTTAGACCAACAGACGGCTATCACATGTGCAGGGGGCTTATCCTAGTTATCCCTCCACTGCCACAATGTGATGAAAAAAAACACACACGAGGCTATTGACCTCTTGTTTACAGCAGGGGCTTATTTTAGGTATCCCACTGCTCTTCAGTATACCATGAACTGCAGGGATTTGTGTATATCCCGCTTGCAGTTCCACTTAAACCTTGCAGCTCTCTGGCGCCCCCCTTTCTCTCAGGTCAGATTAGGTACTGCACCTAGGGTGATTAGTCGCCAGAAACGCTGCCTGCTATGTACTGGCTATTGGGTGCACTGCCGCGACGCGATAACTACTCCCACTCAGGCAGGAACAATAATTATCAAGCCGCAGTCGCTACAGGGACCCCCAAAAGCTGGCACACGGTCGCTGCCACCAGCTCCAATTGAACGGGTCTGGAGCAAACCCCAAAAAAACAGTAGCGTAATTCCCTTCAGAGACAGGGTACGGTTTAGGGCAGGAAGAACGAACTAGTATTAAATAATATACCCCATAAATGATTTTTAGGCAGTGTTTATAAAAATATTTTACAAAGATGTTACAAATGAGACAATTGCAAATATGTACAAGGTAATTATAAAAATAAAAGGATTAAATGAAGAAAAGATAACACTCACATATTCTCAGATCATTGCATTGCAGGCAACAGGCTAGGAGCTTTCCATCTATCCCAGTGCATTGGCACTCGCAGTCTGGTCGCTTCAGGTAAAAAAACTCACAACTCTGCTCTCTTGGATGCCTGCCAGCACTTAAAATCTACAGTCTGTGACCTCACAGAAAGGGCTTGGTTTTCCAACTCCTCCTACCTCTTCGGTTTCACTAACTGGGCATTAAATATATCTGATGCCCGTAACTTCGCTACAGAACATAAAATAATCGCACCATACCCATCGTTCATCTCGCAGTACCGTGGGCACTCCGACGAGACCAAACAAGTCCTATTTGTCACGCACACTGACTGAGAAATCCCTACTTCTTCACCAGATGGAGCTACATGCCTGTGATTATAGTGATGCGTAGATCCTCCGAGTGTGATTATGACGATATATTTTGGTGTTCGTAACTTAAACGGTTTGCATAATATCTTTCAAAAACAGAACAAAGGATTTTCATGATTCTAGAAGTTTCTCTAACAGTTCCTGCTAACACAAATTTCTCTTGCAGCTATGCTAGTCGTAAATACCTTTCGTCAATAAAACTCCCCCACAAGGCAAGCTCTTCTACACAGACAGATAGAAACACAGGGAAGGAAAGAGAACCAGAGAGAGGGGGGGGGGGGTTTTAGCCCCCGCATGCTAGCAAGAAAACTAACTTATGATATTTCATACCATATCGTGACAAGGAGCAACAGCTGATGCAACCACTCTCCAGGGGCTCCAGGAACACAATGAGGGGAGGAAGGTATCCTTCCACAATGTATTCCCCAGAATGTATTCCTACGCACCTGTGAGAAAATAGTCCCTAGTCTCACTTTATGGCATTGCTGTGTGAGGAAGTTCCCACGCAGCTTTTTGCCATAAAGTGAGACTTTGAACTCTAGTAACCTCTCAGTGATGCACTGCAGGAGCCATTGTCTCCTGTCAGTGTGTCACTGAGGGTCCTATAGAGCAGTGACATCACCCGATGTCACTGTTCTATAGGGGGGATCGTCGTGGGACCCTCGTTATTAATTTGACTACTGCGGACAGGTAGTATGCGGTTTGTTATTTTACGTTTTTTGCAGGCGCTGAAGTATGGTAAGTATGGTTAAATGAAGAATATTAAAATACTTTTTCCTAATGTGTGCGTGTTTTATTAACCCTTTTTTAGTATTGGATTAATAACGGATAGGCATCTTATTGACGCCTCTCCGTTATTAACCCGGCTTAATGTCACCTTACAATAGCAAGGTGACATTAACCCCTTATTACCCCATATCCCACCGCTACACGGGAGTGGGAAGAGAGGGGCTAAATGCCGGAATTGGCGCATCTTACAGATGCGCCATTTCTGGGGCGGCTGCGGACTGGTATTTGTAGCCGGGGGGGGACCAATACCCATGGCCCCTCTCTAGGCTATGAATATCAGCCCGCAGCTGTCTGTGTAGCCTTTCTGGCTATAAAATATAGGGGGACCCCACGTCATTTTTTTTTGGCGGGGTCCCCCTATTTTAATAGCCAGTAAAGGCTACGCAGACAGCTGTGGGCTGATATTCATAGCAGGCTACAAATATTGGCCCTCGGCCGTCGGCTTTCCCCCTCTGGCGCAGAAAATTGCACGGGAGCCCACGCTGTTTTTTTCCGTTTTTTTATTAAATTAAACGCTCATTAAGGCCTCTTTCACCCTTGCGTCGGTACGGGTACCGACGCATGTTGTGAAATTTGTGCACGTCGTGGGCAGCGGATGCAGTTTTTCAACGCATCCGCTGCCCATTCTGAAGTCCGGGGAGGAGGGGGCGGAGTTTTGGCCGCGCATGCGCGGTAGAAAATGGCAGACGCGACGGACATGCCAGCGGTCCGCCAAAACACGACGCATCCGTTGCACGATGGACGCGACGTGTGGCCATCCGTCGCGATCCTTCACTAATACACGTCTATGGGTAAAAAACGCATCCTGCGAGCACATTTGCAGGATCCGTTTTTTTCCCAAAAAGACGGATTGCTAAAAACGCAAGTGTGAAAGTAGCCTTAGGCTGCTTTCACACTAGCATCGGTAAGGGTCCGTCGCGCTGCGTCGCTAATAAAAGTCTATGGAGAAAAAACGCATCCTGCAGACAACTTTGCAGGACTAGTTTTTTCTCCACAACGACGCATTGCGACGTGCAGTGCACGACGCTAGTGTGAAAGAGGCCTTAGAAACATCGGCCTTTCTATTATATATCTATGGATATATCTATCCATAGATATATTTATAGATAGATATATCTATAGATACATAGATGTATCTATCCATATATTTGGCTGCTTTCACACTAGCATCGGTAAGGGGCCGTCGCGCTGCATCGCTAATAAAAGTCTATGGAGAAAAAACGCATCCTGCAGACAACTTTGCAGGACGCGTTTTTTCTCCACAACGACGCATTGCGACGTGCAGTGCACGACGCTAGTGTGAAAGAGGCCTAAGAAACATCGGCCTTTCTATTATATATCTATGGATATATCTATCCATAGATATATTTATAGATAGATACATAGATGTATCTATCCATATATTTGGCTGCTTTCACACATCAGGTTTTTGCCGTGAGGCACAATCCGGCGAGTTTTGAAAAAAACGGATCCATTTTTTTCCGCCGGATCCGTTTTTTTCTCATAGAGTTGTATTAGCGCCGGATTGCACCTGATGGCCACACGTTTCATCAGTTTTTTGCCGGATCCGTCAAAAAAGCTGTTTCCGCTGGATGGAAAACACATACAGAGGAACGTTTTTTCTGTCCGGCGAAAAAACGCACAGTGACGGATCCGGCAAAAAAACGTATGAAACTGAGCTGTGAAATGATGAATCCGGCCTTGGAATCCGTTTTTTCAGGCATGTTTCCATTCAAATCATGCACATTTTCCGTTTATTTACTTATTTACAAAAACGGCATTAAAACCGCGCATAAACCGCACTAAAAAAACCATCAAAACTGCAACAAAAACTGCATCAAAACTGCACCAAAAACTGCATCAAAACCTGGTGCAGTTTTGCAGTTTTGGTGCGGTTTTGATGCAGTTTTTGGTGCGGTTTTGATGCAGTTCTTGGTGTGGTTTTGGTGCTGCTTTTTCCGCAGCATGTGCACAACAAGTCTGCGGCTCCCATAGACTTACATTGGTTGTGCACTACACTGCGGATTTGATGCAATTCAGTGCGGCAAAAAATGCTGCGGATCTGCAATCAGATCCGCAACGTGTGCACACAGCCTTAGCATTTAGGGAACCTAGCAAAAAAGCCAAGCAAAAAACAAGTGTGGGATTGCACTTTTTTTGCCATTTCATTGCACTTTGAATTTTTTTCACATTTTCTGTTACACGACATGGTAAAACCAATGATGTCATTCAAAAGTAGAACTTGTCCCGCAAAAGATAAGCCCCCACATGGCCATATTGACGGAAAAATTATGGCTCTGGAAAGAAGGGGAGCGATTAACGAAAAAAGCTCCAGGGGGTGAAGGGGTTTAGAAACATGGATATGGACATATCTATGGAAATAGACATAGATATATCTGTATCTATCTATCTATCTATCTATCTATCTATCTATCTATCTATCTATCTATCTATCTGTAATGGAGTGTGGGTTGGACAAATGTAAAAGAGGAGGTTGGACAGAAATGACATCACAAATCTTTTTGAAGCTAGAAGGAGGGAGAGGAGGGAGGGGTTGGGGTGTGTTTTGGAGTGGGTGTGGTAGGTTCGTGCTTAGTAGCAGTGCAATGCATCATGGAACTTGTAGTATCAGAGCACAATAACTCAGGAGAAAGGAAGTTGTCGATTAACCCCATGAGAGCTGAATCCAGCACTAAAGATGTGCTGCTACAGCATGATAAAAGGTAATATTGCTAAAATAAACACAGTAGATGTTTTCAGTGGCACATAAAGCAAGATTTATGAAAAAAAAAAAAAAAGGTTATAGTAGTGGACAACTTCTTTAATAAGCATCGTCAAAACATTCGCAATGGCTTTCTCCTGCACAGCCTTTCAAAACATTTTTTTAACAGCGCACCATAAGGATCTTAAAACGCTAAAATTAATTATTATTGATTATATACCCGATTCTGTGGTGGATCGTTTTAATAGTCTTGTGAATCGTGAGAGTTTTTGGATTTTTAAGCTCGGTACATTAACCCCTGAGGGGCTTAACTTAATGATTGAGACAGTAGCTAGATAAGAGTCGTAACTAGATGGGTATTTCCTGAAGGAACTACAGATAGTGCTTTGGAATGGTGCCCGGGCTGCCCCTGCAAGACTTTCACACTTGGGTGCCCCTCAGATGCTGGTTTGGTAGTTGTAGCCCCTCAGGGTTGAGGATTTGGTGGGCGGGGCCACTCTGGGTCCGATTTGGGGGGTGGAGCCACTCTGGGTCCGATTTGGTGGGCTGGGTCACTCTGGGTCCGATTTGGTGGGCCGGGCCACTATGGGTCCAATTTGGTGGGCCAGGCCACTATGGGTCCAATTTGGTGGCCCGGGTCACTCTGGGTCCGATTTGGTGGCCCGGGCCACTCTGGGTCCGATTTGGTGGCCCGGGTCACTCTGGGTCCGATTTGGTGGCCCGGGTCACTCTGGGTCCGATTTGGTGGCCCGGGTCACTCTGGGTCCGATTTGGTGGCCCGGGTCACTCTGGGTCCGATTTGGTGGCCCGGGTCACTCTGGGTCCGATTTGGTGGCCCGGGTCACAATGGGTCCGATTTGGTGACCCGGGTCACTGGGTCCGATTTGGTGGGCCGGGTCACTCTGGGTCCGATTTGGTGGGCCGGGTCACTCTGGGTCCGATTTGGTGGGCCGGGTCACTCTGGGTCCGATTTGGTGGGCCGGGTCACTCTGGGTCCGATTTGGTGGCCCGGGTCACTCTGGGTCCGATTTGGTGGGCCGGGTCACTCTGGGTCCGATTTGGTGGCCCGGGTCACTCTGGGTCCGATTTGGTGGCCCGGGTCACTCTGGGTCCGATTTGGTGGGCCGGGTCACTCTGGGTCCGATTTGGTGGGCCGGGTCACTCTGGGTCCGATTTGGTGGCCCGGGTCACTCTGGGTCCGATTTGGTGGCCCGGGTCACTCTGGGTCCGATTTGGTGGCCCGGGTCACTCTGGGTCTGATTTGGTGGCCCGGGTCAATCTGGGTCTGATTTGGTGGCCCGGGTCAATCTGGGTCCGATTTGGTGGCCCGGGTCACTCTGGGTCCGATTTGGTGGCCCGGGTCACTCTGGGTCCGATTTGGTGGGCCGGGTCACTCTGGGTCCGATTTGGTGGGCCGGGTCACTCTGGGTCCGATTTGGTGGGCCGGGTCACTCTGGGTCCGATTTGGTGGGCCGGGTCACTCTGGGTCCGATTTGGTGGGCCGGGTCACTCTGGGTCCGATTTGGTGGGCCGGGTCACTCTGGGTCCGGTTTGGTGGGCCGGGTCACTCTGGGTCCGGTTTGGTGGGTCGGGTCACTCTGGGTCCGGTTTGGTGGGCCGGGTCACTCTGGGTCCGGTTTGGTGGGCCGGGTCACTCTGGGTCCGGTTTGGTGGGCCGGGTCACTCTGGGTCCGATTTGGTGGGCCGGGTCACTCTGGGTCCGATTTGGTGGGCCGGGTCACTCTGGGTCCGATTTGGTGGGCCGGGTCACTCTGACTGACAGCAGGATAAGGGAATGGCTGATAACAGAGAATAGACTGACAGCAGGACAAGGGAATGGCTGATAACAGAGAGAATAGACTGACAGCAGGACAGGGGAATTGCTGATAGAGAGAAATAGACTGACATCAGGACGGGGAATGGCTGATAACAGAGAAAAATAGACTGACTGCAGTACGGGGAATGGCTGATAACAGAGAGAAATAGACTGACAGCAGGACGGGGAATGGCTGATAACAGAGAGAATAGACTGACAGCAGGACAGGGAATGGCTGATAACAGAGAGAATAGACTGACAGCAGGACAGGGGAATGGCTGATAACAGAGAGAAATAGACTGACAGCAGTATGGGGAATGGCTGATAACAGAGAGAAATAGATGGGTATTTCCTGAAGGAACTACAGATAGTGCTTTGGAATGGTGCCCGGGCTGCCCCAGCAAGACTTTCACACTTGGGTGCCCCTCAGGCGCTGGTTTGGTAGTTGTAGCCACTCTGGGTCCGATTTGGTGGGTGGGGCCCCTCAGGGGCCGATTTGGTGGGCGCTGTATACTGCGCGGCTCTGCGTTGTATACTGCGCGGCTCTGCGCTGTATACTGCGGGGCTCTGCGCTGTATACTGCGCGGCTCTGCGCTGTATGCTGCGCGGCTCTGCGCTGTATGCTGCGGGGCTCTGCGCTGTATGCTGCGGGGCTCTGCGCTGTATGCTGCGCGGCTCTGCGCTGTATGCTGCGGGGCTCTGCGCTGTATGCTGCGGGGCTCCGCGCTGTATGCTGCGCGGCTCCGCGCTGTATGCTGCGGGGCTCCGCGCTGTATGCTGCGGGGCTCCGCGCTGTATGCTGCGGGGCTCCGCGCTGTATGCTGCGGGGCTCCGCGCTGTATAATGCGCGGCTCTGCGCTGTATGCTGCGGGGCTCCGCGCTGTATAATGTGCGGCTCTGCGCTGTATGCTGCGGGGCTCTGCGCTGTATACTGTAATAATAATAAGACTACAGATAGTGCTTTGAAATTGTGCTGTGCTGTCACTTTAAGAGCTGATATTATCTGATAAAACTGTGGCCTGGTAGGCGTTGGCATAGTAACTGTGTCTGACTGCGCATATCAATGAGCTAATCAGCCAGGTGGCATTTGGCAGTTAAGTTATTTTTAGAAATTGCCTCAGAAACCAGCCCATTTTAAACGTATAGGAAAATTTCCCTATTGAAATGCATTACAATGAGGGGAAAAAACATTTTCAAACGCAAATTGCGCCAAAACTACAAATCCGATCGACACGAAAAATACTTAGCACACCTCTTGGGGACGCTGGCTTCGAAATGACACCTCACTGGAGTCTGTGAGTGAAGCGGTTCGGGCCGCATTACGTGCGGACTGAATAATAATAATAATAACTAGATGGGTATTTCCTGAAGGAACTACAGATAGTGCTTTGGAATGGTGCCCGGGCTGCCCCTGCAAGACTTTCACACTTGGGTGCCCCTCAGGCGCTGGTTTGGTAGTTGTAGCCCCTCAGGGTTGAGGCTTGGTGGGCCGGGTCACTCTGGGTCCGATTTGGTGGGCCGGGTCACTCTGGGTCCGATTTGGTGGGCCGGGTCACTCTGGGTCCGATTTGGTGGGCCGGGTCACTCTGGGTCCCATTTGGTGGGCCGGGTCACTCTGGGTCCCATTTGGTGGGCCGGGTCACTCTGGGTCCCATTTGGTGGCCCGGGTCACTCTGGGTCCCATTTGGTGGCCCGGGTCACTCTGGGTCCCATTTGGTGGCCCGGGTCACTCTGGGTCCCATTTGGTGGCCCGGGTCACTCTGGGTCCCATTTGGTGGCCCGGGTCACTCTGGGCCCGATTTGGTGGCCCGGGTCACTCTGGGCCCGATTTGGTCAACCCGGGTCACTCTGGGCCCGATTTGGTGGCCCGGGTCACTCGGCCCGATTTGGTGGCCCGGGTCACTCTGGGGCCGATTTGGTGGCCCGGGTCACTCTGGGTCCGATTTGGTGGCCCGGGTCACTCTGGGTCCGATTTGGTGGCCCGGGTCACTCTGGGTCCGATTTGGTGGCCCGGGTCACTCTGGGTCCGATTTGGTGGCCCGGGTCACTCTGGGTCCAATTTGGTGGCCCGGGTCACTCTGGGTCCGATTTGACGGGCGGCGCCACTCTGGGTCCGATTTGGCGGGCGGCGCCACTCTGGGTCCGACTTGGCGGGCGGCGCCACTCTGGGTCCGACTTGGCGGGCGGCGCCACTCTGGGTCCGACTTGGCGGGCGGCGCCACTCTGGGTCCGACTTGGCGGGCGGCGCCACTCTGGGTCCGATTTGGTGGGCCGGGTCACTCTGGGTCCGATTTGGCGGGCCGGGTCACTCTGGGTCCGATTTGGCGGGCCGGGTCACTCTGGGTCCGATTTGGCGGGCCGGGTCACTCTGGGTCCGATTTGGCGGGCCGGGTCACTCTGGGTCCGATTTGGCGGGCCGGGTCACTCTGGGTCCGATTTGGCGGGCCGGGTCACTCTGGGTCCGATTTGGCGGGCCGGGTCACTCTGGGTCTTATTTGGCGGGCGGCGCCACTCTGGGTCCGATTTGGCGGGCGGCGCCACTCTGGGTCCGATTTGGCGGGCGGCGCCACTCTGGGTCCGATTTTGCGGGCGGCGCCACTCTGGGTCCGATTTGGCGGCCCGGGTCACTCTGGGTCCGATTTGGCGGGCGGCGCCACTCTGGGTCCGATTTGGTGGGCGGCGCCACTCTGGGTCCGATTTGGCGGGCGGCGCCACTCTGGGTCCGATTTGGCGGGCGGCGCCACTCTGGGTCCGATTTGGCGGGCGGCGCCACTCTGGGTCCGATTTGGCGGGCGGCGCCACTCTGGGTCCGATTTGGCGGGCGGCGCCACTGTGGGTCCGATTTGGCGGGCGGCGCCACTCTTGGTCCGATTTGGCGGCCCGGGTCACTCTGGGTCCGATTTGGCGGCCCGGGTCACTCTGGGTCCGATTTGGCGGCCCGGGTCACTCTGGGTCCGATTTGGCGGGCGGCGCCACTCTGGGTCCGATTTTGCGGGCGGCGCCACTCTGGGTCCGATTTGGCGGGCGGCGCCTCTCTGGGTCCGATTTGGCGGGCGGCGCAACTCTGGGTCCGATTTGGTGGGCGGCGCCACTCTGGGTCCGATTTGGCGGGCGGCGCCACTCTGGGTCCGATTTGGCGGGCGGCGCCACTCTGGGTCCGATTTGGCGGGCGGCGCCACTCTGGGTCCGATTTGGCGGGCGGCGCCACTCTGGGTCCGATTTGGCGGGCGGCGCCACTCTGGGTCCGATTTGGCGGGCGGCGCCACTCTGGGTCCGATTTGGCGGGCGGCGCCACTCTGGGTCCGATTTGGCGGGCGGAGCCACTCTGGGTCCGACTTGACGGGCGGCGCCACTCTGGGTCCGATTTGGCGGGCGGGGGCACTCTGGGTCCGATTTGGCAAGCGGGGGCACTCTGGTCCGATTTCGTGGGCTGGGTCCGATTTGGTGAGCGGGGCAATAATGATAAGACTACAGATAGTGCTTTGTAATTGGCTCCGATTGTGGGTCCTGTACTGTCACTTTAAGAGCTGATATTATCTGACAAAACTTGTGACCTGGTGGGCTGGTAGAGTTTATAGGCGTTGGCATAGTAACTGGGTCTCACTGCGCATATCAATGAGGTAATCAGCCAGGTGGCAGTTATTTTTAGAAATTGCCTCAGAAATCAGGCCCATTATAAACGTATTGGAAAATTTCCCTATTGAAATGCATTGAGACACTTTTTTCAAACGCAAATTGCGCCAAAACTACAAATCCGATCGACACGAAAAATACTTAGCACACCTCTCAGGAACGCTGGCTTCGAAATGACACCTCACTGGAGTCTGTGAGTTTAGCGGTTCGGGCCGCATTACTTGCGGACTGAATAATAATAATAAGAACTAGATGGGTATTTCCTGAAGGAACTACAGATAGTGCTTTGGAATGGTGCCCGGGCTGCCCCTGCAAGACTTTCACACTTGGGTGCCCCTCAGGCGGTCCGATTTGGTGGGTTGGGTCAATCTGGGTCTGATTTTGTGGGCGGGGTAAATCTAGGTCCGATTCGGTGGGCGGGGTCACTTTTGGTCCGATTCTGTGGGCGCGGCCACTCTGGGTCCGATTCGGTGGGCGGAGCCACTCTGGGTCCGATTTGGTGGGCGGGGCACCTTAGGGACCAATTTGGTGGGTGGGGTCACTCGGTCCGATTTGGTGGGCTGGGCACCTCAGGGTCTGATTTGGTGGGCTGGGCACCTCAGGGTCCGATTTGGTGGGTGGGGTCACTCTGGGTCCGATTTGGTGGGCGGGGTCACTCTGGGTCCGATTTGGTGGAAGGGGTCACTCTGGGTCTGATTTGGTGGAAGGGGTCACTCTGGGTCTGATTTGGTGGAAGGGGTCACTCTGGGTCCGATTTGGTGGGCGGAGCCACTCTGGGTCCGATTTGGTGGGCGGGGTCACTCTGGGTCCGATTTGGTGGGCGTGGTCACTCTGGGTCCGATTTGGTGGGCGGGGTCACTCTGGGTCCGATTTGGTGGGCCGGGCCCCTCGGGGTCCGATTTTGTGGGCCGGGCCCCTCGGGTTCCGAATTGGTGAGCGTGGTAATCTACTATATAATTGTCTAAGGGCACTAACGTCTTTCTGTCTCACAACACCGCTACGTCATCATCTCGTGAGACCGCAATGCACTCTTGGGACCGGAGCGCGCAACAAGCATCGGGTAGCGGCCACTCCAGGTGCAACAAGCATCGTGTACCGGCCGCTCTAGGAGGTGCAACAACCATCAGATACCAGCCGCTCCAGGAGGTGAGTATGTAACTTTTTTATTTTAATTCTTTTTTTTTTTTTTTAACAGGGATATGCAGTATACTATGTGACTGGACAATATACTACGTGACTGGGCAGTATAACTACGTGGCTCTGCGCTGTATACTGCGTGGCTCTGCGCTGTATACTGCGTGGCTCTGCGCTGTATACTACGCGGCTCTGCGCTGTATACTGCGCGGCTCTGCGCTGTATACTGCGCGGCTCTGCGCTGTGTACTACGCGGCTCTGCGCTGTGTACTGCGCGGCTCTGCGCTGTGTACTGCGCGGCTCTGCGCTGTGTACTGCACGGCTCTGCGCTGTGTACTGCACGGCTCTGCGCTGTGTACTACGCGGCTCTGCGCTGTGTACTGCGCGTTCTGCGCTGTATACTGCGCGGCTCTGCGCTGTATACTGCGCGGCTCTGCGCTTTGTACTGTGCGGCTCTGCGCTATATACTGCGTGGCTCTTCGCTGTATACTACGCGGCTCTGCGCTGTGTACTGCGCGGCTCTGCGCTGTGTACTGCGCGTGTCCGTGCTGTGTACTGCGCGTGTCTGCGCTGTATACTGCGCGGCTCTGTGCTGTGTACTGCACGGCTCTGCACTGTGTACTGCACGGCTCTGCGCTGTATACTGCGGGGCTCTGCACTGTGTACTGCGCGGCTCTGTGCGGTATACTGCGCGGCTCTGCTCTTTATACTGTGCGGCTCTGCGCTCTGTACTGCGCGGCTCTGCGCTGTGTACTGCCCGGCTCTGCGCTGTGTACTGCGCGGCTCTGCGCGGTATACTGCGCGGCTCTGCGCTGTGTACTGCACGGCTCTGCGCTTTATACTGCGCGGCTCTGCGCTGTGTACTGCGCGGCTCTGCGCTGTGTACTGCGCGGCTCTGCGCTGTGTACTGCGCGGCTCTGCGCTTTGCCCTGCGCCGCTCTGCGCTGTGTACTGCGCGGCTCTGCGCTGTGTACTGCGCGGCTCTGCACTGTGTACTGCGCGGCTCTGCGCTGTGTACTGTGCGGCTCTGCGCTGTGTACTGCGCGGCTCTGCGCTGTGTACTGCGCGGCTCTGCGCTTTGCACTGCGCCGCTCTGCGCTGTGTACTGCGCGGCTCTGCGCTGTATACTGCGCGGCTCTGCGCTTTCCACTGCGCCGCTCTGCGCTGTGTACTGCGCGGCTCTGCGCTGTGTACTGCACGGCTCTGCGCTGTGTACTGCGCGGCTCTGCACTGTGTACTGCGCGGCTCTGCGCGGTATACTGCGCGGCTCTGCTCTTTATACTGTGCGGCTCTGCGCTCTGTACTGCGCGGCTCTGCGCTGTGTACTGCCCGGCTCTGCGCTGTGTACTGCGCGGCTCTGCGCTGTGTACTGCGCGGCTCTGCGCGGTATACTGCGCGGCTCTGCGCTGTGTACTGCACGGCTCTGCGCTTTATACTGCGCGGCTCTGCGCTGTGTACTGCGCGGCTCTGCGCTGTGTACTGCGCGGCTCTGCGCTGTGTACTGCACGGCTCTGCGCTGTGTACTTCGCGGCTCTGCGCTGTGTACTGCGCGGCTCTGCGCTTTGCACTGCGCCGCTCTGCGCTGTGTACTGCGCGGCTCTGCGCTGTGTACTGTGCGGCTCTGCGCTGTGTACTGCGTGGCTCTGCTCTTTATACTGTGCGGCTCTGCGCTGTGTACTGCGCGGCTCTGTGCTGTGTACTGCGCGGCTCTGCGCTGTGTACTGCGCGGCTCTGCGCTGTGTACTGCGCGGCTCTGCGCGGTATACTGCGCGGCTCTGCGCTGTGTACTGCACGGCTCTGAGCTTTATACTGCGCGGCTCTGCGCTATGTACTGCGCGGCTCTGTGCTGTGTACTGCGCGGCTCTGCGCTGTGTACTGCGCGGCTCTGCGCTTTATACTGCACGGCTCTGCGCTGTGTGCTGCGCGGCTCTGCGCTGTGTACTGCGCGGCTCTGCGCTTTGCACTGCGCCGCTCTGCGCTGTGTACTGCGTGGCTCTGCGCTGTGTACTGCGCGGCTCTGCACTGTGTACTGCGCGGCTCTGCGCGGTATACTGCGCGGCTCTGCTCTTTATACTGTGCGGCTCTGCGCTGTGTACTGCGCGGCTCTGCGCTGTGTACTGCGCGGCTCTGCGCTGTGTACTGCGCGGCTCTGCGCGGTATACTGCGCGGCTCTGCGCTGTGTACTGCACGGCTCTGCGCTTTATACTGCGCGGCTCTGCGCTGTGTACTGCACGGCTCTGCGCTGTGTACTGCGCGGCTCTGTGCTGTGTACTGCGCGGCTCTGCGCTGTGTACTGCGCGGCTCTGCGCTTTATACTGCGCGGCTCTGCGCTGTGTACTGCGCGGCTCTGCGCTGTGTACTGCGCGGCTCTGCGCTTTGCCCTGCGCCGCTCTGCGCTGTGTACTGCGCGGCTCTGCGCTGTGTACTGCGCGGCTCTGCACTGTGTACTGCGCGGCTCTGCGCTGTGTACTGTGCGGCTCTGCGCTGTGTACTGCGCGGCTCTGCGCTGTGTACTGCGCGGCTCTGCGCTTTGCACTGCGCCGCTCTGCGCTGTGTACTGCGCGGCTCTGCGCTGTATACTGCGCGGCTCTGCGCTTTCCACTGCGCCGCTCTGCGCTGTGTACTGCGCGGCTCTGCGCTGTGTACTGCACGGCTCTGCGCTGTGTACTGCGCGGCTCTGCACTGTGTACTGCGCGGCTCTGCGCGGTATACTGCGCGGCTCTGCTCTTTATACTGTGCGGCTCTGCGCTCTGTACTGCGCGGCTCTGCGCTGTGTACTGCCCGGCTCTGCGCTGTGTACTGCGCGGCTCTGCGCTGTGTACTGCGCGGCTCTGCGCGGTATACTGCGCGGCTCTGCGCTGTGTACTGCACGGCTCTGCGCTTTATACTGCGCGGCTCTGCGCTGTGTACTGCGCGGCTCTGCGCTGTGTACTGCGCGGCTCTGCGCTGTGTACTGCACGGCTCTGCGCTGTGTACTTCGCGGCTCTGCGCTGTGTACTGCGCGGCTCTGCGCTTTGCACTGCGCCGCTCTGCGCTGTGTACTGCGCGGCTCTGCGCTGTGTACTGTGCGGCTCTGCGCTGTGTACTGCGTGGCTCTGCTCTTTATACTGTGCGGCTCTGCGCTGTGTACTGCGCGGCTCTGTGCTGTGTACTGCGCGGCTCTGCGCTGTGTACTGCGCGGCTCTGCGCTGTGTACTGCGCGGCTCTGCGCGGTATACTGCGCGGCTCTGCGCTGTGTACTGCACGGCTCTGAGCTTTATACTGCGCGGCTCTGCGCTATGTACTGCGCGGCTCTGTGCTGTGTACTGCGCGGCTCTGCGCTGTGTACTGCGCGGCTCTGCGCTTTATACTGCACGGCTCTGCGCTGTGTACTGCGCGGCTCTGCGCTGTGTACTGCGCGGCTCTGCGCTTTGCACTGCGCCGCTCTGCGCTGTGTACTGCGTGGCTCTGCGCTGTGTACTGCGCGGCTCTGCACTGTGTACTGCGCGGCTCTGCGCGGTATACTGCGCGGCTCTGCTCTTTATACTGTGCGGCTCTGCGCTGTGTACTGCGCGGCTCTGCGCTGTGTACTGCGCGGCTCTGCGCTGTGTACTGCGCGGCTCTGCGCGGTATACTGCGCGGCTCTGCGCTGTGTACTGCACGGCTCTGCGCTTTATACTGCGCGGCTCTGCGCTGTGTACTGCACGGCTCTGCGCTGTGTACTGCGCGGCTCTGTGCTGTGTACTGCGCGGCTCTGCGCTGTGTACTGCGCGGCTCTGCGCTTTATACTGCGCGGCTCTGCGCTGTGTACTGCGCGGCTCTGCGCTGTGTACTGCGCGGCTCTGCGCTGTGTACTGCGCGGCTCTGCGCTGTGTACTGCGCGGCTCTGCGCTTTATACTGCGCGGCTCTGCGCTGTGTACTGCGCGGCTCTGCGCTGTGTACTGCGCGGCTCTGCACTGTATACTGCGTGGCTGTGCAATATACTACGTGGACATGCATATTCTAGAATACCCGATGAGTTAGAATCGGGCCACAGTCTAATAATCATAAGACTACAGATAGTGCTTTGTAATTGTGCTGTACTGTCACTTTAAGAGCTGATATTATCTGACAAAACTTGTGACCTGGTGAGCTGATGTAGACTTTATAGGCGTTGGCATAGTAACTGGGTCTCACTGCGCATATCAATGAGCTAATCAGCCAGGTGGCAGTTATTTTTAGAAATTGCCTCAGAAATGTATACTGCGCGGCTCTGCGCTTTCCACTGCGCCGCTCTGCGCTGTGTACTGCGCGGCTCTGCGCTGTGTACTGCACGGCTCTGCGCTGTGTACTGCGCGGCTCTGCACTGTGTACTGCGCGGCTCTGCGCGGTATACTGCGCGGCTCTGCTCTTTATACTGTGCGGCTCTGCGCTCTGTACTGCGCGGCTCTGCGCTGTGTACTGCCCGGCTCTGCGCTGTGTACTGCGCGGCTCTGCGCTGTGTACTGCGCGGCTCTGCGCGGTATACTGCGCGGCTCTGCGCTGTGTACTGCACGGCTCTGCGCTTTATACTGCGCGGCTCTGCGCTGTGTACTGCGCGGCTCTGCGCTGTGTACTGCGCGGCTCTGCGCTGTGTACTGCACGGCTCTGCGCTGTGTACTTCGCGGCTCTGCGCTGTGTACTGCGCGGCTCTGCGCTTTGCACTGCGCCGCTCTGCGCTGTGTACTGCGCGGCTCTGCGCTGTGTACTGTGCGGCTCTGCGCTGTGTACTGCGTGGCTCTGCTCTTTATACTGTGCGGCTCTGCGCTGTGTACTGCGCGGCTCTGTGCTGTGTACTGCGCGGCTCTGCGCTGTGTACTGCGCGGCTCTGCGCTGTGTACTGCGCGGCTCTGCGCGGTATACTGCGCGGCTCTGCGCTGTGTACTGCACGGCTCTGAGCTTTATACTGCGCGGCTCTGCGCTATGTACTGCGCGGCTCTGTGCTGTGTACTGCGCGGCTCTGCGCTGTGTACTGCGCGGCTCTGCGCTTTATACTGCACGGCTCTGCGCTGTGTACTGCGCGGCTCTGCGCTGTGTACTGCGCGGCTCTGCGCTTTGCACTGCGCCGCTCTGCGCTGTGTACTGCGTGGCTCTGCGCTGTGTACTGCGCGGCTCTGCACTGTGTACTGCGCGGCTCTGCGCGGTATACTGCGCGGCTCTGCTCTTTATACTGTGCGGCTCTGCGCTGTGTACTGCGCGGCTCTGCGCTGTGTACTGCGCGGCTCTGCGCTGTGTACTGCGCGGCTCTGCGCGGTATACTGCGCGGCTCTGCGCTGTGTACTGCACGGCTCTGCGCTTTATACTGCGCGGCTCTGCGCTGTGTACTGCACGGCTCTGCGCTGTGTACTGCGCGGCTCTGTGCTGTGTACTGCGCGGCTCTGCGCTGTGTACTGCGCGGCTCTGCGCTTTATACTGCGCGGCTCTGCGCTGTGTACTGCGCGGCTCTGCGCTGTGTACTGCGCGGCTCTGCGCTGTGTACTGCGCGGCTCTGCGCTGTGTACTGCGCGGCTCTGCGCTTTATACTGCGCGGCTCTGCGCTGTGTACTGCGCGGCTCTGCGCTGTGTACTGCGCGGCTCTGCACTGTATACTGCGTGGCTGTGCAATATACTACGTGGACATGCATATTCTAGAATACCCGATGAGTTAGAATCGGGCCACAGTCTAATAATCATAAGACTACAGATAGTGCTTTGTAATTGTGCTGTACTGTCACTTTAAGAGCTGATATTATCTGACAAAACTTGTGACCTGGTGAGCTGATGTAGACTTTATAGGCGTTGGCATAGTAACTGGGTCTCACTGCGCATATCAATGAGCTAATCAGCCAGGTGGCAGTTATTTTTAGAAATTGCCTCAGAAATCAGGCCCATTATAAACGTATTGGAAAATTTCTCTATTGAAATGCATTGAAACACTTTTTTCAAACACAAATTGCGCAAAAACTACAAATCCGATCGGCACGAAAAATACTTAGCACACCTCTCAGGAACGCTGGCTTCGAAATGACACCTCACTGGAGTCTGTGAGTGAAGCGGTTCGGGCCGCATTACGTGCGGACTGAATAATAATAATAAATAACTAGATGGGTATTTCCTGAAGGAACTACAGATAGTGCTTTGGAATGGTGCCCGGGCTGCCCCTGCAAGACTTTCACACTTGGGTGCCCCTCAGGCGGTCCGATTTGGTGGGTTGGGTCAATCTGGGTCTGATTTTGTGGGCGGGGTAAATCTAGGTCCGATTCGGTGGGCGGGGTCACTTTTGGTCCGATTCTGTGGGCGCGGCCACTCTGGGTCCGATTCGGTGGGCGGAGCCACTCTGGGTCCGATTTGGTGGGCGGGGCACCTTAGGGACCAATTTGGTGGGTGGGGTCACTCGGTCCGATTTGGTGGGCTGGGCACCTCAGGGTCTGATTTGGTGGGCTGGGCACCTCAGGGTCCGATTTGGTGGGTGGGGTCACTCTGGGTCCGATTTGGTGGGCGGGGTCACTCTGGGCCTGATTTGGTGGAAGGGGTCACTCTGGGTCCGATTTGGTGGAAGGGGTCACTCTGGGTCCGATTTGGTGGAAGGGGTCACTCTGGGTCCGATTTGGTGGGCGGAGCCACTCTGGGTCCGATTTGGTGGGCGGGGTCACTCTGGGACTGATTTAGGGGGCGGGGTCACTCTGGGTCTGATTTGGTGAGCCGGACCCCTCGGGGTCCGATTTGGTGAGCGGGGTAATCTACTATATAATTGTCTAAGGGCACTTCCGTCTTTCTGTCTCACAACACCGCTACGTCATCATCTCGTGAGACCGCAATGCACTCTTGGGACCGGAGCGCGCAACAAGCATCGGGTACCGGCCACTCCAGGTGCAACAAGCATCGTGTACCGGCCGCTCTAGGAGGTGCAACAACCATCAGATACCGGCCGCTCCAGGAGGTGAGTATGTAACTTTTTTATTTTAATTCTTTTTTTTTTTTAACAGGGATATGCAGTATACTATGTGACTGGACAATATACTACGTGACTGGGCAGTATAACTACGTGGCTCTGTGCTGTATACTGCGTGGCTCTGCGCTGTATACTGCGTGGCTCTGCGCTGTATACTACGCGGCTCTGCGCTGTATACTACGCGGCTCTGCGCTGTATACTACGCGGCTCTGCGCTGTATACTGCGTGGCTCTGCGCTGTGTACTGCGCGGCTCTGCGCTGTGTACTGCACGGCTCTGCGCTGTGTACTGCGCGGCTCTGCACTGTGTACTGCGCGTTCTGCGCTGTATACTGCGCGGCTCTGCGCTGTATACTGCGCGGCTCTGCGCTTTGTACTGCGCGGCTCTGCGCTGTATACTGCGGGGCTCTGCACTGTATACTGCGCGGCTCTGCGCTGCATACTGCGTGGCTCTACGCTGTGTACTGCGCGGCTCTGCGCTGTTTACTGCGGGGCTCTGCACAGTATACTACGCGGCTCTGCGCTGTATACTGCGCGGCTCTGCGCTGCATACTGCGTGGCTCTACGCTGTGTACTGCGCGGCTCTGCGCTGTATACTGCGCGGCTCTGCGCTGTATACTGGGTGGCTCTGCGCTGTGTACTGCGCGGCTCTGTGCTGTGTACTGCGCGGCTCTGCGCTGTGTACTGCGCGGCTCTGCGCTGTGTACTGCGCGGCTCTCCGCTGTGTACTGCGCGGCTCTGCGCTGTGTACTGCGCGGTTCTGCGCTGTGTACTGCGCGGCTCTGCGCTGTGTACTGCTCGGCTCTGCGCTGTGTACTGCATGGCTCTCCGCTTTATACTGCGCGGCTCTGCGCTGTGTACTGCGCGGCTCTGCGCTGTGTACTGCGCGGCTCTGCGCTGTGTACTGCGCGGCTCTGCGCTGTGTACTGCGCGGCTCTGCGCTGTGTACTGCGCGGCTCTGCGCTGTGTATTGCGCAGCTCTGCGCTGTGTACTGCTTGGCTCTGCACTGTGTACTGCGCGGCTCTCCGCTTTATACTGCGCGGCTCTGCGCTGTGTACTGCGCGGCTCTGCGCTGTGTACTGCGTGGCTCTGTGCTGTGTACTGCGCGGTTCTGCGCTGTGTACTGCTCGGCTCTGCGCTGTGTACTGCGCGGCTCTGTGCTGTGTACTGCGCGGCTCTGCGCTGTGTACTGCTCGGCTCTGCGCTGTGTACTACGCGGCTCTGTGCTGTGTACTGCGCGGCTCTGCGCTGTGTACTGCGCGGCTCTGCGCTGTGTACTGCTCGGCTCTGCGCTGTGTACTGCGTGGCTCTGCGCTGTGTACTGCGCGGCTCTGTGCTGTGTACTGCGCGGCTCTGCGCTGTGTACTACGCGGCTCTCCGCTTTATACTGCGCGGCTCTGCGCTGTGTACTGCGCGGCTCTGCGCTGTGTACTGCGCGGCTCTGCGCTGTGTACTGCGCGGCTCTGCGCTTTATACTGCGCGGCTTTGCGCTGTGTACTGCATGGCTCTGCGCTGTGTACTGCGCGGCTCTGCGCTGTGTACTGCGCGGCTCTGCGCTGTGTACTGCGCGGCTCTGCGCTGTGTACTGCGCGGCTCTGCGCTGTGTACTGCGCGGCTCTGCGCTTTATACTGCACGGCTCTGCGCTGTGTACTGCACGGCTCTGCGCTGTGTACTGCGCGGCTCTGCGCTGTGTACTGCACGGCTCTGCGCTTTATACTGCACGGCTCTGCGCTTTATACTGCGCGGCTCTGCGCTTTATACTGCGCGGCTCTGCGCTGTGTACTGCGCGGCTCTGCGCTTTATACTGCGCGGCTCTGCGCTGTGTACTGCGCGGCTCTGCGCTGTGTACTGCGTGGCTCTGCGCTTTGTACTGTGTGGCTGTGCAATATACTACGTGGACATACATATTCTAGAATACCCGATGAGTTAGAATCGGGCCACAGTCTAATAATTATAAGACTACAGATAGTGGTTTGGAATTGTGCTGTACTGTCACTTTAAGAGCTGATATTATCTGACAAAACTTGTGACCTGGTGAGCTGATGTAGACTTCATAGGCGTTGGCATAGTAACTGTGTCTGACTGCGCATATCAATGAGCTAATCGGCCAGGTGGCAGTTATTTTTAGAAATTGCCTCAGAAACCAGCCCATTATAAACGTATAGGAAAATTTCTCTATTGAAACGCATTGAAAGACTTTTTTCAAACACAAATTGCGCAAAAACTACAAATCCGATCGGCACGAAAAATACTTAGCACACCTCTTGGGGACGCTGGCTTCGAAATGACACCTCACTGGAGTCTGTGAGTTTAGCGGTTCGGGCCGCATTACGTGCGGACTGAATAATAAGAATAAGAAGAAGTTTACCACGGTGGAATAACAGTATAGTGCTTTGTTCCAAAGCACTATAATAAGAAGAAGTTATCCACGATGGAATAACAGTATAGTGCTTTGTTCCAAAGCACTATAATAAGAAGTTTACCACGGTGGAATAACAGTATAGTGCTTTGTTCCAAAGCACTATAATAATAATAATAAGAAGAAGTTTACCACGATGGAATAACAGTATAGTGCTTTGTTCCAAAGCACTATAATTATTGAACACGTAATTTTTTGTCTATATAGGTGTAGATTCATAATGACTTTTATATTATATTTTTTTATCTGTGATATGGTTTTAATTATATATAAATAATAAAAAATCTCTTGTTTTATGATTTTAATGTTATATTTGAATCTATGTGATTACATTTATCAGTGGTTGCTCTTTTTTTTTTTTTAATGTGAATGTTCCTTTAAATTTGTAAATCTGTGAACAGCGTTGTGATTGGCTGTTTATTTTTTTAAATACTGCCTTCCTGTTCCCATTAATAAACTCCCACCTGAAGAAGACGGTGTTTACCGTCGAAACGCGTTGTGGTAAACTACATATGTTGTCTGAGTTTCCTTCAGCGCTCCTGGGACTGATTTCTGTTTGACTACATTAAAGAGGCATACCGCCAATTAAATGATGGTACAGTGTACATTAAATTGAATAGAGACCCAACAGGAGAAATAGGCACCACTATAACTACCATACTAAACACCTATCTCAATTCAGGGGTCATTGACTCCAAAACTAAAGAGTTTCTAATTAAGATGAACCCGGTTACACCAGTTTTTATTTGCTTCCGAAAGTACACAAAAGTTTAGTGAATCCACCTGGCCGACCCATTATCGCTGCTACAGACTCAATATTATCACCTATATCCATCTTTTTGGAAACAATTCTCACTCCCTTGACACAAAAATCACAATCTTACCTACTAGATACAGGGGATTTTCTCAAGATGATACAAACCTTGGGTACCGTTCCCAAGACATCTCTTTTAGTTTCCTTTGACGTTAAGGACCTCTACACGTCCATCCCACACGACCGGGGAATTCATTGTGTCAAACGCTTACTTACCTTATCAGATCTAGACCCTAATATCATCAAATTGTTGTCATGTCGGACGCTGTTCAGACCAGGTCATTCGACAGACAGCAGTAATTCCGCTTTTGACCACTATGTGCTCATTGGCGTCGGCTAGATTTTATCTAGTTGTTCCGGGGTTAATTTACCTGATGCTCGGATTGGAAGCTGGGCCATGCCCATTGCCTTTAAATAGTTCTCCTGAACATTGGGCGTCGCCGATTATAGCTTCTGTCTTGTGCGTTGTTATCTCGGTCTGGAGTGGTGAGCTGGTAGTTGGAGATTCGTTGCTGGTGGTGTATTTTCCTTTGTCTTATTTACTCCTTCCTATATTTGTATTTATTTTGCCCTACACATTTATAATGTATTCCTGGGTGACTGCGGCGTGGTGTATATTTTCCGTTATTCTTGTCTGTGCTAACTGTGGGTATTGGTGTATTACCTCTTCACTGGGTGGTGGGCGAAGGTTTCAGCCTAGGGTTGAAACAGGAGACAGGGTGAGGTTCGAAGATATATGGGAGGTAACCGTAGGCACTACTATTGGAGGTGGTGCTCAAGTAGGTGCCCAAACCTTATAGTATTGTAAAGTAACTTGGCACACACGTGATCAAGATGCTTGTGAAATTTAATAAAGAGAGTACATACAGACGTTTCGGTCAAAGACCTTCTTCAATGTACCTCTCTCAGAGAGTCTTATCTGGTGAGCAGACAGATGGGGTGAAAATGACCCCTTTGTGCGTCAGTAGGTGGTAATCACCGTCGCTGCGGTCACAGACCAGAGTCCGGTGCTAACGTGTCACGATCTTAGACGCGGCATCCACCGCTTGTCTCCGATGGTGATTACCACCTACTGACGCACAAAGGGGTCATTTTCACCCCATCTGTCTGCTCACCAGATAAGACTCTCTGAGAGAGGTACATTGAAGAAGGTCTTTGACCGAAACGTCTGTATGTACTCTCTTTATTAAATTTCACAAGCATCTTGATCACGTGTGTGCCAAGTTACTTTACAATACTATAAGGGTGAGGTTCGAGGCCTGGACATGCACACCATCAGTGTAAACTCCAGGTAGAGGGTCAGTCAGGATTTCCCTAGTCTGAGGGAAATTGCAGAGGCCCGGGTTATTAGCTCTTGCCCATCTAGTCTCCCCGTGACATTATAATCGTCCCCCCCCCAAAAAAAAAGGGGTTTCCTTTTTTTTGTTTTGTCATGGATTCCATGACTTCCATAACCCGCCAGTTGGAGGGGCTGTCCCTACAGGTCACTGAGTTGAGGGGAGCAGTACAGCAACAGGGACTAGCAGTATCTAATGTGCAAGCTGGAGTGACAGGTAGAGTTGCTGAGCCTAAATTTCCTTTGCCTGAAAAATTTGCTGGGGAACGCAGTAAATTTGTTTCTTTTCATGAAGCTTGCAAACTATACTTCCGTATGCGCCCAATCTCCTCGGGTAATGAGGCTCAGCGTGTGGGCCTGGTGTTGTCATTGTTAAGCGGGGATCCCCATGCATGGGCGTTTTCTTTGCCATCTGATTCTGCTGCATTTGACTCTGTGGAGAGTTTTTTTTTCCTCTCTTGGAAAAATTTACGATGAACCTGACAGAATGGCTCTAGCAGAATCTAAGATACGCACTATTCACCAGGGGGAGCGAGTTGCAGAGGAATACTGTTCTGAATTTCGTCGCTGGGCGATCGATACACAATGGAATGATCCAGCATTGCGGAGTCAGTTTATACATGGGATTTCTGGAATGGTTAAAAAAGCCCTTCTGATGTACGAGACTCCTGCTTCTCTAGATTCCGCTATGAGTCTGGTTGTCCGCATTAATCGCCGTTTGCATCAGGGGGAGCATGAGACACCGCCTATGGGAGAGAGTTTAGGTTCAGGTGAGCCCACGGAGCCTATGCAAATCGCAGGGGTGTCACATGTGAAGCGTCGAGCCCCTGAGCTCAGGAAGCAGGGAGCCTGTTTTTACTGCGGTAAAACTGGTTATTTTATTAACATCTGTCCTCTGCTGTCTAAGAAAACCGCAACTGTTGTGATTCGGTTCGTGGGCTCCCCCGGTGGTCTCTTGTGGTACTGGTGTCCTGCAAGCTTTGCCTTCTCAGTTCACCTGTTCCTATCAGGATGTGGGAGTATCCTATTTAACCTTGCTCCTCAGTCATTCTAATGCTGGCCATCAATGTATCCAGAGTGATTCTGTTGCATGTTCCTGCTCCCAGTTTTCTGCTCAGCTAAGTTGGACACTTTAGTCCTTAAGTCTATTTTTGTATGTTTTGTCCAGTTTGCACTTATGTGAATCTCTGCAGCTGGAAGCTCTTGTTGGGCTGAAATTACCACTCCAGTGGCATGAGTTGTCACATGAGTTAAGGTAATTTCAGGATGGTGTTTTGAAGGGTTTTGCAGCTGACCGCGAAGTCCTCTGTTGTATCTATCTGCTATTTAGTTAGCGGGCCTCTCTGTGCTAAATCTGCTTTCATACTACGTGTGTCTTTTCTTCTGCTCTCACCGTTATTATATGTGGGGGGCTGCTATCTCCTGTGGGGACATTCTCTGGAGGCAAGCCAGGACTGTGTTTTCTTCTACCAGGGGTAGTTAGTTCTCCGGCTGGCGCGTGGCATCTAGAGACAACGCAGGAATGCCCCCTGGCTACTTCTAGTGTGGTGTGTAGGTTTAGCATCGCGGTCAGCTCTAGTTTCCATCACCCGAGAGCTTGTCCGTTTATTCTATGCTTCTGATGTTTCCTTGCCATTGGAAACCATAACAGTATGGCCAGCCCAAATGTTTAATCTATAGGCTGAAGCAGGAGAGAAAAGGAACTGTGTGAAACCTTTTTTTTTTTTTTTTTCCTTCCTCTGAAGTTGCACTCCAGCTCTAATTGCAGTCTCCTGTTATCCTCTCCTCTTAAGGTACCGTCACACTAAACGATATCGCTAGCGATCCGTGACGTTGCAGCGTCCTCGCTAGCGATATCGTTTAGTTTGACACGCAGCAGCGATCAGGATCCTGCTGTGATGTCGCTGGTCGCTGAATAAAGTCCAGAACTTTATTTGGTCGTCCGATCGCCGTGTATCGTTGTGTTTGACACCAAAAGCAACGATACCAGCGATGTTTTACACTGGTAACCAGGGTAAACATCGGGTTACTAAGCGCAGGGCCGCGCTTAGTAACCCGATGTTTACCCTGGTTACCAGCGTAAAAGTAAAAAAAACAAACAGTACATACTCACCAGCGCGTCTCCCAGCGTCTGCTTCCTGCTCTGACTGAGATCCGGCCCTAAAGAGAAAGTGAAAGCACAGCGGTGACGTCACCGCTGTGCTGTTAGGGCCGGAGCTCAGTCAGTGTCAGGAAGCAGACGCTGGGAGACGCGCAGGTGAGCATGTACTGTTTGTTTTTTTTACTTTTAAGCTGGTAACCAGGGTAAACATCGGGTTACTAAGCGCGGCCCTGCGCTTAGCAACCCGATGTTTACCCTGGTTACCCGGGACCTCGGCATCGTTGGTCGCTGGAGAGCGGTCTGTGTGACAGCTCTCCAGCGATCAAACAGCGACGCTGCAGCGATCGACATCGTTGTCGCTATCGCTGCAGCGTCGCTTAATGTGACGGTACCTTTAACCCCTGAATGGCTCAGACTTTATCTGTTGAAATATAGATCCCCAGAGTCTGGCTACCAATTTGAATAATCTTGCCTCTAAAGTTCAGAATATACAAGATTTTTTGTTACATGCTCCTCGGTCTGAACCTAAAATTCCTATACCGGAGTTTTTTTCTGGAGATCGATCTTTTTTTCTAAATTTTAAATACAATTGTAAATTGTTTCTTTCGCTGAGATCTCATTCTGCTGGAGATCCTGCCCAGCAAGTAAAAATTGTTATTTCTTTACTGCGGGGTGACCCCCAAAATTGGGCATTTTCATTGGCACCAGGGGATCCTGCGTTGCTCAATGTGGATGCGTTTTTTTCTGGCTTTGGGGTTGCTTTATGAGGAACCAAATTTGGAGAATCAGGCTGAGAAAGCCCTAATAGCCCTCTCTCAGGGGCAAGATGAAGCCGAAATATATTGCCAAAAATTTCGAAAATGGTCTGTGCTTACTCAGTGGAATGAGTGCGCTCTGGCGGCAATTTTCAGAGAAGGTCTCTCTGATGCTGTAAAAGACGTCATGGTGGGGTTTCCTGCGCCTACTGGTCTGAATGAGTCCATGACAATGGCAATTCAGATTGATCGGCGTTTACGGGAACGCAAACCTGTGCACCAGTTGGCGGTGTCTTCTGAAGAGGCACCACAGAGTATGCAATGTGATAGCTTTCTTTCCAGAAGCGAACGACAGATTTATAGGCGCAAAAATCATTTGTGCTTCTATTGTGGAAATTCTACTCATGTTATATCAGCATGCTCTAAACGAACAAAGAAAGTTGATAAATCCTCTGCTATTGGCACTTTGCAGTCCAAGTTTATTTTGTCTGTAACTCTAATTTGTTCGTTATCTTCTATTGTTGCGGATGCGTATGTGGATTCTGGCGCCGCTTTGAGTCTTATGGATTGGTCCTTTGCCAGGCGCTGTGGGTTTGATCTAGAGCCTCTGGAAGTTCCTATACCTTTAAAGGGTATTGATTCTGCACCATTGGCTAGTAATAAACCACAATACTGGACACAAGTGACTATGCGTATGACTCCAGACCATCAAGAGGTGATTCGCTTCCTTGTACTGTATAATCTACATGATGTGTTGGTGCTGGGATTGCCATGGTTGCAAACTCATAACCCAGTCCTTGACTGGAAAACAATGTCTGTACTAAAACCAAAAAGAAACAAAAGAGCACCATAAGAACCAGAGTAATCATGGGAAATCTTTATTAATTAAAAAGTAACATAAAAACACACAGAAAAATGACAGGGAACACACCACAAACAGGTGGCAGGGTGGTCACTAACAGGCAAAGCAGTAAGTTGGCGAACACTAATGCCCAGATAGCAAAAGTCATAAGCCACAAAGAACCAGGCAGTAATTCTATGAGTCAATACACCGTGTGTCAAACATCACATACGCCGGTACCGGGCCAGTATAACAGAACAGATAGTGCGCCAAACACAAGTAAGGAAAATAGTAACAATAGTTACCTGCAGGACCACGATGCCACCCACCCCAACGCGCGTTTCGGCGCTGTGCCTTCTTCCGGGGGTCCCGGACCCCCGGAAGAAGGCACAGCGCCGAAACGCGCGTTGGGGTGGGTGGCATCGTGGTCCTGCAGGTAACTATTGTTACTATTTTCCTTACTTGTGTTTGGCGCACTATCTGTTCTGTTATACTGGCCCGGTACCGGCGTATGTGATGTTTGACACACGGTGTATTGACTCATAGAATTACTGCCTGGTTCTTTGTGGCTTATGACTTTTGCTATCTGGGCATTAGTGTTCGCCAACTTACTGCTTTGCCTGTTAGTGACCACCCTGCCACCTGTTTGTGGTGTGTTCCCTGTCATTTTTCTGTGTGTTTTTATGTTACTTTTTAATTAATAAAGATTTCCCATGATTACTCTGGTTCTTATGGTGCTCTTTTGTTTCTTTTTGGTTTTTCTATCATGTATGCACTGAACCTTCTTTACATCCTGGCACCCCATTAACGTTGTGGTGGGGGTGTTATGATTGGTTTGGAATTTTTGGTTTAATGTCTGTACTAAGCTGGGGATGTCAGGGAAATCATGGGGACACATCTTTGGTCTCCATTGCTTCATCTATTCCCTCTGAAATTCCTGAGTTTTTGTCTGATTATCGTGAGGTTTTTGAGGAATCTACTCTTAATTCTCTTCCTCCTCACAGAGATTGCGATTGCGCCATAGATTTGATCCCTGGCAGTAAATTTCCTAAGGGTCGTCTATTCAATCTGTCTGTACCTGAACATGCTGCCATGCGAGAGTATATTAGGGAGTCCTTGGAAAAGGGACATATTCGTCCTTCTTCGTCTCCTCTTGGAGCGGGGTTCTTTTTCGTAGCTAAAAGCGATGGTTCTTTGAGACCTTGTATTGATTATAGACTCTTGAATAAGATCACAGTCAAGTATCAGTATCCTTTGCCATTGCTGACAGATTTATTTGCTCGCATTGAGGGGGCGAAGTGGTTCTCTAAGATTGATCTTCGCGGTGCGTATAATTTGGTGCGAATTAAGCAGGGGGATGAGTGGAAAACCGCATTTAATACGCCCGAGGGCCATTTTGAGTATTTGGTGATGCCTTTTGGTCTGTCAAATGCCCCTTCGGTCTTTCAGTCTTTTATGCACAATATTTTCCGTGAATATCTGGATAAATTTATGATTGTGTATTTGGACGATATCTTGATTTTTTCGGATGACTGGGAATCTCATGTTCAACAAGTTAGGAGGGTTTTTCAGGTTTTGCGGACCAATTCTCTGTTTGTTAAGGGTTCAAAGTGTGTTTTTGGGGTTCAGAAGATTTCTTTTTTGGGGTACATTTTTTCCCCCTCTTCTATTGAGATGGATCCTGTGAAGGTTCGGGCTATTTGTGACTGGACGCAACCGACTTCTCTTAAGGGCCTTCAGAAATTTTTGGGCTTTGCTAACTTTTATCGTCGATTCATAACTGGTTTTTCTAGCGTTGTCAGGCCTTTGACTGATTTGACTAAAAAGGGTGCTGATGTTGCAGATTGGTCTCCTGCTGCTGTGGAGGCCTTTCGGGAGCTTAAGCGCCATTTTTCTTCTGCTCCGGTGTTGTGCCAGCCTGATGTTTCTCTTCCTTTTCAGGTGGAAGTTGATGCTTCCGAGATCGGAGCGGGGGCTGTTTTGTCGCAGAAAAGTTCAGATTGTTCAGTGATGAGACCTTGTGCGTTCTTTTCTCGAAAATTTTCGCCCGCCGAGCGAAATTATGACGTCGGTAATCGGGAGCTTTTGGCGATGAAGTGGGCATTCGAGGAGTGGCGTCATTGGCTTGAGGGTGCTAATCATCAGGTGGTGGTCTTGACTGATCACAAAAATTTGATTTATCTTGAGTCGGCCAGACGTCTGAATCCTAGACAGGCGCGCTGGTCATTGTTTTTCTCCCGGTTTAATTTTGTGGTTTCGTATCTGCCAGGTACTAAGAATGTGAAGGCGGATGCCCTTTCTAGGAGTTTTGAGCCTGATTCCCCTGGTGATTCTAAACCTACGGGTATACTTAAGGATGGGGTGATATTGTCTGCTGTCTTCCCAGACCTGCGACGTGCTTTACAAGAGTTTCAGGCGGATCGGCCTGATCGTTGTCCGCCTGGTAGATTGTTTGTGCCGGATGAGTGGACCAATAGAGTCATCTCGGAGGTTCATTCTTCTGCGTTGGCAGGTCATCCGGGAATTTTTGGTACCAGAGATTTGGTGGCTAGGTCCTTCTGGTGGCCTTCCCTGTCTCGGGACGTGCGTACTTTTGTGCAGTCTTGCGATGTTTGTGCTCGGGCCAAGCCTTGTTGTTCTCGGGCTAGTGGGTTGTTGTTGCCCTTGCCTGTTCCTAAGAGGCCTTGGACACACATCTCTATGGATTTTATTTCTGATCTCCCTGTTTCTCAGAAGATGTCCGTCATTTGGGTGGTGTGTGACCGCTTTTCTAAGATGGTTCATTTGGTGCCCTTGCCCAAGCTGCCTTCCTCATCTGAGTTGGTGCCCCTGTTTTTTCAGAATGTGGTTCGGCTGCATGGTATTCCGGAGAATATCGTTTCCGACAGGGGATCCCAGTTTGTGTCCAGATTTTGGCGGGCGTTTTGTGCCAGGATGGGCATTGATTTGTCTTTTTCGTCTGCATTTCATCCCCAGACAAATGGCCAGACGGAACGTACTAATCAGACCTTGGAGACTTATTTGAGGTGTTTCGTGTCTGCTGATCAGGATGACTGGGTCTCCTTTTTGCCGTTGGCTGAGTTTGCCCTTAATAATCGGGCCAGTTCTGCCACTTTGGTCTCCCCTTTCTTTTGCAATTCAGGGTTCCATCCTCGTTTTTCATCTGGTCAGGTGGAGTCTTCGGATTGTCCTGGAGTGGATACCATGGTGGATAGGTTGCATCGTATTTGGGGGCAGGTGGTGGACAATTTGGAGTTGTCCCAGGAGAAGACTCAACGTTTTGCTAATCGCCATCATCGTGTTGGTTCCCGTCTTCGTGTTGGGGACTTGGTGTGGTTGTCCTCCCGTTTTGTCCCTATGAGGGTCTCTTCTCCTAAGTTTAAGCCTCGGTTCATCGGTCCTTATAAGATTTTGGAAATTCTTAACCCTGTGTCTTTTCGTTTGGACCTCCCAGCATCCTTTGCTATCCATAATGTCTTCCATCGGTCATTATTGCGGAGGTATGAGGTACCACTTGTGCCTTCTGTTGAGCCTCCTGCTCCTGTGCTGGTTGAGGGTGAATTGGAGTACGTGGAGGAGAAAATCTTGGACTCCCGTGTTTCCAGACGGAGACTTCAATATCTGGTGAAATGGAAGGGCTACGGTCAAGAGGATAATTCTTGGGTTACAGCTTCTGATGTTCATGCTTCTGATTTGGTCCGTGTCTTTCATAGGGCTCATCCAGATCGCCCTGGTGGTTCTTTTGAGGGTTCGGTGCCCCCTCCTTAAGGGGGGGTACTGTTGTGATTCGGTTCGTGGGCTCCCCCGGTGGTCTCTTGTGGTACTGGTGTCCTGCAAGCTTTGCCTTCTCAGTTCACCTGTTCCTATCAGGATGTGGGAGTATCCTATTTAACCTTGCTCCTCAGTCATTCTAATGCTGGCCATCAATGTATCCAGAGTGATTCTGTTGCATGTTCCTGCTCCCAGTTTTCTGCTCAGCTAAGTTGGACACTTTAGTCCTTAAGTCTATTTTTGTATGTTTTGTCCAGTTTGCACTTATGTGAATCTCTGCAGCTGGAAGCTCTTGTTGGGCTGAAATTACCACTCCAGTGGCATGAGTTGTCACATGAGTTAAGGTAATTTCAGGATGGTGTTTTGAAGGGTTTTGCAGCTGACCGCGAAGTCCTCTGTTGTATCTTTCTGCTATTTAGTTAGCGGGCCTCTCTGTGCTAAATCTGCTTTCATACTACGTGTGTCTTTTCTTCTGCTCTCACCGTTATTATATGTGGGGGGCTGCTATCTCCTGTGGGGACATTCTCTGGAGGCAAGCCAGGACTGTGTTTTCTTCTACCAGGGGTAGTTAGTTCTCCGGCTGGCGCACGGCATCTAGAGACAACGCAGGAATGCCCCCTGGCTACTTCTAGTGTGGTGTGTAGGTTTAGCATCGCGGTCAGCTCTAGTTTCCATCACCCGAGAGCTTGTCCGTTTATTCTATGCTTCTGATGTTTCCTTGCCATTGGAAACCATAACACGCAACGGCGGAAAACTTCTTAGCTCAGAGGGTGTGGAGGAGACCAATCTGAGCTTATGTATATCCTCCATGGTGGTTTCTCAATGCATGCTCCCTGCTAAGGTTTTTATTGCTGGCAGTGAGCTGCCAATTACTGTTTTTGTGGATAGTGGTTCAGCCACAAATCTCATTGATGAGGAGTTTGCGCGCACAGCAGGTTTTAGGATTGAAAAACTGCCTCATCCTATCCGCGTGGTCACCATCAATGCTGCTCCTCTCTCTCAGGGGGAGATTACTGAATTTGTGGCTGAGGTGAAACTCCACATTGGGGTTCTACATTCCGAGCGGGTTACATGTAAGGTGCTCAGGAATCTTCCTGCTCAGGTGGTTTTGGGTTTTCCTTGGTTGTCTATGCACAACCCTGTAATTGACTGGAAAACTCAGGACATAATTCAGTGGAGCGAGTTCTGCCAGGAGAATTGCCTGGCCACATGTGTGGCTGCGGTGACTTCAAGCGTTCTGGAGTCACTTCTGGATTTTGTGGATGTGTTCTCTGAGAAGGGTTGTTCAGAGTTGCCGCTGCATCGTCCCTATGACTGTTCTATCAGGTTTAAACCAGGAGCCAAATTGCCTAAAGCAAGGATGTTTAACATCTCCGGTCCGGAGAGACAAGCGTTAAAAGATTACATTGCTGAAAGTTTGAGCAAAGGGCACATCAGGCCGTCATCCTCGCCTGTGGCAGCAGGGTTCTTCTTCGTGAAGAAGAAAGATGGCGGATTACGCCCGTGTTTGGATTTCAGGGAGTTGAACCAGATTACGGTTCGTGATCCATACCCTATGCCACTGATACCAGATTTGTTCAACCAGGTGGCAGGTGCTAAGTGGTTTACCAAGCTTCACCTTAGGGGGGCGTACAACCTCATAAGAGTCCGCCAAGGTGATGAGTGGAAGATGGCTTTTAATACCCCTGAGGGTCATTTTGAAAATTTGGTGATGCCGTTTGGGTTGAATAACACACCTGTAAAGTTCCAACATTTCATTAATGATGTGTTCTCGCATGTTTTGGGGAAATTCGTTATCGTGTACCTAGATGACATTCTCATATATTCTTGCGACCGTGATGCTCATTTAGATCATGTCAGGCAGGTGTTACAGCTTCTCAGAGAGAATAAGCTGTATGCTAAACTTGAGAAATGTGTATTTTCTGTTCAAGAGTTGCCTTTCTTGGGTTATAGTGTGTCTGCTTCTGGTTTTAAAATGGACGCCGCTAAGGTGCAAGCGGTGCTGCATTGGGAACGTCCTGATAACCTGAAAGCACTTCAGCGGTTCCATGGGTTTTGTAGCTACTATAGGAAATTTATCAAGGATTTTTCCATCATTGCTAAACCGCTAACTGACATGACTAAAAAGGGTACCAATTTCTCCGTTTGGCCTGAGGCTACTGTGCGCGCATTTGAATTTCTTAAGAACAGTTTTGTTTCAGCCCCATTCTTGTGCAGCCAGACAAAACCTTTTGTTGTGGAAGTCGATGCGTCTGAGGTTGGTGTGGGGGCGGTACTATCTCAAGGCTCATCTTTGAGTGGTTTGCGTCCGTGCGCCTATTTCTCCAAGAAACTGTTGTCTGCCGAATGTAACTACGATATCGGCAACAAGGAGTTGTTGGCAATTAAGTTGGCCATTGAGGAATGGTGACACTTCTTGGAGGGGTCGGTACATCAGGTTACTGTTATTACTGATCATAAGAATCTGTTGTATTTGGAGTCAGCCAAGCGTCTGTCCCCCAGGCAGGCTCGCTGGGCATTGTTTTTCACGCGGTTCAATTTTGTGGTCACTTACAGACCGGGGTCTAAAAACACTAAGGCGGATGCTCTGTCCAGGTGTTTTCCAGGGGGAGAACCTCGGGAGGATCCAGTACCCATCCTCCAAAAGGGTGTTGTGGTTTCGGCTCTCACTACCGAGGTTGAGGCTGAGATTGCCGAGGCTCAGGAAGAGGTACCATCTGAGCTTCCCATCAACAAATCTTTTGTACCGCTTCATCTCCGCTTAAAGGTTTTGGCGGAGCATCATGATGCTGTCCTGGCTGGCCACCCAGGGGTTAGAGGTACCTTGGAGTTGGTGTCACATCAGTTTTGGTGGCCCAAGATCCGACAGGACGTGCTCTCATACGTGTTAGCTTGTACCACGTGCGCTAGGGCTAAGACGCCCCGCTCCCGTCCTGTTGGCACACTACTTCCTCTTGAGGTACCTAGTAAGCCATGGATGGAAATCTCCATGGATTTCATCACTGATTTGCCCTCATCAGCTGGGAACACGGTCATCTTGGTGATTGTTGATCGGTTTTCAAAAATGTCACACTTTGTGTCTTTGCCTTCGTTGCCTAACGCTAAGACTCTGGCTCAGGTATTTGTGCAGGAGGTGGTCAGACTTCATGGGGTTCCGTCTGACATCGTGTCTGATAGGGGGTCTCAGTTTGTGGCAAAATTTTGGAAAGCATTTTGCTCATGGCTGGGGATCAAGTTGTCTCATTCTTCGGCGTTTCATCCTCAGTCAAATGGTCAGACTGAGCTTATGAACCAAAATTTGGAACAGTACCTACGCTGCTTTGTCTCTGATAACCAGGAGGAGTGGTCTACCTTTCTTCCTTTGGCTGAGTTTGCCATCAATAATCACCGCCAGGAGTCATCTGGGGAGTCTCCATTTTTTTGTGTTTACGGGCTACATCCTCAATTTTGTACTTTGAGTCAGAGGGGCTCTTCCGGCGTTCCGGAGGAGGACCAGTTAGGAGCACAATTGTCATCGGTCTGGAGGAGAGTTAAACGGCGTCTGTTGAGTGTGGGTGCTAGGTACAAACGTGTGGCTGACAGTAGGCGTGTGCCAGGTCCGGATTTGAGTGTGGATGACTGGGTGTGGTTATCCACAAAAAACATAAGACTCAAAATACCATCCCTTAAATTGGGTCCACGGTTTATTGGTCCATTTAGGGTCACTGCCGTCATTAACCCAGTAGCGTACCGATTGGAGCTCCCTACGGTGTATAAGATACACAACGTGTTCCACAGGTCTCTTCTAAAGAAGGTGGTGGGTTCTGTGGACGCGGCGCCTATGCCACCTCCAGTCTTGGTGGATGGTAATTTGGAATTTGAAGTCTCCAAGGTGGTTGACTCTCGTGTAGTGCGCCGCACTTTACAGTACTTGGTACACTGGCGTGTTTATAGGCCTGAGGAGAGGTCCTGGGTACCAGCCTCGGACATTCATGCGGATCGGCTGGTCAGGTTTTTTCATCGTCGCCATGCAGACAAGCCGGGTCCTATAAGCTGTGAGGGCCCTGGGGTCCCTCGTAGAAGGCGGGGTACTGTCATGTCGGACGCTGTTCAGACCAGGTCGTTCGACAGACAGCGGTAATTCCGCTTTTGACCACTATGTGCTCATTGGCGTCGGCTAGATTTTATCTAGCTGTTCCGGGGTTAATTTACCTGATGCTCGGATTGGAAGCTGGGCCATGCCCATTGCCTTTAAATAGTTCTCCTGAACATTGGGCGTCGCCGATTATAGCTTCTGTCTTGTGCGTTGTTATCTCGGTCTGGAGTGGTGAGCTGGTAGTTGGAGATTCGTTGCTGGTGGTGTATTTTCCTTTGTCTTATTTACTCCTTCCTATATTTGTATTTATTTTGCACTGCACATTTATAGTGTATTCCTGAGTGACTGCGGCGTGGTGTATATTTTCCGTTATTCTTGTCTGTGCTAACTGTGGGTATTGGTGTATTAACTCTTCACTGGGTGGTAGGCAGAGGTTTCAGCCTAGGGTTGAAACAGGAGACGGGGTGAGGTTCGAGGCCTGGACATGCACACCATCAGTGTAAACTCCAGGTAGAGGGTCAGTCAGGATTTCCCTAGTCTGAGGGAAATTGCAGGGGCCTGGGTTATTAGCTCTCGCTCACCTAGTCTCCCCGTGACAATTGTGCTTGGAATTACTCACAGTAGTTCTTACCCATAATTACTTTCTGTTCGAAGATACTCATTACCTACAGGCACAGGGGACCGCTATGGGGTCAAACGTAGCGCCCTCATATGCAAATACGTATATGGCCACCTTTGAGGAAGAGGTAGTGTATCCAAACAACCTTTTCAGAACTCATTGCATCATATGGAAAAGATTAATCAATGATATTTTTTGCATATGAACGGGCCCTCACGTATCTAATAGATTATAGGGTTTTCAACTGCAAAAAAATCATATAAATAAACCCAACGAAACAATCTTTATTATTAAAAAAGGCAACAATGCAATCACTACGTGACCAAAACAAAACAAAACGTGTACCACCCAGTTAAAATTTAAGGGAAAAAGCTAGCCATCCCTAGATAGACTCCTAGATATCCCCTGCCTGCCAGCGGAGGTTGACACCCTAGGGGGGAGCATATTGGCGCCCCCGCTCCAACGATGGCTGACCCTAGGTGCCCTGTGAGACCCTACAGCCACTAGTGAACCCCACTACCCAGATGCTAAGGGGCCACTAATACTATACAGGCAATAACTGTCCTAGGGAGAGCTAGCACCTAGAAAAAGTTTTAAAAACAATGTGAGCACACAGGATCAGTCCGGTGTATAAATAGGAAGATAGATGCAGAAATTGGAGACTATTTGTGGTGGCTACTTGATGTACATATACTGCTAGTACTCAGGTCCAGGATTGCCTGTAGTCAGCAGGCCACTATTCTCAGTTACTAGATACCATATAAGTAACATATATATGGCATATAACTGTATCCACCCAGTCTGCTGTCACACACATAATATTAGATGGAACTTGGAAGAAAAAACTTCAAGGTATCTGCAGCAAACCTGATATTGATATATACAATCTTGGTAATAAGAAGCCACCACATCCATAGAAACATCGATACTCATCTGCAACATGCCATGCTTCCTACACCGTCTGCCCTTATACATTAGCGCCTCAACGCGTTTCGCCTGCCTAGGCTCATCAGGAGGCTCGATACATTGATGTATTTGTGTCCCAGAAAAAGTTTTTCTGGGTGCTAGCTCTCCCTAGGGCAGTTATTGCCTGTATAGTATTAGTGGCCCCTTAGCATCTGGGTAGTGGGGTTCACTAGCGGCTGTAGGGTCTCACAGGGCACCTAGGGTCAGCCATCGTTGGAGCGGGGGCGCCAATACGCTCCCCCCTAGGGTGTCAACCTCCGCTGGCAGGCAGGGGCTATCTAGGAGTCTATCTAGGGATGGCTAGCTTTTTCCCTTAAATTTTAACTGGGTGGTACACGTTTTGTTTTGTTTTGGTCACGTAGTGTTGGCATTGTTGCCTTTTTTAATAATAAAGATTGTTTCGTTGGGTTTATTTATATGATTTTTTGCATATGAACGGGCCCCCCTGACACATTGGGCGATTTCTTCAATATACTTAATCAGACTTGGCCAGGACTCCATTTTACAGTTACTAAAGATACACATCAAGTCAGCTTCTTAGATACACTTGTATTGAAAGATGAGAATGGCACCCTGAGCACAGATCTGTATAGAAAACCCTCAGATCGTAACAGCTTGCTCCATTACAAAAGTCTCCACCCTATCTCCACTAAAAATGCCATCCCTCGTTCCCAATTTAAAAGGGTAGAACGCATAGTTACAGATCCCATCAAGAAACAAGTGAGGGTGGATGAAATGTACCATAAATTCAGAGAATGGGGTTATACTCCAGAGGTTTTACATAATGCTTTACAACCATCTACAACCGAAGCAAAAAGTGGAAAAAATAAAACATAACTTTTAATGTAAAAAAGTAGATAAAAAAGTCACCCAAGTAAACACTTATAACGGGGCCACGTCACCACCATATATAATGGACATTAAAGGATGACAGGCCCTGAACAGGATTAAAAGTTTCCGACAAGCTATGCGGAATCAATCTGAGATGGGGTTCCACAAGAAGCTGTATAACCATATAAAACAGCAACTGACCCCATACACCAACGCATATGTCCAGGACAGCATAGAGAGGGGGCAGGACTTTTTGTCCCTTTGTTATCAGCACATAATCTCCTCATACAAGCAAGTCCCCTGATGACTTGAGCTTGGAAGAAAAGCGTCGGGACTACTCAGGGAGAGTGCAGGGCATATGTTTACAGGGGTAGATGTGGACTGCCCTTGTAAGGGCAGGAGCTTGGGGGATAGTTTTATTGTAGCCCCATAGGGATTGACATAGGGATTGTCATCTCTTCATGAACCGGATGTCGGTCTGACCTAAGAAAATCCGGTGCTCCGATGCCTGCCTTATGGAATTGGTGAGACCGTTCCTTTTTGTTAAATAGTACAATGAGCATATTTTACAGTGCATGCTGATTACTGTTTATTGTTTCCATATGCGTTGGTGTATGGGGTCAGTTGCTGTTTTATATGGTTATACAGCTTCTTGTGGAACCCCATCTCAGATTGATTCCGCATAGCTTGTCGGAAACTTTTAATCCTGTTCAGGGCCTGTCATCCTTTAATGTCCATTATATATGGTGGTGACGTGGCCCCGTTATAAGTGTTTACTTGGGTGACTTTTTTATCTACTTTTTTACATTAAAAGTTATGTTTTATTTTTTCCACTTTTTGCTTTTCTTGTGTACTCGTTAGTGGGACCTTCTGCAGGACTCATACTCCATATGCAGATTCTGCTTTAAGCAACCATCTACAACCCCCAGACAACCTGCTACGGGACGAGTGCCATTTGTCCACACTTACCATCCTTATGTCCATATTCTTCACCACACCATAAGGAAACATTGGAATCTCCTTAGAGAGGCACACCCGGAGGTACCGGAATTTCAAAGACAATTTTTGCCTTGCTATAAACGTCCTCGAAATATCCGTGATACACTCATTAAAGCAGATATTGGCTCAGGCTTACGTATTTCTACACAAAGATTTCTATCTCAACCAAAAATGGGTACACACCCTTGTTTACATTGCAAC
This sequence comes from Ranitomeya variabilis, assembly GCF_051348905.1. Lineage (NCBI taxonomy): Eukaryota > Metazoa > Chordata > Amphibia > Anura > Dendrobatidae > Ranitomeya > Ranitomeya variabilis. The sequence continues at coordinate 104,818,355 of NC_135238.1, read as the reverse complement.
CAATGTGGGAACGTACAGAAAGGTGATTACTTTTACCACCCACACTCGGGTAAACAATATAAGATTAAGGATTATAGCACCTGCGACACTTCACATGTGGTTTATTCAATTAAATTTCCCTGAGGTCTCCTCTACATTGGGGAAACAACACAACCCATTAGAGATCGTATCAGTAAACATAAATCCACCATCAGGTGTAGGAATACATTACTTCCGTTACCTGACCATTTCATTAGCGCAGGACATTCCATACCACAGTTAAAATTTCAGGTGATTGAGCATATTCCACTACCCAGACGAGGGGGTAATCGTATCCAGACCCTCAAGAGAAGGGAAGCCTTGTGGATACATGAATTTGGGACTATTATCCCTAGGGGTCTCAATAGAGAGTATTACCTATTTTCCTTCATGTAATAGATTCCCTTTCACTTACTTTGAGATATGGCATAAATAAATCTGAAATGTGGTATAACTCTGTATGTTCATGAATATAATTATATTGACACAGTGCTTTATTTTACAGAGTCATCTATATTGAATTGGTGTCACGCAATTTCACTTCCTGATCCTTCCTCCTCCTGGATCCCCATTCCCATCTTAGTCCCATTTCTTTATTTTCATTATTCCTTTATCCTGATTCATTTATTTTATTTTTTTACCCTCCTCTTTTTCAACACTCCACTTATTTAAATATTATAATACCTTATTATTAATGCCACACAGGATATACCTCCTTATCACAGTAAATAAATAACTCAAGGCAAGGGATACACAGAACCGCACGTGTACATAGATGGTTAGTGTGAATTTGTACGTGCACATATACCCGAAACAATGGACATAATACCGGACAACTCGGAAAATTCATATGCAAACACAGAGAACAAAAAACCGAACTGATGTCCATATAATAATTAAATTTATTAAGACAAAATGACACTACATAAATAAATTGGTAGGGGGGGGAGAAAGAAACCAAAAAAGTATGGCACAAAACGGAGATACAGCAGCATGAGATACACAGTCCCAAAACATAACAGTACTATATGAATAAATAAATAAATAAATAGATACATACATATTGAATGAAGGACTGGTAAATATTAATGTTACTCTGTTTGTAACAGCATAAAGTGCCCAAAAAAATATATATATATAAATATATGTAGCCAAAGTGCAAAGTAAGTGCAAAAATAAAGTGCACAGGTGCAAAAATTAATTGAGTGAGCTGCTCGGGTAACTAATTACTACAGGTAACTGCCATCTAGTATATTAGGCACTGATCCAGGTATCACTCCAAGAACTCCCCATGAATGATTAAATGTTTACATGTGTAGCAATCATAATAAAAGGAAAGGGAAGTGAAGCGAAGGAAAAGTGCCCAGGGCAGGTTTTTTACCTGAAATGCTGCTGTCTCCAGGATGTGCCAGTCCCCGACGCGCGTTTCGGCGCTAGCCTTCGTCAGGGGGTGGCAACATCCAGCAGAGAGGGAGGCTATAAAGGAGGAACACCCAATAGGCAGCGGGCACGCATGTGGAGCGACGCACAACGCTACTGGATAGAGTCCAGACACACACCGCCGCCGGACCACGTGATCCCCAGGGCTGCGTACCAATGACGCAGCGCTGGGGGACATGAGACCGGAAAGCGGGGATGCCGGGAATCCAGCAGCGATGCGCGTACCATCCGGTCCGCCGTCATTGGCTAATGTGGAACATGTGATCTAAGGTCCTAGAAGGATAAAGTGGGACAAGAAAGGACATGTGACCTGAGGTCCTAGAAGGGTAAAACAAGAGGGGAACAATGGAATAAGACAATAAGATCCTAGTAATAATGAATATAGAAGCAAGGAAGAGATATTATGGACTTGAGGATGTATAAATCTGGCAGAAAAGCATGTGCAGATTATATATATATATGTGCGCCAGAAATCTGGACAAGGAACAGGAAAAAAGGAAAAATTATGTAAAAGAAAAAATGTATATATATGCTTAAATAAAAATATATAAATATATAAATATATGAGAAAGCAAATAAAAATAACTATAAAATAAAACAAAACAAAATGAAATGCTGTGTGCGGGAACAATAAGTGACATAAAATAATAAAGTGTATGAAGACCAAAAACTGTGGAAGATTAATAATGTGAATGAAAAAACCCCTTGGGGAACTGATAATAGTAATGATGATAGTACAAGCACATGTACACAAATACAAAATAAATACGTGTGTATACATACACCTACATATACACTAAAAGGAAAGAACAAAAAATAATAAGGAATGATGAAAATAATACAGTACAAAATAAATAAATAAAAAATGAATAGTAAAACGTGATAAAAATTGTGTAAGTGTACGTAAATACAAGCAAGAGTACGTCTAAAAAAGTGAACTAATGACATAAAATATTATTGTACCAACACACAAAAAATAATAATGAATATATATGAAAAATAATGAAAATAAATAAATGAAAAAATATATATATATGTACAAATAAATGTGTATGAACTGTATAAACTAAATGTGAAAAAAATATATATTGCAAATAAAAATAATAAAAATAATAAACATAAAAATAAAATGAAAATGGTGAATAGGAAGATAATAATCAATACAATATGATAATGCACTAATGAATAGTTTCCAAATGTCCATTATTTTTTTATATATCTCTCTCTCCATATCTCTTCTTCACAGAAATCTTCAACCGAATGTCCATCGATCTAATGCAATATCCAGGATCAAAGAAGTGAATGAGTGAACAAATAATAATGTGACTTCAGTGGGAAAGACACCAGACAAAATGGAGTCCTCATCCGTGGAACACCAGGTAAGTAATAACTAGAAGAAGAAACTGAAAGTGCAAATGAGTAAATAAAGTGCAATAAAAACATGACAATAGCGATGAACAATAGGACCCAATAAATAAAAAATATATATAACTATATATATCTATAGGAACAATCCGGTATGCATACATGTGTAAATGTATACACACGCATACACACCACAAGGAGTGCCCACTACACAATTAAGAACAATTAAAAACAATTTTTTAATGAAAAATAATAACTAAAACCATTGATAAAAACATACCAAAATTCATTATACACAACCTCAATACTGGATAACAAGGTGGAACAGGATGCTTATAAAATACTAATAAAAATGTCTATAAAAATGGAACAAAGCTAATGTTTTCGTTTAGACCACGGGGTTGTATTGTATTAAGTGACCAGATCCATCTAGATTCCATTTGTGCCAATTTTTGGCTGATGTTACCTCCACGGATCGATGGATTGATTTTATCGATGCCTCTAATCTTAAGCAATGAAGGATCACAATTATGGAACAGTCTAAAGTGCTTCGGAATAGTTTTAAGGGTACTCACATCAATTTCATCATTCTGTGCGGCAACTATGCCATTGACATGTTCACGCACACGCACCTTGAATTGGCGGGTGGTGAGGCCAACGTAAATTTTGGGACAAGGACATGTGGCGTAATAAATGACCGCCTTAGTCTCACAATTAATAAAATGTTTAATAGTGAATTGTTTCGACCCATTAGAATCACAAAATGTATTAGTTCGTTCGATATTAGGGCATGCCTTGCAATGGCCACACTGAAAGGATCCTTTCTTCTGTTGAGTCTGGGACAGAAAAGTTTTAGGACAATTTTCATAATAGCTTTTTACCAGCATATCCCGAATATTCCTCGATCTACGGAATGTAATGCTAGGTTGTTCCTTCAGGTATTTGGAAAGTGTCTCATCTGCAAGTAAAATAGGCCACGCCTTCTCGAGCACTTGTCTCATTTTCTGATTTTGGGAATGATAGTCAGTAATGAACCGCACATTCATTGTATTAGATGGTATAGGAGCTGAATACAGTAGATCATTCCTTGAAGAATGTCTAGCTCTGTTGTATGCCCGTTTCAAACAGCGATGGCTGTATCCACGATTCAGAAATCTAGATTTCAGTTCCTGTGCGCGTATTTCAAAATCTTTATCGGTGGAACACAGACGTCTAAGTCTTAAGAATTGACCCACCGGAATAGATTTGATTAAAGATTTGGGATGCACAGATGAGGCATGCAACACTGAGTTAGTTGAGGTCTTTTTTCGGAATATATCGGTTTGTAGAATGTTGTTACTGTCACGTTTGACAGTGACGTCCAGAAATTCAATTTGAGACTTGTGATGGTGGTATGTCAGTCGAATATTCAAATTATTATCATTAAGATGAGAAATGAATGAATCCAACAATTCAGTACTGCCTTGCCAAATGAAAAAAATGTCATCAATGTACCGTGTCCAAAATAGGACACGGTACATGTATTTATGACTGTCTGACATAAATAGGTCCCTCTCCCACAGCCCCAGGAAAAGATTAGCATACGCAGGCGCATATGATGCGCCCATTGCGGTGCCCTGGAGCTGTAGGTAGAGGGACTCTTTGAAAATGAAAAAATTATGTGTCAGACTGAATTCTAAAACTTCAATAATGAAGTCAATCATGGACGCCGGGTAATCAGATGTGGAAAGAAACCATCTTGTTGCACATATACCATCAGTGTGTTTAATGCTGGTATATAAAGATTCGACGTCACAAGTGACAAGGATTGTATCGTCCTCAATGTGTAAACCATCAACTTTCTTCAAAAAGTCACCTGTGTCCCGAGTAAAAGAGGGAAGGCATTCGACAAGAGGCTGCAGTTTACAGTCAATGAATTTACCGACATTTTCCACATAATTACGGTTACCGGAGACAATCGGTCTACCGGGTGGTGACTCAGGATCCTTGTGTACCTTTGGTAAAAGGTACAACGTTGGTATACATGGTCCTTTAATGGTCAGGGCCTGGCAAAGTTCTTTAGATATAGTACTTTCACTATTGGCCCTATTCAGAATGGTGTCTAACTCAGATGTGAAAACTGATAACGGATTAAAAGTAAGCTTTTTATAGCATGTTTTATTTTTCAATTGTTTGAAAGCTTCAGCTTCATACATTGTGGATGGCCAGATGACAATATTGCCTCCTTTGTCGGCAGGCTTAATTACGACCCCAGGTAGATTCCTCAATCTCTGGAGACTTTTTCGTTCCCCAAAGTTCAGGTTACCATTGGTAATATGGCGAGGAATCTTTTTGAATTCTTCACTGACTATTTGAACGAACAAATCAATATTTGAACAAGTAGAGAAAGGAGGGAATTTCTTTGACCGTGGTGCAATGCAGGATGGGATCTTACCTCCTTCAGGTATTGAGTTCTCTCGGGCCAGCTCATTTAAGACTTGTAATGCCGTTTGTTCCAATTCTGTTGGAAATAATTCATAGGTAGTTTCATCATGAAAATATTTTTTAAACATGAGAGATCTTGCAAATATATGCAAGTCCTTAGTTGCAGAAAAGGGATCAAAATGAGAATCGGGGCAAAATGAAAGACCTTTATGTAATACCCTCAAATCTATCCAAGACAAAGAATGAGTACTGAGGTTAATTACCTTTAGCTGGTTATCATCGGAATGGTCAAAATTGCGTCTATAAGGTGTATTCCGTAGATGTCTTTTTCTTTTGGATATATCCTTATATGATGTTGATGAAGAGGCTGAGGCGTCAGAGTATTCACTCAATGACGGAGTGGAAGATACAGACATGGCCCGAGTACGGGGAGGATCACTGGTGGATAACCTTTTCCATCTATATACTCTATTCATTTGGACATCTTTCATATCACGTGACAATTTATTAGCATGGTTGTCCTGAATTTCTTTCACCCAAATATCTAACTCTTTTTCCATTGCCGCGTTGATTGATTGGTAGTCGTCCACAGATAGTTGGGTTTTTGCCAGTGTGTACAGTGGGGCAAAAAAGTATTTAGTCAGTCAGCAATAGTGCAAGTTCCACCACTTAAAAAGATGAGAGGCGTCTGTAATTTACATCATAGGTAGACCTCAACTATGGGAGACAAACTGAGAAAAAAAAATACAGAAAATCACATTGTCTGTTTTTTTATCATTTTATTTGCATATTATGGTGGAAAATAAGTATTTGGTCAGAAACAAAATTTCATCTCAATACTTTGTAATATATCCTTTGTTGGCAATGACAGAGGTCAAACGTTTTCTGTAAGTCTTCACAAGGTTGCCACACACTGTTGTTGGTATGTTGGCCCATTCCTCCATGCAGATCTCCTCTAAAGCAGTGATGTTTTTGTCTTTTCGCTTGGCAACATGGACTTTCAACTCCCTCCAAAGGTTTTCTATAGGGTTGAGATCTGGAGACTGGCTAGGCCACTCCAGGACCTTGAAATGCTTCTTACGAAGCCACTCCTTCATTGCCCTGGCGGTGTGCTTTGGATCATTGTCAGCTCTTTGGTCTTCACCATAGTGGAGTTTGGAGTCAGACTGTTTGAGGGTGTGCACAGGTGTCTTTTTATACTGATAACAAGTTTAAACAGGTGCCAGTACTACAGGTAATGAGTGGAGGAAAGAGGAGACTCTTAAAGAAGAAGTTACAGGTCTGTGAGAGCCAGAAATCTTGATTGTTTGTTTCTGACCAAATACTTATTTTCCACCATAATATGCAAATAAAATGATAAAAAAACAGACAATGTGATTTTCTGGATTTTTTTTTCTCAGTTTGTCTCCCATAGTTGAGGTCTACCTATGATGTAAATTACAGACGCCTCTCATCTTTTTAAGTGGTGGAACTTGCACTATTGCTGACTGACTAAATACTTTTTTGCCCCACTGTATGTATTGTCCAATTGCTGGTCAATGGTCTCTATACTCTTGGTATTGAGATTAATCAATAGTTCCATGAACTTTTTTGATGTATTGTTACAGGTATCTTCCCAACTTTTAATGAATTCGTCATCTTCTATAAGAAACGAGGGTATCACTTTGACCCTTAACCCCCTTGGAATCAGATCTTTGATAATATAATTTTGCAAAAACGCTTTGTTCCACCACAAACGGGTACGTTTGTGTAACAATTTTTTAATTGTAGTATTAAAATCAGTAAATCCTAGGCCACCAGGGCCATTGGAATCAGACCCACCACTACCAAAAAGTTGATTTATACGGCCGAGCCAGGATTGTTCCTTGGCTTTTAGGTCCATAGCCAGAGGGGAAACCTGTGCGAAACACAGCAGATAAGATTAAATAAATAACTCAAGGCAAGGGATACACAGAACCGCACGTGTACATAGATGGTTAGTGTGAATTTGTACGTGCACATATACCCGAAACAATGGACATAATACCGGACAACTCGGAAAATTCATATGCAAACACAGAGAACAAAAAACCGAACTGATGTCCATATAATAATTAAATTTATTAAGACAAAATGACACTACATAAATAAATTGGTAGGGGGGGAGAAAGAAACCAAAAAAGTATGGCACAAAACGGAGATACAGCAGCATGAGATACACAGTCCCAAAACATAACAGTACCATATGAATAAATAAATAAATAAATAAATAGATACATACATATTCAATGAAGGACTGGTAAATATTAATGTTACTCTGTTTGTAACAGCATAAAGTGCCCCAAAAAATATATATATATAAATATATGTAGCCAAAGTGCAAAGATAAGTGCAAAAATAAGGTGCACAGGTGCAAAAATTAATTGAGTGAGCTGCTCGGGTAACTAATTACTACAGGTAACTGCCATCTAGTATATTAGGCACTGATCCAGGTATCACTCCAAGAACTCCCCATGAATGATTAAATGTTTACATGTGTAGCAATCATAATAAAAGGAAAGGGAAGTGAAGCGAAGGAAAAGTGCCCAGGGCAGGTTTTTTACCTGAAATGCTGCTGTCTCCAGGATGTGCCAGTCCCCGACGCACGTTTCGGCGCTAGCCTTCGTCAGGGGGTGGCAACATCCAGCAGAGAGGGAGGCTATAAAGGAGGAACACCCAATAGGCGGCGGGCACGCATGTGGAGTGACGCACAACGCTACTGGATAGAGTCCAGACACACACCGCCGCCGGACCACGTGATCCCCAGGGCCGCGTACCTGAAAAAAGACCTCAACTAACTCAGTGTTGCATGCCTCATCTGCGCATCCCAAATCTTTAATCAAATCTATTCCGGTGGGTCAATTCTTAAGACTTAGACGTCTGTGTTCCACCGATAAAGATTTTGAAATACGCGCACAGGAACTGAAATCTAGATTTCTGAATCGTGGATACAGCCATCGCTGTTTGAAACGGGCATACAACAGAGCTAGACATTCTTCAAGGAATGATCTACTGTATTCAGCTCCTATACCATCTAATACAATGAATGTGCGGTTCATTACTGACTATCATTCCCAAAATCAGAAAATGAGACAAGTGCTCGAGAAGGCGTGGCCTATTTTACTTGCAGATGAGACACTTTCCAAATACCTGAAGGAACAACCTAGCATTACATTCCGTAGATCGAGGAATATTCGGGATATGCTGGTAAAAAGCTATTATGAAAATTGTCCTAAAACTTTTCTGTCCCAGACTCAACAGAAGAAAGGATCCTTTCAGTGTGGCCATTGCAAGGCATGCCCTAATATCGAACGAACTAATACATTTTGTGATTCTAATGGGTCGAAACAATTCACTATTAAACATTTTATTAATTGTGAGACTAAGGCGGTCATTTATTACGCCACATGTCCTTGTCCCAAAATTTACGTTGGCCTCACCACCCGCCAATTCAAGGTGCGTGTGCGTGAACATGTCAATGGCATAGTTGCCGCACAGAATGATGAAATTGATGTGAGTACCCTTAAAACTATTCCGAAGCACTTTAGACTGTTCCATAATTGTGATCCTTCATTGCTTAAGATTAGAGGCATCGATAAAATCAATCCATCGATCCGTGGAGGTAACATCAGCCAAAAATTGGCACAAATGGAATCTAGATGGATCTGGTCACTTAATACAATACAACCCCGTGGTCTAAACGAAAACATTAGCTTTGTTCCATTTTTATAGACATTTTTATTAGTATTTTATAAGCATCCTGTTCCACCTTGTTATCCAGTATTGAGGTTGTGTATAATGAATTTTGGTATGTTTTTATCAATGGTTTTAGTTATTATTTTTCATTAAAAATTGTTTTTAATTGTTCTTAATTGTGTAGTGGGCACTCCTTGTGGTGTGTATGCGTGTGTATACATTTACACATGTATGCATACCGGATTGTTCCTATAGATATATATAGTTATATATATTTTTTATTTATTGGGTCCTATTGTTCATCGCTATTGTCATGTTTTTATTGCACTTTATTTACTCATTTGCACTTTCAGTTTCTTCTTCTAGTTATTACTTGCCTGGTGTTCCACGGATGAGGACTCCATTTTGTCTGGTGTCTTTCCCACTGAAGTCACATTATTATTTGTTCACTCATTCACTTCTTTGATCCTGGATATTGCATTAGATCGATGGACATTCGGTTGAAGATTTCTGTGAAGAAGAGATATGGAGAGAGAGATATATAAAAAATAATGGACATTTGGAAACTATTCATTAGTGCATTATCATATTGTATTGATTATTATCTTCCTATTCACCATTTTCATTTTATTTTTATGTTTATTATTTTTATTATTTTTATTTGCAATATATATTTTTTTCACATTTAGTTTATACAGTTCATACACATTTATTTGTACATATATATATATATTTTTTTTCATTTATTTATTTCCATTATTTTTCATATATATTCATTATTATTTTTTGTGTGTTGGTACAATAATATTTTATGTCATTAGTTCACTTTTTTAGACGTACTCTTGCTTGTATTTACGTACACTTACACAATTTTTATCACGTTTTACTATTCATTTTTTATTTATTTATTTTGTACTTTATTATTTTCATTATTCATTATTATTTTTTGTTCTTTCCTTTTAGTGTATATGTAGGTGTATGTATACACACGTATTTATTTTGTATTTGTGTACATGTGCTTGTACTATCATCATTACTATTATCAGTTCCCCAAGGGGTTTTTTCATTCACATTATTAATCTTCCACAGTTTTTGGTCTTCATACACTTTATTATTTTATGTCACTTATTGTTCTCGCACACAGCATTTCATTTTGTTTTGTTTTATTTTATATTTATTTTTATTTGCTTTCTCATATATTTATATATTTATATATTTTTATATTTTTATTTAAGCATATATATACATTTTTTCTTTTACATAATTTTTCCTTTTTTCCTGTTCCTTGTCCAGATTTCTGGCGCATATATATATATAATCTGCACATGCTTTTCTGCCAGATTTATACATCCACAAGTCCATAATATCTCTTCCTTGCTTCTATATTCATTATTACTAGGATCTTATTGTCTTATTCCGTTGTTCCCCTCTTGTTTTACCCTTCTAGGACCTCAGGTCACATGTCCTTTCTTGTCCCACTTTATCCTTCTAGGACCTTAGATCACATGTTCCACATTAGCCAATGACGGCGGACCGGATGGTACGCGCATCGCTGCTGGATTCCCGGCATCCCCGCTTTCCGGTCTCATGTCCCCCAGCGCTGCGTCATTGGTACGCGGCCCTGGGGATCACGTGGTCCGGCGGCGGTGTGTGTCTGGACTCTATCCAGTAGCGTTGTGCGTCGCTCCACATGCGTGCCCGCCGCCTATTGGGTGTTCCTCCTTTATAGCCTCCCTCTCTGCTGGATGTTGCCACCCCCTGACGAAGGCTAGCGCCGAAACGCGCGTCGGGGACTGGCACATCCTGGAGACAGCAGCATTTCAGGTAAAAAACCTGCCCTGGGCACTTTTCCTTCGCTTCACTTCCCTTTCCTTTTATTATGATTGCTACACATGTAAACATTTAATCATTCATGGGGAGTTCTTGGAGTGATACCTGGATCAGTGCCTAATATACTAGATGGCAGTTACCTGTAGTAATTAGTTACCCGAGCAGCTCACTCAATTAATTTTTGCACCTGTGCACTTTATTTTTGCACTTATCTTTGCACTTTGGCTACATATATTTATATATATATATTTTTTTGGGCACTTTATGCTGTTACAAACAGAGTAACATTAATATTTACCAGTCCTTCATTGAATATGTATGCATCTATTTATTTATTTATTTATTTATTCATATAGTACTGTTATGTTTTGGGACTGTGTATCTCATGCTGCTGTATCTCCGTTTTGTGCCATACTTTTTTGGTTTCTTTCTCCCCCCCTACCAATTTATTTATGTAGTGTCATTTTGTCTTAATAAATTTAATTATTATATGGACATCAGTTCGGTTTTTTGTTCTCTGTGTTTGCATATGAATTTTCCGAGTTGTCCGGTATTATGTCCATTGTTTCGGGTATATGTGCACGTACAAATTCACACTAACCATCTATGTACACGTGCGGTTCTGTGTATCCCTTGCCTTGAGTTATTTATTTAATCTTATCTGCTGTGTTTCGCACAGGTTTCCCCTCTGGCTATGGACCTAAAAGCCAAGGAACAATCCTGGCTCGGCCGTATAAATCAACTTTTTGGTAGTGGTGGGTCTGATTCCAATGGCCCTGGTGGCCTAGAATTTACTGATTTTAATACTACAATTAAAAAATTGTTACACAAACATACCCGTTTGTGGTGGAACAAAGCGTTTTTGCAAAATTTGCAAAATTATATTATCAAAGATGTGATTCCAAGGGGGTTAAGGGTCAAAGTGATACCCTCGTTTCTTATAGAAGATGACGAATTCATTAAAAGTTGGGAAGATACCTGTAACAATACATCAAAAAAGTTCATGGAACTATTGATTAATCTCAATACCAAGAGTATAGAGACCATTGACCAGCAATTGGACAATACATACACACTGGCAAAAACCCAACTATCTGTGGACGACTACCAATCAATCAACGCGGCAATGGAAAAAGAGTTAGATATTTGGGTGAAAGAAATTCAGGACAACCATGCTAATAAATTGTCACGTGATATGAAAGATGTCCAAATGAATAGAGTATATAGATGGAAAAGGTTATCCACCAGTGATCCTCCCCGTACTCGGGCCATGTCTGTATCTTCCACTCCGTCATTGAGTGAATACTCTGACGCCTCAGCCTCTTCATCAACATCATATAAGGATATATCCAAAAGAAAAAGACATCTACGGAATACACCTTATAGATGCAATTTTGACCATTCCGATGATAACCAGCTAAAGGTAATTAACCTCAGTACTCATTCTTTGTCTCAGATAGATTTGAGGGTATTACATAAAGGTCTTTCATTTTGCCCCGATTCTCATTTTGATCCCTTTTCTGCAACTAAGGACTTGCATATATTTGCAAGATCTCTCATGTTTAAAAAATATTTTCATGATGAAACTACCTATGAATTATTTCCAACAGAATCGGAACAAACGGCATTACAAGTCTTAAATGAGCTGGCCCGAGAGAACTCAATACCTGAAGGAGGTAAGATCCCATCCTGCATTGCACCACAGTCAAAGAAATTCCCTCCTTTCTCTACTTGTTCAAATATTGATTTGTTCGTTCAAATAGTCAGTGAAGAATTCAAAAAGATTCCCCGCCATATTACCAATGGTAACCTGAACTTTGAGGAACGAAAAAGTCTCCAGAGATTGAGGAATCTACCTGGGGTCGTAATTAAGCCTGCCGACAAAGGAGGCAATATTGTCATCTGGCCATCCACAATGTATGAAGCTGAAGCTTTCAAACAATTGAAAAATAAAACATGCTATAAAAAGCTTACTTTTAATCCGTTATCAGTTTTCACATCTGAGTTAGACACCATTCTGAATAGGGCCAATAGTGAAGGTACTATATCTAAAGAACTTTGCCAGGCCCTGACCATTAAAGAACTATGTATACCAACGTTGTACCTTTTACCAAAGGTACACAAGGACCCTGAGTCACCACCCGGTAGACCGATTGTCTCCGGTAACCGTAATTATGTGGAAAATGTCGGTAAATTCATTGACTGTAAACTGCAGCCTCTTGTCGAATGCCTTCCCTCTTTTACTCGGGACACAGGTGACTTTTTGAAGAAAGTTGATGGTTTACACATTGAGGACGATACAGTCCTTGTCACTTGTGACGTCGAATCTTTATATACCAGCATTAAACACACTGATGGTATATGTGCAACAAGATGGTTTCTTTCCACATCTGATTACCCGGCGTCCATGATTGACTTCATTATTGAAGTTTTAGAATTCAGTCTGACACATAATTTTTTCATTTTCAAAGAGTCCCTCTACCTACAGCTCCAGGGCACCGCAATGGGCGCATCATATGCGCCTGCGTATGCTAATCTTTTCCTGGGGCTGTGGGAGAGGGACCTATTTATGTCAGACAGTCATCAATACATGTACCGTGTCCTATTTTGGACACGGTACATTGATGACATTTTTTTCATTTGGCAAGGCAGTACTGAATTGTTGGATTCATTCATTTCTCATCTTAATGATAATAATTTGAATATTCGACTGACATACCACCATCACAAGTTTCAAATTGAATTTCTGGACGTCACTGTCAAACGTGACAGTAACAACATTCTACAAACCGTTATATTCCGAAAAAAGACCTCAACTAACTCAGTGTTGCATGCCTCATCTGCGCATCCCAAATCTTTAATCAAATCTATTCCGGTGGGTCAATTCTTAAGACTTAGACGTCTGTGTTCCACCGATAAAGATTTTGAAATACGCGCACAGGAACTGAAATCTAGATTTCTGAATCGTGGATACAGCCATCGCTGTTTGAAACGGGCATACAACAGAGCTAGACATTCTTCAAGGAATGATCTACTGTATTCAGCTCCTATACCATCTAATACAATGAATGTGCGGTTCATTACTGACTATCATTCCCAAAATCAGAAAATGAGACAAGTGCTCGAGAAGGCGTGGCCTATTTTACTTGCAGATGAGACACTTTCCAAATACCTGAAGGAACAACCTAGCATTACATTCCGTAGATCGAGGAATATTCGGGATATGCTGGTAAAAAGCTATTATGAAAATTGTCCTAAAACTTTTCTGTCCCAGACTCAACAGAAGAAAGGATCCTTTCAGTGTGGCCATTGCAAGGCATGCCCTAATATCGAACGAACTAATACATTTTGTGATTCTAATGGGTCGAAACAATTCACTATTAAACATTTTATTAATTGTGAGACTAAGGCGGTCATTTATTACGCCACATGTCCTTGTCCCAAAATTTACGTTGGCCTCACCACCCGCCAATTCAAGGTGCGTGTGCGTGAACATGTCAATGGCATAGTTGCCGCACAGAATGATGAAATTGATGTGAGTACCCTTAAAACTATTCCGAAGCACTTTAGACTGTTCCATAATTGTGATCCTTCATTGCTTAAGATTAGAGGCATCGATAAAATCAATCCATCGATCCGTGGAGGTAACATCAGCCAAAAATTGGCACAAATGGAATCTAGATGGATCTGGTCACTTAATACAATACAACCCCGTGGTCTAAACGAAAACATTAGCTTTGTTCCATTTTTATAGACATTTTTATTAGTATTTTATAAGCATCCTGTTCCACCTTGTTATCCAGTATTGAGGTTGTGTATAATGAATTTTGGTATGTTTTTATCAATGGTTTTAGTTATTATTTTTCATTAAAAAATTGTTTTTAATTGTTCTTAATTGTGTAGTGGGCACTCCTTGTGGTGTGTATGCGTGTGTATACATTTACACATGTATGCATACCGGATTGTTCCTATAGATATATATAGTTATATATATTTTTTATTTATTGGGTCCTATTGTTCATCGCTATTGTCATGTTTTTATTGCACTTTATTTACTCATTTGCACTTTCAGTTTCTTCTTCTAGTTATTACTTACCTGGTGTTCCACGGATGAGGACTCCATTTTGTCTGGTGTCTTTCCCACTGAAGTCACATTATTATTTGTTCACTCATTCACTTCTTTGATCCTGGATATTGCATTAGATCGATGGACATTCGGTTGAAGATTTCTGTGAAGAAGAGATATGGAGAGAGAGATATATAAAAAATAATGGACATTTGGAAACTATTCATTAGTGCATTATCATATTGTATTGATTATTATCTTCCTATTCACCATTTTCATTTTATTTTTATGTTTATTATTTTTATTATTTTTATTTGCAATATATATTTTTTTCACATTTAGTTTATACAGTTCATACACATTTATTTGTACATATATATATATATTTTTTTTTTCATTTATTTATTTTCATTATTTTTCATATATATTCATTATTATTTTTTGTGTGTTGGTACAATAATATTTTCATTAGTTCACTTTTTTAGACGTACTCTTGCTTGTATTTACGTACACTTACACAATTTTTATCACGTTTTACTATTCATTTTTTATTTATTTATTTTGTACTTTATTTTCATTATTCATTATTATTTTTTGTTCTTTCCTTTTAGTGTATATGTAGGTGTATGTATACACACGTATTTATTTTGTATTTGTGTACATGTGCTTGTACTATCATCATTACTATTATCAGTTCCCCAAGGGGTTTTTTCATTCACATTATTAATCTTCCACAGTTTTTGGTCTTCATACACTTTATTATTTTATGTCACTTATTGTTCCCGCACACAGCATTTCATTTTGTTTTGTTTTATATTTATTTTTATTTGCTTTCTCATATATTTATATATTTATATATTTTTATATTTTTATTTAAGCATATATATACATTTTTTCTTTTACATAATTTTTCCTTTTTTCCTGTTCCTTGTCCAGATTTCTGGCGCATATATATATATATATAATCTGCACATGCTTTTCTGCCAGATTTATACATCCACAAGTCCATAATATCTCTTCCTTGCTTCTATATTCATTATTACTAGGATCTTATTGTCTTATTCCGTTGTTCCCCTCTTGTTTTACCCTTCTAGGACCTCAGGTCACATGTCCTTTCTTGTCCCACTTTATCCTTCTAGGACCTTAGATCACATGTTCCACATTAGCCAATGACGGCGGACCGGATGGTACGCGCATCGCTGCTGGATTCCCGGCATCCCCGCTTTCCGGTCTCATGTCCCCCAGCGCTGCGTCATTGGTACGCGGCCCTGGGGATCACGTGGTCCGGCGGCGGTGTGTGTCTGGACTCTATCCAGTAGCGTTGTGCGTCGCTCCACATGCGTGCCCGCCGCCTATTGGGTGTTCCTCTTTTATAGCCTCCCTCTCTGCTGGATGTTGCCACCCCCTGACGAAGGCTAGCGCCAAAACGCGCGTCGGGGACTGGCACATCCTGGAGACAGCAGCATTTCAGGTAAAAAACCTGCCCTGGGCACTTTTCCTTCGCTTCACTTCCCTTTCCTTTTATTATGATTGCTACACATGTAAACATTTAATCATTCATGGGGAGTTCTTGGAGTGATACCTGGATCAGTGCCTAATATACTAGATGGCAGTTACCTGTAGTAATTAGTTACCCGAGCAGCTCACTCAATTAATTTTTGCACCTGTGCACATTATTTTTGCACTTATCTTTGCACTTTGGCTACATATATTTATATATATATATTTTTTTTGGGCACTTTATGCTGTTACAAACAGAGTAACATTAATATTTACCAGTCCTTCATTGAATATGTATGTATCTATTTATTTATTTATTTATTTATTCATATAGTACTGTTATGTTTTGGGACTGTGTATCTCATGCTGCTGTATCTCCGTTTTGTGCCATACTTTTTTGGTTTCTTTCTCCCCCCCTACCAATTTATTTATGTAGTGTCATTTTGTCTTAATAAATTTAATTATTATATGGACATCAGTTCGGTTTTTTGTTCTCTGTGTTTGCTCCTTATCACAGTCCATAACCGTTTATGCGTTTTACACCTCTCAGGTTTTGTCTACCACTATACATACCGGTGGAACGCTCCACCGCGCTATTTTCTGTTTCCCAGGTAATATACACAATAGTGTGGGTCTAGATGTATTAGCTAGACAACACAGCAGTGGAACGTTCCTCCATGACAGTTCCTGTCTCTCCTGGAACGCAAACAAAAGACCGGCCTGATCGTGAATTCACTTTCGGTTTTCGGCCGGCGGACTTATCCCACCCCTTACACATAAAAATGGGTGCACATCAGGCTATGGCATCTGAGAACAAGCGGCGGACACCGCGTTCCTGTCAGACGCCATCACAGCCCACCCTAGGTAAGATACATTCATGGTTTATCACGTAGGCTGGTTTCACACTTGCGTTTTGATCTGCAGCATTTAAAAAAAAACGCAGGTGGTGAAAAACGCATGTAAACGCATGCAAACGCTGCGTTTTTTAGACGCATGCGTTTTTACATGCGTTTTAAAAAACACAGCGTTTGCATGCGTTTACATGTGTTTTTTGCATGCGTTTGCGTTTTTTTGCGCAAGAAGAGAAATTTCACAATAACAAAAACAAGATAACCCGACACCACCAATGGGACTACAGTGGGCGTATATGATGGGCTCTCTATATTTAGACCCTACGGCTACTTAAATTTTAACAGCTTGCTACTGTATCCTGTGTCATGATGGATCTTTGCATGGAGAGCTTTTATTTCAACCTGGATTTCAGCTTCAAGATGTTTCTGGCCTGTGCTTTTGCTTGGGAGCAAGACCGAAACCACGAAAGATGGAGAAGGAGACAATGTAGGCGTTTTTGGAGGCACCCCATTATTGAATTGCGTGAGAGCCGTGGAGCCTATCACACGCTCTATGCCGAGCTGAATGCCAACCCGGAGAAATTCCAGGAGTACACGAGAATGTCGCAAGAATCGTTCCGGGATTTGCTGTCTCGTGTCCAAGGAGCCATACGGCGACAGGACACCAAGCTCCGTAGAGCGATTCCACCCGAGGAACGTCTGCTGGTGACATTAAGGTACGTTCAAAATCTAAACCAATGACAGTCCAAATTTTTTATTCTTCCTTTTTTTTTTTTTTCAATTTTTAACCACACCATAAAAAGAGTAGATTGTAATGTTGTTTTTTGTTTGTGTTTTTCTTCTAGATTTCTTGCCACAGGGGAGAGTTTATCTTCCCTCCACTTCCAATACCGGCTTGGAATATCCACCCTGTCCGGAATAGTTGTGGACACCTGTCGGGCATTATGGAATGTACTCCGTGAGGAGTTTATACCACTACCCACCACGGACATGTGGCGTGAAATTGCTGACAAATTCTGGAATGTGTGTGATTTCCCCAACTGTTTAGGAGCGGTGGATGCAAAGCACATCCGCATTATCAAACCTGCCAGAAACGGATCGGAGTTTTTCAACTACAAAAAATATTTTTCTGTAGTGCTCATGGCAATAGCTGATGCGGACTGTCGCTTCATCACCGTGGACATTGGAGCTTTGGGACCGTGGCAACGATTCCCAGACTTTCAAGAGCTCGGATATGGGCCGGTGTGTGTATGGTAAAAATTTTAATTTTCCCCCTCCACAGCCTCTCCCCAACACTCAAGGCCCACCGCTGCCATTTGTTATGGTTGGGGATGAGGCCTTCCAGATGTGTGAAAATCTCCTGAAGCCCTATTCCAGTCGTGACTTGGACCACACTAGAAGGATCTTCAACTACAGACTGACCAGGGCCCGAAGAACAGTAGAGTGTACCTTTGGCATTCTGGTCGCTAAATGGCGCATTCTTGCATCAGCCATAAATCTAAAAGTGGAAACAGTTGACGAGGTGGTCAAAGCCTGTGTGGTTCTGCACAATTACATAATTACTAAGGAACGACCCCACATTGAACTGGATGAACCAGTTGCACACCCTCTGCCTGATTTCCAGTATCACCCGCTGCGGTCAACTGCAGCCGTTGGTCTCATGCGGGACCAATTTGCTGCTTATTTTGATTCAGATATTGGACGGGTGTCATGGCAGGACAATGTTGTGTAAATGTCCTGTTGTATCTTTATCTGTACCAGTAATTTTCTACAATGAAAATAATGTTTCACATTAATAAACTTTAGTGTTGGTTGTGTTGACCGTGTCTCCTATCTTTTTCCTCTCCAAACCAAGGTTACCCAAAAACGTGCATTAAACCATGTCATATCCCCCTTTTTTTTGCATATTCCACACTATAAATGTTAGTAGTGTGTATGTGCAAAATTTTGGCGCTGTAGCTTTTAAAATAAAGGGTTAAATCGCGGAAAAAATTGGCGTGGGCTCACGCGCAATTTTCTCCGCCAGAGTGGTAAAGCCAGTGACCGAGGGCAGATATTAATAGCCTAGAGAGGGTCCACGGTTATTGGCCCCCCCTGGCTACAAACATATGCCCCCAGCCACCCCAGAAAAGGCACATCTGGAAGATGCGCCAATTCTGGCACTTGGCCTCTCTCTTCCCACTCCCGTGTAGCGGTGGGATATGGGGTAATAAAGGGTTAATGTCACCTTGCTATTGTAAGGTGACATTAAGCCTGATTAATAATGGAGAGGCGTCAAATATGACACCTATCCATTATTAATCCAATTGTATGAAAGGGTTAAAAAAACACACACATTATTAAAAAGTATTTTAATGAAATAAACACACTGGTGGTTTTAATATTTTATTGCTCTCTCAATCCACCTGAAGACCTTCGCTTGGAAAAATAATAAACCAACAATATACATACTTTCTGTTGATCTGTCACGTCCCACGAAGTAAATCCATCTCAAGGGGTTAAAATATTTTACAGGCAGGAGCTCTGCTAATGCAGCGGTGCTCGTGCCTGTAAACCCCGGGGAATGAAGGAAATGTAGGTCAATGACCTATAGTTACCTTCAGTCGCGGTGATGCACCCCCTGCTGGATGTCCTCATATGACCTCGAGCATGGGAAAAAGTTCCCAGGCTGCAGTTCATGAGGACATCCAGCAGGGGCGCATCACCGCAACTGAAGGTAACTATAGGTCTTTGACCTACATTTCCTTCAGTCGCGACGAGGCGCCCCTGCTGGATGTCCTCATGAACTGCAGCCTGGGAACTTTTTCCTACGCTCGAGGTCATATGAGGACATCCAGCAGGGGGCGCATCACCGCGACTGAAGGTAACTATAGGTCATTGACCTACATTTCCTTCATTCCCCGGGGTTTACAGGCACGAGCACCGCTGCATTAGCAGAACTCCTGCCTGTAAAATATTTTAACCCCTTCAGATGGATTTACCTTGTGGGACGTGACAGATCAACAGAAGGTATGTATATTGTTGGTTTATTATTTTTCCAAGCGAGGGTCTTCAGGTGGATTGAGAGAGCAATAAAATATTAAAACTACCAGTGTGTTTATTTCATTAAAATACTTTGGAATCAAGTGTGTGTTTTATTAACCATTTAGTACTATTGGATTAATAATGGATAGGTGTCATATTTGACGCCTCTCCATTATTAACCTGGCTTAATGTCACCTTACAATAGCAAGGTGACATTAACCCTTCATTACCCCATATCTCACCGCTACACGGGAGTGGGAAGAGAGAGGCCAAGTGCCAGAATTGGCGCATCTTCCAGATGTGCCTTTTCTGGGGTGGCTGGGGGCAGATGTTTGTAGCCAGGGGGGGGCCAATAACCGTGGACCCTCTCTAGGCTATTAATATCTGCCCTCGGTCACTGGCTTTACCACTCTGGCGGAGAAAATTGCGTGGGAGCAACCATGCCACGTTCAAAGGCACTCAAATCACCTTTCTTCCCCATACTGATGCTCGGTTTGAACTGCAGGAGATTGTCTTGACCATGTCTACATGCCTAAATGCACTGAGTTGCCGCCATGTGATTGGCTGATTAGAAATTAAGTGTTAACAAGAAGTTGGACAGGTGTACCTAATAAAGTGGCCGGTGAGTGTATATATATATATACACTCACCGGCCACTTTATTAGGTACTCCTGTCCAACTTCTTGTTAACACTTAATTTCTAATCAGCCAATCACATGGCGGCAACTCAGTGCATTTAGGCATGTAGACATGGTCAAGACAATCTCCTGCAGTTCAAACCGAGCATTAGTATGGGGAAGAAAGGTGATTTGAGTGCCTTTGAACGTGGCATGGTTGTTGGTGCCAGAAGGGCTGGTCTGAGTATTTCAGAAACTGCTGATCTACTGGGATTTTCACGCACAACCATCTCTAGGGTTTACAGAGAATGGTCCGAAAAAGAAAAAAAATCCAGTGAGCGGCAGTTCTGTGGGCGGAAATGCCTTGTTGATGCCAGAGGTCAGAGGAGAATGGGCAGACTGGTTCGAGCTGATAGAAAGGCAACAGTGACTCAAATCGCCACCCGTTACAACCAAGGTAGGCCTAAGAGCATCTCTGAACGCACAGTGCGTCGAACTTTGAGACAGATGGGCTACAGCAGCAGAAGACCACACCGGGTACCACTCCTTTCAGCTAAGAACAGGAAACTGAGGCTACAATTTGTACAAGCTCATCGAAATTGGACAGTAGAAGATTGGAAAAACGTTGCTTGGTCTGATGAGTCTCGATTTCTGCTGCGACATTCGGATGGTAGGGTCAGAATTTGGCATAAACAACATGAAAGCATGGATCCATCCTGCCTTGTATGGAGCATCTTTGGGATGTGCAGCCGACAAATCTGCGGCAACTGTGTGATGCCATCATGTCAATATGGACCAAAATCTCTGAGGAATGCTTCCAGCACCTTGTTGAATCTATGCCACGAAGAATTGAGGCAGTTCTGAAGGCAAAAGGGGGTCCAACCCGTTACTAGCATGGTGTACCTAATAAAGTGGCCGGTGAGTGTATATATATATATATATATATATATATATATATATATATATATATATACAAAACAAGAAACCAGACTTTGGAGCGAAGATCGCCGTCGGCCGACCCGATCCCACAGTGAGATCGGGTGGGGTTTCACCAAACCCGACTTTGCCAAAAGTCGACGACTTTTGAAATTGGCAGATCTGTTTCGCTCAACCCTAGTGGTTATACAAGGCAGTTATTAACTCAACAGGTCAGGTGTCATAACTTTTGAGTTTATGGACACCTGACCTGTTCAGTAGAGGACTGCACTGTATTTCCACCATTTTCTATTAATACTGCCACACTAGGCATATACAAAAAGAGATTATGGATATACATGTTATATTTTTGGGGCCACCTCATATCTGTATACTAAAGACACACATATAGCTGCAGTCTTGTATGTTTAACTACTGGAGATATGTTGTGGCCCAAAAAATAAGTGGGTGGCGAAGTTTCTTGGCGCACGGTGTGTGTTGCCGGCAGCGATAGACACAATAAAGCAAACAAGATTGTGGCAAAGCAAACTTTTTTTATTTAGTTAACAATGTAAAAAAAATATTTTTTTGAACCGCGCCGGCTTGGGGTTGAGTGATGTAAACGGGGGGTGTGAAGAACTGAGGCCTGGCTAACCGTGGACAACGCAGAGGAGGCAGGAGAAGGGGCAATAAAGCTAGAAGGGTCTGGAAGTTCGGGGATGGGGCTTGAAACATGAGAGGCTTGAGACACACTGGAAGGGTGAGACAAAACTGACAAAACAGACACATCGGTAGGTGAAGGGGGAGGAATACTAAGAGTTTTTTTTTTTTTCTGATTTTTTTTGGCTTTGCCTGGTAGGGGGACGTCTTGGTGGGCTCATATGCTGTAGCGTGGTGGCGGGAGACCCGACAGGGTCTGGCTGCACTGTCTCACAGTCCATTGCACTTGTCGAGCGCTCACCCATGCCAGAGTCCTGGTGTGTCGTGTTGGGGGGGAAACATAAAGCCACGCCAGGGTCTTGCTGCATTGTGGTGGGTCCGGTTATGAAAGACACGCCAGGGTCCTGCTGCATCGTAGTGGGTCCGGGCCGGAAAGACCCGCCAGGGTCCTGCGGCATCGTGGTGGGTCCGGGCCGGAAAGACACACCAGGGTCCTGCTGCATCGTGGTGGGTCCAGGCCGGAAAGACACGCCAGGGTCTTGCTGCATCGTGGTGGGTCTGGGCCGGAAAGACACGCCAGGGTCCTGCTGCATCGTGGTGGGTCCGGGCCGGAAAGACACGCCAGGGTCCTGCTGCATCGTGGTGGGTCCGGGCCGGAAAGACACGCCAGGGTCCTGCTGCATTGTGGTGGGTCCGGGCCTGAAAGCCACACCAGGGTCCTGCTGCATCGTGGTGGGTCCGGGCTGGAAAGACACGCCAGGGTCCTGCTGCATCGTGGTGTCAGTGGAGGAGGTCCAAGCCGGAGCAGCGGTGGTCACGGTGGTGGCGGTGGGATGTCCAACTGCACTCGTCATGGTGTTGGCGCTGTAGTGGAGTCCGCCTGTGGAAGGAATTGAGATGGCCGTGCACTGGTATGCAGCAGAGGTCGGCAAGGAGGTTAATCGTGACAGTGACGGCACAGTTGGATATGCCGCCACTGTCTGCTGTAAATAACGACTGTGCTGCAAAGCCTGCACAAAAGCAGCATTGCAGGCCTGCATCACACTGAGCTGGAGATCAGGGCTAAGGTGTTCCGACATGCCCTGCTGAATTTGGTTGAAAAAATGATGAGCTGGCCTCTGGAGGTCGGCTTTAACTTGATCAAGGCTTTTGGTGACCTCCTGGATACGGCAATTCAAGAGGTTATGAGAAACATCCATTCGGTCACCTAAAGCCTTGATTGCTTCGTGTAAAACCGAGCTCAAGTGCAAAAACTTGGGCATGATTGACCTGTCCGAAGCCCTCTGTCGCTGCCGGGAT
Organism: Ranitomeya variabilis; assembly: GCF_051348905.1. Classification (NCBI taxonomy): domain Eukaryota; kingdom Metazoa; phylum Chordata; class Amphibia; order Anura; family Dendrobatidae; genus Ranitomeya; species Ranitomeya variabilis. The sequence goes on along the minus strand of NC_135238.1, from coordinate 104,794,632 downwards.
GAGCCCAAAAAAAAGGGGGCAGTGGAAGAGGACTGGGAAAGGGGAATACCTGACGGGCCAGCTCCCTGGTCTCCAGTTAGTGTGGAAGGCCCACCTGCTGCTACGCTGCTGGATGGCTGGGACGGGTCCGTGGCTGCCGGCTGAAGGACCGCTCCAGAACCTGGCTCGACAGTCGTGCTGTGTGTTCTGTGAAAAAAGGAAACAGAAAATCAATACCAAAAAATAACCAGACGCTAAATCCTGTGGAATTTTAAAATACAGATTGTCAATACAATACAACCAAAAGCATGTGAGAAAAACGTACGCTCTCTGGGCAAGGACCGGTCTTAAAAATGACAGCACGCGATGATACTTTTACGGTCTGATCCTTGCTCCTGAACCACTGGCAGCACAACTCTCTTGGCGCAGGTCCTTGTTGAAGCGGTCCTTCATGGAACGCCAACGTGTTCTGACTCCAACTCCGGAGAGTTTCTCTCATCACACACAGTCAAGAGAGCACGGTAAAGGTCTCTGCTGCTTCACACTGCAGTGCAACACTTACCAAATGCACTACGGACCCGTGGCGGGGCATTGTCCCATCCATCCCACAACGCTTGGGCCACCTCATTCCACAGACGTCGGACAGTGGTGTTGATCGAATGCAGTGGATCCCGGCTGTCCCACAACGGAACTCGCTCCTGGACCAGGCTTATTAGGAGGTCGTTGTCAATAAGGTCATCGTCCCGTCGTGAAACCTAAAAATTAAAGACAATCATTACAGTTTGCTCAATCACATTAGGAAAAGAAAGAGAACAGATGATGAGAAATGGCATGAATACGAAAGTAAACATACAAAAGGATTCCATAAGAAAAATTTAAAGATATACGAGTGTAAAGAATGGAAGATTCAAGAATTTTACAATGAGGACAGTCAGCCTTGTATACATACCCGCTGCCGTCTTCCAACCGGACCTTGACTCCGCTGCTCCTGCCCGGCCTGTGCCTCAGTAGAAGTGCTCTAAAAAAAAGGAAAAATCAAATTGTCACATGTGTCGATGTGACAGTGAATACTTACCAATCTGACGAGGCAAACACTCACCTCACTGACATGCTCCACTTCCGACTGATGTGGCTCAAACTCCTCACCAGATGAAGACTTCGAAGAAGACATTCTGAGGCATGTAGAAAGAAAGAAATGTAAGAAATTAGGACATGTAGAGCCAAAAATTAGAAAATAAAGGCATTGGTAGGATATACTCACATTGATCTAGGTCTTGTCCTCCAAAATGCGTCCTGCCAGTGTCTTGTCTTCTTCAGAGTCTGATGAGAAGTGTCCTGAAACTTTCCCCAACCTCCCTTTCATCACCTTGTTGGTAGGGGGTGTCTTATCAGTGTCTAGACATGGTTATCTTAATGGAAACGCATGCGTTCAAAAATGCATGCAAACGCATGTACACAAAAACGCATGCGTTTCAATAGACATAAATGTATTTTTTGACGCAAATCAAACGCAAATGAACGCATGCGTTTTTTTGCGGCAAAAAAACGCCCCTGAAAATTACTACATGTTGCATTTCTGCAACATGCCGCATGCAGCCAAAAAACGCATGCGTCGTTAAACGCGGACAAACGCGTACCAAAAAAGACGCATGCGTTTTTAATGTTAAACATAGGAAAAAAAACACATGAGTTTTTTTTTCCAAAAACGCTGCAGATCAAAACGCAAGTTTGAAACCAGCCTAAGAAAAAAGGTATCAAGCCACATGGCTAATTATATTACTATATGCTCTCCCACACTCAGATAGGGACAAGCACCTTTTCGGTCCACAATACGGATCTGAACATCACATAAAAGCATATGGGGTATGTATATTAAGTCCCGCCCCCTCTTTTTTTATCCTTATATTCTATTATTATGAAATATTTCAAACCTATATATAGATCTGGTTCTCTGAGAAGGACATCATTCCGCAAGTAACTATACAGAGACTTCTATTGGATTATCTGAACATTAGCATCATTTACATTACCTTATAGGTTAGTTTTCCCTTTTATTTCCCTTTTTTTCTCTCTTACACACCTCATAGAAATTATTTATAACCATAACGTTATATTATTACCTCACTAGGATCCGAGTAGGACCCCTTTTTTGATTTGAGCCACAAATATATGTTATTTCATAATAGCAAGGTATGACCCTTTTATTTTATTATTTTTTTCTTTATTTTATTTTTTTTTTCATTTTTCTTCCTTTTTTCTTTCCCGTTTCTTCTTTTTCATCAATCCCTCACCAAAAATGCACAATATGTTTTGTATTAGCTTCAATATATTATATAAGTTTGTTTTTGAGACATTGATTGTATATTGTACTTTGTGAATATTGCAGTATACTGAAGAAGGTCAACCTTATTGACCGAAACGTTTGTACAATAAAACTCTTTCAGTTGACAAAGTTGAGTGCCAAAATTTATTATATTTAGTTTCTGGTGTGGGAACCTTCTTTTGAGCACCACTACAGCTGTGCCACGATACACTTTAATATATGAGCTCTTCCTTGTTGACAGGCATATCTCTCGGACATAGTAGTATCTGTGGGGGGCTGGCTGCACTTTCGCGCCATTCTTCAAGGCTACACCCACGATGACTCGCCCCACTCCTCCTGCACACCACATGGTGCTGTAATGGCGGCGGTTTTGGCGGGAATTTTTGCGGTAAATGGCAATACACAGTCTTTTAAGCACATCACAGTTCAAATACGATCCTGGCACAGTTCTTAGGCGCACATGACCTGATTTTCAGGCTTAAGTAGATCCTGTTTGTGACGCCAAAGTTGGAGCGCCCCCAGTAGGACAGTGGGGTACTCGGTACCGGGTCCTTCGGTTCTCAGCGGGGATGTCACTGTGGCTGACCTCGTCCATGGCCCTAGGGGAACATCCGTTGTAAAATAAGGGAAAGGTCTTTAAAGGGGAAATGTTCGTGATGACACCTGTGGTATTCGGTCAGGGGGACTGACGCTGCTTAGGGGTCCGCTGGGGTGATGTTATGGCAGTATGTTGGAAGTAGCGATCCTACAAGTCACAATCAACCCTCTAACGAGTCGTGCAATATGACTTGGGATAAAAGCCAAATCAGTATCTCAATTCGCTGATATTTAGTATTTGAGTATTTCAGTATTTGAGATACTGATTTGGCTTTTATCCTAAGTCATATTGCACGGATAAGTCCTCTTTTAGGCCATGTGCACACGTTCAGGATTTTTCGCGTTTTTTCGCTATAAAAATGTGATAAAAACGCGAAAAAAACGCTAACATGACTCCTATTATTTACAGGGTATTACGCATTTTTTGTGCAAATGTTGCATTTCTTTCCGCAAAAAAAATCGCATCGCGGAAAAAAAGCAACATGTTCATTAAAAATGCGGAATTGCGGGGATTCCGCACACCTAGGAGTGCATTGATCTGCTTACTTCCTGCACGGGGCTGTGCACACCATGCGGGAAGTAAGCAGATTATGTGCGGTTGGTACCTAGGGTGGAGGAGAGGAGACTCTCCTCCACGGACTGGGCACCATATAATTGGTAAAAAAAAAAGAATTAAAATAAAAAATAGTGATATACTCACCCTCTGATGGCCCCCGAAGTGTTCCCGCCTCTCTGGTGCATGCTCTCTCTTCCGCTCCTATAGATGGTGTGGTTCAGGACCTGTGGTGACGTCGCTGTCTTGTGATTGGTCGCATGACCGCTCATGTGATTCACGCGACCAATCACAAGCCGCGACGTCATCGAAGGTCCTGAACCACACAGGCATCTATAGGAACGGACGCTGCTGAGATCGGCTGTCTGCAGAGGGTGAGTATAACCATTTTTTAAATTTTTTTTATTATTTTTAAACATTCTATCTTTTACTATAGATGCTGCATAAGCAGCATCTATAGTAAAAAGTTGGTCACACTTGTCAAACAGTATGTTTGACAAGTGTGACCAACTTGTCAGTCAGTTTTCCAAGCGATGCTACAGATCGCTTGGAAAACTTTAGCATTCTGCAAGCTAATTACGCTTGCAGAATGCTAAAAAAAACGCGAAAAAAATGGAAAAAAAAATGCAAAAAAAAATGCGGATTTCTTGCAGAAAATTTCCGGTTTTCTTCAGGAAATTTCTGCAAGAAATCCAGACGTGTGCACATGGCCTTACTCAGAAGAGGCAATTTGCATACCTTTACTGAAGGCTTCAATGTCCACAGTCCAGGATACGGACCACAGGGTAGGCAGAGTCCGGCCGGTCTGAAGGCAAATCCAGAATCCCCTTATCCAGGTGGAAATCAGTAGCCTTCCTCTAGCGCCTGGGTGTTGTAGTACCTCCCTGCTGAGCTTCTCGGTAAGGTCCTCACAACTATTGTAGACGTTAAGTCTCTTTCTCTCTGTCCCCCTGATGGATAGGATAGGACAAAACCCGTATGACTGATGGCCTGAGGCTTTTTACAGGGAATCTATCACGCCCCGGCCCCCACAAGTTGCCACCGTGCCTCCTGGGTATAAGGTCGGGCAGCTAACGTGGAATTAACTGTCCTGCCAGTCTCTGAAGTAAAGCGTAGAGATCCTTACTCCCTTGGTATGCTGGCCACCGGATTCTTGCGCCTCAGAAGGAGGCAGCCTTTCTCAGGACAGAACTCCTTCTGGTTTCCTCTCCTTTTTGCTATGACTTCGTTCATCACCCTCTGCAATACACTTCTCTTCTAATGTCTCTTTCTTAGAATGCTGCCGCACGTGGGGCAGGCACAGCTCCATGGACCCTCGTCCTCCTCAGACCACAGTCTGGATCTGACTGGAACTCGCTCCAGCCAGCTTCTCCCTCCTTCTGCCTCACTTTCTGTCCAGACCACCAGTTTTACCTAATTGTGAGGAGTGCCCTAATAGATAGGAGCGTAGCTCCCCCTGGCGGCCTGGAGTGTGAAGTGTGCTGTGTGGTTTGTGATACCTGGTAAAGAGATCTCCTTTATTGCCTTCAGATGTAATATCACTCCCCCTGGTGGAAGAACGACATTACTGCAACGACCAGGACTCTGGAGCGCTGCAACTGTATGGAGCATCTTATGGGGCCATAATCAGCATTTATGGAGCATTACATGGGGCAAATGACTGTATGGAGCATCTTATGGGGCCATAATCAGCATTTATGGAGCATTACATGGGGCAAATGACTGTATGGAGCATCTTATGGGGCCATAATCAGCATTTATGGAGCATTACATGGGGCAAATGACTGTATGGAGCATCTTATAGGGCCATAATCAGCATTTGTGCAGCATTATATGGGGTGTATTTTGTATGGAGCATCTTATGGGGCCCATCATGAACTGTATGGAGCATTATATGGGGCTCCTGATTCAATATGGATATTCATAAACACTTAACATACTGATGTCTCAATTAATTTTACTTTTATTGGTATCCATTTTTATTTTTGACATTTACCAGTAGTTGCTGCATTTTCCACCCTAGGTTTATACTCGATTCATTAAGTTTTCCCAGTTTTTTGTGGCAAAATTAGGGGTCTCGGCTTATACTCAGGTCGGATTATACTCGAGCATACACGGTATATTATATTCCCAGTGCTTGATTGGTCGGGAATGAACATGAAAGAAATGTAGATAATAGAGGAATGAACACATATCCCATAGAAAACAGATATATTATATTCCCTGTGCTTGATAGGTGGGGAATGAACATGAAATACATGTAGATAATAGAGGAATAAACACATATCCAATATAAACAGGTGTATATTATATTCCCTGAGCCTGATAGGTGGGTAATGAACATGAAATATATGTAGGGAATAGGAGAATGAACACATATCTCATATAAACAGGTGTATAAACAGGATCCCCTTCCCTGCCGCACCTCAAGCTCACTAGACATCTTTGAGCCTGTTTCAGAAGAAGAAGTCTCCAAGCTCCTCGTTTCTGCTCGGCCTACAACCTGCAACAGTGACCCCATTCCTTCACATATCCTGCAGTCTCTCTCACCAGTGGTCACCACTCACCTGACTAAAATATTTAACCTCTCTCTTTCTTCAGGTATCTTTCCCTCCTCATGTAAACATGCCATCATAACCCCTTTACTTAAAAAGCCATCCCTGGACCAGAACTGCACTGCTAACTACAGACCTGTCTCTAACCTTTCCTTCATCTCTAAACTCCTGGAATGCTTGGTCCACTCCCGTTCAATCCGCTATATCTCGGATAACTCTCTTCTTGACCCCTTACAATCTGGTTTCCGCTCTTTACACTCCACTGAAACTGCCCTCACTAAAGTCTCTAATGATCTAATAACAGCTAAATCCAAAGGTCATTGCTCTCTGCTGATTCTCCTGGATCTCTGCCGCATTTGACACTGTGGATCACCAGCTCCTTCTCACTATGCTCTGCTCCATAGGCCTCAAGGACACAGCCCTCTCCTGGTTCTCCTCCTACCTCTCTGACCGCTCCTTCACTGTATCTTTTGCCGGCTCCTCTTCCTCTCCTCGTCCCCTTACTATCAGGGTTCTGCAAGGCTCAGTCCTAGGCCCCCTCCTCTTCTCTCTTTACACGGCCCCTATTGGACAAACAATCAGCAGATTTGGGTTCCAGTATCATCTCTATGCTGATGACACCCAATTATACACTTCTTCCCCTTACATCACCCCTACCCTAATTTAAAATACCAAGGACTGTCTGTCTGCGGTCTCTAACATCATGTCCTCCCTCTACCTGAAACTTAATCTCTCCAAAATGGAACTTCTTGTGTTTCTCCCTTCTACTAACCTCACTCTACCCAACATTGAAATTACCCTGGAGGGTTCAACCATAACTCCCAAGCAGCATGCCCGCTGTCTTGGGGTCATATTCGACTCTGAACTATCCTTTACTCCCTATATCCGATCACTCATTCGCTCTTGTCACCTGCATCTTAAAAACATCTCCAGAATCCGACCTTTTCTCACCGTTGAAACTGCTAAGACTCTTGCTGTCGCTCTTATTCATTCTCGTCTGGACTACTGCAACTCTCTTCTAATCGGTCTCCCTCTTACCAAACTTTCTCCTCTCCAATCCATCTTGAATGCTGCAGCCAGAGTCATATTTCTGTCCAGCCGCTTCACCGATGCCTCCATCTTGTGCCAGTCATTACACTGGCTACCTATTCGCTACAGGGTCCAGTATAAACTCATCTCTCTCACCACAAAGCTCTCCATAGTTCTTCACCGCCTTATATCTCCTCTCTCGTCTCTGTCTATCGCCCTACACGTGCCCTCCGTTCTACAAACGACTTAAGACTAACATCCCCTGTAATCCGAACCTCACACCTCCTTCTCCAAGACTTCTCTCGTGCTGCGCCAGCTCTCTGGTATGCACTTCCCCAGACGATCAGACTGATACCTAGCCCCGACCTATTCAAGCGCGCTTTGAAAACCCATCTCTTCAAACAAGCCTACCACATCAACTACTCAGTAAACTAAATTTGCCCTGTTCCCTCCTTCCAAATATTACTCTGAATCTGCACCCTACTATTCATCTGTCTCCACACCCTCCATGCACACGATTAACTGCACTTGATACTTGACTATTGCACTTAAACACACTGGCTGATGATCGGATCATGCAGCTTTGTATGAAAATCCCTATGTATTATAATTGCCAGACCTGAAATAACAAGCACTTTTCACCTATTGTGTCCCCCCATTTCCTTGTAGATTGTAAGCTTGCGAGCAGGGACCTCACTCCTAATGTCACTGTTTAAATTGTCTTAACTCGTACCGAATTTATTGTTTGTACATGTCCCCACTTAATTGTAAAGTGCTGCGGAATATGTTGGCGCTATGTAAATAAAAATTATTATTATTGTTATATTATATTCCCTGAGCCTGATAGGTGGGGAATGAAGATGAAATATATGTAGAGAATAGGAGAATGAACACATATCCCGTATAAACAGGTGTATATTAAATATCCCTGTGCTTGATAGGTGGGGAATGAACATGAAATTTATGTAGAGAAGAGGAGAATGAACAAATATCCCATAAAAAACAGTTATATATTATATTACCTGAGCGTGATAGGTGGGGAATGAACATGAAATATATGTAGAGAATGGGAAAATGAACACATATCCATATAAACAGGTGTTTGTTATATTCCCTGTGCTTGATAGGTGGGGAATGATCATGAAATATATGTAGAGAATAGGAGAATGAACACATACAGTATCTATATAAACAGGTGTATGTTATATTCTCTGTGCTTGATGGGTGGGGAATGAACATGAAATTTATGTAGAGAATAGGAGAATGAACACATATCCCATAAAAAACAGTTACCATATATACTTGAGTATAAGCCGACCAGAGTATAAGCCGACCCCCCCTACTTTTGCCACAAAAAAATGGGAAAACTTAATGACTCGAGTATTAGCCTAGGGTGGAAAATGCAGCAGCTACTGGTAAATTTCAGAAATAAAAATAGGTACCAATAAAAGTAATTGAGATATCAGTAAGTTAAGTGCTTTTGAATATCCATATTGAATCAGGAGCTCCATATAATGCTCCATACAGTTCATGATGGGCCCAATAACATGCTCCATACTGTTCATGATGGGCTCCATAAGATGCTCCATATTAAAATATGCCCCATATAATGCTGCACAAAGGTTAATAATGGCCCCATAAGATGCTCCATAGACACATTTGCCCTATACAGTACTGCATAAAGGTTAATAAGGGCCCCATAAGATGCTCCATAGAGACATTTGCCCAATATAATGCTGCACAAATGTTGATTATGGCCCCATAAGATGCTCCATAGAGATATTTACCCCATATAATGCTGCACAAATGTTGATTATGGCCAGATAAGATGCTCCAGAGATATTTGCCCCCCTATATAATGCTGCTCAAATGTTGATTATGGCCCCATAAGATGCTCCATAGAGATATTTGCCCCATATAGTGCTGCACAAACGTTGATTATGACCCCATAAGATGCTCCATAAAGGTATTTTCCCCATATAAGTCTGCACAAACGTTGATTATGGCCCCATAAGATGCTCCATACAGATATTTGCCCCATATAATGCTGCACAAACATTGATTATGGGCCCATAAGATGCTCCATAGAGATATTTCCCCCATATAATGCTGCACAAACGTTGATTATGGCCCCATAAGATGCTCCATAAAGATATTTGCCCCATATAGTGCTGCACAAATGTTGAATATGGCCCCATAAGATGCTCAATAAAGATATTTGCCCCATATAGCGCTGCACAAACGTTGAATATGGCCCCATAAGATGCTCCATAGAGATATTTGCCCCATATAATGCTGCACAAATGGTGATTATGGCCCCATAAGATGCTCCATAGAGATATTTGCCCCATATAATGCTGCACAAAACGTTGATTATGGCCTTCATCGCGCCCTCTGACCTGAGCGTCACAGCAGAGGACGCGGAAGACGGAGCATCATCTGGAACGAGGAAAGGTAAATATCGCCCAGTGCTCCCCCTCCCCATTATATTCACCTGCTCCTGGCGAGGTCCCTGCATCTCCGGTCTCCGGACACTGACAGCTTCATCCAGCGTTGAGCGGTCACCGTTACTGCTCATTACAGTAATGAATATGCGTCTCCACCCCTATGGGAGTGGAGTCGGGTCCATATTCATTACTGTAATGAGCGGTACCATGTAAATGCTGGAAGAAGCTGTCAGCGCACGGAGATGCAGGGACCTTGCCAGGAGCAGGTGAGTATGTCACAGCCGCCGCTCCCCCTCCCCCGCCGACCACCCTAGGACAATGACTCGAGTATAAGCCGAGAGGGGCACTTTCAGCCTAAAAAATGGGCTGAAAATCTTGGCTTATACTCGAGTATATACTGTATATATTATATTACCTGAGCGTGATAGGTGGGGAATGAACATGAAATATATGTAGAGAATAGGAGAATGAACACATATCCATATAAACAGGTGTATGTTATATTCCCTGTGCTTGATAGGTGGGGAATGATCATGAAATATATGTAGAGAATAGGAGAATGAACACATATCCCATATACACAGGTGTATATTATATTCCCTGTGCCTTATAGGTGGGGAATGAACATGAAATATATGTAGAGATTAGGAGAATGAACACATATCCCATAAGAAAACAGGTATATATTATATTCCCTGTGCCTGACAGGTTGGGAATGAACATGAAATATACAGTGCCTACAAGTAGTATTCAACCCCCTGCAGATTTAGCAGGTTTACACATTTGGAATTAACTTGGCATTGTGACATTTGGACTGTAGATCAGCCTGGAAGTGTGAAATGCTCTGCAGCAAAAAAGAATGTTATTTCTTTGTTTATTTTTTTTTTAAATTGGGAAAAGTTATTTCAGAGGGTCATTTATTATTCAACCCCTCAACCCACCAGAATTCTGTTTGGTTCCCCTAAAGTATTAAGAAGTAGTTCAGGCACAAAGAACAATGAGCTTCACATGTTTGGAATAATTATCTCTTTTTCCAGCCTTTTCTGACTATTTAAGACCCTCCCCAAACTTGTGAACAGCACTCATACATGGTCAACATGGGAAAGACAAAGGAGCATTCCAAGGCCATCAGAGACAAGATCGTGGAGGGTCTCAAGGCTGGCAAGGGGTACAAAACCCTTTCCAAGGAGTTGGGCCTACCTGTCTCCACTGTTGGGAGCATCATCCAGAAGTGGAAGGCTTATGGAACTACTGTTAGCCTTCCACAGCCTGGACAGCCTTTGAAAGTTTCCTCCCATGCCGAGGCCAGGCTTGTCCGAAGAGTAGTGTTGAGCATTCCGATACCGCAAGTATCGGGTATCGGCCGATACTTGCGGTATCGGAATTCCGATACCGGGATTCCGATACTTGCCGCGTATCGGATACCGGAATCGGAAGTTCCAAGATTCAAAATGCAGAAATTCAGCCAATGAGAATGATTCCAAGTGTGGGCACATCCTGTTTAGCATGGAGGGCATGAAACTACTGGCAAGGCTGTGATTGGCTGCTGAAATGATGTCATGATGCAGTTTAAAAGTCGCTGGCGCCATTTTGCGATCACTCTGCTGTGAATTCAGTTAGTGACAGGACGCTGTTTGCTGACTGAGGGACAGTTTAGAGATAGCGATTTGCTTCTTTGTGCTTTCCAAAGGCTAATTTAGCAACCGCTGTGTTCACCTACTATTCACCTTGCTTTTGCCTTGTAGCGCTGTTTTCACAGCGATCTGCAAGGTCTGTGTGTGTGTGTGTGTGTGTGTGTGAGTGCAGCCCACTCTCTAGTCTGAGTGCAGCCACATAGGCCATCCATAGCTGGCTGTATTCAGTTCAGGGAGGGTGGTTCATTGCCTCATACTGTTCTTTTTTTTATTTTTTTTCAAGTAGTGTAGTCTGCTGCTAATTTATTCAAAAAAATCCTATTAGTGTCTTTCCACCCGTCTCCAGCTAATTTGTGGAAAAACACTACATAGGATAACGTAGAGGAGGGTTTTTGGGCCTTGCAGCGCCGTTTACGGCTGTCTGCACGGTCTCCGTGTGACTGCAGCTCGCCCTGTAGTCTGTGAGCAGCCGTAGCCTGGTTGTCTCCAGCTCAGGGTTGTTCACTGCGTCATACCGCCAAATCAATTTTCATTTTGTTTTAAGTAGTGCAGGCTGCTGCACATTTTTTCAAAAAATTCCTATTAGTGTCTTTCCACCCGTCTCCAGCTAATTTGTGGAAAAACACTACATAGGATAACGTAGAGGAGTGTTTTTGGGCCTTGCAGCGCCGTTTACGGCTGTCTGCACGGTCTCCGTGTGACTGCAGCTCGCCCTGTAGTCTGTGAGCAGCCGTAGCCTGGTTGTCTCCAGCTCAGGATTGTTCACTGCGTCATACCGCCAAATCAATTTTCATTTTGTTTTAAGTAGTGCAGGCTGCTGCACATTTTTTCAAAAAATTCCTATTAGTGTCTTTCCACCTGTCCCAGCTAACTTGTGGAAAAACACTACATAGGATAACGTAGAGGAGGGTTTTTGGGCCTTGCAGCGCCGTTTACGTCTGTCTGCACGGTCTCCGTGTGACTGCAGCTCTATCCGTTGTCAGTTCAGCCCCCAAAAAATAAATAAATAATAAAGTTCACCAAACGCACCAGTTACACCACTTTACATTTGTGTAGGCCACATTAGCTCATATTAAAGTCTAGTCCACACTTTAGAAAATTAGTGTTTCTTATACCTGTTAGGAGGAGTTGCTCAGGAATAAGCACACTATGCCGTTAGTACTTTTCTGCTTATCTTTATCAGTCAACCAAGATGAAGAAGGCAGTGAGTAAGGCACGTGGGCGTGGGCGTGGGCGCGGAGCAGGGAGGGGACGTGGGGATTCTGTGCCTGCTGCGGGCACCGGTGACTCATCAGCACCCACATTCACCAGGCAACAGTCGTTCATGCGCAGCTTTGTGTCAGAGCGCCGTACACCGCTGCTGCGTGAAGAACAAATTGAAGCCGTTGTCGGATGGATGGCAGCTAATGCATCAACTTCAATTAGTGCCACATCCTCTCAGACACAGAGCACTGGAGAGCAGCCATCTGTCTCTTCACCACCTGCCAAATTGCCCAGGCAGACAGAGAGCCCAGGACAGGAGCCGTCTCTACTTCTGTTCTCTGAATCTCTTGGCTTGGAAACAGGGGGCCAGCCAAGCAGCATTGGAGAAATGGAAGAAGAGGCAGGGTGCAGTGATGCCCAACAGCTTTTTCTCTCTTCCTCTGAAGAGGCGGGTGGGCCAGTGGCTCCGGTCACCACATCGCAGGCCGCATCAGCTGATGATGACACTCAGGTGCCACTTACTGGTGCGTGCTCTGCTGCTGAGACTACCCAGGAGGAGCAGTTGGGGGCAGAGGGTAGTGTAGATGATGAGGTCCTTGACCCATCTTGGCGTGAGGGACAGGAAGGTGGTGGAAGCAGCTCTGAGGAAGAGATTCCCCGTACGGCCCAAAGAGGGAGAGGGAGGGGGAAGACTGCGGATCCTGCAGCCTCCGCTTTGGCACCCGTTAGGAGCATGTCTCTTCCAAAAGCCAAAAAGGGCGCTCCCAAGACTTGCAGTGCCTGGTCCTTTTTTGACACAGTTGCAGATGACATTTGCTATGTCAGATGCAAGGTGTGTCATCAAAAAGTCAAAAGAGGTCGAAATGTCAGCAACCTCAATACCTCCAACATGTGGAAACATGTGCGCAACAGGCACCCGGCGGAGTTAGAAAAACACACTGAAGAGCTAGGCCAACCAACAGCGGCAGCTACCACCTCTTCAGCTCGTGTTGCCTCTTCCTCTAGCTCACACGCAGCTGGTTCGGCTTCCTCCCAGGATCGCCGTGGAAGAACCTCTGGCCCTGTTGTCCAGAGACCCGCTGTAATTCCACCCGCAGCACCACTTTCCCAGTCATCCACACACTCCCAGCCCAGTCTACAGCCATCGGTAGTAAAGGCATGGGAGAAAAGGCGGCCTTTCTCGTCAAACCACCCACGAGCACAGGCTCTGACTGCAGGCATTGCCAAACTTCTTTCACTGGAAATGCTGTCATTCAGGCTGGTGGAGACTGACAGCTTCCGTGACTTGATGTCATTGGCAGTCCCACAGTACAATGTGCCCAGCCACTTTTACTTCAGCAGGCAAGCCGTCCCTGCCCTGCACAAGCATGTGGAGGGACACATAAAACACGCGCTACTGAACGCCGTCAGTAGCAAGGTCCACCTCACCACCGATGCGTGGACCAGTCAACATGGACAGGGGCGATACCTTTCCCTCACTGCCCATTGGGTTAATGTCGTTGAGCCGGGTACAGACCGTGCGAGTGGCGCAGGACGTGTCCTGCCCACTCCAAGGATTGCAGGAATCCATTCTGTACGCATTGACTCCTCCTCTTACACCAGTTCCTCAGAATCATCGCTGCAGGAGCCGTCACAGTCCACCTCCACATGGACCCGTGATGAACGTGTACCTGTTACGACCGACATGAGCACAGCCGTGGCCAAACGTCAACAGGCCGTCTTGAAATTAATTTTTTTGGGGAATCGTAGCCACACAGCGCAGGAGCTCTGGAATGCCATCAAGCAGGAGAGCGATGTGTGGTTTGTGCCAGCGAGTCTCCAGCCAGGCATGGTAGTGTGTGATAATGGCCGAAATCTGGTGGCAGCTCTGGGCCTCGGCAACCTCACTCACATCCCATGTCTGGCACATGTGCTCAATTTGGTCGTGCAGAGCTTTTTGAGGGACTATCCGGATCTTGATGCACTGCTGCACAAGGTCCGCCTAGAGTGTGCTCACTTGCGGCGTTCCAGCACGGCAAAAGCGCGCATTGCGGCTCTGCAGCGCCGACACCGCCTGCCGGAACATCGCATCATATGTGACCTACCTACCAGGTGGAATTCCACGTTACATATGTTGGAGCGGTTGTGTGAGCAGCAGCAAGCTGTAATGGAGTACCAGCTGCTTCAGGCGCAAAGAAGTCGCAGTCAGCGCCGTACAGACTTCACAACCACAGAGTGGGCCACTATGAATGATGTCTGCCAGGTTTTGCATCCCTTTGATTATTCCACGCGGATGGCGAGTGCAGATGATGCACTAGTCAGCATGACTGTCCCCCTTATCTGCCTGCTTGAAAAATCACTGCAAGCGCTAAGGGATGATGTTGTGGAAGAGGTGGAGGATGAGGATTCACCATTTCCATCATCTTCTGGACAGTCAGCGCCACGTGGTTCCTCACAAACGCGTAGGCAGGGGACAGTTTGTGAGGAGGATGAGGAGTCAATGGAGGAGGAAGACATCCGTCCAGAGGAGGGAGTTACCGAATTGTCCAGTACTCAGTGTGTACAGCGAGGGTGGGGTGATGACGAGCGGGCAGAGACCACGCCTCCAGCAGGGGACAGCGTTTCTTGGGCAGTTGGCAGTCTGCAGCACATGGTGGATTACATGCTGCAGTGCCTGGAAACGACCGCCGCATCGCCCACATTCTCAACATGTCTGATTATTGGGTGTTCACCCTCCTCGATCCTCGCTACCGGGACAACGTAGAAAGCCTCATCACACCGTTGAACCGGGAGCGAAAAATGCGGGAGTACCAAGACACACTGGTCAATTCCATCATCTTCTCCATTCCAACTGAGAGAAGTGCTGCTAGTGCATTCCAAAGCAGCTCAGTGCGTTCAGGCAGTGGTGGAGGCTCTGCACAAAGAGGGAGCAGAAGCAGTGCCTCTGCCCAAGGCAAGACCAGTATGGCCCAACTGTGGCACAGTTTTCTGTGCCCCCCACAAAAGTCTACACCATCACAGACGGCTCCAGTCAGCAGGAGGCAACGGTTCCGTCAGATGGTGACAGACTACATGTCTTGCCCTCTTGCTGTACTCCCAGACGGCTCTTCCCCTTTCAAGTTTTGGGTCTCAAAGCTGGATACATGGCCAGAGCTAAGCCAGTATGCATTGGAGGTGCTGTCTTGCCCTGCGGCCAGTGTATTATCGGAACGTGTCTTTAGTGCTGCAGGTGGTGTACTAACTGACCGTCGCATGCGACTATCCTCCGATAACGTTGACCGGCTTACTTTCCTGAAAATGAACAAGGCCTGGATCTCGCAGGAATTTGCCACTCCTCCTCCTGATTAAATAATTAGGTCACTGTATACGTTATCCAGGTCTCCTGTTGTGTTCATCTTTCTACCACCTGAACTTAAATTCCTGGGCTCCAACACCGCCAGTTGAGGCTCAGAAGTGCCGTCTGCACAGTCAAAACATACGACCCAGTGTTATTGGGTTTCAGTAACGTCAGCTGATCCCCAGCTGTGTAGCCGGCAATGTGTCATGCGACCGCCACGCTGACACAACAACTGAAATGTAATGGAATCTGTCCCCCCACCCAAGGCGTTTGTTACTGAAAGAGCCACCTTGTGCAGCAGTAATGCTGCACAAGGAAAAGGTAGCTATTTTGGTTTAGCTCCTTGCACACGCAGAACTTAACACTTATAAAATGTGTCCACTGATACCGTAAAACCGTCCCGGAGGTGGGACTTTCCTTCGTAATATGACGCAGCACAGCCGTCATTCCTCCCCCCCCCCCCCGGCGCCGCGCCCCGGCTCCTCAGCGTTGTTTGATTCCGTCCCGGAGCCTGCGCTGTTATGTTATCCCGTGGCCAGGCACACTTAGCGCTGCCCGTCTTCTGGCATCATTTGGTGTCAGGATGGCTGCGCCTGTGCGGCCGCGCTGGCCGAGAGCCCGCCTCGCAGTGTCTTCTGATTTAATCCCACTGGGGGCCTGGGATCCATGGACATGCGCAGTGCATATCTGAACCTCCACCTCTCACTCATCTCCCTATGGCTTCTTCAGACTGTTCGGTGTCAGCTGGTCCCTAATAGCATGCCACGGCCGTGACACCGCACAGTCTTAAGAAGCCGTAGGGAGGGGAGTGAGAGGCGAGGATATGCACTGCGCATGGCCATGGATCCCAGGCCCCCAGTGGGATTAAATCAGAAGACACTGCGAGGCGGGTTCTCGGCCAGCGTGGCCGCACAGGCGCAGCCATCCTGACACCAAATGATGTCAGAAGATGGGCAGCGCTAAGTGTGCCTGGCCAAGGGATAACATAACAGCGCAGGCTCCGGGGCGGAATCAAACTACGCTGAGGAGCCGGGGCGCGGCGCCGGGGGGGTAGGAATGACGGCTGTGCTGCGTCATATTACGAAGGAAAGTCCCACCTCCGTGACGGTTTCACGGTTTCAGGGGACACATTTTATAAGTGTTTAGTTCTGTGTTTGCAAGGAGCATGATGAAAAGAGCCACCTTTTCCTTTTGCATCTTTTGTGCTGCACAAGCTGGCTCTTTCAGCTACAAACGCCTTGGGGGGGGGGTTAAAGGTTCCCTTTCGACTTTCTCAGGCTTCGGCCTACATTGTGTTCCTCTGCTTTTCCACCTGTCCCTGGGCTCCAACACCGCTAGTTGCCGTCCAGAAGTGCTGTCCGCACAGTCCCAACAGTCGCTCCTCTGTTATTGGGGTTCAGTAACGTCAGCTGTTCCCCAGCTGTGTGTGTGGCAATCCCTCCTACCTCCTCCTACCTCCTCCTCCTCCACCTGTCCCTGGGCTCCAACACCGCTAGTTGCCATCCAGAAGTGCTGTCCGCACAGTCCCAACAGTCGCTCCTCTGTTATTGGGGTTCAGTAACGTCAGCTGTTCCCCTGCTGTGTGTGTGGCAATCCCTCCTACCTCCTCCACCTCCTCCTCCTCCACCTGTCCCTGGGCTCCAACACCGCTAGTTGTTGCCTGGTAGTGCTGTACGCACAGTCCCAACAGTCCCTCCTCTGTTATTGGGGTTCAGTAACGTCAGCTGTTCCCCTGCTGTGTGTGTGGCAATCCCTCCTACCTCCTCCTACCTCCTCCTCCTCCACCTGTCCCTGGGCTCCAACACCGCCAGTTGCCGTCCAGAAGTGCTGTCCGCACAGTCCCAACAGTCGCTCCTCTGTTATTGGGGTTCAGTAACGTCAGCTGTTCCCCTGCTGTGTGTGTGGCAATCCCTCCTACCTCCTCCTACCTCCTCCTCCTCCACCTGTCCCTGGGCTCCAACACCGCCAGTTGCCGTCCAGAAGTGCTGTACGCACAGTCAACAGTCCCTCCTCTGTTATTGGGGTTCAGTAACGTCAGCTGTTCCCCTGCTGTGTGTGTGGCAATCCCTCCTACCTCCTCCACCTCCTCCTCCTCCACCTGTCCCTGGGCTCCAACACCGCCAGTTGCCATCCAGAAGTGCTGTACGCACAGTCAACAGTCCCTCCTCTGTTATTGGGGTTCAGTAACGTCAGCTGTTCCCCTGCTGTGTGTGTGGCAATCCCTCCTACCTCCTCCTACCTCCTCCTCCTCCACCTGTCCCTGGGCTCCAACACCGCCAGTTGCCGTCCAGAAGTGCTGTACGCACAGTCAACAGTCCCTCCTCTGTTATTGGGGTTCAGTAACGTCAGCTGTTCCCCTGCTGTGTGTGTGGCAATCCCTCCTACCTCCTCCACCTCCTCCTCCTCCACCTGTCCCTGGGCTCCAACACCGCTAGTTGTTGCCTGGTAGTGCTGTACGCACAGTCCCAACAGTCCCTCCTCTGTTATTGGGGTTCAGTAACGTCAGCTGTTCCCCTGCTGTGTGTGTGGCAATCCCTCCTACCTCCTCCACCTCCTCCTCCTCCACCTGTCCCTGGGCTCCAACACCGCTAGTTGTTGCCTGGTAGTGCTGTACGCACAGTCCCAACAGTCCCTCCTCTATTATTGGGGTTCAGTAACGTCAGCTGTTCCCCTGCTGTGTGTGTGGCAATCCCTCCTACCTCCTCCACCTCCTCCTCCTCCACCTGTCCCTGGGCTCCAACACCGCTAGTTGTTGCCTGGTAGTGCTGTACGCACAGTCCCAACAGTCCCTCCTCTGTTATTGGGGTTCAGTAACGTCAGCTGTTCCCCTGCTGTGTGTGTGGCAATCCCTCCTACCTCCTCCTACCTCCTCCTCCTCCACCTGTCCCTGGGCTCCAACACCGCCAGTTGCCGTCCAGAAGTGCTGTCCGCACAGTCCCAACAGTCGCTCCTCTGTTATTGGGGTTCAGTAACGTCAGCTGTTCCCCTGCTGTGTGTGTGGCAATCCCTCCTACCTCCTCCTACCTCCTCCTCCTCCACCTGTCCCTGGGCTCCAACACCGCCAGTTGCCGTCCAGAAGTGCTGTACGCACAGTCAACAGTCCCTCCTCTGTTATTGGGGTTCAGTAACGTCAGCTGTTCCCCTGCTGTGTGTGTGGCAATCCCTCCTACCTCCTCCACCTCCTCCTCCTCCACCTGTCCCTGGGCTCCAACACCGCCAGTTGCTATCCAGAAGTGCTGTACGCACAGTCAACAGTCCCTCCTCTGTTATTGGGGTTCAGTAACGTCAGCTGTTCCCCTGCTGTGTGTGTGGCAATCCCTCCTACCTCCTCCTACCTCCTCCTCCTCCACCTGTCCCTGGGCTCCAACACCGCCAGTTGCCGTCCAGAAGTGCTGTACGCACAGTCAACAGTCCCTCCTCTGTTATTGGGGTTCAGTAACGTCAGCTGTTCCCCTGCTGTGTGTGTGGCAATCCCTCCTACCTCCTCCACCTCCTCCTCCTCCACCTGTCCCTGGGCTCCAACACCGCTAGTTGTTGCCTGGTAGTGCTGTACGCACAGTCCCAACAGTCCCTCCTCTGTTATTGGGGTTCAGTAACGTCAGCTGTTCCCCTGCTGTGTGTGTGGCAATCCCTCCTACCTCCTCCACCTCCTCCTCCTCCACCTGTCCCTGGGCTCCAACAACGCTAGTTGCCGTCCAGAAGTGCTGTCCGCACAGAGCCAAACACCTCGCCAATGTGTTAGTGGGGTTCAGCACCGCCAGCTGTTCCCCTGCTGTGCAGCCGGCAACGTGTACTGCGACCGCCACGCAGGCACAACAAGTTAAATTTAAGGGAACCTGTCCCCCCCCCCCCAGGCGTTTGTTACTGAAGGAGCCACCTTGTGCAGCAGTAATGATGCAAAGGGAAAAAGTGCCTCTTTTCATGGTGCTCCGTGCACATGCTGATCCTAACACTTATGAAAAGTGTCCCCTCCTACCGTGATACCGTCCGGTTGGTGGAACTTTCCTTTGTGATGTGACGCAGCACAGCCGTCATTCTTACCCCCTTGGCGCCGTGCGCCGCCTCCTCAGCGTTGTTTGAATCAGTCCCGGAGCCTGCGCTGTTAGGTTAGCCCTTGGCCAGGCACACATTTTGCGCTGCCCGTCTTCTGACATCATTTGGTGTCAGGCTGGCTGCGCCTGTGCGGCCGCGCTGGCCGAGATCCCGCCTCGTACTGTCTTCTGATTTAATCCCACTGGGGGCCTGAGATCCATGGACATGCGCAGTGCATATCTGAACCTCCACCTCTCACTCATCTCCCTACAGCTTCTTCAAACTGTGCGGTGTCAGCTGGTCCCTAATAGCATGCCACGGCCGTGACACCGCACAGTCAGAAGAAGCCGTAGGGAGATGAGTGAGAGGTGGAGGTTCAGATATGCACTGCGCATGTCCATGGATCTCAGGCCCCCAGTGGGATTAAATCAGAAGACAGTACGAGGCGGGCTCTCGGCCAGCGCGGCCGCACAGGCGCAGCCAGCCTGACACCAAATGATGTCAGAAGACGGGCAGCGCAAAATGTGTGCATGGCCAAGGGCTAACCTAACAGCGCAGGCTCCGGGACTGATTCAAACAACGCTGAGGAGGCGGTGCACGGCGCCAAGGGGGTAAGAATGACGGCTGTGCTGCGTCACATCACAAAGGAAAGTTCCACCTACCGGACGGTATCACGGTAGGAGGGGACACTTTTTATAAGTGTTAGGTTCAGCATGTGCAAGGACCATAATTAAAAGAGCTAAGTTTACCTTTTCCAGCATTAGTGCTGTACACGATGGCTCTTTCAGCTACAAACGCCTGGGGGGGGGTTAAAGTTTCCCTTTCAACTTGCTCCAGTGCAGGCTTCGGCCTACACTCTGCTCCCTCTCCTCCTCCTGCTGACCCTGGGCTCTAACACCGCCAGTTGGGGCCCAGATGTGCTAGCTGCACAGAGCCAAACACCAGCCAATGTGTCAGTGGGGTTCAGCACCGCCAGCTGTTCCCCTGCTGTGCAGCCGGCATCGTGTCCTGCAAAAGCCATGCAGGCACAACAGACCCAAAGCTGCCGCCAGTGCAGGCTTCGGCCAACACTCTGCTCCATCTCCTCCTCCTGCTGACCCCGGGCTCTAACACCGCCAGTTGGGGCCCGGTACTGCCAGCTGCACAGACAAAAACACCAGCCAATGTGTCAGTGGGGTTCAGCACCGCCAGCTTTTCCCATGCTGTGCAGCCGGCAACGTGTCCTGCGACCGCCACGCAGACACAAGAACTGAAATTGAAGGGAACCTGTCCACCCTCCCCCAGGTGTTTCTATGTTTTACAGCCACCTTGTACAGCAGTAATGCTGCATGTGTGCAAGGTGGCTCAGAAACGTATTCTCCTTGCACTCGTGGAACTGAACACGTCTAAAATGTGTCCTCTGTGACCATTAAAACGTCCCTCAGGTGTGATTTTCCTTTGTATTGACACGCAACAAGCTCCTTGGTAACGCTGCCCGTCTTCTGGCATCATTGTTTGGCTGGGTGCGCCTCTGCGGCCGCCTTGCCCCACACAACGCCCCTCGGTGTCTTATTTATTTTGACTGCGAGGGTGTGATTGACGGGCATGAACGGTGCATTTCTTCGCCTGTCCCTCATCTCCTTCCGCCTTCTTCGGACTGTGCGGCTTCATGGCCGTGGCATGCGATAAGGGATCAGCTGACGCCACATAGTCTGAAGCAGGTGTAAGAACCCAAGCGAGAGGCGAACATATGTACTGCGCCAGGCCATGAATCACAGCCCCGCAGTGTTTTAACTATGTCAAGACACTGCGGGGCTGGGATTCATGGTCATCGCGAACCGCAGCGGCCGACATTACATGAGGTCAGAAGATGGGCAGCGCTAACAGCGCTAGGCCAGGGGATAACACGACAGCGCAGACTCCTGTACAGCAAATAACAACGCTCAGGAGGCTGCACCCAGCACCAAGGTGGGATTCTTGACATCTCTGCTGCGTCTCATTACAAAGGGAACTCGCGCCTCCAACACAGTTTGACTGTATAAAGGGCTAAATGTTATACGTGTTTCATTCAGCGTGTGCAAGGAGCAAAATTAAAAGAGCAACCTTTGACTTGTGCAGCACTACTGCTGCATAAGCTGTGGCTCTTCTACTTTGTAACCCCTGAGGGGGGGTTAAAGGTTACCTTTGAAATTGGTTCAAGTAGGCTTCGGCCTACACTCTGCTCCCCCTGCAGAGCCCGGGCTCCAACACCGCCAGTTGAGGCCCGGTACTGCTAGCTGCACAGAGCCAAACACCAGCCAATATGTCAGTGGGGTTCAGCACCGCCAGCTGTTCCCCTGCTGTGCAGCCGGCAACGTGTCCTGCAACAGCCACGCAGGCACAACAGACCCAAAGCTGCCGCCAGTGCAGGCTTCGGCCTACACTCTGCTCCATCTCCTCCTCCTGCTGACCCCGGGCTCTAACACTGCCAGTTGGGGCCCGGTACTGCTAGCTGCACAGAGAAAAACACCAGCCAATGTGTCAGTGGGGTTCAGCACCGCCAGCTGTTCCCCTGCTGTGCAGCCGGCATCGTGTCCTGCAAAAGCCACGCAGACACAAGAACTGAAATTGAAAGGAACCTGTCCCCCCTCCCCCAGGCGTTTGTACGTTTTTAAGGCCACCTTGTACAGCGGTAATGCTGCATGTGTGCAAGGTGGCTCATAAACGTATTCTCCTCGCACATGCGGAACTGAAAACACGTCTGAAATGTGTCCTCTGTGTGACCATTTAACCGTCCCGGGGGTGTGACTTTCCTTTGTAATGACACGCTGCAACCCCCTTGGTAGCGCTGCCCGTCTTCTGGCATCATTGTTTGGCTGCCTGCGCCTCTGCGGCCGCCCTGACCCACACAACGCCCCTCGGTGTCTTATTTCTTGGGACTGCGAGGGTGTGATTGATGGGCATGAGCAGTGCATCAGTTCGCCTGTCCCTCATCTCCTTCCGCCTTCTTCAGACTGTGCGGCTTCATGGCCGTGGCATGCGATAAGGGATCAGCTGACGCCGCACAGTCTGCAGCGGGTGTAAGGACCCGAGTGCGAGAGGCGAACATATGTGCTGCGCCAGGCCATGAATCACAGCCCCGCAGTGTTTTAACAATGTTAAGACACCGCGGGGCTGGGATTCATGGTCATCGCGAACCGCAGCGGCCGACATTACATGAGGTCAGAAGATGGGCAGCGCTAACAGCGCTAGGCCAGGGGATAACACGACAGCGCAGACTCCTGTACAGCAAATAACAACGCTCAGGAGGCTGCACCCAGCACCAAGGTGGGATTCTTGACATCTGTGCTGCGTCTCATTACAAAGGGAACTCGCGCCTCCAACACAGTTTGACTGTATAAAGGGCTAAATGTTATATGTGTTTCATTCAGCGTGTGCAAGGAGCAAAATTAAAAGAGCAACCTTTGACTTGTGCAGCACTACTGCTGCATAAGCTGTGGCTCTTCTACTTTGTAACCCCTGAGGGGGGGTTAAAGGTTACCTTTGAAATTGGTTCAAGAAGGCTTCGGCCTACACTCTGCTCCCCCTGCAGAGCCCGGGCTCCAACACCGCCAGTTGGGGCCCGGTACTGCTAGCTGCACAGAGCCAAACACCAGCCAATGTGTCAGTGGGGTTCAGCACCGCCAGCTGTTCCCCTGCTGTGCAGCTGGCAACGTGTCCTGCAACAGCCACGCAGGCACAACAGACCCAAAGCTGCCGCCAGTGCAGGCTTCGGCCTACACTCTGCTCCATCTCCTCCTCCTGCTGACCCCGGGCTCTAACACCGCCAGTTGGGGCCCGGTACTGCTAGCTGCACAGAGAAAAACACCAGCCAATGTGTCAGTGGGGTTCAGCACCGCCAGCTGTTCCCCTGCTGTGCAGCCGGCATCGTGTCCTGCAAAAGCCACGCAGACACAAGAACTGAAATTGAAGGGAGCCTGTCCCCCCTCCCCCAGGCGTTTGTACGTTTTTAAGGCCACCTTGTACAGCGGTAATGCTGCATGTGTGCAAGGTGGCTCATAAACGTATTCTCCTCGCACATGCGGAACTGAAAACACGTCTGAAATGTGTCCTCTGTGTGACCATTTAACCGTCCCGGGGATGTGACTTTCCTTTGTAATGACACGCTGCAACCCCCTTGGTAGCGCTGCCCGTCTTCTGGCATCATTGTTTGGCTGCCTGCGCCTCTGCGGCCGCCCTGACCCACACAACGCCCCTCGGTGTCTTATTTCTTGGGACTGCGAGGGTGTGATTGATGGGCATGAGCAGTGCATCAGTTCGCCTGTCCCTCATCTCCTTCCGCCTTCTTCAGACTGTGCGGCTTCATGGCCGTGGCATGCGATAAGGGATCAGCTGACGCCGCACAGTCTGCAGCGGGTGTAAGGACCCGAGTGCGAGAGGCGAACATATGTGCTGCGCCAGGCCATGAATCACAGCCCCGCAGTGTTTTAACAATGTTAAGACACCGCGGGGCTGGGATTCATGGTCATCGCGAACCGCAGCGGCCGACATTACATGAGGTCAGAAGATGGGCAGCGCTAACAGCGCTAGGCCAGGGGATAACACGACAGCGCAGACTCCTGTACAGCAAATAACAACGCTCAGGAGGCTGCACCCAGCACCAAGGTGGGATTCTTGACATCTGTGCTGCGTCTCATTACAAAGGGAACTCGCGCCTCCAACACAGTTTGACTGTATAAAGGGCTAAATGTTATACGTGTTTCATTCAGCGTGTGCAAGGAGCAAAATTAAAAGAGCAACCTTTGACTTGTGCAGCACTACTGCTGCATAAGCTGTGGCTCTTCTACTTTGTAACCCCTGAGGGGGGGTTAAAGGTTACCTTTGAAATTGGTTCAAGTAGGCTTCGGCCTACACTCTGCTCCCCCTGCAGAGCCCGGGCTCCAACACCGCCAGTTGGGGCCCGGTACTGCTAGCTGCACAGAGCCAAACACCAGCCAATGTGTCAGTGGGGTTCAGCACCGCCAGCTGTTCCCCTGCTGTGCAGCCGGCAACGTGTCCTGCAACAGCCACGCAGGCACAACAGACCCAAAGCTGCCGCCAGTGCAGGCTTCGGCCTACACTCTGCTCCATCTCCTCCTCCTGCTGACCCCGGGCTCTAACACCGCCAGTTGGGGCCTGGTACTGCTAGCTGCACAGAGAAAAACACCAGCCAATGTGTCAGTGGGGTTCAGCACCGCCAGCTGTTCCCCTGCTGTGCAGCCGGCATCGTGTCCTGCAAAAGCCATGCAGACACAAGAACTGAAATTGAAGGGAACCTGTCCCCCCTCCCCCAGGCGTTTGTACGTTTTTAAGGCCACCTTGTACAGCGGTAATGCTGCATGTGTGCAAGGTGGCTCATAAACGTATTCTCCTCGCACATGCGGAACTGAAAACACGTCTGAAATGTGTCCTCTGTGTGACCATTTAACCGTCCCGGGGGTGTGACTTTCCTTTGTAATGACACGCTGCAACCCCCTTGGTAGCGCTGCCCGTCTTCTGGCATCATTGTTTGGCTGCCTGCGCCTCTGCGGCCGCCCTGACCCACACAACGCCCCTCGGTGTCTTATTTCTTGGGACTGCGAGGGTGTGATTGATGGGCATGAGCAGTGCATCAGTTCGCCTGTCCCTCATCTCCTTCCGCCTTCTTCAGACTGTGCGGCTTCATGGCCGTGGCATGCGATAAGGGATCAGCTGACGCCGCACAGTCTGCAGCGGGTGTAAGGACCCGAGTGCGAGAGGCGAACATATGTGCTGCGCCAGGCCATGAATCACAGCCCCGCAGTGTTTTAACAATGTTAAGACACCGCGGGGCTGGGATTCATGGTCATCGCGAACCGCAGCGGCCGACATTACATGAGGTCAGAAGATGGGCAGCGCTAACAGCGCTAGGCCAGGGGATAACACGACAGCGCAGACTCCTGTACAGCAAATAACAACGCTCAGGAGGCTGCACCCAGCACCAAGGTGGGATTCTTGACATCTGTGCTGCGTCTCATTACAAAGGGAACTCGCGCCTCCAACACAGTTTGACTGTATAAAGGGCTAAATGTTATACGTGTTTCATTCAGCGTGTGCAAGGAGCAAAATTAAAAGAGCAACCTTTGACTTGTGCAGCACTACTGCTGCATAAGCTGTGGCTCTTCTACTTTGTAACCCCTGAGGGGGGGTTAAAGGTTACCTTTGAAATTGGTTCAAGTAGGCTTCGGCCTACACTCTGCTCCCCCTGCAGAGCCCGGGCTCCAACACCGCCAGTTGGGGCCCGGTACTGCTAGCTGCACAGAGCCAAACACCAGCCAATGTGTCAGTGGGGTTCAGCACCGCCAGCTGTTCCCCTGCTGTGCAGCCGGCAACGTGTCCTGCAACAGCCACGCAGGCACAACAGACCCAAAGCTGCCGCCAGTGCAGGCTTCGGCCTACACTCTGCTCCATCTCCTCCTCCTGCTGACCCCGGGCTCTAACACCGCCAGTTGGGGCCCGGTACTGCTAGCTGCACAGAGAAAAACACCAGCCAATGTGTCAGTGGGGTTCAGCACCGCCAGCTGTTCCCCTGCTGTGCAGCCGGCATCGTGTCCTGCAAAAGCCACGCAGACACAAGAACTGAAATTGAAGGGAACCTGTCCCCCCTCCCCCAGGCGTTTGTACGTTTTTAAGGCCACCTTGTACAGCGGTAATGCTGCATGTGTGCAAGGTGGCTCATAAACGTATTCTCCTCGCACATGCGGAACTGAAAACACGTCTGAAATGTGTCCTCTGTGTGACCATTTAACCGTCCCGGGGGTGCGACTTTCCTTTGTAATGACACGCTGCAACCCCCTTGGTAGCGCTACCCGTCTTCTGGCATCATTGTTTGGCTGCCTGCGCCTCTGCGGCCGCCCTGACCCACACAACGCCCCTCGGTGTCTTATTTCTTGGGACTGCGAGGGTGTGACTGATGGGCATGAGCAGTGCATCAGTTCGCCTGTCCCTCATCTCCTTCCGCCTTCTTCAGACTGTGCGGCTTCATGGCCGTGGCATGCGATAAGGGATCAGCTGACGCCGCACAGTCTGCAGCGGGTGTAAGGACCCGAGTGCGAGAGGCAAACATATGTGCTGCGCCAGGCCATGAATCACAGCCCCGCAGTGTTTTAACAATGTTAAGACACCGCGGGGCTGGGATTCATGGTCATCGCGAACCGCAGCGGCCGACATTACATGAGGTCAGAAGATGGGCAGCGCTAACAGCGCTAGGCCAGGGGATAACACGACAGCGCAGACTCCTGTACAGCAAATAACAACGCTCAGGAGGCTGCACCCAGCACCAAGGTGGGATTCTTGACATCTGTGCTGCGTCTCATTACAAAGGGAACTCGCGCCTCCAACACAGTTTGACTGTATAAAGGGCTAAATGTTATACGTGTTTCATTCAGCGTGTGCAAGGAG
The DNA here is from genome assembly GCF_051348905.1 of Ranitomeya variabilis. NCBI lineage: Eukaryota > Metazoa > Chordata > Amphibia > Anura > Dendrobatidae > Ranitomeya > Ranitomeya variabilis. Next base: position 104,767,548 of record NC_135238.1, on the reverse strand, counting down.
CAAAATTAAAAGAGCAACCTTTGACTTGTGCAGCACTACTGCTGCATAAGCTGTGGCTCTTCTACTTTGTAACCCCTGAGGGGGGGTTAAAGGTTACCTTTGAAATTGGTTCAAGTAGGCTTCGGCCTACACTCTGCTCCCCCTGCAGAGCCCGGGCTCCAACACCGCCAGTTGGGGCCCGGTACTGCTAGCTGCACAGAGCCAAACACCAGCCAATGTGTCAGTGGGGTTCAGCACCGTCAGCTGTTCCCCTGCTGTGCAGCCGGCAACGTGTCCTGCAACAGCCACGCAGGCACAACAGACCCAAAGCTGCCGCCAGTGCAGGCTTCGGCCTACACTCTGCTCCATCTCCTCCTCCTGCTGACCCCGGGCTCTAACACCGCCAGTTGGGGCCCGGTACTGCTAGCTGCACAGAGAAAAACACCAGCCAATGTGTCAGTGGGGTTCAGCACCGCCAGCTGTTCCCCTGCTGTGCAGCCGGCATCGTGTCCTGCAAAAGCCACGCAGACACTTGCTCTTGTACCTTCTGCTCCCCATCCTGGTTCCAGTACCGTCAGCTGGTTCCGGGCAGAGCCTTTGGCTTAGGTGCCTCCCTCTGGGTATCCGAGTTCCACCAACGTCAGGTGGTCCTTGGTAGTGCTTTCAGGCACGGGTACCTCCTGCTTAGTAACCGGGTTCCAGTAACGTCAGCTGGTCTTCGGTAGTTCCATTGGCTCTTGGACCTTCGGCTACCCATCCGGGTTCCAGCACTGCCAGCTGGTTCTCGGCAGTGTCTTTTGCTCTTGTACCTTCTGCTCCCCATCCTGGTTCCAGTACCGTCAGCTGGTTCCGGGCAGAGCCTTTGGCTTAGGTGCCTCCCTCTGGGTATCCGAGTTCCACCAACGTCAGGTGGTCCTTGGTAGTGCTTTCAGGCACGGGTACCTCCTGCTTAGTAACCGGGTTCCAGTAACGTCAGCTGGTCCTCGGTAGTTCCATTGGCTCTTGGACCTTCGGGTAGCCATCCGAGTTCCAGTTCCATCAGCTGGTTCTCGGCATTTTCTCAGCCTTCTTGTACCTTCTGCTACATTTCCAAGTTCCAGAGACTAAACACGATGACCCGGAAGACCACCCCTAAGATGACGACGACACCAGAGACGACAACCACCGTGATGACGACGACCCTGGAGACGATGACCCCGAAGACCACCCCGATGACGACGACCCCGGAGACGACGACCCTGAAGACCACCCCGATGACGACGACCCCGGAGACGACGACCCTGGAGACGACGACGACCTGGAAGACCGAGAAGCAGAAGAACAAGAGGCTGCAGAACAAAGAGCAGAAGAACATTAAGCATAACACTAAATATCAGAGCAAAAAATATTATCTAAATTATAAGCAGAAGAAGACTAAGCAGTGTATGGGGGTGAGTCCGTTCCTCCTCGTGGTGCCCCTGGATAAAGCCTGATGCTGCAGGCCAAACTGAACGCGGACAAATGTAACTCTTTTGTGACAGGCAGAACGGAAGGTGTAATCTTCAAACTTTTATAGATGACAACTACGGGAATGCCTGTCACAAATAAGAATATGATGAAGAAGTAGAATATGATGAAGATAATAGTAAAATAAAAAGAAGATGAACAATGTAAGAAAAAAAATAATAGGTAGAAGATGAAGAAGAAGATGAATAAGGTGAAGAAGTTGATGTCAAAGAAGCTGATGATGAGGATAATGAAGAAGAAAGTGTGGGAGAAGTAAAAAAGAAGGTGAAGGGCGTGGAAGTAGTGAAACATCAATATCTGACAAAATAAAAAAAAAATTAACATAGTCAAAATCTTTCTACCGCCGAACGTCATAAAAAAAAACAAAAACCTGCTATTCTATTACATTGGGCTAAACCTCTGTGCCTTTAATGTCTCCGCCACGTCCCCCAATACATCCTACATTATTCTTAGTTGTTTTCCTTCATGTAGAATGAACCTACAAGTTTATAAAGGGTTTATTTTAATTCCGATATTTTCGTCCCATTGACTTGCATTGGGATCGGGTATCGATATCGGATTAGATCCGATATTTTGACGGTATCGGCCGATACTTTCCGATACCGATACTTTCCGATATCGGAAAGTATCGCTCAACACTACCGAAGAGTCAAGGCTAACCCAAGGACAACAAGGAAGGAGCTCCGGGAAGATCTCATGGCAGTGGGGACATTGGTTTCAGTCAATACCATAAGTAACGTACTCCACCGCAATGGTCTCCGTTCCAGACGAGCCCGTAAGGTACCTTTACTTTCAAAGCGTCATGTCAAGGCTCATCTACAGTTTGCTCATGATCACTTGGAGGACTCTGAGACTGACTGGTTCAAGGTTCTCTGGTCTGATGAGACCAAGATCGAGATCTTTGGTGCCAACCACACACGTGACGTTTGGAGACTGGATGGCACTGCATACGACCCCAAGAATACCATCCCTACAGTCAAGCGTGGTGGTGGCAGCATCATGCTGTGGGGCTGTTTCTCAGCCAAGGGGCCTGGCCATCTGGTCCGCATCCATGGGAAGATGGATAGCACGGCCTACCTGCTGATTTTGGCCAAGAACCTCCGCTCCTCCATCAAGGATCTTAAGATGGGTCGTCATTTCATCTTCCAACAAGACAACGACCCAAAGCACACAGCCAAGAAAACCAAGGTCTGGTTCAAGAGGCAAAAAATCAAGGTGTTGCAGTGGCCTAGTCAGTCTCCTGACCTTAACCCAATTGAAAACTTGTGGAAGGAGCTCAAGATTAAAGTCCACATGAGACATCCAAAGAACCTAGATAACTTGGAGAAGATCTGCATGGAGGAGTGGGCCAAGATAACTCCAGAGACCTGTGCCGGCCTGATCAGGTCTTATAAAAGACGATTATTAGCTGTAATTGCAAACAAAGGTTATTCCACAAAATATTAAACCTAGGGGTTGAATAATAATTGACCCACACTTTTATGTTTAAAATTTATAAAAATTTAACTGAGCAACAAAACTTTTTGGTTTGTAAGATTTATGCATCTGTTAATAAATCCTGCTCTTGTTTGAAGTTTGAAGGCTCTAACTTATTTGCATCTTATTAAACCTGCTAAATCTGCAGGGGGTTGAATACTACTTTTAGGCACTGTATGTAGAGAATATGAGAATGAACATATATCCCATATAAACAGGTGTATATTTTATTCCGTGAGCCTGATAGGTGGGAAATGAACATGAAATATATGTAGAGAATAGGAGAGTGAACACATATCCCGTATACACAGAAATCCCCAAAGGAGAAGATCAAGCTGGCTTCCAGACCAGAAGACGACCCCTGGCGACGACAAAGGAGGATCCCGCTGACCAGAGGAAGAGACGACGACCGATATCATTAGGACGGACAACCCATCTGCCACTTCTGCAACCAGGCAGGACACATTGCAATGTACTGTCATTTAAATGAACGACCCCGGGGCAGAAGTCCAACCCCCGGGAATAGGACGACCATGCCCACAAAACTGGCGAGCCAAGTACGTTGGAGGAAGACCAGTCTTCCCCATTGTGATCGATGGCATCCCGATGAACGCTTTATTGGACACCGGCTCTCAGGTTTCAACTATGCCTTACATTCTTTTTAAGACTGGAGAAAATCTCCAAGAACGGTGTGGATTTTCTTTTCTTATTCCTCCATGGGTTGAGAAGATCCTGTGTCCTTTTCTTGTTCTCTCCGCTTGATCACATTAAGCTGATCTCTGGATACCGCAGTTGAAGTTTCTCCTCCATCTTTGCTTATAAGGCATACTTTCGTATTGTCAAAGTTTGAGGGTAAGACGGTATAGGGTTCTGCTTCCCACTGGTCATCGAGTTTGTGGATTCTCCTTTGACACTTTAGCACTTGTTCTCCTGGTGACAAGGGAATTGCAGGGTCTCGTTGATTGTAGTTTCTCTCTTGTTTTTGTCTTGCCTGAGATAAGCTTCTTTGTACACACTCTTGTACTTGGCGGTATTTTTGTTGTCTCTTGGTATCCCAATCTGCATCGGGTGAAGTAGTTTCTGGTGTGAGGACTCCCATATCAAGATCAACAGGTAATTTGCTAGAACTTCCTCTCATCAGGTATGCTGGAGTGCAGTTGGTGGAATTCACTGGCTAGTTTGTTCGTCCATCTCAGTTATGCTATACTAATAAGAAAGAAGAAAAAAGAAAAATCAACAAATACCAATGCTGTCACATCTTAACAATAGATGGCCAAAGCGGCCATAGATAAAGAGGGCTCAGGCAGGGACTATAGTCATTTTGTTATTTTACCAGAATCCATTATAGGATGTGATTGTACAGATTTACCAAGTCTGGTAACTTCTCTGGCCATAAGTTTCTTTCATGCAAAGGCAAGGTTTTCAGTAAGTCAATCACCACTTGTTTCATCTTTTCACACATACCGTTGGTTTATGGGTGGTAAGGTGTTGTTCTGATCTTCTTACATCCATACAGGTTGCAGAACTCCTGGAACACTTCCGCTTCAAAGGCTGAGCATTGGTTAGTAAGTACCTTTTCAGGATAACCATGTGGTCGACAGAAGTGTTATTGGAAGGCTTGGCTGCCGTCTTCACTTTCTGGTCCTTGACAGGCACGGCTACCAGGAATCTAGAGCAATGGTCCACAATGGTCAAAGCATAGACATATCCAGACCGGCTTCGAGTTAGCTTCATATGGTCTAAGGCCACCAGTTCAAGTGGCTGTTTGGTGACTATGGGCTGTAGGGGAGCCCTCTGGCTGTCACGGTCCTTTCTGCGCAGGTTGCATGGGCCACACTCTCTGCATCACTTTTCGATGGCTTTTCTCATGCCAATCCAGTAAAACCTTCCGCGGAGTAGGATCTCTAACTTCTTCCATCTGAAGTGTCCTGCTCCATCGTGGTACGCTTCCAGAACCATTGGCGCATCTTGTCTTGGAACCACTATCTGCCAGACCATCTCATGAGTGCGTGGGTCGACATTTCTCCAGCACAGCTTACCGTTATAGATAAATAATTTGACTTTCTCCTTCCAAATCTGTCAAGTCTCTTGTGGATCATCTGAACCAGGGTGTGAATCTGCTTGCGTCAGCAGCTGTTTGACCAGACGGACCGTGGGGGCACTGTCCTGTGTCTCTGCCCATCCATGGTGGGGCAGTGGATTCAGCGTGGCTTCTTGCTTGTTATTGCACCTGTTCCTCAAATAATGGGAATACTGAGCTGGTAACTCTATCTCTTCAAGTACCATCCATCGCTGCTGCAAGGCACCTAGTTTTGCCATCTCCTGGTGAGTCAGCGGATTGTTGTCCGTGTAAACTGTGAATCTTGCTGAGGCCAGGTAGTGCTTGAACCTCTCTGTTACAGCCGATGGCGAGGAACTCCAGGTTAAAGGAACTGTAGTTTTAGGGGTTCCTTTCTGTGGGGTGAAGCTTCCTGCTAGCATAGGCAATTACCCTTTCCTTGCCTTTCTGAGCAGTACTGCTTCCAATCCCACGTTGCTGGTATCCATGTACAGCAAAAACGGTTGGTCGTATTCTGGGTAGGCCAGTACCTCATCTCCCGTGAGAGCCAACTTCAACCGAGCGAAGGATCCCTCCAGCCTGTCGTCCCAGTCAAATGGGGTATTCTTACCCTTGGTTTTCTTGGATTGGCCCACTAACAGGTCTTGCAGTGGTGCGGCTATCTTGGTGAAGTCTTTAATAAATCTCCTGTAGTAGCCTACCAACCTGAGGAACTGCCGGACTTCATTGATGTTGTTGGGCTTCGGCCAGCCCCTGATCACAGTGATCTTGTCAGGGTCTGGTGCCACTCCTTCGGTGCTTACTACATGGCCCAGGTACTGCACTTTGGATTTTAACAGATGACTAGTGTTGAGCGATACCGTCCGATACTTGAAAGTATCGGTATCGGAAAGTATCGGCCGATACCGGCAAAGTATCAGATCTAATCCGATACCGATACCCGATACCAATACAAGTCAATGGGACTCAAGTATCGGACGGTATTCCTGATGGTTCCCAGGGTCTGAAGGAGAGGAAACTCTCCTTCAGGCCCTGGGATCCATATTAATGTGTAAAATAAAGAATTAAAATAAAAAATATTGCTATACTCACCTCTCCAACGAAGCCTGGACCTTACCGAGGGAACCGGGAGCCTTCTTTGCTTAAAATGCGCGCTTTTACTTCCTTCCGTGACATCACGGCTTGTGATTGGTCGCATGCCGCCCATGTGGCCGCGACGCGACCAATCACAGCAAGCCGTGACGTAATTTTCAGGTCCTCAATGCCTAATTCTAGGCATTCAGGATTTTAAAATTACGTTCCGGCTTGTGATTGGTCGCGTCGCGGTCACATGGGCGACGCGACCAATCACAAGCCGTGACATCACGGGAGGCAGGAAACGCGCGCATTTTTAAAACTACGTCACGGCTTGTGATTGGTTGCGTGCCGCCCATGTGACCGCGACGCGACCAATCACAGCAAGCCGTGACGTAATTTCAGGTCCTGAATGCAGAAATAGGCATCAGGACCTGAAATTACGTCACGGCTTGCTGTGATTGGTCGCGTCGCGGTCACATGGGCGGCACGCAACCAATCACAAGCCGTGACGTAATTTTAAAAATGCGCGCGTTTCCTGCCTCCCGTGATGTCACGGCTTGTAATTGGTCGCGTCGCCCATGTGACCGCAACGCGACCAATCACAAGCCGGAACGTAATTTTAAAATCCTGAATGCCTAGAATTAAGCATTGAGGACCTGAAAATTACGTCACGGCTTGCTGTGATTGGTCGCGTCGCGGCCACATGGGCGGCACGCAACCAATCACAAGCCGTGACGTCACGGAAGGAAGTAAAAGCGCGCATTTTAAGCAAAGAAGGCTCCCGCTTCCCTCGGTAAGGTCCAGGCTGCGTCGGAGAGGTGAGTATAGCAATATTTTTTATTTTAATTCTTTGTTTTACACATTAATGTTGTTTCGATACCGATACCCGATACCACAAAAGTATCGGATCTCGGTATCGGAATTCCGATACCCGCAAGTATCGGCCGATACCCGATACTTGCGGTATCGGAATGCTCAACACTACAGATGACACTTAGATGGTTTTACCTTCAAGCCAAAGTTGGACAGAGCTTCAAACACCTCGGCCAGATGTTTCATGTGGTCTTCATACATCTCGGAGAATACAATGACTTCATTCAGGTACACCAAGGAGGTTTTGAAGTTCTTGTGCCCGAGACAGCACTGCATCATCCTCTGGAATGTTCCTGGGGCGTTGCACAGTCTGAATGGCATGTAATTGAATTCAGTGAGGCCCGCTGCTCTTGTGAAGGCCGTCTTCTCCTTATCCGTCTCTGCTATGGAACCTGCCAGTACCCACTGGTGAGATCCAAGGTGGAAAAGTAGTTAGCAGATTTTAAAGCAGCTAATGACTCTTTGATTCTGGGCAATGGGTATGCATCTGTTGTGAATTCTGTTCTCGAGCTCCCTCCTGTGGTTATGAATGGTACTTCGGTGAGTTCTGTTCATGGACTCCCTCTGGTGGCTGTGAGTGGAGCTGCTGGTTCTGAGATTCCTTCTCCAGCTGATCTCATTCAGGCCTTGGCTGGCTGCTCTATTTAACTCCACTCAGATCTTTACTTGATGCCAGCTGTCAATGTCCTAGTACTGGTTCAGTTCTCTTGGATCTTTCAAATGACCTGTCTATTTCAGCAAAAGCTAAGTCCCTGCTAGCTTATTTGTTACCACTGTGTTTTTGTCCAGCTTGCTATTATGATTTAATCTTGTTAGCTGGAAGCTCTGGGATGCAGAGTGGCACCACCGCATCGTGAGTCGGTGCGGTGGTTTCTTTTGCACACTCTGCATGGTTTTTTGTTAGTTTTTTATGCTGACCGCAAAGATACCTTTTCTATCCTCTGTCTGTTTAGTTAGCCTGGCCTCCTATGCTGAAACCTATTTCATTCCTGTGTTTGTAACTTCCATCTTAACTCACAGTCAATATATGTGGGGGCTGCCTATTTCTTTGGGGAATTTCTCTGAGGCAAGGTAGGCTGTATTTTCGGTCTTTAGGGGTAGTTAGCTCTTAGGCTGTGAAGAGGCGTCTAGGCAGAGTCAGGAACGCTCCACGGCTATTTCTAGTTGTTGTGATAGGATTAGGGGTTGCGGTCAGCAGAGCTCCCACTTCCCAGAGCTCGTCCTGTATTGCTAGTTTGCTTATCTGGTCATTTCTAGTGCTCCTAACCACCAGCCAAACATAACATGCATCATTGTGTTTAATGCGGTTTATCTGCCTATAATCAACACACATTCTCATTGTGCCATCTTTTTTCCTGACGAGGACTAATGGAGCGGCCCAGGGGCTACAACTATCTCAGATTACCCCAGCCTCCTTCATCTCTCGTAATATACTTTTGGCACACTGGTAATGAGCTGGGGGTACAGGCCGGTACCTCTCCTTAATGGGTGGATGACTTCCCGTGGGGATATGATATTGAACCCCTTTTACCTGCCCAAAATCTAGTGGGTGTTTGCTGAATACTCACATACTCATGGACCACCCGGTAAGCCCCATGTTTCTGGTGTGATGGGGTAGAGTCAATGCCCACATGTAATTTCTGACACCAATCCTCCATTTGTCCTGCAGAGCCATTGTCCTCTGGCCTGGTTGGACGGCATCAAGGGTTCTGTTGCCTGTATTACATTATTATCAACAGTAAACAGTCGGGCAAGTGTGGCATATCTGGTTAAGTGAACCTCCTTCTCTCCACAGTTAAGAACACGTACTGGTACCCTCCCCTTGCGGACTTCAACCACCCCTCTGGCTGTCAGGATTGTGGGCCTACTATCTGAATACACAGGTTCTACCAGGGCCTAATAGTCTTTACCTCTGAGACCTATTGCTGCCCGACACCATATTAACATTTCACTCCTGGGGGGCATTGCAGTGGGAATCGGATCACTCACTGTGACACGTCCAATTTCTTCACCAGACAGTTCTACGTGTTGTCTCTGCACCAGGGCTCTGATTTCCTTTTGCAGGACTCTCTGCTCACTGGAACCAGCAGTTTCGGCCACCTGTTGTAACAAGACAATAACCTCGGCAAGACAATTTTCAATAACATTAGTACCAATAGTCATCATGGGTTTACATTCACGTCAGTCAATATCAACAATCACCATTCCTTGGGCCTTAATTCTACCCGCCCAACTTTAATGGTGACCTCCTTGTACCCCACCTATGGCAAAGGCTGACCATTACTGGCAACTACTGTATTGTTAAATCACTATCTGGGCCACGGGTAATCTCTGTGTCAGCCCAATAACGTTTATAAAGAATGTAAGGCATAGTTGTAACCTGAGAGTCGGTGTCCAATAAAGCGTTCATTGGGATGCCGTCAATCACAATCGGGAGGACTGGTCTTCCTCCGTCGTACTTGGCTCTCCAGTTTTGTGGGCCAGGTCGTCCTATTCCTGGGGGTTGGCCCTCTGCCCCAGGGGTCGCTCCTTTAAATTACAGTATCTTGCAATGTGTCCTGCTTGGTTGCAATGACGGCAGATGGGTCGTCCGTCCTGATGATAGCGGTCGTCGTCTCTTCCTCTGGTCAGCGGGATCCTCTTCTATCATTGCCAGGGGACGTACTCTGGTCTGGAAGCCAGCTTGATCTTCTCCTTTGGGGATTACTGTAGGGACTGCACGGTTCGGGCTAGTGCAGATACACTTTTAGTCAGCTCCTTCACCTGGAGGCGTAGTCCTGTGGAGTAGGGTTGAGCGAAACGGATTGGTCATTTTCAGAAATCGCCGACTTTTAGGCAAAGCCGGGTTTCATGAAACCCAAACCGATCCTAGTGTGGGATCGGCCATGCGGTACACGATCAGAGCGCCAAAGTCGCGTTTCGTATGACGCTGTTACCGCCGTTTTTCATCCAATGAAGGAGGACGCAGCGTGTGGGCAGCGCGATGACATAGGTCTCTGTCCCCACCATCTTAGACAAGGGCATGGCAGTGATTGGCTTGCTGTCTGCGGCGTCACAGGGGCTATAAAGGGGCGTGCACGCCGACCGCTATCTTACTTCTGCCGATCTGAGCATAGGGAGAGTTTGCTGCAGTTAGTCAGAAGCAGGGACAGAGTTAGGGAGGAAATATAAACCCCCAAACCGCTTGTGCTGGAGCGATTTTCACTGTCCCACACCACCTTTTGTGCAGGGACAGTGGAGGTCGTATTTTAGTGCAGCAGCTGCATAGCTGTGTGCACGGTGCTGTGCAAACCAACTGCTTTTTTCAAAGCAAAAATCCTGTTGCTCCTTTCTGCACAGTTACCTGTCTTGTTTATTTGTCTACCAATTTTTTTGTTCAGCAGTCCTTTTTATTGCTGCCATACTTGTCCTGAGATCATTGTAGGAAGCTTGTTATTGCAGTAATTTTTTTTTTTTTATAATAATAATTACAGCCACTTTCTGCCACGTTCATAGTGTTGTGTTATACCACTGGGCCAGAGTTGTGGTTCAGTGTCTCCCCCCAAAAGTGAGATAGTAATTCTCACACAGTTTATATTCTGCTGTACTGCTAGTGTGTCGTATATTAGGCAGCCACTTTCTGCCACGTTCATAGTCTTGTGTTATACCACCGGGCCAGAGTTAGGGTTCAGTGTCTCCCCCCAAAAGTGAGATAGTAATTCTCACACAGTTTATATTCTGCTGTACTGCTAGTGTGTCGTATGTCAGGCAGCCACTTTCTGCCACGTTCATAGTGTTGTGTTATACCACCGGGCCAGAGTTAGGGTTCAGTGTCTCCCCCCAAAAGTGAGATAGTAATTCTCACACAGTTTATATTCTGCTGTACTGCTAGTGTGTCGTATATCAGGCAGCCACTTTCTGGCACGTTCATAGTGTTGTGTTATACCACTGGGCCAGAGTTAGAGTTCAGTGTCTCCCCCCAAAAAATGGAGATTCAAATTCTCACACAGTGTATATTCAGCTGTACTGCTAGTGCGTCGTATATCAGGCAGCCACTTTCTGCCACGTTCATAGTGTTGTGTTATACCACAGGGCCAGAGTTAGGGTTCAGTGTCTCCCCCCAAAAAATGGAGATTCAAATTCTCACACAGTGTATATTCAGCTGTACTGCTAGTGCGTCGTATATCAGGCAGTCACTTTCTGCCACATTCATAGTGTTGTGTTATACCACTGGGCCACAGTTGTAGTTCAGTGTCTCCCCCCAAAAGTGAGATAGTAATTCTCACACAGTTTATAATCTGCTGTACTGCTAGTGCGTCGTATATCAGGCAGCCACTTTCTGCCACGTTCATAGTATTGTGTTATACCACAGGGCCAGAGTTGGGGTTCAGTGTCTCCCCCCAAAAGCAAGTCATCTTTCAGGCAAGCTACCCTGCTGTCAGCAGGGGAAGGTTGGGCAAAAGAATGTGAAATCCATGATTGTTTAATTTAAATGAAGGTTAGCTAATCAACATTTGTGGTAGCCAGACGTGTCCTTTTTTCGGTCAGTATTGAACCAGCAGCACTGAACACTCTTTCTGAAAGCACACTGACAGCAGGGCAATCGAGGTCCTGTAATCCATATTCTGGCAATTCAGGCCAGGTGTCTAGTTTAGATGCCCAGTAATCAAAGGGGAATAACCTGTGAGGGAGAACATTGATAAGGGTGGAAAAGTAGTTTGTAACCATACTGGACAAATGCTGTCTCCTGTCACTTTGAATCAATGCAGCTGTCCCTGTCGTGTCAGCGGTCATTGCGAAATCATTCCACAACCTTGTCATAAAACCCCTCTGTCCAACGCCACTTCGGATTTCTGCACCTCTAGCACCTCTGCCTGCAGCTCGTGTGAGAACCATCACCGCCGCTGTGTGCTGGGAATGCCTGAACCAAACGGTCTACAAGAGTTGCTTGTTTGGTAGCCAATATTTGACCTAGGTTCTCATGTGGCATGATATTTTGCAGTTTTCCTTTATATCTTGTATCCAGGAGGCAGGCCAACCAGTTGTCGTCATCGGTCATCATTTAAACAATGCAGGGGTCGCTTTTTAGGATACGCAAGGCATACTCAGCCATGTGGGCCAATGTTCCAGGTGTCAATTAACTGTTCCTGCTGGGTTGAGGACCACTTTCTTGCAAATCAACATCACAAGTGTCCCGCAATAAACCTGTACCAGACCTTGCAATGCCACCAGTTTCTATTGCCACCTGAGAATCATCCTCCTCCCATACATATTCAACCCCATCATCCTCCTCCTCATCCTCTTCTTCCGCCAATTCGTCCTGGACAGTTCCCTGAGCAGACAATGGCTGACTTTCATCAAGGCTTCCCTCCTCCTCGGCTGCAGACGCCTGCTCCTTAATGTGCGTCAAACTTTGCATCAGCAGACGCATAAGTGGGATGTTAATGCTTATGATGGCGTCGACCACTGCACACCAGACAACTCCATGTCTGCCATCCAAGTGCCTGCCCGTGTATCCTCCCACAAATTAATTACAGCACGCCTCTGTTCGCACAGCCTCTGAATCATGTGCAGTGTGGAGTTCCACCTTATGGCAACGTCGATTATTAGGTGGTGCACGAGAAGATTCAGCGATCGCTGATGGTTCAGCATACGGCTGGAGTGTATGGGCATCTGTTATGGTTCTCAATGGCAAGAGAACATAGCCCAGCAAACATAAGAACTAGCTCTTGGAAGGATGGAAACTAAACTGACCATGAACTAAACCTGCCGCACAATTAACAGTAGCCGGGTAGCGTTGCCTACGTTTTATCCCTAGACGCCCAGCGCCGGCCGGAGGACTAACTAATCCTGGCAGAGGAAAATATAGTCCTGGCTCACCTCTAGAGAAATTTCCCCGAAAGGCAGACAGAGGCCCCCACATATATTGGCGGTGATTTTAGATGAAAAAGACAAACGTAGTATGAAAATAGGTTTAGCAAAATTGAGGTCCGCTTACTAGATAGCAGGAAGACAGAAAGGGCACTTTCATGGTCAGCTGAAAACCCTATCAAAACACCATCCTGAAATTACTTTAAGACTCTAGTATTAACTCATAACATCAGAGTGGCAATTTCAGATCACAAGAGCTTTCCAGACACAGAAACGAAACTACAGCTGTGAACTGGAACAAAATGCAAAAACAAACGAGGACTAAAGTCCAACTTAGCTGGGAGTTGTCTAGCAGCAGGAACATGCACAGAAAGGCTTCTGATTACAATGTTGACCGGCATGGAAGTGACAGAGGAGCAAGGCTAAATAGCGACTCCCACATCCTGATGGAAACAGGTGAACAGAGGGGATGATGCACACCAGTTCAATTCCACCAGTGGCCACCGGGGGAGCCCAAAATCCAAATTCACAACAGGCATCCGGCGGATGTGCGAGCAAAGTCTTCGCACCTTCAGGAGCAGGGCTGGTAACTTTGGATAATTTTTGAGGAAGCCCTGCACCACCAGGTTAAAGGTGTGAGCCAGGCAAGGTATGTGTTTCAGTTCTGAAAGGGCTATGGCAGCCATAAAATTCCTTCCGTTATCACTGAATACCTTGCCTGCCTCAAGATGTACACTGCCCAGCCATGACTGAGGTTGTTGCTGCAAGTACTCCACCAGTACTTCCGCGGTGTGTCTGTTGTCGCCCAAACACTTCATTTGAAACACAGCCTGCTGACGCTTACCACTAGCTGTTCGATAATGGGACACCCTGTGTGCAACACTGGCAGCTGCGGATGGAGTGGTAGGGCGACTGCGCTCTGTGCACGAGTTTTCGCTTCTGGAGGAGGAGGAGGAGTGGCAAACCCCTTATGCTAACTGTTTCCTTAGACTGTGGGATAGGCTGAACTGTCCCACTATGGCTGCCCCCTGTGGACCCTGCATCCTACACATTAACCCAGTGCGCCATGATGGACACGTAACGTCCACGGCCACGCCTACTGGTCCATGCATCTGTTGTGAGGTGCACCTTTCCACTGACTGATTGCCTCAAGGCATGGAGAATGCAGTCTTTGACATGCTGGTGGAGGGCTGGGATGGCTTTTCTCGCAAAGAAGTGTCGACTGGGTAGGTCATAGCGTGGTACTGCGTGGGCCATCAGGTCTTTGAAAGCTTCGCTTTCAACCAAACGGTACGGCATCATCTGTAATGAGATTAGTATAGCAATGTGGGCATTCAAATCCTGTGTACGCGGATGAGAGGATGAGTACTTTCTTTTCCTAACGAGAGTCTCTTGTAGGGTGAGCTGGACAGGAGAGCTGCATATGGTGGAACTAGCGGTGGTGGTGGACATGGCGGATTGAGAGAGAGTTTGTTATGGTATTCTTGTTGTTGGCCTACATACAGTCTTTCCTACCAATAACCTTGTGATTCCCTGACTGCTTTGGCCTTACGACGATACCTCCACATTTGCTGCTGGTGGTGTCCTAACCGGTGGGCTTACAGTGAGGGAAGCAATGTAGCATTGCTGACTACCTTCATTCCGAGCAGGTGCACCAACGGTACGGGACGTTTGATAGTTAGTCCAGGCTTGCAAGTGCATGCTGGTTAAATGTCTAAGCATGCACGTTGTATTTAAATTTTGAAGATTCTTCTCTCTGCTAAAGGTCTTTGAGCATTTCTTACAGATAACTTTTGACGGATCATTCTGATCTTGGTTAAAAAATTGCTACACTACACTCTTCCTACTATCGAAAACCTTTTCAGGCATTGTGCGCTGTGCTACTTTCACCGAATGGCCACGCTCTCCTAAAACTGTTTTTGTTTTTCGCAAACATTTTTGGCCTGATACGGGCCTGCCAGATGACAGCTGTTGCAATGTAGGTGGCTGCTGCGGATCATCCTCCTCCACTTCTGAGCTAGTGGCAGCGGCACCCTCTTCCCCCAATGGCTGCCAATCTGGGTCAACAACTGGGTCATCTATCACCTCCTCCTCAATGTCATGTGCACCTTCCTCAGTGTCACCGTGTAAGGTGCTATAGCGTTCGGGACAGGGCACCATAGTCTCATCAGGGTCACATTCTGGCTCAGTAAACTGATCAGAGTCAATGGAACAGCATCACAATCTAGCTGTGGCTGTGCATCAGTACACTCCATGTCCGATTCTTCTTGTAATTGGCAGTGTACAATTTCCCTTTCTAACTCAGGCACGGTATGTGTAAAGAGCTCATGGAGTAACCTGTAGTGTCGCCTGATGCATCCTTCACTTTTGGTCTGGGAGAAGTACACAAGGAAACGTCTTTTTCCTGACCGGGAGCATCCACTGATGACTGGCTGCTCTTACATTTAGAACTTTGGGAAGAGGAGGTGAAAGAGCTAGAGGGTGAGTCAGCAAGGAAAGACAACACTTTTTCCTGCTTCTCCGGCTTTAAAAGCTGTTTTCCTACTCCCAGTTAAGGGAGCCTTCGAGGCCTTGTGTAGCCAGACGATGACGCAGGCTGAACACCTCCAGCCTTAGGTGCTACTGTGCTTTTGCCACTACCACGAGATGCAGCACCACCAGCACCATCAGTACCAGCTGGCAACCCCCGCCCACGGCCTCTTCCACCAGACTTCCTCATTTTTTTGGGGGAGACATTGAACCACAACTCATATTACACCGTCGTAATATGAGGGGCCCTGCGCCAGTACCGCCGCCCACGAGAGAGTGTTCCCCCCCAGCTTGAACAGTGCTCTACCACTTGCAATACTACCTCTCCCAGCTCCACCACTGTGTAGTCTGCGCGGTTAAAACCTTAAATGGCACTGCCAATACGAATTATTTGAAATGATAGATGATAGTTAAAATATACAGGGGCCCTGGCCTCCATTTAATACTTTGCGCCTACTACCACTGTCTTTATTATTTGGGCGTAATAACGGTGTCTACCGCTGCTTCTTTTTTTTCCTTCACTAAACAAAGCTGAACTTCAACTGTTGTCCCGTTTCAAATATTAAACTGCATTTGGCCTACTTGTTGGCTTGGGGCCTACTAACGGTGTCTGCCGCTCCTTGGTGTTCTCCTGGTTTATTTTTCTTGCACTTCAATCTTCAGGCTTTCGTTTAAATATTTTTTATATTAAACTGCATTTGGCCTACTTGTTGGGTTGGGCCTAGTAACATTGTCTGCTGCCGCCTCTTGTTTTCCTCTACTAAACAAAGCTGAGCTTGAAGCTTCAGGCTTTCGGCCTGTAACAACAATATGAAACTACATTTGGCCTAGTTCTTGGTTTGGGCCTAGTAACGTTGTCTGCTGCTGCCTCTTGTTTTCCTCTACTACACAAAGCTGAGCTTCAATCTTCAAGCTTTCGGCCTATATTTAGAATATGAAACTGCATTTGGCCTACTTGCTTGGTTGGGCCTACTAACGGTGTCTGCCGCTGATTGTTGTTCTCCTCCACTGAACAAACCAATGCCGCCTGTTTACTCCTGTTACCAATTTTTAACAGCTTTTAGCCTACTTTTTTTTATTTTGGGTCTATATCTGTGTTTCCTCCTCATTCCTGCCCATTGCCCAGCCACTGCTAGATGAGTCTGCTGGTACATTGACACAGACCACTACATTTCCCTTCCACTCTACACAGCCTGAATCTGACCCTGCTGAAACTCAGGTTCCCCTTCCCGCATACTATACCACCTTACATGGGGACAAAGAGGAAGGTGCAGATGAAATTGCAGGTTCCTTCAACAGGTGAGGGGGCATACTCATTGGCGACGTCACTGACACAGAGCCCCTCATAGTACGCAAAAGTGTCTCTGCCGGTGGGAGGCGCCCCCGCCGTCAATCACAACGCCGTACTTTGAGGGGCCCTGTGCCAGTGGCAATGCGAACGAGTGTGCCCCCCCTGCTTGCTCAGGATCACAGCACTTGCAAAGTTGAAATACTTACCTCTCCACCGCCGTGACGTAGTCCGCGTTTCCTGGGCCCACGAAAAACTTGAGCCAGCCCTACTCCCCCCACAACTGTTGCCAAATGACCCCCAAATTTTCAATGGCTAACTATTATTATAAGGTAAATTAAGATTGACAAGCTTAAGTAACAAGAATTGATGTTTTTGGCATTAAAATGGGCTCTGTTGGTGTTTTCCTGTCCTCCAGTCACTGCCGACTTTGATTCTCCATTGACTTGCATTGGGTTTCGTATTTCGGTCGGATCCCAGACTTTTCGCAATAATCGGCCGATTTCACCCGACCCAACTTTTGACAAAGTCAGGTTTCGCGAAACCCGACTCGATCCTGAAAAAGTAAAAGTCGTTCAACCCTACTGTGGAGGGATCATAATCCAGGATCTGTGCGTCGGCCTCAACGGGGCCCTGAGGATATGATGCCACCTCCTGGTGGGACGTGAGGGCTGGACGCTTAGAGGGCACTGTATGGCTGGGCTGAGGTTCGTGCAGCACCCAGATGGCTCTGTCTTTAAATTGTGCAAAGTCCAGGTCAGGGTTTTGCAAGGCCAGGATGTGTAGCTGGGTCCTGTGGGTGCTGGACAGGAGTCCCTCAATGAACTGCTCCTTTAAGAGTTTGACTCCATTCTGCACGCTATTAGGATTAACCAGTGTTATGGCCCAAAGTTCTTCTTGCAGATTAAGGGCATAGTCCCTGTGCTCTTTGCTTACATCCAAAGAACTTCATTTTTATTTCTGCAGTGGTGCGGGTTTCAAAGGTGATTTTGAGTTTGGCAAAGATGTGGTGCGGGTTTCAAAGGTGATTTTGAGTTTGGCAAAGATCTGCTGCACAGTCCTTTTTTCAATATCTGTCCAGGATTTTACCTCTCTTAGGGCCCGCCAATCAGTTGGCTAGTTAAGATGCTGACCTTTTGATACTCGGTCAGGGGATCTACGTCGAATAGGCTGCAGAGTCTTTCATTAAAGTCACTTAATGTATGGGACTCCCCAGAATACTGTAGAAGCCAGGCCGCTCCAGGAATATATGGCATGGACAGCGGCATTATGGGTGCTGTAGCTGCGGCGGGGTCTGGCCGGCTTGTTGGAGCTGTGGGTCCTGCGGGTCATGGTGGCGGTATGGGGCCTGCGGCTGTGTTCACCGCGGGGCCTGGGGGCATCACTGGGCCTGCGGCTGCGACCGCCGCCAATCCTCCTCTCGGGTCAAACATGGCTTTTCCCCTGTGCTAACCTTGTGAAAGCCGGGATCTCTCCTTGGTGTCTGTAGCGGTTCCTCCGGTGCGCAACCTGCAGCGGTTCCCGGTCCTCCGTTCAGCACTTTGCGGCATCCTCACTTTTGACTCTGCTGCACCACGTCTTCACTTCCAGCGTTCCTCTCTCAAAGCCGCACCCTTTTATCTTCTTCGTGCTCTTTTCAGCCGGCTCTGCCCACGAAGGTACACCTCCTTCTTCCCCTAGCGCTCCACCCGGCCCAGCAATGGCGGTTTGCAAACAAACTGTCACAGTCTCTGACACACAGTACCTGGCGATGCCAGGGCAAGAAATCCTATTCGTGATGCCAAATTTGAGTCGCCCACCAGGGCAGCGGGGTACTCGGCATCGGGTTCGGTCAGCTATTAAAGGGCATCCCCTTTAATAGCTGACCGAACCCGATGCCGAGTACCACGAGTACAGTGGCTGTGACCCGGTCCGTGGCCCTGGGACTCAAATAAAGGGGGAAAGGTCTTTTAAGTAGTATTGTGAATAAGACTGTCGTGACGCCACCTGTGGTGTTCGGTCAGTAGTGGGACTGATGCTTCTTTAAAGGGGGTCCTGTGAGGAATGTTGTTGCATCAATGATGGTGACGCTTCCCACAGGTGAAGCGGGGTCCCCAGGGCTCCTAAGGTGTATGGTGATGATGGTGTATGCAGGTGAATGAGTAAAGGACACAGCGTTGCAGTCTTTACCTGGTTTACTGAAGTTGTAGCAGGCCTCAGTCCAGGGTACCAGCAACAGGTACATAAGGAGTCCAGGCAGACCAGAAACAAGTGAAATTCCCTTGGCAAGTCAGGTTGGGAGCCTTCCACTTTGCGCTTGCTATAAGTCCCTTGTTGTCTGAAATGTCCTAACAAGGTCTTGGTCCTTTTCTGTCCTGGGACAGTGCCTGTATGGTAGGCAGCTTGAGCCATTCCTTCTGGGGTCTCTGCACGGTGACTCCAGACTTTAGAATGCTGCTGTACCACAGGCTTAATATGTGCAGTATACGTGTAGTCCTATGCCCCCTGGTTCTGCTATGGGGCTTTCAGCTCCCCACAGCCTCGGGCTCCCAGTACCCGGTCTCTGCTCTCTGGCTCGCAGGAGGCCCACTCGCAGCCTCCCTTAGCCCTAAATCTCTCCTCTGCTCCTCTCCTGTCTCTGTTCACTCTCAGACTAAACTGACTCCTCCTCCAGACCAGGATCTTTATTCAGGGAAGCTGCCCTAAAACAGGGTTTTGAGCTCCCCCTCCTGGCCTGGATTCAGAAGGTGTTGTGTGTGTGATTTACCTGCCAAAGAGATCCCTCTTGTTTCCAGGCATAGCACTACCCTCCCCGAGAGGAAGGCAGCACTACTGTGGTACCCGAACTCCTGGGGTGCCAAACATATGTTAAAGTACTCTGGCAAATCCTCAAAGAACAATCATGTATTTGGTACAAGAGGGAGAAAAATTGCCCTCCATAAGAAAGCGGCCACCCATATATGAAAAAAAACCCATAACCAAATTCAATGTAAGTACAATAGCACTCACTGATGATGAGTCAAATAGATGGGTCAAATGACCTCAATGATTTTGCTCTCTATCGACACAAGGATAATGGAGGGATATGAGTCACCTGCCAGGGCCGTGGGGTACTCGGTATCGGGTCCGGTCGCACATAAAGGGAATGTCACAGTGGCTGCGACCCAGTCCGTAACCCTGGGCGCTCAAGTAAAGGGGAAAGGTCCTTTTAAGGGAAATTGTGAAATAAAGGTAATGTTCGTGACGCCACCTGCGGTGTTCGGTAAGTGGGGACCGACGCTGCGTAAAGGGGTCCTCTGGGATGGTGTTGTTGCAGCAAGTTGGTGACGCTTCCCACAGGTGAGGCGGGGTCCCCAGGGCTCCCAAGGTGTATGGCAATAATGGTGTTTGCCAGTAATAAGTGGAGGACACAGAGTTTGTAAAGTCTTTATTTGGTTTACTGTTGGTAGCGGTCAGCCTCTGTCCAGTGTACCAGGTACAGGTGCAACTGTGGTCCGGCCGGCTTGGAGGCAATAGGGGATCCCTCTCCCAGATGAGGTCCTTAAGCCTTTCCTACTTGCGCTAATTGGCGAGGTCCCTGCTGCTTGAAGCTTGCTGGCAAGGTACCCCTTTCTTTCCCTGTCCTGGGACAGGTACTTGTATGGCGGTCAGCTTGAGCCATTTTACAGGGTCTCTATCATGACCCTGGCTCCTCAGGTGTGGTGTGGGCAAATTACATACAGTTCAATGCCCTCTGCTACTGTCGTGCATCCTGGAGTGCGACATGACCTCGGGCTCCTGGTGCCCGGTTTCTGTGCTCTGGCTCTGAGGGTGCCCAGTCACAGTTCCCCTCTGAGCCCCTTTCCTTCCACTGTACTCCTTTCCTCAGTAGCTCCACCACAATGCAACCCTTTGGGTTCTCTCTTTCCTTTTCTTGGAGCTGCAGCTTCGTCCAGGCTGCACAGCTCCGCTATCTGCTCCTCATCCTTCGGTGTCTCTCACTAACTGCCTAACTCATCCTCCAGACCAGGAGATATCTATCCGAGGGAAGCTCCCCTGAATCCAGGTTCAGAGCTGCCCCATCTGGCCTGGATTCAGAATATGTTGTAAGTGGGTGCCTTACCTGGTAAAGAGAATCCTCCTTGCCTCCAAGCATGATATCACCATCCCCGAAAGGAAGGCAATGTCACTGTTAGGCCATTGTTGTGAGTTTGGTTTCTGGGCTCCCCCGGTGGTCACTGGTGGTACTGAACTTGTGTGCTTCATCTCCTCTGTTCACCTGTTTCCATCAGGATGTGGGAGTTTTCTATTTAGCCTTGCTCTTCAGTCATTTCTATGCCGGCCAACAATGTTACCAGAAGCCTTTCTGTTGCATGTTCCTGCTCCTAGACTACTATCAGCTAAGTTGGACTTGTAGTCCTAAGTTTGTTTTGCATTTTTGTTCCAGTTCTCTGTGATTGAATATTTCTGAGGCTGGAAGCTCTTGTGAGCTGAAATTGCCACTCTGGTGTCATGAGTTGATATTAGAGTCTTAAAGTAATTTCAGGATGGTGTTTTGAAAGGGTTTTCAGCTGACTGTGAAGTTCCCTTTTCTGTCTTCCTACTATCTAGTAAGCGGACCTCAATTTGCTAAACCTATCTTCATACTTCGTATGTCAATTTCCTCTGAAATCACCGACAATATATGTGGGGGCTACTGTCTGCCTTTTGGGGAAAATTTCTCTAGAGGTAAGCCAGGTCTGTATTTTCCTCTGCTAGGGTCAGTCAGTCCTCCGGCTGGCGCTGGGCGTCTAGGGATAAAACGTAGGCACGCTACCCGGCCACTGTTAGTTGTGCGGTAGGTTTAGCTCACAGTCAGATCGAGTTCTCATCTTCCAAGAGCTAGTCCTTTTGTATGCTTTACTACGTTCTCTTGCCATTGAGAACCATGACAGTTTGGCCGGCCAAGGGTTAAAATAATTGGCTGAAGAAAGGAGAGAAAAGAAGTCTGCAGAGAATTTTTTTTTTTTTTTTTTCTGAGTTTGCTCATTAGTTGATTCACTAGCATCTCTGCTTACTGCAGCCTTCGTCTCTCTCTCCTTCTAATCCTTGAATGGTTCTGATTTCACCTGATTAAAATGGATTCTCAGAGTTTAGCTACAGGTTTGAATAATCTCGCTATGAAGGTTCAAAGTTTACAGGATTTTGTAATTCATGCTCCTATATCTGAACCTAGAGTTCCTTTGCCTGAATTTTTCTCCGGGGATAGATCTCGCTTCCAGAATTTCAAACATAATTGTAAATTATTTTTGTCTCTGAGATCTCGCTCCGCTGGAGATCCTGCACAGCAGGTCAGGATTGTAATTTCCTTGCTCCGGGGCGACCCTCAGGATTGGGCATTTGCTTGGGCACCAGGGGATCCTGCGTTGCTCAATGTGGATGCGTTTTTCCTGGCTTTGGGGTTGCTTTATGAGGAACCTCATTTAGAGATTCAGGCTGAAAAAGCCTTGATGGCCCTGTCTCAAGGGCAAGATGAGGCTGAAATATACTGCCAAAAATTTCGTAAGTGGTCTGTGCTTACTCAGTGGAATGAGTGCGCCCTGGCGGCGAATTTCAGACAGGGTCTCTCTGATGTCATTAAAGATGTTATGGTGGGGTTCCCTGTGCCTACAGGTCTGAATGAGTCCATGACAATGGCTATTCAGATTGATCGGCGTTTGCGGGAGCGCAAACCTGTGCACCATTTGGCGGTGTCTACTGAGAAGGCGCCAGAGATTATGCAATGTGATAGAATTCTGTCCAGAAGCGAACGACAGAATTTTAGGCGGAAAAATGGGTTATGCTTCTATTGTGGTGATTCAACTCATGTTATATCAGCATGCTCTAAACGTACTAAGAAGGTTGATAAGTCTGTTTCAATTGGCACTTTACAGTCTAAGTTTATTCTATCTGTGACCCTGATTTGCTCTTTATCGTCTATTACCGCGGACGCCTATGTCGACTCTGGCGCCGCTTTGAGTCTTATGGATTGGTCCTTTGCCAAACGCTGTGGGTTTAATTTAGAGCCTCTGGAAGTTCCTATACCTCTGAAGGGTATTGACTCCATGCCATTGGCTAGTAATAAACCACAATACTGGACACAAGTAACTATGCGTATTAATCCGGATCACCAGGAGATTATTCGCTTCCTTGTGTTGTATAATCTACATGATGTGTTGGTGCTTGGATTGCCATGGCTGCAATCTCATAACCCAGTCCTCGACTGGAAAGCAATGTCTGTGTTAAGCTGGGGATGTCAGGGGACTCATGGGGACGTACCTTTGGTTTCCATTTCGTCATCTATTCCCTCTGAGATTCCGGAATTTTTATCTGATTATCGTGACGTTTTTGAGGAGCCTAAACTTGGTTCACTACCTCCGCACAGAGATTGCGATTGTACTATAGATCTGATTCCGGGCAGTAAGTTTCCAAAGGGTCGTTTATTTAATCTATCGGTGCCTGAACATGCTGCTATGCGGGAATATATTAAGGAGTCCTTGGAAAAGGGACATATTCGTCCTTCATCATCTCCCTTAGGAGCTGGTTTTTTCTTTGTATCTAAAAAAGATGGCTCTTTGAGGCCGTGTATTGATTATCGGCTTTTGAATAAAATCACGGTTAAATATCAGTATCCTTTGCCACTGCTTACTGATTTGTTTGCTCGAATAAAGGGGGCCAAGTGGTTCTCTAAGATTGATCTTCGTGGGGCGTATAATTTAGTGCGAATTAATCAGGGGGATGAGTGGAAAACCGCATTTAATACGCCTGAGGGCCATTTTGAGTATTTAGTAATGCCTTTTGGTCTTTCAAATGCCCCTTCAGTCTTTCAGTCTTTTATGCATGACATTTTCCGTGAATATTTGGATAAATTTATGATTGTGTATCTGGATGATATTTTGATTTTTTCGGATGACTGGGACTCTCATGTCCAGCAGGTCAGGAGGGTTTTTCAGGTTTTGCGCTCTAATTCCTTGTGTGTAAAGGGTTCTAAGTGCGTTTTTGGGGTTCAAAAGATTTCGTTTTTGGGGTACATTTTTTCCCCCTCTTCTATTGAGATGGACCCTGTCAAGGTTCAGGCTATTTGTGATTGGACGCAACCCTCTTCTCTTAAGAGCCTTCAGAAGTTTTTGGGCTTTGCTAATTTTTATCGTCGATTTATAACTGGTTTTTCTGATGTTGCTAAACCGTTGGCTGATTTGACTAAGAAGGGTGCTGATGTTGCTGATTGGTCTCCTGCTGCTGTGGAGGCCTTTCGGGAGCTTAAGCGCCGCTTTTCTTCTGCCCCTGTATTGCGTCAGCCTGATGTTACTCTTCCTTTTCAGGTTGAGGTCGACGCTTCAGAAATCGGAGCTGGGGCGGTTTTGTCGCAGAAAAGTTCCGACTGCTCCGTGATGAGACCTTGCGCGTTCTTTTCTCGTAAATTTTCGCCCGCTGAGCGAAATTATGATATTGGTAATCGGGAGCTCTTGGCTATGAAGTGGGCTTTTGAGGAGTGGCGTCATTGGCTTGAGGGGGCTAGACATCAGGTGGTGGTATTGACCGACCACAAGAATTTGATTTATCTTGAGTCTGCCAGGCGCCTGAATCCTAGACAGGCGCGCTGGTCGTTATTTTTCTCTCGGTTTAATTTTGTGGTTTCTTACCTACCGGGTTCTAAAAATGTGAAGGCGGATGCCCTTTCTAGGAGTTTTGAGCCTGATTCCCCTGGTAATTCTGAACCTACAGGTATCCTTAAGGATGGAGTGATATTATCTGCTGTTTCCCCAGACTTGCGACGGGTCTTGCAGGAGTTTCAGGCGGATAGACCTGATCGTTGCCCGCCTGGTAGAATGTTTGTTCCTGATGATTGGACCAGTAGAGTCATCTCGGAGGTCCATTCTTCTGCGTTAGCTGGTCATCCTGGAATCTTTGGTACCAGGGATTTGGTGGCTAGGTCCTTCTGGTGGCCTTCCCTGTCGCGAGATGTGCGAGGTTTTGTGCAGTCTTGTGATGTTTGTGCTCGGGCCAAGCCTTGTTGTTCTCGGGCTAGTGGATTGTTGTTATCTTTGCCTATTCCGAAGAGGCCTTGGACTCACATCTCCATGGATTTTATTTCTGATCTCCCTGTTTCTCAGAAGATGTCTGTCATCTGGGTGGTGTGTGACCGTTTCTCTAAGATGGTCCATTTGGTCCCCTTGCCTAAATTGCCTTCCTCATCCGAGCTGGTTCCTCTGTTTTTTCAAAATGTGGTTCGCTTGCATGGTATTCCGGAGAATATCGTTTCTGACAGGGGAACCCAGTTCGTGTCTAGATTTTGGCGAGCGTTCTGTGCTAGGATGGGCATTGATTTGTCTTTTTCGTCTGCTTTCCATCCTCAGACTAATGGCCAGACCGAGCGAACTAATCAGACCTTGGAGACTTATTTGAGGTGTTTTGTGTCTGCGGATCAGGATGATTGGGTTGCCTTTTCGCCCTTGGCGGAGTTTGCCCTCAATAATCGGGCTAGTTCTGCCACCTTGGTTTCTCCTTTCTTCTGTAATTCGGGGTTTCATCCTCGTTTCTCTTCCGGTCAGGTGGAGTCTTCGGATTGTCCTGGAGTGGATGCTGTGGTGGAGAGGTTGCATCAGATTTGGGGGCATGTGGTGGACAATTTGAAGTTGTCCCAGGAGAAGACTTAGCATTTTGCCAACCGCCGTCGTCGTGTTGGTCCTCGTCTCTGTGTTGGGGACTTGGTGTGGTTGTCTTCTCGTTTTGTCCCTATGAAGGTTTCTTCTCCTAAGTTTAAGCCTCGGTTCATCGGCCCGTACAAGATATTGGAGATTCTTAACCCTGTGTCCTTTCGTTTGGACCTCCCTGCATCTTTTTCTATTCATAATGTCTTCCATCGGTCATTGTTGCGCAGGTATGAGGTACCGGTTGTGCCTTCTGTTGAGCCTCCTGCTCCGGTGTTGGTTGAGGGTGAGTTGGAGTACGTTGTCGAGAAGATCTTGGACTCCCGTGTTTCCAGATGGAGACTTCAGTATCTGGTCAAGTGGAAGGGCTACGGTCAGGAGGATAATTCTTGGGTGACAGCCTCTGATGTTCATGCCTCCGATTTGGTCCGTGCCTTTCATAGGGCTCATCCTGATCGCCCTGGTGGTTCTGGTGAGGGTTCGGTGCCCCCTCCTTGAGGGGGGGGTACTGTTGTGAGTTTGGTTTCTGGGCTCCCCCGGTGGTCACTGGTGGTACTGAACTTGTGTGCTTCATCTCCTCTGTTCACCTGTTTCCATCAGGATGTGGGAGTTTTCTATTTAGCCTTGCTTCTCAGTCATTTCTATGCCGGCCAACAATGTTACCAGAAGCCTTTCTGTTGCATGTTCCTGCTCCTAGACTACTATCAGCTAAGTTGGACTTGTAGTCCTAAGTTTGTTTTGCATTTTTGTTCCAGTTCTCTGTGATTGAATATTTCTGAGGCTGGAAGCTCTTGTGAGCTGAAATTGCCACTCTGGTGTCATGAGTTGATATTAGAGTCTTAAAGTAATTTCAGGATGGTGTTTTGAAAGGGTTTTCAGCTGACTGTGAAGTTCCCTTTTCTGTCTTCCTACTATCTAGTAAGCGGACCTCAATTTGCTAAACCTATCTTCATACTTCGTATGTCAATTTCCTCTGAAATCACCGACAATATATGTGGGGGCTACTGTCTGCCTTTTGGGGAAAATTTCTCTAGAGGTAAGCCAGGTCTGTATTTTCCTCTGCTAGGGTCAGTCAGTCCTCCGGCTGGCGCTGGGCGTCTAGGGATAAAACGTAGGCACGCTACCCGGCCACTGTTAGTTGTGCGGTAGGTTTAGCTCACAGTCAGCTCGAGTTCTCATCTTCCAAGAGCTAGTCCTTTTGTATGCTTTACTACGTTCTCTTGCCATTGAGAACCATGACAGGCCATGTTCACACATTGCAGTTTTTACCGTGGAACCGCAGCGATTTTGACGCTGCAGGTCCGCTGCAGTTTCCATTGCGTTTACATTTACATGTAAACCTATGGAAACCACAAACCGCTGTGCACATACTGCAGAAAAAAACGCGCAGAAACGCAGCGGTTTACATTCCGCAGCATGTCACTTCTTTCTGCGGAACTGCAGCAATTCTGCACCCATAGACCTCCACTGTGAGGGTCAAACCCGCAGTAAAACACGCTGATGAAAAAATATCTTCGGGTTTTATGCGGTTTTGGGTGTAGAAACCGCTGCAGCAGGAAGTGCGGGGAAGCGGGAGGGAGTGCGTGGGCGGAAGTGCGTGGGCGGAGTTTGGCTGTCATCATGGAGGCATATCATCGCATGGGGATCGATGTCGGTCGTTTGATCGATTTGGTATGTATGTGTGTGTATCTGTGTATGTGTGTCTGTGTATATGTGTGTGAAGTCTGTGTGTATGCGTTTGTCTGTTTGTGTGTGTGTGTGTGCGTGTGTGTGTCTCCATGCGACGATAGTGCCACCCAATTGTGCTAAGTCGAAGTATGGGATTACTACTCCCATCCTGTATAGGATGGGAGAGTTGTCCCTGTGTTTCCGGCGACTTAGCACAATTGTAAGTAACACAAAACACAAACACATACAATACACATACAATAAACGTAACATACATGACACACAGTACATACAACATAGAACATAGAGTATATACTCACCATACAGCACATACAGGTACGCGAAGCCCTCGCCCCTAGGACAAAATCCAAAAAAAATAAACCAAATCCATACTCTCTGTCCGCAGAATCCAATACCGAGTGTCCCACGCCGATCGCTTGCTCTCCGGCGATACACTGCCAGGAGCAAAGCTCCTAGCAGTGTATTGCATACTTTACCGGAGTTCAGCGGCTCCGGCGTCTCTATTTACAGCAGTACAGCTGTGTGTGAACTTTCCCACACAGCACTGCCGTAAAGCGAGAGTACCGGGGTCAATTAACGCCGGTAAACTCTCGCGCATGCGCAGTAACACACCGACAGGAGCCACAGCTCCTGTCAGTGTGTCGCTGCAGTCGTGGAGAGCAGACACATCTCCGGATGTGTCTGTTCTCCATGGCAGATCTTCGTGGGACCCTCATTGGATTTCTGCGGACAGGGCCAGGGAGTATGAATTTGCTTTTTTTAAAAAATTCTTTTTCAGGTCGAGGGTCTTCTGGTGGATTGAGAGTAAAATAAAGTAATGGTCAAAAAGTGTGTGTCATTATTTCATTAAAATATTTTTTTCTAGTGTTTGTGTTTTTTTTAACCCTTTCATAGGATTAATAATGGATAGGCGTCTTATTGACGCCTCTCCATTATTAACCGGGCTTAATGCCACCTTACAATAGCAAGGTGGCATTAACCCCTCATTACCCCATATCCCACCGCTACACAGGAGTGGGAAGAGAGGGGCTAAGTGCCGGAATTGGCGCATCTTTTTGATGCGCCTTTTCTGGGGCAGCTGCGGGCTTCTATTTGTAGCCGGGGGGAGGCAAATATCCATGGCCCCTTTCCTAGGCTATGAATATAAGCCCACAGCTGTCTGCGTAGCCTTTCTGGCCTCAAAATATAGGGAGACCCCAACACTTTTTTGGGGGGGCTCTCCCTATATTTGAGAGCCAGAAAGGCTACGCAGACAGCTGTGGGCTTATATTCATGGCCTGGGAACAGCCAGGGGTATTTTAACCCCTTCCCAGGCCACAAATATTGGCCCACAGCTGTCTGCCTAGCCTTTCTGGCCTAAAAAATTAGGAGGACCCTAGGCAATTTTTTTTTTCAGGGCCCCCTATATTTTAGTGCCAGAAAGGCTGCGCAGACAGCTGTGGGTTAATATTCCTAGCCTGGGAACAGCCATGGGTATTTTAACCCCTTCCCGGGCCACAAATATTGGCCCACGGCTGTCTGCCTAGCCTTTCTGGCCTAAAAAAATAGGGGGACCCTATGTCATTTTTTTGGGGGGGGTCCCCATATATATTTTTTTATCCTTTTAATAGGATTATGGATTGGCGTCTTATTGACGCCTCTCCATTATTAACCGGGCTTAATGCCACCTTACAATAGCAAGGTGGCATTAACCCCTCATTACCCCATATCCCACCGCTACACGGGAGTGGGAAGAGAGGGGCTAAGTGCCGGAATCGGCGCATCTTTTAGATGTGCCTTTTCTGGGGCGGCTGCGGGCTTCTATTTGTCGCCGGGGGGGGGGGGGGCAAATATCCATGGCCCCTTTCCTAGGCTACGAATATAAGCCCACGGCTGTCTGCGTAGCCTTTCTGGCCTCAAAATATAGGGGGACCCCAACACATTTTTTTTGTGCTCTTCCTATATTTGAGAGCCAGAAAGGCTACGCAGACAGCTGTGGGCTTAATATTCTATTTTAACCCCTTCCCAGGCCACAAATATTGGCCCACAGCTGTCTGCTTTCCCACTCTGTTGCTGATAATTCCACTGTAGGCCACGCTAATTTAGGCCACATCGCCTATTTGTTAACTTTTTGGGTAAAGTAGTGTTTAGTAGGGTTAAGCAAAATGGATCGTTCATTTTCATAAGTCGCCGACTTTTGGCAAAGTCGGCGTCTCATGAAACCGACCCGATCCCTGTGTGGGGTCTGCCATGCGGTACGCGACTTTCGCGCCAAAGTCGCATTTCAATGACGCTAAAAGCGCCATTTCTCAGCCAATGAAGGTGGACGCAGAGTGTGGGCAGCGTGATGACATAGATCTCAGTCCCCACCATCTTAGAGAAGGGCATTGCAGTGATTAACTTGCTTTCTGCCGCGTCACAGGGGCTATAAAGGGGCGTTCCCGCCGACCGCCATCTTACTGCTGCTAATCAGAGCGTAGGGAGAGGTTGCTGCCGCTTCTTCAGAAGCAGGGATAGTGATAGGCAGGGTACATAAAGCCACAAACCGCTTGTGCTGTAGCGATTTCCACTGTCCAACACCACCTTTTGTTTGCAGGGACAGTGGAAGCTACATTTTTTTTCCCTCAGCGCTGTAGCTCATTGGGCTGCCCTAGAAGGCTCCCTGATAGCTGCGTTGCTGTGTGTGTACGCCGTGCGCTGTGCAAACCAACTGCTTTTTTCAAAGCACAAATCCTGCTGTTCCTTCCTTTCTGCACAGCTATCTTGTGTGTTTGTCCCCACTTTTGTGTGCAGCAGTCCTTTTTATAGCTGCCTGTCATACTTTCCTGAGATTACTGCAGGGAGATAAAGATTGGCAAGTCTGTCTCTGTGCCAGTCCTGTGTGTGGCATCTGTTTCTCATTGTGTTCCACCGAAAACCACTGTGTAATACTGGCCTTTTTTTTTTTTTTTTTTCGAAATTCTCCCTTTTAAAAAAAAAAAATTAGTGGGAGATAAAGATTGGCAAGTCTGCCTCTGTGCCAGTCCTGTGTGTGGCATCTGTCTCTCATTGTGTGCCACCGAAAACCACTGTGTAATACTGGCCTTTTTTTTTTTTTTTTCTAAATTCTCCCTTTTTTAAAAAAAAAAAATTAATGGGAGATAAAGATTGGCAAGTCTGCCGCTGTGCCAGTCCTGTGTGTGGCATCTGTCTCTCATTGTGTGCCACCGAAAACCACTGTGTAATGCTTGGCCATTTTTTTGGGGGGGTAAATTATCCCTTTTAAAAAAAAATAATTAGTGGGAGATAAAGATTGGCAAGTCTGCCTCCGTGCCAGTCCTGTGTGTGGCATCTGTCTCTCATTGTGTGCCACCGAAAACCACTGTGTAACACTTGGCCATTTTTTGGGGGGGTAAATTCTCCCTTTAAAAAAAAAAAATTAGTGGGAGATAAAGATTGGCAAGTCTGCCGCTGTGCCAGTCCTGTGTGTGGCATCTGTCTCTCACTGTGTGCCACCGAAAACCACTGTGTAATACTTGGCCATTTTTTTTGGGGGGGGGTAAATTCTCCCTGTAAAAAAAAAAAAATTAGTGGGAGATAAAGATTGGCAAGTCTGCCTCTGTGCCAGTCCTGTGTGTGGCATCTGTCTCTCATTGTGTGCCACCGAAAACCACTGTGTAATACTGGCCTTTTTTTTTTTTTTTCTAAATTCTCCCTTTTAAAAAAAAAATAATTAGTGGGAGATAAAGATTGGCAAGTCTGCTGCTGTGCCAGTCCTGTGTGTGGCATCTGTCTCTCATTGTGTGCCACCGAAAACCACTGTGTAATACTGGGCTTTTTTTTTTTTTTCTAAATTATCCCCTTAAAAAAAAAATAATAATTAGTGGGAGATAAAGATTGGCAAGTCTGCCTCTGTGCCAGTCCTGTGTGTGGCATCTGTCTCTCATTGTGTGCCACCGAAAACCACTGTGTAATACTGGCCTTTTTTTTTTTTTTCTAAATTATCCCTTTTAAAAAAAAAATAATTAGTGGGAGATAAAGATTGGCAAGTCTGCCTCTGTGCCAGTCCTGTGTGTGGCATCTGTCTCTCATTGTGTGCCACCGAAAACCACTGTGTAATACTGGGCTTTTTTTTTATTTTCTAAATTCTCCCTTTTAAAAAAAAAATAATTAGTGGGAGATAAAGATTGGCAAGTCTGCCTCTGTGCCAGTCCTGTGTGTGGCATCTGTCTCTCATTGTGTGCCACCGAAAACCACTGTGTAATACTTGGCCATTTATTTTTTTGGGTAAATTCTCCCTTTTAAAAAAAGAATAATTGGTGGGAGATAAAGATTGGCAAGTCTGCCTCTGTGCCAGTCCTGTGTGTGGCATCTGTCTCTCATTGTGTGCCACCGAAAACCACTGTGTAATACTTGGCCATTTTTTTTTAGGGGTAAATTCTCCCTGTAAAAAAAAAATTAGTGGGAGATAAAGATTGGCAAGTCTGCCTCTGTGCCAGTCCTGTGTGTGGCATCTGTCTCTCATTGTTTGCCACCGAAAACCTAGTGTGTAATATTTTTTTTTTGTTGTTGTTTTTTTTTTTACATTCTCCCATAAAAAAAAAATAGTGGGAGATTAAGATTGGCATTTCTGCTTGAGTGCTGGTCCTGTGTGTGCCATCTGTCTCAAATTATTGGGGCACAGAAAACCTAGTGTGTAACATTGGGCCTGATTTTCCTTTCAGTGTCAGGCACCTATAAAGGTACATATAAATCTAACAGAAGTTTGAGTTCACCTTATAAGTTGTTTTACAGTAACAAATACCGTTACTTTGGTTACGTTTTGCAAACAATGAGGAAGTCTAGTGGAAGAGGTCATGGCCGTGGGCGGTCATTGTCAGCTGGTAATGATGGTAGTGGTGGTGGAGCATCAGGTCGTCGTGGTAAAAGCAGTACAGCACCTAAGTCTCGAGTTGTTGAGCCAGGTTTGTTGTCTGGCTACACAAGGCCTCGATCGCTCTCTTTTCTGGGAGTAGGAAAACCACTTTT
Organism: Ranitomeya variabilis; assembly: GCF_051348905.1. Taxonomy (NCBI): domain Eukaryota; kingdom Metazoa; phylum Chordata; class Amphibia; order Anura; family Dendrobatidae; genus Ranitomeya; species Ranitomeya variabilis. The sequence goes on along the minus strand of NC_135238.1, from coordinate 104,735,609 downwards.
GAAGCCGGAGCAAGAGGAACAAGTATTGGCTTTCATTGCTGACTCTGCCTCTAGCTCTTTCACTTCCTCCTCGGAAAGTGCAAAATGTCAGAGCAGTGCATCGTCAGTGGATGCTCCTGGTCAGGAACAAGTCGCTTCCTTGTGTCCTTCACCCAGAACAACAGTGAAGGATGCGTCAGTTTTACAGAACAGGTTACTCCATGGAGCTCTTTACATATACCGTTCCTGGGTTAGACAGTGAAACAGTTAACAGGCCATGCCCATTCGAAGTTGAATCGGACATGGAGTGCACAGATGCGCAGCCACAGCCAGATTACTATGCTGTTCCTTTGACTCAGACCAGAACATTGCCCTCGCAGTGTAATGAGGCAGAATCAAACCCAGCGGAGACTATGGTGCCCCGTCACGAACGCAATACCACCGGCTTACACGGTGACACAGACAAAGTTGCACACGACATAGAAGAGGAGGTCATAGATGACCCAGTTGTTGACCCCGATTGGCAGCAATTGGGGGAACAGGGTGCAGGCGGCAGTAGTTCTGAAGCGGAGGAGGAGGAGCCGCAGCAGGCATCAACATCACAACAGGTTCCATCTGCCGGGCCCGTATCTGACAAAAAACGCGTGGCAAAACCAAAAGCAGTTGGAGGACAGCGTAGCCATCCGGTTAAAGAAGCTCAGTCTGCAATGCCTGAAAAGGTATCCGATAGTAGAAAGAGTGCAGTCTGGCATTTTTTTAAACAACATCCAAATGATCAGCGCAAAGTCATCTGTCAAAAATGTTCAACTACCTTAAGCAGAGGTCAGAATCTTAAAAGTCTAAATACAAGTTGCATGCATAGACACTTATCCACCATGCATTTGCAAGCCTGGACTAACTACCAAACGTCCCTAAAGGTTGCAGCTCCCTCGGCCAATGAAGCTAGTCAGCAACGCTACATCCCTTCCCTCACTGTCAACCCACCATTTCCCGCACCACCTGCAGTATCTGTGCAGCTTTCGTCGCCAGGCCAAAGCAGTCAGGGAATCACCAGGTTTTCAGTAGGAAACACTGCATGTAGGGCACCGGCAAGAATACCATCTCCAACCCTCTCTCAGTCACCCATGTCCACCGACACCACCGCTAGTTCCACGATCTCCTGCTCTCCAGTCCAGCTCACCCTACATGAGACTCTTGTTAGGAAAAGGAAGTACTCATCCTCGCATCCGCGTACACAGGGTTTGAACGCCCACATTGCTAGACTAATCTCATTAGAGATGATGCCCTACCGGTTAGTTGAAAGCGAAGCTTTCAAAGCGCTGATGGACTACGCTGTACCACGCTACAAGCTACCCAGTCGGCACTTCTTTTCTAGAAAAGCCATCCCAGCCCTCCAACAGCATGTTAAAGACCGCATCGTCCATGCACTCAGGCAGTCTGTGACTACAAAGGTGCACCTGACAACAGATGCATGGACCAGTAGGCATGGCCAGGGATGTTACGTGTCCATCACGGCACACTGGGTGAATGTGGTGGATGCAGGGTCCACAGGGGACAGCAATATTGGGACAGTTTCATGGCTGCCATAGCCCTTTCCCAACTGAAACACATTCCTTGCCTGGCTCACACCTTAAACCTGGTGGTGCAGTGCTTCCTGAAAAGTTATCCGGGGTTACCCGACCTGCTCCTCAAAGTGAGCAGACTTTGCTCGCATATCCGCCGTTCGCCCGTACACTCCAGCCGTATGCAGAACTATCAGCGTTCTTTGAACCTTCCTCAGCATCGCCTAATCATCGACGCTGCAACAAGGTGGAACTCCACACTGCACATGCTTCAGAGAGTGTGCGAACAGAGGCGTGCTGTTATGTATTTGTGGGAGGATACACGGGCAGGCAGTTGGATGGCAGACATGGAGTTGTCAGGTGTGCAGTGGTCGAAGCTACAAGACCTGGGTCAAGTCTTTCAGTGTTTTGAGGAATGCACATGGCTGGTTAGTGCAGACAACGCCATAATAAGCATGAGCATCCCCCTAATGCGTCTGCTGATGCAAAGTTTGACGCACATAAAGGAGCAGGCGTCTGCAGCCGAGGAAGAGGAAAGCCTTGATGACAGTCAGCCATTGTCTGGTCAGGGCCGTGTAGAGGACGCGGTAGCGGGCGAAGAGGAGGAGGAGGACGAGGAGGATGATGGGGATGAGTACTTTTTTAATGAGGAAGCTTCTCCTGGGCCAACAGAAATTAGTGGCGTTGCAAGGCTGGGTTCTGTTTTTTTAAGGGAGACAAGTGACGTAGATTTGCCTGTAACTGCCCCTCAAACCAGCACAACCGCAGATTTGCCAACTGGAACTTTGGCCCACATGGCGGATTATGCCTTACGTATCCTCAAAAAGGACCCACGCATTATTAAAATGATGAGCGATGACAATTACTGGTTGGCCTGCATCCTTGACCCTCGCTATAAAGGCTAATTGCAAAATATTATGCCACATGAGAACCTCGAACAAATATTAGCAACCAAACAAGCTACTCTTGTAGACCGTTTGATTCAGGCATTCCCAGCACACAGCGCCGGTGATGGTTCTCACACAAGCTGCAGGGGGCTACAGGGCAGAGGTGTTAGAGGTGCACAGATCAGAAGTGGCGTTGGACAGAGGGGTTTTCTGACCAGGTTGTGGAGTGATTTCGCAATGACCGCAGACAGGACAGGTACTGCAGCATCTTTTCAAAGTGACAGGAGACAACATTTGTCCAGTATGGTTACTAACTATTTTTCATCCCTTATCGATGTTCTCCCTCAACCGTCATTCCCATTTGATTACTGGGCATCCAAATTAGACACCTGGCCTGAATTGGCAGAATATGCATTGCAGGAGCTTGCTTGCCCAGCAGCTAGTGTGCTATCAGAAAGAGTATTCAGTGCTGCTGGTTCAATATTAACCGAAAAAAGGACTCGTCTGGCTACCCAAAATGTGGATGATCTCACCTTCATTAAAATTAACCACTCCTGGATTTCAAATTATTTTGCCCCACCTTTCCCGGCTGACACCTAGCTTTCCTATAAAAAGGTCTTGCTTGTGGACTGGTCTTACTGAGTGTTCCAATCTCTTAATTTGCAGCAGCTGTTTGTCCAGCATACGACATGTTTACACCTCCCACAATGGGAAAATTCCCCCCACGGGGCCGTGGTCTCGCCACTTGGCGCAAGCACCCGTTACAGTGCTGTTTGTCTGAAGAGGTGGGTGTGCCCGCTTTTGGTCGACGGCACTGCCACTGGGTCCCTCATAGTACAATGAAGTGTCTCTGGCGGTGGTGGTGCGCACCCAATGTCAGACACACCGTTGTAACATGAGGGGCCCTGGGACGGTACCGCCAGCCACAAGAGAGTTCCCCCCCCCCAAGCTCAAACTGTGCTCTACCATGTGAAAAATTATCTCACTCAGCTCCACCAATGTTGAGTCTATGCGCTGACATCATTCAATGCCTGGCACTGACAATACCAATTTGTTGACATCTATGATGCTAGTTATAGTAGTCTGGGTCAGTGTCCTATATTGACACCAGTAAATACTTACTGCCAAATTACTTTGTCAGAAACTCAGCAGATGAGCCCACCCCTGTACCTAAGTATGCCACACTTTTTTTTTTTGTTGTTTTGCGAGACATTAACATCTATTTATTTTTTGTGAGTACTAACTGTGTCAGACACTCCTTGCAATCCTCCTCCGCTGACCACAATGCTGCCTGTGTATCCATGTAACCGATTTAAAACTGCCATGAGACTAATTTTTGTTATTTTAGGCCTTCGTTAGCCTGTCTGCGGTCCCTCCTTGCAATACTCCTCCACTGACCACAATGCTGCCTGTGTATCCATGTAACCAATTTAAAACTGCCATGAGACTAATTTTTGTTATTTTAGGCCTTCGTTAGCCTGTCTGCGGTCCCTCCTTGCAATACTCCTCCACTGACCACAATGCTGCCTGTGTATCCTTGTAACCAATTTAAAACTGCCTTGAGACTAATTTTTGTTATTTTAGGCCTTCATTAGCCTGTCTGCTGTCCCTCCTTGCAATACTCCTCCACTGACCACAATGCTGCCTGTGTATCCATGTAACCGATTTAAAACTGCCATGAGACTAATTTTTGTTATTTTAGGCCTTCATTAGCCTGTCTGCTGTCCCTCCTTGCAATACTCCTCCACTGACCACAATGCTGCCTGTGTATCCATGTAACCGATTTAAAACTGCCATGAGACTAATTTTTGTTATTTTAGGCCTTCGGTAGCCTGTCTGCGGTCCCTCCTTGCAATACTCCTCCACTGACCACAATGCTGCCTGTGTATCCATGTAACCGATTTAAAACTGCCATGAGACTAATTTTTGTTATTTTAGGCCTTCGTTAGCCTGTCTGCGGTCCCTTCTTGCAATACTCCTCCACTGACCACACCAATGTGTACACGGGGTACCCCTGGAACCTATTTAAAAGTTCATAGAGCCTATTTATATATTTTATTTAATATTAATAAAGCCATGATGGACTACGCTGTACCACGCTACAAGCTAACCAGTAGACACTTCTTTTGCGAGAAAAGCCATCCCAACCCTCCACCAGCATGTAAAAGACCGCATTGTCCATGCACTCTGGCAATCTGTGAGTACAAAGGTGCACCTGACAACAGACGCATGGACCTGTAGGCATGGCCACGGAAGGTTACGTGTCCATTACGGCGCAATGGGTTAATGTGGTGGATGCATGGTCCACAGGGGACAGCCTACTAAGTCTGTCTGCAGTCCCTAATTCAAATTTTCCTCCACTGTCTAAATCTGAGCTTCAACCTTCTGGCTCTCATTAAGTGCTTTTTTAAAAAAAATTGGTGGTTGGGGCCTAATAACTATGTTTGCCGCTCCCTGGTGTTGTCCTCAACTGAATAAATCTGAGCTTCAACCTTCTGGCTCTCATTAAAGGGCCACTGTCACCCCCCCCAGCCGTTATAAACTAAAAGAGCCACCTTGTGCAGCAGTAATGCTGCAGTCTAACAAGGTGGCTCTTTTAGTTTTTGAATCATTTATTAGCTCAATAAAGCGTTTTATAAATTGGCCACACATACCAGATATTATACCGGGAGGCGGTCCGAAGCGTCCTGTATGAATCCCCCAACTGCCGTCACTCTTCTCTTCAGGGGCGATGGTACCCGCCCCCTTCGCGCTGTTGCTTCTTAAATCCGGCGCCTGCGCTGTGCGTGCCTGCCTGGGGCCTGCGCAGTCTTCATTATCAGTAGCAGCTCAGACGCAGGGTGCCTGACTGCGCCTGTGCGGGTAGTGCGGCCGCCCTGTTACTGAATCCCCGCCCCGCACTGTGTTATTCATTATGCACAGTGCGGGGCTGGCATTCCTGGGCATGCGCTGTTGTGGATTCTGTTTGTGGGCTCCCTCTGGTGGTTACTGCTGGTACTGGGTGACTTTGGTGGGTTGCGGCCTTTGGTTTCCACCTGTCCATCAGTGGCTGGGTGTTTCCTATTTTACCTGGCCTTTCTGTCATTTCCCTTGCCGGCTATCAATGTGTTCAGATGTGCTCTGTTTGGTTCCTGCCTACCTGCTCCCAGATCTTTCAGGATAAGCTAAGTGCTGATTTTCAGTTGTTTGGTTTTTGGTCCAGCTTGCTTAGAATGTCTCTATGCTAGCTGGTTGCTCTAGTGGACTGAGGTACTCCCCATGTGCCATGAGTTGGCACATGGGTTCTTGTAATCTCAGGATGGTTTTTTTGATTAGGGTTTTTTGCTGACCGCTCAGTCCCCTTTTGTATCATTCTGCTTTCTAGTTTTCAGCGGGCCTCTATTTGCTAAACCTATATACATCATCTCTATGTGTGTGCCTTCCTCTCATTTCACCGTCAATACATGTGGGGGGCAACTATACCTTTTGGGGTTAATTCCTCTGGAGGCAAGTGAGGTCTTGTTTTCTCTGCAGTACTAGTTAGCTCTTAGGCTGGTGCGTGGCGTCTAGAACCAACGTAGGCACGCTCCCTGGCTATCTCTAGTTGCGTTTGTCAGGCGTAGGGCAGCGGTCAGCCCAGGTTCCATCACCCTAGAGCTCGTCCGATATTTATTATACTTTGCTTGTCCTGTGCTATCCCTCGCCATTGGGGATTCATGACAGTATAGCCGGCCCACAAAGTGTTAATTGTTTGGGCTGAAGCAGGAGAAAAAGAAGTGTTCAAGGGAAATTTTTTTTTTTTTTCCTTCAGAGTTTTGCTGCCTAGCCCTTAATTGCTGTCTAGCTGCTTCTTACCTCCTCTTAACCCTTGAATGGCTCTGATCTTAGCTGTTTATCATGGATGTCCAGAGTTTGGCTTCCAGCCTGAGTAATCTCGCGGCAAAGGTTCAAAACATACAGGATTTCGTTGTTCACACTCCCATGTCTGAACCTAGAATTCCTATTCCAGAGTTTTTTTCTGGAGATAGATCTACCTTCCTGAATTTCAGGAACAATTGTAAATTGTTTCTCTCTTTGAAATCTTGCTCCTCTGGAGACCCTGCTCAACAGGTCAAGATTGTTATATCGTTCCTACGGGGCGACCCTCAGAATTGGGCATTTGCATTGGCACCAGGGGCTCCTGCATTGCTCAGTGTGGATGCTTTTTTCTGGCATTGGGATTGCTCTATGAGGAACCTAACCTAGAGATTCAGGCTGAAAAGGCTTTATTAGCCCTCTCTCAGGGGCATGATGAAGCGGAAATATATTGTCAGAAATTTCAGAAATGGTCGGTGCTTACTCAGTGGAATGAGTGCGCCCTGGCTGCAAACTTCAGAAATGGTCTTTCTGAGGCCATTAAGGATATTATGGTGGGGTTCCCTGCGCCTACAGGTCTGAATGAGTCTATGGCTATGGCCATTCAGATTGATCGGCGTTTACGGGAGCGCAAACCCGTGCACCAGTTGGCGGTGTCTTCTGAACAGGCACCTGAGACTATGCAATGTGATAGAATTCAGTCCAGAAGTGAACGGCAAAATTATAGGCGGAAAAATGGTTTGTGTTTTTATTGTGGTGATTCAGCTCATGTTATATCAGCATGCTCTAAACGCACAAAAAGGGTTGATAAATCTTTTGCCATTGATACTCTGCAGTCTAAGTTCATTTTGTCTGTGACTTTGATTTTTTCACTGTCTTCCATTTCCGTCGATGCCTATGTGGATTCAGGCGCTGCCCTGAGTCTTATGGATTGGTCATTTGCTAAACGCTGCGGTTTTAGTCTAGAGCCTCTGGAGGTTCCTATTCCTCTGAAGGGAATTGATTCTACACCATTGGCTATGAATAAACCGCAGTATTGGACACAAGTGACCATGCGCATGACTCCCGTTCATCAAGAGGTGATTCGCTTCCTTGTACTGTATAATTTACATGATGTACTAGTGCTTGGTCTGCCATGGTTACAAACTCATAATCCTGTCCTGGACTGGAAAACAATGTCTGTGCTAAGCTGGGGATGTCAGGGGGTTCATGATGATGCACCTCCGATTTCTATCGCTTCATCTACTCCTTCGGAGATCCCTGCGTTTTTGTCGGATTATAGAGATGTTTTTGAGGAGCCTAAGCTCAATTCGCTCCCTCCTCATAGAGAGTGTGACTGTGCTATAGAATTGATTCCTGGCAGTAAGTTCCCTAAGGGTCGTTTATTTAATCTGTCACTGCCAGAGCATACTGCTATGCGGAATTATATTAAGGAGTCCTTGGAAAAGGGACATATTCGTCCATCTTCGTCCCCTCTGGGAGCAGGTTTTTTTTTCGTGGCAAAAAAAGATGGTTCCCTGAGGCCTTGTATAGATTATCGCCTTCTGAATAAGATTACAGTGAAATACCAGTATCCATTGCCATTATTTACTGATTTGTTTGCTCGCATTAAGGGGGCTAGGTGGTTCACTAAAATAGATCTTCGTGGTGCGCATAATCTGGTGCGGATAAAACAGGGTGATGAGTGGAAAACCGCATTTAATACGCCTGAGGGCCATTTTGAGTATTTGGTAATGCCTTTTGGACTCTCCAATGCTCCGTCAGTCTTTCAGTCCTTTATGCACAATATTTTCCGTGAATATCTGGATAAGTTTATGATTGTGTATTTGGATGATATTTTGGTGTTTTCTGATGACTGGGAGTCTCATGTTCTACAGGTCAGGAAGGTGTTTCAGGTTTTGCGGGCCAATTCTCTGTTTGTGAAGGGCTCAAAGTGTCTCTTCGGAGTCCAGAAGATTTCTTTTTTGGGGTACATTTTTTCTCCTTCTACTATTGAGATGGATCCCGTTAAGGTTCAGGCTATTTGTGACTGGACACAACCTACATCTGTTAAGAGCCTTCAGAAGTTCTTGGGGTTTGCTAATTTTTATCGTCGGTTCATTGCTAATTTTTCCAGTATTGTTAAACCTTTGACTGATTTGACTAAAAAGGGTGCTGATGTTGCTGATTGGTCTCCTGTGGCCGTGGAGGCCTTTCGGGAACTTAAGCGCCGGTTTTCTTCTGCTCCTGTGTTGTGTCAACCAGATGTTTCACTTCCTTTTCAGGTGGAGGTTGATGCTTCCGAGATTGGAGCGGGGGCGGTTTTGTCACAGAGAAGTTCTAATGGCTCGGTGATGAAGCCATGTGCTTTCTTCTCTAGAAAATTCTCGCCCGCCGAGCGCAATTATGATGTGGGTAATCGGGAGCTTTTGGCCATGAAGTGGGCATTTGAGGAGTGGCGTCATTGGCTTGAGGGTGCTAAACATCGTGTGGTGGTCTTGACTGATCACAAGAATCTCATTTACCTTGAGTCTGTCAGGCGTTTGAATCCTAGACAGGCTCGTTGGTCGTTATTTTTTTCTCGTTTCAATTTCGTGGTTTCATACCTGCCAGGTTCAAAGAATGTGAAGGCAGATGCTCTTTCCAGGAGTTTTGTGCCTGACTCTCCTGGAGACACTGGGCCTGCTGGTGTCCTTAGGGATGGGGTAATATTGTCCGCCGTATCCCCAGACTTGCGACGCGCATTGCAGGAGTTTCAGGTGGATAAACCGGATCGATGTCCACCAGAAAGACTGTTTGTTCCGGATGATTGGACCAGTAGAGTCATCTCCGAGGTCCATTCTTCTGTGTTGGCTGGTCATCCTGGAATATTTGGTACAAGAGACTTGGTGGCCAGGTCTTTTTGGTGGCCTTCCTTGTCTAGGGATGTGCGTACCTTTGTGCAGTCTTGTGAAGTGTGTGCTCGAGCTAAGCCTTGCTGTTCACGGGCTAGTGGGTTGTTGTTATCATTGCCCATTCCGAAGAGGCCTTGGACGCACATTTCCATGGATTTTATTTCTGATCTCCCGGTTTCACAGAAAATGTCCGTTATCTGGGTTGTGTGTGACCGCTTTTCTAAGATGGTTCATTTGGTGCCCTTGCCTAAGTTGCCCTCCTCCTCTGAGTTGGTTCCTTTGTTTTTTCAGAACGTGGTTCGTTTGCATGGGATTCCGGAGAATATCGTTTCTGACAGGGGATCCCAGTTTGTGTCTAGATTTTGGCGGACGTTTTGTGCCAAGATGGGCATTGATTTGTCTTTCTCGTCTGCATTCCATCCTCAGACGAATGGCCAGACGGAGCGAACTAATCAGGCCTTGGAGACTTATTTGAGGTGTTTTGTTTCTGCTGATCAGGATGACTGGGTTGCTTTTTTGCCACTGGCCGAATTTGCTCTTAATAATCGGGCTAGTTCTGCCACGTTGGTCTCTCCTTTTTTTTGTAATTCGGGGTTTCATCCTCGTTTTTCCTCTGGTCAGGGGGAATCTTCGGACTGTCCTGGAGTGGACGTGGTGGTGGACAGGTTACATCAGATTTGGAATCAGGTGGTGGACAATTTGAAGTTATCTCAGGAGAAGACTCAGCAGTTTGCTAATCGCCGTCGCCGCGTGGGTCCCCGACTTCTTGTTGGGGACTTGGTGTGGTTGTCTTCTCGTTTTGTCCCTATGAAGGTCTCTTCTCCTAAGTTCAAGCCTCGGTTCATCGGTCCTTATAGGATCTCGGAGATTCTTAACCCTGTATCTTTCCGTTTGGATCTCCCAGCATCGTTTGCTATTCATAATGTGTTCCATCGGTCGTTGTTGCGGAGGTATGAGGTGCCCGTTGTTCCTTCGGTCGAGCCTCCTGCTCCGGTGCTGGTGGAGGGAGAATTGGAGTATGTTGTTGAAAAGATCTTGGATTCTCGTGTTTCCAGACGCAAACTCCAGTATTTGGTTAAGTGGAAGGGTTATGGTCAGGAGGATAATTCCTGGGTGGTCGCCTCCGATGTTCATGCGACTGATTTGGTCCGCGCCTTCCATAGAGCTCACCCTGATCGCCCTGGGGGTTCTCGTGAGGGTTCGGTGACCCCTCCTCAAGGGGGGGGTACTGTTGTGGATTCTGTTTGTGGGCTCCCTCTGGTGGTTACTGCTGGTACTGGGTGACTTTGGTGGGTTGCGGCCTTTGGTTTCCACCTGTCCATCAGTGGCTGGGTGTTTCCTATTTTACCTGGCCTTTCTGTCATTTCCCTTGCCGGCTATCAATGTGTTCAGATGTGCTCTGTTTGGTTCCTGCCTACCTGCTCCCAGATCTTTCAGGATAAGCTAAGTGCTGATTTTCAGTTGTTTGGTTTTTGGTCCAGCTTGCTTAGAATGTCTCTATGCTAGCTGGTTGCTCTAGTGGACTGAGGTTCTCCCCATGTGCCATGAGTTGGCACATGGGTTTTTGTAATCTCAGGATGGTTTTTTTGATTAGGGTTTTTTGCTGACCGCTCAGTCCCCTTTTGTATCATTCTGCTTTCTAGTTTTCAGCGGGCCTCTATTTGCTAAACCTATATACATCATCTCTATGTGTGTGCCTTCCTCTCATTTCACCGTCAATACATGTGGGGGGCAACTATACCTTTTGGGGTTAATTCCTCTGGAGGCAAGTGAGGTCTTGTTTTCTCTGCAGTACTAGTTAGCTCTTAGGCTGGTGCGTGGCGTCTAGAACCAACGTAGGCACGCTCCCTGGCTATCTCTAGTTGCGTTTGTCAGGCGTAGGGCAGCGGTCAGCCCAGGTTCCATCACCCTAGAGCTCGTCCGATATTTATTATACTTTGCTTGTCCTGTGCTATCCCTCGCCATTGGGGATTCATGACAATGCGCACTGCGCTTGTCAGACGCTCCCCCGGTCCCCCGCCTTCCAGCGTTGTTCCTTGTGGCTGTTCCAAACGTCGGCAATGAAACCTGTATATTCGGGCAATGCTGGAAGGCGGGGGACCGGGGGAGCGTCTGACAAGCGCAGTGCGCATGCCCAGGAATGCCAGCCCCGCACTGTGCATAATGAATAACACAGTGCGGGCCCCAGGCAGGCACGCACAGCGCAGGCGCCGGATTTCAGAAGATAACAGCGCTCAGGGGGCGGGTACCATCGCCCCTGAAGAGAAGAGTGACGGCAGTTGGGGGATTCATACAGGACGCTTCGGACCGCCTCCAGGTATAATATCTGGTATGTGTGGCCAATTTATAAAACGCTTTATTGAGCTAATAAATGATTCAAAAACTAAAAGAGCCACCTTGTTAGACTGCAGCATTACTGCTGCACAAGGTGGCTCTTTTAGTTCATAACGGCTGGGGGGGGGTGACAGTGGCCCTTTAAGTGATGTTTTTAAAAAAAGTTGGTGGTTAGGGCCTACTAACGGTGTCTGCCCCTCCCTGGTGTTTGTCCTCAACTGTATAAAGCTGAGCTTCAACCTTCTGGCTTTCGGCCTATAGTATCAGATATTAAACTGCATTTGGCCTTCAACTTTGGTTACGGCCTACTAACGGTGTCTGCCGCTCCCTGGTGTTTTCCTCAACTGAATAAATCTGAGCTTCAACCTTCTGGCTCTCATTAAGTGATGTTTTTTAAAAAATTGGTGGTTAGGGCCTACTAACGGTGTCTGCCCCTCCCTGGTGTTTGTCCTCAACTGAATAAATCTGAGCTTCAACCTTCTGGCTTTCAGCCTATAGTATCAGATATTAAACTGCATTTGGCCTTCAACTTTGGTTACGGCCTACTAACGGTGTCTGCCGCTCCCTGGTGTTGTCCTCCACTGTATAAAGCTGAGCTTCAGTCTTTAGGCTTTTGGCCTTAAGTAGCAGATATTAAACTGCATTTGGCCTACTAGTGTGGTTGGGCCCTTAAAACAGTGTCTGCTGCTCCTGGGTTTGCTCCTCCACTGAACAAAGCAATGCCGCCTGTTTAGTCCTGTTACCAATTTTGAACTGCATTTAGCCTACTTTATTCTTTGACCCTATATCTGTGTTTCCTCCTCATCCTGCCCATTGCCCAGCCACTGCTAGATGAGTCTGCTGGTACATTGACCTAGACCACTACTTTCCCCTTGCACTCTACACAGCCAGAATCTGACCCTGCTGAATGTAAGGTTCCCCTTCCCCCATGTTATACCACCTTACACAGGGACAAAGTGGAAGGTGCAGATGAAAGTGAAGGTTCCTTCATCAGGTGGGGGGGCATACTCGTTGGCGACGTCACTGGCACAGGGCTCCTCAGAGTACGCAAAAGTGTCGCTGCTGGTGGGAGGCGCCCCCGCCGTGCAAACACACCGCTGTACTTTGAGGGGCCCTGTGCCAGTGCCAATGCCAACGAGTGGGCCCCCCCTGCTTGCTTAGGATCACAGCACTTGCAAACTTGACATACTTACCTCTCACTGCTCCACCGCCGTGACGTAGTCCACGTTTCCTGGGCCCACTAAAACCTTGAACCAGCCCTACCCCCCACAACTTTTGCCAAAAGACCCCCAATTTCCAATGCCTAACTATTATTATAAAGTTAATTAAGATTGGCAAGCTTCAGAAAACAAGAATGGATTAAAATGGGCACTGTAGGTGTTTTCCTGGCCTCCACTCACTGCCGACTATGCTTCCCCATTGACTTGCATTGGGTTTCGCGTTTCGGTCGATCCCCGACTTTTAGCGATAATCGGCTGACTGCACTCGACTCGACTCTGGACAAAGTCGGGTTTCACAAAACCCGACTCGATCTTAAAAAAATGAAAGTCGCTCAACCCTAGTGTTTAGTTTAGGGGTTGGATTGTTATTAGGGTTGGTGTTGAGATTAGGGTTATGGTTTTGAAAGCTAGAGTGTTGAGTGTAGAGTGTCTTGCAGGTTGCAAACAAGCTGTGGCACCGGCAATCCAGAGCTTATCGTGAGCCCACCCAGCAACACATGTAGCCGCACGCCCCGCTCAGGATTGACGGCGCCAGAGCTTGTTTTTAACCTGCGACACACGGACACACGGACGTGTTTATTGCAAGTTGAAATTAGCCCTTTGGGATAGTTGCCAATGACTTTGAAGTTACAACACTGTGTTCTCTGTTAGGGCAGCCGTTATGTTGTGTTTGGTTTTTTCGGGGTATAATTTGGTGTTTGGGTTTCTTGTTTGTCCTTGGGTTACTGTAGGGGTTATATTTAAATATATTCCAATTTTAGAAAAACACTTCTTTAACATTACTTTGCTGTTCGATATAGTATCAAATGACACTATTGTATTCATTGTAGGTTCGTGATTATCCTGCCCTTTGGGACCCTGCAGATGAGTCTTATAAAGATAAGTATTTCCGTGAGCTTGCATGGACCAAAATATTCCGTGACCTGTTTCCGGAATGGGACTCCTAACCAGGGGCAACGCAACTGCAAATTGGTAATTATAATTTTATTTAGTAATTAATAATTGATTGTATTACAAATGTACTTTGATTATATATCTAAAAAATTTTTTTTGTTTCTTTTTATTTTTTTTTGTAGAAAAAGATGTGAAACAAAGGTGGCGCTCCGTCAGGGACAGGTTTAACAAGTACATCAATACCTGCACTAGAAGTGGCTCGTCACCAAGTAAGAAAACGTTCCCGTTTAACGACGAGCTACAGTTGCTTATCACCAGCCGGACATTGCAGAGGTAATTTAGAAACCACAAATATACATGTAGCCTGTTTCCATGTGCACTTGCACAGTTGGCTGTGTATTCAACCCTGTGTCCTGCCACCACGTTAAACACGCTGCATCAAGATGTGATAGTATAGTGAAGACAGGATTTTCATAAATCCCATCTGCACTATGCTTCTAAAGACAAAGGTGTCATACCTACCCTACGTAACCACACATGCGTTGTGTGTCTTGACACCACTTCCTTTTCTATTTATTTTGCGTTGGTGCTTCCACTCCACAAGATAATTTATTTATAACATGTGGTGATAACGCATGACTTAAATGAAAACAGGCGTTATCACTACACAAGCAAAATAGTGGACATACATGTTGAGGTAGCAGTCTATTTGCTGCATGTAAAACTTTGCTCCTTCGCAGCCTTATAAAATTCTGTATTAATTATTGTTCTGTTTGTTTCTCACAGGACGGAAGGAAACATCTCAACGGCTGATGTGGATGACACCGACAGAGGATGGAGCAGGCAGTTCCTCTGGAGCGGGAGGGACCATCTCTCCATCCATTACCACAGCTTCTGCTGCTGCCACATCTTCAGCAGCTGCTGCCACATCTTCAGCAGCTGCTGCATCCACATCTGCTTCAGCAGCTGCTGGAGCATCTGGTTCCGCAGAAGCTGTGGTAATGGAGAAGAGAGCTGCCTATCCGGTGGCAGGAGAGGAAAAAAAAACAAAAAACGAAGAAGAGCAATGATGATCAAACAGTTCAAATTGCAACGGACACCCTGGATTTACTAAAAAAATCTTCTTGCGAGGATCATTGTGATTCATTTGCATTGACTGTAGCAAGGAAGACTCGCTCACTGCCACCGGATAGGCAGTCTCTTTTTATGTCTATGGTCCAGATGTCCCTCACCGCTCTGGAGGACCCTGCTCCAATTGTTCCTTATAACGAGGTTCTAATGGGGGTGTTGGGACTGTTTAGGCCCTGACATAGAACACCAGAAACACCTTCAAGACCACAGTATTTTGCAAGCAGTCAACAAGGCAGTTATGCGGAGAGAGGAACAAACCAACAACTGGGCCAAAGTTCACACACAGACCCTGCAAACTACGGGTATTCTCCAGACTATACCTATCTGCAGTAGAATCAAAATTAGG
Source organism: Ranitomeya variabilis (assembly GCF_051348905.1). Classification (NCBI taxonomy): domain Eukaryota; kingdom Metazoa; phylum Chordata; class Amphibia; order Anura; family Dendrobatidae; genus Ranitomeya; species Ranitomeya variabilis. The sequence goes on along the minus strand of NC_135238.1, from coordinate 104,720,549 downwards.
AAATGCTCCAGTTGCACATTGCCTTGACAAGGGGCTGTTTACTTTCTTTCACATTGAAAAATCTATGATTACATTTTCCAATATTTCTTTGTTGTTAAAATAAACTTGTTTTTCAAAAATTATTCTCTGGTTTTTAGCCAATGGGGACAAGGCCTCTATGTCTGACGTTGTCCTGGGTATATGGGCACTGGATTATGGAATGGGAGTTGTGTTATTGTTATGTGTTCACTGCAGTATGAGATAGAGAATAGTACATTTGTTAAAACACACCCCTTTTTTTTATCTAAAAAGAAACAAAAGAAAGTAAGCCAAAAAAATTCTTATTTAAATTACATCCAAATTTTTTTTTTTTGGTACAAGACAAAAAAAATAATTAAACACAATTGTGTTGATTGTTGTCGATTCTGATTCATCGGGATCTTGACTTGTTTTCACAACAGTTTTCAGTGATGTAGGCAACTTTTTTTGGAGGGTCAGTGTAGATGCATCCTTCTCTGCTTTTCAGGCTGCCCAACACCAGCACAGGAGTATTGCCAGTGCACGGCACCTTCTGGACTCATGAAGTAGTCAGTGAAGGATTCTCTCACATGCACACCCGAGTTGGACGGCCTGCCCAGACCCATGTTGACCACTGGATTAAATACTGGCTGCTGGTACTCCACATCTACGTCAGTGTTGTACTCACGAGCATAGTTGTGGAGTACACAGCAAGCCTTATTCACAGCATCAACGGTGTCTGTGTCCAACTGGATGGCAGTGTGAAAGATCCTCCACTGACTAGTCATGATCACAAAGGTGCATTCCACATATCTTCGTGCACGACTCAGCCTATAATTAAAAATCCTTCACCGGGCATTCAGTCCCCTTCGTGGGTATGGGCGCAGCAGGGATGTCGTTAAGGGAAACGCCTCATCTGATACCATCACAAAGGGTACTGGATGTGTGGAACCCGGCAAAGGTCTTGGGGCTGGGAGCGTTGCGCCATCTTGAAGAATTTGCATCCCAATCTGTGACGTTCGCAACACCAGAGAATCCCCAGTACTACCATAGGCACCAACATCAATGGCAACAAATTTGTAATGGGCATCAGCCACCGCCATCAGGACCACTGAAAAATACTTCTTATAATTAAAGAAGCGTGATCCTGGTCGTGGTGGCTGCTGAACCCTTACATGTTTACCATCGACTGCACCTATGCAGTTTGGGAAATTGGCCACAGACTGAAAGCCTGCTGCAACCTGCAGCCAAGTCTCCTCGGTTGGGGAAGGCATCACCATGGGCTGCAACTTCTGCCAGATGACGGTACATGTACACCTCACAATTTTAGAGATGGTGGATTTACCAACTCTAAATTGGAGGTGCAGGGATGTATAGCTCTCTCCTGTGGCCAAAAATCTGCATAGAAACAAAAAAGAATATTAGAAGTGTCACACAAAAATTTAAGTAAACATGTCATTAGATATGGTCGCTATAATATGCGTCCAGCACCTTTCATGTCTTATATAAAGCATTCTATAATGCTGGCCTTAACACCCGGCACAACACAAAGGGTGTAAACAAAAAAAAGCCTGTGACAACAGATGGGACTTGCCGGTCCGTGTCCAGCTACTGCAATGTTTAGCCACCCCCCTCCTACTTGGTTCAACGCAATACCTGTTGAGGGCAGAACAGGTGCGAAAGCATGGAAAGTTTGAGAAGCCCAGCGCATGCACATCTGCGCACTTTGCTCTATCCTTATTAGGACACTATAGTACGTCTGCGCAATAGAGCAGCAGAGTGCTATCGCAAGAAAGGTTGCCGCAGGACCTGCTATGGTATAAGATTACACGATAGTGCAACACCCACGGGTATAATCAAAATCATGTGTGTAATTTTTGTGACCTATTTCGACTGACTCGGGGCCTTAATTATAGAATGCTATACATAAGCAGTAGAATAAAGTGCCCGCATCTGCAATCAACCATAAATTGGAAACAGGTTCCTGGCGACTTGTCAACATGATATTTCCTGTACAATAAAACACTGTACAGATGGGAGCACACACACATGCGAGATACGGCCAAGTGTTGCATGGTAATCCCCGGCCCTGCAGCCTGCACTCCGTTGTGGAGCGTGCGGCTCCATGTATTGCTATGCGGGTGTACACTCTGCTCCAGAGTGCAGGCGGCAGGGCCGGGGATTACCATGCGACACTTGGCCGTATCTCGCATGTGTGTGTGCTCCCCGCCTACCAGAGGGGTGGGTGTGTGTGTGTGTGTGTGTGTGTGTGTGTGTATGTGCACGAGCGAGAGAGAGAGAAAGAGAGACACACCTGACGCAACCGTGGGCCGCACATGTGCTGAATTATAACAACACGGATGGCTTGCAGGGTTAAAAGCACTACAGTAAGCACAGTTACATGGTGGCATGTGATGCTGTCAAATCCCATTCTTCCCTGATGGCGCTGAAATCATGCAGAGCAGGGGAGAATGATGACAGCATCTTCATCACCTGCCGCCAGAGAACAGAGCTTCCTGTAACGCTTGTTCACCACTGCAATGCGTGTCACACAGAGGACATCAATGTGTGTTCTCCATGTGCACGTGCGTGGGACACTATGTGGTACGTGCAAATGTTAACAATCTGGCATGTCAGCGTGTTTTGCCAATGGACACACGGCCACCCAAAACAAGCTGACGTGCATAGATGAGTGGGTCAGTGAAAAATTTCATCACACATACTGGATACACAGACGTGTGAAAGAGCCCTAATGACATTCAAACAAAATAGTTACTTACCGCAAGGTGATGAGCAGCCTTTCCTCAGCAGAGATCGCCTTCCTCATCACTGTGTCTTGCAGTGTCAAATGGGGTGCCAGGATGGTGAGCAGTCTGTCAAACGCCAGAATGGATAGCCAACAAAAAGAAAGAAATTTGTCAGGATATCTGAAAATTGTGAAAGACAAAAAAAAAGGGTTACTTCACATAAGTTTGAAAAAACAGTGAAATTTGTCTTTCAATTGATTTCAACGTACCTCCTCAAGTCATTGTAAAGGACATAAAAGTGCCCCTTCTGTGTGCGCTCTGCTACAAGAGGGTACACCCACATTCTTTTCTGTGCACGCCTTCTCTGCCGCCGCTGCCTCTAAAATAAAAAAAATATGTATATATTGTTTAAAACACAACACTGTGAAAAATATTTGAAACATGCCTGTAAAGCAATGCAGAATATGTTAACCCAATATAAAAAAAAACAAAAAAAACAGACATCTGCTTACCTGACGTGTATGACGATTCAGGATTAGCAGCAGCAACCCCAGGATCGCAATCCGGTGTGGCGTGCGGAGCTGGATCTGCGGGCTGCGATCTGGCCTACGATCAGCACTCTGCGGAGCGCTGTCACTGTTCAAAATATGTCCACTCATTTTGGTGTGTTATTCCCAAAAGGGAGGATGGAAGAAGAAAAGGGTTGGACAAGGAAATGACATCATTTCTTTTTTTTTTCTTCCCCACTGCATTTCAAGCTTTATTTGTGTCAAACACACAATCTGCAGAGAAAAACGCATTAAAAACCGCATTAAAAACTGCATCAAAAACGCACTAAAAACGCACCAAAAACCGCACCTGCGTTTTCTGCCAAGAGCTGCGGTTTTTAGTGCAGAAAAATCCGAAGGAAAATCTGCAATGTGTGCACATAGCCTTAGGCTACTTTCACACTAGCCTATTTTGTAATCCGTCGCAATCCGTCGTTTGGGGCAAAAACCGTATCCTGCAAATGTGCTCGCAGGATGCGCTTTTTTGCCTATTGACTTGTATTGCCGATGGATCGCTATGTATGGACATACGTCGCGTCCGTCGTGCACTGGATCCGCCGTGTTTTGGTGGACCGTCAGCACGTAAAAACGTTTCAGGTAACGTTTTTTCATACGTCGGATCTGCCATTTTCAACCGCGCATGCGCGGCCGGAACTCCGCCCCCTCCTCCCCGGACTATAGAATGAGCAGCGGATGCGTTGAAAAACTGCATCCGCTGCCCACGTTGTGCCGCGATTTCACAATGGACGGCTCGCACTGGAGGAACCGCTACAGACTCCGAGGAGAGACCCCGGCTTTCAAAAGGTTAGCACAGGGGAAAAGCCATGTCAGACCCGGGAGAAGGATTGGCGGCTGTCGCAGCCGCAGGCCCCATAGCACCCCCAGGCCCTGCAGCGGATGCACCCGCAGGCCCAGAGATGCCCCCAGGCCAACGGTTGATGCAGTGGCAGGCCCCATACCGCCACCAGGCCCCGCAGCTCCAACAAGCCGGCCGTACCCCGCCGCAGCTATAGCGCCCATAATGCTGCTGTCTATGCCATATATTTCTGGAGCGGCCTGGCTTCCACAGTATTCCAGGGAGTCCCATACATTAAGTGACTTTAAGGAAAGACTCTGCAGCCTATTTGACATATATCCCCTGACCGAGTATCAAAAGGTCAGCATCTTAACTAGCCAACTGATTGGACGCTCCCCTAAGAGAGGTAAAATCCTGTCTAGATATGAAAAAAAGGACTGTGCAGCACATGTTTGCCAAATTAAAAATCACCTTTGACACCCGCGCCGCTGCAGAAATAAAAATGAATTTCTTCGGGTGTAAGCAAAGAGCACAGGATAGCATACGGGACTATGCCCTTAATCTGCAAGAGGCACTATGGGCCATAACACTGGTTGATCCAAACAGCGGGCAGAAAGGAATCAAGCTCTTAAAGGAGTAGTTCATTGAGGGACTCCTGTCCAGCACCCACAGGACTCAGAAAAGCATCCTGGCCTTGCAATACCCTGACCTGGACTTTTCCTCATCTAAGCCCTGACCACCGCATGATCAGGTCACATGATCACACTGCTGACATCACTCGCCGGCTCTTCAGAGGCGAAGACATAAGGCACAGGCAGCGTTGCGATTGGTGGTAAGTGCTCCAGCTCCAGACGGCGGGGTAATGGAGCTGAAGACACGACAAGACAAGATTAATGGTGGAAATTTAAGGGGGCTAGGAAGGGATGGTTGGGGTCGGGAATGCTATATGGCTGCAGACACAAGGATAAGGAGGGAGCAGGGGGAGTAAATTGACAGTGTGTGAGGACTGAAGCAAGGCCAGGGGGCTGGATGGGTGCAGTTGCGTGTGGTGGAGAAATCTGAGGAACATATGGGGGGGATGAGGGCAGAAATCGGAGGACATTTTGGGGGCAGAAATCAGGACATTATGTGTTTGGTGAGATTTGGAGTGGGGATGGGGGATTTAATGTGTCTGGGGAGATTTGAGGACACAAAATGTAGAGCAAAGGGGGAGATGGGCATGTATGAGGAAACAGCACAGGGGAATGGGGGGCCGTATGAGGAAACAGTATGGGGGAATGGGGGCATATATGAGGAAACAGTACGGGTGAATTGGGGGCATGTATGAGGAAACAGTATGGGAGAATGGGGGGCATGTATGAGTAAACAGTACTGGGGAATGGGGGGCATGTATGGGGAAACAGAATGGGGGAATGGGGGGCATGTATGAGGAAACAGTACAGGGAATTGGGGGCATCTCTGGGGAAACAGCAGGAGGGAATGAGGGGCATGTATAAGGAAACAGTATGGGGGAATGGGGGGCATGTATGAGGAAACAGTAACAAGAAATGGGGGCATATATGCGGAAACAGCAATGGGATGGGAGCCATGTATGAGGAAACAGTTCTGGAGGATGGGGGCCATGAATGAGGAAACAGTACTGGGGAATGGGGGGCATGTCTGAGGAAACATTATGGGGGATGGGTGCAGACAGTATGATCAGCATACGGGGGAGTGTATGCAAACACATTATGAGTAGCGATGTGAAAAATGTATGTGGACAGAGTACGGGGAGTGAGGGTGATGGGATGTGTGGAGACACAGTATGGGGAGTCAGGTGAACAGGCAGTATAGAAAGTGAGGGGGAAACATATGAGGAGACAGTATGGTGAACAGGGGGATGTGAGAGGAGACAGTATGAGGAGGGAGGGGAATAGTGTGAGGAGACAGTATGGGGGAGAAAAGTGAGTGGGCACAGAATAGAAACTGAGTAGAGGGGACGTAGCATGGAAGGACAGTGTAAGGGCACAGCCAGGAGAGGACAGTATACCAAGGAGGGGGAGTATGATCAGAGAGTACAGTATAAATACCGGGCCCTATAGGGGGTATACAGTGTGAGAGGACAGTGTGACGAGGGGGCCGGTATGGAAAGGAGAGGTAAGTGTAAAGAGCATGTACCATAAGAGGGACAGTGTGGGGGTCATATTTTGTGCAGACAATATAGTGAGGGGCAATTTTTTATTCAGGAGCATTTTAATGACACTTGTATCTTTAAGGGCATCATGTGGAGATTTTCTGCAAAAGAGCGGAGAAGGTGGAAGTCTGCAGAGACGGCTGTGGATGAGAAAACTCATCATGGGGTCTGGACAAGATGAAGAAAAGAAGGAGAATGATTCCAGAGACGACGTCATCTATAAGGTACCTGGATGTACACTGTGTTCCAAATTATTATGCAAATTGGATTTAAGTGTCATAAAGATTTAATTGTTTTGTTTTTCAAATAAACTCGTGGATGGTATTGTGTCTCAGGGCTCAATGGATCACTGAAATCAATCTTAAACACATGTGATAATTGGTTTTCCAGGTAATTCTCATTAAAGGAAAACTACTTAAAAATGATGTTCCACATTATTAAGCAGGTCACAGTTTTCAAGTAACATGGGAAAGAAAAAGGATCTCTCTGCTGCTGAAAAGCATCAAATAGTGTAATGCCTTGGTGAAGGGATGAAAACATTAGAAATTTCCCGAAAACTTAAGCGTGATCATCGTACTGTTAAGAGATTTGTGGCTGTATCTGAGCACAAATGTGTTTGTGCTGATAAAGGCATAATGAGGAAGATTTCTGCCAGGCAAGTTCATCGGATTAAGAGAGCAGCTGCTAAAAAGCCATTACAAAGCAGCAAACAGATATTTGAAGCTGCTGGTGCCTCTGGAGTCCCTCGAACCTCAAGGTGTAGTCTCCTTCAAAGGCTTGCTGTGGTGCATAAACCTACTATTCGGCCACCCTTAAACAGTGTTCACAAGCAGAAATGGTTGTATTGGGCCCACACATACATGACGACTAATTTCCAACCAGTCTTGTTTACTGATAAGTGTTGAGCAACCCTGGATGGTCCAGATGGATGGAGTAGTGGATGGTTGGTGGAAGACCACCATGTCCCAACAAGGCTGCAACGTCAGCAAGGAGGCGGAGGAGTCATGTTTTGGGCTGGAATCATGGAGAAACAGCTGGTGGGGCCCTTTAAGGTTCCTCAAGGTGTGAAAATGACCTCTGCAAAGTATATAGAGTTTCTGACTGACAACTTTCCTTCATGGTATAAAAGCAGAAATATGCCTTCAGGAGCAAAATCATCTTCATGCTGACAATGCACCATCTCATGCTGCAAAGAATACCTCTGAGTCATTGGCTGATATGGGCATAAAAGGAGATAAACTCATGGTGTGGCCACCATCTTCCCTGTTGTGAATTCCGTTCTCGAACTCCCTCCTGTGGTCATGAATGGTACTTCGGCGAGTTCTGTCCGTGGACTCCCTCTGGTGGCTGTGAGTGGTACTGCTGGTTCTGAGGTTGCTTCCTCAGCTGCCCTCGTTTGGGCCGAAACGCGCGTCGGGGACTGGCACATCCAGGAGACGGCAACATTTCAGGTAATTCCTGCTCCAGGCACCTTCCTTTAAATTTAACATATTTAATACATTCAATTAATTCTTTTATGGGAAGTACTATGAGCGATACTTGTCTCAGTGCCTATGTACCATGTAGCAGTTACCTGCATTAAGTATTAGTTCCAGCAGTCAATTGTTTGCACCTGTGCACCTTATATTTGCACTTATCTTTGCACTTTGGCCACATATATATCTTTTTTTGCACTTTATGCTGGTAAAAAATAAAGAAATATTAACATCCATCAGTCCTATATTCAGTGACATATATATATTTATTTATTTATTTATATTATGCCAGCACTTTAATATTCTAGGACTGTGTTTGGTATGCTGCTTTGTCTCCTTGGTATTATTATTGTGCCCCTTTTTTGGTTTCTTTTTCCCCCTACCAATTCATGTATTTTTTCAAATAAATTATTTAATTGATTATTTGGGCATTAGTTCGGTTTTTTGTTCTCCGTCTTTGCACATATATTTTTCCGAATTGTCCGTTATTATGTCCAGTTTTTGGGGTACATATGCTACGTATATACATATATAAACTATTTGAGTACCCGTATAGTACCTGTGTATCCCTTGCCCTGAGGTATTTTCTTTACATCTGTGAAGAGCCTTCAGAAATTCCTGGGCTTTGCTAATTTTTACCGTCGCTTCATCGCTAATTTTTCTAGTGTTGTTAAACCGTTGACCGATTTGACCAAGAAAGGTGCTGATGTGGTGAATTGGTCCTCTGCAGCCGTTGAGGCTTTTCGGGAGTTGAAAAGTCGATTTTCTTCGGCCCCTGTGTTGTGTCAGCCAGATGTTTCGCTCCCTTTTCAGGTCGAGGTTGATGCTTCTGAGATTGGAGCAGGGGCTGTTTTGTCTCAAAGAAGTTCTGATGGCTCTGTGATGAAGCCATGTGCTTTCTTTTCTAGAAAGTTTTCGCCTACTGAGCGTAATTATGATGTTGGCAATCGGGAGTTGTTGGCTATGAAGTGGGCATTCGAGGAGTGGTGACATTGGCTTGAGGGAGCCAAGCATCGCGTCGTGGTCTTAACGGATCACAAGAATCTGACTTATCTCGAGTCTGCCAAGCGGTTGAATCCTAGACAGGCTCGATGGTCGCTGTTTTTCTCCCGTTTCAATTTTGTGGTTTCATACCTTCCGGGTTCTAAGAATATGAAGGCCGATGCCCTTTCAAGGAGTTTTGTGCCTGATTCTCTGGGAGTTTCTGAGCCGGCTGGTATTCTCAAAGAGGGGGTAATTCTGTCTGCCATCTCACCTGATTTGTGGCGGGCGCTGCAGGAGTTTCAGGCTGATAGACCTGACCGTTGTCCAGCGGAGAAACTGTTTGTCCCTGATAGATGGACTAGTAGAGTTATCTCTGAGGTTCATTGTTCGGTGTTGGCTGGTAATCCTGGGATTTTTGGTACCAGAGATTTGGTGGCTAGGTCCTTTTGGTGGCCTTCCTTGTCACGGGATGTGCGTTCTTTTGTGCAGTCCTGTGGGACTTGTGCTCGGGCCAAGCCCTGCTGTTCTCGTGCCAGTGGGTTACTTTTGCCCTTGCCAGTCCCGAAAAGGCCTTGGACGCATGTTTCCATGGATTTTATTTCAGATCTCCCAGTCTCTCAAAGGATGTCGGTCATCTGGGTGGTTTGTGATCGCTTCTCTAAGATGGTCCATTTGGTACCCTTGCCTAAATTACCCTCCTCCTCTGATTTGGTTCCATTATTTTTCCAGCATGTGGTTCGTTTGCATGGCATTCCGGAGAACATCGTGTCGGACAGAGGTTCCCAGTTTGTTTCAAGGTTTTGGCGGTCCTTTTGTGCTAAGATGGGCATTGATTTGTCTTTTTCTTCAGCTTTCCATCCTCAGACAAATGGCCAAACCGAACGAACTAATCAGACTTTGGAGACCTATCTGAGATGCTTTGTTTCTGCTGATCAGGATGATTGGGTAACCTTCTTGCCATTGGCTGAGTTCGCCCTTAATAATCGGGCCAGTTCGGCTACTTTGGTTTCGCCTTTTTTTTGTAATTCTGGTTTTCATCCTCGTTTTTCTTCAGGGCAGGTTGAGCCTTCGGACCGTCCTGGTGTGGATTCTGTGGTGGACAGGTTGCAGCAAATTTGGACTCATGTATTGGACAATTTGACATTGTCCCAGGAGAAGGCTCAACGTTTCGCCAACCGCCGTCGCTGTGTTTGTCCCCGACTTCGTGTTGGGGATTTGGTTTGGTTGTCTTCTCGTTATGTCCCTATGAAGGTTTCTTCTCCTAAGTTTAAACCTCGTTTCATTGGTCCTTATAAGATTTCTGAAATTCTCAATCCTGTGTCGTTTCGTTTGGCCCTTCCAGCTTCTTTTGCCATCCATAATGTGTTCCATAGGTCGTTGTTGCGGAGATATGTGGCGCCTATGGTTCCCTCCGTTGACCCTCCTGCTCCGGTGTTGGTCGAGGGGGAGTTGGAGTATGTGGTGGAGAAGATTTTAGATTCTCGTATTTCGAGACGGAAACTTCAGTACCTGGTCAAATGGAAGGGCTATGGTCAGGAGGATAATTCCTGGGTTGTTGCCTCCGATGTCCATGCTGCCGATTTGGTTCGTGCCTTTCATTTGGCTCGTCCTGATCGGCCTGGGGGCTCTGGTGAGGGTTCAGTGACCCCTCCTCAAGGGGGGGTACTGTTGTGAATTCCGTTCTCGAACTCCCTCCTGTGGTCATGAATGGTACTTCGGCGAGTTCTGTCCGTGGACTCCCTCTGGTGGCTGTGAGTGGTACTGCTGGTTCTGAGGTTGCTTCCTCAGCTGCCCTCGTTTGCGGCTAGGCTGGCTTCTCTATTTAACTCCACTCAGATCGTTACTCCATGCCAGCTGCCAATGTATCAGTACTGGTTCAGATCTCTCTCGGATCTTTCTGATGACCTGTCTACTCCAGCAGAAGCTAAGTCCCTGCTAGTTCATTTGTTGTTCATTGTGTACTGAATATATTTATTAGTACTTGCTAAGTTCTAGTCCAGCTTGCTAACATGATATTGCCTTGCTAGCTGGAAGCTCTGGGGTGCAGAGTGGCACCTCCGCACCGTGAGTCTGTGCGGGGGTCTTTTTGCACACTCTGCGTGGCTTTTTGTAGTTTTTTGTGCTGACCGCTTAGATTCCTTTCCTATCCTCAGTCTATTTAGTAAGTCTGGCCTCCTTTGCTGAAACCTGTTTCATTCCTGTGTTTGTGACTTTCCTCTTAACTCACAGTCAATATTTGTGGGGGGCTGTTGTGAATTCGGTTTGTGGGCTCCCCCGGTGGTCTGTTATGGTAGTGTCTCTTATGTGCCTTCCTCCATCTCTGATTACCTGTCGCCACCCTCTTGGGGAGTTTCCTATTTAAGGCTGCTTGGCTGTTAGTCACATGCCGGCCAACAATGTGCTAGTAGCATTCTGTTGCATTCACCTGCCTCAAGTTCCAGTTCAGCTAAGTTGAATTTTGTTTCTTGTTTTGCTATTTTTGTCCAGCTATCTGCAATGTGACTCTTCAGTGCTGGAAGCTCTTGTGGACAGAAAATTACTACTCCAGTGGCATGAGTTGTCACTGGAGTTTAAAGTAATTTCTGGATGGTGTTTTTGAATAGTGATTTTTAGGTCGACCGTGAAGTAACTCTTTCCTGTCCTTCTGCTATCTAGTAAGCGGACCTCACTGTGCTAAATCTGCTGTTCATCCTACGTATGTCATTTCCTCTGAACTCACCGTCCATATCTGTGGGGGCCTACTATCATCTTTTGGGGTTCCTCACTGGAGGTAAGGCAGGCCTGTATGTTCCTCTTATAGGGGTAGTTAGATCTCCGGCTGGCGCGTGGTGTCTAGGGCATCGTAGGTACATCCCCCGGCTACTGTAAGTGTTGGGTCAGGTTCAGGTCACGGTCGACCTTAGTTTCCATCACCCGAGAGCTAGTCCGTTTTGTATTTTTTTTCCCATGGTCATTGGGGTAACCATAACAGTTTGGCCGGCCAGTAAAAAATCTATGTGTTAAAATATGCAGTAAAGTAGGAAGGAGAAGAAAAGGTTTTTTTTTTTTTTTTTCTGTGTTTGAAAGTGCACCTTAGTTTGATCATTTGTATTCCTTGCTTAAACTGCAGTCTTCAGCCTTTTTTTTTCTCCTCTCCTCTTAACCTCTGAATGCTTGGGTTACACCCATTTGAAACATGGATCCACAGAGTTTAGTTGCGGGTTTGAATAACCTTGCGACAAAAGTACAGAACCTACAAGATTTTGTTATACGTGCTCCAATGTCTGAACCTAAGATTCCTCTGCCTGAATACTTTACCGGAGACAGATCCCGGTTTTTGAGTTTCAGAGAAAATTGCAAATTGTTTTTGTCTCTGAGATCTCACTCTGCTGGTGATCAGACTCAACAAGTTAAAATTGTTATCTCTCTACTGCGCGGCGACCCACAAAGTTGGGCATTTGCATTATCGCCAGGGGATCCTGCGTTGTTAAATGTAGATGCGTTTTTTCAGGCTTTGGGGTTGCTTTATGAAGAACCTAATTTGGAGATTTTGGCTGAGAAAGCCTTGATAGCTCTTTCCCAAGGGCAAGATGAAGCTGAGATATACTGCCAGAAATTCCGTAAATGGTCGGTGCTTACTAAATGGAATGAGTGCGCTTTAGCAGCTAATTTCAGAGAAGGTCTCTCTGATGCCGTGAAGGATGTCATGGTGGGGTTCCCTGTGCCTACAGGTCTGAATGATGCCATGAAATTGGCTATCCAGATTGATCGGCGTTTGCGGGAGCGCAAATCTGTGCACCATATGGCGGGGTCTTCTGAGGAAGAATCTGTGCACCATATGGCGGTATCTTCTGAGCAAAAACCTGTGCACCATATGGCGGTGTCTTCTGAGCAAAGACCTGTGCACCATTTGGCGGTGACCTCTGAAAAGGCATTGGAGCATATGCAATGCGATCGGGTTTTGTCTAGAGGCGAACGTCAAAATTACAGGCGCAAAAATGGATTGTGCTTCTACTGTGGAGATCCAGCTCATGTTATATCAGCATGCTCTAAACGTATAAATAAGGTTGATAAAAAGGTTGATAAATCTTTTTCTACAGGTACCTTGCAGTCAAAATTTCTTTTGTCCGTGACATTGATTTGTACCTTATCATCTGTGACTGTGAATGCTTATGTGGATTCTGGCGCCGCTCTGAGTCTCATGGATTGGTCCTTTGCCAAGCGTTGTGGGTTTGATTTGGAGCCGTTGGAAGTTTCTATTCCCCTGAAGGGTATTGATTCTACACCTTTGGCTAGCAATAAACCACAATATTGGACACAAGTGACTATGCGTCTTACCCCAGACCATCAGGAGATTATTCGTTTCCTTGTATTATATAACCTACATGATGTCTTAGTGCTTGGATTACCATGGTTACAGATTCATAATCCCGTCTTGGACTGGAAATCTATGTCTGTGTTGAGCTGGGGATGTCGGGGTATTCATGGGGATGCACCTTTGGTTCCTATTTCTTCATCTACTCCCTCTGAGATCCCAGCATTTCTGTCAGATTTTTATGATGTCTTTCAAGAGCCTAAAGTTGATTCTCTCCCTCCCCACATAGAGTGTGACTGCGCTATTGAATTGATCCCCGGTAGTAAGTTTTCTAAGGGTCGCTTGTTTAATTTGTCTGTACCTGAACATACTGCTATGCGGGAGTATATCAGAGAATCCTTGGAAAAGGGTCATATTCGCCCCTCGTTGTCTCTACTAGGGGCAGGATTTTTCTTTGTAGGTAAAAAGGATGGTTCATTGAGACCTTGTATCGACTATCGACTTTTGAATAAGATTACAGTTAAATACCAGTACCCGTTACCTTTACTGACTGATCTGTTTGCTCGTATAAAGGGGGCTAAGTGGTTCACTAAGATCGATCTACGTGGTGCGTATAATTTGGTGCGGATTAAGCAGAGGGATTTGGTGTCTAGGTCCTTCTGGTGGCCTTCTTTGTCTCGAGATGTGCGCATGTTTGTGCAGTCTTGTGATGTTTGTGCTCGGGCCAAGCCCTGCTGTTCTAGGGCCAGTGGGTTGTTGTTGCCCTTGCCTATTCCTAAGAGGCCTTGGACGCACATCTCTATGGACTTTATTTCTGACCTTCCGGTTTCTCGTAGGATGTCTGTCATCTGGGTGATTTGTGACCGTTTTTCCAAGATGGTTCATTTGGTACCTTTACCCAAATTGCCCTCCTCCTCTGAGTTGGTTCCTCTATTTTTTCAGAATGTGGTGCGTTTGCATGGTATTCCTGAGAATATAGTGTCTGACAGGGGTACTCAGTTTGTGTCTAGATTTTGGCGGACGTTCTGTGCCAGGATGGGTATCGATTTGTCTTTTTCGTCTGCATTCCATCCTCAGACTAATGGCCAGACTGAGCGTACTAATCAGACCTTGGAGACTTACTTGAGGTGTTTTGTGTCCGCTGATCAGGATGATTGGCTTGACTTTTTGCCATTGGCAGAGTTTGCCCTTAACAATCGGGCTAGTTCTGCCACTTTGGTTTCTCCATTTTTTTGTAATTCAGGGTTTCACCCTCGGTTTTCGTCCGGTCAATTGGAGTCTTCGGATTGTCCTGGAGTGGATGCTGTGGTTGATAGGATGCATCAGATTTGGGGACAGGTTGTGGACAATCTGAAGTTGTCCCAGGAGAAGACTCAACAGTTCACTAATCGTCATCGGCGTATTGGTCCTCGTCTTTGTGTTGGGGACCTGGTGTGGCTGTCTTCTCGATTTGTTCCTATGAAGGTCTCGTCTCCTAAGTTTAAGCCTCGGTTTATCGGCCCTTATAGGATTCTGGAGGTTCTTAATCCTGTGTCCTTTCGTTTGGACCTCCCAGCATCTTTTAATATCCATAATGTTTTCCATCGGTCATTATTGCGGAGGTATGAGGTACCGGTTGTTCCTTCTGCTGATCCACCTGCTCCTGTGTTGGTTGAGGGTGAATTGGAGTATGTGGTGGAAAAGATCTTGGACTCCCGTGTTTCCAGACGGAAACTTCAGTATCTGGTTAAGTGGAAAGGTTATGGCCAGGAGGATAATTCTTGGGTGACAGCATCCGATGTTCATGCTCCCGATTTGGTTCGTGCATTTCATAGTGCTCATCCAGGTCGCCCTGGTGGTTCTGGTGAGGGTTCGGTGCCCCCTCCTTAAGGGGGGGGTACTGTTGTGAATTCGGTTTGTGGGCTCCCCCGGTGGTCTGTTATGGTAGTGTCTCTTATGTGCCTTCCTCCATCTCTGATTACCTGTCGCCACCCTCTTGGGGAGTTTCCTATTTAAGGCTGCTTGGCTGTTAGTCACATGCCGGCCAACAATGTGCTAGTAGCATTCTGTTGCATTCACCTGCCTCAAGTTCCAGTTCAGCTAAGTTGAATTTTGTTTCTTGTTTTGCTATTTTTGTCCAGCTATCTGCAATGTGACTCTTCAGTGCTGGAAGCTCTTGTGGACAGAAAATTACTACTCCAGTGGCATGAGTTGTCACTGGAGTTTAAAGTAATTTCTGGATGGTGTTTTTGAATAGTGATTTTTAGGTCGACCGTGAAGTAACTCTTTCCTGTCCTTCTGCTATCTAGTAAGCGGACCTCACTGTGCTAAATCTGCTGTTCATCCTACGTATGTCATTTCCTCTGAACTCACCGTCCATATCTGTGGGGGCCTACTATCATCTTTTGGGGTTCCTCACTGGAGGTAAGGCAGGCCTGTATGTTCCTCTTATAGGGGTAGTTAGATCTCCGGCTGGCGCGTGGTGTCTAGGGCATCGTAGGTACATCCCCCGGCTACTGTAAGTGTTGGGTCAGGTTCAGGTCACGGTCGACCTTAGTTTCCATCACCCGAGAGCTAGTCCGTTTTGTATTTTTTTTCCCATGGTCATTGGGGTAACCATAACAGGGGGCTGCCTTTTCCTTTGGGGAAATTTCTCTGAGGCAAGGTAAGGCTTTATTTTCTATCTTTAGGGGTAGTTAGCTCTTAGGCTGTGAAGAGGCGTCTAGGGAGAGTTAGGTACGCTCCACGGCTATTTCTAGTGTGTGTGATAGGATTAGGATTTGCGGTCAGCAGAGATCCCACTCCTCAGAGCTTGTCCTGTCGTCTAGTTTAACCATCAGGTCATTCCAGGTGCTCCTAACCATCAGGTCATTCCAGGTGCTCCTAACCACCAGGTCATAACACTTCCCCTGACCTCAACCCTTTATAGAACCTTTGGAGTATCATAAAGCAAAAGATCTATGAGGGTGGGAGGCAGTTCACATCAAAACAGCAGCTCTGGGAGGCTATTTCAACTTCATGCAAAGAAATACAAGCAGAAACTCTCCAAAAACTCACAAGTTCAATGGATGCAAGAATTGTGAAGGTGATATCAAAGAAGGGGTCCTATGTTAACATGTAACTTGGCCTGTTAGGATGTTTTGGCGTTTTTTAGCTTTTTTTGTTCAGTGAATGTGACCTCCTAATGCTGCAAATTCCACAAATGAGCATTTTCAGTTCTTTAAAACATATCAAATGTTTAGAAATTCTACTGTGCCTAATAATTTGGAACAGTGCATTTTGAGGTTTTATTCATTTTGGAGATTATACTGTTATCATTGGGAGGTTTCTTCAATAAAATTCGATGTATACTCTAATGGGTGATTACTTTTATTAGACTGACTGTCATTTGTACCAACCATTTAGAAAAATCCAATAAAAATGTAATTTGCATAATAATTTGGAACATAGTGTAAATGTTATTTGTGATACTGACTAACTCTCATGTTTTTAATTATGTTAGGAGCATTAAAAGGAATGTCCAGGTTTGTAATGAGTCTGCAGTCATTCTTTGGGCCTTTAATTCTACCCGCCCCACTTTAATGGTGACCTCCTTGTACCCCACCTGTGGCAAAGGCTGACCATTACTGGCAACTATTGTAAAATCACTATCTGGGCCATGGGTAATGTCTGTGTCAGCCCAATAACCCCGGCTTTCACAAGGTTAGCACAGGGGAAAAGCCATGTCTGACCCGGGAGGAGGATTGGCAGCGGTCGCAGGCCCCATAGCACCCGCAGGCCCTGCAGCGGACACACCCACAGGCCCAGTGATGCCTCAGGCCCCGTGGTGGACACAGCCGCAGGCTCCATACCGCTACCAGGCCCCGCAGGGCATGCATCTCCAACAAGTCGGCCGGACCCCGCCGCAGCTACAAATTGCAACGTTGCCTGTGCCCTGTGTCTTCGCCTCTGAAGAGGCGGTGAGTGACGTCAGCAGCGTGATCATCTGACCTGATCACGCTGCTGGCGCTTCACTGATGCAAAAATGCCGGCTGTGGTCAGGGCTTAGATCAAGGGTACTAGCGTCTGAAGACGCTAGTACATCCTTGGAAACCGACGCGCAGTACTTTCTCTGAGCGGCTTTAAATTTGACAGCCAGTTCAGAGAACAGGAGAATCTTGGTGTGGGGGCAGCAGAATGCCGCCAATGGGGAGCCTCCTCCTTGGACCGCTGCATCAGGCAGCCCGCTGGCGCCTCTTTGTCGGCTGCGCCCGAGGCACATGCCCCGGTTGCCTCCCCCTGGATACGCCACTGCCTACAGGAATCCCCAAAGGAGAAGGTCAAGCTGGCTTCCAGACCAGAGAACGGCCCCTGGTGACAACAGAAGAGGATCCTGCTGACCAGAGGAAGAGACGATGACCGGTATCATTAGGACAGATGACAAATCTGTTGCCGCTGCAACCAGGCAGGACACATAGCAATGTACTGTCATTTAAATTAGCGACCCCCAGGGGCAGAGGGACAACCCCCAGGAATAGGAGGAGCAGGCCCACAAAACTGGCGAGCCAAGTTCGTTGGAGGATGACCAGTCCTCCCTATTGTGATCGACGGCATCCCGATGAACGCTCGCTTTATTGGACACCGGCTCTGAGGTTACAACTATGCCTTACATTCTTTATAAAACTGGGAAAATATCCAAGAAAAGTGTGGATTTTCTTTCTTTCTTCCTCCATGGGTTGAGAAGTTCCTGGGCCCTTTTCTTTTTCTCTCAGTTTGCCAGGGAATATTTTAAGGTGATCACTGGATACCGCAGTTTGTGGGTGGTACGGTGTTGTACTAATCTTCTTACATCCATAATGGTTGCAGAACTCCTGGAACACTTCCGCTTCAAAGGCTGAGCATTGGTCAGTAAGTACCTTTTCAGGATAACCATGTGGTCGACAGAAGTGTTGTTGGAAAGCCTTGGCTGCCGTATTCGCTGTCTGGTGCTTGACAGACATGGCTACCAGGAATCTGGAGCAATAGTCCACAATGGTCAAAGCATAGACAAAGCCTGACCGGCTTGGAGTTAGCTTCACATGGTCTAAGGCCACCAGTTCAAGTGGCTGTTTGGTGACTATGGGCTGTAGGGGAGCCCTCTGGCTGTCACGGTCCTTTCTGCACAGGTTGCATGGGCCACACTCTCGGCACCACTTTTCGATGGCTTTTCTCATGCCAATCCAGTAAAACCTTCCGCGGAGTAGGATCTCTAACTTCTTCCATCCGAAGTGTCCTGCTCCAACGTGGTAAGCTTCCAGAACCATTGGCGCATCTTGTCTTGGGACCACTATCTGCCAGACCAAGTCATGAGTGCGTGGGTCGACATTTATCCGGCACAGCTTACCATCATAGATAAACAATTTGACTTTCTCCTTCCATAGCTGTCGAGTCTCTTGCGGATCATCTGGACCAGGGTGTGAATCTGCTTGCGTCAGCAGCTCTTTGACCAGATGGACCGTGTGGTCACTGTCCTGTGTCTCTGCCCATCCAAGGTGGGGCAGTGAATTCAGCGTGGCTTCTTGCTTGTTATTGCGCCTGTTCCTCACATAATGGGAATACTGAGTCGCTCCGGGGCGATGGAAAGCTGGTAACTCTATCTCTTCAAGTACCTCCGGATCTTCTCCCACCTCTGGTAAGTTGGGCATCCTGGACAATGCATCGGCATTGGCATTCTTGTGCCCTGCATTTTACTTGATGGTGAATTCATAGTTGGACAACCAGGCCATCCATTGCTGCTCTAAGGAACCTAGTTTTGCCATCTCCAGGTGAGTCAGTAGATTGTTGTCCGTGTAAACAGTGAATCTTGCTGAGGCCAGGTAGTGCTTGAACCTCTCTGTTACAGCCCAGACGATGGCGAGGAACTCCAGCTTAAAGGAACTGTAATTTTCGGGGTTCCTTTCTGTGGGGCGGAGCTTCCTGCTAGCGTAGGCAATTACCCTTTCCTTGCCTTTCTGTACCTGGGACAGTACTGCTCCCAATCCCACGTTGATGGCATCCGTATACAGCACAAAAGGTTGGTCGTATTCTGGGTAGGCCAGTACCTCATCTCCCGTGAGAGCCAACTTCACCTGAGTGACAGATTCTTCCAGCCTGTCATCCCAGTCAAGCAGAAGATTGATAACATCAGAGACAGTTTTTGTCGACAACCCCCAGAACCCTTCCTCCCAACTGCCAAGCCCTCCACCTCGAAAACCAACTTCTCCACCATTACAGAAGATCGACTCTACACTCTACTCTCAAGATCGCATGTCACCACATGTGCACTTGACCCGATCCCATCCCACTTCATCCCAAACCTCGTCACAGTCTTCATCCCAACCCTACCCCATCTCTTCAACCAATCACTAACAACTGGTGTTTTCCCCTCAAGCTTTAAACATGCCTCAATCACACCTATCCTCAAAAAGCCCTCTCTTGACCCATCTTCTGTATCTAGCTATCGCCCTATATCACTTCTCCCCTATGCCTCAAAACTACTGGAACAACACATCCATCTTGAACTGTCCTCCCATCTCTCTTCCTGCTCTCTCTTTGACCGCTTACAATCTGGCTTCCGGTCACACCACTCCACTGAAACTGCCCTAACTAAGGTCACCAATGACCTATTAACTGCCAAGAGCAAGTGACACTACTCTGTCCTCCTCCTCCTGGACCTGTCCTCCGCCTTTGACACAGTGGACCATTCCCTATTACTACAGACCCTCTCATCCCTTGGCATCACAGACTTGGCCCTATCCTGGATCTCGTCATACCTAACAGAACAGACACTAAGCAAGGGGTGCAATGTCAGCAGTAATGAAAACATGTAAAAATAGAGAAAAAGCATTGCTGCAATATATGCACACCACACAAATATGGAGGATTAAGTCCAAAACATATTTATTGCAAACATGAACACATCACTACAATTAAAATATCTTAAAAACCAACACTACAAAATACAACCCCTCAGGACGTATAATACATGTCTAATATGACAAAAACATATGCAAAGCCAAAAATATGTTGGCTCATGGTGCAATATATACAGCCCTCGATAAGAAAAAGATATCCCACATGGCAAAAACCACATAGACACCAATGATAAGGAATATAAGAGATAACTCACATGAGATAGCTCATGGAAAGATCCCATACAGTGTGTTCCAAATTATTATGCATATTGGATTTAAGTGTCATAAAGATTCAATTGTTTTGTTTTTCAAATAAACTCGTGGATGGTATTGTGTATCAGGGCTCAATGGATCACTGAAATCAATCTTAAACACGTGATAATTAGTTTTCCCGGTGATTCTAATTAAAGGAAAACTACTTAAAAATGATGTTCCACATTATTAAGCAGGTCACAGGTGTTAGGGGTCGAGTTCCCGCCTCTGCACAGGGGGAATCTTGGGCCATCTCCGCTGCGGTCCCCCATTCTTCTCCTGCCACAGTGGAGCCTACTCAGCGGAGACGTCGGTCCCAGCGTCTCGCTCAGTCTGACTCTGTACAAAGAGCTACTGCTGCCTTTCCTGCTTCTGCCATTGAAGTCAGTGCTGGGCAGCAGCGAGCAGACGCTTCTGGGACTAAGTCCTGCTTCTCTCGTTCTGAGCATGCCCAGAGAAGGATCTCTCAGTGGAGATCGAGGGTCACATGATCAGATACTGCAGCTAAGGCCATTGGTCCTTCAGGAAGGTCCTGTAGGTGCTCACGCTCTGTGGCAGCCTCTCATTGGTCCTTCTAGGAAGGTCCTGTACGTGCTGCAACTATTTAAGGTTCGCATGGCCGCACGGCCATGCGCTAGTATTGTTCTTTGTTATGTGCTTTGCGCCAGTGTGGTCACGTGAGAGTGTGTTCAGGGACCCGGCTGAAATAAGCCCCTAGAATGCTGGCACCTCCGGCGAGGAGTTTGTGTTTGTATGTATTCAGGGACCTGGCTGAAATAAGCCCCTAGAATGCTGGCACCTCTGGCGAGGAGTTTTGTGTGCATGCGTGACCACTGACTGCTCTCTGTTTGGGCAGTTAGCTTGTGCCTCTGTTAAGTCTAACAGGGCACAGTGCTTTGCTTTCATGGCTACTCGGTGAATTAACTGAGTTAGTCCATACCGCCATATAGTGCCACCGTTTGCTAGCAGCAGGTACTCCTGCCCGGTGGACCCCGGGCTGCGAATGCACCAATATCAATAAAAACATCTCTATTTACTCGGTGCATTCCACTAGCCTTAACAACAGATTTCAAGCAATATGGGAAATAAAAAGGATCTCTCTGCTGCTGAAAAGCGTTAAATAGTGCAATGCCTTGGACAACGTATGAAAACATTAGATATTTCACAAAAACTTAAGAGTGATCATCATACTGTGAAGAGATTTGTGACTGAAACAGAGCACAGAGTTCATGCAGATGAAGACATAATGAGGAAGGTTTCTGCCAGACAAATTTATTGGATTAAGAGAGCATCTGGCAAAATACCATTACAAAGCAGCAAACAGTTATTTGAAGCTGCTGGTGCCTCTGGAGTCCCTCGAACCTCAAGGTGTAGGATCCTTCAAAGGCTTGCTATGGTGCATAAACCTACTATTCGGCCACCCCTAAACAGTGTTCACAAGTAGAAAAGGTTGCAGCGGGCCCAGACATACATGAAGACTAATTTTCAAACGGTCTTGCTTACTGATGAGTGCCGAACAACCCTGGATGGTCCAGATGGATGGAGTAGTGGATGGCTGGTGGTTGTCCACCATGTCCCAACAAGGCTGCAATGTTAGATAGGAGGTGGACGAGTCATATTTTGGGCCGGAATCATGGGGAAAGAGCTGGCAGGGCCCTTTAAGGTTCCTGAAAGTGTGAAAATTACCTCTGCAAAGTATATAGATTTTTTGACTGACAACTTTCTTCCATGGTATAAAAAGCAGAAACGTGCCTTCAGGAGCAAAATCATCTTCATGCATGACAATACACTATCTCATGCTGCAAAGAATACCTCTGAATCATTGGCTGTTATGGGCATAAAAGGAGATAAACTCATGGTGTGGTGTTGTGATCCGCTTTTTGGGCTCCCCTAGTGGTGGCTGGTGGTACTGGAGACTTGTGTGTTCTTTTCTGCCTCAGCTCACCTGCTTCCATCAGTTTTGGGAGTTCCCTATTTAGCCTTGCTCTCCAGTCACTTCCTTGCCGGTCATCATTGTAACCTGAGTCTTTCAGTTGCATGTTCCTGCTACCAGTCTGCTGATCAGCTAAGTGGACTCTTGTCCTTTTTGTTTTGTATTTTTTGTCCAGTTTACAGTTTGTCATTTCCTGTTACTGGAAGCTCTTGTGGTCTGAAATTGCCACTCCTGTGTCATGAGTTGACACAGGAGTCTTAAAGTAATTTCAGGATGGGTTTTTGAAAGGGTTTTTCAGCTGACCGTGAAGTCCTCTTTTGTATCCTTCCTCTATCTAGTAAGTGGACCTCGCTTTGCTAAATCTACCTTCATACTGTGTATGTCTTTTCCTCTGAACTCACCGTTAATATATGTGGGGGCTACTATCATCTTTGGGGAATTTCACTAGAGGTAAGCCAGGTCTGTTCCTTCCTCTTCCAGGCGTAGTTAGTTCTCCGGCTGGCGCATGGCATCTAGGCAGCCGTAGGAATGCTTCCTGGCTACTGTTAGTTGTGTGGTAGATTTAGGTCACGGTCAGCTTGAATTTCCATCACCCGAGGGCTAGTCTGTTATTTTGTGTTTCTGATGTTCCCATGCCATTGGGGAATCATGACAGTATGACCGGCCACTGTTAAAGTAATTGGCAGAAGAAAGGAGAGTAAAAGAAGTCTGTAGATTTTTTTTTTTTCCTCACATGTTTGCTACTTAGTTGGCTCAGTTGTATTTCTGCTCTATTTACAGCCTTGCCTTTCTCTCCTTCTAATCCTTGAATGGCTCTGATCTCTCCGGTGTAAGGATGGACTCTCAGAGTTTGGCTGCAGGTTTAAATAATCTTGCTACGAAGGTTCAGAATTTACAAGATTATGTTACACGTACTCCTATTTCTGAACCTAAGATTCCTACACCAGAGGTATTTTCCGGAGATAGATCTCGGTTTCAGAATTTCAAATGTAATTGTAAATTATTCCTTTCTCTCAGACCTCACTCCTCTGGAGATCCTGTTCAGCAGGTTAAGATTGTGATTTCTTTGCTGCGAGGTGACCCTCAAAATTGGGCATTTTCATTGACACCAGGGGATCCTGCGTTGCTCAATGTGGATGCGTTTTTTCTGGCTTTAGGGTTGCTGTATGAGGAACCTAATTTGGAGATTCAAGCTGAAAAAGCTTTAATAGCCCTGTCTCAAGGGCAAGATGAAGCTGAGATATACTGCCAAAAATTTCGTAAATGGTCTGTGCTTACTCAGTGGAATGAGTGTGCCCTAGCGGCAATTTTCAGAGAAGGCCTTTCTGATGCCGTTAAGGATGTCATGGTGGGGTTTCCTACGCCCACAGGTCTGAATGAGTCCATCACAATGGCGATTCAGATTGATCGGCGTTTGCGGGAGCGCAAACCCGTGCACCATTTGGCGGTATCTTCTGAAGGGACGCCAGAGAAAATGCAATGTGACAGAATTCTGTCAAGAAGCGAGCGGCAGAATTATAGGCGCAAAAATGGCTTGTGCTTCTACTGTGGTGATTCCGCGCATGTTATATCAGCATGCTCTAAACGTACTAGGAAGGTTGACAAGTCTGTTTCTATTGGCACTTTACAGTCTAAATTTCTTCTGTCTGTAACTCTGATTTGTTCATTATCAGTTATTACCGTGGATGCCTATGTGGACTCTGGCGCCGCTCTGAGTCTCATGGATTGGTCCTTCGCCAGGCGCTGTGGGTTTGATTTGGAGCCTCTGGAAGTTCCTATACCTCTGAAGGGTATTGATTCTACACCTCTGGCTTGTAATAGACCACAGTTCTGGACGCAAGTGACTATGCGTATGACTCCAGACCATCAGGAGATGATTCGCTTCCTCGTGTTGCATAATTTACATGATGTGTTAGTGCTTGGATTACCATGGTTGCAATCTCATAACCCAGTACTGGACTGGAAAACTATGTCTGTGTTAAGCTGGGGATGTCGGGGGGCTCATGGGGACATACCTTTGGTTTCTATCTCGTCATCTATTCCCTCTGAGGTTCCGGCATTTTTGTCGGATTTTGGGGATATTTTTGAAGAGCCTAAAATTGGTTCTCTCCCTCCCCACAGAGAGTGTGATTGCGCCATAGATCTGATTCCAGGCAGTAAATTTCCAAAGGGTCGTTTGTTTAACCTATCTGTACCTGAGCATGCTGCCATGCGAGAGTATGTTAAGGAGTCCCTGGAAAAGGGACATATTCGTCCTTCTTCATCACCTTTAGGAGCTGGGTTTTTCTTTGTCTCTAAAAAGGATGGCTCGCTGAGGCCTTGTATTGATTATCGACTCCTGAATAAAATTACTGTCAAATATCAGTATCCGTTGCCGCTGCTTACTGATTTGTTTGCTTGCATAAGGGGGGCTAAGTGGTTCTCCAAGATTGATCTCCGTGGGGCGTATAATTTGGTGCGAATTAAGCAAGGGGATGAGTGGAAAACCGCATTTAATACGCCTGAGGGCCACTTTGAGTATTTAGTAATGCCTTTCGGCCTTTCTAATGCACCTTCAGTTTTTCAGTCCTTTATGCATGATATTTTCCGTGAATATCTGGATAAATTTATGATTGTGTATTTGGACGATATTTTGATTTTTTCTGAGGACTGGGAGTCTCATGTTCAGCAGGTCAGGAGGGTTTTTCAGGTCTTGCGGGAGAATTCTCTGTGTGTAAAGGGTTCTAAGTGTGTTTTTGGGGTTCAAAAGATTTCCTTTTTGGGGTACATTTTTTCCCCTTCTTCTGTTGAAATGGACCCTGTCAAGGTTCGGGCTATTTGTGACTGGACGCAGCCTACTTCTCTAAAGGGTCTTCAGAAGTTCTTGGGCTTTGCTAATTTTTATCGTCGATTTATAACTGGTTTTTCTGGTGTTGCTAAGCCTCTTATGGATTTAGGGTGCTGATGTTGCCAATTGGTCCTCTGCCGCTGTGGAGGCCTTTCGGGAACTTAAGCGCCACTTTTCGTCTGCCCCTGTGTTGCGCCAGCCTGATGTCTCTCTCCCCTTTCAGGTTGAGGTCGATGCTTCCGAGATCGGAGCGGGGGCGGTTTTGTCGCAGAAAAGTTCCGATTGCTCAGTGATGAGACCTTGTGCGTTCTTTTCTCGAAAATTTTCTGCCGCCGAAAGAAATTATGATGTCGGTAATCGGGAGCTTTTGGCCATGAAGTGGGCATTTGAGGAGTGGCGTCATTGGCTTGAGGGTGCTAGACATCAGGTGGTGGTTTTGACTGATCACAAGAATCTGATTTATCTTGAGTCTGCCAGGCGCCTGAATCCTAGACAGGCGCGCTGGTCGTTGTTTTTCTCTCGGTTTAATTTTGTGGTCTCATATCTACCAGGTTCTAAGAATGTGAAGGCAGATGCCCTTTCTAGGAGTTTTGAGCCTGATTCCCCTGGTGATTCAGAACCTACAGGTATCCTTAAGGATGGGGTGATATTATCCGCTATTTCCCCAGATCTGCGACGTGCTTTGCAAGAGTTTCAGGTGGATAGACCTGATCGCTGTCCACCTGGTAGACTGTTTGTTCCTGATGATTGGACCAGTAGAGTCATCTCGGAGGTTCATTCTTCTACGCTGGCGGGTCATCCTGGAATTTTTGGTACCAGGGATTTGGTGGCTAGATCCTTCTGGTGGCCATCTCTGTCTCGAGATGTGCGTGTTTTTGTGCAGTCTTGTGATGTGTGTGCTCGGGCCAAGCCTTGTTGTTCTAGGGCTAGCGGGTTGTTGTTGCCCTTGCCTATTCCGAAGAGGCCTTGGACGCACATCTCGATGGACTTTATTTCTGATCTTCCTGTCTCTCAGAGGATGTCTGTTATCTGGGTGGTGTGTGACCGTTTTTCTAAGATGGTTCATTTGGTGCCATTGCCGAAGTTGCCTTCCTCGTCTGAGTTGGTTCCTTTGTTTTTTCAAAATGTGGTTCGCTTGCATGGTATTCCTGAAAATATCGTTTCTGATAGGGGTATCCAGTTCGTTTCTAGATTTTGGCGGGCATTCTGTGCTAGGTTGGGCATTGATTCGTCTTTTTCGTCTGCCTTCCATCCTCAGACTAATGGCCAGATGGAGCGAACTAATCAGACTTTGGAGACGTATTTGAGGTGTTTTGTGTCTGCGGATCAGGATGATTGGGTTGCCTTTTTGCCGTTGGCGGAGTTTGCTCTTAATAATCGGGCTAGTTCGGCCACTTTGGTTTCCCCTTTCTTTTGCAATTCGGGGTTTCATCCCCGTTTTTCTTCTGGTCAGGCGGAGTCTTCGGATTGTCCTGGAGTAGATGCTGTGGTGGATCGGTTGTATCGGATTTGGGAACAAGTGGTGGACAATTTGAATTTGTCCCAGGAGAGGACTCAGCGGTTTGCTAACCGCCAGCGTCGGGTTGGTCCTCGCCTTCGTGTTGGGGACTTGGTGTGGTTGTCTTCCCGTTTTGTCCCTATGAGGGTTTCTTCTCCTAAATTTAAGCCTCGGTTCATCGGTCCCTATAGGATTTTGGAGATTATTAACCCTGTTTCCTTTCGTTTGGACCTCCCGGCATCTTTCGCTATCCATAATGTGTTCCATCGGTCGTTGTTGCGGAGATACGAGGTGCCGGTGGTTCCTTCTGCTGAACCTCCTGCTCCTGTGCTGGTTGAGGGTGAATTGGAGTACGTTATTGAGAAGATCTTGGACTCCCGTATTTCCAGGCGGCGACTCCAGTATCTGGTTAAATGGAAGGGCTATGGTCAGGAAAATAATTCTTGGGTAACTGCCTCTGATGTTCATGCCTCGGATTTGGTTCGTGCCTTTCATAGGGCTCATCCAGGTCGCCCTGGCGGTTCTTGTGAGGGTTCGGTGCCCCCTCCTTAAGGGGGGGGTACTGTTGTGATCCGCTTTTTGGGCTCCCCTAGTGGTGGCTGGTGGTACTGGAGACTTGTGTGTTCTTTTCTGCCTCAGCTCACCTGCTTCCATCAGTTTTGGGAGTTCCCTATTTAGCCTTGCTCTCCAGTCACTTCCTTGCCGGTCATCATTGTAACCTGAGTCTTTCAGTTGCATGTTCCTGCTACCAGTCTGCTGATCAGCTAAGTGGACTCTTGTCCTTTTTGTTTTGTATTTTTTGTCCAGTTTACAGTTTGTCATTTCCTGTTACTGGAAGCTCTTGTGGTCTGAAATTGCCACTCCTGTGTCATGAGTTGACACAGGAGTCTTAAAGTAATTTCAGGATGGGTTTTTGAAAGGGTTTTTCAGCTGACCGTGAAGTCCTCTTTTGTATCCTTCCTCTATCTAGTAAGTGGACCTCGCTTTGCTAAATCTACCTTCATACTGTGTATGTCTTTTCCTCTGAACTCACCGTTAATATATGTGGGGGCTACTATCATCTTTGGGGAATTTCACTAGAGGTAAGCCAGGTCTGTTCCTTCCTCTTCCAGGCGTAGTTAGTTCTCCGGCTGGCGCATGGCATCTAGGCAGCCGTAGGAATGCTTCCTGGCTACTGTTAGTTGTGTGGTAGATTTAGGTCATGGTCAGCTTGAGTTTCCATCACCCGAGGGCTAGTCTGTTATTTTGTGTTTCTGATGTTCCCATGCCATTGGGGAATCATGACAGTGTGGCCACCATCTTCCCCTGACCTCAACCCTATAGAGAACCTTTGGAGTATCATCAAGCAAAAGATCTATGAGGGTGGGAGGCAGTTCACATCAAAACAGCTGCTCTGGGAGGCTATTCTGACTTCATGCAAAGAAATACAAGCAGAAACTCTACAAAAACTCACAAGTTCAATGGATGCAAGAATTGTGAAGGTGATATCAAAGAAGGGGTCCTATGTTAACATGTAACTTTGCCTGTTAGGATGTTTTTGAGTTAAATAGCTTTTTTTGTTCAGTGAATGTGACCTCCTAATGCTGCAAATTCCACAAATGAGCATTTTCAGTTCTTTAAAACATATCAAATGTTTAGAAATTCTACTGTGCCAAATAATTTGGAACAGTGCATTTTGAATTTTTATTCATTTTGGAGATTATACTGTTATCATTGGGAGGTTTCTTCAATAAAATTTGATGTATACTCTAACGGGTGATGACTTTTATTAGACTGACTGTCATTTGCACCGACAATTTAGGAAAATCCAAGGAAAATGTCATTTGCATAATAATTTGGAACATGTCTAGATAAGCTAACAATGAGCCCGATCTCGGCTATAATCAGTCCAAAGTAACATTACCCAACGTGTGGCATGTAACGATGGAAGAGGACCACAATTCCAAGTCCAAGAGAGGTGGAAGAAATGTCCCATGCGTATCGCTCCAGCAAGTGGAGCTTCGTCAGGGAAGTGATGAAAGACATGTACGCCGCGATTAAATAGTCACGGTGATAATTACCTGATAGTCGACCTGCATGAGCTGAGGCATGTGACCGGAAAAGCCCTGAGTGCTGGAATGCGCATGACTGTCCAGTAGTGTTGAGCATTCCGATACCGCAAGTATCGGGTATCGGCCAATACTTGCGGTATCGGAATTCCGATACCGGTATTCCGATACTTGCCGCGTATCGGATACCGGAATCGGAAGTTCCCAGATTCAAAATGCACAAATTCATCCAATGAGAATGATTCCAAGTGTGGGCACATCCTGTTCAGCATGGAGGGCATGAAACTACTGGCATGGCTGTGATTGGCTGCTGAAATGATGTCATGATGCAGTTTAAAAGTCGCTGGCGCCATTTTGCGATCACTCTGCTGTGAATTCAGTTAGTGACAGGACGCTGTTTGCTGACTGAGGGCCAGTTTAGAGATAGCGATTTGCTTCTTTGTGCTTTCCAAAGGCTAATTTAGCAACCGCTGTGTTCACCTACTATTCACCTTGCTTTTGCCTTGTAGCGCTGTTTTCACAGCGATCTGCAAGGTCTGTGTGTCTGTGTGTGTGTGTGTGAGTGCAGCCCACTCTCTAGTCTGAGTGCAGCCACATAGGCCATCCATAGCTGGTTGTATTCAGTTCAGGGAGGGTGGTTCATTGCCTCATACTGTACTTTTTTTTTTTTTTTGTCAAAGTAGTGTAGTCTGCTGCTAATTTTTTCAAAAAAATTCTATTAGTGTCTTTCCACCCGTCTCCAGCTAATTTGTGGAAAAACACTACATAGGATAACGTAGAGGAGGGTTTTTGGGCCTTGCAGCGCCGTTTACGGCTGTCTGCACGGTCTCCGTGTGACTGCAGCTCGCCCTGTAGTCTGTGAGCAGCCATAGCCTGGTTGTCTCCAGCTCAGGGTTCTTCACTGCGTCATACCGCCAAATCAATTTTCATTTTGTTTTAAGTAGTGCAGGCTGCTGCACATTTTTTCAAAAAATTCCTATTAGTGTCTTTCCACCCGTCTCCAGCTAATTTGTGGAAAAACACTACATAGGATAACGTAGAGGAGGGTTTTTGGGCCTTGCAGCGCCGTTTACGGCTGTCTGCACGGTCTCCGTGTGACTGCAGCTCGCCTTGTAGTCTGTGAGCAGCCATAGCCTGGTTGTCTCCAGCTCAGGGTTCTTCACTGCGTCATACCGCCAAATCAATTTTCATTTTGTTTTAAGTAGTGCAGGCTGCTGCACATTTTTTCAAAAAATTCCTATTAGTGTCTTTCCACCTGTCTCCAGCTAACTTGTGGAAAAACACTACATAGGATAACGTAGAGGAGGGTTTTTGGGCCTTGCAGCGCCGTTTATGTCTGTCTGCACGGTCTCCGTGTGACTGCAGCTCTATCTGTTGTCAGTTCAGCCCCCCAAAAATAAATAAATAATAAAGTTCACCAAACACACCAGTGACACCACTTTACATTTGTGTAGGCCACATTAGCTCATATTAAAGTCTAGTCCACACTTTAGAAAATTAGTGTTTCTTATACCTGTTAGGAGGAGTTGTTCAGGAATAAGCACACAAATCCGTTAGTACTTTTCTGCTTATCTTTATCAGTCAACCAAGATGAAGAAGGCAGTGAGTAAGGCACGTGGGCGTGGGCGCGGAGCAGGGAGGGGACGTGGGGATTCTGTGCCTGCTGCGGGCACCGGTGACTCATCAGCACCCACTTTCACCAGGGAACAGTCATTCATGTGCAGCTTTGTCGCAGAGCGCCGTACACCGCTGCTGCGTGAAGAACAAATTGAAGCCATTGTCGGATGGATGGCAGCTAATGCATCAACTTCAATTAGTGCCACATCCTCTCAGACACAGAGCACTGGAGAGCAGCCATCTGTCTCTTCACCACCTGCCAAATTGCCCAGGCAGACAGAGAGCCCAGGACAGGAGCCGTCTCTACTTCTGTTCTCTGAATCTCTTGGCTTGGAAACAGGGGGCCAGCCAAGCAGCATTGGAGAAATGGAAGAAGAGGCAGGGTGCAGTGATGCCCAACAGCTTTTTCTCTCTTCCTCTGAAGAGGCGGGTGGGCCAGTGGCTCCGTTCACCACATCGCAGGCCGCATCAGCTGATGATGACACTCAGGTGCCACTTACTGGTGCGTGCTCTGCTGCTGAGACTACCCAGGAGGAGCAGTTGGGGGCAGAGGGTAGTGTAGATGATGAGGTCCTTGACCCATCTTGGCGTGAGGGACAGGAAGGTGGTGGGAGCAGCTCTGAGGAAGAGATTCCCCGTACGGTCCAAAGAGGGAGAGGGAGGGGGAAGACTGCGGATCCTGCAGCCTCCGCTTTGGCACCCGTTAGGAGCATGTCTCTTCCAAAAGCCAAAAAGGGCGCTCCCAAGACTTGCAGTGCCTGGTCCTTTTTTGACACACTTGCAGATGACATTTGCTATGTCAAATGCAAGGTGTGTCATCACAAAGTAAAAAGAGGGAAAAATGTCAGCAACCTCAATACCTCCAACATGTGGAAACATGTGCGCACCAGGCACCCGGCGGAGTTAGAAAAACACACTGAAGAGCTAGGCCAACCAACAGCGGCAGCTACCACCTCTTCAGCTCATGTTGCCTCTTCCTCCAGCTCACACGCAGCTGGTTCGGCTTCCTCCCAGGATCGCCGTGGAAGAAGCTCTGGCCCTGTTGTCCAGAGACCCGCTGTAATTCCACCCGCAGCACCACTTTCCCAGTCATCCACACACTCCCAGCCCAGTCTACAGCCATCGGTAGTACAGGCATGGGAGAAAAGGCGGCCTTTCTCATCAAACTACCCACGAGCACAGGCTCTGACTGCAGGCATTGCCAAACTTCTGTCACTGGAAATGCTGTCATTCAGGCTGGTGGAGACTGACAGCTTCCGTGACTTGATGTCATTGGCAGTCCCACAGTACAATGTGCCCAGCTGCTTTTACTTCAGCAGGCAAGCCGTCCCTGCCCTGCACAAGCATGTGGAGGGACACATAAAACACGCGCTACTGAACGCCGTCAGTAGCAAGGTCCACCTCACCACCGATGCGTGGACCAGTCAACATGGACAGGGGCGATACCTTTCCCTCACTGCCCATTGGGTTAATGTCGTTGAGCCGGGTACAGACCGTGCGAGTGGCGCAGGACGTGTCCTGCCCACTCCAAGGATTGCAGGAATCCATTCTGTACGCATTGACTCCTCCTCCTACACCAGTTCCTCAGAATCATCGCTGCAGGAGCCGTCACAGTCCACCTCCACATGGACCCGTGATGAACGTGTACCTGTTACGACCGACATGAGCACAGCCGTGGCCAAACGTCAACAGGCCGTCTTGAAATTAATTTATTTGGGGAATCGAAGCCACACAGCGCAGGAGCTCTGGAATGCCATCAAGCAGGAGAGCGATGTGTGGTTTGTGCCAGCGAATCTCCAGCCAGGCATGGTAGTGTGTGATAATGGCCGAAATCTGGTGGCAGCTCTGGGCCTCGGCAACCTCACTCACATCCCATGTCTGGCACATGTGCTCAATTTGGTCGTGCAGAGTTTTCTGAGGGACTATCCGGATCTTGATGCACTGCTGCACAAGGTCCGCCTAGAGTGTGCTCACTTGCGGCGTTCCAGCACGGCAAAAGCGCGCATTGCGGCTCTGCAGCGCCGACACCGCCTGCCGGAACATCGCATCATATGTGACCTACCTACCAGGTGGAATTCCACGTTACATATGTTGGAGCGGTTGTGTGAGCAGCAGCAAGCTGTAATGGAGTACCAGCTGCTTCAGGCGCAAAGAAGTCGCAGTCAGCGCCGTACAGACTTCACAACCACAGAGTGGGCCACTATGAATGACGTCTGCCAGGTTTTGCGTCCCTTTGATTATTCCACGCGGATGGCGAGTGCAGATGATGCACTAGTCAGCATGACTGTCCCCCTTATCTGCCTGCTTGAAAAATCACTGCAAGCGCTAAGGGATGATGTTGTGGAAGAGGTGGAGGATGAGGATTCAGCATTTCCATCATCTTCTGGACAGTCAGCGCCACATGGTTCCTCACAAACGCGTAAGCAGGGGACAGTTTGTGAGGAGGATGAGGAGGAGTCAATGGAGGAGGAAGACATCCGTCCAGAGGAGGGAGTTACACAATTGTCCAGTACTCAGTGTGTACAGCGAGGGTGGGGTGATGACGAGCGGGCAGAGATCACGCCTCCAGCAGGGGACAGCGTTTCTTGGGCAGTTGGCAGTCTGCAGCACATGGTGGATTACATGCTGCAGTGCCTGAGAAACGACCGCCGCATCGCCCACATTCTCAACATGTCTGATTATTGGGTGTTCACCCTCCTCGATCCTCGCTACCGGGACAACGTAGAAAGCCTCATCACACCGTTGAACCGGGAGCGAAAAATGCGGGAGTACCAAGACTGTTGTGAAATTGGATTTTGGGCTCCCCCGGTGGTTTCTATTTCATCATCTATTCCCTCTGAGATTCCTGAATTCTTGACTGAATATCGTGACGTTTTTGAAGAACCTAAGCTTGGTTCATTACCTCCGCACCGGGAGTGCGATTGTGCCATAGATTTGATTCCGGGTAGTAAATACCCTAAGGGTCGTTTATTTAATCTGTCTGTGCCTGAACATGCTGCTATGCGAGAATATATAAAGGAGTCCTTGGAAAAGGGACATATTCGTCCTTCGTCATCTCCCTTAGGAGCCGGTTTTTTCTTTGTGGCTAAGAAAGATGGCTCTTTGAGGCCGTGTATTGATTATCGGCTTTTGAATAAAATCACGGTTAAATATCAATATCCGTTGCCACTGCTGACTGATTTGTTTGCTCGCATAAAGGGGGCCAAGTGGTTCTCTAAGATAGATCTCCGTGGGGCGTATAATTTGGTGCGAATTAAGCAGGGGGATGAGTGGAAAACCGCATTTAATACGCCCGAGGGCCACTTTGAGTATTTGGTGATGCCTTTTGGTCTTTCAAATGCCCCTTCAGTCTTTCAGTCCTTTATGCATGACATTTTCCGTGATTATTTGGATAAATTTATGATTGTGTATCTGGATGATATTTTGATTTTTTCGGATGACTGGGACTCTCATGTCCAGCAGGTCAGGAGGGTTTTTCAGGTTTTGCGGTCTAATTCCTTGTGTGTGAAGGGTTCTAAGTGCGTTTTTGGGGTTCAAAAGATTTCCTTTTTGGGATATATTTTTTCCCCCTCTTCCATCGAGATGGATCCTGTCAAGGTTCAGGCTATTTGTGATTGGACGCAACCCTCTTCTCTTAAGAGTCTTCAGAAATTTTTGGGCTTTGCTAACTTTTATCGTCGATTTATTGCTGGTTTTTCTGATGTTGTTAAACCATTGACTGATTTGACTAAGAAGGGTGCTGATGTTGCTGATTGGTCCCCTGCTGCTGTGGAGGCCTTTCGGGAGCTTAAGCGCCGCTTTTCTTCCGCCCCTGTGTTGCGTCAGCCTGATGTTGCTCTTCCTTTTCAGGTTGAGGTCGACGCTTCTGAAATCGGAGCTGGGGCGATTTTGTCGCAGAGAAGTTCCGATTGCTCCGTGATGAGACCTTGTGCTTTTTTCTCGCGTAAATTTTCGCCCGCCGAGCGGAATTATGATGTTGGGAATCGGGAGCTTTTGGCCATGAAGTGGGCTTTTGAGGAGTGGCGTCATTGGCTTGAGGGGGCTAGACATCAGGTGGTGGTATTGACTGACCACAAAAATCTAATTTATCTTGAGTCCGCCAGTCGCCTGAATCCTAGACAGGCGCGCTGGTCGTTGTTTTTCTCTCGGTTTGATGTGGTGTCCCACCTGCCGGGTTCTAAGAATGTTAAGGCGGATGCCCTTTCTAGGAGTTTTGAGCCTGACTCCCCTGGTAATTCTGAACCTACAGGTATCCTTAAGGATGGAGTGATATTGTCTGCCGTTTCTCCAGACCTGCGGCGGGCCTTGCAGG
This sequence comes from Ranitomeya variabilis, assembly GCF_051348905.1. Lineage (NCBI taxonomy): Eukaryota > Metazoa > Chordata > Amphibia > Anura > Dendrobatidae > Ranitomeya > Ranitomeya variabilis. Next base: position 104,686,158 of record NC_135238.1, on the reverse strand, counting down.
AGTTTCAGGCGGATAGACCTGATCGTTGCCCACCTGGTAGACTGTTTGTTCCTGATGATTGGACCAGTAAAGTCATTTCTGAGGTTCATTCTTCTGCGTTGGCAGGTCATCCTGGAATCTTTGGTACCAGGGATTTGGTGGCAAGGTCCTTCTGGTGGCCTTCCCTGTCTCGAGATGTGCGAGGCTTCGTGCAGTCTTGTGACGTTTGTGCTCGGGCCAAGCCTTGTTGTTCTCGGGCTAGTGGATTGTTGTTGCCCTTGCCTATCCCGAAGAGGCCCTGGACGCACATCTCGATGGATTTTATTTCGGATCTTCCTGTTTCTCAGAAGATGTCTGTCATCTGGGTGGTGTGTGACCGTTTCTTTAAGATGGTCCATTTGGTTCCCCTGCCTAAGTTGCCTTCCTCTTCCGAGTTGGTTCCTCTGTTTTTTCAAAATGTGGTCCGTTTGCATGGTATTCCGGAGAATATCGTTTCTGACAGAGGTACCCAATTCGTGTCTAGATTTTGGCGAGCATTCTGTGCTAGGATGGGCATAGATTTGTCTTTCTCGTCTGCTTTCCATCCTCAGACTAATGGCCAGACCGAGCGGACGAATCAGACCTTGGAGACATATTTGAGGTGTTTTGTGTCTGCAGATCAGGATGATTGGGTTGCTTTTTTGCCTTTGGCGGAGTTTGCCCTCAATAATCGGGCCAGCTCTGCCACCTTGGTGTCTCCCTTTTTCTGTGATTCGGGGTTTCATCCTCGATTTTCTTCTGGTCAGGTGGAAGCTTCGGTTTGTCCTGGAGTGGATGCTGTGGTGGAGAGGTTGCATCAGATTTGGGGGCAGGTAGTGGACAATTTGAAGTTGTCCCAGGAGAAGACTCAGCTTTTTGCCAACCGCCGGCGTCGGGTTGGTCCTCGGCTTTGTGTTGGGGACTTGGTGTGGTTGTCTTCTCGTTTTGTCCCTATGAGGGTTTCTTCTCCTAAGTTTAAGCCTCGGTTCATCGGCCCGTACAAGATATTGGAGATTCTTAACCCTGTGTCCTTCCGTTTGGACCTCCCTGCATCTTTTTCTATTCATAATGTTTTTCATCGGTCATTATTGCGCAGGTATGAGGTACCGGTTGTGCCTTCCGTTGAGCCTCCTGCTCCGGTGTTGGTTGAGGGCGAGTTGGAGTACGTTGTGGAAAAAATCTTGGACTCCCGTGTTTCCAGACGGAAACTCCAGTATCTGGTCAAATGGAAGGGATACGGTCAGGAGGATAATTCTTGGGTGACTGCCTCTGATGTTCATGCCTCCGATCTGGTCCGTGCCTTTCATAGGGCTCATCCTGATCACCCTGGTGGTTCTGGTGAGGGTTCGGTGCCCCCTCCTTGAGGGGGGGGTACTGTTGTGAAATTGGATTTTGGGCTCCCCCGGTGGCCACTGGTGGAATTGAACTGGTGTGCATCATCCCCTCTGTTCACCTGTTTCCATCAGGATGTGGGAGTCGCTATTTAGCCTTGCTCCTCTGTCACTTCCATGCCGGTCATCATTGTAATCAGAAGCCTTTCTGTGCATGTTCCTGCTGCTAGACAACTCCCAGCTAAGTTGGACTTTAGTCCTCGTTTGTTTTTGCATTTTGTTCCAGTTCACAGCTGTAGTTTCGTTTCTGTGTCTGGAAAGCTCTTGTGATCTGAAATTGCCACTCTGATGTTATGAGTTAATACTAGAGTCTTAAAGTAATTTCAGGATGGTGTTTTGATAGGGTTTTCAGCTGACCATGAAAGTGCCCTTTCTGTCTTCCTGCTATCTAGTAAGCGGACCTCAATTTTGCTAAACCTATTTTCATACTACGTTTGTCATTTTCATCTAAAATCACCGCCAATATATGTGGGGGCCTCTGTCTGCCTTTCGGGGAAATTTCTCTAGAGGTGAGCCAGGACTATATTTTCCTCTGCCAGGATTAGTTAGTCCTCCGGCCGGCGCTGGGCGTCTAGGGATAAAACGCAGGCAACGCTACCCGGCTACTGTTAGTTGTGCGGCAGGTTTAGTTCATGGTCAGTTTAGTTTCCATCCTTCCAAGAGCTAGTTCTTATGTTTGCTGGGCTATGTTCTCTTGCCATTGAGAACCATAACACAAGACACACTGGTGAATTCCATCATCTTCTCCATTCCAACAGAGAGAAGTGCTGCTAGTGCATTCCAAAGCAGCTCAGTGCGTCCAGGCAGTGGTGGAGGCTCTGCACAAAGAGGGAGCAGAAGCAGTGCCTCTGCCCAAGGCAAGACCAGTATGGCCCAACTGTGGCACAGTTTTCTGTGCCCGCCACAAAAGTCTACACCATCACAGACGGCTCCAGTCAGCAGGAGGCAACGGTTCCGTCAGATGGTGACAGACTACATGTCTTGCCCTCTTGCTGTACTCCCAGACGGCTCTTCCCCTTTCAAGTTTTGGGTCTCAAAGCTGGATACATGGCCAGAGCTAAGCCAGTATGCATTGGAGGTGCTGTCTTGCCCTGCGGCCAGTGTATTATCGGAAAGTGTCTTTAGTGCTGCAGGTGGTGTACTAACTGACCGTCACATGCGACTATCCTCCGATAACGTTGACCGGCTTACTTTCCTGAAAATGAACAAGGCCTGGATCTCGCAGGAATTTGCCACTCCTCTTCCTGATTAAATAATTAGGTGACTGTCTACAGTATCCAGGTCTCCTGTTGTGTTCATCTTTCTACCACCTGAACTTAAAATCCTGGGCTCCAACACCGCCAGTTGAGGCTCAGAAGTGCCGTCTGCACAGTCAAAACATACGACCCAGTGTTATTGGGTTTCAGTAACGTCAGCTGATCCCCAGCTGTGTAGCCGGCAATGTGTCCTGCGACCGCCACGCTGACACAACAACTGAAATGTAAGGGAACCTGTCCCCCCCCCCAAGGCATTTGTTACTGAAAGAGCCACCTTGTACAGCAGTAATGCTGCACAAGGAAAAGGTAGCTATTTTTGTTTAGCTCCTTGCACACACAGAACTTAACACTTATAAAATGTGTCCACTGATACCGTAAAACCGTCCTGGAGGTGGGACTTTCCTTCGTAATATGACGCAGCACAGCCGTCATTCCTACCCCCTTGGCGCCGTGCCCCGGCTCCTCAGCGTTGTTTGATTCCGTCCCGGGGCCTGCGCTGTTATGTTATCCCTTGGCCAGGCACACTTAGTGCTGCCCGTCTTCTGACATCATTTGGTGTCAGGATGGCTGCGCCTGTGCGGCCGCGCTGGCCGAGAGCCCGCCTCGCAGTGTCTTCTGATTTAATCCCACTGGGGGCCTGAGATCCATGGACATGCGCAGTGCATATCTGAACCTCCACCTCTCACTCATCTCCCTACGGCTTCTTCAGACTGTGCGGTGTCAGCTGGTCCCTAATAGCATGCCACGGCCGTGACACCGCACAGTCTTAAGAAGCCGTAGGGAGGGGAGTGAGAGGCGAGGATATGCACTGCGCATGGCCACGGATCCCAGGCCCCCGGTGGGATTAGATTAGATGACACTGCGAGGCGGGCTCTCGGCCAGCGCGGCCGCACAGGCGCAGCCAGCCTGACACCAAATGATGCCAGAAGATGGGCAGCGCTAAGTGTGCCTGGCCAAGGGATAACATAACAGCGCAGGCTCCGGGACGGAATCAAACAACGCTGAGGAGCCGGGGAACGGCGCCAAGGAGGTAGGAATGACGGCTGTGCTGCGTCATATTACCAAGGAAAGTCCCACCTCCGGGACGGTCACACGGTATCAGGGGACACATTTTATAAGTGTTTAGTTCTGTGTTTGCAAGGAGCATCATGAAAAGAGCCACCTTTTCCTTTTGCATCTTTTTTGCTGCACAAGCTGGCTCTTTCAGCTACAAACGCCTTGGGGGGGGGTTAAAGGTTCCCTTTCGACTTTCTCCAATCAGGCTTCGGCCTACATTGTGTTCCTCTGCTTCTCCTCCTGTCCCTGGGCTCCAACACCGCTAGTTGTTGCCTGGTAGTGCTGTACGCACAGTCAACAGTCCCTCCTCTGTTATTGGGGTTCAGTAACGTCAGCTGTTCCCCTGCTGTGTGTGTGGCAATCCCTCCTATCTCCTCCACCTCCCCCTCCTGTCCCTGGGCTCCAACACCGCTAGTTGCCGTCCAGTAGTGCTGTACGCACAGTCCCAACAGTCCCTCCTCTGTTATTGGGGTTCAGTAACGTCAGCTGTTCCCCTGCTGTGTGTGTGGCAATCCCTCCTACCTCCTCCTACCTCCTCCACCTCCTCCTCCTCCACCTGTCCCTGGGCTCCAACACCGCTAGTTGCCGTCCAGAAGTGCTGTCCGCACAGTCCCAACAGTCCCTCCTCTGTTATTGGGGTTCAGTAACGTCAGCTGTTCCCCTGCTGTGTGTGTGGCAATCCCTCCTACCTCCTCCACCTCCTCCTCCTCCACCTGTCCCTGGGCTCCAACACCGCTAGTTGCCGTCCAGAAGTGCTGTCCGCACAGTCCCAACAGTCCCTCCTCTGTTATTGGGGTTCAGTAACGTCAGCTGTTCCCCTGCTGTGTGTGTGGCAATCCCTCCTACCTCCTCCACCTCCTCCTCCTCCACCTGTCCCTGGGTTCCAACACCGCTAGTTGCCGTCCAGAAGTGCTGTCCGCACAGTCCCAACAGTCGCTCCTCTGTTATTGGGGTTCAGTAACGTCAGCTGTTCCCCTGCTGTGTGTGTGGCAATCCCTCCTATCTCCTCCACCTCCACCTCCCCCTCCTGTCCCTGGGCTCCAACACCGCTAGTTGCCGTCCAGTAGTGCTGTACGCACAGTCCCAACAGTCCCTCCTCTGTTATTGGGGTTCAGTAACGTCAGCTGTTCCCCTGCTGTGTGTGTGGCAATCCCTCCTACCTCCTCCTACCTCCTCCACCTCCTCCTCCTCCACCTGTCCCTGGGCTCCAACACCGCTAGTTGCCGTCCAGTAGTGCTGTACGCACAGTCCCAACAGTCCCTCCTCTGTTATTGGGGTTCAGTAACGTCAGCTGTTCCCCTGCTGTGTGTGTGGCAATCCCTCCTACCTCCTCCTACTTCCTCCACCTCCACCTCCCCCTCCTGTCCCTGGGCTCCAACACCACTAGTTGCCGTCCGGTAGTGCTGTACGCACAGTCCCAACAGTCCCTCCTCTGTTATTGGGGTTCAGTAACGTCAGCTGTTCCCCTGCTGTGTGTGTGTGGCAATCCCTCCTACCTCCTCCTACCTCCTCCACCTCCTCCACCTGTCCCTGGGCTCCAACACCGCTAGTTGCCGTCCAGTAGTGCTGTCCGCACAGTCCCAACAGTCCCTCCTCTGTTATTGGGGTTCAGTAACGTCAGCTGTTCCCCTGCTGTGTGTGTGGCAATCCCTCCTACCTCCTCCTACCTCCTCCACCTCCTCCTCCTCCACCTGTCCCTGGGCTCCAACACCGCTAGTTGCCGTCCAGAAGTGCTGTCCGCACAGTCCCAACAGTCCCTCCTCTGTTATTGGGGTTCAGTAACGTCAGCTGTTCCCCTGCTGTGTGTGTGGCAATCCCTCCTACCTCCTCCACCTCCTCCTCCTCCACCTGTCCCTGGGCTCCAACACCGCTAGTTGCCGTCCAGAAGTGCTGTCCGCACAGTCCCAACAGTCCCTCCTCTGTTATTGGGGTTCAGTAACGTCAGCTGTTCCCCTGCTGTGTGTGTGGCAATCGCTCCTACCTCCTCCACCTCCTCCTCCTCCACCTGTCCCTGGGCTCCAACACCGCTAGTTGCCGTCCAGAAGTGCTGTCCGCACAGTCCCAACAGTCCCTCCTCTGTTATTGGGGTTCAGTAACGTCAGCTGTTCCCCTGCTGTGTGTGTGGCAATCCCTCCTATCTCCTCCACCTCCACCTCCCCCTCCTGTCCCTGGGCTCCAACACCGCTAGTTGCCGTCCAGAAGTGCTGTCCGCACAGAGCCAAACACCTCGCCAATGTGTTAGTGGGGTTCAGCACCGCCAGCTGTTCCCCTGCTGTGTATACGGCAACGTGTACTGCGACCGCCACGCAGGCACAACAAGTTAAATTTAAGGGAACCTGTCCCCCCCCCCAGGCGGTTGTTACTGAAGGAGCCACCTTGTGCAGCAGTAATGATGCAAAGGGAAAAAGTGCCTCTTTTCGTGGTGCTCCTTGCACATGCTGAACCTAACACTTATGAAAAGTGTCCCCTCCTACCGTGATACCGTCCGGTTGGTGGAACTTTCCTTTGTGATGTGACGCAGCACAGCCGTCATTCTTACCCCCTTGGCGCCGTGCGCCGCCTCCTCAGCGTTGTTTGAATCAGTCCCGGAGCCTGCGCTGTTAGGTTAGCCCTTGGCCATGCATACATTTTGCGCTGCCCGTCTTCTGACATCATTTGGTGTCAGGCTGGCTGCGCCTGTGCGGCCGCGCTGGCCGAGATCCCGCCTCGTACTGTCTTCTGATTTAATCCCACTGGGGGCCTGAGATCCATGGACATGCGCAGTGCATATCTGAACCTCCACCTCTCACTCATCTCCCTACGGCTTCTTCAAACTGTGCGGTGTCAGCTGGTCCCTAATAGCATGCCACGGTCGTGACACCGCACAGTCTGAAGAAGCCGTAGGGAGGGGAGTGAGAGGCGAGGATATGCACTGCGCATGGCCACGGATCTCAGGCCCCCAGTGGGATTAAATCAGAAGACAGTACGAGGCGGTATCTCGGCCAGCGCGGCCGCACAGGCACAGCCAGCCTGACACCAAATGATGTCAGAAGACGGGCAGCGCAAAATGTGTGCATGGCCAAGGGCTAACCTAACAGCGCAGGCTCCGGGACTGATTCAAACAACGCTGAGGAGGCGGCGCACGGCGCCAAGGGGGTAAGAATGACGGTTGTGCTGCGTCACATCACAAAGGAAAGTTCCACCTACCGGACGGTATCTTGGTAGGAGGGGACACTTTTCATAAGTGTTAGGTTCAGCATGTGCAAGGACCATAATTAAAAGAGCTAAGTTTACCATTTCCAGCATTAGTGCTGTACACGATGGCTCTTTCAGCTACAAACGCCTGGGGGGGGGGGTTAAAGTTTCCCTTTCAACTTGCTCCAGTGCAGGCTTCGGCCTACACTCTGCTCCCTCTCCTCCTCCTGCTGACCCTGGGCTCTAACACCGCCAGTTGGGGCCCAGATGTGCTAGCTGCACAGAGCCAAACACCAGCCAATGTGTCAGTGGGGTTCAGCACCGCCAGCTGTTCCCCTGCTGTGTAGCCGGCAACGTGTCCTGCAACAGCCACGCAGACACAAGAACTGAAATTGAAGGAAACCTGTCCCCCCTCCCCCAGGCGTTTTTACGTTTTACAGCCACCTTGTACAGCGGTAATGCTGCATGTGTGCAAGGTGGCTCAGAAACTTATTCTCCTTGCCCATGTTGAAGTGAACACGTCTAAAAATGAGTCCTCTGCGACCATTAAAACGTCCCTCAGGTGTGATTTTCCTTTGTATTGACACGCAACAAGCTCCTTGGTAGCGCTGCCCGTCTTCTGGCATCATTGTTTGGCTGCCTGCGCCTCTGCGGCCGCCCTGACCCACACAACGCCCCTCGGTGTCTTATTTATTGGGACTGCGAGGGTGTGATTGATGGGCATGAGCAGTTCATCAGTTCGCCTGTCCCTCATCTCCTTCCGCCTTCTTCAGACTGTGCGGCTTCATGGCCGTGGCATGCGATAAGGGATCAGCTGACGCCACACAGTAAGGACCCGAGTGTGAGAGGCGAACATATGTGCTGCGCCAGGCCATGAATCCCAGCCCCGCAGTGTTTTAACAATGTTAAGACACTGGGGGGCTGGGATTCATGGTCATCGCAAACCGCAACGGCCGACATTACATGATGTCAGAGGATGGGCAGCGCTAACAGCGCAAGGCCAAGGGATAACACAAAAGCGCAGACTCCTGTGCAACAAATAACGATGCTCAGGAGGCCGCGCAAAGCACCAAGGTGGCATTTTTGCCAGCTGTACTGCGTCTCTTTACGAAGGGAACTCACGCCTCAAAACCAGTTTGACTGTATAAAGGGCTAAATGTTATACGTGTTTCATTCAGCGTGTGCAAGGAGAAAAATTAAAAGAGCAACCTTTGACTTGTGCAGCACTACTGCTGCATAAGCTGTGGCTCTTCTACTTTGTAGCACCTGAGGGGGGGTTAAAGGTTACCTTTGAAATTGGTTCAATTAGGCTTCGGCCTACACTCTGCTCCCCCTGCAGAGCCCGGGCTCCAACACCGCCAGTTGGGGCCCGGTACTGCTAGCTGCACAGAGAAAAACACCAGCCAATGTGTCAGTGGGGTTCAGCACCGCCAGCTGTTCCCCTGCTGTGCAGCCGGCAACGTGTCCTGCAACTGCCACGCAGGCACAACAGACCCAAAGCTGCCGCCAGTGCAGGCTTCGGCCTACACTCTGCTCCCTCTCCTCCTCCTGCTGACCCCAGGCTCTAACACCGCCAGTTGGGGCCCGGTACTGCTAGCTGCACAGAGAAAAACACCAGCCAATGTGTCAGTGGGGTTCAGCACCGCCAGCTGTTCCCCTGCTGTGCAGCCGGCATCGTGTCCTGCAAAAGCCACGCAGACACTTGCTCTTGTACCTTCTGCTCCCCATCCTGTTTCCAGTACCGTCAGCTGGATCCGGGCAGAGCCTTTGGCTTAGGTGCCTCCCTCTGGGTATCCGAGTTCCACCAACGTCAGGTGGTCCTTGGTAGTGCTTTCAGGCACGGGTACCTCCTGCTTAGTAACCGGGTTCCAGTAACGTCAGCTGGTCCTCGGTAGTTCCATTGGCTCTTGGACCTTCGGCTACCCATCCGGGTTCCAGCACCGTCAGCTGGTTCTCGGCAGTGTCTTTTGCTCTTGTACCTTCTGCTCCCCATCCTGGTTCCAGTACCGTCAGCTGGTTCCGGGCAGAGCCTTTGGCTTAGGTGCCTCCCTCTGGGTATCCGAGTTCCACCAACGTCAGGTGGTCCTTGGTAGTGCTTTCAGGCACGGGTACCTCCTGCTTAGTAACCGGGTTCCAGTAACGTCAGCTGGTCCTCGGTAGTTCCATTGGCTCTTGGACCTTCGGGTAGCCATCCGAGTTCCAGTTCCATCAGCTGTTTCTCGGCATTTTCTCAGCCTTCTTGTACCTTCTGCTACATTTCCAAGTTCAAGAGACTAAACACGATGACCCGGAAGACCACCCCTAAGATGACGACGACACCAGAGACGACAACCACCGTGATGACGACGACCCTGGAGACGATGACCCTGAAGACCACCCCGCTGACGACGACCCCGGAGACGACAACCACCGTGATGACGACGACCCTGGAGACGATGACCCTGAAGACCACCCCGATGACGACGACCCCGGAGACGACGACCCTGGAGACGACGACGACCTGGAAGACCGAGAAGCAGAAGAACAAGAGGCTGCAGAACAAAGAGCAGAAGAACATTAAGCATAAGACTAAATATCAGAGCAAAAGATATTATCTAAATTATAAGCAGAAGAAGACTAAGCAGTGTATGGGGATGAGTCCGTTCCTCCTCGTGGTGCCCCTGGATAAAGCCTGATGCTGCAGGCCAAACTGAACGCGGACAAATGTAACTGTTTTGTGACAGGCAGAACGGAAGGTGTAATCTTCAAACTTTTATAGATAACAACTACGGGAATGCCTGTCACAAATAAGAATATGATGAAGAAGTTGAATATGAAGAAGATAATAGTAAAATAAAAAGAATATGAACAATGTAACAAAAAAAATAATAGGTAGAAGATGAAGAAGAAGATGAATAAGGTGAAGAAGTTGATGTCAAAGAAGCTGATGATGAGGATAATGAAGAAGAAAGTGTGGGAGAAGTAAAAAAGAAGGTGAAGGGCGTGGAAGTAGTGAAACATCAATATCTGACAAAATAAAAAAAAAATTAACATAGTCAAAATCTTTCTAACGCCGAACGTCATAAAAAACAAAACAAAATCCTGCTGTTCTATTAGATTGGGCTAAACCTATGTGCCTTTAATGTCTCCGCCACGTCCCCCAATACATCCTACATTATTCCTAGTTGTTTTCCTTCATGTAGAATGAACCTACAAGTTTATAAAGGGTTTATTTTAATTCCGATATTTTCGTCCCATTGACTTGCATTGGGATCGGGTATCGGTATCGGATTAGATCCGATACTTTGACGGTATCGGCCGATACTTTCCGATACCGATACTTTCCGATATCGGAAGGTATCGCTCAACACTACTGTCCAGCCGTCAAAGTGCGCCTGCGTGTGATGGAAAACCAAGTGCAATATGCTCCTGCGTGGCACAGGGGAAAGAGCAAGAGCAGTAAAGCTGCGTGTAGTGAGCCGCAAGTAATGTTAATGCACCTGCGTAAGATGAGGGACAGGACGCAGTGAGCGCCTACGTAATCCACAGGGAAAAATGTTCACCCTGTGCCTGCATACAATAAAACGTAGGTAATATTGATGCGCTTACATGAATAAATAAAGGCACAAGGAACGCGGTACTAACCATAATTTTTGAATTATAAACTGCGTATAGTAAACCGCAGGCAGTATTAATACGACAGCACCTGCGTAAAATACAAAAAGCGCAGTGCACACTTATGTGGTCTGGGGGGAGAGACATTTACACTGTGCCTGCGTATAATATAATGCATCAATATTGATGCACTAACATAAATAAAATGCAGTGCTTTTAGATCTTAATCTGGCGTCCCAGCAAAAACCCACCTCATCTGTACAGATGAGAAGTCCCATATCTGGAAAGTCGTGAAGGATCACCAAGATAGGTGATACACTCAAACCACAAAGGCACCAAACATCCCATCCACATGCGGAACACCACAGACAAACCCCCGGGGGCAACAGCATCCAAAGCAAACCCCACATATACACTCATGAAAGCAAAAGAACGAGGCAGGGATAAACCCCATAATTGACAATGTGATAGTAATAACTTTATTAGTGAAAACAATTATATGAACCCTTCAAGTGCATGAAAATTAAACTGGGTAAATAGCCTTGAACCTATATAGAGACTGATTATGGACACCCGGGGGGACCACATAGCATGGACCAATGCCCACCTATGTGTCAATTGTAAGGATAAAAGGATTACAGAAACCAAATGGGGATAAACCGAAACCCCCAACCCTAGAATACAAACCTGCCCCATGAGCCAGAGTAGACCAAACATCTAACCTCAAAATAGGCCACATAAGACGGAAGCCTGAGAAAATGATAATACTGCATACAGCCAGACATAGGCTACCAATGTCCAAAAAGGAGGGGGGATACAGCTGCCAACAATCCTAATCGAAAGTTGAAGAAATATCCAGCCCCACACATGTCTCTGAAAATATAGATGAAATTTATGCCAAACGGATACAGTCCATCAATCAAAATCTCCTGAGGCTGAGGCAAGTAGTAGTGGAGACGCATATTTGGCCCTCGTTATTCAACCATTGAGACCGGAGATGTTATCCCAAGAATCCGGTGAACAAAAGTTCTTTGTTTAAATCTATAGGTGCAATAGAGCCAAGGTTAAAAATCCACCGCGATTCTAAGCGTAATAAAGCTTGCTTTGGTGAGCCACCCCTAATGGAAGTGTGGAACTGTTCAAGCCCTATCACCCGCGTGTTAGTAACCTGACCAGAGTGTTCAGCTAAAAAATGGTCCGCCACAGGGGTAAGGGTCCTAGCCTTCAAGGAGTCAGTCAATGCCAAATTAATTGTGGAAAAGTGCTTCTGGATCCTGCGCCTCAATTCCTGTGTAGTTTGGCCTACATAGACCCGCTGACAGGGGCAAATCAGGGCATAGATGACACAAACTGTTTTACAATTAATGTATGTCCAAAGTCTGTGTTGTCTCCCATCCCCTGGGTTGGTAAAAAAATCCCTAGTCGGTACCATATGAGGACAGATATTGCATCTGCCACATGCAAAAGAACCCTTCAGATTGATACCCCAGTTCAGTCTAGTATTTTGTCTCACATAAAGACTCCTAGTGAGGCAATCCCTAATATTAGGGGCTCTTCTGGCCGTCAATAATGGCCGCTCACCAACCACTTTGGAAGTATGGAGATCAGTAGTTAAAATACCCCAGTGTTTTTGTAAAATGGACCTAACATGTTAAAGTTCGTGATTAGCCTAGGTTTGTCATCATGTACCTTGTTTCAGGCCTCCAAAATTGCTGCCTGTGTATGGGCCCTAGCCCGTTGGAATGCCTGAGAGATGTTCCTATGAGGATAATTCCTCTGTTTGAGTCGATCCGTCAAATTGAGGGCCTCCGAACGAAAATCCTCGTCTGAGGTGCAATTTCTTCTTGTCCTCAAAAATTGTCCCATAGGAACCCCATCCCTCGCATGAAGTGGATGAAAACTCCTGTAGTCCAACAAGGAGTTAGTGGCCGTGGGCTTCCGATACAATTTGGTAGAAATGGAACCATTGTTCACAGAGATTTGTAAATCTAGAAAGGTCACTGTGGAAGAGGACATAGAATAGGTTAACAGAATGTTGTGTTGATTGTGATTCAAAAGATCAATGAATCTACAACACTCCTCTTTAGTTCCTACCCAAATGAAAAAGACGTCATCTATGTAACATAGCCAATGGCGTATGCTACTCTTGAACAATTCAAGGGGGTAGACCATGGTGGCCTCCCACCACCCCAAAAGTAGATTGGCGAGAGCTGGGGCACACCTTGCTCCCATGGCCACCCTGTTGTGAATTCCGTCTGGGCTCCCTCTGGTAGCCTTTAGCGATACTGCGGGTCTGGAGCTGGGCTCAGCTGCCTCATTTCCTGCTATGCTGGTTCCTATTTAATTCCACCTGGACCTTTACTTGTTGCCTGCTGTCGTTGTATTCAGTACTGGTTCTGTCCTCTCCTGGATTTTCCTGGTGACCTGTCTATTTCTGAGAAGCTAAGTTTTGCTAGTTCTTTTTGCTCATTGTTTCCTTGAATATGTTTCTCAGTATATGATGTGTTCAGTCCAGCTTGCTTATATGTGATTTTTCGCTTGCTGGTAGCTCTGGGGAGCAGAGTGCGCCCCTCACATTGTGAGTCGGTGTGGGGGTTCTTGTACTTTCTGCGTGGATAGTTTTTGATAGTTTTTGTACCGACCGCACAGATCCCTGCTATCTTCTGTCTATTTAGTGTTAGCGGGCCTCATTTGCTTAAACACATCATATTGATAATTCCAGCTAGAAAATACCAACAACAATAGAACAAAGATTACAACACTACTCAATAATGTACTATATTGGTATCAAATCAAAGTACTGGTAGAAAACTTGTTCGCATACAAGTAAATATGAACATACCACAAAAACACGCATGTTTAGAACAAATAGAAAGCTTTATTAAACACCATATAAAATTAGATTAAAATCAGATAGCCAAAAGTGCTTTTGGTGAGCCAAGAATTAACAACAGAAAGCGTCACCATTAGGTAGGCAGATAACAATTAGACAAAATCACATGACATGCTGCAATAGGATAAATAAGGGAAGTAGATAATAAATAGTAAAAATAAATATAGGAATACAAAAAAATATCTACTTAAATCCAAAATGGATCCTCTAGTGCAGCAGGTCTATAGATCCTCAGTACACAAAAAACATAAGTGAGTGTGGGCTCTGGACCATACATTCAGGGAATAACATGGTATAATGCTGTAGGCAAATATTGTCTGGGACTAAGCCATAATTATCAGAATTCCCAAACACCCGATAAATTGCAAAAGCAATCCCTATAGTGAATACAGAGACATGAGGAAACCTTGCCGAAATGCGCATAGGGGTTCTTGGCGTCTCCATTTAGGCGTTGGTAAGATTTATTTATTTCCTCATGTCTCTGTATTCACTATAGGGATTGCTTTTGCAATTTATCGGGTGTTTGGGAATTCTGATAATTATGGCTTAGTCCCAGACAATATTTGCCTACAGCGTTATACCATGTTATTCCCTGAATGTATGGTCCAGAGCCCACACTCACTTATGTTTTTTGTGTACTGAGGATCTATAGACCTGCTGCACTAGAGGATCCATTTTGGATTTAAGTAGATATTTTTTTGTATTCCTATATTTATTTTTACTATTTATTATCTACTTCCCTTATTTATCCTATTGCAGCATGTCATGTGATTTTGTCTAATTGTTATCTGCCTACCTAATGGTGACGCTTTCTGTTGTTAATTCTTGGCTCACCAAAAGCACTTTTGGCTATCTGATTTTAATCTAATTTTATATGGTGTTTAATAAAGCTTTCTATTTGTTCTAAACATGCGTGTTTTTGTGGTATGTTCTCATTTGCTTAAACCTGTTTTTCATTCCTACATTTGTATTTTCCCCTTAACTCACCGTTATTATTTGTGGGGGGCTGCCTAAACTTTGGGGTTATTTCTCAGAGGCAAGTGAGGCTTTGCTTTCTCTCTAGGGGTAGCTAGTTTCTCAGGCCGTGAAGAGGCCTCTAGGTTTTTAGGTAACGCTCCACGGCTGCCTTTAGTGTGTGTGGATAGGATCAGGATTGCGGTCGGTATAGTTCCCACATCCCCGGAGCTTGTCCTACTATTCAGGTTTACCTATCAGGTCAGTTTGGTGATCCTACCACCGGATCATAACAGTACAGCAGGCCAGTAAAGAGTAAATGCATCGCAAAAGAGGGACAAGAGAAATCCTGAGTTCATTTTTTTTTTTTTTCCTCTGCAGTGTGTCTAGCCTCTCTCCTCCCCTTAATCTCTGGGTGGTTCAGAATTCAGCTGCAGCTATGGACCTTCAGAGTCTGTCTTCTAGTGTGGATCATCTCACTGCTAGGGTACAAGGCATTCAGGATTATGTAGTCCACAGTCCTATGTCAGAGCCTAAGATACCTATTCCTGAGCTGTTCTCCGGAGACAGATCTAGGTTTTTGAACTTTAAAAATAATTGCAAATTATTTCTTTCTCTGAGACCTCGTTCCTCTGGTGATCCGGTTCAGCAAGTTAAAATTATTATTTCTTTGTTGCGTGGTGACCCTCAAGATTGGGCATTCTCTCTGGCGCCGGGAGATCCTGCATTGCAAAATGTGGATGCGTTTTTTCTGGCGCTTGGAGTGCTTTATGAGGAACCTAATCTGGTAGACCAAGCAGAAAAGGTTTTGCTGGCTCTCTCCCAGGGTCAGGATGAAGCAGAGGTTTTCTGTCAGAAGTTTAGGAAATGGTCTGTGCTCACTCAATGGAATGAGTGTGCCCTGGCAGCGATTTTCAGAAAGGGTCTTTCTGAAGCCATTAAGGATGTTATGGTGGGGTTTCCCACGCCTGCGGGTCTGAATGAGTCAATGTCTTTGGCCATTCAGATTGATCGGCGCTTACGGGAGCGCAAACCAGTGCACCATCTGGCGGTATTTTCTGAGCAGAAGCCTGAGTCTATGCAATGTGACAGGATTCTGACCAGAATTGAATGGCAAAATCACAGAAGTCAGAATGGGTTGTGCTTTTACTGTGGTGATTCTGCTCATGTTATCTCAGATTGTTCTATGCGCATAAAAAAAAAAGTCTGTCACCATTGGTACTGTACAGCCTAAATTCATTTTGTCTGTTACTTTGATTTGCTCTCTGTCATCCTACTCAGTTATGGCTTTTGTGGATTCAGGTGCTGCCCTGAATTTGATGGATTTGTCTTTTGCCAGGTGCTGTGGTTTTATCTTGGAGCCTTTGCAATTCCCTATTCCACTAAAGGGAATTGATGCCACGCCATTGGCCAAGAATAAACCTCAGTACTGGGCTCAAGTGACCATGTGCATGACTCCTGCACATCAGGAGGTGATTCGCTTTCTTGTGTTACATAATTTGCATGATGTTGTCGTGTTAGGTCTGCCATGGCTGCAGGCTCATAATCCAGTCCTGGATTGGAAAGCAATGTCTGTGTCAAGTTGGGGTTGCCAGGGGATTCATGGCGATGCTCCTTTGGTGTCTATTGCTTCTTCTACTCCTTCTGAAGTCCCTGAATTATTGTCGGACTACCAGGATGTATTTGATGAGCCCAAGTCCAGTGCCCTACCTCCTCATAGGGATTGTGATTGCGCCATAAATTTGATTCCTGGTAGTAAGTTCCCTAAGCGACGACTTTTTAATTTGTCTGTACCAGAACATGCCGCTATGCGGAGTTATATCAAGGAGTCTTTGGAGAAGGGGCATATTCGCCCGTCCTCGTCCCCTTTGGGTGCGGGGTTCTTTTTTGTGGCCAAGAAGGATGGTTCTCTGAGACCCTGTATAGATTATCGCCTTCTAAATAACATCACGGTCAAATTTCAGTATCCTTTGCCACTGTTGTCCGATCTGTTTGCTCGGATTAGGGGGGCCAGTTGGTTCACCAAGATAGATCTTCGTGGAGCGTATAATCTTGTGCGTATAAAGCAGGGCGATGAATGGAAAACAGCATTCAATATGCCCGAAGGCCATTTTGAGTACTTGGTGATGCCTTTTGGGCTTTCTAATGCCCCTTCTGTGTTCCAGTCCTTCATGCACGATATCTTCCGAGAATATCTGGATAGGTTTATGATTGTGTACCTAGATGATATTTTGGTCTTTTCTGATGATTGGGAATCATGTGAAGCAGGTCAGGATGGTATTTCAGGTCCTGCGAGCCAATGCCTTGTTTGTGAAGGGCTCTAAATGTCTCTTCGGAGTCCATAAGGTTTCCTTTTTGGGCTTTATTTTTTTCTCCTTCTACCATTGAGATGGATCCAGTCAAGGTCCAGGCTATTTATGACTGGACTCAACCTACATCGGTAAAGAGTCTTTAGAAGTTCTTGGGTTTTGCTAATTTTTACCGTCGCTTCA
Organism: Ranitomeya variabilis; assembly: GCF_051348905.1. Classification (NCBI taxonomy): domain Eukaryota; kingdom Metazoa; phylum Chordata; class Amphibia; order Anura; family Dendrobatidae; genus Ranitomeya; species Ranitomeya variabilis. The sequence goes on along the minus strand of NC_135238.1, from coordinate 104,669,351 downwards.
TCACTAATTTTTCTAGTGTGGTTAAGCCTTTGACGGATTTGACCAAGAAAGGTTCTGATGTGACGAATTGGTCTCCTGCGGCCGTGGAGGCCTTTCAGGAGCTCAAACGCCGGTTCTCTTTGGCTCCTGTCTTGCGTCAGCCGGATGTCTCTCTGCCCTTCCAGGTCGAGGTTGATGCTTCTGAGATTGGAGCTGGGGCTGTCTTGTCACAGAGAAGCTCTGATGGCTCTGTGATGAGGCCATGTGCTTTCTTTTCAAGAAAGTTTTCGCCTGCCGAGCGGAATTATGATGTTGGTAATCGGGAGTTGTTGGCAATAAAATGGGCATTTGAGGAGTGGCGACATTGGCTTGAGGGAGCCAAACATCGTGTGGTGGTCTTGACGGATCACAAGAATTTGACTTATCTCGAGTCTGCTAAATGGCTAAATCCTAGACAGGCTCGATGGTCGCTGTTTTTCTCCCGTTTCGATTTCGTGATTTCATACCTTCCGGGTTCGAAGAACGTGAAGGCTGATGCTCTTTCTAGGAGCTTTGTGCCTGACTCTCCGGGAGTTTCTGAACCGGCTGGTGTCCTCAGAGAGGGGGTGATTTTGTCTGCCATCTCCCCTAATTTGCGACGGGTACTGCAGGAATTTCAGGCCAATAGACCTGACCGTTGTCCACCGGAGAGACTGTTTGTCCCGGATAGATGGACCAGTAGAGTCATTTCCGAGGTTCATTCTTCGGTGTTGGCGGGTCATCCTGGGATTTTTGGTACCAGGGATTTGGTGGCTAGGTCCTTTTGGTGGCCTTCCTTGTCGCGGGATGTGCGTTCCTTTGTGCAGTCCTGTGGGATTTGTGCTCGGGCCAAGCCTTGCTGTTCTCGTGCCAGTGGATTGCTTTTGCCTTTACCTGTCCCGAAGAGGCCCTGGACGCATATTTCCATGGATTTTATTTCGGATCTTCCAGTCTCTCAGAAGATGTCTGTTATCTGGGTGGTTTGTGATCGTTTTTCTAAAATGGTCCATTTGGTGCCCTTGCCTAAGCTGCCTTCCTCCTCCGATTTGGTTCCACAGTTTTTTCAGAATGTGGTTCGTTTGCATGGTATTCCCGAGAATATTGTGTCTGACAGAGGATCCCAGTTTGTGTCCAGATTTTGGCGGTCCTTTTGTGCTAAGATGGGCATTGAATTATCTTTTTCATCGGCCTTCCATCCTCAGATGAATGGCCAAACCGAACGAACTAATCAGACCTTGGAGACTTATCTGAGATGTTTTGTTTCTGCGGATCAGGATGATTGGGTGACTTTTTTGCCATTGGCTGAGTTCGCCCTCAATAATCGGGCTAGTTCTGCTACTTTGGTTTCGCCTTTTTATTGCAATTCTGGTTTTCATCCTCGTTGTTCCTCAGGTCAGGTTGAGCCTTCTGACTGTCCTGGGGTGGATTCTGTGGTGGATAGGTTGCAGCAGATTTGGAACCACGTGGTGGACAATTTGACGTTGTCACAAGAGAAGGCTCAGCGCTTTGCTAACCGCCGTCGCTGTGTGGGTCCCCGACTTCGTGTGGAGGTATGTGGTGCCTGTGGTTCCTTCTGTTGACCCTCCTGCTCCGGTCTTGGTCGAGGGAGAATTGGAGTATGTGGTGGAGAAGATCTTGGATTCTCGTGTTTCGAGACGGAAGCTTCAGTACTTAGTTAAATGGAAGGGCTATGGTCAGGAGGATAATTCCTGGGTTGTCGCCTCTGATGTCCATGCGGCCGATTTGGTTCGTGCCTTTCATTCGGCTCGTCCTGATCGGCCTGGGGGCTCTGGTGAGGGTTCGGTGACCCCTCCTCAAGGGGGGGGTACTGTTGTGAATTCCATCTGGGCTCCCTCTGGTGGCCTTTAGCGATACTGCGGGTCTGGAGCTGGGCTCAGCTGCCTCATTTCCTGCTATGCTGGTTCCTATTTAATTCCACCTGGACCTTTACTTGTTGCCTGCTGTCGTTGTATTCAGTACTGGTTCTGACCTCTCCTGGATTTTCCTGGTGACCTGTCTATTTCTGAGAAGCTATGTCTTGCTAGTTCTTTTTGCTCATTGTTTCCTTGAATATGTTTCTCAGTATATGATGTGTTCAGTCCAGCTTGCTTATATGTGATTTTTCGCTTGCTGGTAGCTCTGGGGAGCAGAGTGCGCCCCTCACATCGTGAGTCGGTGTGGGGGTTCTTGTACTTTCTGCGTGGATAGTTTTTGATAGTTTTTGTACCAACCGCACAGATCCCTGCTATCTTCTGTCTATTTAGTGTTAGCGGGCCTCATTTGCTTAAACCTGTTTTTCATTCCTACGTTTGTATTTTCCCCTTAACTCACCGTTATTATTTGTGGGGGGCTGCCTAAACTTTGGGGTTATTTCTCTGAGGCAAGTGAGGCTTTGCTTTCTCTCTAGGGGTAGCTATTTTCTCAGGCCGTGAAGAGGCGTCTAGGTTTTTAGGTAACGCTCCACGGCTGCCTTTAGTGTGTGTGGATAGGATCAGGATTGCGGTCGGTATAGTTCCCACATCCCCGGAGCTTGTCCTACTATTCAGGTTTACCTATCAGGTCAGTTTGGTGATCCTACCACCGGATCATAACACCACCCCCAACATCTGAAGATAGTATGTTCTGTCAAACAAAAAGAAATTATGTTTAAGGATAAAATCCAATAAATCCACCACCAAAGAATCATGCAGCCTGTCGGAATGTCCCAATTGATCTAAGAAATATAGGACGGCCATAATACCATCTTCATGGCTGATGTTTGAATACAAAGATTCAGCATCACAAGTCACCAACCAAATTTCAGACGGTATAGACAAACCTCAGCAAACACTGATGAAATGCGAGGAATCCTTAACAAATGAAGGTAAATTTCTCACCAAGGGTTGCAAAAAGTGATCCACATATATGGAAGCCTTCTCACAAAGACTGCCAATGCTGGCCACAATTGGTCTACTCAGTGGCTTATGAAGACACTTGTGGACCTTTAACAAAATGAAGAAGGTGGCTGCTACCGGAAATTCCACCCATAAGAATTTGTGTTCCTGACCACTAATAATGCCCAAATCCCTTGCTTTGTCCAACAATAGTCTAATTTAGCCGCAAAAACCCCAGTGGAGTCTGATGGTAATTCCCTATAAAACCTGGTGTAACCCAATTTGCGTTGCGCCTCCTCCAAATAAAGGTCATGTGGCCACAATGTGGTATTAACATTACTTGCGGCTCACTACACGCAGCTTTACTGCTATTGCTCTTTCCCCTGTGCCACGCAGATGAACATTGCACTTGGTTTTCCATCACACGCTGGCGCACTTTGAACGCTGGACAGTCATGCGCATTCCTGCACTCAGGGCTTTTCAGGTCACATGCCTCAGCTCATGCCGGCCGACTATCAGGTAATTATCGCCGTGACTATTTAATCGCGGTGTACATGTCTTTCATCACTTCCCTGATGAAGCTCCACTTGCTGGAGCGATACGCGTGGGACATTTCTTTGGGATGAAGTGGTATGGGAGTGGGTCAAGTGCACATGTGGTGAGATGCGATCTTGAGAGAAGAGTGGAGAGTCGATTTTCTGTAATGGTGGAGAAGTTGGTTTTGTGGAGGTGGAGGACTGGGCAGTTGGGAGGGTTCTGGGGGTTGTCGACTAAAACTGTCTCTGATGATATCAATCTTCTGCTTGAAAAATGAGGCAATCTAAGAAAACCAAGGGTAAGAATACCCCGATTAACAGGGATGACAGGCTGGAGGGATCCTTCGCTCGGTTGAAGTTGGCTCCCACGGGAGATGAGGTACTGGCCTACCCAGAACACGACCAACTGTTTGTGCTGTACACAGATGTCAGCAATGTGTGATTGGGAGCAGTACTGTCCCAGGAACAGAAAAGCAAGGAAAGGGTAATTGCCTACGCTAGCAGGAAGCTTCGCCCTACAGAAAGGAACCCCGAAAATTACAGTTCCTTTAAGCTGGAGTTCCTCGCCATCATCTGGGCTGTAACAGAGAGGTTCAAGCACTACCTGGCCTCAGCAAGATTCACAGTTTACACGGACAACAATATGCTGACTCACCTGGTGTTGTGAATTTGCTTTTTGCTCCCTCTAGTGGTTACTAGTTTTTTTGACTCTGGTTTTTCTGTCATTCCTTTTATCCGCACCTGGGTCGTTAGTTAGGGGTGTTGCTATATAAGCTCCCTGGACCTTCAGTTCAATGCCTGGCAACGTAGTTATCAGAGCTAGTCTGCTGTGCTCTTGTCTACTGATCCTGGTTCCAGTTATATCAGCTAAGTCTGCCTTTTGCTTTTTGCTATTTGTTTTGGTTTTGTATTTTTGTCCAGCTTGTTCCAAATCTATATCCTGACCTTTGCTGGAAGCTCTAGGGGGCTGGTGTTCTCCCCCCGGACCGTTAGACGGTTCGGGGGTTCTTGAATTTCCAGTGTGGATTTTGATAGGGTTTTTGTTGACCATATAAGTTACCTTTCTTTATTCTGCTATCAGTAAGCGGGCCTCTCTGTGCTAAACCTGGTTCATTTCTGTGTTTGTCATTTCCTCTTACCTAACCGTCATTATTTGTGGGGGGCTTCTATCCAGCTTTGGGGTCCCCTTCTCTGGAGGCAAGAAAGGTCTTTGTTTTCCTCTACTAGGGGTAGCTAGATTCTCCGGCTGGCGCGTGTCATCTAGAATCAACGTAGGAATGATCCCCGGCTACTTCTAGTGTTGGCGTTAGGAGTAGATATATGGTCAACCCAGTTACCACTGCCCTATGCGCTGGATTTTTGTACTCTGCAGACTTCCACATTCCTCTGAGACCCTCGCCATTGGGGTCATAACAGTTTGCCAGGCCAGTATTAAATGTTTAATGCATTGCAGAAGAGGGATTATAAGAAAGAAGATTCTGAGTTTTTTTTTTTTTTTTTCTCTTCTTCCCCTTTACCTCAGAGTGGCTATGCTTGCTGCAGACATGAATGTCCAGACCTTGATTACAAGTGTGGACCAGCTGGCTACTCGTGTGCAGGGCATACAAGACTATGTTATCAGAAATCCTAGGTCAGAACCTAAAATACCGATTCCTGAACTGTTTTCCGGAGACAGGTTTAAGTTTAGGAATTTCGTGAATAATTGTAAATTGTTTTTGTCCCTGAGACCCTGTTCATCTGGAGATTCTGCTCAGCAAGTAAAAATTGTTATTTCGTTCTTACGGGGTGACCCTCAGGATTGGGCTTTTTCGCTGGCGCCAGGAGATCCGGCATTGGCTGATCTTGATGCGTTTTTTCTGGCGCTCGGTTTACTTTATGAGGAACCCAATCTTGAGATTCAGGCAGAAAAGGCCTTGCTGGCTATGTCTCAGGGGCAGGACGAGGCTGAAGTGTATTGCCAAAAATTTCGGAAATGGTCCGTGCTGACACATTGGAACGAGTGTGCACTGGCCGCTAATTTTAGAAATGGCCTTTCTGAAGCCATTAAGAATGTTATGGTGGGTTTTCCCATTCCCACAGGTCTGAATGATACTATGGCACTGGCTATTCAAATTGACCGGCGGTTGCGGGAGCGCAAAACCGCAAATTCCCTCATGGTGTTGTCTGAACAGACACCTAATTCGGTGCAATGTGATAGAAAAACCGCAAATTCCCTCATGGTGTTGTCTGAACAGACACCTGATTTAATGCAATGTGATAGAATCCTGACTAGAAATGAGCGGAAAATTCATAGACGCCGGAATGGCTTGTGCTACTACTGTGGTGATTCTACACATGTTATCTCAGCATGCTCTAAACGTATAGCTAAGGTTGTTAGTCCTGTCACCGTTGGTAATTTGCAACCTAAATTTATTCTGTCTGTAACTTTGATTTGCTCACTGTCATCTTATCCTGTCATGGCGTTTGTAGATTCAGGTGCTGCCCTGAGTCTCATGGATCTCTCATTTGCTAAGCGCTGTGGTTTTACTCTTGAACCATTAGAAAATCCTATTCCTCTTAGGGGTATTGATGCTACACCATTGGCAGCAAATAAACCGCAGTATTGGACACAGGTTACCATGTGCATGACTCCTGAACACCGCGAGGTGATGCGTTTCCTGGTTTTACATAAAATGCATGATTTGGTTGTTTTAGGGCTGCCATGGTTACAGACCCATAATCCAGTCCTGGACTGGAAGGCTATGTCAGTCTCAAGTTGGGGCTGTCGTGGTATTCATGGGGATTCCCTGCCTGTGTCTATTGCTTCTTCTACGCCTTCGGAAGTTCCGGAGTATTTGTCTGATTATCAGGATGTCTTCAGTGAGTCTGAGTCCAGTGCACTGCCTCCTCATAGGGACTGTGACTGTGCTATAGATTTGATCCCAGGCAGTAAATTTCCTAAGGGAAGACTGTTTAATCTGTCGGTACCTGAACATACCGCTATGCGTTCATATATCAAGGAGTCTCTGGAGAAAGGACATATTCGTCCGTCTTCTTCCCCTCTTGGTGCGGGATTCTTTTTTGTGGCAAAAAAGGACGGATCTTTGAGACCTTGTATTGATTATCGGCTTTTAAATAAGATCACTGTCAAATTTCAGTATCCTTTACCGCTGTTGTCTGACTTGTTTGCCCGGATTAAGGGTGCCAAGTGGTTCACCAAGATAGACCTTCGTGGTGCGTACAACCTTGTGCGCATTAAGCAAGGTGATGAATGGAAAACCGCATTCAATACGCCCGAAGGTCATTTTGAGTACTTGGTGATGCCTTTTGGGCTCTCCAATGCGCCTTCAGTTTTTCAGTCCTTTATGCATGACATTTTCCGGAAGTATCTGGATAAATTTTTGATTGTTTATCTGGATGATATTTTGGTTTTTTCTGATAATTGGGATTCGCATGTGGAGCAGGTCAGGTTGGTCTTTAAAATTTTGCGTGAAAATTCTTTGTTTGTCAAGGGCTCAAAGTGTCTCTTTGGTGTACAGAAGGTTCCCTTTTTGGGGTTCATTTTTTCCCCTTCTGCTGTGGAGATGGACCCAGTCAAGGTCCGAGCTATTCTTGATTGGACTCAGCCCTCGTCAGTTAAGAGTCTTCAGAAGTTCTTGGGCTTCGCTAACTTCTACCGTCGTTTTATCGCTAATTTTTCTAGCATTGTGAAACCTTTGACGGATATGACCAAGAAGGGCTCCGATGTAGCTAACTGGGCTCCTGCTGCCGTGGAGGCTTTCCAGGAGTTGAAACGCCGGTTTACTTCGGCGCCTGTTTTGTGCCAGCCTGACGTCTCACTTCCCTTTCAGGTTGAGGTGGATGCTTCGGAGATTGGGGCAGGGGCCGTTTTGTCGCAGAGAGGCCCTGGTTGCTCTGTTATGAAACCTTGTGCCTTTTTCTCTAGGAAGTTTTCGCCTGCCGAGCGAAATTATGATGTGGGCAATCGGGAGTTGTTGGCCATGAAATGGGCATTTGAGGAGTGGCGTCATTGGCTCGAGGGTGCTAAGCATCGTGTGGTGGTCTTGACTGATCACAAAAATCTGATGTATCTCGAGTCTGCTAAACGCCTTAATCCGAGACAGGCCCGCTGGTCATTGTTTTTCTCCCGCTTTGATTTTGTTGTCTCGTATTTACCAGGTTCAAAGAATGTGAAGGCCGATGCTCTTTCTAGGAGCTTTGTGCCTGATGCTCCTGGAGTCGCTGATCCTGTTGGTATTCTTAAAGATGGAGTTATCTTGTCAGCTATTTCTCCGGATCTGCGACGTGTGTTGCAGAGATTTCAGGCTGATAGGCCTGAGTCTTGTCCACCTGACAGACTGTTTGTCCCGGATAAGTGGACCAGCAGAGTCATTTCCGAGGTTCATTCCTCGGTGTTGGCAGGTCACCCGGGAATTTTTGGCACCAGAGATCTGGTGGCCAGGTCCTTTTGGTGGCCTTCCTTGTCAAGGGATGTGCGGTCATTTGTGCAGTCCTGTGGGACTTGTGCTCGAGCTAAGCCTTGCTGTTCTCGTGCCAGCGGGTTGCTCTTGCCCTTGCCTGTCCCGAAGAGACCTTGGACACATATCTCCATGGATTTCATTTCTGATCTTCCGCTATCTCAGGGCATGTCCGTTATCTGGGTGATATGTGATCGCTTTTCCAAGATGGTCCATTTGGTTCCTTTGCCTAAGCTGCCTTCCTCTTCCGATCTGGTTCCTGTGTTTTTCCAGAACGTGGTTCGTTTGCACGGCATCCCTGAGAATATTGTGTCAGACAGAGGATCCCAGTTCGTTTCCAGGTTCTGGCGATCCTTTTGTAGTAGGATGGGCATTGATTTGTCGTTTTCGTCTGCTTTCCATCCTCAGACTAATGGACAGACGGAGCGAACCAATCAGACTTTGGAGGCTTATTTGAGGTGTTTTGTCTCTGCTGATCAGGACGATTGGGTGACATTCTTGCCGTTGGCTGAGTTTGCCCTTAATAATTGGGCTAGTTCCGCCACCTTGGTTTCGCCTTTTTTCTGCAACTCTGGTTTCCATCCTCGCTTTTCTTCGGGTCATGTGGAGCCTTCTGACTGTCCTGGGGTGGATTCTGTGGTGGATAGGTTGCAGCAGATCTGGAATCATGTGGTGGACAACTTGAAGTTGTCACAGGAGAAGGCTCAGCGCTTTGCCAACCGCCGTCGCGGTGTGGGTCCCCGACTACGCGTTGGGGATTTGGTATGGCTTTCTTCCCGCTTTGTTCCTATGAAGGTCTCCTCTCCCAAATTTAAACCTCGTTTTATTGGGCCTTACAAGATATTGGAAATCCTTAATCCTGTATCTTTTCGTCTGGATCTTCCTGTGTCGTTTGCTATTCACAATGTATTTCATAGGTCCTTGTTGCGGCGGTACATTGTGCCTGTAGTTCCTTCTGCTGAGCCTCCTGCTCCGGTGTTGGTTGAGGGCGAGTTGGAGTACGTGGTGGAGAAGATCTTGGATTCTCGCCTCTCCAGGCGGAGGCTTCAGTACCTGATCAAGTGGAAGGGCTATGGTCAGGAGGATAATTCCTGGGTGGTCGCCTCTGATGTTCATGCGGCCGATTTAGTTCGTGCCTTTCATGCCGCTCATCCTGATCGCCCTGGTGGTCGTGGTGAGGGTTCGGTGACCCCTCACTAAGGGGGGGGGTACTGTTGTGAATTTGCTTTTTGCTCCCTCTAGTGGTTACTAGTTTTTTTGACTCTGGTTTTTCTGTCATTCCTTTTATCCGCACCTGGGTCGTTAGTTAGGGGTGTTGCTATATAAGCTCCCTGGACCTTCAGTTCAATGCCTGGCAACGTAGTTATCAGAGCTAGTCTGCTGTGCTCTTGTCTACTGATCCTGGTTCCAGTTATATCAGCTAAGTCTGCCTTTTGCTTTTTGCTATTTGTTTTGGTTTTGTATTTTTGTCCAGCTTGTTCCAAATCTATATCCTGACCTTTGCTGGAAGCTCTAGGGGGCTGGTGTTCTCCCCCCGGACCGTTAGACGGTTCGGGGGTTCTTGAATTTCCAGTGTGGATTTTGATAGGGTTTTTGTTGACCATATAAGTTACCTTTCTTTATTCTGCTATCAGTAAGCGGGCCTCTCTGTGCTAAACCTGGTTCATTTCTGTGTTTGTCATTTCCTCTTACCTAACCGTCATTATTTGTGGGGGGCTTCTATCCAGCTTTGGGGTCCCCTTCTCTGGAGGCAAGAAAGGTCTTTGTTTTCCTCTACTAGGGGTAGCTAGATTCTCCGGCTGGCACGTGTCATCTAGAATCAACGTAGGAATGATCCCCGGCTACTTCTAGTGTTGGCGTTAGGAGTAGATATATGGTCAACCCAGTTACCACTGCCCTATGAGCTGGATTTTTGTACTCTGCAGACTTCCACGTTCCTCTGAGACCCTCGCCATTGGGGTCATAACACCTGGAGACTGCAAAACTAGGTGCCTTGGAGCAGCGATGGCTGGCCCGGTTGTCCAAATATGAATTCACCATCAAGTACCGTGCAGAGCACAAGAATGCCAATGCTGATTCGTTGTCCAGGATGCACAACTTAGCAGAGGTGGGAGAAGATCCGGACATACTTGAAGAGATAGAGTTACCAGCTTTCCATCGCCCCGGAGCAATGGAATTATGTGAGGAACAGGCGCAATAACAAGCAAGAAGCCATGCTGAATCCACTTCCCCACCATGGATGGGCAAAGACACAGGACAGTGACCACGCGGTCCATCTGGTCAAAGAGTTGCTGATGCAAGCAGATTCACACCCTGGTCCAGATGATCCACAAGAGACTCAACAGCTATGGAAGGAGAAAATAAAATTGTTTATCTACGACGGTAAGCTGTGCCAGAAAAATGTTGACCCACGCACTCATGACTTGGTCTGGCAGATAGCGGTCCCAAGACAAGATGCACAAATGGTTCTGGAAGCTTACCAAGATGGAGCAGGACACTTCGGATGGAAGAAGTTAGAGATTTTTACTATGAGCCTGTTACTATGCCATCTACACTCTACACTCTACACCCTACACCCTACACACTACACTCTACACTCTACACTCTACACCCTACACTCTACACCCTACACTGTACATCCTACACTCTACTCTCTACACCCTACATTCTACACCCTACACCCTACATTCTACACTCTGCACCCTACACTCTGCACCCTACACTCAACACGCTACAACCTATACTCTACACCCTACACCCTACACTCTACATCCTACACTCCACATCCTACACTCTACACCCTACACTCTACACCCTACACCCTACACCCTAAACTCTACACCCTACACCCTACACCCTACACCCTACACCCTACACTCTACACCCTACACCCTACACTCTACACTCTACACCCTACACTTTACACCCTACACTCTACACCCTACACCCTACACCCTACACTCTACACTCTACACTCTACACTCTACACCCTACACTTTACACCCTACACTCTACACCCTACACTCTACACCCTACACCCTACACTCTACACCCTACACCCTACACTCTACACCCTACACCCTACACTTTACACCCTACACTCTACACTCTACACCCTACACGCTACACCCTACACTCTACACCCTACACTCTACACCCTACACTCTACATTGTACACCCTACACTCTACACTCTACACCCTACACTCTACATCCTACACCCTACACTCAACACCCTACACTCTACACCCTACACCCTACACTCTACACCCTACACCCTACACTCTACACTCTACACTCTACACTCTACATTCTACACCCTACACTCTACACTCTACACCCTACACCCTACTCTCTACACCCTACACTCTACCCACTACACGCTACACGCTACAACCTACACTCTACTTTCTACATCCTACACCCTACACCCCACACTCTACACCCTACACCCTACACTCTACACCCTACACCCTACACACTACACGCTACACTTTACACCCTACACTCTACACTCTACACCCTACAGCCTACACCCTTCACTCTACACCCTACACACTACACTCTACACCCTACACTCTACACCCTACACTCTACACTCTACACCCTACACTCTACACCCTAAACTCTACACTCTACACCCTACAGTCTACACCCTGCACTCTACAATCTACACCCTACACCCTAGACCCTACATTCTACACCCTACACTGTACACCCTACACTGTACATCCTACACTCTACACCCTACTCCATACACTTTACACTCTGCTCTCTCCATCCTACACCCTACACTCTACACTCTACACCCTACACTCTACACCCTACACTCTACACTCTACAACCTACACTCTACACCCTACACTCTACACTCTACATTGTACACCCTACACTCTACACTCTACACCCTACACTCTACATCCTACACCCTACACTCAACACCCTACACTCTACACCCTACACCCTACACTCTACACCCTACACTCTACACTCTACACCCTACTCTCTACACCCTACACTCTACCCACTACACGCTACACGCTACAACCTACACTCTACTTTCTACATCCTACACCCCACACTCTACACCCTACACCCTACACTCTACACCCTACACCCTACACACTACACTCTACACTCTACACCCTACAGCCTATACCCTTCACTCTACACCCTACACACTACACCCTACACCCTACACTCTACACCCTACACTCTACACTCTACACCCTACACTCTACACCCTAAACTCTACACTCTACACCCTACAGTCTACACCCTGCACTCTACAATCTACACCCTACACCCTAGACCCTACATTCTACACCCTACACTGTACACCCTACACTGTACATCCTACACTCTACACTCTACACCCTACTCCATACACTTTACACTCTGCTCTCTACATCCTACACCCTACACTCCACACTCTACACCCTACACTCTACACTCTACTCTCCACATCCTACACCCTACACCCCACACTCTACACCGTACACCCTACACTCTACGCCCTACACTCTACATCCTACACTCTATACTCTATACTTTACACCCTACACCCCACACCCTACACTCTACTCTCCACACCCTACACCCTACACACTACACTCTACATCCTACACTCTACACCCTACACTCTACACTCTACACTCTACATTCTAAACCCTACACTCTACATTCTACACCCTACACTCAACACCCTACACTCTGCACTCTACACCCTACACTCTACACTCTACACCCTACACCCTACATATACTTATTAACAAAAACCGGAGCAAAAATATCCATAACACCATAATTTAATATAAAAGGTATAAATTTTATTCAAATAATTTGTCCTAAACAACATCAATGATAGTGCTGCACTCAGTGCTATATGCACTTTGTACAAATAGTGCACTTTGCACAAATAGCGAGGTTACAGAAAGGAGACATGATGGTTTACCAAACACCTAAAAGGGAACCAAACTGAGTAATACGCCTTATATATACTCATAACACTAAAGGCTATAGTCCACAATTGATCATTTATGAGGTCCAACCGGTATCCCCTTAATCCAAATGGCTATGCTATATAGTCATGGTATGTAGGATAAACGCTATGTACAATTACGCTTACCCATTCGTGGTTTGGCTGAGAAATAGGTTCCCCCTCCTGGTGTGGCCCCCCTGGACGCGCGTTTCGCGTTCCCGCTTTTTCAACAGGGTTAACTTGGAGCCAGTCTCATGTGGTTTAAATAATACAGCAACCGGAAATAATACCGGAATAACGGCGCATGCGCGGTAGCGCCCGATGTACGTCATCACCAGAGCCGTCATAGCTGGGCGGGTGTAAGGGGAAACTTCCCCTAGACGTCATGTGACACACGCCCAGCCATTGGAGACGACCACAGAGAAGGACGCACACTCCGGACGGTAGCGGACATGCGCACACCGGCGTATATTTAAAAAAACACAGTATTGCGGCTATTTTCGGAAAAGATAATAGAACAGAGGATTCCCACCCACCATATAAGTGAAAACAAGTGAGTGGCCATACGCCACATCTTCCATGGTATAAACCAGAGAAAACATCCTGCCACAGTATAAGTAAACACAATATTAATATTAAAACAGCAGCATATATGAACATACATGAATACGCATCATGCTGGTATAGATATAAAGTGACAAGTGCATGTATAATACAATTACAGTACAAAAAATGAAAAATAATAAATGATAACAATATATAAATAAAGTGAACGGTGTAAAGTAAAACATGATGAAAAGTGGATAATAATTATCAATATGAAAAATTCCATTCTCAATTGATTATTTTTCTTCCTTCTTTTCTACAAGAAGTGACGGTATATTGTAGTGTATGAGGGAAGGGATGCTCTGCAGTCCGAAAAACATCTGACGCCATAATCATAATTAGAGGATAAACTACAATAAAACAAACACAAGACAGTTAATAACAAAAATTAAAAACAGAATGGTAATTGACTCTATAATAGAGAGAGAAAAAAGTCACGGGGCGATTTATCCCATATACAAAGAATGCCCATGTCACACAGGCACCCCAGGCTCGCGGGAAAGGACTCATAGTATATCTCATACAGGCTCACGGTCAGAGGAATCAGAGAAAAGGGGTAAAACTTAGCTTTTCATTCAGCCCCTTCGGAGCTAGGGTATCAAGGGTGACAATCCACCTACACTCCCGTTGTGCGAGGATTTTCGGCGTATTGCCACCCCTGATCCCACCATGTATCTTCTCAATCCCCCTTACTTTCAGGCCTCTGGGGTCAGATCCATGATATTTACGGAAGTGTCTGGGAAGGGTTTTAAGACCCGCTACATCCACTGCCTTTTTTCCTGCGATGATATCACGTACATGTTCGCGCGTCCGAATTCTTAGTTCCCTAGATGTGAGACCTACGTATATCAAGGAACAGGGACATGTTACATAGTAAACAACACATTCAGTGCTACATGAGATAAACTCTCTTATTTTAAATTCCCTGCTCCCATCTGACGTACTGAAGGTCCCACATCTAAGGATATTCGGACACGCGACACATGAACCGCACGGAAAACAGCCCTGTCTTGGGCTTCCCACATCCAGGAAGTTTCTACTCTTATTTTTAACTACATAATGGCTCCTCACCAGATTATCTTTTAAATTCTTCCCCCTCCGTTGAGTCATAAGGGGAAATTCAGTTAAATGTGAGGCCAAAATAGCATCGGTCTGTAGTACAGACCAATGTTTAGTCAACACCTCCCGGATGCGGTTCCACTGACAGTTCGAAGTTGATATGAACCTGACCCCAGATCCATCATCTCTTTTAGGTTTCCTCCCCTGTGCCAGTAGGTCCTCTCTCCGTGTGGACTTTGCCCTTCCATACCCTGCCCTGATGCTCCTACGGCTATACCCCCTTGCCTGAAAGCGCTCCGATAGGATGGCGGACTGCCTCTCGAAGCGGGTCTCCGTAGAGCATACCCGCCTGTTCCTCAAAAATTGCCCAACTGGGATGGCCTTAATCACAAAATAATTGTGTGCCGAGGAGGCATGTAGTAATGAGTTGACAGATGTTTCTTTACGAAAAAGGTCTGTCTCGATGGAACCATCCTCGGCAACACATAAAGTAATATCTAAAAAATTAATAGTGGTTTTATGCCAGGAATAAGTAAATTTCAAATTAAAATTATTGTGATTCAACTCCTGCATAAACTTGGGTAGGCTGGCTTCGCCACCGTTCCAAATCATGAGAACGTCATCAATGTAGCGAAACCAGCCCACCACCGGGTCCGCGGCATGTGCCCCGTCGCCCTGGAAAATATGCCTCTCCCAGAAGCCCAGAAAAAGATTTGCATACGCCGGGGCACATGCCGCGCCCATTGCAGTACCTTGTAACTGCAAATAAAACCTGTCCTTAAAAACAAAATAGTTGTGAGTTAACACGAACTCAAGTAATTCCAAAATAAACTCAACCAAATGACCATCCCAGTTGGTACCTTCGAGGAAGAAACGGGCAGCTCTAAGTCCGTCCTCATGTCTAATAGACGTGTATAGTGACTCAATGTCAATGGTGACCAGAATCATACCCGCCTCGAGAGACAGCCCATCCACCCTCCTCAATACATCCGTGGTGTCTCTGACATAGGAGGGAAGTGTCTCGACTAAAGGTTTTAGATAATGGTCTATAAGCTTGCAGATGTTATCACACAACCCCCCTATGCCAGAGACAATCGGTCGCCCAGGCGGGTTTACAGCATCCTTATGCACCTTGGGCAGGGCATAGAATGTAGCAATCCTAGGAAACTTGGGCACAAGTCCATCAAGTATCTTCCTAGGGACAGCATCCGACCCGTCAGCCAAATCCAAGATGCGCGCCAGTTTATTAGTAAAAATCTGAGTGGGATCATGGGGTAACACACGATATGTGTCCTTATTCCTAAGCTGCCGCATAATTTCCCTTTCATATTTCTCCGTCGGCCAGATCACCACATTCCCCCCCTTGTCAGCTGGTTTTATTACTACGGAATCCAATTCCTGCAATTCTGTTAAAGCTTTTCTTTGACCCACCGTCAAATTATCATTATACCGCCCCCTTGACAACTTGGCTAAATCTTCAGTGACCAATCTACAAAAAATGTCAATTTGCGGGCACAGTGACAAGGGGGGAAATGTGGATGACCTGGGTACGAGTGAGGAAGGGAATTTACCTAGAAAATTAGGTTGTTGCTCCTCAAGAAGGTCCTCCAATGCCGATAAGGCGTTGGCCTCCACCTCATTCAACGGATCATCCCCAAGTTGTTTTTGACCATGTAATTTCCTGAGGAGCAGTTTACGGCAAAATAAATGGGTATCCTTTACAACTGTGAAAAAATCAAATTGATTAGATGGAACAAAATTAAGACCGAGTTTTAGAACCTCAACTTGTGTTTTGGATACACCCTACAGTCTACACCCTACACTCTACATTCTACACCCTAGACCTTACATTCTACACCCTACACTCTACACCCTACACTGTACATCCTACACTCTACTCTCTACACCCTACACTCTACTCTCTACATCCTACACCCTGCACCCCACACCCTACACTCTACACCCTACACTCTACACCCTACACTCTACATCCTACACTCTACACTCTACACCCTACACTCTATACCTTACACCCTACACTACACACCCTACACTCTACACCCTACACTTTACACCCTACACTCTACACTCTACACCCTAAACCCTACACTCTACACCCTACATAATACACTCTACACCCTACACCCTACACTCTACACCCTACACTCTACACTCTAAACCCTACACTCTACCCTCTAGACGCTACACTGTACCCACTACACCGTACACTCTACACTCTACTTTCTACATCCTACACCCTACACCCCACACTCTATACTCTACACCCTACTCTCTACACCCTACACTCTACATCCTACACTCTACACTCTACACCCTACACCCTACACCCTACAATCTACACTCTACACTCTACACCCTACACTCTACACCCTACACCCCACACTCTACACTCTACACCCTACACTCTACACTCTTCATTCTACACTCTACACTCTACACTCTACACTCTACACTCTACACCCTACACCCTACAATCTACACTCTACACTCTACACTCTACACCCTACACTCTACACCCTACACCCCACACTCTACATTCTACACTCTACACTCTACACCCTACACTCTACACTCTACACCTTACACTCTACACTCTACACCCTACACTCTACACCCTACACACTACACTCTACACCCCACACTCTACACCCTACACTCTACACTCTACACCCTACACTCTACACTCTACACCTTACACCCTACAGTCTACAGTCTACACCCTACACTCTACACCCTACACTGTACATCCTACACTCTACTCTCTACACCCTACATTCTACACCCTACACCCTACACTCTACACTCTACACCCTACACTCTACACTCTACACCTTACACCCTACAGTCTACAGTCTACACCCTACACTCTACACCCTACACTGTACATCCTACACTCTACTCTCTACACCCTACATTCTACACCCTACACCCTACATTCTACACTCTGCACCCTACACTCTGCACCCTAAACTCTGCACCCTACACCCTGCACCCTACACCCTACATTCTACACCGTACACTCTACATCCTACACTCTACATCCTATACCCTACACTCTACACTCTACACTCTACACCCTACACCCTACACTCTACAATCTACATTCTACACCCTACACTCTACACTCTAGGTGTAGAGTGTAGGGTGTATAGTGTAGGGTATAGAGTGTAGAGTGTTGTGTATAGAGTGTAGGGTATAGAGTGTAAGGTGTAGGGTGTAGGATGTAGAGTGTACAGTGTAGGGTGTACAGTGTAGAGAGTAGAGTGTAGAGTGTAGGGTGTAGCGTGTAGAATGTAAAGTGTAGAGTGCAGGATGTAGAGTGTAGGGTGTAGAGTGTAAAGTGTAGGGTGCAGAGTGTAGGATGTAGAGTGTAGAGTGGAGGGTGTAGAGTGTAGGGTGTAGAGAGTAGGGTGTAGCGTGTAGAGTGTAGGGTGTAGGGTGTAGGATGTAGAGTGTAGGGTGTAGAGTGTAGAATGTAAAGTGAAGAGTGCAGGATGTAGAGTGTAGGGTGTAGAGTGTAAAGTGTAGGGTGCAGAGTGTAGGATGTAGAGTGTAGAGTGGAGGGTGTAGAGTGTAGGGTGTAGACTGTAGAGTGTAGGGTGTAGAGTGTAGGATGTAGAGTGTAGGATGTAGAGTGTAGGGTGTAGAGTGTAGAATGTAAAGTGAAGAGTGCAGGATGTAGAGTGTAGGGTGTAGAGTGTAAAGTGTAGGGTGCAGAGTGTAGGATGTAGAGTGTAGAGTGGAGGGTGTAGAGTGTAGGGTGTAGAGAGTAGGGTGTAGGGTGTAGAGTGTAGGGTGTAGGGTGTAGAGTGTAGAGTGTAGAGTGTAGAGTGTAGAGTGTAGAGTGTAGGGTGTAGGGTGTAGAGTGTAGGATGTAGAGTTTAGGATGTAGAGTGTAGGGTGTAGGGTGTAGAGTGTAGGTTGTAGGGTGTAGAGTGTAGAGTGTAGGGTGTAGGGTGTAGAGTGTAGAGTGTAGGATGTAGGGTGTAGAGTGTAGGGTGTAGAGAGTAGGGTGTAGGGTGTAGAGTGTAGGGTGTAGACTGTAGAGTGTAGGGTGTAGAGTGTAGGATGTAGAGTGTAGGATGTAGAGTGTAGGGTGTAGAGTGTAGAATGTAAAGTGAAGAGTGCAGGATGTAGAGTGTAGGGTGTAGAGTGTAAAGTGTAGGGTGCAGAGTGTAGGATGTAGAGTGTAGAGTGGAGGGTGTAGAGTGTAGGGTGTAGAGAGTAGGGTGTAGGGTGTAGAGTGTAGGGTGTAGGGTGTAGAGTGTAGGGTGTATGGTGTAGAGTGTAGAGTGTAGAGTGTAGAGTGTAGGGTGTAGGGTGTAGAGTGTAGAGTGTAGGATGTAGAGTTTAGGATGTAGAGTGTAGGGTGTAGGGTGTAGAGTGTAGGTTGTAGGGTGTAGAGTGTAGAGTGTAGAGTGTAGGGTGTAGGGTGTAGAGTGTAGGATGTAGGGTGTAGAGTGTAGAGTGTAGGGTGTAGAGAGTAGGGTGTAGGGTGTAGAGTGTAGGGTGTAGGGTGTAGAGTGTAGGGTGTATGGTGTAGAGTGTAGGATGTAGAGTGTAGGATGTAGAGTGTAGAGTGTAGGATGTAGAGTGTAGGATGTAGAGTGTAGAGTGTAGGGTGTAGAGTGTAGGGTGTAGGGTGTAGAGTGTAGGATGTAGAGTGTAGGATGTAGAGTGTAGAGTGTAGGATGTAGAGTGTAGGATGTAGAGTGTAGGATGTAGAGTGTAGAGTGTAGGGTGTAGAGTGTAGGGTGTAGGGTGTTGAGTGTAGGGTGCAGAGTGTAGGGTGCAGAGTGTAGAATGTAGGGTGTAGAGAGTAGAGTGTAAGATGTACAGTGTAGGGTGTAGAGTGTAGGGTGAAGAATGTAGGGTCTAGGGTGTAGAGTGTAGGGTGTAGACTGTAGACTGTAGAGTGTAGAGTGTAGGGTGTAGAGTGTAGAGTGTAGGGTGTACATTGTAGGGTGTAGAGTGTACTGTGTAGGGTGTAGAGTTTAGGGTGTAGAGTGTAGGGTGTAGACTGTAGGGTGTAGGGTGTAGACTGCAGAGTGTTGAGTGTAGAATGTAGAATGTAGGGTGTAGAATGTAGGGTGTAGGGTGTAGAGTGTGGGGTGTAGGATGTAGAGAGTAGAGTGTAGAGTGTAGGGTGTAGGTTGTAGCGTGTAGAGGGTAGAGTGTAGGGTGTAGAGTGTAGCGTGTAGGGTGTAGAGTGTAGAGTGTAGCGTGTAGAGTGAAGGGTGTAGAGTGTAGACTGTAGGATTTAGAGTGTAGGGTGTAGGGTGTAGAGTGTAGCGTTTGGGGTGTAGGATGTAGCGAGTAGAGTGTAGAGTGAAGGGTGTAGGGTGTAGAGTGTAGCGTGTAGAGGGTAGAATGTAGGGTGTAGAGTAGGGTTGAGCGAAACGGGTCGTTCATTTTCAAAAGTCGCCGACTTTTGGCAAAGTCGGCGTCTCATGAAACCAAGCCGATCCCAGCGTTGCATCGGCCATGCGGTACGCGACTTTCGCGCCAAAGTCGCGTTTCAATGACGCAAAAAGCACCATTTCTCAGCCAATGAAGGTGAACGCAGAGTGTGGGCAGCGTGATGACATAGATCTCAGTCCCCACCATCTTAGAGAAGGGCATTGCAGTGATTGGCTTGCTTTCTGCGGCGTCACAGGGGCTATAAAGGGGCGTTCCCGCCGACCGCCATCTTACTGCTGCTGATCTGAGCGTAGGGAGAGGTTGCTGCCGCTTCTTCAGAAGCAGGGATAGTGATAGGCAGGGTACATAAAGCTGCAAACCGCTTGTGCTGTATTGATTTCCACTGTCCAACACCACCTTTTGTTTGCAGGGACAGTGGAAGCTACATTTTTTTTTCCTCAGCGCTGTCGCTCACTGGGCTGCCCTAGAAGGCTCCCTGACCCTGATAGCTGCGTTGCTGTGCCTATGTGTGTACGACGCTGTGCAAACCACCTGCTTTTTTCAAAGCACAAATCCTCTTGTTCCTTCCTTTCTGCACAGCTATCTTTTTTGTTTGTCCACACTTTTTATTTAATTTGTGCATCAGCCCACTCCTTATTGCTGCCTGCCATACCTGGCTGAGATTACTGCAGGGAGATAGTAATTGTAGGACAGTCCCTGTTTTTTTTTTTATTTTTTTGTGGGAGATTAAGATTGGCATTTCTGCTAGAGTGCCATCCCTGTGTGTGCCATCTCTCACTCAGTGGGCCATAGAAAGCCTATTTATTTTTTTGCTTGATTTGGGTTCTAAAATCTACCTGAAAAAAAATCACTACATCAATCAGTGGGAGAAAAATATTGGCCTCAGGGCTTGTGTGCCACTCCTGACTCCTGTGTGTGCCATCTCTCACTCAGTGGGCCATAGAAAGCCTATTTATTTTTTATTATTTGGTTTCTAAAGTCTCCCTGAAAAAACAAAAAAAAATTCAAACAGTGGGAGATTAATATTGCCCTTTCTGTTTGTGTGCCACTCCTGACTCCTGTGTGTGCCATCTCTCACTCAGTGGGCCATAGAAAGCCTATTTATTTTTTATTATTTGGTTTCTAAAGTCTCCCTGAAAAAGAAAAAAAAAATAAAACAGTTGGAGATTAATATTGCCCTTTCTGCTTGTGTGCCACTCCTGACTCCTGTGTGTGCCATCTCTCACTCAGTGGGCCATAGAAAGCCTATTTATTTTTTATTATTTGGTTTCTAAAGTCTCCCTGAAAAAAAAAAAAATTCAAACAGTGGGAGATTAATATTGCCCTTTCTGCTTGTGTGCCACTCCTGACTCCTGTGTGTGCCATCTCTCACTCAGTGGGCCATAGAAAGCCTATTAATTTTTTTGCTTGATTTGGGTTCTAAAATCTACCTGAGAAAAAAAAAAAAGTTAAAACAGTGGGAGATTAATATTGCCCTTTCTGCTTGTGTGCCACTCCTGACTCCTGCGTGTGCCATCTCTCACTCAGTGGGCCATAGAAAGCCTATTTATTTTTTATTATTTGGTTTCTAAAGTCTCCCTGAAAAAAAAAAAAAATTCAAACAGTGGGAGATTAATATTGCCCTTTCTGCTTGTGTGCCACTCCTGACTCCTGTGTGTGCCATCTCTCACTCAGTGGGCCATAGAAAGCCTATTTATTTTTTATTATTTGGTTTCTAAAGTCTCCCTGAAAAAGAAAAAAAATAAAACAGTTGGAGATTAATATTGCCCTTTCTGCTTGTGTGCCACTCCTGACTCCTGTGTGTGCCATCTCTCACTCAGTGGGCCATAGAAAGCCTATTTATTTTTTTATTATTTGGTTTCTAAAGTCTCCCTAAAAAAAAAAAAAATTCAAACAGTGGGAGATTAATATTGCCCTTTCTGCTTGTGTGCCACTCCTGACTCCTGTGTGTGCCATCTCTCACTCAGTGGGCCATAGAAAGCCTATTAATTTTTTTGCTTGATTTGGGTTCTAAAATCTACCTGAAAAAAAAAAAAAGTTAAAACAGTGGGAGATTAATATTGCCCTTTCTGCTTTTGTGCCACTCCTGACTCCTGTGTGTGCCATCTCTCACTCAGTGGGCCATAGAAAGCCTATTTATTTTTTTATTATTTGGTTTCTAAAGTCTCCCTGAAAAAAAAAAAATTCAAACAGTGGGAGATTAATATTGCCCTTTCTGCTTGTGTGCCACTCCTGACTCCTGTGTGTGCCATCTCTCACTCAGTGGGCCATAGAAAGCCTATTTATTTTTTATTATTTGGTTTCTAAAGTCTCCCTGAAAAAGAAAAAAAAATAAAACAGTTGGAGATTAATATTGCCCTTTCTGCTTGTGTGCCACTCCTGACTCCTGTGTGTGCCATCTCTCACTAAGTGGGCCATAGAAAGCCTATTTATTTTTTATTATTTGGTTTCTAAAGTCTCCCTGAAAAAGAAAAAAAAAATAAAACAGTTGGAGATTAATATTGCCCTTTCTGCTTGTGTGCCACTCCTGACTCCTGTGTGTGCCATCTCTCACTCAGTGGGCCATAGAAAGCCTATTTATTTTTTATTATTTGGTTTCTAAAGTCTCCCTGAAAAAGAAAAAAAAAATAAAACAGTTGGAGATTAATATTGCCCTTTCTGCTTGTGTGCCACTCCTGACTCCTGTGTGTGCCATCTCTCACTCAGTGGGCCATAGAAAGCCTATTTATTTTTTATTATTTGGTTTCTAAAGTCTCCCTGAAAAAGAAAAAAAAAATAAAACAGTGGGAGATTAATATTGACATTTGTGCTTGAGTGACAGTCCTGCGTGTGTGGCATCTCTGTGATTTGGTGCCACAGAAAACAGAGTGTGTAACATTGTGCCTGATTTTCCTTGTGGTCTCACCAACCTGTTAAGGGATATTGAAATCATACTGAAGTTATAGCTCACCGTGTAAGTTGTTTGACAGCAACAAATAAAGTTACTTAGGTTAAGTTTTTAAAACAATGAGGAAGTCTGGTGCAAGAGGTCGTCGTGGCCGTGGGCGTTCATTGTCAGCTGGTAATGATGGTAGTGGTAGTGGAGCATCAGGTGGTCGTGGGGATAAAAATATTCCACATAAGTCTGGAGCTGTGGAGCCAGTTTCGTCGTCTGGCTACACAAGGCCTCGAACGCTCTCTTTTCTGGGAGTAGGAAAACCGCTTTTAAAGGCGGAGCAGCAACAGCAAGTTTTGGCTTACATTGCAGACTCAGCCTCTAGCTCTTTTGCGTCCTCTTCTGAAACTGGTAAATGTAAAAGCAGCGCGTCGCTTGTGGATGTTCACGGTCAGGGACAAGTCGCTTCCTTGTCCTCTTCAGCAAAAACTACAACAAGAGAGAAGGATGCAGCAGGCGACACAACGGGTAACTCCATGGAGCTCTTTACACATACCGTCCCTGGCTTAGAAAGTGAAACACTTAACAGGCCATGCCCATTACAAGTAGATTCTGACATGGAGTGCACTGATGCACAGCCACAGCCAGAGTACTATGCTGCTCCTTTGACTCAGACCACCACATTGCCCTCTCAGGGTACTGATCCACAATCAGACCCTGATGAGACTATGTTGCCCCGCCACGAACGCTATACCACCGACCGACACAGTGACACAGACGAAGTTGCACACGAGCTCGAAGAGGAGGTAATAGATGACCCAGTTGTTGACCCCGATTGGCAGCCATTGGGGGAACAGGGTGCAGGCGGCAGTAGTTCAGAAGCGGAGGTGGAGGAGGGGCCGCAGCAGGCATCAACATCGCAACAGGTTCCATCTGCCGGGCCCGTATCTGGCCCAAAACGCGTGTCAAAGCCAAAACCTGTTGGAGGACAGCGTGGCCATCCGGTTAAAGCTCAGTCTGCAATCCCTGAAAAGGGATCCGATGCTAGGAAGAGTGCAGTCTGGCATTTTTTTAAACAACATCCAAATGATCAGCGCAAAGTCATCTGTCAAAAATGTTCAATTAGCTTAAGCAGAGGTCAGAATCTGAAAAGTCTAAATACTAGTTGCATGCATAGACACTTAACCACCATGCATTTTCAAGCCTGGACTAACTACCAAACGTCCCTTAAGGTTGTAGCACCCTCGGCCAATGAAGCTAGTCAGCAACGCAACATCCCTTCCGTCACTGTAAGGCCACCATTTTCCGCACCACCGGCAGTATCTGTGCAGGTTTCTTTGCCAGCCAAAAGCAGTCAGGGTCAGGGAATCACCAGTTTTGTAGGAGGAAATATTGCATCTAGGGCACCGGCGGAAACAATACCGTCTCCAACCGTCTCTCAGTCTGCCATGTACACCGGCACACCCGAAAGTTCCACGATCTCCAGCTCTCCAGTCCAGCTCACCCTACATGAGACTCTGGTTAGAAAAAGGAAGTACTTATCCTCGCATCCGCGTACACAGGGTTTTAACGCCCACATAGCTAGACTAATCTCGTTAGAGATGATGCCCTACCGGTTAGTTGAAAGCGAAGCTTTCAAAGCCCTGATGGAGTACGCTGAACCATGATACGAGCTACCCAGTCGACACTTTTTTTCCAGAAAAGCCATCCCAGCCCTGCACCAGCATGTTAAACAGCGCATCGTCCATGCACTCAGGCAATCTGTGAGTACAAAGGTGCACCTGACTACAGATGCATGGACCAGTAGGCATGGCCAGGGACGTTATGTGTCCATCACGGCACACTGGGTGAATGTGGTGGATGCAGGGTCCACAGGGGACATCAATTTCGGGACAGTTGTGCCTAGCCCACGGTCTAGGAAACAGTTGGCTGTAGGCGTTCGCACCCCCTCCTCCTCCTCATCCTCCTGCAGAAGCTACAGCTCTTCCACAGACCGCAGTCGGCCAACCACTCCATCGGCAGATGACACTGTTGCACACCAGTTGTCCCATTATGGGCCAGCTACTGGCAAGCGTCAGCAGGCTGTATTGGCTATGAAGTGTTTGGGCGACAACAGACACACCGCGGAAGTTCTGTCCGAGTTCTTGCAACAAGAAATGCAGTCGTGGCTGGGCACAGTAGATCTTGAGGCAGGCAAGGTAGTGAGTGATAACGGAAGGAATTTCATGGCTGCCATCTCCCTTTCCCAACTGAAACACATTCCTTGCCTGGCTCACACCTTAAACCTGGTGGTGCAGTGCTTATTGAAAACTTATCCTGGGTTCTCCGACCTGCTCCTCAAAGTGCGTGGACTTTGCTCACATATCCGACGTTCGCCTGTACACTCCAGCCGTATGCAGACCTATCAGCGGTCTTTGAACCTTCCCCAGCATCGCCTAATCATAGACGTTGCAACAAGGTGGAACTCAACACTGCACATGCTTCAGAGACTGTGCCAACAGAGGCGGGCTGTTATGTTTTTGTGGGAGGATACACATACACGGGCAGGCAGTAGGATGGCAGACATGGAGTTGTCAGGTGTGCAGTGGTCGAAGATACAAGACATGTGTCAAGTCCTTCAGTGTTTTGAGGAATGCACACGGCTGGTTAGTGCAGACAACGCCATAATAAGCATGAGCATCCCCCTAATGCGTCTGCTGATGCAAAGTTTGACGCACATAAAGGATCTCGCGTCTGCACCAGAGGAAGAGGAAAGCCTTGATGACAGTCAGCCATTGTCTGGTCAGGGCAGTGTACAGGACCAGGTAGCGGGCGAAGAGGAGGTGGAGGACGAGGAGGATGATGGGGATGAGTATATTTTTAATGCGGAAGCTTTCCCGGGGGCACTGGAAATTGGTTGCGTGGCAAGGCCGGGTTCTGGTTTTTTGAGGGACAAAAGTGACGTAGATTTGCCTGAAACTGCCCCTCAACCAATCACAACCGGAGATTTGACAACTGGAACTTTGGCCCACATGGCGGATTATGCCTTACGTATCCTAAAAAGGGACACACGCATTACGAAAATGATGAACGATGACGATTACTGGTTGGCCTGCCTCCTTGATCCACGCTATAAAGGCAAATTGCAAAATATTATGCCACATGAGAACTTGGAACTAATATTAGCAACCAAACAATCAACTCTTGTTGACCGTTTGCTTCAGGCATTCCCAGCACACAGCGCACGTGATCGTTCTCACACGAGCTCCAGGGGGCAGCAGACTAGGAGTGTTAGGGGTGCACACATCAGAAGTGGCGTTGGACAGAGGGGTTTTCTGACCAGGTTGTGGAGTGATTTTGCTATGACCGCAGACAGGACAGGTACTGCTGCATCAATTGAAAGTGACAGGCGACAACATTTGTCCAGTATGGTTACTAACTATTTTTCATCCCTTATCGATGTTATCCCTCAACCGTTATTCCCATTTGATTACTGGGCATCAAAATTAGACACCTGGCCAGAATTGGCAGAATATGCATTGCAGGAGCTTGCTTGCCCGGCAGCAAGTGTCCTATCAGAAAGAGTATTCAGTGCTGCAGGTTCAATATTAACCGAAAAAAGGACTCGTCTGGCTACCCAAAATGTTGACGATCTAACATTCATTAAAATGAACCACAACTGGATTTCAAAATCTTTTGCCCCACCTTGCCCGGCCGACACCTAGCTTTCCTATGAAAAGCTCTTGCCTGTGGACTACTGTGAATTACTTTTCTAATGTCTAATTTTCTGCAGCTGATTGTCCAGCATACGATATGTTTACACCTCCCTAAATGGCCAAACTCCCCACACGGGGCCGTGGTATCGCGACTTGGCGCAAGCACCCGTGAGACTGCTGTTTGTCTGAAGAGGTGGGTGTGCTCGCTTTTGGTCGACGGCATTGCTACTGGGTCCCTCATAGTACAATAAAGTGTCTCTGGCGGTGGTGGTGCGCACCCAACGTCAGACACACTGTAGTAACATGAGGGGCCCTGGGCCTGTACCGCCTGCCACAAGAGAGTTCACCCACCCCCAGGTCAAACATTGCTCTACCACTTCCACAGTTATCTCTCACACTTCCACCAATGTTTAGTCTATGCGCTGACATCCTTCCATACCTGCCACTGACAATACCATTGTGTTGACATGTATGATGGTACTTAACATAGTCAGGGGCAGTGTCCTCTATTTACCACAGTAAATACTTTGCGCTAAATTAGTAGGTCTGAAACAACGCAGAGGATCCCACCCCTGAACCTAATGATTGCACCCTTTAGTGTTTTTGTTTTGTTTTAATGCGAGACATTCACATTTATTTGTTGTTTTGGACTACTAACTGGCAGACACACATTACAATCGGCCTCCGTTGACCAGACCACTGCTGCCCGTGTACCCCTGGAACCAATTATAAAGTGCCTACAGCCAGCCCATTTTATTGTGTTAGGCCTTCGAAGTCTGTCTGCGGTCCCTCCTTCCACTAGGCCTCCACTGACCAGACCACTGCTGCCCGTTTACCCCTGGAACCAATTATAAAGTGCCTACAGCCAGTCCATTTTATTGTGTTAGGCCTTCGAAGCCTGTCTGCGGTCCCTCCTTCCACTAGGCCTCCACTGACCAGACCACTGTCTGCGGTCCCTCCTTCCACTAGGCCTCCACTGACCAGACCACTGCTGCCCGTGTACCCCTGGAACCAATTATAAAGTGCCTACAGCCAGCCCATTTTATTGTGTTAGGCCTTCGAAGCCTGTCTGCGGTCCCTCCTTCCACTAGGCCTCCACTGACCAGACCACTGCTGCCCGTTTACCCCTGGAACCAATTATAAAGTGCCTACAGCCAGCCCATTTTATTGTGTTAGGCCTTCGAAGCCTGTCTGCGGTCCCTCCTTCCACTAGGCCTCCACTGACCAGACCACTGCTGCCCGTTTACCCCTGGAACCAATTATAAAGTGCCTACAGCCAGCCCATTTTATTGTGTTAGGCCTTCGAAGCCTGTCTGCGGTCCCTCCTTCCACTAGGCCTCCACTGACCAGACCACTGCTGCCCGTTTACCCCTGGAACCAATTATAAAGTGCCTACAGCCAGACCATTTTATTGTGTTAGGCCTTCGAAGCCTGTCTGCGGTCCCTCCTTCCACTAGGCCTCCACTGACCAGACCACTGTCTGCGGTCCCTCCTTCCACTAGGCCTCCACTGACCAGACCACTGTCTGCGGTCCCTCCTTCCACTAGGCCTCGACTGACCAGACCACTGCTGCCCGTGTACCCCTGGAACCAATTATAAAGTGCCTACAGCCAGCCCATTTTATTGTGTTAGGCCTTCGAAGCCTGTCTGCGGTCCCTCCTTCCACTAGGCCTCCACTGACCAGACCACTGCTGCCCGTTTACCCCTGGAACCAATTATAAAGTGCCTACAGCCAGCCCATTTTATTGTGTTAGGCCTTCGAAGCCTGTCTGCGGTCCCTCCTTCCACTAGGCCTCCACTGACCAGACCACTGTCTGCGGTCCCTCCTTCCACTAGGCCTCCACTGACCAGACCACTGCTGCCCGTGTACCCCTGGAACCAATTATAAAGTGCCTACAGCCAGCCCATTTTATTGTGTTAGGCCTTCGAAGCCTGTCTGCGGTCCCTCCTTCCACTAGGCCTCCACTGACCAGACCACTGCTGCCCGTGTACCCCTGGAACCAATTATAAAGTGCCTACAGCCAGCCCATTTTATTGTGTTAGGCCTTCGAAGCCTGTCTGCGGTCCCTCCTTCCACTAGGCCTCCACTGACCAGACCACTGCTGCCCGTTTACCCCTGGAACCAATTATAAAGTGCCTACAGCCAGCCCATTTTATTGTGTTAGGCCTTCGAAGCCTGTCTGCGGTCCCTCCTTCCACTAGGCCTCCACTGACCAGACCACTGTCTGCGGTCCCTCCTTCCACTAGGCCTCCACTGACCAGACCACTGCTGCCCGTGTACCCCTGGAACCAATTATAAAGTGCCTACAGCCAGCCCATTTTATTGTGTTAGGCCTTCGAAGCCTGTCTGCGGTCCCTCCTTCCACTAGGCCTCCACTGACCAGACCACTGCTGCCCGTGTACCCCTGGAACCAATTATAAAGTGCCTATAGCCAGCCCATTTTATTGTGTTAGGCCTTCGAAGCCTGTCTGCGGTCCCTCCTTCCACGAGGCCTCCACTGACCAGACCAAAGCTGCCCGTTTACCCCTGGAACCAATTATAAAGTGCCTCCAGCCAGCCCATTTTATTGTGTTAGGCCTTCGAAGCCTGTCTGCGGTCCCTCCTTCCACTAGGCCTCCACTGACCAGACCACTGTCTGCGGTCCCTCCTTCCACTAGGCCTCCACTGACCAGACCACTGCTGCCCGTGTACCCCTGGAACCAATTATAAAGTGCCTACAGCCAGCCCATTTTATTGTGTTAGGCCTTCGAAGTCTGTCTGCGGTCCCTCCTTCCACTAGGCCTCCACTGACCAGACCACTGCTGCCCGTGTACCCCTGGAACCAATTATAAAGTGCCTACAGCCAGCCCATTTTATTGTGTTAGGCCTTCGAAGCCTGTCTGCGGTCCCTCCTTCCACTAGGCCTCCACTGACCAGACCACTGTCTGCGGTCCCTCCTTCCACTAGGCCTCCACTGACCAGACCACTGCTGCCCGTGTAGCCCTGGAACCAATTATAAAGTGCCTACAGCCAGCCCATTTTATTGTGTTAGGCCTTCGAAGCCTGTCTGCGGTCCCTCCTTCCACTAGGCCTCCACTGAGCAGACCACTGCTGCCCGTTTACCCCTGGAACCAATTATAAAGTGCCTACAGCCAGCCCATTTTATTGTGTTAGGCCTTCGAAGCCTGTCTGCGGTCCCTCCTTCCACTAGGCCTCCACTGACCAGACCACTGCTGCCCGTTTACCCCTGGAACCAATTATAAAGTGCCTACAGCCAGCCCATTTTATTGTGTTAGGCCTTCGAAGCCTGTCTGCGGTCCCTCCTTCCACTAGGCCTCCACTGACCAGACCACTGCTGCCCGTGTACCCCTGGAACCAATTATAAAGTGCCTACAGCCAGCCCATTTTATTGTGTTAGGCCTTCGAAGCCTGTCTGCGGTCCCTCCTTCCACTAGGCCTCCACTGACCAGACCACTGCTGCCCGTTTACCCCTGGAACCAATTATAAAGTGCCTACAGCCAGCCCATTTTATTGTGTTAGGCCTTCGAAGCCTGTCTGCGGTCCCACCTTCCACTAGGCCTCCACTGACCAGACCACTGCTGCCCGTTTACCCCTGGAACCAATTATAAAGTGCCTACAGCCAGCCCATTTTATTGTGTTAGGCCTTCGAAGCCTGTCTGCGGTCCCTCCTTCCACTAGGCCTCCACTGACCAGACCACTGCTGCCCGTGTACCCCTGGAACCAATTATAAAGTGCCTACAGCCAGCCCATTTTATTGTGTTAGGCCTTCGAAGCCTGTCTGCGGTCCCTCCTTCCACTAGGCCTCCACTGACCAGACCACTGCTGCCCGTTTACCCCTGGAACTAATTATAAAGTGCCTACAGCCAGCCCATTTTATTGTGTTAGGCCTTCGAAGCCTGTCTGCGGTCCCTCCTTCCACTAGGCCTCCACTGACCAGACCACTGTCTGCGGTCCCTCCTTCCACTAGGCCTCCACTGACCAGACCACTGCTGCCCGTGTACCCCTGGAACCAATTATAAAGTGCCTACAGCCAGCCCATTTTATTGTGTTAGGCCTTCGAAGCCTGTCTGCGGTCCCTCCTTCCACTAGGCCTCCACTGACCAGACCACTGCTGCCCGTGTACCCCTGGAACCAATTATAAAGTGCCTACAGCCAGCCCATTTTATTGTGTTAGGCCTTGGAAGCCTGTCTGCGGTCCCTCCTTCCACTAGGCCTCCACTGACCAGACCACTGCTGCCCGTTTACCCCTGGAACCAATTATAAAGTGCCTACAGCCAGCCCATTTTATTGTGTTAGGCCTTCGAAGCCTGTCTGCGGTCCCTCCTTCCACTAGGCCTCCACTGACCTGACCACTGCTGCCCGTGTACCCCTGGAACCTATTTTACAGTGCCTACAGCCCGCCCATTTTAGTATGTTAGGCCTTCGAAGCCTGTCTGCGGTCCCTCCTTCCACTAGGCCTCCACTGACCAGACCACTGCTGCCCGTTTACCCCTGGAACCAATTATAAAGTGCCTACAGCCAGCCCATTTTATTGTGTTAGGCCTTTGAAGCCTGTCTGCGGTCCCTCCTTCCATTAGGCCTCCACTGACCAGACCACTGTCTGCGGTCCCTCCTTCCACTAGGCCTCCACTGACCAGACCACTGCTGCCCGTGTACCCCTGGAACAAATTATAAAGTGCCTACAGCCAGCCCATTTTATTGTGTTAGGCCTTCGAAGCCTGTCTGCGGTCCCTCCTTCCACTAGGCCTCCACTGACCAGACCACTGCTGCCCGTTTACCCCTGGAACCAATTATAAAGTGCCTACAGCCAGCCCATTTTATTGTGTTAGGCCTTCGAAGCCTGTCTGCGGTCCCTCCTTCCACTAGGCCTCCACTGACCTGACCACTGCTGCCCGTGTACCCCTGGAACCTATTTTACAGTGCCTACAGCCCGCCCATTTTAGTATGTTAGGCCTTGGAAGCCTGTCTGCGGTCCCTCCTTCCACTAGGCCTCCACTCACCTGACCACTGATGCCCGTGTACCCCTGGAACCTATTTTACAGTGCATAGAGCCTATTGTTTTATTTTATTTAATATTAATAAAGCCATGATGGACTACGCTGTACCACGATATGAGCTACCCAGTTGACAATTCTTTTGTGAGAAAAGCCATCCCACCCCTCCACCAGCATGTTAAAGACCACATTGTCCTTTCATTCTGTCAATCTGTGAGTCCAAAGGTACACCTGACAACAGACACATGGAGCGGAAGGCATGGCCACGGAAGGTTACGTGTCCTTTGTGGCGCAATGGGTTAATGTATTGCATGCATGGTCCACACAGGGGACAGTCTGGTAAGTCTGTCTGCAGTCCCTAATTCAAGTTGTCCTCAAATGAATAAATCTGAGCTTCTACCTTCTGGCTCTGATTAACTGCTGTTTTTAAAAAATTGGTGGTTCCGGCCTACTAACGGTGTCTGCCCCTGCCTGGTGTTGTCCTCAACTAAATAAAGCTGAGCTTCTACCTTCTGGCTCTGATTAACTGCTGTTTTTTAAAAAATTGGTGGTTCCGGCCTACTAACGGTGTCTGCCCCTGCCTGGTGTTTGCCCTCAACTGAATAAAGCTGAGCTTCAACCTTCTGGCTCTCATTAAATGCTGTTATTTTAAAAATTGGTGGTTAGGGCCTACTAACGGTGTCTGCCCCTGCCTGGTGTTGTCCTCAACTGAATAAAGCTGAGCTTCTACCTTCTGGCTCTGATTAAGCTTTTTTTTTTTTTTTTAATTGCTGGATGGGGCCTAATACCTCTGTTTGCTGCTCCCTGGTGTTTGTCCTCAACTGAATAAAGCTGAGCTTCTACCTTCTGGCTCTCATTAAGTGCTGTTTTTTAAAAGATTGGTGGTTCCGGCCTACTAACGGTGTCTGCCCCTGCCTGGTGTTGTCCTCAACTGAATAAAGCTGTGCTTCAACCTTCTGGCTCTCATTAAGTGCTGTGTTTTTAAAAATTGGTGGTTAGGGCCTACTAACGGTGTCTGCCCCTGCCTGGTGTTGCCCTCAACTGAATACAGCTGAGCTTCTACCTTCTGGCTCTGATTAAATGCTGTTTTTAAAAAAAATGGTGGTTCCGGCCTACTAATGGTGTCTGCCCCTGCCTGGTGTTGTCCTCAACTGAATAAAGCTGAGCTTCTACCTTCTGGCTCTGATTAACTGCTGTTTTTTAAAACAATGGTGGTTCCGGCCTACTAACGGTGTCTGCCCCTGCCTGGTGTTGTCCTCAACTGAATAAAGCTGAGCTTCTACCTTCTGGCTCTGATTAACTGCTGTTTTTAAAAAAATTGTTGGTTCCGGCCTACTAACGGTGTCTGCCCCTGCCTGGTGTTGTCCTCAACTGAATAAAGCTGAGCTTCTACCTTCTGGCTCTGATTAACTGCTGTTTTTAAAAAAATTGGTGGTTCCGGCCAACTAACGGTGTCTGCCCCTGCCTGGTGTTGTCCTCAACTGAATACAGCTGAGCTTCTACCTTCTGGCTCTGATTAACTGCTGTTTTTAAAAAAAATGGTGGTTCCGGCCTACTAACGGTGTCTGCCCCTGCCTGGTGTTGTCCTCAACTGAATAAAGCTTAAAGCTAAGCTTCTACCTTCTGGCTCTGATTAACTGCTGTTTTTAAAAAAATTGGTGGTTCCGGCCTACTAACGGTGTCTGCCCCTGCCTGGTGTTGTCCTCAACTGAATAAAGCTGAGCTTCTACCTTCTGGCTCTCATTAAGTGCTGTTTTTTAAAAGATTGGTGGTTCCGGCCTACTAACGGTGTCTGCCCCTGCCTGGTGTTGTCCTCAACTGAATAAAGCTGAGCTTCTACCTTCTGGCTCTGATTAACTGCTGTTTTTAAAAAAATTGGTGGTTCCGGCCTACTAACGGTGTCTGCCCCTGCCTGGTGTTGTCCTCAACTGAATAAAGCTGAGCTTCTACCTTCTGGCTCTGATTAACTGCTGTTTTAAAAAAAAATTGGTGGTTCCGGCCTAATAACGGTGTCTGCCCCTGCCTGGTGTTGTCCTCAACTGAATAAAGCTGAGCTTCTACCTTCTGGCTCTGATTAACTGCTGTTTTTAAAAAAATTGGTGGTTCCGGCCTACTAACGGTGTCTGCCCCTGCCTGGTGTTGTCCTCAAATGAGTAAAGCTGAGCTTCTACCTTCTGGCTCTGACTAACTGCTGTTTTTTAAAACAATGGTGGTTCCGGCCTACTAATGGTGTCTGCCCCTGACTGGTGTTGTCCTCAACTGAATAAAGCTGAGCTTCTACCTTCTGGCTCTGATTAACTGCTGTTTTTAAAAAAATTGGTGGTTCCGGCCTACTAACGGTGTCTGCCCCTGCCTGGTGTTGTCCTCAACTGAATAAAGCTGAGCTTCTACCTTCTGGCTCTCATTAAGTGCTGTTTTTTAAAAGATTGGTGGTTCCGGCCTACTAACGGTGTCTGCCCCTGCCTGGTGTTGTCCTCAACTGAATAAAGCTGAGCTTCTACCTTCTGGCTCTGATTAACTGCTGTTTTTAAAAATATTGTTGGTTCCGGCCTACTAACGGTGTCTGCCCCTGCCTGGTGTTGTCCTCAACTGAATAAAGCTGAGCTTCTACCTTCTGGCTCTGATTAACTGCTGTTTTTAAAAAAAATGGTGGTTCCGGCCTACTAACGGTGTCTGCCCCTGCCTGGTGTTGTCCTCAACTGAAAAAAGCTGAGCTTCTACCTTCTGGCTCTGATTAACTGCTGTTTTTTAAAACAATGGTGGTTCCGGCCTACTAATGGTGTCTGCCCCTGCCTGGTGTTGTCCTCAACTGAATAAAGCTGAGCTTCTACCTTCTGGCTCTGATTAACTGCTGTTTTTAAAAAAAATTGTTGGTTCCGGCCTACTAACGGTGTATGCCCCTGCCTGGTGTTGTCCTCAACTGAATAAAGCTGAGCTTCTACCTTCTGGCTCTGATTAACTGCTGTTTTAAAAAAAATGGTGGTTCCGGCCTACTAACGGTGTCTGCCCCTGCCTGGTGTTGTCCTCAACTGAATAAAGCTGAGCTTCTACCTTCTGGCTCTGATTAACTGCTGTTTTTAAAAAAATTGGTGGTTCCGGCCTACTAACGGTGTCTGCCCCTGCCTGGTGTTGTCCTCAACTGAATAAAGCTGAGCTTCTACCTTCTGGCTCTGATTAACTGCTGTTTTTTAAAACAATGGTGGTTCCAGCCTACTAACGGTGTCTGCCCCTGCCTGGTGTTGTCCTCAACTGAATAAAGCTGAGCTTCTACCTTCTGGCTCTGATTAACTGCTGTTTTTAAAAAAAATGGTGGTTCTGGCCTACTAACGGTGTCTGCCCCTGCCTGGTGTTGTCCTCAACTGAATAAAGCTGAGCTTCTACCTTCTGGCTCTGATTAACTGCTGTTTTTAAAAAAAATGGTGGTTCTGGCCTACTAACGGTGTCTGCCCCTGCCTGATGTTGTCCTCAACTGAATAAAGCTGAGCTTCTACCTTCTGGCTCTGATTAACTGCTGTTTTTTAAAACAATGGTGGTTCCGGCCTACTAACGGTGTCTGCCCCTGCCTGGTGTTGTCCTCAACTGAATAAAGCTGAGCTTCTACCTTCTGGCTCTGATTAACTGCTGTTTTTAAAAAAATTGTTGGTTCCGGCCTACTAACGGTGTCTGCCCCTGCCTGGTGTTGTCCTCAACTGAATAAAGCTGAGCTTCTACCTTCTGGCTCTGATTAACTGCTGTTTTTAAAAAAATTGGTGGTTCCGGCCTACTAACGGTGTCTGCCCCTGCCTGGTGTTGTCCTCAACTGAATAAAGCTGAGCTTCTACCTTCTGGCTCTCATTAAGTGCTGTTTTTTAAAAGATTGGTGGTTCCGGCCTACTAACGGTGTCTGCCCCTGCCTGGTGTTGTCCTCAACTGAATAAAGCTGAGCTTCTACCTTCTGGCTCTGATTAACTGCTGTTTTTAAAAAAATTGGTGGTTCCGGCCTACTAACGGTGTCTGCCCCTGCCTGGTGTTGTCCTCAACTGAATAAAGCTGAGCTTCTACCTTCTGGCTCTGATTAACTGCTGTTTTTAAAAAAATTGGTGGTTCCGGCCTACTAACGGTGTCTGCCCCTGCCTGGTGTTGTCCTCAACTGAATAAAGCTGAGCTTCTACCTTCTGGCTCTGATTAACTGCTGTTTTTAAAAAAATTGGTGGTTCCGGCCTACTAACGGTGTCTGCCCCTGCCTGGTGTTGTCCTCAACTGAATAAAGCTGAGCTTCTACCTTCTGGCTCTGATTAAGCTTTTTTTTTTTTTTTTTTTAAATTGCTGGATGGGGCCTAATACCTCTGTTTGCTGCTCCCTGGTGTTTGTCCTCAACTGAATAAAGCTGAGCTTCTACCTTCTGGCTCTCATTAAGTGCTGTTTTTTAAAAGATTGGTGGTTCCGGCCTACTAACGGTGTCTGCCCCTGCCTGGTGTTGTCCTCAACTGAATAAAGCTGAGCTTCTTCCTTCTGGCTCTGATTAACTGCTGTTTTTAAAAAAATTGGTGGTTCCGGCCTACTAACGGTGTCTGCCCCTGCCTGGTGTTGTCCTCAACTGAATAAAGCTGAGCTTCTACCTTCTGGCTCTGATTAACTGCTGTTTTTTAAAAAAATGGTGGTTCCGGCCTACTAACGGTGTCTGCCCCTGCCTGGTGTTGCCCTCAACTGAATACAGCTGAGCTTCTACCTTCTGGCTTTCGGCCTATAGTATCAGATATTAAACTGCATTTGGCCTACTAGTGTGGTTGGGCCCTTAAAACAGTGTCTGCTGCTCTTGGGTTTGCTACTCCCCTGAACAAAGCAGTGCCGCCTCTTTAGTCCTGTTACCAATTTTGAACTGCATTTAGCCTACTTTATGCTTTGGCCCTATATCTGTTTCCTCCTCATCCTGCCCATTGCCCAGCCACTGCTAGATGAGTCTGCTGGTACATTGACCCAGACCACTACATTCCCCTTGCACTCTACACAGCCAGAATCTGACCCTGCTGAAAGTAAGGTTCCCCTTCCCGCATGTTATACCACCTTACACAGGGACAAAGAGGAAGGTGCAGATGAAAGTGCAGGTTCCTTCATCAGGTGTGGGGGGGCATACTCGTTGGCGACGTCACTGGCACAGGGCCCCTCAGAGTACGCAAAAGTGTCGCTGCCGGTGGGAGGCGCCCCCGCCGTGCAAACACACGCTGTACTTTGAGGGGCCCTGTGCCAGTGCCAATGCCAACGAGTGGGCCCCCCTGCTTGCTTAGGATCACAGCACTTGCAAACTTGACATACTTACCTCTCACTGCTCCACCGCCGTGACGTAGTAAACATTTCCTGGGCCCACTAAAACCTTGAACCAGCCCTACCCCCCACAACTTTTGCCAAATGACCCCAATTTCCAATGCCCAACTATTATTATAAAGTTAATTAAGATTGACAAGCTTCAGAAACAAGAATGGATGTTTTTGGCATTAAAATGGGCACTGTAGGTGTTTTCCTGGCCTCCACTCACTGCCGACTATGCTTCCCCATTGACTTGCATTGGGTTTCGTGTTTCGGTCGATCCCCGACTTTTAGCGATAATCGGCCGACTGCACTCGACTCTGGACAAAGTCGGGTTTCACAAAACCCGACTCGACCGTAAAAAAATGAAAGTCGCTCAACCCTAGTGTAGAGTGTAGATTGTAGGGTGTAGAGTGTAGGGTGTAGGGTGTAGGGTGTAGAATGTAGGGTGTAAAGTGTAGAGTATAGGGTGTAGGGTGTAAGAGTGTAGAGTGTAGAGTGTAGGGTGTAGAGTGTAGGGTGTAGACTGTAGAGTGTAGGGTGTAGAGTGTAGGGTGTAGTGTGTAGGGTGTAGAGTTTATGGTTTAGAGTGTAGAGTGTGGGGTGTAGGGTGTAGAGTGTAGGGTGTAGACTGTAGACTGTAGGGTGTGGGGTGTAGAGTGCAGAGTGTAGAGTGTAGGGTGTAGAGTGTAGGGTGTAGAGTGTAGTGTGTAGGGTGTAGAGTTTAGGGTGTAGGATGTAGTATGTAAAGTGTAGAGTGTATAGAGTAGGATGTAGAGTGTAGGGTGTAGAATGTAGGGTATAGGGTGTAGAGTGTGGGGTGTAGGATGTAGAGAGTAGAGTGTAGAGTATAGGTTGTTGGGTGTAGAGTGTAGCGTGTAGAGGGTAGAGTGTAGGGTGTAGTGTAGAGTGTAGGGTGTAGGGTGTAGAGTGTAGGGTGTAGAGAGTAGAGTGTAGGGTGTAGGGTGTAGAATGTAGAGTGTAGAGTGTAGGGTGTAGGGTGTAGTGTAGAGTGTAGGGTGTAGAGTGTAAGGTGTAGAGTGTAGGGTGTAGTGTGTAGTGTGTAGAGTGTAGGGTGTAGGGTGTAGGGTGTAGGGTATAGAGTGTAGGGTGTAAAGTGTAGAGTGTAGACTGTAGGATGCAGAGTGTAGGGTGTAGAGTGTAGGGTGTAGGGTGTAGAGTGTGGGATGTAGGGTGTAGGATGTAGAATGTAGAGTGTGGTGTGTAGGGTGTAGAGTGTAGGGTGTAGGGTGTAGGGTGTAGAGTGTGGAGTGTAGGGTGTGAAGTGTAGAGTGTAGAGTGTAGGATGTAGAGTGTAGGGTGTAGAGTGTAGAGTGTAGAGTGTAGTGTGTAGGGTGTAGGGTGTAGAGTGTAGAGTGTGGGGTGTAGGGTGTAGGATGTAGAGAGTAGAGTGTAGAGGGTAGGGTGTAGGGTGTAGAATGTAGCGTCTAGAGGATAGAGTGTAGTGTGTAGAGTGTAGGGTGTAGGGTGTGGGTGTAGAGTGTAGAATGTAGGGTGTAGAGTGTAGGGTGTAGAGTGTAGGGTGTAGAGTGTAGAGTGTAGAATGTAGGGTGTAGGGTGTAGAGTGTAGGGTGTAGAGTGTAGGGTGTAGAGTGTAGGGTGTAAGGTATAGAATGTAGGGTGTAGAGTGTAGAGTGTAGGATGTATAGTGTAGGGTTTACAGTGTAGGGTGTAGAATGTAGGGTCTAGGGTGTAGGGTGTAGATTGTAGAGTGTAGGGTGTAGACTGTAGACTGTAGGGTATAGAGTGTAGAGTGTAGAGTGTAGGGTGTAGAGTGTAGGGTGTAGAGTTAGGTGTAGTGTAGAGTGTAGGGTGTAGAGTGTAGGGTGTAGGGTGTAGAGTGTGGGGTGTAGGGTGTAGGATGTAGAGAGTAGAGTGTAGGGTGTAGGTGTAGCGTGCAGAGGGTAGAGTGTAGAGAGTAGGGTGTAGGTTGTAGAGTGTAGAGTGTAGGGTGTAGAATGTAAAGTGTAGAGTGTAGGGTATAGGGTGTAGGGTGAAGGATGTAGAGAGTAGAGTGTAGAGTTTAGGGTGTAGAGAGTAGAGTGTAGGATGTACAGTGTAGGGTGTACTGTGTAGGGTGTAGAATGTAGGGTATACTGTGTAGGGTGTAGATTGTAGAGTGTAGGGTGTAGAATGTAGACTGTAGGGTGTAGGGTGTAGAGTGTAGAGGTTGGTGTAGAGTGTAGGGTGTAGAGTGTAGAGTGAAGGGTGTAGAGTGTAGGGTGTAGAGTGTAGAGTGTAGGGTGTAAAGTGTAGAGTGTAGAGTGTAGGATGTAGACTGTAGGGTGTAGAGTGTAGGGTGTAGGGTGTAGAGTGTGGGGTGTAGGGTGTAGGATGTAGAGAGTAGAGTGTAGGGTGTAGGGTGTAGAGTGTAGCGTGTAGAGGGTAGATTGCAGGGTGTAGAGAGTAGGGTGTAGAGTGTAGAGTGTAGGGTGTAGAATGAAGAGTGTAGAGTGTAGAGTGTAGGGTGTAAAGTGTAGAGTGTAGAGTGTAGGATGTAGAGTGTAGGATGTAGAGTGTAGGGTGTAGGGTGTAGAGTGTGGGGTGTAGGGTGTAGGATGTAGGGAGTAGAGTGTAGGGTGTAGGGTATAGAGTGTAGCGTGTAGAGGGTAGAGTGTAGGTTGTAGAGAGAAGGGTGTAGGGTGTAGAGTGTAGGGTGTAGAATGTAGAGTGTAGTGTGTAGGGTGTAGAGTGTAGGGTGTAGGGTGTAGAGTGTAGGGTGTAAAGTGTAGAGTGTAGAGTGTAGGATGTAGAGTGTAGGGTGTAGAGTGTAGGGTGTAGGGTGTAGAGTGTAGAGGGTAGATTGTAGGGTGTAGAGAGTAGGGTGTAGGGTGTAGAGTGTAGAGTGTAGGGTGTAGAGTGTAGAGTGTAAGGTGTAGGGTGTAGGGTGTAGGGTGTAGAGTGTAGAGTGTAGAGTGTAGAGTGTAGGGTGTAGAGTGTAGAGTGTAGGGTGTAGGGTGTAGAGTGTAGGGTGTAGAGAGTAGAGTGTAGAGTGTAGGATGTAGAGTGTAGGGTGTAGAGTGTAGAGTGTAGGGTGTAGGGTGTAGAGTGTAGGGTGTAGAGTGTAGAGTGTAGGATGTAGAGTGTAGGGTGTAGAGTGTAGTGTGTAGGGTGTAGAATGTAGAGTGTAGAGTGTAGGGTGTAGGGTGTAGAGTGTAGGGTGTAGAACGTAGGGTGTAGAGTGTAGAGTGTAGAGTGTAGAGTGTAGGGTGTAGGGTGTAGAGTGTAGGATGTAGAGTGTAGGGTGTAGAGTGTAAGGTGTAGAGTGTAGAGTGTATGGTGTAGAGTGTAGGGTGTAGAGTGTAGAGTGTAGGATGTAGAGTGTAGGGTGTAGAGTGTCGAGTGTAGAGTGTAGGATGTAGAGTGAACGGTGTAGAGTGTAGAGTGTAGGGTGTAGGGTGTAGAGTGTAGACTGTAGAGTGTAGGTGTAGGAGTGTAGGGTGTACTGTGTAGAGTGTAG